>NC_142687.1:64240416-65628333 GCF_056320005.1 Nelumbo lutea | reverse complement strand
ATGTGCCTTGGGTCTTACCCTAATGGCCGAAACAAGCCAACCCAACACTTGGTGGCACACCAGTATCAGCCTTGGCAAGATAAATCTCCCCAGACTTATCCAATGGCTGTGAACATTTAAAACTAACACAAGTTTCTATAAGTGTCCAGTTTTAGGGTCTTACACCGAATTATACCAAACAACATGAATCAAACATGCACTTTAATTTATCTCCACTAAATAACAAAAGTACATCAAATCCGATTGAAGCTAAGGGCATACAAGATTGTCTAACAGCTCCCACTTGCACTTATGTCCAATCTAGTGCAAGCCAGAGTCCCATACTTTCCATGTGTTTCTCAAACACCTTCTGTGTCAGTGGCTTAGTCAATGGGTCTGCCACATTATCCGCTGATGCTACCTTCTGAATTACGACGTCCCCTCTACCAACGATCTCCCGTAGTACATGGTACTTCCTCTCGGTGTGCTTTGACATCGAGTGGGCCCGAGGTTCTTTAGCCTGGGCGATCGCTCCATTATTGTCACACAACAACGGGATGGGTGATGTGCTGGACGGAATCACTCCCAATTCGTGTATGAATTTCTTCATCCACATGGCTTCCTTGGCAGCTTCACTTGCGGCAATGTACTCGGCCTCGGTTGTGGAGTCTGCAGTGGACCCCTGTTTACTGCTTTTCCAACAAACAGCACATGATCCTATCGTGAAAACATACCCAGATGTAGACTTTCTATCATCTAGATCCGACTGGAAATCAGCATCGGTATACCCCAGAACTTGTAGTGAACTACCATCGAATACCAAACAAAACTCTTTTGTCCTTCGAAGGTATTTAAGTATGTTCTTCATAGCAGTCCAATGCTCTTGCCCTGGGTTAGCCTGGAATCTGCTTACCACACTCACCGCCTGTGCTATATCCGGGCGAGTGCACAGCATGGCATACATGATGTTCCCTACGGCTGAGGCATAGGGAACATCTCTCATGCCCTCAATCTCCTCAGAA
Source organism: Nelumbo lutea (assembly GCF_056320005.1). Classification (NCBI taxonomy): domain Eukaryota; kingdom Viridiplantae; phylum Streptophyta; class Magnoliopsida; order Proteales; family Nelumbonaceae; genus Nelumbo; species Nelumbo lutea. Next base: position 65,627,332 of record NC_142687.1, on the reverse strand, counting down.
GTCTTGGGAGACATCTTCTTGGAGAGAGTTACTCCATGTCTGAAAGGAACATTTCCTTTCTTGGAGTTTTCCATGTTGTACCTTTTGACAATTTTGTTAATGTAAGCAGCCTGGGATAATCCAATTATCCGCTTCGATCTATCTCTATAGAGTCGAAGACCCAGTATGTATGAAGCTTCTCCAAGATCTTTCATGGAGAACTGCTGTGACATCCATACCTTGACCAAAGTCAACATTCCTACATCATTTCCAATGAGTAGGATATCGTCCACGTACAATACTAAAAAAGTAATCTTATCCCCACTGGACTTCCTGTAAACACAGGGCTCATCCGGATTCTGCTCAAAGTCAAACATTTTGGTGGCATAATCAAAATGGATGTTCCAACTCCTAGAAGCCTGCTTAAGTCCATATATGGATCAGTTGAGTTTACATACCATGTGTTCCTGACCAGCAACAATAAAGCCTTGCGGATACTGCATGTAGATATCTTCACTAAGATCTCCATTCAGGAATGCGGTTTTGACATCCATTTGCCAAATCTTGTAGTTATGGTATGTTGCTACAGCTAGCAGGATCCTAATGGATTTAAGCATGGTCACGGGCGAAAAGGTTTCTTCATAATCGATGCCTTCTTTCTGAGTATACCCTTGCGCCACCAAGTGAGCTTTGTAGGTCTCAATCCTGCCATCAGGGCCCTTCTTCCTCTTGTAGATCCATTCGCAACCAATTGCTTTTACCCCAGAGGGTGGATCCACTAGAGTCCAGACTCCATTGGTCTCCATTGAGTCCATCTCAGCTCTCATGGCCTCCACCCACTTCTGGGAATCTATGTCTAACATAGCTTCCGTGTAAGTCATGAGATCCTCTTCACTAGTCAAAGCTTCCACCAGGTAGGTATCCTGGTCATAACCATATCGGACTGGTGGTCTGGATACCCGGGTGGACCTTCTAGGTTGGTCACTACCTAGAACTTGTGGGACATCTCCCACTGCTCGTGAGCTCTCCTCATCAAGAACTATTTCCTGACGGTGAGTGTCCATGATGTATTCAAATTCTAAGAATTGGGCATTTCGACTGCAGAACACTTTCTGCTCACTTGGGTCATAGAATAGATAACCCACTGAATCCTTTGGGTAGCCTATAAATAGGCAACAACTGGTTTTGGATTCCAACTTGTCCACACTTGTTCTTTTAACGTGTGTAGGACAACCCCAAATCTTCAAGTGTCTTACACTTGGCTTCCTTCTGGTCCATAGTTCATATGGAGTTTTCAGAACTGATTTGGTTGGAACTCAATTCATCATGTAGATAGCAGTCTCTAATGCATATCCCCAAAAGGATGTGGGTAATTCCGAGCGTACGAGAAGTGACCGAACCATGTCCAACAAGGTCCTATTCCTTCTCTCTGAAACACCGTTGAGTTGTGGTGTAGCAGGAGGAGCTAGTTGTGACACTATCCCATTGTCGTTTAAGTAGTCCCTGAATTCGTCAGAGAGATACTCGCCACCTCGATCCGATCGAAGCGCCTTAACTTCTCTCCCAAACTATTTCTCGACTTCCTATCTAAACTCTTTGAACTTTTCAAAGGATTCAGACTTGTGTCTCATTAGGTACACATAACCATATCGTAAAAAATCATCTGTAAAGGTGATGAAGTACACATGTTGATTCCGTATCCTAACACTCAGGGGACCACATACATCAGTATGTATTTGGTCAAGTGTGCCTCTAGATCTTTCAGGCTTACCGTCAAATGGCTGCTTAGTAATCTTATCTTGAAGGCAAGGCTCACAAGTGGGAAGATTTTTTATGGTTAGAAAATCCAAAGGACCATCCTTTACCAGTCTTGTGATTCGGTCAATACCGATATGGCCAAGTCAGTAATGCCAGAGACACGTGGGATTAATTGTATCATGATTCCTTTTCTTGGGATTTTCAATCGACGTAGTTTCAGTTAGGTTAGTTTGTAGAGAAGGATGTAGAACATAGAGACCATTCTCTAGTTCCCCGCATGCGATGAATTTGTTATTCCGTTTAACAGTAATCATATTACTAAAATAAACGGTATATCCATCAGCACATAGTTTAGAAACAGAAATTAAACTTCTTCTCAAGATCTGTACATAAAGACAATCTTTAAGTACAAGGACTCCTTCTCTAAAAACTAATTCCACGGTTCCTATCACCGTAGCTACAACACTTGCAGTCGTTCCCAAGAATAGTGTCACCTCGCCATCACTCCATCTTCTGCTAACTTTGAACCCCTGCAGTGAGTTACACGCATGAGTTGAAGCCCCAGAGTCAACACACCAGGACACAAAAGTAACTAACATATTAGTTTCTATGACACAAGATTCGATGTTACCTTTCTTAGATTCCAGGTAGGCAGTATAGTTCCTCTTCCAGTGGCCGGTCTGTTTGCAGAAGTGACAGACATTAGATGCCTTGTTTTTCTTCTGCTTCTTGGGTTTGGCAGCTTTCTTCTGGGCTTCTTTGCCTTTCTCTTTTTCTTGCTCAATTTGTTATTTTCAGCAAGCATAACCACAGGCTCATCCTTCTTTAAAACATCCTCAGCCCTCTGCAACATATTATTGAGTTCCAGGACGTTGACATTCAGCTTATTCATATTGTAGTTCATAGTGAACGCATTGAAGGAAGAGGGCAAAGAATTCAGGATGGCATCCACTTGCGTGCCAAGATCTAGCCTGGATCCAAGGGCTTCGAGTTCGTTAATGTATCCCATCATCCGAAGACAATGGTCATGAACTTTCTGCCCCTTGGACATCTATGCAGTCATGAACAATTTTAGGACCTTCTGTCGAGTAGAACGGTTCTGCTCTTCATACATTGTTTTTAGACTGTCCAATATGTCCTTGGCTAGTTCGATCTGATCGAACTGCCTCGGTATTGAGTTGTCTAATGAGGCAATGACAAAGCAGCGGGCTAGGGAGTTCTTATCCTCCCAATCTTGGTAGTCCCTCCTACGGGCCTCAGAAGCCCTATCACCCGGACGTTCTGGGGCTGGATTTTTCACCACTTTATCTAACTTTTCAGAAGATAGGACCAACATAAGATTTCTGTACCAGTCGGCATAGTTTGGGCCCTTAAGCTTGTTATCATCTAGGAGCTTTGCAAATTGACCGTTTGCCATTTTCTGATAAAACAGCAACGATGTTAGTCCACAACCTTAGTTTGATTCATGTTACCTACATAGATAAGGCTTTTAATCTATGTTCCATTCCCATTTATTCATCTTTGAGATTTTCCCTCCCTTCTCAGTGACGGAGATGACAGAATGTCTCTGGAAATGTGGAAAATCACATAGGGTGCGTGAAGCCAACTGTTTCAGCTACATAACCCCACCACCTTTCTGTGACGGATCATATCCACTCATCAGATGAGTTTCCCTTTGGCCTCTGTCAGACAAGGTTCAGAGCCATTTTCAGGTAAACCTTTCTATCCAGTGAGTGCATACCCATAATATTCAGGTTATGCCCAGGTACCGTGAGAGAGTTCCCATTTTCTGGTGAAGCCCCTCCCACATCGGTCTATGACGCCTCTATCATCTAATGAAACACTCTAATAGATCCAACAGCAAATGGATAGCCCAATTTTATGGTGCATTTCCTCCTTACTAATGGACCCATCATTGTGCTAATGACAGAAGGCCTTTAGAGAGTCCATCAAATGGATCTCCCTATCACACACACTCATATTTGCTGGAGGAAACAAAATTACGCCCTAGTTCTAATTTAGGTCAAACCAAAGTGGCTCCCACTGACTTTCATAAAGCCAGATTTCTGGTGGGCCTCAATCGGCTAGAGGTTCCGTACGCATCCCTTTTCAGGGTTGTGGGGCCCACCAAGTGGAGAGGGGTAATCCAATGACCTTAAGGGACACCATGGCAATGATGTGCATTCAGCCATGGTGTGCGCAAGAGCCACTAACGAATTAACATGGGCCAAGTGCTTTTGGCCCATGGTCGCAGCACATCATACATCCAAACATCACATGTAAAGGAAGAATTGATCCAATTAATTAACTGCTGTAAAGCCCATCGAATGGCCCATTTAAAACTTAAAGCATTAGCAATTAATGTTTATTAGGTGTATGGGCTGAATTGCAGTTAGTAGTTCGGCCCATACAGCTTTTCTCACAACAATGGGCTTTTGTAGTTTTAACCCTTTAAAACTGGGCTTCACAGGTGGGCCGAATTAATCCCTGTGATTGAACATCAGATTTGGAATAATCAGTGTGAGAAATATGGACTGAAAATTAGCCCCTTTCGAATCTCAGATTCGGTTCAAACAGTTTTGGTCAGATCTAGTCCAAAATGGTCCAAAACTGATTTTCAATTCAAGAATTAATTCAAGAGAGATCTGAAATTAATAATTTTTTATTTTAGACAATCGCAAATCAAAAAATATGGACCCTTCATACCACCTGCAAAACAGAGGTTAAACACAAAAGTTACAGTTTCATAAACTGTAAATCACAGTAGGAGATTTCTCCATCTACGAATCTCTAGCACCGCCATCTTCTTCCTTCTTCTTTAGTCTAGAAAATAAATAAAACAGAAATCCTATTTCTATTAACTAATTACATTCTTAATCAAATCCAATACATTCATTTTAGAAAAAAAAATTATTTACAGACCGAATAATAATAAAAGGAAGAAAAAAGGGTGCGTAGACTATCTGCGCCAAATCTGCACTGTGATCTCCAGGTTCAAACAGTCCATTAAATCAAAAATAAATAAAGAACAATTCTAAATAAATTTTTGGATTTAACAAAATTAATTTCAGATCAAATGCCCTTAACAAGAAACCATTTCTTGAAAAAAAAGAAAGCAATCTGCGCAGATCTTGGCAAAACATTTTCTGTTCATCTGTGCAGGGTCAGATCTGATTTTCTTTTGGTTCAAGATTCAAACCTGTGGCTCTGATACCACTGAAAGAATGGTAGGATCCATCTAATGCATTCCAAGAAGGGTGCAGAATGGGGGGCAAATTTCAAAAAATTTTCCTACCTTCTTCTAACTGGGAATCATATTCCCTAAATTTAGAATACTTTATTCAAGGATCCTACTTGAACCATAAACAAACCAGATCTGAACCAAAAGGAAACAGAAGGAATATACCTGATCCGGAGAAATAATATCTCCCAAAGTTGGTGTTCACTCCCAAAGAAGTAACCAAGATCCGCTCCTGCTGAAGATGACATAGCTGTGGATGGAACGGAACCAGTAGGGTGCGTCCTACACACTGGATTCTTCACAAGAACCCTCTGGAAACCTTGAACACCGAATCCTTTTGTCTTTTTTGCAAGACTATTGTCAAGAACTGATTTCTTGACTTCCTGTTGCTGCAAAGATCCAATCTTCCAATAGGGAGTGGCGGCGGCTGGAAGAGGAGAAGTCCAGGGACGAAGAGGGCAGAACTGTCTCTTCTATCTGGAGTCTATGAGAGATCTGATCTCTGATTGCAAGATGTGTTTCTTGCTTCCTCAAACCCCCTAGTTCGAAATCTGATATTTTTGCTAGGGTTTTCTCCTCTTTCTTCTTGATTAAGAAACCTCCCAATATTTTTGGGAGTTATCCCAATCCAAATTAGTATTTGGATAGAGGTTAATCTTAATCCTATCTGTAGATTAAGTTAGTTAACTCCTGATCTTATCAGGAGGTTACCAGATTCAAATCTAATTTGAATTTGGTCTCTTAGAGTGGATAAGGTCAAAGACCCAATCCTTTTACTAACACTAATCTCAGATTCGCCCCATGAACTGGTGATCATATTAGCCCAGTTCGAAATGGGCTTTTGGCCCATTAAGTGTTCAGTGTTTAACCAGTTTCCAACCTGCTGCCTAGTTGGGATTCTTTGTATGGCATGGGACCCAAGCATTGATCTACACACTAGCCACATGGGTTCGGCCCAGCCTTTATTACAAGGCCCAGCCGAATTCACTGAAAGACTCAGTGACCCCCTTGAGCCCATCACATGGACCCTATGGGCTCAACACTTACATTAAGTGGTGCCTGGGCCAAGCCATCTTATAAAAACCTAGGGACTATGGGCAGGTGCAAGATTATCCCATCAGGTATAGTCCAAAATGGTCTTACACTTAACCTCTCAGCCCTTAATGATCAAGCACTACCCGACAAGAGAAGACCTCTCCCTCGGCTGCAAGGAACAGTGCCGCACTCTCTACTCACATGGATCCCGGGAATTAAAACCTTTTGCAAATCTTTTGAAATCATACATATACATATATATATATATATATATATATATATATTCTTATTTTTGCAAAACAAAATTCCAATGATTGAAATCAACTGCCGGTAGTTTGGTTTCCATCAAAGGGAGTGCATTCCCGATCATTAACATTGTCCGACAAAGGGGCCAATCCTGTCACTATGACCACTCACTCAGATGAATTCTCAGACTGCCCCAACATGTCTAGGTTTTGACCCCCACTAAGGATCTCACTGATTGACACATCAAAGACAGCCCGATCTAACACCTAGTGAAGTGTCATAATCGAGTCTAGGGGTCAGGTGTAACTTTCTAGTTTTGCCCATCTGTCTCCAAGGTCTAGGGCAATACTGGAAATCTGGTCCAGTTCAAGGGTTCAAGCAATCCCATACAACATGTGCCTTGGGTCTTACCCTGATGGCCGAAACAAGCCTTCCCAACACTTGGTGGCACACTAGTATCAGCCTTGGCAGTTTTAGGGTCTTACACAGAATTATACCAAACAACATGAATCAAACATGCACTTTAATTTATTTCCACTAAATAACAAAAGTACATCAAATCCGGTTGAAGCTAAGGGCATACAAGACTGTCTCACACTCGAAGACTTCTTGCTCATATTCTTCCTTCTTGGATTTTTCTAACCTACTAGGAAATGGAGGCACAATGGCATTAGTAATATTTGGGAGAAGGGGGTCATATATTACCTTTATGGGGTTCTCGTTTGAATCTTGTTTATCCTCTTCCTTCTATCCCTTATCTGCCTTCCTTGGTGTGGTAGGTTGTAGCTGCAATGCCTTCCCACTTCTCAGCACCACTACACTAGCATTTTCCTTGGGATTAACTACCGTCTGCGATGGTAGCCTTCCAAAGTTCTGCACCTCCAACTTGCTAATGGAAGTAGCAAGCTGACTGATTTGGTTCCCTATGTTTTGGATGCTGACCCTTGTTTCCTATTGAAATTGTTGAGTGTTAGTAGCAAGAGCCTTAACGATTTCATCTAATGACATACCTGAACTTGAGGGTTGACTTTGTGCTAAGATAGGTGCTGAAATTGGGGGCTGTCTGTTGAAAGATTGGGGCTAATATCTCTGTGGTCCTCCTTGATTTTTGTAGCTCAGATTGGGATGATCCCTCCACCCAGGATTGTAGTAATTGGAATAGGGATCATACTTGCGTTGAGGTTGGCCCAAAAATCCTCCTTCGGCACTAACTTGCTGCATCAACCATCCTGCAATGATGGACACATATCCATAGGATGCCCAGGAATCGAACAGACACTACATACCCTTGCCGTTTTCTATTGCCCAATAGCCAATTTTTGAACCAAGGCAGTTAGGTCAGAAAATTGATTTTCTAAATTAGAATGACTTTCCTCATTAACACGCCTGATAGTACCATCTGTTCTTGCTCTGAATTGTTGTGAATTTTTGGCTATGCTGGAAATCAAATCCCTAGCCGCTTTGGGTGTTTTATTGACCAAGGCTCCTCCACTAGCTGCAACTACCATACTTCTATCCATAGGTTGGTGTCCTTTATAGAAGTATTGGATCAAGAGCTGTTCGGGTATTTGGTGGTGGGGATAGCTAGCACAAAGCTGGTTAAATCTTTCCCAATATTCATATAATGTCTCACCAACAAACCACCAAACTCCAAAGATTTCCTTCCTAATATTTGCAGCTCGGGATGTAGGAAAATATTCATCTAAAAACATTCTATTCATCTCATCCCATGTATGTATCGAATCGGGAGGAAGAATGTATAACCAATCCCTTGCTTTTTCTTGTAAAGTAAAAGGAAAAGCTATAAGTTTTACCTGATCCTCAGTCATACCCTGTGGTTTCATGCTTGAACAGACAACATGGAATTCCTTGAGATGCTTATGAGGGTCCACAACTAGAAAGCCATGAAAAATAGGAAGTAGTTGAATCAATCTAGATTTTAGTTCAAAGGCTACCTCAAGAGTGGGATATATTATGCACAGGGCTATTGGTTCATCATTGGTGCAGCCATACTTTCTTCCCTTGTATGCCCTTAGCTTCAATCAAAAAGATGTACTTTAAGAGTTTATTGTAAATGAACAAAAGTGCATATTTGATTCATGTTCCCTTGGTATGTTTCTGTGTAATACCCTTAAACTGGACACTTAATGAGACTCGTGTTAGTTTAGAATGTTCACAGCCAGTGGGTCGGTTTGGGGAGACCTATCCTGACAAGGCTGACACTGTGGTGCCACCAAGTCGGTTGGGGTGGCTTGTCTCAGCTACCAGGGTGAGACCCTAGGCACATACAGTGTGGGATTAATTGAATCTTTGAACTGGACCAGATTTTCAGTATTGCCCTGGACCTTGGAGATTGATGGGAAAAACTGGAAAGTTACACCCGACCCCTAGACTCGATTATAATACTGCACTAGGTGTCGGATTGGGCTGTCTTTGACGTACCAATCAGTGAGATCCTTAGCGGGGGTCAAAACCTAGGTATGTGGGGACAGCCAGAGAATTCATCTGAGTGGGTGATCATAGTGATAGGATCAGCCCCTTTGTCGGACAAAGGAAATGATCGGGGATGCACTCTCACTGATGGAAACCAAGACTGCCGGCAACCGATTTCAATCGTTGACATTTGTTTTGCAAAATATATTTTATACAAGATATAAAAGTATGTAAATTATGGTTTTGAAATGTTTGCAAATAGGTTTCAATTCCTAGGATCCATGCTTGAGAGAGTGCGACACTGTTCCTTGTAGCCGAGGGAGAGGTCCTCTCTTGTCGGGCAGTGTATGATCATTATGGGCTGAGAGGTTAAGTGTAAGGCCATTGAGGATAATACCTGATGGGCTAATCTTGCATCTGCCCATAGTCCCTGGGTGTTACAAGGTGGCTTGGCCCAGGGACCACTTAGGGTAAGTGTTGGGCCTATAGAGCCCATCTGATGGGTTTCAAGGGGTGCACTCTCCATAACAGTGTATTCGGCCAGGCCTTGTAACATAGGCTTGGCTGAACCCATGTGGCTGATGTGTATATCAATGTTTGGGTCCCACGCCATACAAGGAAGCCCAACTGGGCAGCAGTTTGGAAGGCTTAATGAATACATAACCCTAAATGTGCCTTAAGCCCATTTCGAACTGGGCTAATTTGATTAGTCTTTAAGGGGTGAATTCTGAGATAAGATCAGCTGATAGGATTGGGCCCACATCCTATCCACTCAGAGAGTCCAAGATCTAAATAAGATTTAGATTTGGAAACATCCTAATTAGATTAGGAGCTGACTGATATAATCTGCAGATAAGATAAGGATTATCCCTTATCTTAAAGGGACTTCTAATCCAGATATGATTTGGGTTAGCAACTCCTAATGGGATTAGGAGCTGATCCCTTTAAGTCTATAAAAGGAAGAGGGGGTGGCAGCCTTTAGACATCCAACACAATCACCAGCAACAGTTTTGTCTTCAGAGCTGAGATCACAGAAGAGAGAATTCTGCACCCTACAAATACTCTCTAGCCGCCTCCTTCCTGCAGCCGCCTATAGCAGTTTGATCTCCATTGCTTGGGAGAAATCAAAATTGGATCTTGATTCCAATCTTTTGGAGAAAAGATTGGTAGGAGTTGTATTCACAAGCTGTCCTGGTGATTTTTGAGAAGGATCAAGTTCTTAGGAAGAACATTGCTGATTCTGCTCCACCCTGCACTGCGCCATCTTCAGTGGGAGCAGATTTTGGATCCAACCTTGGGCGTGAACACCTCCATTGAGAGATATTGTTTCTCTGTATCAAGTATTATCTCTCCCTACTCGTTTTGGTTTAGATCTGGTTCAGTTTATGATTCAAGAATGATTCTTGAAAATATGATTTTCTAAATAAGGAATTCGATTTCCAATTGAAGGGAGAGAAAAATTTTTGAAATTCGCCCCCTTTATTCCGCAATCGTGGGCATCCATGTGATGGATTTCTTATCCCTTCAGTGGTATCAGAGCCATGGTTCGAATCTTGAACCATTCTATTTCAGATCTGAACCTACGCAAATAGGGAGAAGGCGTTCTACCCAATTTGCGCAGATATTGGTTTTGGGAAATTTGTTCTTAAAACAAATGGGAAAATAATCTGAAATTATTTTAAAATAAATCTGATGATTACTTAGAATAGTTCTTTATAATTTTCTTGATTTATGGGCTGTTCGTACAAGAGGAGATCGAAATCTTGGTTTGCGCAGGGAGAACTGCAAGATTTGCAGTTTATTGAATTTATTTATTACATTTGGTCTGTAAATAATTTTTTTTTCTTTTTAGACTCAATGTATAGGCATTCGATCTGATGTAATAATAGGATTTCTATTTATCTTAATTTTGGATCGAAGATGGCGGCATAGAGCAGGAGATTTCGCAGATGGGAGATTCGCTATCTGCAATTTGCTGTTTAAGAAAATGCAATCTGTGATCTAACCTCTGTTTTGCAGGATGGAGTGTGCGAACAGCCCTGATTAACTGATTTTTGTTTTTCTTTTATCAGTTATTTAATTTTAGATTATTTTCTTGAATTAAGAATTTAATTAAAAATCAAACCCCAGACCCATCCGAACCAAGATTGGTTCAAACTGTTTGGATCAAATCTAAGGTTTAATCAAGGCTGAAAGTCAGCCCTATTTTTTCCCCACTAATGGGCTGGAGGATTGATATTTAATTAAATGGTTAATTCAGCCCAACCTATAAAGGCCCAGTTTTAAATGGTTAAAACTGCTAAAAGCCCATTTTAAAGGATAAAGCTATATGGGCCGAACTGGGAAACCCTAATTCAGCCCATATACCTAGATAATATTAATGGTTAATATTATGGAATTTTAACGGGCTTCCAATGGGCCTTATAGATAATTACTTGATTGGATCGATTTATCACTGCATGAGATGTATGGATGTGTGATGTGCTGCATACATGGGCCATAAGTACTTGGCCCATGCTCATTCGGTAGTGGCTCTTGCACACACCATGGCTGAATGCACATCATTGCCATGGTGTCCCTTTTGGTCATTGGATGACCTCCTTCAGTGGTGGGCCCCACACCTCATCAAGAGGTTCCGTGCGGAACCCTAGCTGATTAAAGGCCCACTGAAATCTGACTTTATGAAAGTCAGTGGGAGCCACTTTGGTTTGACCTAAATCAAACTAGGGCATAATTATTTGTTCCCTCCAGCTAATATGAGTGCAAGTGATAGGGAGATTCATATGATGAACTCTCTAAAGGCCTTCCATCATTAGCATGAGGATGGGTCCTTTAGTAATGAGGAAACACACCAAAAAATGGGCTATCCATTTGCCGTTGGGCTTGTCTAAGTGTTTCATAAGATGATAGGGGCGTCATAGACCGATGTGGGAGGGGCTTCACCAGAAAATGGGAACCCTCTGACGGTACCTTGGCATTCACGAATATGATGGGTAAGCACTCACTGGACAGAAAGGTTTACCTGAAAATGGCTCTGAACCTTGTTTGACAGAGGCCAAAAGGAAAACTCATATGATGAGTGGATATGATCCTTCACAGAAAGATGCTGGGGTTATGCAACTGAAATAGTTGGCTCCATGCATCCTATGTGATTTTCCACATTTTCAGAGACAACCCATAGTCTCCATCACTGAGAGAGGAGGGAAATCTCAGAGATGAATAAATGGAAATGGATCGTAGATTAAAAGCCATATCTATGAAATGAACATGAATCAAATTAGGTTGTGGGCTGATGTTTGCTCTTTTATCAGAAAATGGCAAACGGATCTTTTGCAAAGCTTCTTGATGACAACAAGCTTAAGGGCCCAAACTATGCCAACTAGTACAGGAACCTTATGCTGGTCCTAGCTTCAGAAAAGCTGGACAAAGTGGCAAAGAATCGTGCACCGGAGCGTTCGGGTGACAGGGCTTCTGAGGCCCGAAGGAGAGACTATCGTTTTGGGTTTTGACAGATTCGGCTCGCATCAAGAACGACAATGAGCCCAAAGTCGGAGCAAGTTCGCAGCCAGGCCCATTTCACAACTTAAGCCCAACTCGCAGAAGTACCTTGAAGCAGCCCAACTCGAACTTAAGAGTTAAGAGTCCGAATTTCGAATGTAATCTCCAAGGAGAGAGTTTTATCATATCTAAATTCTTGAATGTAATCCTAGAGAGATAAGAAGATTGAGATTAGAGCATTAGATAAGAGATAGGATAGGATTAGTTCGAAGAAGATAAGATCAAGACTCCCTAAGGATAAGATGATCTCCTAGAAGGAGTTGGAAAACAGCCCTCTCCTTTGGCTATATAAAGAGGGGGGCAAACCAGCTCTAGCAATCACTCAATCATCCAGCAATCAAGCATCAAGCAACTCAAGAAGATCAGTTCGGCCATGGAGAAGCAAAGCATGGAGATTGCACAGATCATGAGCAGCTAAGCTTCTTTTTCTGGTTCAAGGGGGGAGGTTCGATTGTGTCATTGTGAGGTTCTGTAGTTACTTTATTTTCTTTCTTTTTAATTCAAGTATTCATTGGTTATTGTGCACATTTTTATTGGATGTTAATGTTAATTAGTCTGACAAACTGAATTAATGTTGATTTCCTACTGCTATCCATGATTTCGGTGATCCGTAATTGTCACGAATAATGGTACGAGTAGCAATTAGGTTGATATCTTTTTGGGTCAATTGTTCGTTACAGCCTTTGACCAATGTTTTAGCAGCTATCTCAATTATTGTTATTTTGGTTTAACTGTTTTCACAAATCTTAATGCTATCATTGTTTAACATGGAACACTATCATACCCAATTGAGTGGTGATAAGTGTTGATCGAATGCTGGGTTTGCTCAACTGAATTAGGAAAACACAAGGTTTATTATGGCTATCCTAATAAATCTAAGGTTAAGTGCTTGAATTGCAAGAATGCTGAATTGTACCTAGGATCGAAGGCCAATCAATTCAACCCGAACCCTTGAACCAGAATTCGGTAAGATTGATTTTCTCTTGTTTGTTTAGTTTGTTATTCTTTTAATTTTAGTTATTTAATTTTCCCACACAATTACTTTATCCATTCAGCTAAAAGATTACTGATTTGCTCCCTGTGGGATTCGACCTAGAACCACTTTTACTGCAAATATTTTATTGTGGGACTAGTAATAATTTTGAGGGCTTCGACAAACCCGCCAAAATTTTGGCGCCGTTGCCGGGAGCAACTTTAATTTCTTAGCTATTACCTTCCTCTTGTTAACCTCTTTTGTTTTATGACTCGTGCTTCTCAACGAGGTGAACTCGAGTACAATCCCGAAATTGAGAGGACCACCCATCGTTTAAGAAAGGAGGTGAAGCAAAGGAAGGATCATTCACCAAAGAAGGTGAATTCAGATTGTGATCTTCCCGTCTTCGAAGAAGTAGAAAGAATGGCTGACAGAGAGAGGACATTAAGGGAGTTGGCTGCACCAATTATGAACCAACAACCTTTATGCATCATGTACCCCACTCTTGAGGTAGCCTTTGAACTCAAATCTGGTTTGATTCAATTATTACCTCTGTTTCATGATTTCCCAGGTGAGGACCCTCACAAACATCTAAAGGAATTTCATGTCGTCTGTTCAAGCATGAAACCCCATGGTATGACCGAGGACCAGGTAAAACTCATAGCCTTTCCATTTACTTTAAGAGATAAAGCAAAGGATTGGTTGTATATTCTCCCTCCCGGTTCTATACGCACATGGGATGAGATGAACAAGATATTTTTAGATAAATATTTTCCTGCATCCCGGACTGCAAATATAAGAAAAGAAATATGTGGAGTTTGGCAATTTGGTGGTGAGACACTATACGAATATTGGGAAAGATTTAAACAACTTGTTGCTAGCTGTCCACATCACCAAGTACCTGAACAACTATTAATCCAATACTTCTACAAAGGGCTGCAGCCCATGGATAGAAGTATGGTCGATGCAGCCATTGGAGGAGCCTTGGTGAACAAGACACCCGAAGTGGCTAGGGAGTTAGTCTCCAACATGGCCAAAAATTCACAACAGTTCGGTGCAAGGACAGACGGTACCATTAGACGGGTTAATGAGGTAAGCCATTTAATTTAGAAAATCAGATTTCTGACCTAACTGCTTTGGTAAGACAACTCACTGCAGCACAAGTACAAACTGCCAGGGTGTGTGGTATCTGTTCGATTCCTGGCCATCCTACGGACATGTGTCCATCATTGCAAGATGGTTCGATGCAGCAAGTCAATGCCGTAGGAGGATTCCCGGGCCAGCCCCAACGAAAGTATGATCCCTACTCCAATTATTACAATCCGGGGTTTTGAGATCACCCAAACCTAAGCTACGGGAACCAAGGATGACAGCAGCAATACCAGCCCCATTTTTTCAGTCGACAGCCCCAGTTTTCAACACCCATCACAGCGCAAGGCCAATCCTCGAATTCAGGTACGCCATTAGAAGATATAGTTAAGGCTCTAGCTACTAATACTCAGCAATTTCAACAGGAAACAAGAGCCAGCATTCAGAATTTGGGGAACTAAATCAGCCAACTTGCCACTGCCGTTAGCAAGTTGGAGGTGCAGAGCTCTGGGAAACTACCATCACAAACGGTAGTCAACCCCAAGGAGAGTGTAAGTCAGTGGTGCTAAGAAGCGGGAAGGAATTACAGCTAGAACCTACATCACCATGGAAGGTGGATAAAGGGCAGGAAGAAGACAAGGTGCAGGACTCAAGAGTTAGAGAGAACATTTCAGCCATGATCAAGAGGACCTTACCAGAAAAACATGCTGATCCAGGTATGTTCACCCTACCTTGTGTGATTGGCAATAAGCAAATCGAGTATGCCATGCTAGACTTAGGTGCATCTATCAACGTCATGCCATACTCGATTTACTATGCTTTGAGATTAGGTCCTTTAAGGGAAACTAAAACTGTTATCCAATTAGCTGATCGTTCTAACGCCTTCCTAGAAGGGATTGTTGAGAATGTAATGGTGCAGGTTAACGATTTAATTTTTCCAGCGGATTTTTACATTCTGAAGATGGAGGAGGACATGATCGAAAGTTCAGCCCCACTTCTATTAGGCAGGCCATTTATGAAAATGGCCAAGACCAAAATAGATGTGGATGAGGGTACCCTCTCCGTCGAAATCGGAGGGGAGACTATTAAATTTAATATTTTTGAAGCTATGAAGTACCCAAATGAAGACCATTCAGTTGACACTATTGATCCAACTATGCAGGAATTTTTTGAAAAATATATGAATGAGGAGCTAGAATCGAGTGCACAATTAGATACGAAGGCCCCTATTCCAGATTTGAACCCGCTCTTGATGGATGGAAGGGGAGCACACAGAAAGCTGAAACGACAAGAGCTAAAGTAGCAAAGGAGGACGTCGAGCATAACAACGTTAAACAATTGTGCTTGTGGGAGGCAACCCATTGTGTTTAGTTAATTTTGTTATTTTGTTTGGTTTTGATTTTTGTGTTTAGCAGGAACCCAACAAGACAAACAGGGAAGTACCCCCAAATCCTTCTATTTTATGCATAATCACATACATTGGAGACAATGTATAACTTAAGTGTGGGGGGATTAGGGAAATCTGATGGAAATTTGGGATACCTTACCTTCTTTAAATTTCTACTCCCGGAAACTTATCCTTGAACGATTTCAACTTATTAGGAATCATGTGCTTAGGCTGAATAGATAAGATAGGATGCAAGCATGACTAACTGAATCTTTCTTGGCTGCATATGGTACCTCATGATTTTAATCGATCAATAGGCAAGATGCATAAGGGTTTGATTGATTTTCACATAATTATCTGTCAAACATGGGTTGATTATTCTAGAACTTGCTATGTTAGGCATATAGAGACCACGATCAATGAATTCATGGATCAGGCGGTGAAACCCTATGATTCTTGTGAAAAAAAAAAAAGAGGGAGTTTGAAACTAAAATCGTGACTAATGTGAGATGTAGCATAAAATGCACTCACATCTAGAAACAAAAAACAAGTGTGAGACGGAGCATAAAATGCACTCACATCTAGAAATGAAAGCAAGTGTGAGATGGAGCATAAAATGCACTCACATCTTGAAAAGAAGGCAAGGGTGAGATGGAGCATAAGATGCACTCACCCTAGAACCCCAACCCCATTCTCACCTTTAGATCCTAGGAATTCACACTAAGTGGTGAAGATGTGATACATAGCAAGCTTATGGCAATAAGCACACATTGTTTTGATTCAAAGGAAAGTAATTGCATCTAGCTAAATTGGTTTGTTAAAAGCAATGAGCACCCGTGCAGTCCAAGGAGTTTCAGCCCTGGAAGGCTTGTCTCCTTGACTATCGATTTAATTTGGGACCATGAAATGAAAAGGGAAAGGTTACCAAGTCTGAACTAAAGCATGAAATGAACCAGGCCTCATGTAGAGAAAAAGAAAGATTGAAAATTAATAGTTAGTCTCTCTTGTGTTACTTGAGTTTTTGCCTTGCCCGATGACGGGCAAAGTTTAAGTGTGGGGGGATTTGATGAGACCAAAACGAACCCTAATTTTATCCCATAATATTCACTCTTTTACATTTATTTAGCACTTAAATGGACTCATTACTCTTGTATTTCGATTCAGGGCAATAAAAAAGGCAATTGGAAAAAAACAGGGCAAATCGGGTGATTTTGCATAGTTTCGGCGACAGTCAGTAATCTGGGCCTAACTCTCAATTCCGGACACCGAATTGGACAATTCAAGAAGCATTAGAAAGAAGAAAGGAAGGCCCACAACTTTTATGTTTTAGGTTTTGACATATTCGGCTCGCATCAAGTACGCAAATGAGTCCGAAGTCGGAGCAAGTTCGCAGCCAGGCCCATTTCACAACTTAAGCCCAACTCGCAGAAGTACTTTGAAGCAGCCCAACTCGAACTCAAGAGTTAAGAGTCCGAATTTCGAATGTAATCTCCAAAGAGAGAGTTTTATCATATCTAAATTCTTGAATGAAATCCTAGAGAGATAAGAAGATTGAGATTAGAGCATTAGATAAGAGATAGGATAGGATTAGTTCAAAGAAGATAAGATCAAGACTCCCTAAGGATAAGATGATCTCCTAGAAGGAGTTGGAAAACAGCCCTCTCCTTTGGCTATACAAAGAGGGGGGCAAATCAGCTCTAGCAATCACTCAATCATCCAGCAATCAAGCTTCAAGCAACTCAAGAAGATCAGTTCGGCCATGGAGAAGCAAAGCATGGAGATTGCGCAGATCATGAGCAGCTAAGCTTCTTTTTCTGTTCAAGGGGGGAGGTTCGGTTGTGTCATTGTGAGGTTCTATAGTTACTTTATTTTCTTTCTTTTTAATTCAAGTATTCATTGGTTATTGTGCACATTTTTATTGGATGTTAATGTTAATTAGTCTGACAAACTGAATTAATGTTAATTTCCTACTGCTATCCATGATTTCGGTGATCCGTAATTGTCACGAATAATGGTACGAGTAGCAATTAGGTTGATATCTTTTTGGGTCAATTGTTCGTGACAGCCTTTGACCAATGTTTAAACATGGTTCAACCTAAAAAAATTGATGGAACAAAATTCAGTAATTGCAGCTATCTCAATTATTGTTATTTTGGTTTAACTGTTTTCACAAATCTTAATGCTATCATTGTTTAACATGGAACACTATCGTACCCAGTTGAGTTGTGATAAGTGTTGATCGAATGCTGGGTTTGGTCAACTGAATTAGGAAAACACAAGGTTTATTATGGCTATCCTAATAAATCTAAGGTTAAATGCTTGAATTGCAAGAATGCTGAATTGTACCTAGGATCGATGGCCAATTGATTCAACCCGAACCCTTGAACTAGAATTCGGTAAGACTGATTTTCTCTTGTTTGTTTAGTTTGTTACTCTTTTAATTTTAGTTATTTAATTTTCCCACACAATTACTTTATCCATTCGGCTAAGAGATTACTGATTTTCTCCCTGTGGGATTCGACCTAGAACCACTTTTACTGCAAATATTAAATTGTGGGACTAGTACTAATTTTGAGGGTTTCAACAAACCCGCCAGTTACGCATTAGAGACTGTGATTTACGTGCTGAATCGGGTTCCAACCAAATCGATTCCAAACACTCCATATGAACTTTGGACCGGAAAGAAACCAAGTGTCAGACACTTGAAGATTTGGGGTTGTCCAACACACGTTAAAAGAACGAGTGTAGACAAGTTGGAATCCAAGACCAGTCGTTGCCTATTTGTAAGCTACCCAAAAGGCTCTGTATGTTACCTTTTCTATGACCCAAGTGAGCAGAAAGTGTTCTACAGTTGAAATGCCCAGTTCTTGGAGACCGATTACATCCTGGACAACCACCGTCAAGAAATTGTTCTTGATGAGGAAAGCTCAGGAGTAGTGGGAAATGTCCCACAAGTTCTAGGTAGTGACCATCCTAAAAGATCCACTCGGGTATCTAGTCCACCAGTCCATTATGGTTATCACCAGGATAGTTACCTGGTGGAAACCTTGACTAGTGAGGAGGATCCCATGACTTACGCGTAAGCTATGTTGGACATAGATTCCCAAAAGTGGGTGGAGGCCATGATAGCAGAAATGGACTCAATGGAGATGAATGGAGTCTGGACTCTAGTAGATCCGCCCTCCGAGGTAAAAGCAATCGGTTGCAAATGGATTTACAAGAGGAAAAAGGGCCCCGATGGTAGGGCTGAGACCTTCAAAGCTCATTTGGTGGCGAAAGGGTACACATAGAAAGAGGGCATCGATTATGAGGAAACTTTCTCGCCTGTGGCCATGCTTAAATCCATTAGGATCCTGTTAGCTATAGCAGCATACCATGATTATGAGATTTGGCAGATGGATGTCAAAACTGCATTCCTAAATGGAGATCTTACTGAAGATATCTATATGCAGCAGCCGCAACGCTTCATAGCTGTGGGTCAGGAAAACATGGAATGTAAACTTAATAGATCCATTTATGGACTTAAGCAAGATTCTAGAAGTTGGAACATCCATTTTGACTCTGCCGTCAAATCGTTTGACTTCGAGCAGAATCCGGATGAACCCTGTGTTTACAGGAAGTACAGTGGAGATAAGGTTACCTTCTTGGTTCCGTATGTAGATGACATTCTACTCATTGGGAATGATGTAGGAATGTTGACTACGGTGAAAGTATGGCTTTCACAATAATTCTCCATGAAAGATCTTGGAGAGGCCTCCTATATACTAGGTCTTCGACTCTATAGAGATAGATTAAAGTGGATAATAGGATTATCCCAATCTGCCTACATTGATAAAATAGTCAAAAGATACAGCATGGAAAACTCTAAGAAAGGAAATGTTCCTTTCAGGCACGGTGTCATTGATGAACCTACAATTTATCTATATTTTATGAGGTTTTTGCATGAAATTTTATGCTGGTTTTATTAATCTTTGCCTTAATTTAGCTTGATTGCAAGAAAGATTTCAGGGGGAGCCAAATCAACAAAAAGAAGGAAAAAGCAAGAAAAGAAAACCCAAAATTTATCAAGTTCAGCCCGGCCCAGCCATGAGAGCAAGAGAATTTCATTCGGCCCAAGAAGAGCAAGTGAAACTCTTTGGAAAATCCAAGGGAAGAAGCCTAGCAAGAAGGAAATTTCGGCCCAGCCCATTTTTAGCCCAAATAACAGCCTAGAGTGTAGCCCATTTGAGCTCAAAAGCAAGCTAAGTTGTAGCCCAAATAGCAGCCCAAAGGGAGCTAGGGGCGGCAACTTCTAGGAGTTTCTTGAAGAGAAGGAGGGAGCACTCTAGAAGGTTCATGAGGGGTGTAATACACCCCATTCTAGAGGCTTCAAGAAGGGGCAAGAGCCCCCTTGAAAAACTATATAAGGAGGCCTCTAGGAGGGGAGAAAGTTGTTCAATTGCTTGAGAGGAAGGCTCTCCCACTCTTAGAGGTTCGGCCACCTTGAGAGAAGAGAAGAGAAGAAGGCTAGGCGCAAGGAAGAAGAAGAAGAAGGGCTGAAGGAATTTCAAGACAAGCAACCTAGAAGAAGAAGGTGAGTTCGAATTGAGGGTTTGTGATTCAAAGATCTTTTGTAATAAATCATTTGTAGTTTCATTCTCTTTTGAATTGAATTCAGTTTCTTTGTATATTTTCTTTCTTCTTTCTCCTTGTTTCCATTCTTCCTTGATGTATTTCAGCTTGTAAAATTTCAGTTCAGCAATCTAATTCTTTTTGATTCATTCAAATGATCATGGATTGTACTTGAAGTTTCTTGAATAAGGGTGTTATTGCAGATCAATTCGGCCAACTAACCTTCAAAACTCAGATCTGAATTCTCAGATCTGAGATTGCAAGATCTGAATTGCTTGAAAGAGAATTCAGATCTGCAAATTTCAGATTCGGCGAATTAATCTACAGCTTGGAATTCCTAGAGTGCTTGAGAGAGACTCTATGAATTCAGATCTACTATTCAAGAACTGAATTGAGTGCAAGGTTAGAGATAACTTGCACAATTCAGTTGGTGATCAATTCAGATTTGAATTGATGCCTTAGAAGTGTTTGAAGAAATGCATGCATGGGGATTAGATTCTTGCTAGAGATAGAAGAACCGTCACTCATGCATAGGATGAACATGCGCTTGAGAGAGGCTGTTCATGACCTTGGGGTTTCACCAAACCAAGGCTCAATCATGATTTATTCGAATGATCCAAATTGATAGATTGCTGAATTCTGAGATTGACATTTACTGTTTAATCTTCTAACCTGAATTGAAGGCAATTGGACCAATGATTTAGATAGATTTTAATTTAGGATTTCTTAGCTTTCATTAGAGTTTTGATTTATTTGTTGATCAGATAAGAAGTGCTCAATTTAGTATTGGTAATTGTTTCCTAAATCCTCGTGGGAATGATACTTCACTCTCTACTTTATTACTTGAACGGCTAGTGCATTTGCTAGTGTCACAATGAGCCACACATCAGTCACTCTCTCCAAGAAGATGTCTCCCAAGACTTCTGAGGAGATTGATGGCATGAAAGACGTTCCCTATGCCTCTGCCGTAGGGAGCATCATGTATGCCTTGCTATGCACACGCCCTGACAATACTCAGGCAATGAGTATAGTAAGCAGATTTCAGGCCAACCCAGGCAATGAGTATACTTAAGTGCCTTCGAAGGACAAAAGAGTTATGTCTAATATTCGATGGTAGCTCACTACAGATCCATGGGTATACAGATGCCGATTTCTAGTCTGATCCAGATGATACAAAGTCTACATCTGGATATGTTTTCACGATAGGATCGTGTGTTGTTTGTTGGAAAAGCAGCAAACTGGGGTCCACTACAGACTCCACGACCGAGGCCGAGTACATTGCCGCAAGTGAGGCTGCCAAAGAAGCCGTGTGGATGAAGAAGTTAGTTCACGAGTTGGGAGTAGTTCCATCCAGCACATCACCCAACCCATTGTTGTGTGACAACAATGGAGCTATTGGTCAAGATAAGGAGCCACAAGCCCACTTGAAATCGAAGCACATCGAGAAAATGTACCATGTACTGAGGGAGATTGTTGGTAGAGGGGACGTCCTGATTCAGAAGGTAGCGTTAGCGGAAAATGTAGCAAACCTATTGACAAAGCCACTATAACATAAGGTGTTTGAGAAACACGTGGAAAGCATGGGACTCCGACTAGTACCTGATTGGACCTAAGTGCAAGTGGGAGCTGTTAGACAGTTTTGTATGCCCTTAGCTTCAATCAAAATGATGTACTTTATGAGTTTATTCTAAATTAATAAAAGTGCATATTTGATTCATGTTCCCTTGGTATGTTTCTATGTAATACCCTTAAACTGGACACTTAATGAGACTCGTGTTAGTTTAAAATGTTCACAGCCAGTGGGTCGGTCTGGGGAGACCTATCCTAACAAGGCTGACACTGTGGTGCCACCAAGTCGGTTGGGGTGGCTTGTCTCAGCTATCGGGGTGAGACCCTAGGCACATACAGTGTGGGATTAATTGAATCTTTGAACTGGACCAAATTTCTAGTATTGCCCTAGACCTTGGAGATTGATGGGAAAAACTGGAAAGTTACACCCGACCCGTAGACTCGATTATGATACTGCACTAGATGTCGGATTGGGCTGTCTTTGATGTACCAATCAGTGAGATCCTTAGCGGGGGTCAAAACCTGGGTATGTTGGGATAGTCTGAGAATTCATCTGAGTGGGTGATCATAGTGATAGGATCAACCCCTTTGTCGGACAAAGGTAATGATCGGGGATGCACTCTCACTGATGGAAACCAAGACTGCCGGCAGCCGATTTCAATTGTTGAGATTTGTTTTGCAAAATATATTTTATATGAGGTCTAAGAATATATAAATTATGGTTTCGAAATGTTTGCAAATAGGTTTTAATTCTCGGTATCCATACTTGAGAGAGTGCGACACTGTTCCTTGCAGCCGAGGGAGAGGTTCTCTCTTGTCGGGCAGTGTATGATCATTTTGGGCTGAAAGATTAAGTGTAAGGCCATTTAGGATAATGGATGTCGAGAAGGGTGCGGAATGGAGGGCGAATTTCAAAAAAAAATCCTACCTTCTTGCAACTGGGAATCATATTCCCTAAATTTAGAATACATTATTCAAGATCCTACTTGAACCATAAACAAACCAGATCTGAACCAAAAGGTAACATGAAGGATTATACCTGATCCGGAGAAAGAATATCTCCCAAAGTTGGTGTTCACACCCAAAGAAGTAACCAAGATCCGCTCCTGCTGAAGATGACACAGCTGTGGATGGAACGGAACTAGCAGGGTGCGTCCTACACACTGGATTCTTCACAAGAACCCTCTGGAAACCTTGAACACCGAATCCTTTTGTCTTTCTTGCAAGACTAATGTCAAGAACTGATTTCTTGACTTCCTATTGCTGCAAAGATCCAATCTTCCAACAGGGAGTGGCGACGGCTGGAGGAGGGGAAGTCTAGGGACAAAGAGGGCAAAACTGTCTCTTCTCTCTAGAGTCTGTGAGAGATCTGATCTCAGATTGCAGGATGTGTTTCTTGCTTCCTCAAAACCCCTAGTTCAATTCTGATATTTCTGCTAGGGTTTTCTCCTCTTTCTTCTTGACTAAGAAACCTCCCAATATTTTGGGAGTTATCCCAATCCAAATCAGTATTTGGATAGAGGTTAATCTTAATCCTTTCTGCAGTTTAAGTTAGTTAACTCCTGATCTTATCAGGAGGTTACCAGATTCAAATCTAATTTGAATTTGGTCTCTTAAAGTGGATAAGGTCAAAGACCCAATCCTTTTACTAACACTAATCTCATATTCGCCCTATGAACTGGTAATCATATCAGCCCAGTTCGAAATGGGCTTTTGGCCCAATAAGTGTTCAATGTTTAACTAGTTTCCAACCTGCTGCCCAGTTGGGCTTCTTTGTATGGCGTGGGACCCAAGCATTGATCTACACACCAGCCACATGGGTTCGGCCCAGTATTTATTACAAGGCCCAACCGAATTCACTGAAAGATTCAGTGACCCCCTTCAGCCCATCACATGGACCCTATGGGTCCAACACTTACATTAAGTGGTCCCTGGGCCAAGCCATCTTATAAAAACCCAGGGACTGTGGGCAGGTGCAGGATTAGCCCATCAGGTATTATACTAAATGGTTTTACACTTAACCTCTCAGCCCTTAATGCTCAGGCACTGCCCAACAAGAGAAGACCTCTCTCCCGATTGCAAGGAACAGTGCCGCACTCTCTACTCACATGGATCCCGGGAATTAAAACCTTTTGCAAATCTTTTGAAAACATACATATACATATATATATATATATATATATATATCTTCTTTTTGCAAAACAAAATTCCAACGGTTGAAATCAACTACCGGTAGTATGGTTTCCATCAGAGAGAGTGCATTCCCGATCATTACCATTGTTCGACAAAGGGGCTGATCCTGTCACTATGACCACTCACTCAGATGAATTCTCAGACTCCCCCAACATGTCCAGGTTTTGAGCCCCACTAAGGATCTCATTGATTGACACATCAAAGACAGCCCGATCCGACACCTAGTGATGTGTGATAATCGAGTCTACGGGTCAGGTGTAACTTTCCAATTTTGCCCATCTGTCTCCAAGGTCTAGGGCAATACTGGAAATCTGGTCCGGTTCAAGGGTTTAAGCAATCTCATACTGCATGTGCCTTGGGTCTTACCCTGATGGCCGAAACAAGCCATCCCAACACTTGGTGGCACATCAGTATCAGCCTTGGCAGGATAAATCTCCCCAAACTTATCCAATGGCTGTGAACATTTAAAACTAACACATGTTTCTTTAAGTGTCCAGTTTTAGGGTCTTACACAGAATTACACCAAACAACATGAATCAAACATGCACTTTAATTTATTTCCAATAAATAACAAAAGTACATCAAATCCGATTGAAGCTAAGGGCATACAAGACTATATAACAAATTCTTGATGGGCTAATATTGCATCTGCCCACAGTCCCTGGGTGTTACAAGGTGGCTTGGCCCAGGGACCACTTTGGGTAATTGTTGGGCCCATAGAGCCCATCTGATGGGTTTCAAGGGGTGCACTGTCTATAACAGTGTATTCGGCCAGGCTTGTAATAAAGGCTGGGCTGAACCCATGTGGATGATGTGTAGATCAATGTTTGGGTCCCACGCCATACAAGAAAGCCCAACTAGGTAGTAGTTTGGAAGGCTTAATGAATACATAACCCTAAATGGGCCTTAAGCCCATTTCGAACTGGGCTAATTTGATTAGTTTTTAAGGGGCGAATTCTAAGATAAGATCAACTGATAGGATTGGGCCCACACCCTATCCACTCAGAGAGTCCAAGATCTAAATGAGATTTAGATTTGGAAACTTCCTAATTAGATTAGGAGCTGGCTGATCTAATCTACAGATAAGATAAGGATTATCCCTTATCTTAAAGGGACTTCTAATCCAGATATGATTTGGGTTATCAACTCCTAATGGGATTAGGAGCTGATCCCTTTATGTCTATAAAAGGAAGAGGGGGCGGCAGCCTTTAGACATTCAATACAATCACCAGCAACAGTCTTATCTTCAAAGCTGAGATCACAGAGGAGAGAATTCTACACCCTGCAAATACTCTCTAGCCGCCTCCTTCCTACAGCCGCCGCCTATAGCAGTTCGATCTCCATTACTTGGGAGAAATCATGATTGGATCTTGATTCCAATCTTTCGGAGAAAAGATTGTTAGGAGTTGTATTCACAAGTCGTCTAGGTGATTATTGGGAAGGATCAAGTTCTTAGGAAGAAAACTATTAATTCTGCTCCACCCTGCACTGCGCCATCTTCAGTGGGAGCAGATTTTGGATCCTACCATGGGCGTGAACACCTCTATTGAGAGATATTGTTTCTCTGTATCAGGTATTATCTCTCCCTACTCATTTTGGTTCAGATCTAGTTCAGTTTATGATTCAAGAATGATCCTTGAAAATATGATTTTCTAAATAGGGAATTCGATTCCCAATTGAAGGGAGAGAAAAATTTTTGAAATTCGCCTCCTTTATTCCGCAATTTTGGGCGTCAATGTGATGGATTTCCTATCCCTTCATAGGTACACATAACCATATCGTTAGAAATCATCTGAGTGAGAGGTCATAGTGACAGGATCAGCCCCTTTGTCGGACAATGGAAATGATTGGGAATGCACTCTCTCTGATGGAAACCAAACTGCCGGCAGTTGATTTCACTCGTTGGAATTTTGTTTTGCAAAATTAAGATAAATATATATGTATATGTATGGTTTCAAAAGATTTGCAAAAGGTTTTAATTCCTGGGATCCATGTGAGTAGAGAGTGCGGCACTGTTCATTGCAGCCGAGAGAGAGGTCTTCTCTTGTCGAGCAGTGCTTGATCATTAAGAGCTAAGAGGTTAAATGTAAGACCATTTAGGATAATACCTGATGGGCTAATCTTGCACCTGCCCACAGTCCCTGGGTTTTTATAAGATGGTTTGGCCCAGGGACCACTTAATATAAGTGTTGGGCCCATAGGGTCCATGTGATTGGCTCAAGGGGGTCACTGAGTCTCTTAGTGAATTCGGCTGGGCCTTGTAATAAAGGCTAGGCCGAACCCATTTGGCTAGTGTGTAGATCAATGCTTGGGTCCCACGCCATACAAAGAAGCCCAACTGGGCAGCAGGTTGGAAACTAGTTAAACACTGAACACTTAATGGGCCAAAAGCCCATTTCGAACTAGGCTGATATGATCACCAGTTCATTGGGCGAATCTGAGATTAGTGTTAGTAAAAGGATTGGGTCTTTGACCTTATCCACTCTAAGAGACCAAATTCAAATTAGATTTGAATCTGGTAACCTCTTGATAAGATCAGGAGTTAGGTAACTTAATCTGCAGATAGGATTAAGATTAACCTCTATCCAAATACTGATTTGGATTGGGATAACTCCCAAAAGATTGGGAGGTTTCTTAATCAAGAAGAAAGAGGAAAAAACCCTTGCAGAAATATCAGATTTTGAACTAGGGGTTTTGAGAAAGCAAGAAACACATCCTGCATTCTGAGATTTGATCTCTCACAGACTCCAGAGAGAAGAGACAGTTTTGCCCTCTTCGTCCCTAGACTTCTCCTCCTTCAGCCGCCGCCACTACCTGTTAGAAGATTGGATCTTTGCAGCAACAGGAAGTCAAGAAATCAGTTCTTGACATTAGTCTTGCAAGAAAGGCAAAAGAATTCGGTGTTCAAGGTTTCCAGAGGGTTCTTGTGAAGAATCCAGTGTGTAGGACGCACCCTGCTAGTTCCGTTCCATCCACAGCTGTGTCATCTTCAGCAGGAGCGGATCTTGGTTACTTCTTTGGGCGTGAACACCAACTTTGGGAGATATTATTTCTCTGGATCAGGTATAATCCTTCCTGTTTCCTTTTGGTTCATATCTGGTTTGTTTATGGTTCAAGTAGGATCCTTGAATAATGTATTCTAAATTTAGGGAATATGATTCCCAGTAGGAAACTTTTTTTGAAATTCGCCCTCCATTCTGCACCCTTCTTGGCATCCATTAGATGGATCCTACCATTCTTTCAGTGGTATCGGAGCCACAGGTTCGAATCTTGAACCAAAAGAAAATGAGATCTGACCCTGCGCAGATGAACAGAAAATGTTCTGCCAAGATTTGCACAGATTGCTTTCCTTTTTTTTTTCAAGAAATGGTTTCTTGTTTAGGGCATTTGATCTGAAATTAATTTTGTTAAATCCAAAAATTTATTTAGAAATGTTCTTTATTTATTTTTGATTTAATGGACTATTCGAACCTGGAGATCGCAGTGCAGATTTGGCGCAGATAGTCTGCGCACCCTTTTTCTTCCTTTTATTATTATTCGGTCTGTAAATAATTTTTTTATTTTTCTAGACTGAATGTATAGGATTTGATCAAGAATGTAATTAATTAATAGAAATAGGATTTCTATTTTTTATTTATTTTCTTGATTAAAGAAGAAGGAAGAAGATGGCGGCGCTGGAGATTTGCAGATGGAGAAATCGCATACTGCGATTTACAGTTTATGAAACTGTAACTTTTGTGATTAACCTCTGTTTTGCAGGTGATATGAACAATCCATATTTTTTGATTTGTGATTGTCTAAAATAAAAAATTATTAATTTCAGATCTCTCTTGAATTAATTCATGAATTGAAAATCAGTTTTGGACCATTTCGGACTAGATTGGACCAAAACTGTTTGGATCGAATCTAAGATTCGAAGGGGGCTGTTTTTCAGTCCATATTTCTCACCCTGATTATTCCAAATCTGATGTTCAATTACAGGGATTAATTCGGCCCACCTGTAAAGCCCAGTTTTAAAGGGTTAAAACTGCAAAAGCCGATTATTGTGAGAAAAGTTGTATGGGCCGAACTGCTAACTGCAATTCAGCCCATACACCTAGTAAACATTAATTGTTAATGCTTTAAGTTTTAAATGGGCCATTTGATGGGCTTTACAGCAGTTAATTGATTGGATCAATTCTTCCTTTACATGTGATGTTTGGATGTATGATGTGCTGCGACAATGGGCCATAAGCACTTGGCCCATGTTAATGCGTTAGTGGCTCTTGCGCACACCATGGCTGAATGCACATCATTGCCATGGTGTCCCTTAAGCTCATTGGATGACCCCTCTCTACTTGGTGGGCCCCACAACCCTGAAAAGGGATGCGTACGGAACCCCTAACCGATTGAGGCCCACCAGAAATCTGACTTTGTGAAAGTCAGTGGGAACCACTTTGGTTTGACCTAAATTAGAACTAGGGCGTAATTTTGTTCCCTCCAAGCAAATATGAGTGCGTGCGATAGGGAGATCCATTTAATGGACTCTCTAAAGGCCTTCTGTCATTAGCACAATGATGAGTCCATCAGTAATGAGGAAACGCACCATAAAATTGGGCTATCCATTTGCTGTTGGATCTGTTAGAGTGTTTCATTAGATGATAGGGACGTCATAGACCGATGTGGGAGGGGCTTCACCAGAAAATGGGAACTTTCTCATGGTACCTTGGCGTAACCTGAATATGATGGGTATGCACTCACTGAACAGAAAGGTTTAGCTGAAAACGGCTCTGAACCTTGTCTGACAGAGGCCAATGGGAAACTCATCGGATGAGTGGATATGATCCATCACAGAAAGGTGGTGGGGTTATGCAGCTAAAACAGTTGGCTTCACACACCCTATGTGATTTCCCACATTTCCAGAGACATTCCGTCATCTCCGTCACTGAGAAGGGAGGGAAAATCTCAGAGATGAATAAATGGGAATGGAACATAGATTAAAAGCCATATCTATGTAGGTAACATGAATCAAACTAAGGTTGTGGACTAACGTCTTTGTTGTTTTATCAGAAAATGGCAAACGGTCAATTTGCAAAACTCCTAGACGATAACATGCTTAAGGGCCCAAACTATGCCGACTGGTACAAAAATCTTATGTTGGTCCTAATTTCTGAAAAGTTAGATAAAGTGGTGAAAAATCCTACCCCAGAACGTCCAGGTGATAGGGCTTCTGAGGCCCGTAGGAGGGACTACCAAGATTGGGAGGATAAGAACTCCCTAGCCTGCTGCATTGTCATTGCCTCATTAGACAACTCAATACAGAGGCAGTTCGATCAGATCGAACTAGCCAAAGACATATTGGACAGTCTAAGAACAATATATGAAGAGCAGAACCGTTCTACTCGACAGAAGGTCCTGAAATTGTTCATGACCGTGCAAATGTCCAAGGAGCAGAAAGTTCATGACAATTGTCTTTGGATGATGGGATACATTAACAAACTCGAAGCCCTTGGATCCGGGCTAGATCTTGGTATGCAAGTGGATGCCATCCTGAATTCTTTGCCCTCTTCCTTCAATGCGCTCACTATGAACTACAATATGAATAAGCTGAATGTCAGCGTCCAGGAACTCAGCAATATGTTGCAGAGGGCTGAGGATCTTTTAAAGAAGGATGAGCCTGTGGTTATGCTTGCTAAAGCTAACAAATTAGGCAAGAAAAAGAGAAAGGCAAAGAAGCCCTAGAAGAAAACTACCAAACCCAAAAAGTAAAAGAAAAAAAAGGCATCTGATGTCTGTCACTTCTGCAAACAGACCGACCACTAGAAGAGGAACTGTCCTACCTTCCTGGAATCTAAGAAAGGTAACATCGAAACTTGTGTCATAGAAACTAATATGTTAGTTACTTCTGTGTCCTGGTGTGTTGACTCCGGGGCTTCAACTCATGCGTGTAACTCAGTGCAGGGGTTCAAAGTTAGCAGAAGATTGAGTGATGGCGAGGTGACACTATTCTTGGGAACGACTGCAATTGTTGCAGTTGCGGCAATAGGAACTGTAGAATTAGTTTTTAGAGAAGGAGTCCTTGTAGTTAAAGATTGTCTTTATGTACAAAACTTGAGAATAAATTTAATTTCTATTTCTAAACTGTATGCTGATGGATATACTGTTTATTTTAGTAATATGATTACTGTTAAATGGAATAACAAATTCATTGCATGCGGGGAACTGGAGAATGGTCTCTATGTTCTACATCCTTCTCTAGAAACTAACCTAACCGAAACTACATCGATCAAAAATCCCGTGAAAAGGAATCGTGATACAATTAATCTCACGTGCCTCTGGCATTATCGACTTGGCCATATCAGCATTGACCGAATCACAAGACTGGTAAAGGATGGTCTTTTGAATTTTCTAACCGTAGAAAATCTTCCCACTTGTGAGCCTTGCCTTCAAGGTAAGATGACTAAGCGGCCATTTAACGGTAAGCCTGAAAGATTTGGAGGCACACTTGGCCTAATACATATTGATGTATGTGGTCCCGTGAGTGTTAGGACACGGAATCAACACGTGTACTTCATTACCTTTACAGATGATTTTTTACGATATGGTTACATGTACCTAATGAGACACAAGTCTGAATCCTTTGAAAAGTTCAAAGAGTTCAGACAAGAAGTCGAGAAACAGTTAGGGAGAGAAGTTAAGGCGCTTCGATCGGATCGAGGTGGCGAGTATCTCTCTGACGAATTCAAGGACTACTTAAAGGACAATGGGATAGTGTCACAACTAGCTCCTCCTGCTACACCACAACTCAACGGTGTTTCAACGGTGTTTCAGAGAGGAGGAATAGAACCTTGTTGGACATGGTCCGGTCACTTCTCGTACGCTCAGAATTACCCACATCCTTTTGGGGATATGCATTAGAGACTGCTATCTACGTGCTGAATCGGGTTCTAACCAAATCAGTTCCGAAAACTCAATATGAACTATGGACCGGAAGGAAGCCAAGTGTAAGACACTTGAAGATTTGGGGTTGTCCTACACACATTAAAAGAACAAGTGTGGACAAGTTGGAATCCAAAACCAGTCGTTGCTTATTTATAGGCTACCCAAAGGATTCAGTGGGTTATCTATTCTATGACCCAAGTGAGCAGAAAGTGTTCTACAGTCAAAACGCCCAATTCATAGAATCTGAATACATCATGGACACTCACCATTAGGAAATAGTTATTGATGAGGAGAGCTCACGAGCAGTGGGAGATGTCAAATAAGTTCCAGGTAGTGACCAACCTAGAAGGTCCACCCGGGTATCTAGACCACCAGTCCGATATGGTTATGACCAGGATACCTACCTGGTGGAAGCCTTAACTAGTGAAGAGGATCTCGTGATTTACACGGAAGCTATGTTAGACATAGATTCCCAGAAGTGGGTGGAGGCCATGAGAGCTGAGATGGACTCAATGGAGACCAATGGAGTCTGGACTCTAGTAGATCCACCCTTTGGGGTAAAAGCAATTGGTTGCAAATGGATCTACAAGAGGAAGAAGGGCCCCAATGGCAAGATTGAGACCTACAAAGCTTGCTTGGAGGCGAAAGGGTATACTCAGAAAGAAGGCATCGATTATGAGGAAACCTTTTCGCTCGTGGCCATGCTTAATTCATTAGGATCCTGCTAGCTGTAGCAGCATACCATAACTATGAAATTTGGCAAATGGATGTCAAAACCGCATTCCTGAATGGAGATCTTAGTGAAGATATCTACATGCAGCAACCGCAAGGCTTCATTGCTGCTGGTCAGGAACTTATGGTATGTAAACTTAACAGATCCATATATGGACTTAAGTAGGCTTCTAGGAGTTGGAACATCCATTTTGATTCTGCCGTCAAAACGTTTGACTTTTAGTAGAATCCAGATGAGCCCTGTGTTTACAGGAAGTCCAGTGGGGATAAGATTACTTTTTTAGTATTGTACGTGGACGATATCCTACTCATTGGGAATGATGTAGGATTGTTGACTTCGGTCAAGGTATGGCTAT
The DNA here is from genome assembly GCF_056320005.1 of Nelumbo lutea. Classification (NCBI taxonomy): domain Eukaryota; kingdom Viridiplantae; phylum Streptophyta; class Magnoliopsida; order Proteales; family Nelumbonaceae; genus Nelumbo; species Nelumbo lutea. Next base: position 65,595,251 of record NC_142687.1, on the reverse strand, counting down.
CACAACAGTTCTCCATGAAAGATCTTGGAGAAGCCTCATATATACTAGGTCTTCGACTCTATAGAGATAGATCGAAGTGGATAATTGGATTATCCCAGGCTAATTACATTGACAAAATTGTCAAAAGGTACAGCATGGAAAACTCCAAGAAAGGAAATGTTCCTTTTAGACATGGAGTAACTCTCTTCAAGAAGATGTCTCCCAAGACTTCTGAGGAGATTGAGGGCATGAGAGACGTTCCCTATGCCTCAGCCGTAGGGACCATCATGTATGCCATGCTATGCACTCGCCCAGACATAGCTCAGGCGTTGAGTGTGGCAAGCAGACTCTAGGCTAACCCAGGGCAGGAGCATTGGACTGCTATACTTAAATACCTTCGAAGGACAAAAGAGTTTTGTCTGGTATTCGATGGTAGTTCACTACAAGTTCTGAGGTACACAGATGCCGATTTCCAATCGAATCCAGATGATAGAAAGTCTACGTCTGGATAAGTTTTCACGATAGGATCGTGTGTTGTTTCCTAAATGTCAGCAAATAGGGGTCCTAACTAGCAAATTAAGAGTCCACAACCCATGCCGAGCGCATTGCCGTAAGTGCGGTTGCCTTATGAATGAAGGTGTTCATTCCTGAATTTGGAATTCAGTACATCACCCATTCCACTGTTGTATGACAACATTGGACCTACGGGAGGATGATATTGAGAGGTAGTGTCAGCGGATAATGTGGTACACCCATTGACTAAGCCACTGATACAGAATGTGTTTGAGAAACATGTGGAAAGTATGGGACTCCGGCTTGTACTAGATTGGACCTAAGTGTAAGTGGAAGATGTTGGACAGTCTTGTATGCCCTTAGCTTCAATCGGATTTGATGTACTTTTGTTATTTAGTGGAAATAAATTAAAGTGCATGTTTGATTCGTGTTGTTTTGTATAATTTTGAGTAAGACCCTAAAACTAGACACTTATAGAAACTTGTGTTAGTTTTAAATGTTCATAGCCATTGGATAAGTCTAGGAGATTTATCCTGCCAAGTCTAATACTGGTGTGCCACCAAGTGTTGGGATGACTTGTTTCGGCCATCAGGGTAAGACCCAAGGCACATGCAGTATGGGATTGCTTAAACCCTTGAACCGGACCAGATTTCCAGTATTGCCCTAGACCTTGGAGACAGATGGGCAAAACTAGAAAGTTACACCTGACCCCTAGACTCGATTATGACACATCACTAGGTGTCGGATTGGGTTGTCTTTGATGTGTCAATCAGTGAGATCCTTAGTGGGGGTCAAAACTTGGACATGTTGGGGTAGTCTGAGAATTCATCTGAGTGAGTGGTCATAGTGATAAGATCAGCCCCTTTGTCGGACAATGGTAATGATCGGGAATGCACTCTCTCTGATGGAAACCAAACTGTCGGCAGTTGATTTCAATCATTGGAATTTTGTTTTGCAAAATTAAGATATATATATATATATATATATATATATATGTATATGTACGGTTTCAAAAGATTTGCAAAAGGTTTTAATTCCCGGGATCCATGTGAGTAGAGAGTGCGGCACTGTTCCTTGCAGCCGAGAGAGAGGTCTTCTCTTGTCGGGCAGTGCTTGATCATTAAGGGCTAAGAGGTTAAGTGTAAGACCATTTAGGATAATACCTGATGGGCTAATCTTGCACCTGCCCACAGTCCCTGGGTTTTTATAAGATGGCTTGGCCCAGAGACGACTTAATGTAAGTGTTGGGCCCATAGGGTCCATGTGATGGGCTCAAGGGGGTCATTGAGTCTTTCAGTGAATTCGGCTGGGCCTTGTAATAAAGGCTATGCCCAATCCATGTGGCTGGTGTGTAGATCAATGCTTGGGTCCCATGCCATACAAAGAAGCCCAACTGGGTAGCAGGTTGGAAACTAGTTAAACACTGAACACTTAATGGTCCAAAAGCCCATTTCGAACTGGTCTAATATGATCACCAGTTCATTGGGCGAATCTGAGATTAGTGTTAGTAAAAGGATTTGGTCTTTGACCTTATCCACTCTAAGAGACCAAATTCAATTTAGATTTGAATCTAGTAACCTCCTGATAAGATCAGGAGTTAACTAACTTAATCTGCAGATAGGATTAAGATTAACCTCTATCCAAATATTGATTTTGATTGGGATAACTCCCAAAAGATTGGGCGGTTTCTTAATCAAGAAGAAAGAGGAGAAAACCCTAGCAGAAATATCAGATTTCGAACTAGGGGGTTTGAGAAAGCAAGAAACACATCCTACAATCTGAGATTTGATCTCTCACTGACTCTAGAGAGAAGAGACAGTTCTGCCCTTTTCGTCCCTAGACTTCTCCTCCTTCAGCCGCCGCCACTACCTGTTGGAAGATTGGATCTTTGCAGCAACAGGAAGTCAAGAAATCAGTTCTTGACAATAGTCTTGCAAGAAAGGCAAAAGGATTCGGTGTTCAAGGTTTCAAGAGGGTTCTTGTGAAGAATCCAGTATGTAGGACGCACCCTGCTGGTTCCGTTCCATCCACAGCTGTGTCATCTTCAGCAGGAGCGGATCTTGGTTACTTCTTTGGGCGTGAACACCAACTTTGGGATATATATTTCTCCGGATCAGGTATAATCCTTCCTGTTTCCTTTTGGTTCAGATCTGGTTTGTTTATGGTTCAAGTAGGATCATTGAATAATGTATTCTAAATTTAGGTAATATGATTCCCAGTAGGAAATTTTTTTTGAAATTCGCCATCCATTCCGCACCCTCCTTGGCGTCCATTAGATGGATCCTACCATTCTTTCACTTGAAAGCTGACATTCAGTTTGTTCATGTTATAGTTCATGATGAACGGATTAAAGGAAGGAGGCAAAGAATTAAGGATAGCATCTATCTGGGTTTCAAGGTCCAGCCCGGATCTGAGAGCCTCCAGTTCGTTGATGTATCCCATCATCCAAAGACAATGGTCGTGAACTTGTTGGCCCTTGGACATTTGTGTGGTCATGAACTGTTTCAAGACCTTTTGTCGAGTAGAACGATTCTGCTCTTCATACATCATCTTGAGACTATCCAATATGTCCTTGGCAAGTTTGATCTGATCAAACTGCCTCTGTATTGGGTTGTCCAAGGAGGCAATGATGTAACATCGGGCAAGGGAGTTTTTCTCCTCCCATTCCTGATAGTCTCTCCTTCGGGCTTCAGAAGCCCTGTCACCCGGATGCTCCGGGGCAAGATTCTTTGCCACTTTGTCCAGTTTTTCAGAAGCTAGGACCAGCACAAGGTTCCTGTACCAATCAGTATAGTTTGGGCCCTTAAGCTTGTTGTCATCAAGAAGCTTTGCAAATGATCCGTTTTCCATTTTCTGATAAAAGAGCAAACATCAAACCACGATCGATGAGTTCATGGATCAGATGGTGATACCTTGTGATTCGTTCTTGTGCAAAAAATAAATAAATAAATAAAATAAAATCATGACTAATGTGAGATGGAGCATAAAATGCACTCACATCTAAAAATGAAAGCAAGGGTGAGATGGAGCATAAAATGCACTCACCTTAGAACCCCAACCCAATTCTTACCTTCAGACCCTTGGAATTCATACTAAGTGGGGGAGATGTGATACGTAGCAAGCTTATGGCAATAACACACCTTGTTTTGACCAAAGAAACAAAGAAAGATAATTGAATCTGGCTGAATTGGTCTGTTAAAGCAATGGGTACTTGTTCAGTCCAAGATGGTTCAGCCGGTGGAAGGCTTGTTTCCTTGACTGTCGATTTAACTTAGGACCATGAGGAATGGTGATTTGCGACCACTATTGCTCAAGAAAAAGGGGAGAAAGAGATGGAAGGGGAAGGTTAACAAGTCTGGACTGAAGCATGCAATGGATCAGGCTTTATGTTGAGAGAAAGATAGATTAAAAATTAGTAGGTAGTTTCTTTTGTTTTGCTTGAGTTTTGCCTTGCTCGAGGACGGGCAAAGTTTAAGTGTGAGGGATTTGATGAGACTAAAAAGTACTCTATTTTTATCTCCTAATATTCACTCTTTTACATTTATTTAGCACTTAAATGGACTCATTACTCTTGTATTTCGATTCAGGGCAAGAAAAAAGGCAATTGGAAGAAAACAGGGCAATTCGGATGATTTTGCACAATTTCGGCAATAGTCAGTAATCTGGGCATAACTCTCAATTCTGGACTCTGAATTAGACAATTCAAGAGGAATCAGAAAGATAAAAGAAATGTCCACAACTTTTATGTTTATAGTTTTGACAGATTCGGTATGAATCGAATACGAAACTGGGACCGAAGTTGGAGCAAGTTCGCAGCCAGGCCCATTTCACAGCTGAAGCCCAACTCGCAAATTAACCTTGAAGCAACCCAAGTTATCAAGCAGCCCAACTCGAATTCAAGAACCAAGAGTCCCAATTTCGAATGTAATCTCCAGAGAGGGAGTCCTATCATATCTAAAGTCTTGAATGTAATCCTAGAGAGATAAGAAGATTGAGATTAGATCATTAGATAAGAGACAGGATAGGATTAGTTCAAAACAGATATGGACTTTCTAGCTAAGGTTAATCTCCTAAAAGAAGTTGGAAAACAACCCTCTCCCTCTGCTATATAAAGAGGGGGGCGGACCAGCTTTAGGCATCACTCAAGCATCCAAGAAATCATCAAGCAACTCAAGCTATCAAGGAGAGCAATTCTGCCTACTAAGAAGCAGAGCATGGAGGGATTGAAATTCATGAGCAGCTAAGCTTTTTCTTTCTGGTTCAAGGGGGAGGTTCAATTGTGTCATTGTGAGGTTCCGTATTTAATTTAAGTGGGAGATTCGATTCTGGTTCAAGGGGGAGGTTCGATTGTGTCATCGTACCCAGTCGATTAGTGATAAGTGTTGTTTGAATGATGGGTTTGATCAACTGAATTAGGAAAACACAAGGTTTATTATGGCTATCCTAATAAATCTATGGTTAAATGCTTGAATTGCAAGACCACCGAAGTCTACCAGTGATCGATGGCCAATTGACTAACCCAAACCCTTGAATCAGAATTCGGTAAGACTGATTACATCTTGTTAGTTGAATTTGCTATTGCTTTCTTTTAAATTTTAGTTATTTAATTTTCTCACTCAGCTATATTATTCATTCGGCAGAGAGATTATTGTTTAGCTCCCTATGGGATTCGACCTAGTACCACTTTTACTGCAAAAATTTTATTGTGGGACTAGCACTAATTTTGAGGGCTTCGACAACCCGTCAATGACATGGGTGCTTAGTTTCTGAGATCTACCGGGGAAGATGTCTTTTGGACTCAGCAACATGAGTTGGCCTTCCCTGGGTGCACACAGTTCCCCATTGCATGTTTTGTGGGGGTGCAAGGTTGTGCCTCCCTCCAACTTTCTTATCTCTATACGCTTTTAAGGGGTTTCCAGGAGTTGTTACATGCAAGCTTTAGTCTTCGTCATGTCAAGGCTCCCCCTGAAGGTCATGCCGCCAACCAGGGAAATAGTCCCACTACTACCCCGGCACCCATACCACAAAGAACAATGACTAAGTGCAATGGGAAACGTCCAGTAGATGAGGGGGAGGGTAGCCATCCGCCGATGAAAAGGCCATGATCCTTGAGGGTGTGTCGTCAAACTCTCCCATGTTCCATTCAGCCACCATTCGTGCCTCAGGCTGCAGCATTAGACATGGCTTCATCGCATGACCAGGAGTATCAGTCCAAGGTCATGGAGGAGCCCTCTGCTCCAACACCTGGGAGTGATGATCACTCAAATGCAGGTTCGACGCAATCAGCAATCATGATCCCACTACAAAGGGTCACATGTGTCCATTTTTTGAGCTGGTGTGTAAAGAAAATGGCTCCCCTACCTCGAAAGAGCATGCTGAGGGAGGAAGATTTGTTATGCACCTTGTTCTTTTAGTCCTCTTTACTTTGACACTGTTCCATTTCGATTTGTGGCTGAGTGTTGCTTGGTTTGCTATTTTTCCTTAAGTCTGTTGAGACTCGCAACACTCCATCGGGCGTGGGGCTTCTGGTGTTGGAGAAGAAGTGGTCACTGAAACTTTGGAGGAGAAGCTCTGAGGCGCGTCTGAAGACACTATCTTGAAGGGATGAGAGATACATTCCATGGACGCCCAAAGATTGCGGAATAAGGGGTGAATTTCAAAAATTTTTTCCCTCCCTTCAACTGGGGAATCACATTCCCTATTTAGAAAATCATATTTTCAAAAATCAATCTTGAACATTAAACTGAACCAAATCTGAACCAAAAGGAATGGGAGAGAATAATACCTAATACGGAGAAGTAATATCTCCCAACGAAGGTGTTCACGCCCAAGGAAGGATCCAAAAACTGCTCCCACTGAAGATGGCACAGTGCAGGACGGAGCAGAATCAGCAGTGTTCTTCCCCAAGAACTCTGTCCTTCGCAAGAATCGGTAGAATGGTACGTGAGCACAGCTTCCTTCTCAATCCTTTCTCAAAGAACTGATGTCAAGATCCAATCTTGACTTCTCCCACAACTGGAGATCGAACTGGCAAACAGGGCGTCAAGAACAGGGAGGCGGCAAGAGAGTATTCACAGGGTGCAGAATTCTCTCTTCTTGATTTCAGCACTAAAGAGGATCTGATGTATCTCTTGGTCTCTCTATAGGCTGCCGCCCCCTTCCTTCTTTTTGTTAAATTAAAAGATCAGCTCCAAATCCCATTAGGAGGTGCTTATCCAAATCATATTTGGATTAGCCTTCTCTTCTAGTGATAAGGATAAACCCTTATCTTATCTACAGTTTAGATTAGCTTTATCCTAATCCCATTAGGAGGTTTCTAGATCTGAATCACATTCAGATCTAGACTCTCTGAATGGATAGGATTAAGACCCTATCCTATCTGCTAATCCATCTCAGAATTTGCCCCTTTAATTAACAAAACAAATAGCCCAGTTCGAAATGGGCTTTATGCCCATCAATCTTATGTGGTCACTTAACCTTCCTAATTGCTGCCCAGTTGAGCTTCCTTGTATGGCGTGGGACCCAAGCATTGATCTACACATCAGCCACATGGGTTCGGCCCAGCCTTTGTTACAAGGCCTGGTCGAATACACTATTAAAGACAATGCACCCCCTGAAACCCATCGAATGGGCTCTATGGGCCCAACACTTACCCTAAGTGGTCCCTGGGCAAAGCCACCTTGTAACACCCAGGGACTGTGGGTAGGTGCAAGATTAGCCCATCAGGTATTATCCTCAATGGTCTTACACTCAATCTCTCAGCCCTTAATGACCATACACTGCCCGGCAAGAGAGGCCTCTCCCTCGGCTGCAAAGAACAGTGTTGCACTCTCCACTTATATGGATCCTGGGAATTAAAACCTTTTTGCAAACATTTTAGAAAACATAATGTATATACTTTTATATCTCATTTAAAATATACTTTGCAAAACAAATCTCAATGGTTGAAATCGGCTGCCGGTAGTCTTGGTTTCCAGCAGTGAGAGTGCATCCCCGGTCATTACCTTTGTCCGACAAAGGGGCTGATCCTGTCACTATGATCACCCACTCAGATGAATTCTCGGATTGTCCCAACATACCCAGGTTTTGACCCCCGCTAAGGATCTCACTGATTGGTACATCAAAGACAGCCCGATCTGACACCTAGTGCAGTATCATAATCGAGTCTAGGTGTCGGGTGTAAATTTCCAGTTTTGCCCATCAATCTCCAAGGTCCAGGGCAATATTAGTGGCACCACAGTGTCAGCCTTGTCAGGATAGGTCTCCCCAGACCAACCCACTGGCTGTGAACATTCTAAACTAACACGAGTCTCAATAAGTGTCCAGTTTAAGGGTATTACACAGAAACATACCAAGGGAACATGAATCAAATATGTACTTTTATTCATTTACAATAAACTCATAAAGTACATCAATTTTTATTGAAGCTAAGGGCATACAAAGCTGTCTAACAGCTCCCACTTCCACTTAGGTCCAATCAATTACTAGCCGGAGTCCCATGCTTTCCACGTGTTTTTCAAACACTTTCTGTGATAGTGGCTTAGTCAATGGGTCTACCACATTCTTCGCTGATGCTACCTCTTACTATCATCCTTCCGTAGGTCCAGTGTTGTCATACAACAATGGAATGGGTGATGTGCTGAATTCCAAATTCATGAATGAACACCTTCATTCATAAGGCAGCCTCACTTACGGCAATACGCTCGGCTTGGGTTGTGGACTATTAATTTGCAACTTAGGACCTCTGTTTGCTGACACTCAGGAAACAATACACGATCATATCGTGAAAATATATCCAGATGTAGACTTTCTATCATCTGGATCCGATTGGAAATCGGCATCTGTATACCCTTGGATCTGTAGTGAGCTACCGTCGAATACTAAACAAAACTCTTTTGTCCTTTGAAGGTACTTAAGTATGTTTTTCACAGCAGTCCAATGCTCCTACCCTAGGTTGGCCTGAAATCTGCTTACTACACTCACTGTCTGAGCTATGTTAGGACGAGTGCATAGCATGGCATACATGATGCTCCGTACGGCAGAGGCATAGGGAGCATCTTTCATGCCAACAATCTCCTCAGAAGTCTTGGGAGACATCTTCTTGGAGAGAGTGACTCCGTGCCTGAAAGGAACATTTCCTTTCTTGGAGTTTTCCATGCTGTATCTTTTGACTATTTTGTCAATGTAGGCAGATTGGGATAATCCTATTATTCGCTTTGATCTATCTCTATAGAGTCGAAGACCCAGTATATAGGAGGCTTTTCCAAGATCTTTCATGGAGAAATGTTGTGATAGTCATACTTTCACCATATTTAACATACCTACATCATTCCCAATGAGTAGAATGTCATCTACATACAGAACCAAGAAGGTAACCTTATCTCCACTGTACTTCCTATAAACACAAGGTTCATCCAGTTTCTACTCGAAGTCAAACGATTTGACGACAGAGTCAAAACGGATGTTCCAACTTCTAGAAGCTTGCTTAAGTCCATAAATGGATCTATTAAGTTTACATACCATGTTTTCCTGACCTGCAGCAATGAAGCCTTGCGGCTGCTGCATATAGATATCTTCAGTAAGATCTCCATTCAGGAATGCAGTTTTGACATCCATTTGCCAAATCTCATAATCATGGTATGCTGCTACAGCTAGCAGGATCCTAATAGATTTAAGCATGGCCACAGGTGAAAATGCTTCCTCATAATCGATGCCCTCTTTCTGAGTGTACCCTTTCGCCACCAGACGAGCTTTGAAGGTCTCAACCTTACCATCGGGGTCTTTCTTCCTCTTGTAAATCCATTTGCAACCGATTGCTTTTACCCTGGAGGGCGGATCTACTAGAGTTCAGACTCCATTGGTCTCCATTGAGTCCATCTCTGCTCTCATGGCCTCCACCCACTTCTAGGAATCTATGTCCAACATAGCTTCCGTGTAAGTCACAGGATCCTCTTCACTAGCCAAGGTTTCCACCAGGTAACTATCCTGGTCATAACCATAACGGACTGGTGGCCTGGATACCCGAGTGGATCTTCTCAGTTGATCACTACCTGGAACTTGTGGGACATCTCCCACTGCTCCTGAGCTCTCCTCATCAAGAACAACTTCCTGACGATGGGTGTCCAGGATATAGTCGGTTTCTAAGAATTATGCATTACGACTGCAGAACACTTTCTGCTCACTTGGGTCATAGAATAGGTAACCTACAGAGCCTTTTGGGTAGCCTACAAATAGGCAACGGCTGGTCTTGGATTCCAACTTGTCTGCACTCGTTCTTTTAACGTGTGCTGGACAACCCCAAATCTTCAAGTGTCTGACACTTGGTTTCTTTCCGGTCCAAAGTTCATATGGAGTATTCGGAACCGATTTGGTTGGAACCCGATTCAGCACATAAATCACAGTCTCTAATGCGTAACCCCAAAAGGATGTGGGTAACTCTGAGTGTATGAGAAGTGACCGGACCATATCCAATAAGGTCCTATTCCTCCTCTCTGAAACACCGTTAAGTTGTGGTGTAGCAGGAGGAGCTAATTGTGATACTATCCCATTGTCCTTTAAGTAGTCCCTGAATTCATCAGAGAGATACTCGCCACCTCGATCTGATCAGAGGGCCTTAATTTCTCTTCCTAAATGTTTCTCGACCTCTTGTCTGAACTCTTTGAACTTTTCAAAGGATTCAGACTTGTGTCTCATTAGGTACACGTAACCATATCGTGAAAAATCATCTGTGACGGTGATGAAATACATGTGCTGATTTCATGTCCTAATACTCAGGGGACCACATACATCAGTATGTATTAGGTCAAGTGTGCCCGTACATTTTTCAGGCTTACCGTTAAATGGCCGTTTTGTCATCTTGCCTTGTAGGCAAAGCTCACAAGTGGGAGGATCTTCTTCAGTTAGAAAATCCAAAGGACCATCCTTTACCAACCTTGTGATTCAGTCAACACCGATGTGGCCAAGTCGATAATGCTACAGACACGTGGGATTAACTGTATCACGAGCTCTCTTCTTAGGGATTTCAGCCGATGTAGTTTCGGTTATGTTAGTTTCTAGAGAAGGATGTAGAACATAGAGACCGTTCTCCAGTTCCCCATATGCGATGAATCTGTTGTTTCTTTTAATAGTAATCGTATTACTAAAGAAGACAGAATAACCATTTGCACACAGTTTTGAGACAAAAATCAAAATTCTCCTTAAATTTTGCACATAAAGATAGTCTTTCAGTACAATTGTTCCTTCTCTAAAAATTAACTCCACGGTTCCTATGGCCGCAGCTGCAACAGTTGCAGTAGTCCCCAAGTAGAGTGTGACTTATCCTTCACTCAGCCTTCTGCTTACCTTGAACCCCTGCAGTGAGTTACACGCATGAGTTGAAGCCCCGGAGTCGATACACCAGGATGCAAAAGCTACCAACAAATTGGTTTCTATAACACAAGTTTCAAAGTTACCTTTCTTGGATTCCAGGTAGGCAGGACAGTTCCTTTTCCAGTGGCCGGTCTTCTTGCAGAAGTGACAGGCATCCGATGCTTTGTCTTTTTCTGCTTCTTGCTCTTAGTGGATTTCTTCTGAGGCTTCTTTGCCTTCCTCTTTCTCTTGCCTGTCTTGCCAGCTTCAACAAGCATGGCTACAAGCTCATCCTTTCTAATCAGTTCTTCAACTCTTTGCAACATATTGCTGAGCTCTTGTAAGCTGACATTCAGCTTGTTCATGTCATAGTTCATGATGAACAGATTAAAGGAAGGAGGCAAAGAGTTAAGGATAGCATCTATCTGGGTTGCATGGTCCAGCCCGGATCCAAGAGCCTCTAGTTCGTTGATGTATCCCATCATCCGAAGACAATGGTCGTGAACTTGTAGACCCTTGGACATTTGTGCAGTCATGAACTGTTTCAAGACCTTTTGTCGAGTAGAATGATTCTGCTCTTCATACATTGTCCTGAGACTGTCCAATATGTCTTTGGCAAGTTCGATCTGATCGAACTGCCTCTGTATCGGGTTGTCTAAAGAGGCAATGATGTAACACCGGGCAAGGGAGTTTTTCTCCTCCCATTCTTGATAGTCTCTCCTTCGGGTCTCAGAAGCCCTATCACCCGGACGCTCCAGGGTAGGATTCTTTGCCACTTTGTCCAGCTTTTCAGAACCTAGGACCAGCATAAGGTTCCTGTACCAGTCAACATAGTTTGGGCCCTTCAACTTGTTGTCATCAAGCAGTTTTGCAAAAGATCCATTTGCCATTTTCTGATAAAAGAGCAAACATAAGTCCACAACCTAATTTGATTCATGTTCATTTCATAGATATGGATTTTAATATACGATCCATTTCCATTTATTCATCTCTGAGATTTACCTCCTTTCTCAGTGACGGAGACTATGGGTTGTCTCTAGAAATGTGGGAAATCACATAGGGTGCATGGAGCCAACTGTTTCAGCTGCATAACCCCACCACCTTTCTGTGAAGGATCATATCCACTCATCATATGAGTTTTCCCTTTGGCCTCTGTCAGACAAGGTTCAGAGCCGTTTTCAGGTAAAGCTTTCTGTCCAGTGAGTGCTTACCCATCATATTCGTGAACGCTAAGGTACCGTGAGAGAGTTCCCATTTTCTGGTGAAGCCCCTCCCACATCGGTCTATGACGCCCCTATCATCTTATGAAACACTTAGACAAACCCAACAGCAAATGGATAGCCCATTTTCTGGTGTGTTTCCTCATTACTGAAGGACCCATCCTCATGCTAATGATGGAAGGCCTTTAGAGAGTTCATCATATGAATCTCCCTATCACATGCACTCATATTAGCTGGAGGGAACAAAATTACACCCTAGTTTGATTTAGGTCAAACCAAAGTGGCTCCCACTGACTTTCATAAAGCCATATTTCGGTGGGCCTTGAATCGGCTAGGGTTCCGCACGCAACCTCTTGATGAGGTGTGGGGCCCACCACTAAGGGAAGTCATCCAATGACCAAAAGGGACACCATCGCAATGATGTGCATTCAGCCATCACACATCCATACATCACATGCAGGGATAAATTGATCCAATCAATTAATTATCTGTAAGGCCCGTTGGAAGCCCGTTAAAATTCCATAATATTAACCATTAATATTATCTAGGTATATTGACTGAATTAGGGTTAACCAGTTCGGCCCATATAGCTTTATCCTTTAAAATGGGCTTTTGCAGTTTTAACTATTTAAAACTGGGCCTTTACAGGCTGGGCCGAATTAACTATTTAATTAAATATCAATCCTTAGGCCCATTAGTGGGAAATTTGGGCTGACTTTCAGCCTTGATTAAACCCTAGAATTGGTCCAAACAGTTTTGAACCAATCTTGGTTCGAATGGGTCTAGGTTTTGATTTTTAATTAAATCCTTAATTCAAGAAAATAATCTGAAATTAAATACTGATAAAAGAAAAAACAAGAATCAGTCAAACAGGGCTGCTCGCACAATCCTTCCTGCAAAACAGAGGTTAGATCATAGAATGCAGTTTCACAAACTGCAAATCGCAGATAGCATTTATCTTATCTGCGAAATCTCCTCCTCTGCAAAATCTCCTTTTCTGCGCTGCCATCTTTGATCCAAAATAAAATAAATAGAAATCCTATTTCTATTAACAATTACATCAGATCGAATACCTATACATTGAGTCTAGAAAATAAACAAAAATTATTTACCGACCCAAAAAATAATTCAAGAACTGCAAAATTGTAGGTTCCCTGCGCAAACCAAGAATTCGATCTCCTCTTATACGAACAGCTCATAAATCAAGAAAATTATAAAGAACAATTCTAAATAATAATCAGATTTATTTAAAATTAATTTCAGATTATTTGTCCATCTGTTTTGGGAACAAATTTCCCAAAACCATATCTACGCAAATTGGGTAGAACGCCTTCTCCCTAATTGTGCAGGTTCAGATCTGAAACAGAATGGTTCAAGATTTCAACCATGGCTCTGATACCACTGAAGGGATGAGAGATCCATCCCATGGACGCCCAAAGATTGCGGAATAAGGGGCGAATTTCAAAAATTTTTTCTCTCTCTTCAACTAGGAATCACATTCCCTATTTAGAAAATCATATTTTCAAGGATCAATCTTGAACCATAAACTGAACCAGATCTGAACCAAAAGGAATGAGAGAGAATTATACCTGATATGGAGAAGTAATATCTCCCAACGAAGGTGTTCACGCCCAAGGAAGGATTCAAAGACTGCTCCCACTGAAGATGGCGCAGTGTAGGATGGAGCAGAATCAGCAGTGTTCTTCCCCACGAACTCTGTCCTTCGCAAGAATCAGTAGAATGGTACGTGAGCACAGCTTCCTTCTCAATCCTTTCTCAAAAAACTGATGTCAAGATCCAATCTTGACTTCTCCCACAACTGGAGATCGAACTGGAAAATAGGGCGTCAAGAACAGGGAGGCGGCAAGAGAGTATTCGCAGGGTGCAGAATTATCTCTTCTTGATTTCAACACTAAAGAGGATCTGATGTATCTCTTGGTCTCTCTATAGGCTGCCGCCCCCTTCCTTCTTTTTGTTAAATTAAAATATCAACTCCTAATCCCATTAGGAGGTGCTTATCCAAATCATATTTGGATCAGCCTTCTCTTCTAGTGATAAGGATAAACCCTTATCTTATCTACAGATTAGATTAGCTTTATCCTAATCCCATTAGGAGGTTTCTAGATCTGAATCACATTCAGATCTGGACTCTCTAAGTGGATAGGATTAAGACCCTATCCTATCTGCTAATCCATCTCAGAATTCGCCCCTTTAATTAACTAAACAAATAGCCCAGTTCGAAATGGGCTTTAGGCCCATCAAGCTTATGTGGTCACTTAACCTTCCTAACTGCTGCCTAGTTGGGCTTCCTTGTATGGCGTGGGACCCAAGCATTGATCTACACATCAGCCACATGGGTTTGGCCCAGCCTTTGTTACAAGGCCTGGTCGAATACACTATTAAAGACAGTGCACCCCCTGAAACCCATCGAATGGGCTCTATGGGTCCAACACTTACCCTAAGTGGTCCCTGGGCAAAGCAACCTTGTAACACCCTAGGACTGTGGGCAGATGCAAGATTATCCCATCAGGTATTATCCTCAATGGTCTTACACTCAACCTCTCAGCCCTTAATGATCATACACTACCCAACAAGAGAGGACCTCTCCCTCGGCTGCAAGGAACAGTGTTGCACTCACCACTTATATGGATCCCGGGAATTAAAACATTTTTGCAAACATTTAAGAAACCATAATGTATATACTTTTATATCTCATATAAAATATACTTTGCAAAACAAATCTCAACAGTTGAAATCGTCTGCCGGCAATCTTGGTTTCCAACAGTGAGAGTGCATCCCCGATCATTACCTTTGTCCGACAAAGGGGCTGATCCTGTCACTATGATCACCCACTCAGATGAATTCTCGGATTGTCCCAACATACCCAGGTTTTGACCCCCGCTAAGGATCTCACTGATTGGTAAATCAAAGACAGCCCGATCTGACACCTAGTGCAGTATAATAATCGAGTCTAGGGGTCGGGTGTAACTTTTCAATTTTGCCCATCAGTATCCAAGGTCCAGGGCAATACTCGAAATCTGGTCCAGTTCAAAGATTCAATTAATCCCACACTGTATGAGAAAGAATGGTAGGATCCATCTAATGGACGCCATAAAGGTTGCGGAATGGGTGGGCGAATTTTAAAAATTTCCTACCTTCTCCCAACTGGGAATCATATTCTCTAAATTTAGAATACAATATTCAAGGATCCTACTTGAACCATAATCAAACCAAATCTGTACCAAAAGACAAATGGGAGGAATATACCTGATCCGGAGAAGCACTATCTCCCAAAGTTGGTGTTCACGCCCAAAGAATGCTCCAAGATCCGTTCCTGCTGAAGATGACACAGCTGTGGATGGAACAGAACCAGCAGAGTGCGTCCTACACACTGGATCCTTCACAAGAATCCTCTGCAAGTACTAAACACTGAATCTTTTTCAGTCTTTCTTGCAAGACTGATGTCAAGAACAGATTTCTTGACTTTCTTTTTCTGCAAAGATCTAATCTTGCAAAAATAGATGGCGGCGGCAGGAGGAGAACTCCAAAAGCGAAAAAGCTGAACTGCTTCTTCTTTCTTTTTCTGGAGTATGAGATCTGATCTCAATTCGCAGGAACCTTTCTTGCGATTTTTCTTGAATCAAAATCTGTTGTTTTTCTCTCCTTTTTGGTTAGGGTTTCTCCTCCTTTCTTCTTGATTAAGAACCCTCCTAATTAGGAGTTATCCCAATCCAAATCAGTATTTGGATAGGGGATAATCTTAATCCTATCTGCAGATAAAGTTAGCTTACTCCTGATCTTATCAGGAGGTTACCAGATTCAAATCTAATTTGAATTTGGTCTCCAAGAGTGGATAAGGCTAAAGGCCCAATCCTTTTACTAACATTAATCTCAGATTCACCCCAAGGATGGGTGATCATATCAGCCCACCTTGAAATGGGCTTCTGGCCCATTAAGTGTTCAGTGTCTAATTACTTTCCAATCTGCTACCCAGTTTGGCTTCTTTGTATGGCGTGGGACCCAAGCATTGATCTACACACCAACCACATGGGTTCAGCCCAGCCTTTAATACAAGGCCCAGCCGAATTCACTAAAAAACTCAATGAACCCCTTGAGTCCATCATATGGACCCTATGGGCCCAACACTTACATTAAGTGGTCCCTGGGCCAAGCCATCTTATAAAAACCCAGGGACTGTGGGCAGGTGCAAGATTAGCCCATCAGGTATTATCCTCAATGGTCTTACACTTAACCTCTCAACCCTTAATGATCAAGCACTGCTCGACAAGAGAGGACCTCTCCCTCGGCTGCAAGGAACAATGCCGCACTCTCCTCTCACATGGATCCCGGGAATTAAAACCATTTGCAAACAATTTGAAATCGTACATATATATATAAATATATTAATTTTGCAAAACAAAATTCCAACGATTGAAATCAACTACCGGCAGTTTGGTTTCCATTAGAGAGAGTGCATTCCCGATCATTACCCTTTGTCCGACAAAGTGGCTGATTTTGTCACTATGATCACCCACTCAGATGAATTCTTAAACTGCCCCAACATACCCAGGTTTTGATCCCCGCTAAGGATCTCACTGATTGGCATATCAAAGGCAGCCTGATCCAACACCTAGTGAAGTGTCATAATCGAGTCTAGGGGTCAGGTGTAACTTTCCAGTTTTGCCCATCTATCTCCAAGGTCCAGGGCAAGACTGGAAATCTGGTCCGGTTCAAGGATTCAAGTAATCCCATACTGCATGTGCCTCGGGTCTTACCCTGATGGCTGAGACAGGCCATCCCAACACTTGGTGGCACACCAGCATCAGCCTTGGCAGGATAAATCTCCCCAAACTTATCCATCGGCTGTGAACATTTAAAACTAACATGAATCTCTATAAATGTCTAGTTTTAGGGTTTTACACAAAATTAAACCAAACAACATGAATAAAAAATGCACTTTATTTATTTCCACTAAATAACAAAAGTACATCAAATCAGATTGAAGCTAAGGGCATACAAAAATTGTCTAACAGCTCCCACTTGCACTTAGGTCCAATCTGGTACAAGCCGGAGTCCCATACTTTCCACGTGTTTCTCAAACACCTTCTATGTCAGTGGCTTAGTCAATGGGTCTGCCACATTATCTGCTGATGCTACCTTCTGAATCAGGACGTCCCCTCTACCAACGATCTCCCGCAGTACATGGTACTTTCTCTCGATGTGCTTTGACTTCGAGTGAGCCCGAGGCTCTTTAGCCTGGGTGATCGCTCCATTGTTGTCACACAACAATGAGATGGGTGATGTGCTGGGTGGAATCGCTCCCAATTCGTGTATGAACTTCTTCATCCATGCGGCTTCCTTGGCAGCTTCACTTGCGGCAATGTACTCGGCCTCGGTTGTGGAGTCTGCAGTGGACCCCTGTTTGCTGCTTTTCCAGCAAACAGCAAACGATCCTATCGTGAAAACATACCCAGATGTAGACTTTCTATCATCTAGATCCGACTGGAAATCGGCATCGGTATACCCTAGAACTTGCAGTGAACTACCATCGAATACCAGACAAAACTCTTTTGTCCTTTGAAGGTATTTGAGTATGTTCTCCACAGCAGTCCAATGCTCCTGCCCTGGGTTTGCCTGGAATCTGCTTACCACACTCACCGTCTGAGGAATGTCTGGGCGAGTGCACAGCATGGCATACATGATGCTCCCGACGGCTGAGGCATAGGGAACGTCTCTCATGCTCTCAATCTCCTCAGAAGTCTTGGGAGACATCTTCTTGGAGAGAGTGACTCCGTGCCTGAAAGGAACGTTTCCTTTCTTGGAGTTCTCCATGCTGTACCTCTTGACAATTTTGTCAATATAAGCAGCCTGGGATAATCCAATTATCCGCTTTGATCTATCTCTATAGAGTCGAAAACCCAGTATGTATGAAGCTTCTCCAAGATCTTTCATGGAGAACTGCTGTGATAGCCATACCTTGACCGAAGTCAACATTCCTACATCATTCCCAATGAGTAGGATATCGTCCACGTACAACACCAAAAAGGTGATCTTATCACCACTGGACTTCCTGTAAACACAGGGCTCATCCGGATTCTGCTCAAAGTCAAACGTTTTGACTGCAGAATCAAAACGGATGTTCCAACTCCTAGAAGCCTGCTTAAGTCCATATATGGATCTATTAAGTTTACATACCATGTGTTCCTGACCAGCAGCAATGAAGCCTTCTGGCTGCTGCATGTAGATATCTTCACTAAGATCTCCATTCAGGAACGCGGTTTTGACATCCATTTGCCAAATCTCGTTGTCATGGTACAATGCTACAGCTAGCAGGATCCTAATGGATTTAAGCATGGCCACGGGTGAAAAGGTTTCCTCATATTTGATGCCTTCTTTCTGAGTATACCCTTTCGCCACCAAACGAGCATTAAAGGTCTCAATCCTGTCATCGGGGCCCTTCTTCCTCTTGTAGATCCATTTCCAACCAATTGCTTTTACCCTGGAGGGCGGATCCACTAGAGTCCAGACTCCATTGGTCTCCATTGAGTCCATTTCAGCTCTCATGGCCTCCACCCACTTCTGGGAGTCTATGTCTAGCATAGCTTCCGCGTAAGTCAGGGGATCCTCTTCACTAGTCAAGGTTTCCACCAGGTAACTATCCTGGTCATAACCATATCGGACTGGTGGTCTGGATACCCGGGTGGTTCTTCTAGGTTGGTCATTACCTGGAATTTGTGGGACATCTCCCACTGCTCCTGAGCTCTCCTCATCAAGAACTATTTCCTGACGATGGGTGTCCAGGATGTAATCGAATTCTAAGAATTGGGCGTTTCGATTGCAGAACACTTTCTGCTCACTCGGGTCATAGAATAGATAACCCATCGAATCCTTTGGGTAGCCTATAAACAGGCAACGGCTGGTTTTAGATTCCAACTTGTCCGCACTTGTTCTTTTAACGTGTGCAGGACAACCCCAAATCTTCAAGTGTCTTACACTTGGCTTCCTTCCGGTCCAAAGTTCATATGGAGTTTTCGGAACTGATTTGGTTGGAACTCGATTCAGCACGTAGATAGCAGTCTCTAATGCGTATCCCCAAAAGGACGTGGGTAATTGTGAGCGTACGAGAAGTGACTGGACCAAGTCCAACAAGGTCCTATTCCTCCTCTCTGAAACACCGTTGAGTTGAGGTGTAGCAGGAGGAGCTAGTTGTGACACTATCCCATTGTCCCTTAAGTAGTCCCTGAATTCGTCAGAGAGATACTCGCCACCTCGATCTAATCGAAGGGCCTTAATTTCTCTCCCTAACTGTTTCTCGACTTCCTGTCTGAACTCTTTGAACTTTTCAAATGATTCAGACTTATGTCTCATTAGGTACAAGTAACCATATCATGAAAAATCATCTGTAAAGGTGATGAAGTACACGTGTTGATTTCGTGTCCTAACACTCAGGGGACCACATACATCAGTATGTATCAAGTCAAGTGTGCCTTCAGATCTTTCAGGCTTACCGTCAAATGGCCGCTTAGACATCTTACCTTGAAGGCAAGGTTCACAAGTGGGAAGATTTTCTACGGTTAGAAAATCCAAAGGACCATCCTTTACCAGCCTTGTGATTCGGTCAATACCGATATGGTCAAGTCGGTAATGCCAGAGGCACGTGGGACTTACTGTATCACGATTCCTTTTCTTGGGATTTTCGATCGACGTAATTTCGGTTAAGTTAGTTTCCAGAGAAGGATGTAGAACATAGAGACCGTTCTCTAGTTCCCCGCATGCAATGAATTTATTATTCCGTTTAACAGTAATCATATTACTAAAATAAATAGTATATCCATCAGCACACAGTTTTGAAACAGAAATTAAATTTCTTCTCAAGTTCTGTACGTAAAGACAATCTTTAAGTACAAGTATTCCTTCTTTAAAAACTAATTCAACGGTTCCTATTGCCGCCGCTGCAACACTTGCAGTTGTTCCCAAGAATAGTGTCACTTCACCTTCACTCAACCTTCTGCTAACTTTGAACCCTGCAGTGAGTTACACGCATGAGTTGGAGCCCCAGAGTCAACACACTAGGACACAGAAGTAACTAACATGTTAGTTTCTATGACACAAGTTTCGATGTTACCTTTCTTAGATTCCAGGTAGGCAGGACAATTCCTCTTCTAGTAGCCGGTCTGCTTGCAGAAGTGACAGACATCAGATGCCTTGTTCTTCTTCTGCTTCTTAGGTTTGGCAGCCTTCTTCTGAGGCTTCTTTGCCTTTCTCTTTTTCTTGCCCGATTTGTTAGCTTCAGCAAGCATTACCATAGGGTCATCCTTCATGAGTAGATCCTCGGCTCTCTGCAACATATTGTTGAGTTCCTGGATGCTGACATTCAGCTTATTCATATTGTAGTTCATTGTGAACACATTGAAGTAAGAGGGCAAAGAATTGAGGATGGCATCCACTTGCATGCCAAGATCTAGCCCGGATCCAAGAGCTTCAAGTTCGTTAATGTATCCCATCATCCGAAGACAATGGTCATGAACTTTTTGCCCTTTGGTCATCTGCGCGGTCATGAACAATTTCAGGACCTTCTGTCGAGTAGAACGGTTATGCTCTTCATAAATTGTTCTTAGGCTGTCCAATATGTCCTTGGCTAGTTTGATCTGATCGAACTGCCTCTGTATTGAGTTGTCTAATGAGGCAATTACAAAGCAGTGGGCTAGGGAGTTCTTATCCTCCCACTCTTGGTAGTCCCTCCTACGGGCCTCAGAAGCCCTATCACCCGGACGTTCCGGGGCAGGATTTTTCACTACCTTGTCTAACTTTTCAGAAGTTAGGACCAGCATAAGATTTCTGTACCAGTCGGCATAGTTTGGGCCCTTAAGCTTGTTATCATCTAGAAGCTTTGCAAATTGACCGTTTGCCATTTTCTGATAAAATAGCAAAATCATTAGTCCACAACCTTAGTTTGATTCAAGTTACCTACATAGATATGGATTTTAATCTATGTTCCATTCCCATTTGTTCATCTCTGAGATTTCCCTCCTTTCTCAGTGACGGAGATGACGAAATGTCTCTGGAAATGTGGGAAATCACATGGGGTGCGTGAAGCCAACTGTTTCAGTTGCATAACTTCACCACCTTTCTATGACGGATCATATCCACTCATCAAATGAGTTTCCCTTTGGCCTCTGTCAGACAAGGTTCAGAGCCGTTTTCAGGTAAACCTTTCTGTCCAGTGAGTGCTTACCCATCATATTCAGGTTATGCCAAGGTACCGTGAGAGAGTTCCCTTTTTCTGGTGAAGCCCCTCCCACATCGGTCTATGACGCCCCTATCATCTTATGAATCACTCTAATAGATCCAACAGCAAATGGATAGCCCAATTTTATGGTGCGTTTCCTCATTACTGAAGGACCCATCATTGTGCTAATGACGGAAGGCCTTTAGAGAGTCCATCATATGGGTCTCCCTATCACATGCATTCATATTTGCTAGAGGGAACAAAATTACGCCCTAGTTTTAATTTAGGTCAAACCAGAGTGGCTCCCACTGACTTTCATAAAGTCAGATTTCTGGTGGGCCTTAATCGGCTAGGTGTTCCGTACGCATCCCTTTTCAGGGTTGTGGGGCCCACCAAGCAAAGATGGGTCATCCAATGACCTTGAAGGACACCATGGCAATGATGTGCATTCAGCCATGGTGTGCGCAAGAGCCACTAACGAGTCTTCATGGGCCAAGTACTTATGGCCCATGGTCGCAGCACATCAAACATCCAAACATCACATGTAAAGGAGGAATTGATCCAATCAATTAACTGCTGTAAAGCCCATTGAATAGCCCATTGAAATCTAAGTCATTAACAATTAATGACTACTAGGTGTATGGGCTGAATCGCAGATAGCAGTTCGGCCCATACAGCTTATCTCACAGTAATGGGCCTTTTGCAGTTTTAACCCTTTAAAACTGGGCTTTACAGGTGGGCCGAATTAATCCCTGTAATTGAACATCAGATTTGGAACAGCAAGTGTGAGAAATACAGACTGAAAAACAGTCCCTATCGAACCCCAGATTTGGTCCAAACAGTTTTGGTCCAATCTAGTCCGAGAGGATCCAAAACTGATTTTCAATTCAAGAATTAATTCATGAAAGATCTGAAATTAATAATTTTGATTTCAAACAATCACAAATCAAACTATGGACTGTTCGCACCACCTACAAAACAGAGGTTAATCACAAGGGTTGCAGTTTCACAAACTGCAAATCTCCAGCGCCGCCTTCTTCTTCCTTCTTTTTTAATCAAGAAAAATAACAGAAATCCTATTTCTATTAATTACATTCTTGATCAAATCCTATACATTCAGTCTAAAATTAAAAAAAATTACAAACCAAATTAAATGAAATAAATAAATAGAAAGAAAAAGGGTACGTAGACTATCTGCGCCAAATCTGCACTGCGATCTCCAGGTTCGAACAATCCATTAAATCAAAATAAATAAAGAACAATTCTAAATAAATTTTGGATTTAATAAAACTTAATTTCAGATCAATCGCCCTTAACAAGAAACAGTTTCTTGAAATAAAGAAAACAATCTGCGCAAATCTTGAAAGAACACCTTCTATCCATCTGCGCAGGGTCAGATCTGATTTTCTTTTGGTTCAAGATTCGAACCTGTGGCTCTGATACCACTGAAAGAATGGTAGGATCCATCTAATGGATGCCATAAAGGTTGCGGAATGGGTGGGCGAATTTCAAAAATTTCCTACCTTCTCCTAACTGGGAATCATATTCCCTAAATTTAGAATACAATATTCAAGGATCCTACTTGAACCATAATCAAACCAGATCTGTACCAAAAGACAAATGGGAGGAATATACCTGATCCAAAGAAGCACTATCTCCCAATGTTGGTGTTCACGCCCAAAGAATGCTCCAAGATCCGTTCCTGCTGAAGATGACACAGTTGTGGATGGAACAGAACCAGCAGAGTGCGTCCTACACACTGGATCCTTCACAAGAATCCTCTGCAAGTACTAAACACTGAATCTTTTTCAGTCTTTCTTGCAAGACTGATGTCAAGAACAGATTTCTTGACTTTCTTTTTCTGCAAAGATCTAATCTTGCAAAAACAGATGGCGGCGGCAGGAGGAGAACTCCAAAAGCAAAAAAGCTGAACTGCTTCTTCTTTCTTTTTCTGGAGTATGAGATCTGATCTCAATTCGTAGGAACCTTTCTTGCGATTTTTCTTGAATCAAAATCTGTTGTTTTTCTCTCCTTTTTGGTTAGGGTTTCTCCTCCTTTTTCTTGATTAAGAACCCTCCTAATTAGGAGTTATCACAATCCAAATCAGTATTTGGATAAGGGATAATTTTAATCCTATCTGCAGATAAAGTTAGCTTACTCCTGATCTTATCAGGAGGTTACCAGATTCAAATCTAATTTGGATTTGGTCTCCAAGAGTGGATAAGGCTAAAGGCCCAATCCTTTTACTAACATTAATCTCAGATTCACCCCAAGGATGGGTGATCATATCAGCCCACCTTGAAATGGGCTTCTGGCCCATTAAGTGTTCAGTGTCTAATTACTTTCCAATCTGCTACCCAGTTTGGCTTCTTTGTATGGCGTGGGACCCAAGCATTGATCTACACACCAACCACATGGGTTCAGCCCAGCCTTTAATACAAGGCCCAGCCGAATTCACTAAAAAACTCAATGAACCCCTTGAGTCCATCATATGGACCCTATGGGCCCAACACTTACATTAAGTGGTCCCTGGGCCAAGCCATCTTATAAAAACACAGGGACTGTGGGCAGGTGCAAGATTAGCCCATTAGGTATTATCCTCAATGGTCTTACACTTAACCTCTCAACCCTTAATGATCAAGCACTGCTCGACAAGAGAGGACCTCTCCCTCGGTTGCAAGGAACAATGCCGCACTCTCCTCTCACATGGATCCCGGGAATTAAAACCATTTGCAAACAATTTGAAACCGTACATATATATATAAATATATTAATTTTGCAAAACAAAATTCCAACGATTGAAATCAACTGTCGGTAGTTTGGTTTCCATCAGAGAGAGTGCATTCCCGATCATTACCCTTTGTCCAACAAAGTGGCTGATTCTGTCACTATGATCACCCACTCAGATGAATTCTTAAATTGCCCCAATATACCCAGGTTTTGATCCCCGCTAAGGATCTCACTGATTGGCATATCAAAGGCAACCTGATCCAACACCTAGTGAAGTGTCACAATCGAGTCTAGGGGTCAGGTGTAACTTTCCAGTTTTGCCCATCTATCTCCAAGGTCTAGGGCAATACTGGAAATCCGGTCTGGTTCAAGGATTCAAGTAATCCCATACTACATGTGCCTCGAGTCTTACCCTGGTGGCTGAGACAGGCCATCCCAACACTTGGTGGCATACCAATATCAGCCTTGGCAGGATAAATCTCCCCAAACTTATCCAATGGCTGTGAACATTTAAAACTAACACGAGTCTCTATAAATGTCCAGTTTTAGGGTTTTACATAGAATTAAACCAAACAACATGAATCAAACATGCACTTTATTTATTTCCACTAAATAAAAAAAGTACATCAAATCAGATTGAAGCTAAGGGCATACAAAAACTGTCTAACAGTATGTGCCTAGGGTCTCACCCCGGTAGCTGAGACAAGCCACCCCAACTGACTTGGTGGCACCACAGTGTCAGCCTTGTGCAGGAATTGAACCTACGAATTTGCCAATTATGAGTTGGGCACTTTAACCATTCAGCCATGGATGCTTAACAGGGATCATCGTACATCGTGAATAACCAAATTCCAATTGAAATAAAATCTTTAGGAGGAATCAATGAAACGACATCAATTCAAATCCTGGATCTTCGAATTGAGAGAGATATTGAGAGAGATCAAGAATTCTCACTATTTCTTAGATTCATGGACCAAATTTGATTCAGTGGGATCTTTCACTCACATTTTTTTCCACCAAGAACGTTTTATGAAACTCTTTGACCCCCGAATTTGGAGTATCCTACTTTCACGCGATTCACAGGGTTCAACAAGCAATCGATATTTCACGATCAAAGGTCTCCCCAGACCGACCCACTGGCTGTGAACATTCTAAACTAACACGAGTCTCAATAAGTGTCCAGTTTAAAGGAAAATGAATCAAATATGCACTTTTATTCATTTACAATAAACTCATAAAGTACATCAATTTTGATTGAAGCTAAGGGCATACAAAATTGTCTAACATGTCTTTAGAATGTTATTTGCCCCCACTCAGTTTTACTAAGTTTGTTGTTGGGTTACAAGCAAATTCGTTCCCAGGATACAACATAGCCTTGGGTGAGAATCTACACCAGCAAAGTTGAAGAAGTCTCCAAAAAAACTTTCTGTGAGACTGTAGCAGACCGGACTGAGAGAGAAAGAGAGAGTGAATTTGGAAATTTTGTGATTTAGAATCTGATTCATGCTCCTTAAATAATTTGTGAAGAGGTATGAGGAAAAGGTAGGTGCTGGTTTAGAGAAGGCACCTTGAACAGTCACAATTTCAAACATTGTGACTATTTAAAAAGTAGTTAACAGTTGGTGACTGTTAACTTTGAATTGTGCCTCTTGATCATACCTGATCGAATTGTGACCATTGATCTCATCAATGGTGATCAACGGTTAGCAACGCACCAAAACCAAAGCCGCCCTTTGCGAGCCATGCGAAGTGCGAGCAAAGTGCACCTCTAAAGTGCCTCATTGAGCCGCACACACACATGCACACGCATGCATGCGCGTTGCACGGTATCAAACCCCCATACTCTCCTCTACTACTTCTAAGGAGTGTAAATTAGCTCCTATTAAAATTTTGAAAACAAAACTTATAATTTTCCAATGTGGGACAAGTTTAAAACTGGGTTTTGTAAGAGAAAAACTGATTTTTCAATCAAATGTGCAAGTGCAATTTCTCATGTAATTGACCAATCAAACCCATTGGATTTAATCTCTTATGAGATTAAAATCCAACAATCCCCCACATTGATTGATCAATGACGGGTTTGTTGAAGCCCTCAAAATTATTACTAGTCCCACAATAAAATATTTGCAGTAAAAGTGGTTCTAGGTCGAATCCCACAGGGAGCAAATCAGTAATCTCTTAGCCGAATGGGTAAAGTAATTGTGTGGGAAAATTAAATAACTAAAATTAAAAGAATAACAAACTAAACAAATAAGAGAAAATCAGTCTTACCGAATTCTGGTTCAAGGGTTCGGGTTGAATCGATTGGCCATCGATCCTAGGTACAATTCAGTATTCTTGCAATTCAAGCATTTAACCTTAGATTTATTAGGATAGCCATAATAAACCTTGTGTTTTCCTAATTCAGTTGACCAAACCCAGCATTCGATCAACACTTATCACCACTCAACTAGGTACGATAGCATTCCATGTTAAACAATGATAGCATTAAGATTTGTGAAAACAGTTAAACCAAAATAACAATAATTGAGATAGCTGCAATTACTGAATTTTGTTCCATCGATTCTTTTAGGTTGAACCATGTTAAAACATTGGTCAAAGGCTGTCACGAACAATTGACCCAAAAAGATAACAACCTAATTGCTACTTGTACCATTATTCGTGACAATTACGGATCACCGAAATCATGGATAGCAGTAGGAAAATCAACATTAATTCAGTTTGTCAGACTAATTAACATTAACATCCAATAAAAATGTGCACAAGAACCAATGAATACTTGAATTAAAAAAAAAGAAAATAAAGTAACTATAGAACCTCACAATGGCACAATCGAACCTCCCCCCTTGAACCAGAAAAAGAAGCTTAGCTACTCATGATCTGCGCAATCTCCATGCTTTGCTTCTCCATAGCCGAACTGCCTTCTTGCTTCTTGGTCTTCTTGATGATCTCTTGGATCTTGGAATGAGTGATTGCTAGAGCTGGTTCGCCCCCCTCTTTATATAGCCAAAGGAGAGGGCTGTTTTCCAACTCCTCTAGGAGATCATCTTATCTTTAGGGTGTTTTGATCTTATCTTGAACTAATCCTATCCTATCTCTTATCTAATGCTCTAATCTCAATCTTCTTATCTCTCTAGGATTACATTCAAGACTTTAGATCTGATAAAACTATCTCCTTGGAGATTACATTCGAAATTCGGACTCTTAACTCTTGAATTCGAGTTGGGCTGCTTCAAGGTACTTCTGCGAGTTGGGCTTAAGTGTTGAAATGGGCTTGGCTGCGAACTTGCTCCGAATTTGGGCTCGTTTTCATACTCGATGCGGGCCGAATCTGTCAAAACCAAAAACATAAAAGTTGTGGGCCTTCCTTTCATCTTTCTAATGCTTCTTGAATTGTCCAATTCGGTGTCCGGAATTGAGAGTTAGGCCCAGATTACTAACTGTCGCCGAAACTATGCAAAATCACCTGATTTGCCCTGTTTTCTTCCATTTGCCTTCTTTATTGCCCTGAATCGAAATACAAGAGTAATGAGTCCATTTAAGTGCTAAATAAATGTAAAAGAGTGAATATTAGAGGATAAAATTAGGGTTCATTTTGGTCTCATCAATCAATTACATAGTTCTCTCACAATCCAAACTATTATGACATAGTTATGCATACAAAAGGTGTTTATCAACTTAAACCTCTCGTTAGTATAGTTATCTCAGAGCCTTGTCAAAGTTATTGGTGGTAAAACCTTAAACCAATTACTCTCAAGACAGACCGGAGACACCTATACACACAAAAATGTCCAGTCTTTGCAAGGGTTTCAAGTTTTGCTCAGCACAGTTATGGTCATGTGCTTCTTTCCTAGTTTCATGAACAATCCCGAGAGCAAACCCAAACTCTCATGAGAAGCGGCACCACTTCTATGTTCACATAGGTGAAGTTCCTCTATGTGCTTCGTTATTTGACACATTTCAGAACTTCATTAAGAGTTTATCTCAACCTCTCATCATAACGGACAACACTGTTTATGTTGTGATGGAAAATTTCTCAATGTCAGTGCTAATAGTCACATTGTTGTAACTTGTTGTTACCCATTAAGCCCAATACTGATGGTTTTCAGTTCAGGTTGGGTTACCATTAAGTGACTAATTAAGGGTTTTAATCCCATCTCTTTGGTTGTCATTCTTACCAATTCTTTGGCCAAGCCCTTGGTAAGAGGATCAGCCAAGTTTTTACTTGACCTCAAATAGGTTATAGTGATGACTCCATCTTGAATTAGTTGCCTAACAAATTCATGTCTTAGACTTATATGTCCGGACTTACCATTGTGGGTACCACTGTAGGCCCTTGACAGAGTTGCCTCATTATCACAATAAGTGGAAATTGGAGGCATAGGACTAGGCCAAAGTTTTATATCCAATAATAAATTCCTAATCCATTCAGCCTCTTTTCCAGCAGCCGCTAAAGCTATGAATTCAGATTCCATGGTCGAGTGAGATATACAAGTTTGTCTCTTGGATGCCCAAGAGATTGTACCCTCACCAAGGATGAAAATCCATCCAGATGTGGACTTATTATCGCCATTACCGGTAATCCAACTTGCATCAGTGTACCCTTCTAGTACAACTGGATAATCACAGTAAAACAAGCCAAGTTCTGAGGTTCTCTTGAGATACCCAAGAACTCTCCCAATTGCCTTCCAGTGCTCTGCACCGGGATTACTTATAAACCAACTGAGTTTACTTACTGCGAATGCAATATCAAGTTCGATACAAAGCATAGCATACATCAAGCTTCCTACTGCACTAGCATACTCAAGTTGTGCAATTGCTCTTCTAGTATTTTCTACTAGCTTTATACTAGAATTATATGGCATGCTATATTCTTTAAACTCTAAATGCTTAAATTTCTCAATATAATGTGATTGGCTTAATGCATAGCCCCTACTATGCTTTTTAACTTTTATTCCCAAGATGGTATCTACTTCTCCTAAATCTTTCATCTTGAAGACAGAGGATAAGTAGTTTTAGTTTCATTTATGCCAATCATATTTGTACCCACAATAAGCATATTATCAACATAAAGACATACAATTACTCCATAATTTTCAGTGAATTTTGAGTAGATGCATCTATCAGCACTATTATGTTTAAAGCCAAAAGCTAGAATGCAAGAACCAAATTTCTCATGCCACTATTTAGGTGCTTTTTTTAATCTATATAGTGATTTAACCAGTTTACAGACTTTCTTCTCATTTCCAGGAAGAACAAATCCTTATGGTTGTTTCATACTAGGTCGAATCCCATAGGGAGCTTGATGAACCTACAATTTATCTATATTTTATGAGGTTTTTGCATGAAATTTTATGATGGTTTAATTAAATTTTGCCCTATTTTACCTTAATTGCAAGAAAGATTTCAGGGGGAGCCAAATCAAAAAAAAGAAGGCAAAAGCAAGAAAAGAAAACCCAAAAATTTATCAAGTTCAGCCCGGCCCAGCCATGAGAGAAGAAGGCTAGGCGCAAGGAAGATCTGAATTCTCAGATCTGAGATTGCAAGATCTGAATTGCTTGAAAGAGAATTCAGATCTGCAATTTTCAGATTGGGCGAATTAATCTATAGTTTGGAATTCCTAGAATGCTTGAGAGAGACTCTAGGAATTCAGATCTACTATTCAAGAACTGAATTGAGTGCAAGGTTAGAGATAACTTGCACAATTCAGTTGGTGATCAATTCAGATTTGAATTGATGCCTTAGAAGTGTTTGAAGAAATGCATGCATGGGGATTAGATTCTTGCTAGAGATAGAAGAACCATCACTCATGCATAGGATGGACATGCGCTTGAGAGAGGCTGTTTATGACCTTGGGGTTTCACCAAACCAAGGCTCAATCATGATTCATTCGAATGATCCAAATTGATAGATTGCTGAATTCTGAGATTGACATTTACTGCTTACTCTTCTAACCTGAATTGAAGGCAATTGGGCCAATGATTTAGATAGATTTTAATTTAGGATTTCTTAGCTTTCATTAGAGTTTTGATTTATTTGTTGATCAGATATGAAGTGTTCAATTTAGTATTGGTAATTGTTTCCTAAATCCTCGTGGGAACGATACTTCACTCATTACTTTATTGCTTGAACGGCTAGTGCACTTGCTAGTGTCACAAAGAGCCACACATCAAGTTTTTGGCGCCGTTGCCGGGGATTTAGAGAAACAATATTAGGAAACATTGAGCATTCTTAATCTGATCTCATTCAGCATTGCATTCATAGTTGGGTTAATTTGCTAACTTTTTCATTTCAGCTTGGACTGCAACTGTTGTACTACTGTAGTTATGTTTCTTCTTTCTTAAGTAGATTACTTTCTTTTTTTTTTGGTTTCAGTTTCATTTTAATAAAGGCATGTTTGATTTCTATTCAATCTTGGTGTTGTTCCCTTCAAAAAGAAAAAAAAAAAAAATTCACATAAACATGAGTGTTGCAGATCTGAGTTGCATTCGGCACTCAGATCAGTAGATTTCAGATCTGCAGCACTCAGCCGAAAAGAGTTGCTTGTGTTTCAGACTTTATTATTTTTTTTTTCTTTCTTTCTTTCATTACAAAAAGAAAAAAACAAATGAAAAAAAAAGGGGAGATCTTTTGAACAACCAGAGGAGCAATTGAGAATTTGGATCAGAACTCAGATCTGAGTTCAGATCTGAATTCTGCTATTGCAGATCTGCAACAGTTCAGATCTGAGTTCCTCTGAACTCAGACCTGAACTGATGAAATTTTGAGGGGAATTGGGTGTCATCACCACCCCAATTCACCCTAGGGTACTTCTGCTATTCCCCAAAAACAATTTGGTAGCAATGACTGAAGGTAAGGCAATTGAGAATTCAGATCCAAACTCAGACTTGAGTTCAGATCTGAATTCTGCTGTTACAGATCTGCTCAGTTCAAATCTGAATTCCTCTGAACTCAGATCTGAACCGATGCAAGTTTGAGGTGAATTGGGTGCCATAACTACCCCAATCCACCCTATGATACATCCAACCTGCCTCAAGGGTGAATGGATAGCAAAGAATGAGAGAAATTCAAATCTGAAATGCAGTTGATATGATGTGAGGACTGAACTGATACAGAGCATTCTATGAATTCTGGGTGGACTGAATTCTTGGCTTTACCCACTTGTACCCAATCTAAATTTGGTGAGGATGTGTGTTTGGATTGAATAATTGTGATGCCTCACATATTCAATAAAAGCAGCAGTGCATTCCACTAGCATTCAGAGCTGTAGCAGGGCTGCTACAGTACAGCAATTAGCATGAAACTCCACTGCTGATCTAGTTAGCTCTCTTTCCCATTGTTGACCTACTTCATATTTGATTGTTGATTTAGTGTAGCTGGTAGATGTAGTTCTTCAGCATTGCATTCATAGTTGGTTTAATTTGCTTAATTTTTCATTTTTGCTTTGAATGCAACTGCTGTATTACTGTAGTTATGCTTCTTTTCTCATTAGTAGATTACTTTATTTTCCTTGTTTCAGTTTAATTTTAATAAAAGGAGACCTGTTTTGCTTTCTATTTTGAAGTTATTACCCTCTAAAAGAAAAAAATCACAAAATCATGAGTGTTGCAGATCTGAGTTGCATTCGGCACTCAGATCTGCTATAGCAGAATTGCAGCACTCAACCGAAAAAAAAAAAAATTAAAATGAGTTCAGATCTGAATTGCATTCATCAATCAGACCTGCACTCATCCAAAAAGATTTTGGTTGCATTGCTGTATTTTGTTTTAGATTTATAAAAAAAAAAAAAAGAAA
The DNA here is from genome assembly GCF_056320005.1 of Nelumbo lutea. Taxonomy (NCBI): domain Eukaryota; kingdom Viridiplantae; phylum Streptophyta; class Magnoliopsida; order Proteales; family Nelumbonaceae; genus Nelumbo; species Nelumbo lutea. The sequence continues at coordinate 65,563,439 of NC_142687.1, read as the reverse complement.
AAAATAGATAAAGAAAAGAAAAAGAAAACAATGAAAAAAATAGCATGTGAATTTTCAAATATGAAACTCAGATTTGAAGTTCAGATCTGTGTTCAGCCGGTTGCAGGACTGCATTCTGCTAAGTTCAGATCTGATTTCATCTAAACTCAGACCTGAACCCACTCTATTTTGATGTGAATTTGGGTAGTGACAGCACCCAATTCACAATTTGATGCATCAGACTTGCCTCATTGATGAAAATTTAAGCCATGAATGGTAAAATCAGTTCTGAAGTGCATGAGAATCAGAGGCAGTATGAGTACATGATCTGAAATTTCTTTGAACTTGATGTTTTGTTATCTTTTAAATCATTTGCACCCAATCTAAATTGGTTGTATTGGATTAGGACTGATGTTTGTGAGGTCCAAAAAGAGCTTGATATTTTTGATGTAATGGTATTCAGATCTAAATCAAGGCTGCTTTCATTATAAAATTGCAGATCTGATTTCAGGTCTCTGCAATCAATTGAGGCATATAAGACATTTAAGTTGGGATTTGAAAGAGAAGTCTTAAGCTCTTGGGATCAAACTTATTTCAGACCTAACTGCAACAGATTTTAGACCTACTTATTGATATTAGGTTTGGAGTTTTTGTAAGTGACTGTTCTCAAAAGTTAAGTTTTCAAATCTGATTTTTTTTTTGTTAGAACTTGAAGAGCAGCTTAAAGATCATAAATTCAGCAATGATTGTAGATCTGTTTACAGTAGATTTTAGATTTGTTTACTTATGTTCATTTAAGTTTAGAATAGTGTGTAATAAACTCCATTGCTGATTTAGCTAGCTCTCTTTTCCATTGAACATCTACTTCACACTTGAATGTTGGTTTAGTTTCAGTAATGGAGCTATGTCTTTCTAATTAGCAAAATTATTAGTGTGGATCAGATCTTCATACATTCACTTACATTTCTGAAATTCTAATGTAGATCTGATCACACAAAAAAAAAAAAAAAAAAAAATCAAATAACTTTGGTAGTGTGCTGATTTCAAGAACTCTTAGACTTCTAGGCTAGTTTCAATCTTGTAAATCACTTGTTTATCACTTGCATATCAGATTCCAAGAGATATTTATATTGGCTTTTGATCTTGTTTTTTTAAATTTATTTATTTATTTATTTATTTATTTTTTTGTTAGATAGAATTCAAACTTCTTGGCCTTGTAAGTTTCTGTTGTGTATTACAGACTGGTTAAATTATTTACATTGTTTGGAATTGTGTATAGTAGTCTTTTTATTATTTGGTTTAAATTATTTTTAGTTAGAACAAAGCTCTTGATCTCTCTTGCAAGTAAATTCTAGCAGAAGAGGCTCCCACCAAAAGAACTCTTGCATATCTAGAAATTAATCTTCAGGAAGTCCTCTATACACCCTTCTCTTTACTTGGAATTTCTCTTGTTGGTTTTATTGTGATCCCCTAACAATAGGAACATTGAGGACAATGTTCATCTTAGGTGTGGGGGAGTGAGCCCGAGGCTAGGGTATGGGGGCTGAAACCATGCACTTCAACACACATATGCAGGCAATGACATAACCAAAAAAAGACTGAAACCCCTCAAGTTCATTACTATTTATTTGATGATTTTTAAGAAGGAATTCAAGGAGTTGAGGGAGACCGATGTACTTGTTAAGTTTTTATTCTTGTGAATGACCCAATTTGATATATGCATGAGAAAAGGGGAGCTGAATATGCTTTTCAGCATGACTAGCCCTAACTTCCTTCATGTGTATGGAAGCCCTTGATTTCATTGTTAATGGTCAAGAAAGCTAGTGCACATCTGAAGTGTTGATTCTTGAGGTTCAATAATTGCAAAGAAGGTTCAAAAGCCCAAATTGACTCCGCTATTCTAAGCTGAATAGTAAAACTAGTAGCTTAGAACATGAGTCCTATTTACTTACCTCAAGCAAGTGACCAGTGTGAGATGGAGCATAAGATGCACTCACACCAAAAAAAAAAAAAAAAAAAAAAAAAAAAAAAAGAGAGAGAGAGAGAAAAGTGTGTGAGATGGAGCATAAAATGCACTCACACCGAAAAAAAAAAAAAAAAAAAAGAAAAGAAAAGGGTGAGATGGAGCATAAGATGCAATCACCCCTAGAATTAAGAAATTGTGGTGATAGCTGAGGTTCAAAGGGGCACTCTAAAGTTGAACTCTCATTAAGATTCAGTTACAGATGTGAAACTTAGTGAAATTTGATTATTAACCTTGACAATTAAGGAGCTGATTTATATATGAATTAGGAGTGAAGGCTAGACTATGATGAAACTCATATTCTCCTTTCCTTGGATCTGATACATATCTTAAATGGTAATTTACAAGAATAAGAGTTGAGCACTTACAAAAGTTCCCCGACTACTCAATGCATTTCTATCTTAAAAAGTTCACCAGGTAAATGGTGAGAACAGAAGGGGGGAATGTTAAGTTTATGGCTGATGTCTTTGCTTGAGGACAAGCAAAAGCTTAAGTGTGGGGGTATTTGATGAACCTACAATTTATCTATATTTTATGAGGTTTTTGCATGAAATTTTATGATAGTTTAAATAAATTTTGCCCTATTTTACCTTGATTGCAATAAAGATTTCAGGGGGAGCCAAATCAACAAAAAGAAGGCAAAAGCAAGAAAAGAAAACCCAAAAATTTATCAAGTTCAGCCCGGCCCAGCCATGGGAGCAAGGGAGTTTCATTCGGCCCAAGTAGTGCAAGCTAACTCTTTGGAAAACCCAAGGGAAGAAGCCTAGCAAGAAGGAAATTTCGGCCCAGCCCATTTTTAGCCCAAACAACAGCCTAGAGTATAGCCCACATGAGCTCAAAAGCAAGCTAAGTTGTAGCCCAAATAGCAGCCCAAAGGGAGCTAGGGGCGGCAACTCCTAGATGTTTCTTGAAGAGAAGGAGGGAGCACTCTAGAGGGGTGTAATACACCCAATTCTAGAGGCTTCAGGAAGGGGCAAGAGCCCCCTTGAAAAACTATATAAGGAGGCCTCTAGGAGGGGAGAAAGTGTTCAATTGCTTGAGAGGAAGGCTCTCCCACTCTTAGAGGTTCGGCCACCTTGAGAGAAGAGAAGAGAAGAAGGCTAGGCGCAAGGAAGAAGAAGAAGAAGGGCTGAAGGAAGTTCAAGACAAGCAAGCTAGAAGAAGAAGGTGAGTTCGAATTGAGAGTTTGTGATTCAAAGATCTTCTGTAATAAATCATTTGTAGTTTCATTCTCTTTTGATTTGAATTCAGTTTCTTAGTTATATTTTCTTTCTTCTTTCTCCTTGTTTCCATTCTTCCTTGATGTATTTCAGCTTGTAAAATTTCAGTTCAGCAATCTAATTCTTTTTTATTCATTCAAATGGTCATGTATTGTACTTGAAGTTTCTTGAATAAGGGTGTGATTGTAGAGTAATTCGGCCAACTAACCTTCAAAACTCAGATCTGAATTCTCAGATCTGAGATTGCAAGATCTGAATTGTTTGAAAGAGAATTCAGATCTGCAATTTTCAGATTGGGCGAATTAATCTACAGCTTGGAATTCCTAGAGTGCTTGAGAGAGACTCTAGGAATTCAGATCTACTATTCAAGAACTGAATTGAGTGCAAGGTTAGAGATAACTTGCACAATTCAGTTGGTGATCAATTCAGATTTGAATTGATGCCTTAGAAGTGTTTGAAGAAATGCATGCATGGGGATTAGATTCTTGCTAGAGATAGAAGAACCATCACTCATGCATAGGATGGACATGCGCTTGAGAGAGGCTGTTCATGACCTTGGGGTTTCACCAAACCAAGGCTTAATCATGATTCATTCGAATGATCCAAATTGATAGATTGCTGAATTCTGAGATTGACATTTACTGCTTACTCTTCTAACCTGAATTGAAGGCAATTGGGCCAATGATTTAAGTAGATTTTAATTTAGGATTTCTTAGCTTTCATTAGAGTTTTGATTTATTTGTTGATCAGATAAGAAGTGTTCAATTTAGTATTGGTAATTGTTTCCTAAATCCTCGTGGGAACGATACTTCACTCATTACTTTATTACTTGAATGGCTAGTGCACTTGCTAGTGTCACAATGAGCCACACATCAGAGCTAGAGAATAATTTCTTAGCCGAATGCGCAATATAATAGAGTGGCAAAATTAAATAATTAAAAATTCTAAAATAACAAGAAAGCAATAGCAATATCAAACAAGAGAAATCAGTCTTACCGAATTCTGATTCAAGGGTTCCGATTTGTCAATTGGACATCGATCATAGGTAGACTTCGGCAATCTTGCAATTCAAGCATTTAACCTTAGATTTATTAGGATAGCCATAATAAACCTTGTACTTTCCTAATTCAGCTGACCAAATCCAGCATTCGATCAAAAATTATCATTAATCGACTAGGTACGATAGCGTTCATATCAATTAGTGATAGCATTAAGCTTTGTGAAAACAGTTAAACCAAAATAACAATAATTGAGATAGCTACAATTATCGAATCTTGTTTCATTGATTCCCTTTAGGCTAAAACATGTCATTGGTCAAAGGCTGTCACAAACAATTGACCCAGATAGATATTAACCTAATTGCTAATTGTACCACTATTCGTGACAATTACGGATCACCGAACCATGGATAGCAGTAGGAAAATCAACATTAATTAATTTGTTCGAATAATTAACACTAACATCCAATGAGAATATGCACAAGAACCAATGAATACTTGAATTAAAAAGTAAGAACTTGAGTTAAATACATAACCTCACGATGACACAATCGAACCTCCCCCCTTGAACCAGAAAAGAAAAGGCTTAGCTGCTCATGATTTTCGAACCCTCCAGGCTTTGCTTCTTAGTAGGCTGAACTGATCTTCTTGGTAGCTTGAGTTGCTTGATGCTTGATTGTTGGACTAACTGAGTGATGCCTAAAGCTGGTCCGCCCCCCTCTTTATATAGCAAAGGAAGAGGGTTGTTTTCCAACTCCTTTTAAGAGATTAACCTCAAGTTAGAAAGTCCTAATCTGTTTTGAACTAATCCTATCCTATCTATTATCTAGTGATCTAATCTAATCTTCTTATCTTTCTAGGATTACATTCAAAACTTTAAATCTGAAAAGACTCTCTTTCTAGAGATTACATTTGAAATTGGGACTCTAGGCTCTTGAATTCGAGTTGGGCTACTTTAATATCTTGGGCTGCTACAAGGCTCTTCTGCGAATTGGGCTTCAGTTGTGAAATGGGCTTTCTTGCGAACTTGCTCCAACTTCCACCTTACCTTTCTTTTGCTAATGCCTCTTGAGTTGTCCAATTTGGAGTCCGGAATTGAGAGTTATGCCGAGACTACTGACTGTTGCTGAAACTATGCAAAATCATTCGAATTGCCCTATTTTCTTCCAATTGCCTTCTTGCTTGCCCTGAATCGAAAAACAAGAGTAATGAGTCCAATTAAGTCTTAAAAAATTAAAATGAGTGAATAATTGGGGATAAAAATAGGGTCCTTTTTAGTCTCATCAAGTAACATCACAAGTGGAGTGGAAAATAAAGAAATCGTGTGTATCCCGTAATTTGGGACTTCTGTGCAAGTGTGCTGGATGTCACTAGGAGAGATAGTGGTGAATTTTGTTAAAGTTGCATGGTGGTTCACAAATTTGTAAGAAATGTTTGCGGGTAACGTTGTTCAACTGTTTCTGGTTGAGCGCACATTTATCCTCATTGCAATTAAGTATCAGCATGGGTGTTGTAGGCTTTATCGTAGTGCGTTAGAGAAGTTGAGCTATGTTACTATGTCACATTAAGATATTGTTAGATGAGAGTAAGCTAATTCATATTGTGTGATATAAATGAGTGGGTGATTGGCATGCCTGTAGGATGGAGTTGTTCATTATCACAACTTTGTTGTGACTGAGGTCTCTGATGACCCTTCACAGGCAGTGTAGTTTAAGGTTTGGTTGTAGTATGAATAATTGGCATAAGTTATAGCTTTTTCGCAACATGTCGCTTTTAGTCAGTATGGTCATCACATGAGACGGCTGTATCAGCCTTTTGGCAAAGTGTTCACACCAATGTATTAGGTGGGTGGAGTTTATTCCCCCTTAGATCATTGCATTTATGAGTTAGACAAAGTGTTTGCGGCTGTAGACTGGATAGGTATTATACCTAGTGTCGACAAAGCCCCCCAAAGGTTGCATGGAGGTGTGGATGCACCTGGGGTTGCTAGGGCCTTTGCATGTAACATTCGGCATCATGGAACCAGCCATGACATGAATGCCTGGGGCTGCCAGCGCTTTGACTGCACCTGGGGTTGCCAGGGCCTTCGCATGGAGCATGCGGCATCGTGGGACCAGCCAAGAAATGAGAGTGCCTGGGGCTGCCAGGGCTTTGACTGCGCCTGAGGTTGCCAAGGCCTTCGCAGGGAGCATGCAACATCATGGAACCAGCCACGACATCCTGGAACCAGCCAGGAAATGAGAGTGCCTATGGCTGCCAGGGCCTTGACTACGCCTGGGGTTTCTAGGGCCTTCGCATGGAGCATGTGGCATCATGGAACCGACCACAACATCCTAGAACTACCCAGGGAATGAGAGTGCCTGGGGCTGCCAGGGCTTTGACTATGCCTGGAGTTGCCAAGGCCTTCGCATGGAGCATGTTGAAAGAATGGTAGGATCCATCTAATGGACGCCATAAAGGGTGCGGAATGGGTGGGCGAATTTCAAAAATTTTCCTACCTTCTCCCAACTGGGAATCATATTCCCTAGATTTAGAATACAATATTCAAGGATTATACTTGAACCATAATCAAACCAGATCTGAACCAAAAGGGAATAGGAAGGATTATACCTGATCCGGATAAACAATATCTCCCAAAGTTGGTGTTCATGCCCAAAGAAGATACCGAGATCCGCTCCTGCTGAAGATGACACAGCTATGGATGGAACGGAACCAGTAGGGTGCATCCTACACACTGGATCCTTCGCAAGAACCCACTGGAAACTCTGAACACTAAATCCCTTTTAGTCTTTTCTGCAAGACTGATGCCAAGAACTGATTTCTTAACTTCTTTCTCCCACAAAGATTGAATCTTGCAAGAGGGGTTGGCAGCGGCTGGAAAAGAACTCCTGGGACGAAGATGGCTGAATAGCTTTTCTTCTCTCTGGAGTTTTGAGATCTAATCTCTGTATGTAGAAGACTTTCTTCTCACTGATCAAAAAAAACTTCTTGTTCGAAATCTGGTATATTCGAATTGTTTTCTCCTCCTTTCTTCTTGATTAAGAAATCCTCCTAATTAGGAGTTATCCCAATCCAAATCAATATTTGGATAGGGGATAATCTTAATCCTATCTACAGATTAAGTTAGTTTACTCTTGATCTTATTTGAATTTGGTCTCCCAAAGTAGATAAGGTCAAGAGCCCAATCCTTTTACTAACATTAATCTCAGATTCACCCCTTAGATGGGTGATCATATCAGCCCAGCTCGTAATGGGCTTTTGGCCCATTAAGTGTTCAGTGTTTAACCAGTTTCCAATCTGCTGCCTAGTTGGGCTTCTTTGTATGGCGTGGAACCCAAGCATTGATCTACACACCAGCCACATGGGTTCGGCCCAGCCTTTATTACAAGGACCAGCCGAATTCACTGAAAAACTCAGTGACCCCTTGAGCCCATCACATGGACCCTATGGACCCAACACTTACATTAAGTGGTCCCTGGGCCAAGCCATCTTATAAAAACCCAGGGACTGTGGGCAGGTGCAAGATTAGCCCATCAAGTATTATCCTAAATGGTCTTACATTTAACCTCTCAGCCCTTAATGATCAAGCACTGCCCGACAAGAGAAGACCTCTCCCTCGGCTGCAAGGAACAATGCCGCACTCTCTACTCACATGGATCCCAGGAATTAAAACATTTTGCAAATCTTTTGAAACCGTACATATACATACATATATATATATATATTAATTTTGCAAAACAAAATTCCAACGATTGAAATCAGAGAGAGTGCATTCCCGATCATTACCATTGTTCGACAAAGGGGTTGATGCTATCACTATGATCACTCACTCAAATGAATTCTCAGACTTCCCCAACATGTCTAGGTTTTAACCCCTGCTAAGGATCTCACTGATTGACATATCAAAGAGAGCCTGATCCGACACCTGGTGAAGTGTCATAATTGAGTCCAGGGGTCAGGTGTAACTTTCCAGTTTTGCCCATCTGTCTCCAAGGTCTAGGGTAATACTGGAAATCTGGTCCTGTTCAAAGATTCAAGCAATCTCATACTGCATGTGCCTTGGGTCTTACCCTGATGGCTGAGACAAGCCATCCCAACACTTGGTGTCACATCAGTATCAGCCTTGGCAAGATAAATCTCCCCAGATTTATCCAATGGCTGTGAACATTTAAAACTAACACGAATCTCTATAAGTGTCCAGTTTTAGGGTCTTTCACAGAAATATACCAAACAACATGAATCAAACATGTACTTTATTTATTTACACTAAATGTCAAAAGTACATCAAATTTGGATTGAAGCTAAGGGCATACAAAACTGTCTAACAGCTCCCACTTGCACTTAGGTCCAATCCGGTACAAGCCAGAGTCCCATACTTTCCACGTGTTTCTCAAACACCTTCTGTGTCAGTGGCTTAGTCAATGGGTCTGCCACATTATCCGTTGATGCTACCTTCTGAATTAGGACGTTCCCTCTACCAATGATCTCCCGCAGTACATGGTACTTCCTCTCGATGTGCTTTGACTTTGAGTGAGCCCGAGGCTCTTTAGTCTGGGTGATCGCTCCATTGTTGTCACACAACAACGGGATGGGTGATGTGTTGGACGGAATCACTCCCAATTCGTGTATGAATTTCCTCATCCACACGGCTTCCTAGGCAGCTTCACTTGGCAATGTACTTGGCCTCAGTTGTTGAGTCTGTAGTGGACCCCTGTTTGCTGCTTTTCCAACAAACAGCATATGATCCTATCGTGAAAACATACCCAGGTGTAGACTTTCTATCATCTAGATCCGACTGAAAATCAGCATCGGTATACCCTAGAACTTGTAGTGAACTACTATCAAATACCAAACAAAACTCTTTTGTCCTTTGAAGGTATTTAAGTATGTTCTTCACAGCAGACCAATGCTCTTGCCCTGGGTTGGCCTGGAATCTGCTTACCACACTCACCGCCTGAGCTATGTCCGGGCGAGTGCATAGCATGGCATACATGATGCTCCTTACGGCTGAGGCATAGGGAACGTCTCTCATGCCCTCAATCTCCTCAGAAGTCTTGGGAGACATCTTCTTAGAGAGAGTGACTCCATGCCTGAAAGGAACATTTCCTTTCTTAGAGTTTTCTATGCTGTATCTTTTGACAATTTTGTCAATGTAAGCAGCCTGGGATAATCCAATTATTCGTTTCGATCTATCTCTATAGAGTCGAAGACCTAGTATATATGAAGCTTCTCCAAGATCTTTCATGGAGAACTGCTGTGATAGCCATACCTTGACCGAAGTCAACATTCCTACATCATTCCCAATGAGTAGGATATCGTCCACGTACAACACCAAAAGGGTGATCTTATCCCCACTGGATTTCCTGTAAACACGGGGCTCATCCATATTCTGCACAAAGTCAAACATTTTGACAGCAGAATCAAAACGGATGTTCCAACTCCTAGAAGCTTGCTTAAGTCCAAATATGGATCTATTAAGTTTACATACCATGTGTTCCTGACCAACAGCAATGAAGCCTTGCGGCTACTGCATGTAGGTATCTTCATTAAGATCTCTATTCAGGAATGCAGTTTTGACATCCATCTGCTAAATCACGTAGTCATGGTATGCTGCTACAACTAGCAGGATCCTAATGGTTTTGAGCATGGCCACAGGCAAAAAGGTTTCCTCATAATCGATACCTTCTTTCTGAGTGTACCCTTTTGCCACCAAACGAGCTTTGTAGGTCTCAATCCTGCCATCGGGGCCCTTCTTCCTCTTGTAGATCCATTTGCAACCAATTGCTTTTACCCCAGAGGGTGGATCTACTAGAGTCCAGACTCTGTTGGTTTCCGTTGATTCCATCTAAGCTCTCATGGCCTCCACCCATCCACCCACTTCCGGGAATCTATATCTAACATAGCTTCCGTGTAAGTTATGGGATCCTCTTCACTAGTCAAGGCTTCCACCAGGTAACTATCCTGGTCATAACCATATCGGACTAGTGGCTTGAAAACCTGAGTGAATCTTCTAGGTTGGTGACAGGTTTGTCGAAGCCCTCAAAATTAGTACTAGTCCCACAATAAGATATTTGCAATAAAAGTGGTATTAGGTCGAATCCGACAGGGAGCAAATCAGTAACCTCTTAGCCAAATAGATACTATAATTGAGTGGGGAAATTTAATAACTAGAATTAAAAGAATAAGAAAGCACTTAAACAAACAAGAGAAAAATCAGTCTTACTGAATTCTGGTTCAAGGGTTCGGGTTGAATCGATTGGCCATCGATCCTAGGTACAATTCAGCATTCTTGCAATTCAAGCATTTAACCTTAGATTTACTAGGATAGCCATAATAAACCTTGTGTTTTCCTAATTCAGTTCACCAAACCCAGCATTCGATCAACACTTATCACCACTCAACTGGGTACGATAGCGTTCCATGTTAAACAATGATAGCATTAAGATTTGTGAAAATAGTTAAACCAAAATAACAATAATTGAGATAACTGCAATTATTGAATTTTGTTCCATCAATTCCTTTAGGTTGAACCATGATAAAACGTTGGTCAAAGGCTGTCACGAACAATTGACCCAAAAAGATATCAACCTAATTGCTACTTGTACCATTATTTGTGACAATTACGGATCACCGAAATCATGGATAGCAATAGGAAAATCAACATTAATTCAGTTGTCAAACTAATTAACATCAATGTCTAATAAAAATATGCACAAGAATCAATGAATACTTGAATTAGAAAGCAAGAAAATAAAGTAACTACAGAACCTCACAATGACACAATCGAACCTCCCCCTTGAACTAGAAAAAGAAGCTTAGCTACTCATGATCTGTGCAATCTCCATGCTTTTCTTCTCCATAGCCGAACTACCTTCTTGAGCTTCTTGGCCTCTTGATGGTCTCTTGGATCTTGGAACGAGTGATGCTAGAGCTGGTTTGCCCCCCTCTTTATATAGCCAAAGGAGAGGGCTGTTTTCCAACTCCTTTTAGGAGATCATCTTATCTTTAGGGAGTCTTGATCTTCTTTGAACTAATCCTATCCTATCTCTTATCTAATCCCCAACCTTCTTATCCTTATAGGATTACATTCAAAGTTTAGATCTAATAAGACTCTCTCCCTCTTGGGAGATTAAATTCGAATTAGGACTCTAGACTCTTGTATCCGAGTTGGGCTTCTCTGCTACTTGGGATGCTTCCAGGTTCTTCTGCGAGTTGGGCTTCAGTTGTTAAATGGGCCTGGCTGCGAATTTGCTCCGACTTCAGGCCCAATTTCGTATTCGATTCTGACCGAACCAGTCAATGCCCAAAACATAAAAGTTGTGGGCCTTTCGTTCTTCTTTCTAATGCTTCTTGAATTGCCCAATTTGGAGTCCGGAATTGTGAGTTAAGCCTAGATCACTGACTATCGCCGAAACTGTGCAAAATCACCCGAATTAGCATGTTTCCTTCCAATTGCCTTCTTTATTGCCCTAAATCGAAATACAAGAGTAATGAGTGCATTTAAGTGTTAAAATAATGAATAAAAAAGAAAATTAGGGGACAAAAATAGGGTTCTTTTCAGTCTCATCAGTTGGTCACTACCTGGAGCCTGTGGGGCATCTCCCACTGCACCTAAGCTCTCCTCATCAAGAAATATTTCTTGACAATGGGTGTCCAGAATGTAATTGGTTTCTAAGAATTGGGCGTTTCGACTGCAGAACACTTTCTGCTCACTTGGGTCATAGAATAGATAACCCACTGAATCTTTTGGGTAACCTATAAATAGGCAACGACTAATTTTGGATTCCAACTTGTCCGCACTTGTTCTTTTAACGTGTGCAAGACAACCCCAAACCTTTAACTGTCTCACACTTGCTTTCCTTCCGGCCCACAGTTCATATGGAGTCTTTGGAACCAGTTTGGTTGGAACCCTATTCAGTACAAGGCAGCAGTCTCTAATGCATATCCCCAAAAGGATGTGAGTAATTCTGAGTGGACGAGAAGTGATCAGACCATGTCCAACAAGGTCCTATTCCTCCTCTCTGAAACCATTGAGTTGAGGTGTGGCAAGAAGAACTAATTGTGACACTATCCCATTGACCTTTAAGTAGTCCCTGAATTTTTCAGAGAGATACTCACCACCTCGATCTGATCAAAGGGCCTTAATTTCTCTCCCTAACTGTTTCTCGACTTCCTGTCTGAATTCTTTGAACTTTTCAAATGACTCAGACTTGTGTCTCATTAGGTACATGTAACCATATTGTGAAAAATCATCTGTAAAGGTGATGAAATACATGTGTTGATTTCATGTCCAACACTTAGGGGACCACATACATCAGTATGTATTAGGTTAAGTGTGCCTGCAGATCTTTCAAGCTTATCGTCAAATGGTCACTTAGTCATCTTACCTTGATGGCAAGGATCACAAGTGGGAAGATCTTCTATAGTTAGAAAATCCAAAGGACCATCCTTTACAAGCCTTGTGATTCGGTCAACACCGATGTTGCCAAGTCGATAATGCCAGAGGCATGTGGGATTTACTATATCACAATTTCTTTTCCTGGGATTTTCAACCGACATAAAGCCAGAGACATCCTGAGAAGGATGTAGAACATAAAGACCGTTCTCCAGTTCTCCGCATGTGATGAATTTGTTATTCCGTTTAACAGTAATCATATTACTAAAATAAACAGTATATCCATCAGCACACAGTTTAGAAACAGAAATCAAATTTTTTCTCAAGTTCTATACATAAAGACAATCTTTAAGTACAAGCACTCTTTCTCTAAAAGCTAATTCTACGGTTCCTTTTGCCGCAGCTGCAACACTTGCAGTTGTTCTCAAAAATAGTGTCACTTCACTTTCACTCAATCTTCTGCTAACTTTGAACCCCTACAGTGAGTTACACGCATAAGTTGAAGGCCCGGAGTCAACACACCAGGACACAGAAGTAACTAATATATTAGTTTTTATGACACAAGTTTCGACGTTACCTTTCTTAGATTTTAGGTAGGTAGGACAGTTCCTCTTCCAGCTTGCAGAAGTGACAAACATCAGATGCCTTGTTCTTCTTCTGCTTCTTAGGTTTGGCAGCTTTCTTTTGGGGCTTCTTTGCCTTTCTCTTTTTCTTGCCCGATTTGTTAGCTTCAGCAAGCATAACCACAAGCTCATCCTTCTTTAGTAGATCCTCGGCCCACTGCAACATATTGCTGAGTTCCTGGATGCTGACATTCAGCTTATTCATGTTGTAGTTCATTGTGAACGCATTGAAGGAAGAGGGCAAAGAATTCAGGATGACATCCACTTGCGTGCCAAGATCTAGCCTGGATCCAAGGGCTTCGAATTTGTTAATGTAGCCCATCATCCGAAGACAATGGTCATGAACTTTCTGCCCCTTGGACATCTGCGCGGTCATGAACAATTTTAGGACTTTCTGTCAAGTAGAACGGTTCTGCTCTTCATACATTGTCTTTAGACTGTCGAATATGTCATTGGCTAGTTTGATTTGATCGAACTACCTCTGTATTGAGTTGTCTAGTGAGGCAATGACAAAGCAGCAAGCTAGGGAGTTCTTATCCTCCCACTCTTGGTAGTCCCTCCTACGGGCCTCAGAAGCCTTATCACTTGGACGGTCAGGGGCAGGATTTTTCACCACCTTATCAAACTTTTCAGAAGTTAGGACCAGCATAAGATTTCTGTACTAGTCGGCATAGTTTGGGACCTTAAGCTTGTTATCATCTAGAAGCTTTGCGAATTGACTGTTTTCCATTTTTTGATAAAACAGCAAAATCATTAGTCCACAACCTTAGTTTGATTCAAGTTACCTACATAGATATGGCTTTTAATCTATGTTCCATTCCCATTTGTTCATCTCTGAGATTTTCCCCCTTTCTCAGTGACAGAAATGACAGAATGTCTCTGGAAATGTGGGAAATCACATGGGGTGCGTGAAGCCAACTGTTTCAGCTGCATAACTCCACCACCTTTCTATAACGGATCATATCCACACACCAGATGAGTTTCCCTTTGTCCTCTGTCAGACAAGGTTCAGAGCCATTTTCAGGTAAACCTTTTTGTCCAGTGAGTGCACACCCATCATATTCAGGTTACGCCAAGGTACCGTGAGAGAGTTCCCATTTTCTGGTGAAGCCCCTCCCACATCGGTCTATGACGCCCTTATCATCTTATGAAACACTCTAGCAGATCCAACAACAAATGGATAGCCCAATTTTATGGTGCGTTTCCTCATTACCAAAGGACCCATCATTGTGCTAATGACGGAAGGCCTTTAGAGAGTCCATCATATGGATCTCCCTATCACATGCATTCATATTTGCTGGAGGGAACAAAATTACGCCCTAGTTCTAATTTAGGTTAAACCAAAGTGGCTCCCACTGACTTTCATAAAGTTAGATTTCTGGTGGGCCTTAATCAGCTAGGGGTTCCGTACGCATCCCTTTTCAGGGTTGTGGGGCCCACCAAGAAAGGAAGGGTCATCCAATGACCTTAAGGGACACCATGGCAATGATGTGCATTCAGCCATGGTGTACGCAAGAGCCACTAACGAATCATCATGGGCCAAGTGCTTATGGCCCATGGTCGTAGCACATCAAACATCCAATCATCACATGAAAAAGGAGGAATTGATCCAATCAATCAACCGCTGTAAAGCCCATTAAATGGCCCATTTGAAATCCATAACATTAAAAATTAATGTCTACTAGGTGTATGGGCTGAATCGCAGTTAGCAGTTCGGCCCATACAGCTTTTCTCACAAGTGTGGGCTTTTACAGTTTTAACCTTTTAAAATTGGGCTTTATAGGTGGACCGAATTAATCCCTATAATTGAACATCAGATTTGGAACGAAAGTGTGAGAAAAGTGGACTGAAAAACAGTCCCTTTCGAACCCCCAGATTCGGTCCAAACAGTTTTGGTCCAATCTGGTCCGAAATGGTCTGAAACTGATTTTCAATTCAAGAATTAATTCATGAAAGATCTGAAATTAATGAATTTGATTTTATGCAATCACAAATCAATTATGGATTGTTCGCACCACCTGCAAAACAGAGGTTAATCACTAGAGTTGCAGTTTCACAAACTGCAAATCGTAGAGAACGATTTCTCCATCTGCAAATCTCCAGTGCCGCCTTCTTCTTCCTTCTTCTTTAATCAAGAAAATAAAATAAAAAAAAATAGAAATCCTATTTCTATTAATTAACTACATTCTTGATCAAATCCTATACATTCAGTCTAAAAAAATTAAAAATTATTTACAGACCGAATTGAATAAAAAAGTAAAAAGGGTGCACAGACCATCTGTGCCAAATCTGCATTGCGATCTCCAGGTTCGAACAATCCATTAAATCAAAATAAATAAAAAATAGTTCTAAATAAATTTTGGATTTAACAAAAATTAATTTCAGATGAATTTCCCTTAACAAGAAATAATTTCTTAAAATCAAAAGAAAACAATCTACTCAAGTCTTGGCAGAACATCTTTTGTCCATCTGCGCAGGTTCCGATATGATTTTCTTTTGGTTCAAGATTCAAACCTGTGGCTCTAATACCACTGAAAGAATGGTAGGATCCATCTAATGGACGCCATAAAGGGTGCGGAATGGGTGGGCGAATTTGATGAACCTACAATTTATCTATATTTTATGAGGTTTTTGCATGAAATTTTATGCTGGTTTAATTAGATTTTGCCCTATTTTAGCTTGATTGCAAGAAAGATTTTAGGGGGAGCCAAATCAACAAAAAGAAGGCAAAAGCAAGAAAAGATAGCACAAAATTTATCAAGTTCAGCCCGGCCCAGCCATGAGAGCAAGGGAGTTTTCATTCGGCCCAAGAAGTGCAAGCTAACTCTTTGGAAAACCCAAGGGAAGAAGCCTAGTAAGATGGAAATTTCGGCCCAGCCCATTTTTAGCCCAAATAACAGCCTAGAGTATAGCCCACATGAGCTCAAAAGCAAGCTAAGTTGTAGCCCAAATAGCAGCCCAAAGGGAGCTAGGGGCGGCAACTCCTAGATGTTTCTTGAAGAGAAGGAGGGAGCACTCTAGAAGGTTCATGAGGGGTGTAATACACCCAATTCTAGAGACTTCAAGAAGGGGCAAGTGCCCCCTTGAAAAACTATATAAGGAGGCCTCTAGGAGGGGGGAGAGGTGTTCAATTGCTTGAGAGGAAGACTCTCCCACTCTTAGAGGTTCGGCCACCTTGAGAGAAGAGAAGAGAAGATAGATAGGCGCAAGGAAGAAGAAGAAGAAGGGCTGAAGGAAGTTCAAGACAAGCAAGCTAGAAGAAGAAGGTGAGTTCGAATTGAGGGTTTGTGATTCAAAGATCTTTTGTAATAAATCATTTGTAGTTTCATTCTCTTTTGATTTGAATTCAGTTTCTTTGTTATATTTTCTTTCTTCTTTCTCCTTGTTTCCATTCTTCCTTGATGTATTTCAGCTTGTAAAATTTCATGTCAGCAATCAAATTCTTTTTGATTCATTCAAATGGTCATGAATTGTACTTGAAGTTTCCTGAATAAGGGTGTTATTGCAGATCAATTCGGCCAACTAACCTTCAAAACTCAGATCTGAATTCTCAGATCTGAGATTGCAAGATCTGAATTGCTTGAAAGAGAATTCAGATCTGCAATTTTCAGATTGGCCGAATTAATCTACAGCTTGGAATTCCTAGAGTGCTTGAGAGAGACTCTAGGAATTCAGATCTACTATTCAAGAACTGAATTGAGTGCAAGGTTAGAGATAACTTGCACAATTCAGTTGGTGATCAATTCAGATTTGAATTGATGCCTTAGAAGTGTTTGAAGAAATGCATGCATGGGGATTAGATTCTTGCTAGAGATAGAAAAACCGTCACTCATGCATAGGATGAACATGCGCTAGAGAGAGGCTATTCATGACCTTGGGGTTTCACCAAATGATGTGTGGCTCATTGTGACACTAGCAAGTGCACTAGCCGTTCAAGTAATAAAGTAGTGAGTGAAGTATCGTTCCCACGAGGATTTAGGAAACAATTACCAATACTAAATTGAGCACTTCTTATCTGATCAACAAATAAATCAAAACTCTAATGAAATCTAAGAAATTCTAAATTAAAATCTATCTAAATCATTGGCCTAATTGCCTTTAATTCAGGTTAGAAGAGTAAGCAGTAAATGTCAATCTCAGAATTCAGCAATCTATCAATTTGGATCATTCGAATAAATCATGATTGAGCCTTGGTTTGGTGAAACCCCAAGGTCTTGAACAGCCTCTCTCAAGCGCATGTTCATCCTATGCATGAGTGACGGTTCTTCTATCTCTAGCAAGAATCTAATCCCCATGCATGCATTTCTTCAAACACTTCTAAGGCATCAATTCAAATCTGAATTGATCACCAACTGAACTGTGCAAGTTATCTCTAACCTTGCACTCAATTCAGTTCTTGAATAGTAGATCTGAATTCCTAGAGTCTCTCTCAAGCACTCTTGGAATTCCAAACTGTAGATTAATTCGGCCAATCTGAAAATTGCAGATCTGAATTCTCTTTCAAGCAATTCAGACCTTGCAATCTCAGATCTGAGAATTCAGATCTGAGTTTTGAAGGTTAGTTGGCCGAATTACTCTACAATCACACCCTTATTCAAGAAACTTCAAGTACAATACATGACCATTTGAATGAATAAAAAAGAATTAGATTTGTTTACAATAGATTTTAGATTTGTTTACTTATGTTCATTTAAGTTTAGAATAGTGTGTAATAAACTCCATTGCTGATTTAGCTAGCTCTCTTTTCCATTGAACATCTACTTCACACTTGAATGTTGGTTTAGTTTCAGTAATGGAGCTATGTCTTTCTAATTAGCAAAATTATTAGTGTGGATCAGATCTGCATACATTCAGTTACATTTCTGAAATTCTAATGTAGATCTGAGCACACAAAAAAAAAAAAAAAAAAATCAAATAACTTTGGTAGTGTGCTGATTTCAAGAACTCTTAGACTTCTAGGCTAGTTTCAATCTTGTAAATCACTTGTTTATCACTTGCATATCAGATTCCAAGAGACATTTTTATTGGCTTTTGATCTTGTTTTTTTTTTAATTTATTTATTTATTTATTTATTTTGTTAGATAGAATTCAAACTTCTTGGCCTTGTAAGTTTCTGTTGTGTATTACAGACTGGTTAAATTATTTACATTGTTTGGAATTGTGTATAGTAGTCATTTTATTATTTGGTTTAAATTATTTTTAGTTAGAACAAAGCTCTTGATCTCTCTTGCAAGTAAATTCTAGCAGAAGAGGCTCCCACCCAAAGAAATCTTGCATATCTGGAAATTAATCTTCAGGAAGTCCTCTATACACCCTTCTCTTTACTTGGAATTTCTCTTGCTAGCTTTATTGTTACTGCCTAACACTACGAACATTGAGGACAATGTTCATCTTAAGTGTGGAGGAGTGAGCCCGAGGCTAGGGTATGGGGGCTGAAACCATGCACCCCAACACACATATGCAGGCAATGACATGACCAAAAAAAAAAAAGACTGGAACCCCTCAAGTTCATTACTATTTATTTGATGATTTTTTTTTAAGAAGGAATTCAATGAGTTGAGGGAGACTGATGTACTTGTTAAGTTTTTATTCTTGTGAATGACCCAATTTGATATATGCATGAGAAAAGGGGAGCTGAATATGCTTTTCAGCATGACTAGCCCTAACTTCCTTCATGTGTATGGAAGCCCTTGATTTCATGGTTAATGGTCAAGAGAGCTAGTGCACATCTGAAGTGCTGATTCTTGAGGTTCAATAATTGCAAAGAAGGACAAAAGCCCAAATTGACTCCGCTATTCTGAGTTGAATAGTAAAACTAGCAGCTTAGAACATGAGTCCTATTTACCTACCTCAAGCAAGTGACCAGTGTGAGATGGAGCATAAGATGCATTCACACCAAAAAAAAAAAAAAAAAAAAAAAAAGAGAGAGAGAAAAGTGTGTGAGATGGAGCATAAGATGCACTCACACCAAAAAAAAAAAAAAAAAAAAAAGAAGAAAAGGGTGAGATGGAGCATAAGATGCACTCACCCCTAGAATTAAGAAATTGTGGTGATAGCTGAGGTTCAAAGGGGCACTCTAAAGTTGAACTCTCATTAAGATTTAGTTACAGATGTGAAACTTAGTGAAAATTGATTATTAACCTTGACAATTAAGGAGCTGATTTATATATGAATTAGGAGTGAAGGCTAGACTATGATGAAATTCATATTCTCCTTTCCTTGGATCTGATACATATCTTAAATGGTAATTTACAAGAATAAGAGTTGAGCACTTACAAAAGTTCCCCGACTACTCAATGCATTTCTATCTTAAAAAGTTCACCAGGTAAATGGTGAGAACAGAAGGGGAGAATGTTAAGTTTATGGCTGATGTCTTTGCTTGAGGACAAGCAAAAGCTTAAGTGTGGGGGCATTTAATGAACCTACAATTTATCTATATTTTATGAGGTTTTTGCATGAAATTTTATGCTGGTTTAATTAGATTTTGCCCTATTTTAGCTTGATTGCAAGAAAGATTTCAGGGGGAGCCAAATCAACAAAAAGAAGGCAAAAGCAAGAAAAGAAAGCCCAAAATTTATCAAGTTCAGCCTGGCCCAGCCATGAGAGCAAGGGAGTTGTCATTCGGCCCAAGAAGTGCAAGCTAACTCTTTGGAAAACCCAAGGGAAGAAGCCTAGCAAGAAGGAAATTTCGGCCCAGCCCATTTTTAGCCCAAATAACAGCCTAGAGTGTAGCCCACTTGAGCTCAAAAGCAAGCTAAGTTGTAGCCCAAATAGCAGCCCAAAGGGAGCTAGGGGCGGCAAATCCTAGATGTTTCTTGAAGAGAAGAAGGGGCAAGAGCCCCCTTGAAAAACTATATAAGGAGGCCTCTAGGAGGGGGGAGAGGTGTTCAATTGTTTGAGAGGAAGGCTCTCCCACTCTTAGAGGTTCGGCCACCTTGAGAGAAGAGAAGAGAAGAAGGCTAGGCGCAAGGAAGAAGAAGAAGAAGGGCTGAAGGAAGTTCAAGACAAACAAGCTAGAAGAAGAAGGTGAGTTCGAATTGAGGGTTTGTGATTCAAAGATCTTTTGTAATAAATCATTTGTAGTTTCATTCTCTTTTGATTTGAATTCAGTTTCTTTGTTATATTTTCTTTCTTCTTTCTCCTTGTTTCCATTCTTCCTTGATGTATTTCAGCTTGTAAAATTTCAGTTCAGCAATCTAATTCTTTTTTATTCATTCAAATGGTCATGAATTGTACTTGAAGTTTCCTGAATAAGGGTGTTATTGCAGATCAATTCGGCCAACTAACCTTCAAAACTCAGATCTGAATTCTCAGATCTGAGATTGCAAGATCTGAATTGCTTGAAAGAGAATTCAGATCTGCAATTTTCAGATTGGGCGAATTAATCTACAGCTTGGAATTCCTAGAGTGCTTGAGAGAGACTCTAGGAATTCAGATCTACTATTCAAGAACGGAATTGAGTGCAAGGTTAGAGATAACTTGCACAATTCAGTTGGTGATCAATTCAGATTTGAATTGATGCCTTAGAAGTGTTTGAAGAAATGCATGCATGGGGATTAGATTCTTGCTAGAGATAGAAGAACCGTCACTCATGCATAGGATGAACATGCGCTTGAGAGAGGCTGTTCATGACCTTGGTGTTTCACCAAACCAAGGCTCAATCATGATTTATTCGAATGATCCAAATTGATAGATTGCTGAATTCTGAGATTGACATTTACTGCTTATTCTTCTAACCTGATTTGAAGGCAATTGGGCCAATGATTTAGATAGATTTTAATTTAGGATTTTTTTAGCTTTCATTAAAGTTTTGATTTATTTGTTGATCAGATAAGAAGTGCTCAATTTAGTATTGGTAATTGTTTCCTAAATCCTCGTGGGAATGATACTTCACTCACTACTTTATTACTTGAACGGCTAGTGCACTTGCTAGTGTCACAATGAGCTACACATCAGAATTTCAAAAATTTTCCTACCTTCTGCCAATTGGGAATCATATTCCCTAGATTTAGAATACAATATTCAAGGATTATACTTGAACCATAATCAAACCAGATCTGAACCAAAAGGGAACAGGAAGGATTATACTTGATCCAGAGAAACAATATCTCCCAAAGTTGGTGTTCACGCCCAAAGAAGATACCAAGATCCGCTCCTGCTGAAGATGACACAGCTGTGGATGGAACGGAACCGGCAAGGTGCATCCTACACACTGGATCCTTCGCAGGAACCCACTGGAAACTCTGAACACTGAATCCTTTTCAGTCTTTTCTGCAAGACTGATGCCAAGAACTGATTTCTTGACTTCTTTCTCCCACAAAGATTGAATCCTGCAAGAGGGGTTGGCGGCAGCTGGAGGAGAACTCCTAGGATGAAGATGGCTGAACAACTTTTCTTCTCTCTGGAGTTTTGAG
Organism: Nelumbo lutea; assembly: GCF_056320005.1. Classification (NCBI taxonomy): domain Eukaryota; kingdom Viridiplantae; phylum Streptophyta; class Magnoliopsida; order Proteales; family Nelumbonaceae; genus Nelumbo; species Nelumbo lutea. The sequence continues at coordinate 65,541,787 of NC_142687.1, read as the reverse complement.
ATCTAATCTCTGTATGCAGAAGACTTTCTTCTCACTGATAAAAAAACTTCTTGTTCAAAATCTGGTATATTCAAATTGTTTTCTCCTCCTTTCTTATTGATTAAGAAATCCTCCTAATTAGGAGTTATTCCAATCCAAATCAATACTTGGATAAGGGATAATCTTAATCCTATCTACAGATTAAGTTAGTTTACTCTTGATCTTATTAGGAGGTCACCAGATTCAAATCTAATTTGAATTTGGTCTCCCTGAGTGGATAAGGTCAAGAGCCCAATCCTTTTACTAACATCAATCTCAGATTCGCACCTTAGATGGGTGATCATATCAGCCCAGCTCTTAATGGGCTTTTGGCCCATTAAGTGTTCAATGTTTAACCAATTTCCAATCTACTGCTTAGTTGGGCTTCTTTGTATGGCGTGGGACCTAAGCATTGATCTACACACCAGCCACATGGGTTTGGCCCAGCCTTTATTACAAGGCCCAACCGAATTCACTAAAAAACTCAGTGACCCCTTGAGCCCATCACATGGACTCTATGGGCCCAACACTTACATTAAGTAGTCCCAGGGCCAAGCCATCTTATAAAAACCCAGGGAACCCAGGAATTAAAATCTTTTGCAAATCTTTTGAAACCGTACATATACATATATATATATATATATATATATATATATTTAATTTTGCAAAACAAAAATCCAACGATTGAAATCAACTGCCGGCAATTTGGTTTCCATCAGAGAGAGTGCATTCCCGATCATTACCATTGTTTGACAAAGGGGCTGATCCTATCACTATGATCACTCACTCAGATGAATTCTCAGACTGCCCCAACATGTCCATGTTTTGACCCCCACTAAGGATCTCACTGATTGACATATCAAAGATAGCCTGATCCGACACCTAGTGAAGTGTCATAATCGAGTCCAGGGGTCAGGTGTAACTTTCCAGTTTTTCCCATCTGTCTCCAAGGTCTAGGGCAATACTGGAAATTTGGTCCGGTTCAAGGATTCAAGCAATCCCATACTGCATGTGCCTTGGGTCTTACCCTGATGGCCGAGACAAGCCATCCCAACACTTGGTGTCACATCAGTATCAGCCTTGGCAGGATAAATCTCCCCAAATTTATCCAATGGCTGTGAACATTTAAAACTAACACGAGTCTCTATAAGTGTCCAGTTTTAGGGTCTTACACAGAAATATACCAAACAACATGAGTCAAACATGTACTTTATTTATTTACACTAAATGTCAAAAGTACATCAAATTTGAATTGAAGCTAAGGGCATACAAAACTGTCTAACACATGTGGCATCTTGGAACTGGCCAAGGAATGAGAGTGTTTAGGGCTGTTAGGGCTTTAACTACACCTGAGGTTTCTAGGGCCTTTGCATGGAGCATGCAGCATTGTGGAACTGGCCAGGGAATGAGAGTGCCTGGGGCTGCTAGGGCTTTAACTGTGCCTGGGGTTGCTAGGGCCTTCGCATGGGGTTGCTAGGGCCTTCGCATGGGGTTGCCAAGGCCTTCGCATGGACCATGCAGCATTGTGGAACCAGCCATAGCATCCTGGAACTGGCTAGGGAATAAGAGTGCCTAGGGCTAACAGGGCTTACCCGGGGCTGCCGGGAATGAGTGCAAGTATGGAGAGCATATTATAGCATTTAGATCATTTGATTACACAAGAATAGTATAGATGTCTGTAGACTTTATCGCCGCTGGGGCTATATATCAAAAAAAACTATATCGCAAAAAGTGTGATTTATTGATACCTTTATTAGCAATAGGTTTCAAAAGAAAACAGATATACTAAAACATTGGACATTTATTCATGGAATGGATACATGCAGTAATGGCATTACAGTAACATAGAACTACTTAAAGTAGGGTTTCAACCAATAGCCATTGATTGTTTCATCCTCTTCTTATGTCTACAGTTTTCAATACATAGTAGCCTAAAGTGTAGGTTTCTTTTATCAGATATGACCCCTCCCATGTAGGAGCAAATTTTCCTGTAGAATTGCCTTGCCTAACGTTGATCACCGTTTTGAGTTTTGAGTACCTTATCCCCTTCTTTGAAGTTTCTGGGTCTCAAATGTCTGTTGAAGTTTGTGGCTAGGGCTTGTTTATATTTGGTCTACTTTTGCAAGGCCATTTTTCTAGCTTCACCAATTACCTCAAGCTTAACTGCAAGTAACTGGTCCATGTCCTCTAGCCTAATTTTCTTACCTATCGCAAAGGCTACTCTAGTAGATACGACTTATATCTCTACTGGTAGTATTGCTTCTTGACCATACACCAATGAGTAGGGCGTTGCCTATGTACTCTTTCTGATAGAGGTGCGATAAGACCAAAGGGTTTCTAACAACTTTTTTGTCCTGTCCTCTTGGTTGTCAACCACTATTTTACTCAACATCCTTAGTAAGGTCTTTTTGTGGCTTCTACTTGTTTGTTTCCATATGGGTAGTATATTGTTGAAGTCCCTTGTCTTGCACCATATTGCCCTAGGAGGTCATGGACTTCTTGGTTTTTGATGGATAGGCCATTGTCTGTCAATATCCGCATTGGGACTCTGAATCTGTGGACTATGTTTTGTCTTAGGAAATTGGCTATGATCTCTACACAGATTCGTCACAAGGGTATGGCATCTGCCCATTTGGCGAAAAAGTTTGTAGCCATTATAATGAAGCAGAACCATCTGGAAGGCAGGTGTATCTTGCCTATGAGGTCTACCCCCCAAGTGTGGAATGGTTGGGGTGTAATGACTAGGTGGAGACTGTTGGCAGGTTTGCGAATTCTTTCATCGTGGACTTAGCACTTATGGCATCTGCGTACATGTCGCTACATATCCTCCATCATGGTTGGCCAGTAGAAACCTAAATGTAGGATATGGTTGTTTAGCACTAATTGTCCTTGATGGGCCCCAAGTTCAGAGCTATGGGCTGCTGGTGGGTCATTGTGACACTAGAAAATGCACTAGCCATTCAAGAAATAAAGAGATGAGTAGAGTATCGTTCCCATGAGGATTTAGGAAGCAACTACTAATACTAAATTGGTTAACTCTTATCTGATTAACAAAACATTACAACTTTATTCAAATCCAAAATCCTAGGCTATAATCTATCTAAGAAGCATTGGCTCAAATACCTAACATTCAAGATGAAAGAGTAAGCTAAAAATCCAAATTCATGTTCAGCAATCAACCTTCTTAACTCATTCGAATAGGACATGATTCAGCCTTGGTTTGGTGAAACTCCAAGGCAATGAACATCCTCTTTCAAGTGTAAGTTCATTCTATGCAAGAATGATGATTCTTATATTTCTATCAAAAATCTAATCATTCATGATTTTAATCAAACACTTCAAGGGCATCAATTCAGATTTGAATTGATCACCAACTGAATTGTGCAAATTATCTCTAACCTTGCATGCAATTCAGTTCTTGAATAGCAAATCTAAATTTCTAGAGTCTCTCTCAAGCACTCTAGAAATTCCAAGAGTTAGATCAAATTGGCCAAGCTGAAATATGAAGGTCTGAATTCTTTATCAGGCAATCCAGTTTTTACAAATCTTAGATCTGAAACTTCAGATCTAGATTTTTAAGAGATCAATTCGGCCAATCTGATCTACAATTCATGCTTTATTCAAGAAACAACAAGATTAGATCTAGTCTATTCGAATGCTTCAAAAAAAACTTGATTACACAATCTAAATTTTTACAGCATTTGATTACAACAAAAATAAATGAAAGAAAGGAAGAGAAATTGCATGAATTGATGCTGAATTCGAACTCAAGAAACACAAATTAAGTAGAAATAGAACAAAGAATCTCTCAATCATGGTTTCCCCCAATTCGAACTCACCTTCTCTCTTGATTTCTTGGATCTCTTCAGCCCTTCTCCTTCTTGGGCCTAGCTCCTTCTCCTCTCCTCCTCTTCAAGAATTTCGAACCCAAGGGGAGAGCATTGAACTCCTGCAATTGAACACTCTCCCTGAAGGGTTGAGGAATGAGGGGCGAATTTCAAAAATTTTTCTCTCCCTTCAACTAGGAACCACATTCCCTATTTAGAAAATCACATTTTCAAGGATAAATCTTGAACCTTAAACTGAACCAGATCTGAACCAAAAGGAATGGGAGAGAATGATACCTGATACGGAGAAGCAATATCTCCCAATGAAGGTGTTCACACCCAAAGAAGGATCCAAAGACTGCTCCCACTGAAAATGGCACAGTGCAGGATGGAGCAGAATCAGCAGTGTTCTTCCCCAAGAACTCTGTCCTTCGCAAGAAACAGCAGGATGGAACGTGAGCACAACTTCCTTTTCAATCCTTTCTCAAAGAATTGATGTCAAGATCCAATCTTGACTTCTCCCATAGTTGGAGATCCAACTGGCAAACAGGGCGGCAAGAGCAAGGAGGCGGCAAGAGAGTATTCGCAGGGTGCAGAATTCTCTCTTCTTGATTTCAGCACTAAAGAGGATCTGATGTGTTTCTTAGTCTCTCTCAAGGCTGCCGCCCCCTCCTTCCTTTTGTTAACTTGAAAAGATCAGCTCCTAATCCCATTAGGAGGTGCTTATCCAAATCATATTTGGATCAGCCTTCTCTTCTAGTCATAAGGATAAACCCTTATCTTATCTGCAGATTAGATTAGCTTTATCCTAATCTTATTAGGAGGTTTCTAGATCTGAATCACATTCAGATCTGGACTCTCTGAGTGGATAGGATCAAAACCCTATCCTAACTGCTAATCCATCTCAGAATTCGCCCCTTTAATTAACTAAATTAATAACTCAGTTCAAAATGGGCTTTAGGCCCACTAAGCTTATGTGCTCACTTAACCTTCCTAACTGCTGCCCAGTTGGGCTTCCTTGTATGGCGTGGGACCCAAGCATTGATCTACACATCAGCCACATGGGTTCGGCCCAGCCTTTGTTACAAGGCCTGGTCGAATACACTGTTAAAGACAGTGCACCCCCAGAAACCCATCAAATGGGCTCTATGGGCCCAACACTTAAGCTAAGTGGACCCTGGGCCAAGCCACCTTGTAACACCCAGGGACTATGGGCAGATGCAAGATTAGCCCATCAGGTATTATCCTCAATGGTCTTACACTTAACCTCTCAGCCCATAATGATCATACACTGCCCGACAAGAGATGACCTCTCCCTCGGCTGCAAGGAACAGTGTTGCACTCTCCACTTATATGGATCCCAGGAATTAAAACCCTTTTGCAAACATTTTAGAAACCATAATATATATACTTTTATATCTCATATAAAAAATATATTTTGCAAAACAAATTTCAACGGTTGAAATCGGCTGCCGGCAGTCTTGGTTTCCAACAGTGAGAGTGCATCCCCGATCATTACCTTTGTCCGACAAAGGGGCTGATCCTGTCACTATGATCACCCACTCAGATGAATTCTCGGATTGTCCCAACATACCCAGGTTTTGACCCCCACTAAGGATCTCACTGATTGGTACATCAAAGATAGCCCGATCCGACACCTAGTGCAGTATCATAATCGAGTCTAGGGGTCGGGTGTAACTTTTCAGTTTTGCCCATCAATCTCCAAGGTCCAGGGCAATAATGGAAATCTGGTCCAGTTCAAAGATTCAATTAATCCCACACTGTATGTGCCTAGGGTCTCACCCCGGTAGCTAAGACAAGCCACCCCAACCGACTTGGTGGCACCATAGTGTCAGCCTTGTCAGGATAGGTCTCCCCAGACCGACCCACTGGCTGTGAACATTCTAAACTAACACGAGTCTCAATAAGTGTCCAGTTTAAGGGTATTACACAGAAACATACCAAGGGAACATGAATCAAATATGTACTTTTATTCATTTACAATAAACTCATAAAGTACATCAATTTTGATTGAAGCTAAGGGCATACAAAACTGTCTAACAGCTCCCACTTGCACTTAGGTCCAATCAGGTACTAGCCGGAGTCCCATGCTTTCCACATGTTTCTCAAACACTTTCTGTGATAGTGGCTTTGTCAATGGGTCAGCTACATTATCCACTGACGCTACCTTCTGAATCAGGATGTCCCCTCTACCAACAATCTCCTGCAGTACGTGGTACTTCCTCTCGATGTGCTTCGACTTCGAGTGGGCTCGTGGCTCCTTAGCCTGAGCAATGGCTCCATTGTTGTCACACAACAATGGGATGGGTGATGTGTCGGATGGAACTACTCCCAACTCATGAATGAACTTCTTCATCCATACGACCTCTTTAGCAGCCTCACTTGCGGCAATGTACTCGGCCTCGGTCGTGGAGTCTGCAGTGGACCCCTGTTTGCTGCTTTTCCAGCAAACAGCACACGATCCTATCGTGAAAACATATCCAGGTGTAGACTTTCTATCATCTGGGTTTGATTGGAAATCGGCATCTGTATACCCTTGGATTTGTAGTGAGCTACCGTCGAATACTAGACAAAACTCTTTTGTCCTTCGAAAGTACTTAAGAATGATTTTCATAGCAGTCCAATGCTCCTACCCTGGGTTGGCCTAAAATCTGCTTACTACACTCACTGCCTGAGCTATGTCAGGACGAGTGCACAGCATGGCATACATGATGCTCCCTACGGCAGAAGCATAGGGAACGTCTTTCATGCCATCAATCTCCTCAGAAGTCTTGGGAGACATCTTCTTGGAGAGAGTGACTCCGTGCCTGAAAGGAACATTTCCTTTCTTGGAGTTTTCCATGCTGTATCTTTTGACTATTTTGTCAATGTAGGCAGATTGGGATAATCCTATTATCCGCTTCGATCTATCTCTATAGAGTCGAAGACCTAGTATATAGGAGGCTTCTCCAAGATCTTTCATGGAGAATTGCTGTGATAACCATACTTTCACCGTAGTTAACATACCTACATCATTCCCAATGAGTAGAATGTCATCTACATACAGAACCAAGAAGGTAACCTTATCTCCAATGTACTTCGTGTACACACAGGGTTCATCCGGATTCTGCTCGAAGTCAAATGATTTGACGACAGAGTCAAAACGGATGTTCCAACGTCTAGAAGCTTGCTTAAGTCCATAAATTGATCTATTAAGTTTACATACCATGTTTTCCTGACCTGCAGCAATGAAGCCTTGCGGCTGCTGCATATAGATATCTTCAGTAAGATCTCCATTCAGGAATGCAGTTTTGACATCCATTTGCCAAATCTCATAATCATGGTATGCTGCTACAGCTAGCAGGATCCTAATGGATTTAAGCATGGCCACAGGTGAAAAGGTTTCCTCATAATCATTGTCCTCTTTCTGAGTGTACTCTTTCGCCACCAGACGAGCCTTGAAGGTCTCAACCTTACCATCGGGGCCCTTCTTCCTCTTGTAAATCCATTTGCAACCGATTGCTTTTACCCCGGAGGGCGGATCTACTAGAGTCCAGACTCCATTGGTCTCCATTGAGTCCATCTCTGCTCTCATGGCCTCTACCCGCTTCTAGGAATCTATGTCCAACATAGCTTCCGTGTAAGTCACGGGATCCTCCTCACTAGTCAAGGTTTCCACCAGGTAACTATCCTAGTCATAACCATAACTGACTGGTGGCCTGGATACCCGAGTGGATCTTCTAGGTTGGTCACTACCTGGAACTTGTGGGACATCTCCCATTGCTCCTGAGCTCTCCTCATCAAGAACAACTTCCTGACGATGGGTGTCCAGGATATAGTCGGTTTCCAAGAATTGCGCATTACGACTGCAGAACACTTTCTGCTCACTTGGGTCATAGAATAGGTAACCTACAGAGCCTTTTGGGTAGCCTACAAATAGGCAACGGCTGGTCTTGGATTCCAACTTGTCTGCACTCGTTCTCTTAACGTGTGCTAGACAACCCCAAATCTTCAAGTGTCTGACACTTGATTTCTTTCCGATCCAAAGTTCATATGGAGTATTCGGAACCGATTTGGTTGGAACCCGATTCAGCACATAAATCACAGTCTCTAATGCGTAACCCAAAAAGGATGTGGGTAACTCTGAGTGTATGAGAAGTGCCCGGACCATATCTAATAAGGTCCTATTCCTCCTCTCCGAAACACCGTTAAGTTGTGGTGTAGTAGGAGGAGCTAATTGTGATACTATCCCATTGTCCTTAAAATAGTCCCTGAATTCGTCAGAGAGATACTCGCCACCTCGATCTGATTGAAGGGCCTTAATTTCTCTCCCTAATTGTTTCTCGACCTCTTGTCTAAACTCTTTGAACTTTTCAAAAGATTCAGACTTGTGTCTCATTAGGTACACGTAACCGTATCGTGAAAAAATCATCTGTGAAGGTGATGAAATACACGTGTTGATTTCGTGTCCTAACACTCAGGGGACCACATACATCAGTATGTATTAGGTCAAGTGTGCCCGTACATCTTTCAGGCTTACTGTTAAATGGTCATTTTGTCATCTTGCCTTGTAGGCAAGGCTCACAGGTGGGAAGATCTTCTACAGTTAGAAAATCCAAAGGACCATCCTTTACCAACCTTGTGATTCGGTCAACACCGATGTGGCCACGTCGATAATGCCACAGACATGTGGGATTAACTGTATCACGAGCTCTCTTCTTAGGGATTTCAGCCGACATAGTTTCGGTTATGTTAGTTTCTAGAGAAGGATGTAGAACATAAAGACCGTTCTCCAATTCCCCGTATGCGATGAATCTGTTGTTTCTTTTAACAGTAATCGTATTACTAAAGAAGACTGAATAACCATCTGCACATAGTTTTTGAGACAGAAATCAAATTTCTCCTTAAATTTTGTACATAAAGACACTCTTACAGTACAATTACTCCTCTAAAAATTAATTCCATGGTTCCTATGGCCGCGGCTGCAACAGTTGCAGTAGTCCCCAAGAAGAGTGTGACTTCTCCTTCACTCAGCCTTCTGCTTACCTTGAACCCCTGCAGTGAGTTACAAGCATGAGTCGAAGCCCCGGAGTCAATACACCAGGAAGCAGAAGCTACCAACAAATTGGTTTCTATAACACATGTTTCAAAGTTACCTTTCTTGGATTCCAGGTAGGCAGGACAATTCCTTTTCCAGTGGCCGGTCTTCTTGCAGAAGTGACAGGCATCCGATGCTTTGTGTTTCTTCTGCTTCTTGCTCTTAGTGGCTTTCTTCTGAGGCTTCTTTGCCTTCCTCTTTCTCTTGCCTGTCTTGCCAGCTTCAAATTCCTGAACAGTTTGGTGGTGAGACATTATATGAATATTGGGAAAGGTTTAAGCAACTTGTTGCTAGTTGTCCCCACCACCAAATTCCTGAACAATTGTTAATCCAATACTTCTATGAAGGGCTTCATCCCATGGATAGAAGTATGGTCGATGCAGCCAGTGGAGGAGCCTTGGTGAACAAGACACTCGAAGCGGCCAGGGAGTTAATATCCAACATGGCCAAAAATTCACAACAGTTCGGTGCTAGGACAGACGGTACCATTAGACGGGTTAATGAGGTAAGCCATGTAAATTTAGAAAATCAGATTTCTGACCTAACTGCTTTGGTAAGACAACTCGCTGCAGGACAAGTACAAACTACCAGGGTGTGTGGTATCTGTTCGATTCCTGGCCATCCTATGGACATGTGTCCATCATTGCAAGATGGTTCGATGCAGCAAGTCAATGCCGTAGGAGGATTCCCGGGCCAGCCCCAACGAAAGTATGACCCCTACTCCAATTATTACAATCCGGGGTGGAGAGATCACCCAAACTTAAGCTACAGGAACCAAGGAGGACAGCAGCAATACCAGCCCCATTTTTTCAGTCAACAGCCCCAGTTTTCAACACCCATCACAACGCAAGGCCAACCCTCGAATTCAGGTATGTCATTAGAAGATATAGTTAAGGCTCTAGCTACTAATACTCAGCAATTTCAACAGGAAACAAGAGCCAGCATTCAGAATTTGGGGAACCAAATCAGCCAACTTGCCACTGCTGTTAGCAAGTTGGAGGTGCAGAGCTCCGGGAAACTACCATCACAAATGGTAGTCAACCCCAAGGAGAATGTAAGTGCAGTGGTGCTGAGAAGCGAGAAGGAACTGCAGCTAGAACCTACCTCACCAAGGAAGGTTGATAAAAGACAAGAAGAAGACAAGGTGCAGGACTCAAGAGTTAGAGAGAATGTTTCAGCCATGATCAAGAGGACCTTACCAGAAAAACATGCTGATCCAGGTATGTTCACCCTACCTTGTGCGATTGGCAATAAGCAAATCGAGCATGCCATGCTAGACTTAGGTGCATCTATCAATGTCATGCCATACTCGATTTACTATGCTTTGAGATTAGGTCCTTTAAGGGAAACTAAAGCTGTTATCCAATTAGCTGATCGTTCTAATGCCTTCCCAGAAGGGATTGTTGAGAATGTAATGGTGCAGGTTAACGATTTAATTTTCCCAACTGATTTTTACATTCTGAAGATGGAGGACACGATCGAAAGTTCAGCCCCACTTCTATTAGGCAGGCCATTAATGAAAACGGCCAAGACCAAAATAGATGTGGATGAGGGTACCCTCTTCGTCGAATGTGACGGAGAGACTATTAAATTTAATATTTTTTAAGCTATGAAGTACCCAAATAAAGACCATTCGGTTGATACTATTGATCCAACTATGTAGGAATTTTTTGAAAAAGATATGAATGAGGAGCTAGAATCGAGTGCACAATTGGATACGAAGGCCCCTATTCCAGATTTGAACCCGCCCATGATGGATGGAAGGGGAGCACACCGAAAGCTGAAACCACGAGAGCTAAAGTAGCAAAGGAGGACGTCGAGCATAACGACGTTAAACAATTGCGCTTGTGGGAGGCAACCCATTGTGTTTAGTTAATTTTGTTATTTTGTTTGGTTTTGATTTTTGTGTTTAGTAGGAATCCAACAAGACAAATAGGGAAGTACCCCCAAATCCTTCTACTTTATGCATAATCACATACATTGGGGACAATGTATAACTTAAGTGTGGGGGGATTACGGAAATCTGATGGAAATTTGGGATACCTTATCTTCTTGAAATTTCTGCTCCCTGGGAAATTATCCTTGAACGATTTCAACTTATAAGGAATCATGTGCTTAGGCTGAATGGATAAGATAGGATGCAAGTATGATTAACTGAATATTTCTTGGCTGCATATGGTACCTCATGATTTTAATCGATCAATAGGCAAGATGCATTAGGGTTTGATTGATTTTCACATAATTATCTGTCAAACATGGGTTGATTATTCTAGAACTTGCTGTGTTAGGCATATAGAGACCACAATCAATGAATTCATGGATCAGGCGGTGAAACCCTGTGATTCTTGTGCAAAAAAAAGAGAAAGGGAGTTTGAAACTAAAATCGTGACTAATGTGAGATGGAGCATAAAATGCACTCACATCTAGAAACAAAAAACAAGTGTGAGACGGAGCATAAAATGCACTCACATTTAGAAATGAAAGCAAGTGTGAGATGGAGCATAAAATGCACTCACATCTTGAAAAGAAGGCAAGGGTGAGATGGAGCATAAAATGCACTCACCCTAGAACCCCAACCCCATTCTCACCTTCAGATCCTAGGAATTGACACTAAATGGTGAAGATGTGATACATAGCAAGCTTATGGCAATAAGCACACCTTGTTTTGATTCAAAGGAAAGTAATTGCATCTGGCTGAATTGGTTTGTTAAAAGCAATGATCACCCATGCAGTCCAAGGAATTTCAGCCCTGGAAGGCTTGTCTCCTTGACTATCGATTTAATTTGGGACCATGAGGAATGGTGATTTGCGATCACTCTTGGACAAGAAAAAGGGGAGAAAGAGATGAAAAGGAAAAGGTTACCAAGTCTGAATTAAAGCATGAAATGAACCAGGCCTCATGTAGAGAAAAAGAAAGATTGAAAATCAATAGTTAGTCTCTCTTGTGTTACTTGAGTTTTTGCCTCGCCCGAGGACGGGCAAAGTTTAAGTGTGGGGGGATTTGATGAGACCAAAAAGAACCCTATTTTTATCCTCTAATATAAACTCTTTTATATTTATTTATCACTTAAATGAACTCATTACTCTTGTCTTTCGATCTAGGGCAATAAAGAAGGCAATTGGAAGAAAACAGGACAAATCGGGTGATTTTGCACAGTTTCGGCGACAGTCAGTAATCTGGGCATAACTCTCAATTCCGGACACCGAATTGGACATTTCAAGAAGCATTAGAAAGATGAAAGGAAGGCCCACAACTTTTATGTTTTGGGTTTTGACAGATTCGGTCCGCATCTAGTATGAAAACGAGCCCAAAGTCGGAGCAAGTTCGCAGCCAGGCCCATTTCACAACTTAAGCCCAACTCGTAGAAGTACCTTAAAGCAGCCCAACTCGAATTCAAGAGTTAAGAATCCGAATTTCGAATGTAATCTCCAAGGAGAGAGTTTTATCAGATCTAAAGTCTTGAATGTAATCCTAGAGAGATAAAAATATTGAGATTAGAGCATTAGATAGCAGATAGGATAGGATTAGTTCAAGATAAGATCAAAACTCCCTAAGGATAAGATGATCTCGTAGAAGGAGTTGGAAAACTACCCTCTCCTTTGGCTATATAAAGAGGGGGTGAACCAGCTCTAGAAATCACTCATTCCAAGATCCAAGAGATCATCAAGAAGACCAAGAAGCAAGAAGGCAGTTCGGCTATGGAGAAGAAGAGCATGGAGATTGCGCAGATCATGAGTAGCTAAGCTTCTTTTTCTGGTTCAAGTGGGGAGGTTCGATTGTGTCATTGTGAGGTTCTGTAGTTACTTTATTTTCTTTCTTTTTAATTCAAGTATTCATTGGTTCTTGTGCACATTTTTATTGGATGTTAATGTTAATTAGTCTGACAAACTGAATTAATGTTGATTTTCCTACTGCTATCCACGATTTCGGTGATCCGTAATTGTCACGAATAATGGTACAAGTAGCAATTAGGTTGATATCTTTTTTGGGTCAATTGTTCGTGACAGCCTTTGACCAATGTTTTAACATGGTTCAACCTAAAGGAATCGATGGAACAAAATTCAATAATTGCAGCTATCTCAATTATTGTTATTTTGGTTTAACTGTTTTCACAAATCTTAATGCTATCATTGTTTAACATGGAACGCTATCGTACCCAGTTGAGTGGTGATTAGTGTTGATCGAATGCTGGGTTTGGTCAACTGAATTAGGAAAACACAAGGTTTATTATGGCTATCCTAATAAATCTAAGGTTAAATGCTTGAATTGCAAGAATGCTGAATTGTACCTAGGATCGATGGCCAATCGATTCAACCCGAACCCTTGAACCAGAATTCGGTAAGACTGATTTTCTCTTATTTGCTTAGTTTGTTATTCTTTTAATTTTAGTTATTTAATTTTCCCACACAATTCTTTTACCCATTCGGCTAAGAGATTACTGATTTTCTCCCTGTGGGATTCGACCTAGAACCACTTTTACTGAAAATATTTTATTGTGGGACTAGTAATAATTTTGAGGGCTTTGACAAACCTGTCATGCCTGTCTTGCCAGCTTCAACAAGCATGGCTACAGGCTCATCTTTTCTAATCAGGTCCTCACCTCTTTGCAACATATTGCTGAGCTCTTGTAAGCTGACATTCAGATTGTTCATGTTATAGTTCATAATGAACAGATTGAAGGAAGGAGGCAAAGAGTTAAGGATAGCATCTATCTGGGTAGCAAGGTCCAGCCTGGATCCAAGAGCCTCCAGTTCGTTGATGTACCCCATCATTCGAAGACAATGGTCATGAACTTGTTGACCCTTGGACATTTGTGCGGTCATGAACTGTTTCAAGACCTTTTGTCGAGTAGAATGATTATGCTCTTCATACATTGTCCTGAGACTGTCCAATATGTCTTTGGCAAGTTCAATCTGATCGAATTCCCTCTGTATCAGGTTGTCTAAGGAGGCAATGATGTAACACCGGGCAAGGGAGTTTTTCTCCTCCCATTCTTGATAGTTGCTCCTTCGGGCCTCAGAAGCCCTATCACCCGGACGCTCCGGGGCAGGATTCTTTGCCACTTTTTCCTGCTTTTCAGAAGCTAGGACCAGCATAAGGTTCCTGCACCAGTCAGCATAGTTTGGGCCCTTCAACTTGTTGTCATCAAGCAGTTTTGCAAAAGATCTGTTTGCCATTTTCTGATAAAAGAGCAAACATCAGTCCACAACCTAATTTGATTCATGTTCATTTCATAGATATGGATTTTAATCTACGATCCATTTCCATTTATTCGTCTCTGAGATTTCCCTCCTCTCTCAGTGACGGAGACTATGGGTTGTCTCTGGAAATGTGGAAAATCACATAGGGTGCATGGAGCCAACTGTTTCAACTGCATAACTCCACCACCTTTCTGTGAAGGATCACATCCACTCATCATATGAGTTTTCCTTTTGGCCTCTGTCAGACAAGGTTTAGAGCCGTTTTCAGGTAAACCTTTCTGTCCAGTGAGTGCTTACCCATCATATTCGTGAACGCCAAGGTACCGTGAGAGAGTTCCCATTTTCTGGTGAAGCCCCTCCCACATCGGTCTATGACGCCCCTATCATCTTATGAAACACTCAGACAAGCCTAACAGCAAATGGATAGCCCATTTTCTGGTGCGTTTCCTCATTACTGAAGGACCCATCCTCATGCTAATGATGGAAGGCCTTTAGAGAGTTCATCATATGAATCTTCCTATCACACGCACTCATATTAGCTGGAGGGAACAAAATTACGCCCTAGTTTGATTTAGGTCAAACCAAAGTGGCTCCCACTGACTTTCATAAAGCCAGATTTCGGTGGGCCTTAAATCGGCTAGGGTTCTGCACGCAACCTCTTGATGAGGTGTGGGGCCCACCACTGAGGGAAGTCATCCAATGACCAAAAGGGACACCATGGCAATGATGTGCGTTCAGCCATGGTGTGCGCAAGAGCCACTGTCGATTGAGCATGGGGCTGTTCATGACTTTGGGGTTTCACCAAACCAAGGCTCAATCATGATTTATTCGAATAATCCAAATTGATAGATTGCTGAATTCTGAGATTGACATTTACTGCTTACTCTTCTAACCCGAATTGAAGGCAATTGGGCCAATGATTTAGATAGATTTTAATTTAGGATTTTTTTTTAGCTTTTAGTAAAGTTTTGATTCATTTGTTGATCAGATAAGAAGTGCTCAATTTAGTATTGGTAATTGTTTCCTAAATCCTCGTGGGAACGATACTTCACTCACTACTTTATTACTTGAACGGCTAGTGCACTTGCTAGTGTCACAATGAGCCACACATCAACATGATTCAAGGTGGTTTGCAATCATTCAAAAACAAGTCACTAAGGAGCAGAAATTTCAAAAGGAAAGTTAAAAAATGATGATCAAAGCATGCTAGAGTTCGAAAAAAATTTTATCAACCCCTTACTATCACACGCATGTTCATCCTATGCATGAGTGACGGTTCTTCTATCTCTAGCAAGAATCTAATCCCCATGCATGCATTTCTTCAAACACTTCTAAGGCATCAATTCAAATCTGAATTGATCACCAAGTGAATTGTGCAAGTTATCTCTAACCTTGCACTCAATTCAGTTCTTGAATAGTAGATCTGAATTCCTAGAGTCTCTCTCAAGCACTCTAGGAATTCCAAGCTGTAGATTAATTCGGCCAATCTGAAAATTGCAGATCTGAATTCTCTTTCAAGCAATTCAGATCTTGCAATCTCAGATCTGAGAATTCAGATCTGAGTTTTGAAGGTTAGTTGGCCGAATTAATCTACAATCACACCCTTATTCAAGAAACTTCAAGTACAATGCATGACCATTTGAATGAATCAAAAAGAATTAGATTGCTGAACTGAAATTTTACAAGCTGAAATACATCAAGGAAGAATGGAAACAAGGAGAAAGTAGAAAGAAAATATAACAAAGAAACTGAATTCAAATCAAAAGAGAATGAAACTACAAATGATTTATTACAAAAGATCTTTGAATCACAAACCCTCAATTTGAACTCACCTTCTTCTTCTAGCTTGCTTGTCTTGAACTTCCTTCAGCCCTTCTTCTTCTTCTTCCTTGCGCCTAGCCTTCTTCTCTTCTCTTCTCTCAAGGTGGCCGAACCTCTAAGAGTGGGAGAGCCTTCCTCTCAAGCAATCGAACACTTTTCTCCCCTCCTAGAGGCCTCCTTATATAGTTTTTCAAGGGGGTTCTTGCCCCTTCTTGAAGTCTCTAGAATTGGGTGTATTACACCCCTCATGAACCTTCTAGAGTGCTCCCTCCTTCTCTTCAAGAAACATCTAGGAGTTGCCGCCCCTAGCTCCCTTTGGGCTGCTATTTGGGCTACAACCTAGCTTGCTTTTGAGCTCAAGTGGGCTACACTCTAGGCTGTTATTTGGGCTAAAAATGGGCTGGGCCGAAATTTCCTTCTTGCTAGGCTTCTTCCTTTGGATTTTCCAAAGAGTTTCACTTGCTCTTATGGCTGGGCTGGGCTGAACTTTCTAAATTTTGGGTTTTCTTTTCTTGCTTTTGCCTTCTTTTTGTTGATTTGGCTCCCCCTGAAATCTTTCTTGCAATCAAGCTAAATTAAGGCAAAAATTAATAAAACCGGCATAAAAATCCATGCTAAAGTCCTCAAAAATTTTAGATAAATTGTAAGTTCATCACATGTGCTTAGGTAGGATAGACAATAAAGGATGTTGGAAAATCTATCTGAAATTTCTGGCTAGGGAAGGCATCTCAGTAATTTGAATGATCAACGGGCAAGATGCAATACAAAGTTGACCCTTGTGAGCATTTATTTTTTAACGGACAAGTTGGGGCTGATTATTCTAGAACTTGTTTTGTTATGCACGTTAAGACCACGATAATGATTTCATGTATTGGAACGTGTTATCCAAAAAAAAAAACTCGTGTTAGATGGAGCATAAAATGCACTCACACCGAGAGAAAAAAAAGCTAGTGTGAGATGGAGCATAAAATGCACTCACACTAAAAGAATCAAAGGGTGAGATGGAGCATAAAATGCACTCATCCCTAGATCCCAAACCCTAACTCACCTTTTGATGCATTGCACTCATGATAAGTGGTGGAGATGTGATTATGAAAACAAAGAGGGCTTACTCTAGCCCTAAATTATTCATGCGAAGAGATGCCTGCTCCCCTTGATTATCGATCTCACTTAGGGACATGAGGATTGGTGATTTAAGATTATTCTTGGACAAGTTAAAAAGGAAAAGAAGTGGAAGAAGGAAAGAAGCATGGATACTGATCAAGGTTTGTTGGAGGACAAATACCCTGTTGAGAGAAATTCAAAACAAATCTTTTAGTTTGTTTGTTCTTGTTTTAAGTTTGTTTTGAGTTTTGTCTTGCCTGAGGATAGGCAAGAGTTTAAGTGTGGGGGATTTGAAGGAGTAGAATTTATCATATTTTTATCCCTAATTATTCTGTCTCAGCACCATGGGCGAATTCAAGAGTTTTTTCTTCCCCTTTGTTTGTTTTAATTCTTCTATCATGAACTGATTTGTTTCTTGCTAGGGCAATGGAAAGACTAACCATGTTAATGAATATATTGTTATCTTCTTGATTTATCCAAAATTGTGATTTCCATATAGTCTATGAATTATTGTGCTTAATACAATTAAGAGCTTGGTCACCTCTTAATTGATTTCGGTTATGTGAATGAATTGAGAGAGGAATTCACATAATTGACAGAATAATTCATAGTGTGAATTAAATGGTATATTGAGATATATATACATGATTCATTTGAATTTAATGGTTTTCTTGGACTTAATGCACTTCCATCTTGAGAGCTCTACTCGAGAGATCGAAGGGTTACCAGATGGGCATAGGTTTAGTAAATCTCGAGAGAGAATATTAAATAAATTTGTGAAAATCTCAACTTATGGGAATAACAATTAGTCTTGGATAATTGGACCCATCAATATTCATTACATTGGTTAGGTGGACCTAAAGTCATAGCGATTCCATCATTTGCATATTCGATTAATGATCACCCTTGTTTTTATCTTCTTTGTTCCAGTTTTTAATTTTAGTAGTTCTTCTCAAATCCTAAATTTTGATTGTCCAAATAATTAGGGAAAACTGTGATTCTAATACTTATTTTGTTAAATGCCCGTGGGAACGATATTATTATACTACTTGAAAACTAGTACACTTGCAAGAGTATTATATTTATAGCTATCAATTATCCCAATCTGCTTACATTGACAAAATAGTCAAAAGATACAGCATGGAAAACTCCATGAAAGGAAATGTTCCTTTCAGGCACGGAGTCACTCTCTCCAAGAAGATGTCTCCCAAGACTTCTGAGGAGATTGATGGCATGAAAGACATTCCCTATGCCTCTGCCGTAGGGAGTATCATGTATACCATGCTATGCACTCGTCTTGACATTGCTCAGGCAGTGAGTGTAGTAAGCAGATTTCAGGCCAACCCAGGGCAGGAGCACTGGACTGTTGTGAAAAACATACTTAAGTACCTTCAAAGGACAAAAGAGTTTTGTCTAGTATTCGACGGTAACTCACTACAGATCCAAGGGTATATAGATGCCGATTTCCATTCGAATCCAGATGATAGAAAGTTTACATCTGGATATGTTTTCACAATAGGATCATGTGCTTTTTGCTGGAAAAGCAGCAAACAGGGGTCCACTACAGACTCCATGACCGAGGCCGAGTACATTGCCGCAAGTGAGGCTACCAAAGAAGCCGTGTGGATGAAGAAGTTCGTTCAGGAGTTGGGAGTAGTTCCATCCAGCACATCACCCATCCCATTGTTGTGTGACAACAATGGAGCCATTGCTCAGGCTAAGGAGCCATGAGCCCACTCGAAGTCGAAGCACATCAAGAGGAAGTATCACGTACTATGGGAGATTGTTGGTAGAGGGGACATCCTGATTCAGAAGGTAGCGTCAGCGGAAAATGTAGCAGACCCATTGACAAAGCCACTATCACAAAAAGTGTTTGAGAAACACATGGAAAGAATGGGACTCCAGCTAGTACCTGATTGGACGTTAGTGCAAGTGGGAGCTGTTAGACAGTTTTGTATGCCCTTAGCTTCAATCAAAATGATATACTTTATGAGTTTATTGTAAATGAATAAAAGTGCATATTTGATTCATGTTCCCTTGGTATGTTTCTGTGTAATACCCTTAAACTGGACACTTAATGAGACTCATGTTAGTTTAGAATGTTCACAGCCAGTGGGTCGGTCTGGGGAGACCTATCCTGACAAGGTTGACACTGTTGTGCCACCAAGTCTGTTGGGGTGGCTTGTCTCAGCTTCCGGGGTGAAACCCTAAGCACATACAGTGCGGGATTAATTGAATCTTTGAACTGGACCATTTTTTCAGTATTGCCCTGGACCTTGGAGATTGATGGGCAAAACTAGAAAGTTACACCTGACCCCGACACTCGATTATGATACTGCACTAGGTGTCGGATTGGGCTATCTTTGATGTACCATTTAGTGAGATTCTTAGTGGGGATCAAAACCTGGGTTTGTTGGGACAGTCTGAGAATTCATCTGAGTGGGTAATCATAGTGACAGGATCAACTCCTTTGTCAGACAAAGGTAATGATCGGGAATGCACTCTCACTGATGGAAACCAAGACTGCCGGCAGCCGATTTCAATCGTTGAGATTTGTTTTTGCAAAATATATAAAAGTATATATATATATATATATATGCTATGTTTTCCAAAGTGTATGCAAAAGGTTTTAATTCCCGGGATCCATACAAGCAAGGAGTGCAACACTGTTCCTTGCAGTCGAGGGAGAGGTCCTCTCTTGTCGGGCAGTGTTTGATCATTATGGGCTGAGAGGTTAAGTGTAAGACCATAGAGGGTAATACCCGATGGGCTAATCTTGCATCTGCCCACAGTCCCTGGGTGTTACAAGGTGGTTTGGCCTAGGGACCACTTAGGGTAAATGTTGGGCCCAAAGAGCCCATAAGATGGGTTTCAGGGGGTGCACTGTCCATAACAGTGTATTCGGCCAGGCTTTGTAACAAAGGATGGACTGAACCCATGTGGCTGCTGTGTAGATCAATGTTTGGGTCCCACGCCATACAAGGAAGCCCAACTGGGTAGCAGTTAGGAAGGCTAAGTTAGCACATAACCTTAATGGGCCTAAAGCTCATTTCGAACTGGGCTAGTTTAATTAGTTAAATATGGGGCGAATTCTAGGAATGGAGTAGCAGATAGGATAGGGTTTTAACCCTATCCACTCAGAGAGTCCAAATCTGAATGTGATTCAGATCTGGAAACCTCCTAATGAGATTAGGAAAAGGTTGATCTAATCTGTAGATTAGATAAGGGTTTTTCCTTATCACCTAAATGGTTGTTTGATCCAAATATGATTTGGATCAACAACTCCTAATGGGATTAGAAGTTGATCCCTTTAAGTTTACAAAAGGAGGGGGCGGCAGCCTTTAGGAGACACATATTCACATCCTCTTCAAAGCTGAAGTCATAGAAGGAAGAATTATGCATCCTTGCAAAATTCATTCTTGCTGCCACCTTCCTACTGCCACCTCACCTGCCAGTTTGACCTCCTCTTCAGTGGGAGAAATCAAGATTCGATCTTGATATCAGTTCCTTGTGAAGATACTAATAGGAAGCTGTGCTCACGTGCCATCCTGCTACTTTTTGTGAAGGATTAGATTCTTGGAGAGAACACTGCTGATTCTACTCCATCGTACACTACGCCATCTTTAGTGAGAGCAGTCTTTGGATCCTTCCTTGGGCGTGAACACCTTCATTGAGAGATAATATTTCTCTGTATCAAGTATAATCCTCTCCTATTGCTTTTATTCAGATTTGGTTCAGTTTATGGTTCAAGATTGATCCTTTAAAATATGATTTTCTAAATAGGAATGCGATTCCCAGTTGAAGGGACAAAAATTATTTTTTTAAATTCGCCCACCTTATTCCACAAGATTTGGGCATCCATATGATGGATCTCTCATCCCTTCAATTATTTATGATTAGTAAATCATTGTACATATCTCAGTTATGATAAGCTTAGATTTATATTCTGTTGTATTGGTTTTTTTATTGCCTTGACTTTCACAGTTTATGACAAGCAGAGTCGAGCTGGAGGAGATCCTCCATGACTCAGAGATTGAAAGAACTTCCCATGTCCGTCTAAAACAAGCTAGACAAGTCCAACAAGAAGATCAACAAGCTCAAGAAATGGCTGAACAGAGAATCATGATGGATTATGCCAATCCCTCACTCATTGGACCTGCCTCCAGCATTATCAGGCCTACTACCGCTACTAACAACTTTGAGACTAAACCTGCCATTATACAAATGATACAAAACACTGTGCAATTTTATGGAATGGCCCACGAAGATCCCAACGCACATTTTGCTAACTTTTTAGAAATATGTGACACCTTCAAACACAATGGGGTAAGTGATGATGCCATTAGAAATATGTGACACCTTCAAACACACTGTGCAATTGTATGCCCTTAGCTCCAATCAGAATGGTGTACATTATGAATTTATTGTAAATGAATAAAGTACATATTTGATTTATGTTCCTGTGGTGTGTTTCTGTGTAATACCCTTAAACTGGACACTTATGAGACTCGTGTTAGTTTAGAATGTTCACAGCCATTGGATAAGTCTAGGGAGATTTATCCTGCCAAGGCTGACACTAGTGTGCTGCCAAATGTTGGGGTGGCCTATCTCAACCACCAGGCTGAGACCCAAGGCACATGCAGTGTTGGATTAATTGAACCTTTCAACTAGACCAGATTTCCAGTATTGCCCTGGACCTTGGAGATTGATGGGAAAAACTGGAAAGTTACACCTGACCCCTAGACTTGATTATGATACTACACTAGGTGTTGGATTGGGTTGTCATTGATATGTCAATCAGTGAAATCCTTAGCGGGTGTCAAAACATGGGTATGTTGGGACAGTTTGAGAATTCATCTGAGTGGGTGATCATAGTGACAAGATAAGCCCCTTTATCGGACAAAGGTAATGATCGGGGATGCACTCTCTCTGATGGAAAACAAGACTTCCAGTAGCCGATTTCAATCGTTGAAATTTTGTTTTGAAAAATATATATACTAATATATATATATATATATATATATATATATATATATATATTATGGTTTCCAAACATTTGCAAAAAGGTTTTAACTCCTGGGATCGATGTGAGTAGAGAGTGCAGCACTGTTCCTTGCTACCGAGGGAGAGGTCTTCTCTTGTCGTGCAGTGTTTGATCATTATGGGTTGAGAGGTTAAGTGTAAGGCCCTTAAGGGTAATACCTGATGGCCTGATGGGCTAATTTGCATCTTCCCACAGTCCCTGGGTGTTACAAGGTGGCTTGGCCCAAGGACCACTTAGGGTGAGTGTTAGGCCCATAGAGCCCATGTGATGGGTTTTAGGGGGTGCACTGTCCATAACAGTGTATTCAGCCAGGCCTTGTAAAAAAGGCTAGGCTGAACCCATGTGGCTGATGTGTAGACCAATGTTTGGGTCCCACGCTATACAAGGAAGCCCAATTGGACAACCGTTTGGAAGGCTAAGTGAACACATAACCTTATTGAGCCTAAAGGTCATTTCGAACTAGTTTGATTTGATCAGTTAAATGAGGGGTGAATTCTAAGATTAGATTAGTAGATAGGATTGGGCCTTAACCCTATCCACTCAGAGAGTCGAAATCTGAATGTGATTTAGATCTGGAAACCTCCTAATAGAATTAGGAGGGGGCTGATCTAATCTGCAGATAAGATAAGGGTTTACCCTTATCACTTAAAGGGAATTCTGATTTGAATATGATTTGGATCAGCAACTCCTAATGGGATTAGGAGGTGATCTCTTTAAGCTTATAAAAGGAGGAGGGGGTGGCAGCCTTTAGAAGATATTCATATTCACATCCTCTTCAGAGCTGAAATCATTGAAGAGAGAATTCAGCATCACTGCGCCAAATCTTTCTTGCCTCCTCCTTCCTGCCACCGCCATATCTGCCAGTTTAATTTCCTCTTGTCAGTAGGAGTGATCAAGATTGGATCTTGATATCAGTCCTTTGTGAATGGGTTGATTGGAAGAAGTGCTCATGTGTTGCCCAGCTGATTCTTGTAAAGGATCTGGTTCTTTTGAAAAACACTGTTGATTTTGCTCCATCCTGCACTGTGCCATCTTTAGTGGGAGCAGTTTTTGGTTCCTTCCTTGGGCGTGGACACCTCCATTGGGGGATACTATTTCTCCGTATTAGGTATATCCCTTTCCTACTACTTTTGTTTAGATCTAGTTCGGTTCATGGTTCAAGATTGATCCTTGAAAAATACGATTTTTCTAAAATAGGGAATACGATTCCCTGTAGGATGGAGAAAATTTCTTGAAATTCTCCCAATCTATTCCACATGAATCGGGCATCCATACAATGGAAATCTCATCCTTTCAGTGGTGTCAGAGCCAGGTTCAAATCTTGAACCGAATTCGGTCAAATCTGAACCTGCGCATATGTGCAAAATGCGTTCTACCTGATTTGCACAGATATAAGGTTTTTCTAGAAAATTTGTTTCTAGTTGATGGGTGATTAATCTGAAAATAAATTTTATAAATTTGAATATTATTTAGAATTATTCTTTATAATTTCTTGATTTATGGGTTGTTCATACACATGGAGATCGAAATCTTGATTGGTGCAGGGAACCTGTGATTTTGTAGTTTCTTGATTATTTTATTACATTTGGTCTGTAAAATAATTTTTTAGTTTTTTATTTTTTAGATTGAATGTATAGGCATTTGATCTGATGTAATATTAATAGAAATTAGGTTTTCTATTTATTTTATTTTGGACCAAAGATGGCGGCGCAAGGAAGGAGATTTCGTAGATGGGAAAATCTTTATCTGCAATTTGCAGTTTATGAAATTGCAAACTGTGATCTAACCTCCATTTTGCAGGATGGATTATGAAAATAGCCCTATCCGACTGATTCTTGATTTTCTTTTATCAGTATTTAATTTCATATTAATTTCTTGAATTAAATCTTTAATTAAAGATCAAACCCTAGACCCATTCGAACCAGATTGGTCCAAACTGGTTGGACCGAATCTAGGGTTCCATCAAGGCTGAATGTCAGCCCTAATTCTCCCACTAATGGGCCTAAGGATTGATAATTAATTGAATTTTTAATTCGGCCAAACCTGTAAAGGCCCAGTTTTGAATTGTTAAAACTGCAAAAGCCCACATCGCAAATAAAGCTATATGGACCAAATTGATCAACCCTAATTTTGGCCCATATACCTAGATAATATTATGAGCTTTAAATGGGCTTTACAGTTATTAATTGATTGGATCAATTCTTCCCTGCATGTGATGTATGGATGTGTGATGTGCTATGTTCATGGGCCATAAGTACTTGGCCCATGCTGATTCGATAGTGGCTCTTGCGCACACCATGGCTGAATGCACATCACTGCCATGGTGTCCCTTCTGGTCATTGGATGACCTCCCTCAGTGGTGGGCCCCATACCTCCTGAAGAGGAAACGTGTAGAACCCTAGCCGATTTGGGCCCACCGAAATCTGGTTTTATGAAAGTCAGTGGGAGCCACTTTGGTTTTACCTAAATCAAACTAGGGCGTAATTTTTCGTTCCCTCCAGCAAATATGAGTGCATGTGATAGGGAGATTCATATGGTGAACCCTCTAAAGGCCTTCCATCATTAGCATGAGGATGGGTCCTTCAGTAATGAGGAAATGCACCAGAAAAATGGGCTATCCATTTTCTATTGGGCTTGTTTGAGTGTTTCATAGACCGATGTGGGAGGGGCTTCACCAGAAAATGGGAACTCTCTCACGATACTGTGGCATTCATGAATATGATGGGTGAGCACTCACTGGATAGAAAGGTTTACCTGAAAAAGGCTTTGAACCTTGTCTGACAGAGGCCAAAGGGAAAACTCATATGATGAGTGGATATGATCCTTCACAGAAAGGTGGTGGGGTTTTGTAGCTGAAA
This sequence comes from Nelumbo lutea, assembly GCF_056320005.1. Lineage (NCBI taxonomy): Eukaryota > Viridiplantae > Streptophyta > Magnoliopsida > Proteales > Nelumbonaceae > Nelumbo > Nelumbo lutea. The sequence continues at coordinate 65,516,815 of NC_142687.1, read as the reverse complement.
CAGTTGACTCCATGCACCCTATGTGGTTTCCCACATTTCTAGAGACAAGTCGCTGTCTTCGTCACTAAGAAGAGAGGGAAATTTCAAAGATGAACAAATGGGAATGGAACATAGATTAAAAGCCATATCGATGTAATCAACATGAACTAAATTAGGTTTTGACTAATGTTTGTTGTTTTACCAGAAAATGGCAAACAGACAATTTGCAAAGCTTCTTGACGACAACAAGCTTAAGGGCCCGATCTATGCCGATTGGTACCATAACCTCATGCTGATCTTAACATCTGAAAAATTGGATAAGGTAGTCAAAAGTCCTGCCCCGGAGCGTCCAAGTGATAGGGCTTCTGAGGCCAGACAGAGGAAATTCCAAGATTGGGAGGATAAAAAATCCCTAACCCGTTGCTATGTCATTGCCTCCCTGGACAATCCAATACAGAGGCAGATCAGATCAAACTAGCCAAGGACATATTGGATAGTTTAAAGACAACATACGAAGAGTAGAATTGTTCTACTCAACAGAAGGTCTTGAAATAGTTCATGACTACTTGATATCCAAGGGGCAACAGGTTCACGACCATTGTCTTCAGATGATGGGTTATATCAACGAGCTTGAAGCCCTTGGATCCGGGCTAGATCTTGGCACGCAAGTGGATGCCATCTTAACTCTTTGCCTCCTTCCTTCAATTCGTTCAAAATGAATTACAATATGAACAAGCTAAATGTCAGCATCTAGGAACTCAACAACATGTTGCAGAGGGCCAAGGATTTGATTAAAAGGATGAGCCTGTGACTATGCTTGCTGAAGCTAGCAAATCGAACAAGAAAAAGAGGAAGGCAAAGAAGCCTTAGAAGAAAGCTGCCAAACCCAAGAAGCAGAAGAAAGATAGGGCATCGGATGCGTGTCACTTCTACAAACAGACCAACCACTGGAAGAAGAATTACCCTCAATAATCGAAGAAAGTTAATTCCGTACCTTGCGTCATAGAAATGAATTTATTGGTGGCTTTCGCGTCCTGGTGTATTGACTCTGGGGCTTCAACTCATGCGTGTAACTCACTGCAGGGGTTCAAGGTAAGCAGAAGGCTGAATGAAGGTGAAGTGGCACTCTACTTGGGGACTTCTACAAGTGTTGCAGCTACGGCAATAGAAACCGTAGAGAGAAGGATCCATTGTACTTAAAATTGTCTTTTTGTGCAAAATTTAAGAAGAAATTTGATTTATGTCTCTAAACTATGTGTAGATGGATATTCTGTCTTTTTCAGTAATACCATTATTATTAATTCATCGCATACGAGGAACTGGAGAATGGTCTCGATGTTCTACATCCTTCTCTAGAAACTAACATAGCCAAAACTACGTCAGCTGATATATCCAACAAAAGAGTACGTGATACAGTTAATCCCATGTGCCTGTGGCATTACCGACTTGGCCATATCGGTATTGACCGAATCACAAGACTGGTAAAGGATGGTCCTTTGGATTTTCAAACTATGGAAGATCTTCCCATTTGTGAGCCTTGCCTTCACAGTAAGATGACAAAGAGGCTATTTAACGGTAAGCCTGAAAGATATACAGGCACGCTTGACCTTATACATATTGATGTATGTGGTCGTTTGAGTGTTAGGATCCGTAACCAGCACGTGTACTTTATTACATTTACCGATGATTATTCTCAGTATGGTTACATATACCTAATGAGACATAAGTCCGAATTCTTTGAAAGGTTCAAAGAGTTCAGACAAGAGGTCAAGAAACAGTTAGGGAGAGAAATTAAGACCCTTTGATCGGATCCAGGTGGCAAGTATCTATCTGACGAATTCAAGGACTACTTGAAGGTCAACGGGATAGTATCATAGTTGGCTCCTCCTGCTACACCACAACTTAACGGTGTTTCAGAGAGGAGGAATAGGACCTTATTGGATATGGTCCATTCACTTTTCGTCCATTCAGAGTTACCCACATCCTTTTGGGGATACGCATTGGAGACTGCGATATATGTGCTGAACCGGGTTCTAACCAAATCAGTTCCAAAGACTCCTTATAAGATTTGGACCTGAAAGAAACCAAGTGTATGACATTTGAAGATTTTGGATTATCCAACACACATTAAAAGAATGTGTTTGAATAAATTGGAATCAAAGACCAGTTGTTGCCTATTTGTAGGCTACCCAAAAGGCTCTATGGGTTACCTATTCTATGACTCAAGTGAGCAAAAGGTGTTCTGTAGTCGAAATGCATGATTCTTGGAAAATGATTACATCCTAAACAATAATTGTCAGGAAATTGTTCTTGATGAGGAGAGCTCAGATGTTGTGGGAGGTGTCCTACAAGTTCCAAGTAGTGACCAACCTAGAAGATCTACCTGGGTATCCAGGCCACCAGTCCATTTTGGTTATGACCTGGATAGTTACCTGTGGAAGCCTTGACTAGTGAGGAGGATCCCGTGACTTATGCGGAAGCTATGTTGGACATAGACTCCCTTAAGTGGGTAGATGCCATGAGAGCTGAGATGGACTCAATGGAGACCAATGGAGTTTGGACTCTAGTAGATCCACCATCTAGGGTAAAAGCAATTGGTTGCAAATCGATCTATAAGAGGAAGAAGGGCCCCAATGGTAGAGCTGAGACCTACATAGCTCATCTGGTGGCGAAAGGGTACACTCAGAAAGAGGGCATCGATTATGAGGAAACCTCTTGCCTGTGGCCATGCTTAAATCCATTACTATCCTACTAGCTGTAGCAGCATACCATGACTACAAGATTTGGCAAATGGGTGTCAAAACTGCGTTCCTAAATGGAGATCTTACAGAAGATATCTATATGCAACCGCCGCAAGCTTCATAGTTGCGGGTCAGGAACACATGGTATGTAAACTAAAAAGATCCATATATGGACTTAAGCAAGCTTCTAGGAGTTGAAACATCTGATTTGACTCTATTGTCAAAACGTTTGACTTTGAGTAGAATCTGGATGAGCCCTATGTTTATAGGGAGACCAGTGGGGATAAGGTTACGTTCTTGGTTCTGTATGTAGACGACATTCTACTCATTGAGAATGATGTAGGAATGTTGACTACGGCGAAAGTATGGCTTTCACAGCAATTCTCCATGAAAGATCTTGGAGAAGCCTCCTATATACTGGGTCTTTAACTCTATAGAGATAGACCGAAACGGATAATAGGATTATCCCAATCAGCTTACATTGACAAAATTGTCAAGAGATACAGCATGGAGAACTCCAAGAAGGGAAATGTTCCTTTTAGGCACGGAGTCACTCTCTCCAAGAAGATGTCTCCCAAGACCTCTGAGGAGATTGAGGGCATGAAAGATGTTCCCTATGCCTCTACCATAGGGAGCATCATGTATGCCATTCTGTGCACTTGTCCTGACATTGCTCAGGCAGTGAGTGTGGTAAGCAGATTTCAGGCCAACCCAAGGCAAGAGCACTGGGCTGCTGTGAAAAACATACTTAAGTACCTCCGAAGGACAAAAGAGTTTTGTCTGGTATTCGATGGTAGGTCACTTCAGATCCAGGGGTATACTGATGTCAATTTCTAGTCGGATCCAGATGATAAAAAGTTTACATGTGGGTATGTTTACATGATAGGATCATGTGTTGTTTCTTGAATGTCAACAAACAAGGGTCCTAAGTAGCAAATTAACAACCCACAACCCAAGCCGAACACAATGCCATAAGTGAGGCTACCTTATGAATGAAGGTGTTCATTTCTAAATTTGGAATTCAACATATCACCCATTCCACTATTGTGTGACAACACTGGACCTACGGGAGATTAATGTTAAGAGGTAGAATCAGCGAAGAATGTGGCAGAACCATTGACAAAGCCACTCACACGGAAAGTGTTTGAGAAACACGTGGAAAGTCTAGGACTCCGACTTATACCAAATTGGACCAAAGTGCAAGAGGGAGTTGTTAGACAGTTGTATGCCCTTAGCTCTAATCAAAATGATGTACATTATGAATTTATTATAAATGAAAAAAGTACATATTTGATTCATGTTCCTGTGGTGTGTTTCTATGTAATACCATTAAACTGGACACTTATGAGACTTGTGTTAGTTTAGAATGTTCACAGTCATTGAATAAGTCTGGGGAGATTTATACTGCCAAGGCTGACACTGGTGTGGTGCCAAATGTTGGGGTGGCCTATATCAGCCACCAGGGTGAGACCCAAGGCACATGCAATGTAGGATTAATTGAATCATTGAACAAGACCAAATTTCCAGTATTACTCTGGACCTTGGAGATTGATGCGAAAAACTGAAAAGTTATACCTGACCCCTAGACTCGATTATGATACTACACTAGGTGTTGGATTGGGTTTTCATTGATATGCCAATCAGTGAAATCCTTAGCGGGGGTCAAAACCTGGGTATGTTGGGACAGTCTGAGAATTCATCTGAGTGGGTGATCATAGTGATAGGATCAGCCCTTTTGTTGGACAAAGGTAATGATCAGGGATGCATTCTCTCTGATGGAAACCAAGACTGCCAGTAGCCGATTTCAATCATTGAAATTTTGTTTTGCAAAATATATATACTGATATACATATATATATTATGGTTTCCAAATATTTGCAAAATGGTTTTAATTCCCGGGATCCATGTGAGTAGAGAGTGTAGCACTGTTCCTTGCAGCCGAGGGAGAGGTACTCTCTTGTCAGGTAGTGTTTGATCATTATGGGCAGAGAGGTTAAGTGTAAGGCCCTTAAGGGTAATACTTGAAGGGCTAATCTTGTATCATCCCACAGCCCCTGGGTGTTACAAGGTGGCTTGGCCTAGGGACTATTTAGGGTAAGTGTTGGGCCCATAGAGCCCAGGTGATGGGTTTTAGGGTGTGCACTGTCCATAATAGTGTATTCAGCCAGGCCTTGTAACAAAGGTTGGGTTGAACCCATGTGCCTGATGTGTAGATCAATGTTTGGGTCCCATGCCATACAAAGAAGCCCAATTGGGCAGCAGTTTGGAAGGCTAAGTGAGCACATAACTTGTTGGGCCTAAAGCCCATTTTGAACTGGGTTGATTTCATCAGTTAAATGAGGGGAAAATTCTGAGATTAGATTAGTAGATAGGATTGGGCCTTAACCCTATCCACTTAGAGAGTCCAGATCTGAATGTGATTTAGATCTGGAAACCCCCCTAATAGGATTAGGAGGGAGCTGATCTAATCTACAGATAAAATAAGGGTTTACCGTTATCACTTAAAGGCTGACACTATGGTGCCACCAAGTGGGTCGGTCTAGGGAGACCTATCCTGTCAAGGCTGACACTATGGTGCCACCAAGTTGGTTGGGGTGGCTTGTCTCAGATACCGGGGTGAGACCCTAGGCACATACAGTGTAGGATTAATTGAATCTTTGAACTGGACCAGATTTCCAGTATTGCCCTGGACCTTGGAGATTGATGGGCAAAACTGGAAAGTTACACCCGACCCCTAGACTCGATTATGATACTACACTAGGTGTCTGATTGGGCTGTCTTTGATGTACCATTCTGTGAGATCCTTAGTGGGAATCAAAACCTGGGTATGTTGGGACAGTATGAGAATTCATCTAAGTGGGTGATCATAGTGACAGGATAAGCCCCTTTGTCGGACAAAGGTAATGATCAGGGATGCACTCTCACTGATGGAAACCAAGACTGCCGGCAGCCGATTTCAATCATTGAGATTTGTTTTGCAAAATATATTTTATATGAGATATAAAAGTATATATATTATGGTTTTGAAATGTTTGCAAATAGGTTTTAATTCCCGGGATCCATATTTGAGAGAGTGCAACATTGTTCCTTGTAGCCGAGGGAGAGGTCCTCTCTTGTCGGGCAGTGTATGATCATTATGGGCTAAGAGGTTAAGTGTAAGACCATTGAGGATAATACCTGATGGGCTAATCTTGCATCTGCCCACAGTCCCTGGGTGTTACAAGGTGACTTGGCCCAGGGACCACTTAGGGTAAGTGTTGGGCCCATAGAGCCCATTTGATGGGTTTCAGGGGGTGCACTGTCTATAACAGTGTATTCGGCCAGGCCTTGTAACATAGGCTGGGCTGAACCCATGTGGCTGATGTGTAGATCAATGTTTGGGTCCCACGCAATACAAGGAAGCCCAACTGGGCATCAGTTTGGAAGGCTAAATGAATACATAACCCTAAATGGGCCTTAAGCCCATTTCGAACTGGGCTAATTTGATTAATCGTTAAGGGGCAAATTCTGAGATAAGATCAGCTGATAGGATTGGGCCCACACCCTATCCACTTAGAGAGTCCATGATCTAAATGAGATTTAGATTTGGAACTTCCTAATTAGATTAGGAGCTGGTTGATCTAATCTGCAGATAAGATATGGATTACCCCTTATCTTAAAGGGACTTCTAATCTAGATATGATTTGGGTTAGCAACTCCTAATGGGATTAGGAGCTGATCCCTTTAAGTCTATAAAAGGAAGAGGGAGCGGCAGCCTTTAGACACACAATCACCAGCAATAGTTTTGTCTTCAGAGCTGAGATCACAGAAGAGAGAATTCTGCACCCTGCAAATACTCTCTAGCCGCTGTCTATAGCAGTTCGATCTCCATTGCTTGGGAGAAATCAAGATTGGATCTTGATTCCAATCTTTTGGAGAAAAGATTGGTAGGAGTTGTATTCACAAACCGTCCAAGTGATTCTTGGGAAGGATCAAGTTCTTAGGAAGAACACTGCTGATTCTGCTCCACCCTGGACTACGCCATATTCAGTGGGAGCAGATTTTGGATCCTACCTTGGGCATGAATACCTCCATTGAGAGATATTGTTTCTCTGTATCAAGTATTATCTCTCCCTACTTGTTTTGGTTCAGATCTGGTTCAGTTTATGATTCAAGAATGATCCTTGAAAATATGATTTTCTAAATAGGGAATTCGATTACCAGTTGAAGGGAGAGAAAAATTTTTTGAATTCGCCCCCTTTATTTTGCAATCTTGGGTGTCCATGTGATGGATTTCCTATCCCTTCACAAGAGGCTATTAGGAGAATTCCCAATTTAGATGCTTAGTGATAAACTGTCTTACTTGCTTTTTGTTTTTGTTTTTCATTCATAACATTTAAGTTTAGTTAGTTTTTTCATAGAATTTAATTAAATAAAGCTACTAATCTCCTCTTCTACTTTGAAAGTGATTTCTAGCAGAAAAGCTTCGCACTGGTAGCATATTGCAGAATTTAAGAATGATCTTCTAGGAAGTCCTCTAAACACCTCCTATTACTTGATATTGCTCTTGTTGGTTTTGTTGTGATTCCCTAACACTAGGAACATTGATGACACTGTTCATCTTAAGTGTAGGGGAGTGAGCCTGAGGCTAGGGTGTGGGGGCTGAAACCATGCACCTCATTTACCCCAACACACATATGCAGGCTATGACATAACTAAGAAAATTGGTACCCCTCAAGATTCATTGCTATCTATTTGGTGATTTTTAAGAATGAATTCAATGAGTTGAGGGAGACCGATGTATTTGTTAAGTTTTTGTTCTTGTGAATGACCCTATTTAATATATGCATGAGAAAAGGGGAGCTGAATATGCCTTTCAGAATGACTAGCCCTAACTATCATCATATGAATGAAATCACTAGATTTCATTGTTAATGGTCAAGAGAGCTAGTGCACATCTTAAGTGCTAATACATGAGGTTCAATAATTGAGCCCAAATTGACTCTGCTATTTTGAGCTGAATAGTAAAACTAGCAGCTCAGAACATGAGTCTTGTCATCTACCTCAAGCATGTGACCAGTGTGAGATGGAGCATAAAATGTACTCACACCAAAAAAAAAAGAGAGAGAGAGAGAGAAAAAGAAGAAGAAAAGTGTGTGAGATGGAGCATAAAATGCACTCACACCGGAAAGAAAAGAAAATGGTGAGATGGAGCATAAGATGCACTCACCCCTAGAATTAAGTAATTGTGGTGACAACTGAGGTTCAAAGGGGCACACTAAAGTTGAACTCTCATTAAGATATAGTTACAGATGTGAAACTTAGTGAAATTTGATTATTAACCCTGACAATTAAGGAGCTGAATTATATATGGATTAGGAGTGAAGGCTGGACTTTGATGAAATTCATATTCTCCTTTCCCTGGATCTTATACATGTGTTAAAATAGTAATTTATAAGAATAGGAAATGAACACTTACAAAAGTTCCCTGACCACTCAATGCATTTCTATCTAAAAAAAAAAATTCACTAGGTAAATGGTGAGAATAGAAGGGAGGAATGTTCAGTTTATGGCTGATGTCTTTGCTTGAGGACAAGCAAAAGCTTAAGTGTGGGAGTATTTGATGAACATACAATTTATCTATAATTTATGAGGTTTTTGCATGGATTATTATGCTGATTTTATTTAATTCTGCCCTAATTTAGCTTAATGCTAAGAAAAGATTTCAGGAGTAATTAATCCAAGAAAAAAAAGGCAAAAGGTAAGCAAAGAAGGTCTAAAAAGACCAAATTCAACCCATCCCAGTTATGGAAGCAAGAGAGCACACTTCGGCCCAAGAAGTACAAGTTGATTCCTTGAAAAAACCCAAGAAAAGAAAGCCTAGTAAAGAGTACAATTCGGCCCAAAAGAGAAGAACCATTCTCAGCCCAAAAGAGCAGCCTAGAGTGTAGCTATCATGTGCTAAGAGGGAGCCTAAGTGCAGCCCAAATAGCAGTCCAAAGAAGTAGGGGCGACAACCCTTAGAAGGCTTTCAAGAGAACTCTAGAAAGTTCAAGAAGGGGGTGTAATACACCCGATTCTAGAGGCTTCAAGAAGGGGCAAGAGCCTCCTTGAAAATATATATAAGGAGGCCTCTAGAAGGTGGGAAGGTGTTCAATTGCTTGAAATAAATTCACTCCCACTCCTAGAGGTTCAAACACCTTGAAGAGAAGAGAAGAGGAGAAGGGCTAGGCGCAAGGAGGAGAAGAAGAAGGGTTGAAGGAGTTCAAGTCAAGCTAGTAAGAATAGAAGGTGAGTTCGAAATTTGGGGCTTTTGATTCATAGATCTATTGTAATAATTTCATTCTAGTTTTATTTTCCTTTGATTCGAATTCAACTTCCTTGTTGTAATTTTTTTCTTTCTCCCTCTTCCATTCTTTCTTGATGTAATCAAGTTTGTAAAATTTCAAAACTCAGATCTGAGATTCTAAGATCTAAATTGCTTGAAAGAGAATTCAGATCTGCACATTTTCAGATTGGTCGAATTGATCTAAGCTTGGATTTCTGAGAGTGCTTGAGAAACACTCTAGGAATTCAGATCTAATATTCAAGAACTGAATTGGATACAAGGTTAGAGATAACTTGCACAATTCAAATGATGATCAATTCAGATTTGAATTGATGCCTTAGAAGTGTTTGAACAAATGTGTGCATGGGATTAGATCCTTGATAGAGATATGGGGATCATCACAATCTATTCGAATGATTCAAATGATTCAATTTGATTGATTGCTAAATTCTGAAATTATCATTAATTGCTTACTTTTCTAACTTGAATTGAAGGCAATTGGGCCAATAACTTAGATAGATTTTAGTTTAGGATTTTTAGATTTTGAATAATGTTTTGATTTATTGTTGATCAGATAAGAAGTGCCCAATCAGATTGTTGTATATTATGACATTTATTCTAAATGAATAAAGTACATATTTGATTCATGTTACATAGTGTGATCTGTGTAATACCCTTAAACTGGAAACTTATGAGACTCATGTTAGGTTAGAATGTTCGCGGTCATTGGATAAGTCTGGAGAGATTTATCCTACTAAGGTTGACACTGATGTGCCGCTAAGTGTTGGGGTGGCCTATCTTAGTTGCCAAGGTGAGAATCGAGGTACATGTAGTGTAGGTTTACTTGAAACCATGAACCGGACCAGATTTTCAGTATTGCCCTGGACCTTGGTGATTAGTGGGCAAAACGGGATAGTTACACTTGACCCCTAGACTCCATTATGATACTGCACTAGGTGTTGGATTGGGCTGTCTTTGATATGCCAATCAGTAAGATCCTTAGCGGGGGTCAAAACCTGGGTATGTTGGGACAGTCCAAGACTTCATCTGAGTGGGTGATCATAGTGAAGGGATAGGAAATCCGTCACATGGATGCCCAAAGATTACGGAATAAGGGGGAAAATTTAAAAAATTTTTCTCTCACTTCAACTGGGAATCGAATTCCCCATTTAGAAAATCACATTTTCAAGGATCATTCTTGAACCATAAACTGAACCAGATCTGAACCAAAAGGAGTAGGGAGAGATAATACTTGATACAGAGAAATAATATCTCTCAATGGAGGTGTTCACACCCAAGGAAGGATCCAAAATCTGCTCCCACTGAAGATGTGGCAGTGCAGGGTGGAGCAGAATCAGTAGTGTTCTTCCAAAAGAACATGATCCTTCTCAAGAATCACCTGGATGGCTTGTGAATACAACTCTCACCAATCTTTTCTCCAAAAGATTGGAATCAAGATCCAATCTTGATTTCTCCCAAGAACTGGAGATCGAACTACAGTAGGCGGTGGCTGAAGGAAGGAGGCGGCAAGAGAGTATTTGCAGGGAGCAGAATTCTCTCTTCTGTGATTTCAGCTTTGAAGACAAGACTATCTGTTGCTTGTGATTGTGTGTCTAAAGGCTGCCGCCCCCTCTTCCTATTATAGACATAAAGGGATCAGCTCCTAATCCCATTAGGAGTTGCTAACCCAAATCATATTTGGATTAGAAGTCCCTTTAAGTGATAAGAGATAACCCTTATCTTATCTGCAGATTAGATCAGCCATCCCCTAATCTAATTAGGAGGCTTCCAGATCTAAATCTTATTTAGATCTTAGACTCTCTAAGTAGATAGGGTGTGGGCCCAATCCAATCAGCTGATCCATCTCAGAATTTTCCCCTTAAGTGACTAATCAAATTAGCGCAGTTCAAAATGGGCTTAAGGCCCATTTAAGGTTATGTATTCATTTAGCCTTCCAAACTGCTGCCCAATTGGGCTTCCTTGTATGGTGTCGGACCCAAACATTGATCTACACATCAGCCACATGGGTTCAGCCCAGCCTTTGTTACAAGGCCTGGCCGAATACATTGTTAAGGACAGTGCACCCCCTAAAACCCATCAGATGGGCTCTATGGGCCCAACACTTACCCTAAGTGGTCCCTGGGCCAAGCCACCTTGTAACACCCAGGGTCTGTGGGCAGATGCAAGATTAGCCCATCAGGGATTATCCTCAATGGTCTTACACTTAACCTCTCAGCCCATAATGATCATACACTGCCCGACAAGAGAGGACCTCTCCCTCGGCTGCAAAGAACAGTGTTGCACTCTCTCAAATATGGATCCCGTGAATTAAAACCTTTTGCAAATCATTTCGAAACCATAATTTATATATTTTTATATCTCATATAAAATGTATTTTGCAAAACATATCTCAAAGATTGAAACCGGTTGCCGGCAATCTTGGTTTTCATTAGTGAGAGTGCATCCCCAATCATTACCTTTGTCCGACAAAGGGGCTGATCATGTCACTATGATCACCCACTTAGATGAATTCTCAGACTGTCCCAACATACCCAGGTTTTGACCCCCGCTAAGGATCTCAATGATTTGTACATCAAAAATAGCCCAATCCGACACCTAGTGCAGTATCATAATCGAGTCTAGGGGTCGGGTGTAACTTTCCAGTTTTTCCCATCAATCTCCAAGGTCCAGGGCAATACTGGAAATCTGGTCCAGTTCAAAGATTCAATTAATCCTACACTGTATGTGCCTAGGGTCTCACCCCGGTAGTTGAGACAAGCCACCCCAACCGACTTGGTAGCACCACAGTGTCAGCCTTGACAGGATAGGTCTCCCTAGACCGACCCACTGGCTATGAACATTCTAAACTAATACGAGTCTCATTAAGTGTCTAGTTTAAGGGTACTACACAGAAACATACCAAGGGAACATGAATCAAATATGCACTTTTATTCATTTACAATAAACTCATAAAGTACATCATTTTGATTGAAGCTAAGGGCATACAAAACTATTTAATAGTTCCCATTTGCACTTAGGTCCAATCAGGTACTAGCTGGAGTCTCATGCTTTCCACGTGTTTCTCAAACACTTTCTGTGTCAATGGCTTAGTCAATGGGTCTACCACATTCTCCGCTGATGCTACCTCTTAAGATCATCCTCCCGTAGGTCCAGCATTGTCATACAACAGTGGAATGGGTGATGGGCTGAATTCCAAATTCAGGAGTGAAAACCTTCATTCATAAGGCAACCTCACTTTTGGCAATGTGTTCAGCATGGGTTGTGGACTATTAATTTGCTACTCAGGACCCCTGTTTGCTGACATTCAGGAAACAGCACACGATCCTATCATGAAAACATATCCAGATGTAGACTTTCTATCATCTGGATCCGACTGGAAATCGGTATCTGTATACCCTTGGATCTGTAGTGAATTACCATCGAATACTAGACAAAACTCTTTTGTCCTTCGTAGGTACTTTAGTATGTTTTTCACAGCAGTCCAGTGCTCCTGCCCTGGGTTGGCCTGAAACCTGCTTACTACACTCACTGCTTGAGCAATGTCAGGGCAAGTGCACAGCATGGCATACATGATGCTCCCTATGGCAGAGGCATAGGGAACGTCTTTCATGCCATCAATCTCCTCAGAAGTCTTGGCAGACATCTTCATGGAGAGAGTGACTCCGTGCCTGAAAGGAACATTTCCTTTCTTGGAGTTTTCCATGCTATATCTCTTGACTATTTTGTCAATGTAGGCATATTGGGATAATCCTATTATCTGCTTCGATCTAACTCTATAGAGCCGAAGACCCAGTATATAGGTGGTTTCTCCAAGATCATTCATGGAGAATTGCTGTGAAAGCCATACTTTCACCGTAATCAACATTCCTACATCATTCCCAATGAGTAGAATGTCATCTACATACAGAACCAAGAAGGTAACCTTATCTCCACTGTACTTCCTATAAACACAGGGTTCATCTGGATTTTGCTCGAAGTCAAACGATTTGACAGTAGAGTCAAAATGGATGTTCTAAATTCTAAAAGCTTGCTTAAGTCCATAAATGGATCTATTAAGTTTACATACCATGTTTTCCTGACCTGTAACTATCAAGCCTTGCGGCTGCTGCATATAGATATCTTCAGTAAAATCTCCATTCAGGAATGCAGTTTTGACATCCATCTGCCAAATCTCATAATCATGGTATGCTGCTACAGCTAGCAGGATCCTAATGGATTTAAGCATGACCATAGGCGAAAAGGTTTCCTCATAATCGATGCCCTCTTTCTGAGTGTACCCTTTCACCACCAGATGAGCATTGAAGGTCTCAATCCTACCATCGGGGCCCTTCTTCCTCTTGTAAATCCATTTGCAACCGATTGCTTTTACCCCAGAGGGCGGATCTACTATAGTCCAGACTCCATTGGTCTCCATTGAGTCCATCTCTGCTCTCATGGCCTCCACCCACTTCTGGGAATCAATGTCCAACATAACTTCTGCATAAGTCACGGGATCCTCCTCACTAGTCAAGGTTTCCACTAGGTAACTATCCTGGTCATAACTATAACAGACTGGTGGCCTGGATACCCTAGTGGATCTTCTAGGTTGGTCACTACCTGAAACTTGTGGGACATCTCCCACTGCTACTGAGCTCTCCTCATCAAGAACAATTTCCTGATGATGGGTGTCCAGGATGTAATCGGTCTCCAAGAATTGGGCATTTCGACTACAGAACACTTTCTACTTACTTGGGTCATAGAATAGGTAACCTATAGAGCCTTTTGGGTAGCCTACAAATAGGCAATGGCTGGTCTTGGATTCCAACTTGTCTACACTCATTCTTTTAACATGTGCTGGACAACCCCAAATCTTCAAGTGTCTGACACTTGGTTTCTTTCCGGTCCAAAGTTCATATGGAGTGTTCGGAACCAATTTTGTTGGAACCCGATTCAGCACGTAAATCGCTGTCTCTATTGTGTAACCCCAAAAGGATGTGGGTAACTCTGAGTGTATGAGAAGTGACTGGACCATATCTAATAAGGTTCTATTCCTCCTCTTTGAAACACCATTAAATTGTGGTGTAGCAGGAGGAGCTAATTGTGATATTATACCATTGACCTTTAAGTAGTCCCTGAATTCATCAGAGAGATACTCACCACTTCGATCAGATCAAAGGGCTTTAATTTCTCTCCCCAACTGTTTCTCGACCTCTTGTCTAAACTCTTTGAACTTTTCAAAGGATTCAGACTTGTGTTTCATTAGGTACACGTAACAATATCGTGAGAAATCATCTGTGAAGGTGATGAAATACACGTGTTGATTTCGTGTCCCAACACTCAGGGGACCACATACATCAGTGTGTATTAGGTCAAGTGTGGCTGTACATCTTTCACGCTTACCATTAAATGGTCCTTTCATCATCTTGTGTTGTAGGCAAGGCTTACAGGTGGGAAGATCTTCTACAGTTAAAAAATCCAAATGACCATCCTTTACCAACCTTGTGATTCAGCCAACACTGATGTGGCCAAGTCGGTAATGCCACAGACACGTGGGATTAACTGTATCACGGGCTCTCTTCTTGGGGATTTCAGCCGACGTAGTTTAGGTTATGTTAGTTTCTAGAGAAGGATGTTGAACATAGAGACCGTTCTCCAGTTCCCCGTATGCGATGAATCTATTATTTCATTTAATAGTAATCGTATTATTAAAGAAGACAAAATAACCATCTGCACACAGTTTTGAAACAGAAATCAAATTTCTTCTTAAATTTTGTACATAAAGACAATCTTTCAGTACAATTTTTCCTTCTCTAAAAATTAATTCCACGGTTCCTTTTGCAGCGGCTGCAACAGTTGCAGTAGTCCACATGTAGAGAGTGACTTCTCCTTCACTCAGCCTTCTGCTTACCTTGAACCCTACAGTGAGTTACATGCATGAGTTGAACCCCCGAAGTCAATACACCAGGACGCAGAAGCCACGAATAAATTGGTTTCCCTAACACAAGTTTCAAAATTACCTTTCTTGGATTCCAGGTAGGCAGGACAATTCCTTTTCCAGTGGCCGGTCTTCTTGCAGAAGTGACAGGCATCCGATGCTTTGTCTTTCTTCAGCTTCTTACCCTTAGTGGCTTTCTTCTGAGGCTTCTTTGCCTTCTTCTTTCTCTTGCCCATCTTGCTAGTTTCAACAAGCATAGCTACAGGCTCATCCTTTCTAATCAGTTCTTTAGCTCTTTGCAACATATTGCTGAGCTCTTGTAAGTTGATATTCAGCTTGTTCATGTTATAATTCATGATGAATGGATTAAAGGAATGAGGCAAAGAACTAAGGATAGCATCTATCTAGGTCACAAGGTCCAGTGCGGATCCAAGAGCCTCCAGTTCGTTGATGTAACCCATCATCCGAAGACAATGGTCGTGAACTTGTTGGCCCTTGGACATTTGTGTGGTCATGAACTGTTTCAAGACCTTTTGTCGAGTAGAACGATTCTGCTCTTCATACATCGTACTCAGACTATCCAATATGTCATTGGCAAGATCGATCTGATCGAACTGCCTCTGTATTGGGTTGTCTAAGGAGGCAATGATGTAACACCGGGCAAGGGAGTTTTTCTACTCCCATTCCTGATAGTCTCTCCTTTGGGCCTCAGAATCTCTGTCACCTGGACGCTCCGGGGCAGGATTCTTTGCCACTTTGTCCAGTTTTTCAGAAGCTAGGACCAGCATAAGGTTCTTGTACCAGTCGGCATAGTTTGGGCACTTTAGCTTGTTGTCATCAAGAAGCTTTGCAAAAGATTCGTTTGCCATTTTCTAATAAAAGAGCAAACATCAGTCCACAACCTAATTTGATTCATGTTCATTTCATAGATATGGATTTTAATCTACGATCCATTTCCATTTATTCATCTCTAAGATTTCCCTCCTTTCTCAGTGACAGAGACTATGGGTTGTCTCTGGAAATGTGGGAAATCACATAGGGTGCATGGAGCCAACTGTTTCAGCTGCATAACCCCACCACCTTTCTGTGAAGGATCATATCCACTCATCATATGAGTTTTCCCTTTGGCCTCTGTCAGACAAGGTCCAGAGCCGTTTTCAGGTAAACCTTTCCTTCCAGTGAGTGCTTACCGATCATATTCGTGAACGCCAAGGTACGGTAAGAGAGTTCCCATTTTCTAGTGAAACCTATCCCACAACGGTCTATGACGCCCCTATCATCTTTTTAAACACTCAAACAAGCCCAACAGCAAATGGATAGCCCATTTTCTGGTGCGTTTCCTCATTACTGAAGGACCCATCCTCATGCTAATGATGGAAGGCCTTCAGAGAGTTCATCATATGAATCTCCCTATCACTTGCACACATATTAGCAAGAGGGAATAGTTAATTACACCCTAGTTTGATTTAGGTCAAACCAAAGTGGCTCCCACTGACTTTCATAAAGTCAGATTTCGATGGGCCTTTAATCGGCTAGGGTTCCGCACATAACCTCTCGATGAGGTGTGGGTCCCACCACTGAGGGAGGTCATCCAATGACCAGAAGGGACACCATGGCAATGATGTGCATTCAGCCAAGGTGTGTGCAAGAGCCACTGTCGAATGTGCATGGGCCAAGCACTTATGGCCCATGTACACAGCACATCACACATCCAAATATCTCATGCAGGGATAAATTGATCCAATCAGTTAATTATCTGTAAGGCCCATTGGAAGCCCGTTGAAAATCCATAATATTAACCATTAATATTATCTAGGTATATGGGCTGAATTAGGGTTACCCAGTTCGGCCCATATACTTTTATCCTTTGAAGTGGGCTTTTAGCAGTTTTAACTATTTAAAACTGGGCCTTTACAGGTTGGGCCGAATTAACCATTTAATTAAATATCAATCCTCAGGCCCATTTGAGCTGACTTTCAGCCTTGATTAAACCCTAGATTTGGTCCAAACAGTTTGAACCAATCTTGGTTCGAATGGGTCTAGGGTTTGATCTTTAATTAAATCTTTAATTCAAGAAAATAATCTGAAATTAAATAACTGATAAAAGAAAAACAAGAATTAGTTAACTAGGGCTGTTTGTACACTCCATCTTGCAAAACAGAGGATAGGTCATAGGTTGCAGTTTCACAAACTGCAAATCGCAGATTCTATGTCTCCCATCTACGAAATCTCCTATTCTGCAAAATCTCCCTTTCTGTGCTGCCATCTTCGATTCAAAATAAAAATAAATAGAAATCCAATTTCTATTAATTATTACATCAGATCAAATGCCTATACATTGAGTCTAAAAATAAAAAAAAAAATTATTTACAGACCAAATGTAATAAATAAATTCAAGAAACTGCAAATTTTGCACTTCTCCTTGCGCAAACCAAGAATTCGATCTCCTCTTGTACGAACAGCCCATAAATCAAGAAAATTATAAAGAACTATTGTAAATAATAATCAGATTTATATAAAATTAATTTCAGATTATTTGCCCATCTATTTTGGGAACAAATTTCCCAAAACCTATATCTGCGCAAATTGGGTAGAACGCCTTCTCCCTATTTGCGCAGGTTCAGATCTGAAACAGAATGGTTCAAGATTTGAACCATGGCTTTGATACCACTGAAGGGATAGGAAATCCATCACATGGACACCCAAAGATTGCGGAATAAGGGGACAAATTTCAAAAATTTTTCTATCCGTTCAACTGTGAATTGAATTCCCCATTTAGAAAATCATATTTTCAAGGATCATTCTTGAACAATAAATTGAACCAGATCTGAATCAATGGAGGTGTTCACACCCAAGGAGGGATCCAAAATCTGCTCCCACTGAAGATGGCGCAGTGCTGGGTGGAGCAGAATCAACAGTGTTCTTCCAAAAAATTTGATCCTTCTCAAGAATCACCTAGACGGCTTGTGAATACAACTCCCACCAATCTTTTCTCCAATGGATTGGAATCAAGATCCAATCCTGATTTCTCCCAAGAACTGGAGATCGAACTGCTGTAGGCGGCAGCTGTAGGAAGGAAGCGGCAAGAGAGTATTTGCAGGGAGCAGAATTCTGTCTTCTGTGATTTCAGCTCTGAAGACAAGACTATCTGTTGCTTGTAATTGTGTGACTAAAGGCTGCTGCCCCGTCTTCCTATTATAGACTTAAAGGGATCAGATCCTAATACCATTAGGAGTTGCTAACCCAAATAATATTTGGATTAGAAGTCCCTTTAAGTGATAAGGGATAACCCTTATCTTATCTACAGATTAGATCAACATCTCCTATCTAATTAGGAAGTTTCCAGATCCAAATCTTATTTAGATCTTGGACTCTCTAAGTGGATAGGGTGTGGTCTCGATCCTATCAACTGATCCATCTTAGAATTCACCCCTTAAGTGACTAATCAAATTAGCCCAGTTCGAAATGGGCTTAAGGCCCATTTAAGGTTATGAATTCATTTAGCCTTCCAAACTGCTGCCCAGTTGGGCTTCCATGTATGGCGTGGGACCCAAACATTGATCTACACATCAGCCACATGGGTTCAGCCCAACCTTTTTTACAAGGCCTGGCCGAATACACTGTTAAGGACAGTGCACCCCTTGAAACCCATCAGATGTTCCAACTTCTAGAAGCTTGCTTAAGTCCATAAATGGATCTATTAAGTTTACATACCATGTTTTCCTGACCTGCAACTATCAAGCCTTGAGGCTGCTGCATATAGATATCTTCAGTAAGATCTCCATTCAGGAATGCAGTTTTGACATCCATCTGCCAAATCTCATAATCATGGTATGCTGCTATAGCTAGCAGGATCCTAATGGATTTAAGCATGGCCACAGGTGAAAAGGTTTCCTCATAATCGATGCCCTCTTTCTAAGTGTACCCTTTCACCACCAGACGAGCTTTGAAGGTCTCAATCATACCATCGGGGCCCTTCTTCCTCTTATAAATCCATTTGCAACTGATTGCTTTTATCCCGGAGGGTAAATCTACTAGAGTCCAGACTCCATTGGTCTCTATTGAGTCCATCTCTGCTCTCATGGCCTCCACCCACTTCAGGGAATCTATGTTCAACATAGCTTCCGCGTAAGTCACGGGATCCCCCTCACTAGTCAAGGTTTCCACCAGGTAACTATCCTGGTCATAACCATAACAGATTGGTGGCCTGGATACCCGAGTGGATCTTCTAGGTTTGTCACTACCTGAAACTTGTGGGACATCTCCCACTGCTCATGAGCTCTCCTCATCAAGAACAATTTCCTGATGATGGGTGTCCAGGATGTAATCGGTCTCCAAGAATTGGGCATTTCGACTGCAAAACACATTCTACTCACTTGGGTCATAGAATAGGTAACCTACAGAGCCTTTTGGGTAGTCTACAAATAGGCAATGAATAGTCTTGGATTCCAACTTGTCTGCACTCGTTCTTTTAACGTGTGCTGGACAACCCCAAATCTTCAAGTGTCTAACACTTGGTTTTTTTCCGGTCCAAAGTTCATATGGAGTGTTCGGAACCGATTTGGTTGGAACCCGAATCAGCACGTAAATTGCAGTCTCTAATGCGTAACCCCAAAAGGATGTGGGTAACTCTGAGTGTATGAGAAGTGACTGGACCATATCTAATAAGGTTCTATTCCTCCTCTTTGAAACACCGTTAAGTTGTGGTGTAGCAGGAGGAGCTAATTGTGATATTATCCCATTGACCTTTAAGTAGTCCCTGAATTCGTCAGAGAGATACTCGCCACCTCGATCAGATGGAATGGCTTTAATTTCTCTCCCCAACTGTTTCTCGACCTCTTGTCTAAACTCTTTGAACTTTTCAAAGGATTCAGACTTGTGTCTCATTAGGTACACGTAACTATATCGTGAAAAATCGTCTGTGAATGTGATGAAATACACGTGTTGATTTCTTGTCTAACACTCAGGGGACCACAAACATCAGTATCTATAACACAAGTTTCAAAATTACCTTTCTTGGATTCCAGGTAGGCAGGACAATTCCTTTTCCAGTGGCCGGTCTTCTTGTAGAAGTGATAGGCATCCGATGCTTTGTCTTTCTTCTGCTTTTTGCTCTTAGTGGCTTTCTTCCAAGGCTTCTTTGCCTTTCTTTTTCACTTGCCCATTTTGCTAGATTCAGCAAGCATAGCTATAGGCTCATCCTTTCTAATCAGTTCTTCGGCTCTTTCTAACATATTGCTGAGCTCTTGCAAACTGACATTCAGTTTGTTCATGTTATAGTTCATGATGAATGGATTAAAGGAAGGAGGCAAAGAATTAAGGATAGCGTCTATCTGGGTTGAAAGGTCTAGCCCGGATCCAAGAGCCTCTAGTTCGTTGATGTAACCCATCATTCGGAGACAATGGTCATGAATTTGTTGGGCCTTGGACATTTGAGTGGTCATGAACTGTTTCAAGACCTTTTGTCGAGTAGAACGATTCTGCTCTTCATACATCATCCTCAGGCTGTCCAATATGTCCTTGGCAAGTTTGATCTGATCGAACTGCCTCTGTATTGGGTTGTCCAAGGAGGAAATGATGTAACACCGGGCAAGGGAGTTTTTCTCCTCCCATTCCTGATAGTCTCTGCTTCGGGCCTCAGAAGCATTGTCACCCGGACGCTCCGGGGCAGTATTCTTTGCCACTTTGTCTAGCACTTCAGAAGCTAGGACCAGCATATGGTTCCTGTACCAGTCGGCATATTTTGGGCCCTTAAGCTTGTTGTCATCAAGAACCTTTGCAAAAGATCCGTTTACCATTTTCTGATGAAAGAGCAAACATCAGTCCACAACCTAATTTGATTCATGTTCATTTCATAGATATGGATTTTAATCTACGATCCATTTCCATTTATTCATCGATGAGATTTCCCTCCTTTCTCAGTGACGGAGACTACGGGTTATCTCTGGAAATGTGGGAAATCACATAGGGTGCATGGAGCCAACTGTTTCAGCTGCATAACCCCACCACCTTTCTGTAAAGGATCATATCCACTCATCATATGAGTTTTCCCTTTGGCCTCTGTCAGACAAGGTTCAGAGCCATTTTCAGGTAAACCTTTCTGTCCAGTGAGTGCTTACCCATCATATTCGTGAATGCCAAGGTACCAAGAGAGAGTTCCCATTTTTAGGTGAAGCCCCTCTCACATCGGTCTATGACGCCCCTATCATCTTATGAAACACTCAGACAAGCCCAACAGTAAATGGATAGCCCATTTTCTGGTGCGTTTCCTCATTACAGAAGGACCCATGCTCATGCTAATGATGGAAGGCCTTTAGAGAGTTCATCATATGAATCTCCCTATCACTTGCACTCATATTAGCTGGAGGGAAAAGTTAATTACGCCCTAGTTTGATTTAGGTCAAACCAAAGTGGCTCCCACTGACTTTCATAAAGTCAGATTTCGATGGGCCTTTAATCGGCTAGGGTTCCACACGTAACCTCTCGATGAGGTGTGGGGCCCACCACTGAGGGAGGTCATCCAATGACCCGAAGGGACACCATGGCAATGATGTGCTTTCAGCCAAGGTGTGCGCAAGAGCCACTGTCGAATTAGCATGGGCCAAGCACTTATGGCCCATGTACAGAGCACATCACACATCCAAACATCTTATGTAGGGATAAATTGATCCAATCATTTTATTATCTATAAGGCCCATTAGAAGCCCGTTGAAAATCCATAATATTAACCATTAATATTATCTAGGTATATGGGCTGAATTAGGGTTACCCAGTTTGGCCCATAAAGCTTTATCCTTTGAAGTGGGCTTTTAGCAGTTTTAACTATTTAAAACCAAGCCGTTATAGGTTCGGCCGAATTAACCATTTAATTAAATATCAATCCTCAGGCCCATTTGGGCTGACTTTCAGCCTTGATTAAACCCTAGATTTGGTCCAAACAGTTTGAACTAATCTTGGTTCGAATGGGTCTAGGGTTTAATCTTTAATTAAATCCTTAATTCAAGAAAATAATCTAAAATTAAATAACTGATAAAAGAAAAACAAGAATTAGTTAATCAGGGCTGTTCGCACACTCCATCCTGCGAAACAGTGGTTAGATCACAGATTGCAGTTTCACAAACTGGAAATCGCAGATTCTATGTCTCCCATCTGCGAAATCTCTTTTTCTACGAAATCTCCCTTTCTACGCCACCATCTTCGATCCAATATAAAAATAAATAGAAATCCTATTTCTATTAATTATTACATCAGATTGAATGCCTATACGTTGAGTCTAAAAAATAAAAAAAAAAATTATTTATAGACCAAATGTAAGAAATAAATTCAAGAAACTGCAAATTTTGCAGTTCTCCCTACGCAAACCAAGAATTCGATCTCCTCTTGTATGAACAGCCCATAAATAAAAAAAAATATAAAGAACTATTCTAAATAATAATCAGATTTATATAAAATTAATTTCAGATTATTTGCCCATCTATTTTGGGAACAAATTTCTCAAAACCCATATCTACGCAAATTGGGTAGAACGCCTTCTCCCTATTTATGCAGGTTCAGATCTGAAACAGAATGGTTCATGATTTGAACCATGGCTCTTATACCACTGAACGGATAGGAAATCCATCACCTGGATGCCCAAAGATTGCGGAATAAGGGGGCGAATTTCAAAAAATTTTCTCTCCCTTCAACTGGGAATCGAATTCCCCATTTAGAAAATCATATTTTCAAGGATCATTCTTGAACCATAAACTGAACCAGATCTGAACCAAAAGGAGTGGGGAGCGATAATACCTAATACAGAGAAATAATATCTCTCAATGGAGGTGTTCACACCCAAGGAATGATCCAAAATCTACTCCCTCTGAAGATGGCGCAGTGCAAGGTGGAGCAGAATCAACAGTGTCCTTCCAAAAGAACTTGATCCTTATCAAGAATCACCTGGACGGCTTGTGAATACAACTCCCACCAATCTTTTCTCCAAAAAATTGGAATCAAGATCCAACCTTGATTTTCCCAAGAACTGGAGATTGAATTGCTGTAGGTGGCCGTTGCAGGAAGGAGGCGGCAAGAGAGTACTTGTAGGGAGCAGAATTCTCTCTTCTATGATTTCAGCTCTAAAGACAAGACTGTTGCTGGTGGTTGTCTGTTGTTTTTAAAGGCTGCCGCCCCCTCTTCCTTTTATAAACTTAAAGGGATCAGCTCCTAATCCCATTTGGAGTTGCTAACCCAAATCATATTTGGATTAGAAGTCCCTTTAAGTGATACGGGATAACCCTTATCTTATCTGCAGATTAGATCAGCCATCTCCTAATCTAATTAGGAAGTTTCCAGATCTAAATCTTATTTAGATCTTGGAATCTCTAAGTGGATAGGGTGTGGGCTCAATCCTATCAGCTAATCAATCTCAGAATTCGCCCCTTAAGTGACTAATCTAATTAGCCTAGTTCGAAATGGGCTTAAGGCCCATTTAAGGTTATGTATTCATTTAGCCTTCCAAACTGCTGCCTAGTTGGGCTTCCTTGTATGGCTGGGACCCAAACATTGATCTACACATCATCCACATGGGTTCAGCCCAGCCTTTGTTACAAGGCCTGGCCGAATACACTGTTAAGGACAGTGCACCCCCTGAAACCCATCAGATGGGCTCTATGGGCCCAACACTTACCCTAAGTGGTCCCTGGGCCAAGCCACCTTGTAACACCCAGGGATTGTGGGCAGATGCAAGATTATCCCATTAGGTATTATCCTCAATGGTCTTACACTTAACCTCTCAGCCCATAATGATCATACACTACACGACAAGAGAGGACCTCTCCCTCAGCTGTAAAGAACAGTGTTGCACTCTCTCAAATATGGATCCCGGGAATTAAAACTTTTTGCAAATCATTTCGAAACCATAATTTATATACTTTTATATCTCATATAAAATATATTTTGCAAAACATATCTCAACGATTGAAATCGGTTGCCGGCAGTCTTGGTTTCCATCAGTGAGAGTGCATCCCCGATCATTACCTTTGTTCGACAAAGGGGCTGATCCTATCACTATGATCACCCACTCAGATGAATTCTCAGACTGTCCCAACATACCCAGGTTTTGACCCTGCTAAGGATCTCACTGATTGGTACATCAAAGACAGCCCAATCCGACACCTAGTGCAGTATCATAATCGAGTCTAGGGGTGGGGTGTAACTTTCCTGTTTTGCCCATCAATCTCCAAGGTCCAGGGCAATACTGAAAATCTGGTCTAGTTCAAAGATTCAATTAATCCTACACTGTATGTGCCTAGGGTCTCACCCCGGTATCTGAGACAAGCCACCCCAACCAACTTGGTGGCACCATAGTGTCAGCCTTGACAGGATAGGTCTCCCTAGACCGACCCACTGGCTGTGAACATTCTAAACTAACACAGTCTCATTAAGTGTCCAGTTTAAGGGTATTACACAGAAACATACCAAGGGAACATGAATCAAATATGCACTTTTATTCATTTACAATAAACTCATAAAGTACATCATTTTGATTGAAGCTAAGGCCATACAGAGCTGTCTAACACATAGTGACAGGATCAGCTCCTTTGTCGGACAAAGGTAATGATCGGGAATGCACTCTCTCTGATGGAAACCAAAGGTTCTGGAAACTAATTTCATTCATTGAAATTTTTTTTTTGCAAAATATATTTATATAAAGATATATATTTTATGGTTTCAAAATGTTTGCAAAACGTTTAAATTCCTGGGATCCATGTGAGCAGAGAGTGCAACACTATTCCTTGTAGCCGAGGGAGAGGTCCTCTCTTGTCGGGCAGTGTTTTCTCATTTTGGGCTGAGAGGTTAAGTGTAAGACCATTGAGGATAATACCTGATGGGCTAATCTTTCATCTGCCCACAGTCCCTGGGTTTTTATAAGGTGGCTTGGCCCAGGGACCACTTAGTGTAAGTGTTGGGCCCATTAAGAGCCCATGTGATGGGCCTCAAGGGGTTCACTGCTTTTTCTGTGAATTCAGCTAGGCCTTGTAATAGAGGCTAGGCTGAACCCATGTGGCTGATGTGTAGATCAATGTTTGGGTCCCACGCCATACAAGGAAGCCCAACTGGGCAGTAGTTTGGAAGGTTAATGAGCAATAAACTTTTTGGGCCTAAAGCCCATTTTGAACTGGTTTAGTTGGACTAATTAAAGAAAGGGGTGGATATGGGATTGGATCAGCAAATAGGATAGGGTCTTACCCTATCCACTCAGAGAGTCCTGATCTGAATTTGGATTTGGAAACCTCCTAATGAGATTAGGAGAGAGCTGATCTAATCTGCAGATAAGATAAGGATTTATCCTTATCACTTAAAGTGAGTCCAGATTCAAATAAGGATTTGAATAAGGAAACTCCTAATGGGATTAGGAGCTGATCTCTTTAAGTCTATAAAAGGAGGAGGGGGCAAACCATTCAGTTCATCCCAGCGTCCCAGATATCAAATCTTAGATCACCCAAAGAGAAGACATCAACAGTGTGACTGCGCCATCTTCTCCCTATGTCCTCCTCTTGCCACCGCCATTGCCAGTTCGATCTCCAGTTTTATGGGAGCGATCAATAATAGTTCTTGATATCAGTCTTTGGAGAATGGCTGATTTGAAGTTGTGCTCACTGCCTTCATCGAATTCTTGCTGAAGGATTCAGTTCTTGGAAAGAACACTACTGATTCTGCTCCACCCTACACTGTGTCGTCTTCAGTTGGAGCAGTCTTTGGAGACTTCTTTGGGTTTGAACACCCTCATTGGAGGATACTGTTTCTTCGTATCAAGTTTCTAAAATAGGGAATGTGATTCCCACATGGGAGAGAGAGAAATTATTGAAATTTTGCCCTAACTTCCTATAGGGTTTGGCCATCCATATGATGGATCTCTCATCCCTTCAGTCCCATGAGGATTTTCCTGAGGATCGGCTTTCCTTCACCTGAAGATCCCTCATTACTCATGTGTGCTACTACCTCTCATGTGTTTTATTTTATTTGACATGGCATTAGTGACGTCACTGCCCAGCGGGCAGTATTTTGTTAATCCTACATGGCGTTCTATCACGTATTCTTGATGGGTTGTGGAACTATTGCAGATTTGAGCACGTGCGTGCCTCGCCCTAGGTTCAGCCTAGGTCTCTCTTAGCTCGGGTCACGAATTGGCTCGTAGGCGTGCGATGAACCGTGGTTTCGTCGCGGTTCTACGGTGCGCTCTATGAGTTTATCACATAACTTGTGGTGCATTGTGGGTTCATCGTATTGGAAAGGTTGACTATGGGCTGTTCACATGCAACCCCATAATGTTACTTTAGTGTTTAATGTTCTCTGAGGGTTTGAGCAGACACTAGTTATCAAGTAGTATAAAGATATTGTTCCCACGAGGATTTAACAAAATAAGTATTAGAACTATAGCCTTCCTTAATTATTTGGACAACCGAATTTCAGATCTAACACTAAGAACTACTGAAAATTAAGAATAGAAGAAAAAGAAATAAAAATAAGGGCAATCAATGACAAAACATGCAACGATCTAATCAGAAGCGCTAGGATTGTTGGTCCACCTAACCATTCCAATGGAAATCAATTTATTAGATTAACAAAGATAATTTATTATTTTCATAAGCTGAAGTCTTTCCTAATTTATCTGATATTCCCTCTCTGGATATATCAAATCTACCTCTATCAAGTAACCTTTCGATCTCTCGGCTAGAGTTCCCGTGATAGAGATGCAATAAGTTCTATGAAAAACGTATATCATCAGATGAATCATGTATATATATATATTCCTATATATCATTCAATTCACACTATGAATTATTCAGTCCACTATATGAATTCCTCTCTCGATTCATTCATATAAACCAAATCAATTAAGAGGTGGCTAAGCTCCTAATCACATTATGCATAATAACTCATAGACAATATGAAAATAACAATCTTGGATAAATCAGAATAAAAATCAATCTATTGTCATGGTTAGGCTTTCCACAGCCCTAGATATAAATGAATTAATTCATGATAAAGGAAATAAAACAAACAAGGGGTAAGAAAGAACTCATGATGTCGCCCTTGAAGCTGAGATCTAAGAGCTTGTCTTCTCCTTGCCGTCGCCTTCCTTTTTTCCTACTTCTTACTTTACTTCCAAGATGGACTGATTGATGCCTCAAACTAGTCCCCCCCCCCCCCCCCCTTATATAGCTTTAGGAGGAGGGGCTGTTTCCAACTCCTTTTAGGAGTTCATTCTCAAAAATAGAAAGTCCTAATTAGTTTTGATCTAATCCTATCCTATATCTTATCTAGTAATCTCAATTTTCTTTATCTTTCTAGGATTACATTTGAATTTTAAATATGATAAGACTTTTTATTCATAAATTTGAATTGAGCTTCTTTAATAAATTGGGCTACTACAAGGCTTTTCTGCGAATTGGGCTTCAATTGTCAGCTATGCTTTTTTATGAATTTGCTTCGACTTTGGGCCCAATTTTGACCTCAATGCAAATGGAATCTGTCAAAACCCAAAACATGATAGTTGTGGAATTCCCCCTTTTCTTCCTATTGCATCTTGAATCATCTAATCGGTGTCTGTATGTGAGAGTTATGCCCAGATTACTAAGCGGCACTGAAACTATTCAAAATTGCTCGATTAGCCTTATTTTTCTCCTGACGCCTTCTTTCATGTTCTAAATCGAAATACAAGAGTAATGAGTCCAATTAAATGTTAATTAAGTATAAAATAATGAATGTTTAGGAATAAAAATATGGTAATTTTTATTCACATCAGATGCCCCCACACTTAAGCTTTGCCCGTCTTCGGGCAAGACAAAATTCATGCAAAAATAAAACAAGAACAAACTAACTATCTACTAATTTTTAAACTCGACTCTCCTTCATCTTTCTCCACAAATATTATAGGTTAACTATTGCAAACTGTTAAATCAACACAACCAAGTCATACATGACTCACTCATCAATGAATACCTCTCTTTTTATTTTCTTCTTTTTTTTTTTCCTTTTCCTTTTTTTTTCTCTTTTTATCGAGAGTGAGTTCATTTTATGCTCCGTCTCACTTTTGGATTACTCAGCTAGTAGGTGCATTTTATGCTCCGTCCTACTTTTGGATCACTTGGTCAGTAGGTGCATTTTATGCTCCGTCCTACTGTTGAATTTGCTGGCTAGTAGGTGCATTTTATGCTCCATCCTACTATTGAATTACTTGGTTGGTAGGTGCATTTTATGCTCCATCCTATCAATTATAGTAATGGTAAAACAACTACCCCATTTACTTAAACCTGAATTTAGGACTAGCTTAATTGGAAATGGCTTCAGATAAGTCATGTACTCCTTGATCGTACCTCATTACTAGGTTCACAATAATTTTCCTAGAACATTATTTCAATTGATTTCAAAAGAGTTGAGGTTTTGATATTTTTTTTTAAACTGAAATAAAATCCTATACTCTCCCCCCCCCCCACACTTAGTCTATGTATTGTCTTCAATGTAAGGTAAAAAGAAAAGGTGGAAATAACTTAAATATAAATGAAAAAAAAACAAGAAAAAAAGAAAAACAAACTTCCTTGTGTTTAATCATAAACCGGATCCTCCAATTCTTGTAGTTGCAACTTCTGATGTTTTCCCCTCTCATCCATCATGGGTGGGTTTAGATCTGGAATAAGGGCCTACACAATGGATGAGAGGAGTTTTATGTGAGCTGGAGGTGTTTCAATGGAAAGTCGCAATTGCTTGGTACAGGTCGGTCCATCCAATGATAAAAATTTTCCTTGTCTTGGCTTGCACCCTTCCTGACTGGCCTCCATATAGTTCAATGCCTCCTTAGCTTCCTCCTCCAAGACCTGCATGTTTTTACAAGAACTAAGAATGCAGCTTTCAATTGTGTTGGGATATTTCATGGTTTTAAATACATTAAACACCACTTCTTCACCATTGATTCTAAGGGTAAGTAGACCTTTTTGCACATCAATTAAAGCATTTTCAGTAGCAAGAAAAGGTCTCCCTAAAATCAGAGGCATTGTCCTATCTTCCTCCATATCCAACACAATGACATCAGCAAGAATAATAAAACTGCCCACTTTGACTAAAACATCTACTATTCCCCTAGAATATTTGATACTTCTATCAACTAATTGCAGAAAAATAGTAGTAGGTGTTAGTTCATGCAATCCAAGTTTTTCAAAAATAGAATTTGGCATTAGATTTATACTAACACCTAAACCGATAAGGCTTTTTCAAATTCAGTATTTCCTATGGTGCAAGTTATAGAAAAACTCCCTGGACCCTTAAGCTTTGGGGGCAATTTATTTTGGAGAATGGTTGAGCACTCTTCGTTTAATTTTACCATCTCGCATTCCTCCCATTTCCTTTTATTTGACATCACCTCCTTCAAGAATTTGGCATATTTTGGCATCTGCGACAATACGCCAAGAAGAGGGATGTTAATATGTATTTTTCTAAACACTTCCAAAAATTTCTCAAATTGCTTATCCAAGTTAGCTTTCAAAACTCTTCTAGGGTAGGGGAGAGAGAGTTTAATAGCATCTAAATTCAGTTTAGGTGTACTCCCTTCGGTCTCTTTTTGTGAATCGGCCACTTCAACTTTCTGATCATCATTCTAGGTCTCGTTAATATTCTTTCCACTTCTTAAAGCAATGGCGTTCACCTGCTCCCTTGGATTCTTCTTTGTATTGCTAGGCAGTTGTCCCTCTCTTCTTTCTGACAACAAATTCACAATTTGCCTCATTTGGACTTCTAAATTCTTAATAGATGCTTCTTGATTTAAGAATCTCTTTTCGTTATCTTGGAATTTTGCTTCAGCAACATTAATGAACTTAGAAACCATTTCCTCTAAATTTCCCTTCTTTTCCCATGGGAGCGGCTGTTGTTGAAATCCCATGGGTGCTTGTTGTTGGTTGTTATTCCATGAAAAATTCGGATGACTCCTCCACCCTAGATTGTATGTATTCGAATTAGGGTTGAAATTTGACCTGCCACCATGAGGAACAAAATTAGCACTTTCATGTGAAGCAAAAGGATTACCTAACTGATAATCAAAATTTATATGTCCCAATTGGCCACAAAGGTCGCATGGATTACAAGATGGCACATTTATTGCTGCAACACTAAGATTGTCTAATTTTTTATTCAAACTAGCAAGTTGAGCAGATAAAGCTGCAAAAGAATCTATATGGTGAACTCCCTTTCGATTAGTTCCATCATTATTCCATTGGTAGCTATTTGATACAATTTCTTCCACAAGATCATAGGCTTCCTCTGGAGTTTTCCTCATGATTGTGCCACCTGCAGCTGCATCAATAATGGAGCGATTAGATGGAGTAATACCATTATAAAAAGTTTGTATTTGACGCCAAACTGGTATTCCTGTTGGACAGATTTTGCATGCCCTTAGCTTCAATCAATTCTGATGTACTTTCAATATTTAATGTAAATAAATGAAGTACATGTTTGATTCATGTTGTGTGGTATACTTCTGTGTAAGTCCCTAAAACTGGATACTTAATGAGACTTGTGTTGGTTTTAAATGTTCACAGCCTTTGGAAAAGTCTGGGGAGATTTATCCTGCCAAGGCTGACACTGATGTGCTGCCAACTGTAGGGGTGGCTTGTCTCAGCCGCTAGGGTGAGACCCAAGGCACATGTAGTGTAGGATTACTTGAACCCTTGAACCGGACCAGATTTCTAGTATTGCTCTAGACCTTGGAGATTGATGGGCAAAACTGGAAAGCTACACCTATTCCCTAGACCCGATTATGGTATTGCACTATGTGTTAGATTGGGCTATCTTTGATATGCCAATCAGTAAGATCCTTAGCGGGGGTCAAAACCTGGGTATGTTGGGATAGTCTGAGAATTCATCTGAGTGGTTGATCATAGTGATGGGATCAGCCCCTTTGTCGGACAAAGGTAATGATTGGGGATGCACTGTCTCTGATGGAAACCAAACTGCCGATAGTTGATTTCAATCGTTGGAAGTTTGGTTTTGTAAAATTTATATATATGATATATACCTAAGTATGGTTTCAAAAATATTTGCATATGGTTTTAATTCCCGGGATCCATGTAAGTAGAGAGTGTAGCACTGTACCTTGCAGCCGAGGGAGAGGTCCTCTCTTGTCGGGCAGTGCTTGATCATTATGGGCTGAGAGGTTAAGTGTAAGGCCATTTGGGATAATGCCTGATGGGCTAATCTTGCATCTGCCCACAGTCCTTGGGTTTTTATAAGATGGCTTGACCTAGGGACCACTTAGTGTAAGTGTTGGGCCCATAGGGTCCATATGTTGGGCTCAAGGGGTTCACTGGGCTCTCTAGTGAATTCGGCCAGGCCTTGTAATAGAGGCTGGGCCGAACCCATGTGGCTGGTGTGTAAATCAATGCTTGGGTCCCACGCCATACAAAGAAGCCCAACTGGGCAGCAGTTTGGAAGACTCTTGAGCACTTGATTCTTATTGGGCCTAAAGTCCATTTTGAACTAGGCTGATTTGATCAGTCATTAACAAGGGGCGGATTTGAGATTAGGATGAGTATAAAAGCTTATCTAATCTGCAGATAGGATTAAGAAGAGTTCTAATACAAATACAGATTTGGATAAGGGCAACTCCTGATATGATCGGGAGATTTTTTCCTTAATCATTAAGCAACTAGAGGAAACCCTATTCGATCCCTAGGGAACACACAACACACCCTACAGTTTTGAGATAGAATCTCAGAAACCCTAGAGAAGAAAAGTAGTTCGCCATCTTCTTCTCTAGCTTCCTCCCTTTGCAGCCGCCATCATCTACAACAGTTTGACTTCTCTGTCAGAGAAAGATCAAGAAAGAGTTCTTGATATCAGTTTTTACTGAAAGGCTGATTCAGTTTGGCACTCATTGTCTCCCAAAGGATTCTTGTGAAGGATTCAGTGTGTGGAACGTACTCTGCTGGTTCTGTTCCACAGTTGTTGTGTCATCTTCAGCAGGAGCAGATCTTGGTGTCTTCTTTGGGCATGAACACCAACTTTGGGAGATATTATTTCTCTAGATCAGGTATAATCACTCCCTTCTCTTTTGGTTCAGATCTGGTTCGGTTCTGGTTCAAGTAGGATCCTTGAATCCTGATTCTAAAATATGGAATGTGATTCCCAGTTAGAAGGTAGGTAGAAAATTTTTGAAATTCGCCCACCCATTCCGCAACCATTTTGGTGTCCATACGATGGATTCTACCATCCCTTTCAATTCCATGATGAGGACACTTCCTAAGAATCTCTTTAAATATTTCCCATGCCTCATACAAAGATTCCCTCTCTAGTTGAACAAAAGTAGTGATATCATTGATCAATTTTGCTGTTTTAAAGGGAGGAAAATACTTCGCCAAAAATTTTTGAGTCAAGTCATTCCAAGTAGTGATACTTCCTACAAGGAGTGAGTTAAACCAATCCTTAGCTCTATCATGTAATGAGAATGGAAAAAGCCTAAGCCTAATAGCATCATCACTAACTCCATTATGCTTGAATATGTCACATATTTCTAGGAAGTTAACAATATGTGCATTAGGATCATCACTTGGCAACCCACTAAACTGAATACTTGTTTGGATCATTTGGATGATCGCAGGCTTGATCTCGAATTTATTGGCTTGGATTATTGTCTTGCAAATGCTAGAAGTAGCACCATCAATTGTTGGACAAGCATAGTCCAAAAGGGTTCGATTTGCTTCTGCCATCTCTTCTTCTGCTGGCTCACCTTCTTCAACCTCCTCTCTTCCTTTACTTTTGTTGGCTCTTTGTAGAATGCGAAGAGTTCTCTCTATCTCAGGATCGAATTCTGCTAGTTCTTTTCTTCTAGTGTGTGTCATACTGAAGGGATAGGAAATCCATCACATGGACGCCCAAAGATTGCGGAATAAGGGGGCGAATTTCAAAAATTTTTCTCTCCCTTCAACTGGGAATCGAATTCCCTATTTAGAAAATCATATTTTCAAGGATTATTCTTGAACCATAAACTGAACCAGATCTAAACGAAAAGGAGTAGGGAGAGATAATACCTGATACAGAGAAATAATATCTCTCAATGGAGATGTTCATGCCCAAGGTAGGATCCAAAATCTGCTCCCACTAAAGATGGCGCAGTGTAGGGTGGAGCAGAATCAACAGTGTTCTTCCAAAAGAACTTCATCCTTCTCAAGAATCACCTGGACGGCTTGAGAATACAACTCCTACCAATCTTTTCTCCAAAAGATTGGAATCAAGATCCAATCTTGATTTCTCCCAAGGAATGGAGATTGAATTGTTGTAGGTGGCGGCTGCAGGAAGAAAGCGGCAAGAGAGTATTTGTAGGGTGCAGAATTCTCTCTTCTGTGATTTCATCTCTAAAGACAAGATTGTTGCTGGTGGTTGTCTGTTGCTTTTAAAGTCTGTTGCCCCCTCTTCCTTTTATAGACTTAAAGGGATCAGCTCCTAATCCCATTAGGAGTTGCTAACCCAAATCATATCTGGATCAACTCCTAATCCCATTAGAAGTTCCTGTAAACACAGGGTTCATCTGGATTCAGCTCAAAGTCAAACGATTTGACAACAGAGTCAAAATGGATGTTCCAACATCTTGAAGCTTGCTTAAATCCATAAATGGATCTATTGAGTTTACATACCATGTTTTCCTGACCTGCAGCTATGAAGCCTTGCAGCTGCTGCATATAGATATCTTCAGTAAGATCTCCATTCAGGAATGTAGTTTTGACATCCATTTGCCAAATCTCATAACCATGGTATGCTGCTACAGCTAGCAGGATCCTAATGGATTTAAGCATGGCCACAGGTGAAAAGGTTTACTCATAATAGATGCCCTTTTTCTGAGTGTACCCTTTCGCCACCAGACGAGCTTTGAAGGTCTCAACCCTACCATCGGGGCCCTTTTTCCTCTTGTAAATCCATTTGCAACCGATTGCTTTTACCCCGGAGGGTGGATCTACTAGAGTCCAGACTCCATTGGTCTGCAGTGAGTCCATCTCTACTCTCATGGCCTGCACCCACTTCTGGGAATCTATGTCCGACATAGCTTCTATGTAAGTCACGAGATCCTCCTCACTAGTCAAGGTTTCCGCCAGGTAACTATCCTGGGATAACCATAACGGACTGGTGGCCTGGATACCCGAGTGGATCTTCTAGGTTGGTCACTACCTGGAACTTGTGGGACTTCTTCCACTGCTCCTTAGCTCTCCTCATCAAGAACAATTTCCTGATGATGGGTGACCAGGTTGTTATCGGTCTCCAAGAATTGGGCATTTTGACTGCAGAACACTTTTTGCTCACTTGGGTCATAGAATAGGTAACCTATAAAGCCTTTTGGGTAGCCTACAAATTGGCAACGGCTGGTCTTGGATTCCAACTTGTCTGCACTCGTTCTTTTAACACTGGACAACCCCAAATCTTCAAGTGTCTGACACTTGGTTTCTTTCCGGTCCAAAGTTCATATGGAGTGTTTGGAACCGATTTGGTTGGAACTCGATTCAGCACGTAAATCGTAGTCTCTAATGCGTAACCCCAAAAGGATGTGGATAACTCTGAGTGTATGAGAAGTGATCGGACCATATCCAATAAGGTCCTATTCCTCCTCTCTGAAACACCGTTAAGTTGTGGTGTAGTAGGAGGAGCTAATTGTGATACTTTCTCATTGTCCTTTAAATAGTCCCTGAATTCATCAGAGAGAAACTCACCACCTCGATTAGATCGAAGGGCTTTAATTTCTCTCCCCAACTATTTCTCGACCTCTTGTCTAAACTCTTTGAACTTTTCAAAAGATTCAGACTTGTGTCTCATTAGGTACACATAACCATATCGTGAGAAATCATCTACGAAGGTGATGAAATACACATGTTGATTCCGTGTCCTAACACTCTAGGATCCACATACATCGGTATGTATTAGGTCAAGTGTGCATGTACATCTTTCAGGCTTACCGTTAAATGGCCATTTCGTCACCTTGCCTTGCAGGCAAGGCTCACAAGTGGGAAGATCTTCTATAGTTAGAAAATCCAAAGGACCATCCTTTACCAACCTTGTGATTCGGTCAACACCGATGTGGCCAAGTCGGTAATGCCACAGGCACGTTGGATTAACTGTATCACAGGCTCTCTTTTTGGGGATTTCAGCCGACATAGTTTCGGTTATGTTAGTTTCTAGAGAAGGATGTAGAACATAGAGACTGTTCTCTAGTTCCCCATGTGCGACGAATCTGATATTTCTTTTAATAGTAATTGTTTACTAAAGAAGACAGAATAACCATCTGCACACAGTTTTGAAACAGAAATCAAATTTCTTCTTAAATTTTGTACATAAAGACAATCTTTCAGTACAACTTTTCCTTCTCTAAAAATTAACTCCACGGTTCCTATTGCCACGATTGCAACAGTTGCAGTAGTCCCTAAGTAGAGAGTGACTTCTCCTTCACTCAGCCTACCGCTTACCTTGAACCCCTGCAGTAAGTTACATACATGAGTTGAAGCCCCGGAGTCATACACCAAGACGCAGAAGCTACCAATAAATTGGTTTCTATAACACAAGTTTCAAAATTACCTTTCTTGGATTCCAAGTAGGTATGACAATTCCTTTTCCAGTGGCCGGTCTTCGTGCAGAAGTGACAGGCATCCGATGCTTTGTCTTTCTTCTGCTTTTTGCTCTTAGTGGCTTTCTTCTGAGGCTTCTTTGCCTTCCTCTTTCCCTTGCCCGTTTTGCTATCTTCAACAAGCATAGCTACAGGCTCATCCTTTCTAATCAGTTCTTCGGCTCTTTGCAACATATTGCTGAGCTCTTGCAAGCTGACATTCAGCTTGTTCATGTTATAGATCATGATGAATGGATTAAAGCAAGGAGGCAAAGAATTAAGGATAGCGTCTATCTGGGATGAAAGGTCCAGCCCGGATGCAAGAGCCTCCAGTTCGTTGATGTAACCCATCATCCGGAGACAATAGTCATGAATTTGTTGGCCCTTGGACATTTGAGTGGTCATGAACTGTTTCAAGACCTTTTGTCGAGTAGAATGATTGTACTCTTCATACATCATCCTCAGGTTGTCCAATATGTCCTCGGCAAGTTTGATCTGATCGAACTACCTCTATCTTGGGTTGTCTAAGGAGGCAATGATGCAACACTGGGCTAGGGAGTTTTTCTCCTCCCATTCTTGATAGTCTCTCCTTTGGGCCTCATGAGCCCTGTCACACGGATGCTTCGGGGCAGGATTCTTTGCCACTTTGTCCAGCTTTTCAGAAGCTAGGACCAGCATAAGGTTCTTGTACCAGTCGGCGTAGTTTGGGCCCTTAAGTTTGTTGTCATTAAGAAGCTTTGCAAAAGATCCGTTTGCCATTTTCTGATAAAAGAGCAAACATCAGTCCACAACCTAATTTGATTCATGTTCATTTCATAGATATGGATTTTAATCTACGATCCATTTCCATTTATTCATCTCTGAGATTTTCCTCCTTTCTCAGTGATGGAGACTACGGGTTGTCTCTGGAAATGTGGGAAATCACATATGGTGCATGGAGCCAATTGTTTCAGTTGCATAACCCCACCACCTTTCTGTGAAGGATCATATCCACTCATCATATGAGTTTTCCCTTTGGCCTCTGTCAGACAAGGTTCAGAGCTATTTTCAGGTAAACCTTTCTGTCCAGTGAGTGCTTACCCATCATATTCGTGAATGCCAAGGTACTGTGAGAGAGTTCCCATTTTCTGGTGAAGCCCCTCCCACATCGGTCTATGACGCCCCTATCATCTTATGAAACACTCAGTCAGGCCCAACAACAAATAGATAGCCCATTTTCTGGTGCATTTCCTAATTACTGAAGGACCCATGCTCATGCTAATGATGGAAGGCCTTTAGAGAGTTCATCACATGAATCTCCCTATCACTTGCACTCATATTAGCTGGAGGGAACAATTAATTATGCCCTAGTTTGATTTAGGTCAAACCAAAGTGGCTCCCACTGACTTTCATAAAGTCAGATTTCGGTGGGCCTTTAATCGGCTAGGGTTCCGCACGTAACCTCTTGATGAGGTGTGGGGCCCACCACTGAGGGAGGTCATCCATTGACCAAAAGGGACACCATGGCAATGATGTGCATTCTGCCATCGTGTGCGCAAGAGCCACTATCGAATGAGCATGGGCCTAGTACTTATGGCCCATGTACGCAGCACATCACACATCCATACATCTCATGCAGGGACAAATTGATCCAATCAAATAATTATCTATAAGGCCCATTGCAAGCCCGTTAAAATTCCATAATATTAACCATTAATATTATCTAGGTATATGGGCTGAATTAGGGTTACCCAGTTCGGCCCATATAGCTTTATCCTTTAAAGTGGGCTTTTAGCAGTTTTAACTATTTAAAACTGGGCCTTTTTAGGTTGGGCTGAATTAACCATTTAATTAAATATCAATCCTTAGGCCCATTAGTGGGAAAATTAGGGCTGACTTTCTGCTTTGATTAAACCCTAGATTTGGACCAAACTGTTTGAACCAATCTTGGTTCGAATGGGTCTAGGGTTTGATCTTTAATTAAATCCTTAATTCAAGAAAATAATCTGAAATTAAATAACTGATAAAAGAAAAACAAGAATCAGTTAATCAGGGCTGTTCGAACCCTCCATCCAGCAAAATAGAGGTTAAATCACAGATTGCAGTTTCACAAACTGCAAATCGCAGATATCGAATATCCCATCTGCGAAATCTCCTTATCTGTGCCGCCATCTTTGATCCAAAATAAAATTAAAAAGAAATCCTATTTCTATTAATAATTACATCAGATCGAATGCCTATACATTGAGTCTAAAAAATAAAAAAAAAATTATTTATAGACCAAATGTAATAAATAAATTCTAGACACTACAAATCTTGTAGTTCTCTCTACGCAAATCAAGAATTCGATCTCCTCTTGTACGAACAACCCATAAATCAAGAAAATTATAAAGAACTATTCTAAATAATCATTAGATTTATTTATAATTAATTTCAAATTATTTGCCCATCTGTTTTGGGAACAAATTTCCCAAAACCCATATCTGCGCAAATTGGGTAGAATGCCTTCTCCCTGATTGTGCAGGTTTAGATCTGAAACAGAATGGTTCAAGATTTGAACCATGGCTCTGATACCACTGAAGGGATAGGAAATCCATCACATGGACACCCAAAGATTGCGGAATAAGGGGGCGAATTTCAAAAATTTTTCTCTCCCTTCAACTGGGAATCGAATTCCCTATTTAGAAAATCATATTTTCAAGGCTATTTTTAAAATTTTTGCTCCCATTGAAGATGGCGCAGTGCAGGGTGGAGCAGAATCAGTAGTGTTCGTCCAAAAGAACCTGATCTTTCTCAAGAATCACCTGGATGGCTTGTGAATACAACTCCTACCAATCTTTTCCCCAAAAGATTGGAATCAAGATCCAATCTTGATTTCTCCAAAGGAATGGAGATCGAACTGCTGTAGGCGGCGGCTGTAGGAAGGAGGCGGCAAGAGATCAGCTCCTAATCCCATTAGGAGTTGCTAACCCAAATCATATCTGGATTAGAAGTCCCTTTAAGATAAGGGATAATCCTTATCTTATCTGCATATTAGATCAGCCATCTACTAATCTAATTAGGAAGTTTCTAGATCTAAATCTCATTTAGATCTTGGACTCTCAGAATTCGCCCCTTAATGACTAATCAAATTAGCCCAGTTCGAATTGGGCTTAAGGCCCATTTAAGGTTATGTATTCATTTAGCCTTCCAAACTGCAACACAGTTGGGCATCCTTGTATGGTGTGGGACCCAAACATTGATCTACACATCAGCCACATGGGTTCAGCCCAGCCTTTGTTACAAGGCCTGGCCGAATACACTGTTATGGCAGTGCACCCCCTGAAACCCATCAGATGGGCTCTATGGGCCCAACATTTACCCTAAGTGGTCCCTGGGCCAAGCCACCTTGTAACACCCAGGGACTGTGGGCAAATGCAAGATTAGCCCATCAGGTATTATCCTCAATGGTCTTACACTTAACCTCTCAGCACATAATGATCATACACTGCCCGACAAGAGAGGACCTCTCCCTCGGCTGCAAGGAACAGTGTTGCACTCTCTCAAATATGGATCCCGGGAATTAAAACCTTTTGCTAATCATTTCGAAACCATAATATATATATTTTATATCTCATATAAAACATATTTTGCAAAACAAATTTCAACGATTGAAATCAACTACTGGCAGTCTTGGTTTCCATTAGTGAGAGTGCATCCCCAATCATTACCTTTGTCCGACAAAGGGGCTGATCCTGTCACTATGATCACCCACTCAAATGATTTCTTAGACTGTCCCAACATACCCAGGTTTTGACCCCCACTAAGGATCTCACTGATTGGTACATCAAAGGCAGCCCAATCCGACACCTAGTGCAGTATCATAATCGAGTCTAGGGGTGGGGTGTAACTTTCCAGTTTTGCCCATCAATCTCCAAGGTCTAGGGCAATACTGAAAATCTGGTCCAATTCAAAGATTCAATTAATCCTACACTGTATGTGCCTAGGGTCTCACCCCGGTATCTGAGACAAGCCACCCCAACCGACTTGGTGGCACCACAGTTCATTATAGAAGAATTAAAGTAAACAAAGGGAAAGAAAGAACTCTTAGAATTGCCCATGATGCTGAGATCTCCTCCTCTTGTTTCCACCTTCTTCTTGAATTCTTGCTCCTTTCTTGACTGATTGCTCCTTTCTTCTTGATTCAATCCCCAAGATTGAGTGATTGTGTGATGCCTAGAGCTGGTCCACCCCCTCCTTTATATAGCTTAAAGGGGAGGGGTTGGTCTCCTACTTCCTCTTGAAGTTGATCTTTACAAGAATAGAAAGTCCTATCCTAATTTTAATCTTATCTTTTTATCTATTGAACTCAATCCTCTTATCTCTCTAAGATAACATCAAGAATTTAGATCTACAAGGACTCTTCTCAGTTTCTTGTTCTTGGATTCGTATTAGACCTCCTTTGCGAATTGGGCTTCCGCCAGGCTTTTCTACAAGTTGGGCTTCAGCTGCGGATTGGGCATTCCTATTAATTTGCCCCAACTTCAGGCCCAGATTTTACTTTGATGCAGGCCGTATCTGCGAAATCCCAAAACAGAAAAGTGATGTGTGGCTCATTGTGACACTAGCAAGTGCACTAGCCGTTCAAGTAATAAAGTAGTGAGTGAAGTATCGTTCCCACGAGGATTTAGGAAACAATTACCAATACCAAATTGAACATTTCTTATCTGATCAACAAATAAATCAAAACTCTAATGAAAGCTAAGAAATCCTAAATTAAAATCTATCTAAATCATTGGTCCAATTGCCTTCAATTCAGGTTAGAAGAGTAAGTAGTAAATGTCAATCTCAGAATTCAGCAATCTATCAATTTGGATCATTCGAATGAATCATGATTGAGCCTTGGTTTGGTGAAACCCCAAGGTCATGAACAGCCTCTCTCAAGTGCATGTTCATCCTAGGCATGAGTGACGGTTCTTCTATCTCTAGCAAGAATCTAATCCTCATGCATGCATTTCTTCAAACACTTCTAAGGCATCAATTCAAATCTGAATTGATCACCAACTGAATTGTGCAAGTTATCTCTAACCTTGCACTCAATTCAGTTCTTGAATAGTAGATCTGAATTCCTAGAGTCTCTCTCAAGCACTCTAGGAATTCCAAGCTGTAGATTAATTCGCCCAATCTGAAAATTGCAGATCTGAATTCTCTTTCAAGCAATTCAGATCTTGCAATCTCAGATCTGAGAATTCAGATCTGAGTTTTGAAGGTTAGTTGGCCGAATTAATCTACAATCACACCCTTATTCAAGAAACTTCAAATACAATGCATGACCATTTGAATGAATCAAAAAGAATTAGATTGCTGAACTGAAATTTTACAAGATGAAATACATCAAGGAAAAATGGAAACAAGGAGAAAGAAGAAAGAACATATAACTAAGAAACTGAATTCAAATCAAAAGAGAATGAAACTACAAATGATTTATTACAGAAGATCTTTGAATCACAAACTCTCAATTCGAACTCACCTTCTTCTTCTAGCTTGCTTGTCTTGAACTTCCTTCAGCCCTTCTTCTTCTTCTTCCTTGCGCCTAGCCTTCTTCTCTTCTCTTCTCTCAAGGTGGCCGAACCTCTAAGAGTGGGAGAGCCTTCATCTCAAGCAATTGAACAACTTTCTCCCCTCCTAGAGGCCTCCTTATATAGTTTTTCAAGGGGGCTCTT
Source organism: Nelumbo lutea (assembly GCF_056320005.1). Lineage (NCBI taxonomy): Eukaryota > Viridiplantae > Streptophyta > Magnoliopsida > Proteales > Nelumbonaceae > Nelumbo > Nelumbo lutea. The sequence continues at coordinate 65,475,564 of NC_142687.1, read as the reverse complement.
GCCCCTTCTTGAAGCCTCTAGAATGGGGTGTATTACACCCCTCATGAACCTTCTAGAGTGCTCCCTCCTTCTCTTCAAGAAACTCCTAGAAGTTGCCGCCCCTAGCTCCCTTTGGGCTGCTATTTGGGCTACAACTTAGCTTGCTTTTGAGCTCATGTGGGCTACACTCTAGGCTATTTTTTGGGCTAAAAATGGGCCTTCCTTGCTGGGCCGAATTCTCCTCATAGCTAGGCTTTATTTTCTTGGGTTTTCTCAAGGAATTCACTTGCTCTTTTTGGGCCGAAGTGCTCTCTCTTGCTTCCATGACCGGGCTGGACTGAAATTGGTCTTTTTGAACCTTCTTTTCTTGCCTTTTTCCTTCCTTTTCTTGGATTGATTATCCCTGAACTTATTCTTAGCATTAAGCTAAATTAAGGCAAAAATTAATAAAACCGGCATAAAAATCCATGCTAAAGTCCTCAAAAATTATAGATAAATTGTAAGTTCATCAAAAAGTTGTGTATTTTTCTCTTATCTTTCCAGTGAGTCTTGAATCAACCCAATCGGAGTTCAGATACATGAGTTAGGCCAAGATGACTGAATAATGTTGAAACTGTGAAAAATCATCCGATTTGTCTTTCCTTGCTCCTGATGCCTTCTTTCATGCCCTGAACCGAAAAACAAGAAATATGAGTCTAATTAAGTAATAATTCAGTATAAAAGACAGAATATTAGGGGATAAAATATGATAGATTTTATTCTCATCAGTTTCTAAAATGTTTGCAAGAAGGTTTTAATTCCCGGGATCCATATAAGTAGAGAGTGCAACACTGTTCCTTGCAGCCGAGGGAGAGGTCCTCTCTTGTCGGGTAGTGTATGATCATTATGGGCTGAGAGGTCAAGTGTAAGGAAAAATACCTAATGGGCAAATCTTGCATCTGCCCACAGTCCCTGGGTGTTACAAGGTGGCTTGACCCAGGGACCACTTAGGGTAATTGTTGGGCCCATAGAGCCCATTTGATGGGTTTCAGGGGGTGCACTGTCCATAACAATGTATTCGGCCAGGCCTTGGAACAAAGGCTAGGCTGAACCCATGTGGCTGATGTGTAGATCAATGATTGGGTCCCACTATTAGACAGTTTTGTATGCCCTTAGCTTCAATCAAAATTGATGTACTTTATGAGTTTATTGTAAATGAATAAAAGTACATATTTGATTCATGTTCCCTTGGTATGTTTCTGTGTAATACCCTTAAACTGGACACTTATTGAGACTTGTGTTAGTTTAGAAAGTTCACAGCCAGTGGGTCGGTCTGGGGAGACCTATCCTGACAAGGCTGACACTGCGGTTCCACCAAGTCGGTTGGGGTGGCTTGTCTCAGCTACCGGGGTGAGACCCTAGGCACATACAGTGTGGGATTAATTGAATCTTTGAACTGGACCAGATTTCCAGTATTGCCCTGGACCTTGGAGATTGATGGGCAAAACTGGAAAGTTACACCCGACCCCTATACTCGATTATGATACTGCACTAGGTGTCGGATCGGGCTGTCTTTGATGTACCAATCAGTGAGATCCTTAGCGGGGGTCAAAACCTGGGTATGTTGGGACAATCCGAGAATTCATCTGAGTTGGTGATCATAGTGACAGGATCAGGCCCTTTGTCGGACAAAGGTAATGATCGGGGACGCACTCTCACTGTTGGAAACCAAGACTGCTGGTAGCCGATTTCAACCGTTGAAATTTGTTTTGCAAAATATATTTTATATGAGATATAAAAGTATATATATTATGGTTTCCAAAATGTTTGCAAAAGGGTTTTAATTCTCGGGATCCATATAAGTGGAGAGTGCAACACTGTTCCTTGCAGCCGAGGGAGAGGTCCTCTCTTGTCGGGTAGTGTATGATCATTAAGAGCTAAGAGGTTAAGTGTAAGACCATTGAGGATAATACCTGATGGGCTAATCTTGCATCTGCCCACAGTCCCTGGGTGTTACAAGGTGGCTTGGCCCAGGGACCTCTTACGGTAAGTGTTGGGCCCATAGAGCCCATTCGATGGGTTTCAGGAGGTGCACTGTCTTTAACAGTGTATTCGACCAGGCCTTGTAACAAAGGCTGGGCCGAACCCATGTGGCTGATGTGTAGATCAATGCTTGGGTCCCACGCCATACAAGGAAGCCCAACTGGGCAGCAGTTAGGAAGGTTAAGTGAGCACATAAGCTTGATGGGCCTGAAGCCCATTTCCAACTAGGCTATTTATTTAGTTAATTAAAGGGGCAAATTCTGAGATGGATTAGTAGATAGGATAGGGTCTTGATCCTATCCACTCAGAGAGTCCAGATCTGAATCACATTCAGATCTAGAAACCTCCTAATGGGATTAGGATAAAGCTAATCTAATCTGCAGATAAGATAAGGGTTTGTCCTTATCACTAGAAGAGAAGGCTAATCCAAATATGATTTGGATAAGCACCTCCTAATGGGATTAGGAGCTGATCTTTTAATTTAACAAAAGGATGGAGGGGGCGGAAGCCTTGAGATAGACCAAGAAACACATCAGATTCTCTTTAGTGCTGAAATCAAGAAGAGAGAATTCTGTACCCTGCAAATACTCTCTTGCCACCTCCCTGTTCTTGCCGCCCTGTTTTCCAGTTCGATCTCCAGTTGTGGGAGAAGTCAAGATTGGATCTTGACATCAGTTCTTTGACAAAGGATTGAAAAGGAAGTTGTACTCACGTACCATTCTACTGATTCTTGCGAAGGATAGAGTTCTTGGGGAAGAACACTGCTGATTCTACTCCATCCTGCACTGCGCCATCTTCAGTGGGAGCAGTCTTTGGATCCTTCCTTGGGCGTGAACACCTTCGTTGGGAGATATTACTTCTCCGTATCAGGTATTATTCTCTCCCATTCCTTTTGGTTCAGATCTGGTTCAGTTTAAGGTTCAAGATTCATCCTTGAAAATATGATTTTCTAAATAGGGAATGTGATTCCCAGTTGAAGGGAGAGGAAAAATATTTGAAATTCGCCCCTTATTCCACAATCTTTGGGCGTCCATGTGATGGATCTCTCATCCCTTCAGTGGTATCAGAGCCAGGTTCAAATCTTGAACCATTCTGTTTCAGATCTTAACCTGCGCAATTAGGGAGAAGGCGTTCTACCCAATTTGCGCAGATTTGGTTTTTGGGAAATTTGTTCCCAAAACAGATGGGCAAATAATCTGAAATTAATTTTGAATAAATCTGATTATTATTTAGAAATGTTCTTTATAATTTTCTTGATTTATGGGGTGTTCGTACAAGAGGAGATTGAATTCTTGGTTTGCGCAGGGAACCTACATTTTTGCAGTTCTTGATTTATTTTGGGTCTGTAAATATTTATTTTATTTTCTAGACTCAATGTATAGGTATTCGATCTGATGTAATTGTTAATAGAAATAGGATTTCTATTTAATTTTATTTTGGATTGAAGATGGCGGCGCAGAAAAGGAGATTTCGCAGAGAAGGAGATTTCGCAGATAAGAGAAATGCTATCTGCGATTTGCAATTTGTGAAACTGCATTCTGTGATCTAACCTCTGTTTTGCAGGAAGGATTGTGCGAACAGCCCTGTTTGACTGATTCTTGTTTTTCCTTTTATCAGTATTTAATTTCAGATTGTTTTCTTGAATTAAGGATTTAATTAAAAATCAAACCCTAGACCCATTCGAACCAAGATTGGTTCAAAACTGTTTGGACTAATTCTAGGGTTTAATCAAGGCTGAAAGTCAGCCCTAATTTCCCACTAATGGGCCTAAGGATTGATATTTAATTAAATGGTTAATTTGGCCAAGCCTGTAAAGGCCCAATTTTAAATAGTTAAAACTGCAAAAACCCATTTCAAAGGATAAAGCTATATGGGCCGAACTGGGTAACCCTAATTCAGCCCATATACCTAGATAATATTAATGGTTAATATTATAGAATTTTAACGGGCTTCCAATGGGCCTTATAGATAATTAATTGATTGGATCAATTTATCCCTACATGTGATGTATGGATGTGTGATGTGCTGCGTACATGGGCCATAAGTACTTGGCCCATGCTCATTCGACAGTGGCTCTTGCGCACACCATGGCTGAATGCACATCATTGCCATGGTGTCCCTTTTGGTCATTGGATGACTTCCCTCAGTGGTGGGCCCCACACCTCATCAAGAGGTTGTGTGCGGAACCCTAGCCGATTTAAGGCCCACCAAAATCTCGCTTTATGAAAGTCTGTGGGAGCCACTTTGGTTTGACCTAAATCAAACTAGGGTGTAATTTTGTTCCCTCCAGCTAATATGAGTGCATGTGATAGGGAGATTCATATGATGAACTCTCTAAAGGTCTTCCATCATTAGCCTGAGGATGGGTCCTTCAGTAATGAGGAAACGCACCAGAAAATGGGCTATCCATTTGCTGTTGGGCTTGTCTGAGTGTTTCATAAGATGATAGGGGCGTCATAGACCGATGATGGGTAAGCACTCACTGGACAGAAAGGTTTACCTGAAAACGGCTCTGAACCTTGTCTGACAGAGGCCAAAGGGAAAACTCATATGATGAGTGGATGTGATCCATCACAGAAAGGTGGTGGGGTTATGCAGCTGAAACAGTTGGCTCCATGCACCCTATGTGATTTCCCACATTTCTAGAGACAACCCGTAGTCTCCGTCACTGAGAGAGGAGGGAAATCTCAGAGACGAATAAATGGAAATGGATCATAGATTAAAATCCATATCTATGAAATGAACATGAATCAAATTAGGTTGTGGATTGATGTTTGCTCTTTTATCAGAAAATGGCAAACGGATCTTTTGCAAAACTACTTGATGACAACAAGTTGAAGGGCCCAAACTTTGCTGATTGGTACAGGAACCTTATGCTGGTCCTTGCTTCTGAAGAGCTGGACAATGTGGCAAAGAATCCTGCCCCGGAGCGTCCGGGTGATAGGGCTTCTGAGGCCTGAAGGAGAGACTATCAAGAATGGGAGGAGAAAAACTCCCTTGCCCGGTGTTACATCATTGCCTCCTTAGACAACCCGATACAGAGGCAGTTCGATCAGATCGAACTGGCCAAAGACATATTGGACAGTCTCAGGACAATGTATGAAGAGCAGAATCGTTCTACTCGACAAAAGGTCTTGAAACAATTCATGACCGCACAAATATCCAAGGGTCAACAAGTTCACGACCATTGTCTTTGGATGATGGGATACATCAACGAACTGGAGGCTCTTGGATCTGGACTGGACCTTGCAACCTAGATAGATGCTATCCTTAACTCTTTGCCTCATTCCTTTAATCCGTTCATCATGAACTATAACATGAACAAGCTGAATGTCAGCTTACAAGAGCTCAGCAATATGTTGCAAAGAGTTGAAGAACTGATTAGAAAGGATGAGCCTGTAGCCATTCTTTTTGAAGCTGGCAAGACAGGCAAGAGAAAGTGGAAGGCAAAGAAGCCTCAGAAGAAAGCCACTAAGAGCAAGAAGCAGAAGAAAGACAAAGCATCGGATGCCTGTCACTTTTGCAAGAAGACCGGCCACTGGAAAAGGAACTGTCCTGCCTACCTGGAATCCAAAAGAGGTAACTTCGAAACTTGTGTTATAGAAACCAATTTGTTGGTAGCTTCTGCTTCCTGGTGTATTGACTCCGGGGCTTCGACTCATGCTTGTAACTCACTGCAGGGGTTCAAGGTAAGCAGAAGGTTGAGTGAAGGAGAAGTCACACTCTTCTTGGGGACTACTGCAACTGTTGCAGCCGCGACCATAGGAACCGTGGAATTAATTTTTAGAGAAGGAATAATTGTACTGAAAGACTATCTTTATGTACAAAATTTAAGGAGAATTTTGATTTCTGTCTCAAAACTGTGTGCAGATGGTTATTCTGTCTTCTTTAGTAATATGATTACTGTTAAAAGAAACAACAGATTCATCGCATAGGAACCGTGGAATTAATTTTTAGAGAAGGAATAATTGTACTGAAAGACTATCTTTATGTACAAAATTTAAGGAGAAATTTGATTTCTGTCTCAAAACTGTGTGCAAATGGTTATTCTGTCTTCTTTAGTAATACGATTACTGTTAAAAGAAACAACAGATTCATCGCATACGGGAAACTGGAGAACGGTCTCTATGTTCTACATCCTTCTCTAGAAACTAACATAACCGAAACTACGTCGGCTGAAATCCTTAAGAATAAAGCTCGTGATACAGTTAATCCCACATGTCTATGGCATTATCAACTTGGCCACATCGGTGTTGACCGAATCACAAGGTTGGTAAAGGATGGTCCTTTGAGTTTTCTAACTGTAGAAGATCTTCCCACTTGTGAGCCTTGCCTACAAGGCAAGATGACGAAATGGCCATTTAACGGTAAGCCTGAAAGATGAACAGGCACACTTGACCTAATGATTTTTCACGATATGGTTACGTGTACCTAATGAGACACAAGTCTGAATCCTTTGAAAAGTTCAAAGAGTTCAGACAAGAGGTCGAGAAACATTTAGGAAGAGAAATTAAGGCCCTCTGATCAGATCGAGGTGGCGAGTATCTCTCTGATGAATTCAGGGACTACTTAAAGGACAATGGGATAGTATCACAATTAGCTCCTCCTGCTACACCACAACTTAACGGTGTTTCAGAGAGGAGGAATAGGACCTTATTGGATATGGTCCGGTCACTTCTCATACACTCAGAGTTACCCACATCCTTTTGGGGTTACGCATTAGAGACTGTGATTTATGTGCTGAATCGGGTTCCAACCAAATCGGTTCCGAATACTCCATATGAACTTTGGACCGGAAAGAAACCAAGTGTCAGACACTTGAAGATTTGGGGTTGTCCAGCACACGTTAAAAGAACGAGTGCAGACAAGTTGGAATCCAAGACCAGCCGTTGCCTATTTGTAGGCTACCCAAAAGTCTCTGTAGGTTACCTATTCTATGACCCAAGTGAGCAGAAAGTGTTCTGCAGTCGTAATGCATAATTCTTAGAAACCGACTATATCCTGGACACCCATCGTCAGGAAGTTGTTCTTGATGAGGAGAGCTCAGGAGCAGTGGGAGATGTCCCACAAGTTCCAGGTAGTGATCAACTGAGAAGATCCACTCGGGTATCCAGGCCACCAGTCCGTTATGGTTATGACCAGGATAGTTACCTGGTGGAAACCTTGGCTAGTGAAGAGGATCCTGTGACTTACACGGAAGCTATGTTGGACATAGATTCCTAGAAGTGGGTGGAGGCCATGAGAGCAGAGATGGACTCAATGGAGACCAATGGAGTCTGAACTCTAGTAGATCCGCCCTCCAGGGTAAAAGCAATCGGTTGCAAATGGATTTACAAGAGGAAGAAGGGCCCCGATGGTAAGGTTGAGACCTTCAAGGCTCGTCTGGTGGTGAAAGGGTACACTCAGAAAGAGGGCATCGATTATGAGGAAACCTTTTCGACTATGGCCATGCTTAAATCCATTAGGATCCTGCTAGCTGTAGCAGCATGCCATGATTATGAAATTTGGAAAATGGATGTCAAAACTGCATTCCTGAATGGAGATCTTACTGAAGATATCTATATGCAGCAGCCGCAAGGCTTCATTGCTGCAGGTCAGGAAAACATGGTATGTAAACTTAATAGATTCATTTATGGACTTAAGCAAGCTTCTAGAAGTTGGAACATCCGTTTTGACTCTGCCATCAAATCGTTTGACTTCGAGCAGAATCCGGATGAACCCTGTGTCTACAAGAAGTACAGTGGAGATAAGGTTACCTTCTTGGTTCTGTATGTAGATGACATTCTACTCATTGGGAATGATGTAGGTATGTTAACTATGGTGAAAGTATGGCTATCACAACAATTCTCCATGAAAGATCTTGGAGAAGCCTCCTATATACTAGGTCTTCGACTCTATAAAGATAGATCAAAGCGGATAATAGGATTATCCCAATCTGCCTACATTGACAAAATAGTCAAAAGATACAGCATGGAAAACTCCAAGAAAGGAAATGTTCCTTTCAGGCACGGAGTCACTCTCTCCAAGAAGATGTCTCCCAAGACTTCTGAGGAGATTGATGGCATGAAAGACGTTCCCTATGCCTCTGCCGTAGGGAGCATCATGTATGCCATGCTGTGCACTCGCCCTGACATAGCTCAGGCAGTGAGTGTAGTAAGCAGATTTCAAGCCAACCCAGGGCAGGAGCATTGGACTGCTGTGAAAAACATACTTAAGTACCTTCGAAGGACAAAAGAGTTTTGTCTAGTATTCGACGGTAGCTCACTACAGATCCAAGGGTATACAGATGCCAATTTCCAGTCAGACCCAGATGATAGAAAGTCTACATCTGGATATGTTTTCACGATAGGGTCGTGTGCTGTTTGCTGGAAAAGCAGCAAATAGGGGTCCACTGCAGACTCCACGACCGAGGCCGAGTACATTGCCGCAAGTGAGGCTGCCAAAGAAGCCGTGTGGATGAAGAAGTTCATTCATGAATTGGGAATAGTTCCGTCCGACACATCACCCATCCCATTGTTGTGTGACAACAATGGAGCCATTGCTCCGGATAAGGAGCCACGAGCCCACTCAACGTCGAAGCACATCGAGAGGAAGTACCACGTACTGCGGGAGATTGTTGGTAGAGGGGACGTCCTAATTCAGAAGGTAGCGTCAACGGAAAATGTAGCAGACCCATTGACAAAGCCACCATCACAGAAAGTGTTTGAGAAACACGTGGAAAGCATGGGACTCCGGCTAGTACCTGATTGGACCTAAGTGCAAGTGGGAGCTGTTAGACAGTTTTGTATGCCCTTAGCTTCAATCAAAATTGATGTACTTTATGAGTTTATTGTAAATGAATAAAAGTACATATTTGATTCATGTTCCCTTGGTATGTTTCTGTGTAATACCCTTAAACTGTGCTTTGAGATTATCTTCCTTATAGGAAACTCAAGTTATTATTCAGCTAGCTGATCATTCTAATGCCTACCCAGAAGGGATTGTTGAGGATGTACTGGTGCAGGTTAATGATTTAATTTTTCCAGCTGATTTTTACATCCTAAAGATGGAGGAGGACACAGTCACAAGTTCAGCCCCACTTCTATTAGGCAGGCCATTCATGAAAATGGCCAAGACCAAAATAGATGTGGACAAGGGTACCCTCTTTGTCGAGTTCGACGGAGAGATTGTTACCATTTGATATGCTCTATTGATACCATTGATTTGATTGTGCAGGAAGTTTTTGGAGAAGAGGACATGGATGAAGAACTTGAATTCAATGCACAATTGGACAGGGAGGAGGAGTTTGATACACCCTATGACACTCCAGAACCGATGCCGGAACAAAATGTAATCAATTCTGATCTTCCATCGTCATTTCCTCACAAGAAATTGTTACCTTCTATTTTGTAGGCTCCAGAGTTGGAACTAAAAACCTTACCTGATCACCTTAAGCATGCGTACTTGGGTGAAAAAGAGACACTACCCATGATCATTGCGAAAGGGTTGACCGAAGAACAAGAGGAGTGGCTCATCAAAGTCCTAAAGGAACATAAGGTGGCGATTGGTTGGACCTTAGCCGACATAAAGGGGATCAGCCCCTCGATTTGCATGTATAGGATCCTTTTGGAAGATGATGCCAAACCAGTTAGAGAACCACAAAGAAAACTCAACCCGGTAATAAAAGAGGTAGTGATGAAAGAAATACTTAAGTTGTTAGATGAAGGGATAATGCACCCAATTTCGGATAGTAAATGGGTAAGTCCTATACATGTTGTACCCAAGAAAACTGGGATAACTGTGGTAAAAAATTAAAATAATGAACTAATCCCAATGAGGGTACAAAGTGGTTGGCGTATGGTAATTGATTTTCAAAAACTTAATTTGGCCACTCGAAAGGGCCATTGTCCCTTACCCTTCATCGATTAGATGTTAGAAAGATTAGCAGATAAGGGCTTCTTTTGTTTTCTTGATGGATTCTCAGGATGTTATCAGAAAGTTATTGCCCAGGAGGATCAAGAGAAAACAACTTTCACTTGCCCATTCAGTACCTTTGCTTACAGACGGATGCCTTTCGGTCTGTGTAACGCTCCAGGTACTTTTCAAAGATGCATGATAAGTATATTTTCTAATTTTATTGAGAAGTGCATTGAAGTGTTCATGGACGATTTTACTGTTTATGGTGATTCGTTTGATGACTGCTTAAGTAATTTAAGTAAAATTCTGAATCGATGTATAGAGACAAATCTTGTTTTGAATTTTGAAAAATGTCACTTTATGGTAAAGGAAGGCATTGTGTTGGGACATGTTATTTCGGCTAGAGGAATAGAGGTCGACAAGGCCAAGATTGATTTATTTGTGAGCTTACCTTACCCTACAAATGTTAGGGAAGTTCGTTCCTTTCTTGGACATGCAGGTTTCTATCACAGGTTCATTAGAGACTTTTCAAAAATCGCCCTGTCATTGTCCAATTTGCTTCAAAAGGATGTGCCTTTCGATTTCGGTGATGAGTGCAAGGAAGCATTTGACAAGCTCAAGAAACTATTAACAATTGCACCCATTATTCAACCACTGGATTGGAACTTGCCCTTTGAAATCATGAGCAATGCAAGCAACTATGCGGTAGGGGCTGTTTTAGGTCAACGAGTTGATGGGAAGAGCCACGTCATCTACTACGCTTCAAAAACATTGAATGTTGCATAGTGCAACTACACAACTACTGAAAAGGAGATATTAGCAATTGTGTTTGCTTTAGATAAATTTTGATCATATTTGCTTGGCTCTAAAGTAATTGTATTTTCTGATCATGCAGCTTTGAAATACCTACTAGTGAAGAAAGAGTCAAAACCGAGGCTGATAAGGTGGATACTCTTACTCCAAGAGTTTGATTTATAGATTAAGGATCGAAAGGGAGCTGAAAACTAGGTGATGGATCATCTAAGTAGGTTGGTGAAAGTGAAAGAATGGTAGGACCCATCTGATGGACGCCAAGAAGGGTGCGGAATGGGTGGGCGAATTTCAAAAATTTCCTACCTTCTTCCAACTGGGAATCATATTCCCTAAATTTAGAATACATTATTCAATGATTCTACTTGAACCATAATCAAATCAAATCTGAACCAAAAGGAAACAGGAAGGATTATACCTGATCCGGAGAAACAATATCTCCCAAAATTGGTGTTCACGACCAAAGAAGAAACCAAGATCCGCTCCTGCTGATGATGACACAGTTGTGGATGGAACGGAACCAGCAGGGTGCATCCTACACACTGGATTCTTCGCAAGAACCCTCTGGAAACCTTGAACACCAAATCCTTTTGTCTTTCTTGCAAGACTGTTGTCAAGAACTAATTTCTTGACTACCTGTTGCTGCAAAGATCCAATCTTTCAACAGGGAGTGCCGGCGGTTGGAGGAGGAGAAATCTAGGGACGAAGAGGGCAGAACTGTCTCTTCTTCTTGGAGTCTATGAGAGATCTGATCTCAATTCGTAGGATGTGTTTCTTGCTTACTCAAACCCCCTAGTTTGAAATCTGATATTTCTGCTAGGGTTTTCTCCTCTTTCATCTTGATTAAGAAACTTCCCAATATTTTGGGAGTTATCCCAATCCAAATTAGTAATTGGATAGGGATTAATCTTAATCCTATCTACAGATTAAGTTAGTTAACTCCTGATCTTATCAGGGGGTTACCAAATTCAAATCTAATTCGAATTTGGTCTCTTAGAGTGGATAAGGTTAAAGACCCAATCTTTTTACTAACATTAATCTCAGATTCGCCCCATGAACAGGTGATCATATCAGCCCAGTTCGAAATGGGCTTTTGGCCCATTAAGTGTTCAGTGTTTAACAAATTTCCAATCTGCAACCTAGTTGGGCTTCTTTGTATGGCATGGGACCCAAGCATTGATCTACACACCAGCCACATGGGTTCGGCCCAGCCTTTATTACAAGGCCCAGCCGAATTCACTAAAAGACTCAGTGGCCCCCTTGAGCCCATCACATGGACCCTATGTGCCCAACACTTACATTAAGTGGTACCTAGGCCAAACCATCTTATAAAAACCCAGGGACTGTGTGCAGGTGCAAGATTAGCCCATCAAGTATTATCCTAAATGGTGTTACACTTAACCTCTCAGCCCTTAACGATCAAGCACTGCCCGACAAGAGAAGACCTCTCCCTCGGCTGCAAGGAACAGTGCCGCACTCTCCACTCACATGGATCCCGGGAATTAAAACCTTTTGCAAATCTTTTGAAACCATACATATACATATATATATTAATTTTGCAAAACAAAATTCCAACGATTGAAATCAACTGTTGGCAGTTTGGTTTCCATTAGAGAGAGTGCATTCCCGATCATTACCATTGTCCGACAAAGGGGCTGATCCTGTCACTATGACCACTCACTTAGATGAATTCTCAGACTACCCCAACGTGTCCATGTTTTGACCCCCACTAAGGATCTCATTGATTGACACATCAAAGTAGCCCGATCCGACACCTAGTGATGTGTCATAATCGAGTCTAGGGGTCAGGTGTAACTTTCCAATTTTGCCCATTTGTCTCCAAAGTATAGGGTAGTACTGGAAATCTGGTCCGGTTCAAGGGTTCAAGCAATCCTATACTGCATGTGCCTTGGGTTTTACCCTGATGGCCGAAATAAGCCATCCCAACACTTGGTGGCACATCAGTATCAGCCTTGGTAGGCTAAATCTCCCCAGACTTATCCAATGGCTGTGAACATTTAAAACTAACACAAGTTTCTATAAGTGTCTAGTTTTAGTGTCTTACACAGAATTATACCAAACAATATGAATCAAACATGCACTTTAATTTATTTCCACTAAATAACAAAAGTACATCAAATCCGATTGAAGCTAAGGGCATACAAGACTGTCTAACAGAAAGATGAGGACTCCTCACCCATCTCTGAATTGTTTCTTGATGAGCAATTGTTTCACATAAAAGGTATGGTCCCATGGTATGCTGATATTGTGAACTGCTTGGTCACCAGAATTTTGCCTAATTACCTTAGCAAGTCCATGAAGAATAAAATCAGGTATGAGGCAAAATATTATGTATGGAGTGAACCCTACTTATGGAAATTCTGCTCTGATCAAGTAATTAGGAGGTGTGTCCTTGAGAATGAGCATATGTCTATTTTAAGATTTTGTCATAATTATGCTTGTGGTGGTCATTTTGGGCCAAATAGAACTGCTCGAAAGGTTTTAGATACTGGGCTGTATTGGGCAACCCTATTTAGAGATGCATACTTGTTTTGTAAAAACTGTGAAAGATGTCAACAAACAGGTGCATTATCTCACAGGAATGAAATGCCCAAAACCCTACTCTTGTCTGCAAAATCTTTGATGTTTGGGGTATTGATTTCATGGGACCCTTTCCTCCCTCCTGTGGTTTTGTTTATATACTTTTGGCAGTTGACTATGTCTCGAAATGGGTGGAAGCAAAGGCCACCAAGACTGATGATTCTAAGTGTGTTGTAGGGTTTATCAAATCTAACATTTTCAGTAGGTTTGGCATTCTGCGAGCCATCATAAGTGATCAAGGGACCCACTTTTTCAATAGAGCCATCGAAGTCTTGCTGAGGAAGTATGGGGTGCATCACCGAATCACCACTACTTATCACCCCTAGACTAACGGACAAGCTAAAATTTCCAATAGAGAGGTAGAGTCCATTTTAGAGAAGATGGTGAATCCAGGAAGAAAGGATTGGAGCCTATGTCTAGATGACGCACTTTGGGCATATCGAACAGCATACAAAACACCAATAGGGATGTCCCCTTACAGGTTGATTTTTGGAAAATCTTGCCACTTGTCGGTCAAAATTGAACATAGAGCCTATTGGGCAATCAAATGCTGCAATATGGACATGGAAGAAGCAGGCAAGGCAAGGAAGCTCCAATTGCAAGAACTGGAAGATTTGCGGTTAGAAGCATATGAGAATTTGAGAATCTACATAAAGAAGACCAAATTGTTCCATGATAATTTTCTTTTCAGAAAACAATTTATGATTGGACAAAAGGTTTTATTATACAACTCTCGACTCCAACTCATGCCAGGTAAGTTGCGTTCCAGGTGGAAGGGTCCATTTGTTGTTACTAATGTGTTTCCTTATGGTGCAGTAGAGATCAAAAGTCTCAATACAAGTAAGGTTTTCAAGGTGAATGGGCATCGATTGAAGTTGTTCCATGAGGATGCAAATGTCTCCTCTATGGTAGACATCTCATTGGACCTTCCTCGTTATTCATCAAGTTAAGAAAGCAAAGGAGGACATCGAGCATAACGATGTTAAACAATTGTGCTTGTAGGAGGCAACCCATTGTGTTTAGTTAATTTTGTTATTTTGTTTGGTTTTGATTTTTGTGCTTAGCAGTTGATTTTATATCTGAAGGAACCCAACATGGAGCACAGGGAAATTCCCCCAAATCCTTCTACTATATGCATAACCACATACATTAGGGACAATGTATAACTTAAGTGTGGGGTGATTAGAGAAATCTGATTGAATTTGGGACAACTGTTTCTCAACCTCTTGTCTAAACTCTTTGAACTTTTCAAAGGATTCAGACTTGTGTCACATTAGGTACACGTAACCATATCGTGAGAAATCATCTGTGAAGGTGATGAAATACACGTGTTGATTCCGTGTCCTAACACTCAGGGGACCACATACATCAGTATGTATTAGGTCAAGTGTGCCTGTACATCTTTCAGGCTTACCGTTAAATGACTGTTTCATCATCTTGCCTTGTAGGCAAGGCTCACAGGTGGGAAGATCTTCTCTTAGTTAGAAAATCCAAAGGACCATCCTTTACCAACCTTGTGATTCGGTCAACACCGATGTGGCCAAGTCGGTAATGCCACAGACACGTGGGATTAACTGTATCACGGGCTCTCTTCTTGGGGATTTCAGCCGATGTAGTTTCGGTTATGTTAGTTTCTAGAGAAGGATGTAGAACATAGAGACCGTTCTCCAGTTCCCCGTATGCAATGAATCTGTTATTTCTTTTAAAAGTAATCATATTACTAAAGAAGACAAAATAACCATCTGCACACAGTTTTGAAACAGAAATCAAATTTCTTCTAAAGTTTTGTACATAAAGACAATCTTTGAGTACAATCTTTCATTCTCTAAAAACTAACTCCATGGTTCCTATTGCCGCGACTGCAACAGTTGTAGTAGTCCCCAAGTAGATAGTGACTTCTCCTTCACTCAGCCTTCTACTTACCTTGAACCCCTGTAGTGAGTTACACGCATGAGTTGAAGCCCCGGAGTCAATACACCAGGACGCAGAAGCTACCAATAAATTGGTTTCTGTAACACAAGTTTCGAAATTACCTTTCTTGGATTCCAGGTAGGCAGGACAATTCCATTTCCAATGGCCGGTCTTCTGCTTACCTTGAACCCTTGCAGTGAGTTACACGCATGAGTTGAAACCCCGGAGTCAATACACCAGGACGCAGAAGCTACCAGTAAATTGGTTTCTGTAACACAAGTTTCAAAATTACCTTTCTTGGATTCCAGGTAGGCAGGACAATTCCGTTTCTAGTGGCCGGTCTTCTTGTAGAAGTGACAGGCATCCGATGCTTTGTCTTTCTTCCGCCTTTTGCCCTTGGTGGCTTTCTTCTGAGGCTTCTTTGCCTTCCTCTTTCTCTTGCCCATTTTGCTAGCTTCAACAAGCATAGCTACAGGCTCATCCTTTTTAATCAGTTCTTCAGCTCTTTGCAACATATTGCTGAGCTCTTGCAAGCTGACATTCAGCTTATTCATGTTATAGTTCATGATGAACGGATTAAAGGAAGGAGGCAAAGAATTAAGGATAGCGTCTATCTGGGTTGCGTGGTCCAGCCCGGATCCAAGGGCCTCCAATTCATTGATGTAACCCATCATCCGAAGACAAAGGTCGTGAACTTGTTGGCCCTTGGACATTTGAGTGGTCATCAACTGCTTCAAGACCTTTTTCTGAGTAGAATGATTCTGCTCTTCATACATCGTCCTTGATGTGTTGCTCATTGTGACACTAGCAAGTGCACTAGCCGTTCAAGTAATAAAGTAGAGAGTGAAGTATCGTTCCCACGAGGATTTAGGAAACAATTACCAATACTAAATTGAGCACTTCTTATCTGATCAACAAATAAATCAAAACTCTAATGAAAGCTAAGAAATCATAAATTAAAATCTATCTAAATCATTGGCCCAATTGCCTTCAAATCAGGTTAGAAGAGTAAGCAGTAAATGTCAATCTCAGAATTCAGCAATCTATCAATTTGGATCATTCGAAGAAATCATGATTGAGCCTTGGTTTGGTGAAACCCCAAGGTCATGAACAGCCTCTCTCAAGCGCATGTTCATCCTATGCATGAGTAACGATTCTTCTATCTCTAGCAAGAATCTAATCCCCATGCATGCATTTCTTCAAACACTTCTAAGGCATCAATTCAAATCTGAATTGATCACCAACTGAATTGTGCAAGTTATCTCTAACCTTGCACTCAATTCAGTTCTTGAATCGTAGATCTGAATTCCTAGAGTCTCTCTCAAGCACTCTAGGAATTCCAAGCTGTAGATTAATTCGCCCAATCTGAAAATTGCAGATCTGAATTCTCTTTCAAGCAATTCAGATCTTGCAATCTCAGATCTGAGTTTTGAAGGTTAGTTGGCCGAATTAATCTACAATCACACCCTTATTCAAGAAACTTCAAGTACAATGCATGACCATTTGAATGAATCAAAAAGAATTAGATTGCTGAACTGAAATTTTACAAGCTGAAATACATCAAGGAAGAATGGAAACAAGGAGAAAGAAGAAAGAAAATATAACAAAGAAACTGAATTCAAATCAAAAGAGAATGAAACTACAAATGATTTATTACAAAAGATCTTTGAATCACAAACCCTCAATTCGAACTCACCTTCTTCTTCTAGCTTGCTTGTCTTGAACTTCCTTCAGCCCTTCTTCTTCTTCTTCCTTGCGCCTAGCCTTCTTCTCTTCTCTTCTCTCAAGGTGGCCGAACCTCTAAGAGTGGGAGAGCCTTCCTCTCAAGCAATTGAACAACTTTCTCCCCTCCTAGAGGCCTCCTTATATAGTTTTTCAAGGGGGCTCTTGCCCCTTCTTGAAGTCTCTAGAATTGGGTGTATTACACCCATCATGAACCTTCTAGAGTGCTCCCTCCTTCTCTTCAAGAAACATCTAGGAGTTGCCGCCCCTAGCTCCCTTTGGGCTGCTATTTGGGCTACAACTTAGCTTGCTTTTGAGCTCAAGTGGGCTACACTCTAGGCTGTTATTTGGGCTAAAAATGGGCTGGGCCAAAATTTCCTTCTTGCTAGGCTTCTTCCCTTGGATTTTCCAAAGAGTTTCACTTGCTCTTTTTGGGCCGAATGAAATTCTCTTGCTCTCATGGCTGGGCCGGGCTGAACTTGATAAATTTTGGGTTTTCTTTTCTTGCTTTTGCCTTCTTTTTGTTGATTTGGCTCCCCCTGAAATCTTTCTTGTAATCAAGCTAAAATAGGGAAAAATTTAATTAAACCATCATAAAATTTCATGCAAAAACCTCATAAAATATAGATAAATTGTAGGTTCATCAGTCCTCAGGTTGTCCAATATGTCCTTGGCAAGTTTGATCTGATCAAACTGCCTCTGTATTGGGTTGTCAAAGGAGGCGATGATGTAACACCGGGCTAGTTTTTCTCCTCCCATTCCTGGTAGTCTCTCCTTCGGGCCTCAGAAGCCCTGTCTCCCGGACACTTCGTGGCAGGATTCTTTGCCACTTTGTCTAGCTTTTCTGAAGCTAGGACCAGCATAAGGTTCCTGTACCAGTCAGCATAGTTTGGGCCCTTAAGCTTGTTGTCATCAAGAAGCTTTGCAAAAGATCCGTTTGCCATTTTCTGATAAAAGAGCAAACATCAGTCCACAACCTAATTTGATTCATGTTCATTTCATAGATATAGCTTTTAATCTACAATCCATTTCCATTTATTCATCTCTGAGATTTCCCTCCTTTCTTAGTGATGGAAACTATGGGTTATCTCTGGAAATGTGGGAAATAACATAGGGTGCGTGGAGCCAACTGTTTCAGTTGCATAACCCCACCACCTTTCTGTGAAGGATCATATCCACTCATCATATGAATTTTCCATTTGGCCTCTGTTAGACAAGGTTCAGAGCCATTTTCAGGTAAACCTTTCTGTCCAGTGAGTGCTTCCCATCATATTCTTGAACGCCAAGGTACCGTGAAAGAGTTCCTATTTTCTGGTGAAGCCCCTCCCACATCGGTCTATGACGCCCCTATCATCTTATGAAACACTCAGATAAGCCCAACAGCAAATGGATAGCCCATTTTCTGGTGCGTTTCCTCATTACTGAAGGACCCATCCTCATGCTAATGATGGAAGGCCTTTAGAGAGTTCATCATATGAATCTCCCTATCACATGCACTCATATTAGCTAGAGGAAACAAATAATTACGCCCTAGTTTGGTTTAGGTCAAACCAAAGTCTCTCCCATTGACTTTGATAAAGTCAGATTTTGGTGGGCCTTAAATCGGCTAGGGTTCCGCACGTAACCTCTTGATGAGGTATGGGGCCCACCACTGAGGGGGGTTATCCATTGACCAAAAGAGACACCATGGCAATGATGTGCATTCAGCCATGGTGTGCGCAAGAGCCACTGTCGAATGAGCATGGGCCAAGTACTTATGGCCCATGTATGCAGCACATCACACATCCATATATCTCATGCAGGGATAAATTCATCCAATCAATTAATTATCTGTAAGGCCCATTGGAAGCCCGTTAAAATTCCATAATATTAACCATTAATATTATCTAGGTATATGGGCTGAATTAGGGTTACCTAGTTCGGTCCCTATAGCTTTATTCTTTAAAGAGGGCTATTAGTAGTTTTAACTGTTTAAAACTGGGCCTTTACAGGTTGGGCCGAATTAACCATTTAATTAAATATCAATCCTTAGGCTCATTAGTGGAAAAATTAGGGCTGACTTTCAGCCTTGATTAAACCCTAGATTTGGTCCAAACAGTTTGAACCAATCTTGGTTCGAATGGGTCTAGGGTTTGATTTTTAATTAAATCCTTAATTCAAGAAAAAAATCTGAAATTAAATAACCGATAAAAGAAAAACAATAATCAGTTAATCAGGGCTGTTCGCACACTCCATCCTGCAAAACAGAGGTTATATCACAGATTGCAGTTTCTCAAACTGCAAATCGCAAATAGAGGATCTCCCATCTACGAAATCTCCTTCTCTGCGCCGCCATTTTCGATCCAAAATTAAAAATAAATAGAAATCCTATTTCTATTAATTATTACATCAAATTGAATGCCTATACCTTGAGTCTAAAAATAAAAAAAATTATTTACAGACCAAATGCAATAAATAAATTCAATAAACTGCAAATCTTGCGATTCTCCCTGTGCAAACCAAGATTTCGATGTCCTCTTGTATGAACAGCCCATAAATCAAGAAAATTATAAAGAACTATTCTAACTAATAATCAGATTTATTTAAAATTAATTTCAGATTATTTGCCCATCTGTCTTGGGAACAAATTTCCCAAAACCCATATCTGTGCAAATTGGGTAGAACGCCTTCTCCCTATTTGCGCAGGTTCAGATCTGAAACAGAATGGTTCAAGATTTGAACCATGGCCTATACCTCTGAAGGGATAGGAAATCCATCATATGGACACCCAAGATTGCGGAATAAAGGGGCGAATTTCAAAAATTTTTCTTTCCCTTCAACTGGAAATCGAATTCCCTATTTAGAAAATCATATTTTCAAGGATCATTCTTGAACTATAAACTGAACCAGATCTGAACCAAAAGGAAGAGAGAGAGATAATACCTGATACAGAGAAATAATATCTCTCAATGGAGGTGTTCACGCCCAAGGTAGAAACCAAAATCTGCTCCCACTGAAGATGGCGCAGTGCAAGGTGGAGCAAAATCAGCAGTGTCCTTCCTAAGAGATTGATTCTTCCCAAGAATCACCTGGATGGCTTGTGAATACAACTCCTACCAATCTTTTATCCAAAAGATTGGAATCAAGATCCAATCTTGATTTCTCCCAAACAATGGAGATTGAACTGCTATAGGCAGCGACTGCAGGAAGGAGGCGGCTAGAGAGAATTTGCAGGGTGCAGAATTCTCTCCTTTGTGATCTCAGCTCTGAAGACAGGACTCGAGTCTGTTGGATGTGTCTAAAGGCTGCCGCCCCCTCTTCCTTTTATAGACTTAAAGGGATCAGCTCCTAATCCCATTAGGAGTTGCTAACCCAAATCATATCTGGATTAGAAGTCTCTTTAAGATAAGGGGTAATCCTTATCTTATTTGTAGATTAGATCAGCCAAATCCTAATCTAATTAGGAAGTTTCCAAATCTAAATCTCGTTTAGATCTTGGACTCTCTGAGTGGATAGGATGTGGGCCCAATCCTATCAGCTGATCTTATCTCAGAATTCGCCCCTTAAAGACTAATCAAATTAGTCCAGTTCGAAATGGGCTTAAGGCTCATTTAGGGTTATGTATTCATTAATCCTTCCAAATTGCTGCCTATTTGGACTTCCTTGTATGGCGTGGGACCCAAACATTGATCTACACATCAGCCACATGGGTTCAGCCCAGCCTTTGTTACAAGGCCTGGCCGAATACACTATTATGGATAGTGCACCCCCTGAAACCCATCAGATGGGTTCTATGGGCCCAACACTTACCCTAAGTGTTCCCTGGGCCAAACCACCTGGTAACACCCAGGGACGGTGGGCAGATGCAAGATTAGCCCATCAGGTATTATCCTCATTGGCCTTACACTTAACCTCTCAGCCCATAATGATCATACACTGCCCGACAAGAGAGGACCTCACCCTCGGCTGCAAGGAACAGTGTTACACTCTCTTAAGTATGGATCCTGGGAGTTAAAACCTTTTGCAAATCATTTTGAAACCATAATTTATATACTTTTATATCTCATATAAAATATATTTTGCAAAATAAATTTCAACGATTGAAATCGGGTGCCAACAGTCTAGGTTTCCATTAGTGAGAGTGCATCCCCGATCATTACCTTTGTCTAACAAAGGGGCTGATCCTATCACTATGATCAACCACTCAGATGAATTCTCAGACTGTCCCAACATACCCAGGTTTTGACCCCCGCTAATGATCTCACTGGTTGGTACATCAAAGACAGCTCAATCCGACACCTAGTGCAGTATCATAATCGAGTCTAGGGGTGGGGTGTAACTTTCCAGTTTTGCCCATCAATCTCGAAGGTCCAGGGCAATACTGGAAATCTGGTCCAGTTCAAAGATTCAGTTAATCCCACACTGTATGTGCCTAGGGACTCACTCTAGTAGCTGAGACAAGCATCCCCAACCGACTTGGTGGCACCACAGTGTCAGCCTTGTCTGGATAGGTCTCCCCAAACCGGCCCACTGGCCGTGAACATTCTAAACTAACACGAGTCTCATTAAGTGTCCAGTTTAAAGGTATTACACAAAAACATACCAAGGGAACATGAATCAAATATGCACTTTTATTCATTTACAATAAACTCATAAAGTACATCATTTTGATTGAAGCTAAGGGCATACAAAATTGTCTAACAGTTATCCTAATCCAAATCAGTATTTGGATAGGGGTTAATCTTAATCCTATCTGCAGATTAAGTTAGTTAACTCCTGATCTTATCAAAAGGTTACCAGATTCAAATCTAATTTGAATTTGGTCTCTTAGAGTTGATAAGGTTAAAGACCCAATCCTTTTACTAACATTAATCTCAGATTCGCCCCATAAATAGGTGATCATATCAGCCCAGTCACAAAAAAACTCTGTGACCCCTTGAGCCCATCATATGGACCCTATGGGCCCAACACTTACATTAAGTGGTCCCTGGGCCAAGCCATCTTATAAAAACCCAGGGACTGTGGGCAGGTGCAAGATTAGCCCATCAGGTATTATCCTAAATGGTCTTACACTTAACCTCTCAGCCCTTAAAAATCAAGCACTGCCCGACAAGAGAAGACCTCTCCCTCGGCTGCAAGGAACAGTGTTGCACTCTCCACTCACATGGATCCCGAGAATTAAAACCTAATGCAAATCTTTTGAATCCGTACATATACATATATATATTAATTTTGCAAAACAAAATTCCAACGATTGAAATCAACTGCCGGCAGTTTGGTTTCCGTCAGAGAGAGTGCATTCCCGATCATTTCCATTGTCCGACAAAGGGGTTGATCCTGTCACTATGACCACTCACTCAGATGAATTCTTAGACTACCCCAACATGTCCAGGTTTCGATCCCCACTAAGGATCTCACTGATTGACACATCAAAGACAACCCGATCCGACACCTAGTGATGTGTCATAATCGAGTCTAGGGGTCAGGTGTAACTTTCCAGTTTTGCACATCTGTCTCCAAGGTCTAGGGCAATACTAGAAATCTGGTCCGGTTCAAGGGTTCAAGCAATCCCATACTGCATGTGCCTTAGGTCTTACCCTGATGGCCGAAACAAGCCATCCCAACATTTGGTGGGACATCAGTATCAGCCTTGGCAGGATAAATCTCCCCAGACTTATCCAATGGTTGTGAACATTTAAAACTAACACAAGTTTCTATAAGTGTTCAGTTTTAGGGTCTTACACAGAATTATACCAAACAGCATGAATCAAACATGCACTTTAATTTATTTCCACTAAATAACAAAAGTACATCAAATCCGATTGAAGCTAAGGGCGTACAAGACTGTCTAACAACTCACACTTGCACTTAGGTCCAATCTGGTACAAGCCGGAGTCCCATACTTTCCATGTGTTTCTCAAACACCTTCTGTGTCAGTGGCTTAGTCAATGGGTTTGCCACATTATCTGCTAATGCTACCTTCTGAATTAGGAGGTCCCCTCTACCAACGATCTCCCGCAGTACATGGTACTTCCTCTCGATGTGCATTGACTTCGAGTGGGCCCGAGGTTCTTTAGCCTAGGCAATCACTCCATTGCTGTCACACAACAACGGGATGGGTGATGTGCTGGATGGAATCACTCCCAATTCGTGTATGAATTACTTCATCCACACGGCTTCCTTGGCAGCTTCACTTGCGGCAATGTACTCGGCCTTGGCTGTGGAGTCTACAGTGGACCCCTATTTGCTGCTTTTCCAGCAAACAGCACACGATCCTATCATGAAAACATACCCAGATGTAGACTTTCTATCATCCGGATCCGACTGGAAATCAGCATCGGTATACCCCAGAACTTGTAGTGAACTACCATCGAATACCAGACAAAACTCTTTTGTCCTTCGAAGGTATTTAAGTATGTTCTTCACAGCAATCCAATGCTCCTGCCCTGGGTTAGCCTGGAATCTGCTTACCACACTCACTACCTGAGCTATGTCTGGGCAAGTGCACAGCATGGCATACATGATGCTCCCTACGGCTGAGGCATAGGGAATGTCTCTCATGCCCTCAATCTCCTCAAAAGTCTTAGGAGATATCTTCTTGCAGAGAGTTACTCCATGTCTGAAAGGAGCATTTCCTTTTTGGAGTTTTCCATACTGTACCTCTTGACAATTTTGTCAATGTAAGCAGTCTGGGATAATCCAATTATCCGCTTCAATCTATCTCTATAGAGTCGAAGACTTAATATGTATGAAGCTTCTCCAAGATCTTTCATGGAAAACTGATGTGACAGCCATACCTTGACCGAAGTCAATATTCCTACATCATTCCCAATGAGTAGGATATCGTCCACGTACAATACCAAAAAGGTAATCTTATCCCCATTGGACATCCTATAAACACAGGTGGCGGGTTTGTCGAAGCCCTCAAAATTAGTACTAGTCCCACAATAAAATATTTGCAATAAAAGTGGTTCTAGGTCGAATCCCACAGGGAGCAAATCAGTAATCTCTTAGCCGAATGGATAAAATAATTGTGTGGAAAAATTAAATAACTAAAATTAAAAGAATAACAAACTAAACAAACAAGAGAAAATCAGTCTTACCGAATTTTGATTCAAGGGTTCGGGTTGAATCGATTGGCCATCGATCCTAGGTACAATTCAGCATTCTTGCAATTCAAGCATTTAACCTTAGATTTATTAGGATAGCCATAATAAACCTTGTGTTTTCCTAATTTAGTTGACCAAACCCAGCATTCGATCAACACTTATCACTACTCAACTGGGTACGATAGCGTTCCATGTTAAACAATGATAGCATTAAGATTTGTGAAAACAGTTAAACCAAAATAACAATAATTGAGATAGCTGCAATTACTGAATTTTGTTCCATCGATTCTTTTAGGTTGAACCATGTTAAAACATTGGTCAAAGGCTGTCACGAACAATTGACCCAAAAAGATATCAACCTAATTGCTACTTGTACCATTATTCGTGACAATTACGGATCACCAAAATCATGGATAGCAGTAGGAAAATCAACATTAATTCAGTTTGTCAGACTAATTAACATTAACATCCAATAAAAATTTGCACAAGAACCAATGAATACTTGAATTAAAAAGAAAGAAAACAAAGTAACTACAGAACCTCACAATGACACAATCGAACCTCCCCCCTTGAACCAGAAAAAGAAGCTTAGCTACTCATGATCAGCGCAATCTCCATGCTCTTCTTCTCCATAGCCGAACTGCCTTCTTGCTTCTTGGTCTTCTTGATGATCTCTTGGATCTTGGAATGAGTGATTTCTAGAGCTGGTTCGCCCCCCTCTTTATATTGCCAAAGGAGACGGCTGTTTTCCAACTCCTTCTAGGAGATCATCTTATCCTTAGGGAGTTTTGATCTTATCTTGAACTAATCCTATCCTATCTCTTATCTAATGCTCTAGTCTCAATCTTCTTATCTCTCTAGAATTACATTCAAGAATTTAGATCTGATAAAACTCTCTCCTTGGAGATTACATTCGAAATTCGGACTCTTAACTCTTGAATTCGAGTTGGGCTGCTTCAAGCTACTTCTGCGAGTTGGGCTTAAGTTGTGAAATGGGCCTGGCTGCGAACTTGCTCCGACTTTGGGCTCATTTTCGTACTCGATGCGGGCCGAATCTGTCAAAACCCAAAACATAAAAGTTGTGGGCCTTCCTTTCTTCTTTCTAATGCTTCTTGAATTGTCCAATTCGGTGTCCTGAATTGAGAGTTAGTCCCAGATTACTGACTGTCGCCGAAACTGTGCAAAATCACCCGATTTGTCCTGTTTTCTTCCAATTGCCTTCTTTATTGCCCTAAATCGAAATACAAGAGTAATGAGTTCATTTAAGTGATAAATAAATATAAAAGAGTGAGTATTAGAGGATAAAAATAGGGTTCTTTTTGGTCTCATCAACAGGGCACATTCGGATTCTGCTGAAAGTCAAATGTTTTGACAGCAGAATCAAAATGGATGTTCCAACTCCTAGAAGCCTGCTTAAGTCCATATATGGATCTATTGATTTTACATACCATATGTTCCTGACCAGCAGCAATGAAGCCTTGTGGCTGCTGCATGTAGATATCTTCACTAAGATCTCCATTCAGGAACGTGGTTTCGACATCCATTTGCCAAATTTCATAGTTATGGTATGCTGCTACAGCTAGCAGGATCCTAATGGATTTAAGCATGACCACGGGCGAAAAGGTTTCCTCATAATCGATGCCTTCTCTCTGAGTATACCCTTTTGCCACCAAGCGAGCTTTGTAGGACTCAATCCTGCCATCGGGGCCCTTCTTCCTCTTGTAGATCCATTTGCAACCAATTGCTTTTACCCCGGAAGGCGGATCTACTAGAGTCCAGACTCCATTGGTCTCCATCGAGTCCATCTCAGCTCTCATGGCCTCCATCCACATCTGAGAATCTATGTCTAACATATCTTCCACATAAGTCACGGGATCCTCTTCACTAGTCAAGGCTTCCACCAGGTAGGTATCCTGGTCATAACCATATCGGACTAGTGGTCTGGATACCCGGGTGGACCTTCTAGGTTGGTCACTACCTGGAACTTGTGGGACATCTCCCACTACTCCTGAGCTCTCCTCATCAAGAACTATTTCCTGATGGTGAGTGTCCATGATCTATTCGGATTCTACGAATTGGGCGTTTCGATTGCAGAACACTTTCTGCTCACTTGGGTCATAGAATAGATAACCCATTGAATCCTTTGGGTACCCTATAAATAGGCAACGGTTGGTTTTGGATTCAAACTTGTCAGCACTTGTTCTTTTAACGTGTGCAGGACAACCCCAAATCTTCAAGTGTCTCACTCTTGGTTTCCTTCCGGTCCATAGTTCATATGGAGTTTGGTTGGAACCCGATTCAGCACGTAGATAGCAGTCTCTAATGCATATCCCCAAAAGGATGTGGGTAATTCTGAGCATACGAGAAGTGACCGGACCATGTCCAACAAGGTCCTATTCCTCCTCTCTGAAACACCATTGAGTTGTGGTGTAGCAGGAGGAGCTAGTTGTGACACTATCCCATTATCCTTTAAGTAGTCCCTGAATTCGTCAGAGAGATACTCGTCACCTCGATCTGATCGAAGGGCCTTAACTTCTCTCCCTAACTGTTTCTCGACTTCCTATCTGAACTCTTTGAACTTTTCAAAGGATTCAGACTTGTGTCTCATTAGGTACACGTAACCATATCGTGAAAAATCATCTGTAAAGGTGATGAAGTACACGTGTTGATTCCGTGTCCTAACACTCAGGAGACCAAATACATCAGTATGTATTAGGTCAAGTGTGCCTCCAGATCTTTCAGGCTTACCATCAAATGGCTGCTTAGTCATTTTACCTTGAAGGCAAGGCTCACAAGTGGGAAGATTTTCTACGGTTAGAAAATCCAAAGGACCATCCTTTACCAGTCTTGTGATTCAGTCAACACCGATATGGCCAAGTCGGTAATGCTAGAGGCACGTGGGATTAACTGTATCACGATTCCTTTTCTTGGGATTTTTTACCAACATAGTTTCGGTTAGGTTAGTTTATAGAGAAGAATGTAGAACATAGAAACCACTCCCCAGTTCCCCGCATGCGATGAATTTGTTATTCCGTTTAACAGTAATCATATTACTAAAATAAACAGTATATCCATCAACACAAAGTTTAGAAACAAAAATTAAATTTCTTCTCAAGTTCTATACATAAAGACAATCTTTAAGTACAAAGACTCCTTCTCTAAAAACTAATTCTACGGTTCCTATTGTTGCAGCTGCAACACTTGCAGTCCTTCCCAAGAATAGTGTTGCTTCGCCATCACTCAATCTTCTGCTAACTTTGAAACCTTGCAATGAGTTACACGCATGAGTTGAAGCCCCGGAGTCAACACAGCAGAACATAGAAGTAACTAACATATTAGTTTCTATGACACAAGTTTCGATGTTACCTTTCTTAGATTCCAGGTAGGTAGGATAGTTCCTCTTCCAGTGGTCGGTCTGTTTGCAGAAGTGACAGACATCAGATGCCTTGTTCTTCTTCTGCTTCTTGGGTTTGGCAGCTTTCTTCTGGGGCTTCTTTGCCTTTCTCTTTTTCTTGCCCGATTTGTTAGCTTCAGCAAGCATAACCACAGGCTCATCCTTCTTTAAAAGATCCTCGGCCCTCTACAACATATTGCTGAGTTCCTGGACGCTGATATTCAGCTTATTCATATTGTAGTTCATAGTGAATGCATTGAAGGAAGAGGGCAAAGAATTCAGTATGGCATCCACTTGCGTGCCAAGATCAAGCCTGGATCCAAGAGCTTCGAGTTCATTAATGTATCCCATCATCCGAAGACAATGGTCATGAACATTTTGCCCCTTGGACATCTGCGCGGTCATGAACAATTTCAGGACTTTCTATCGAGTAGAACGGTTCTGCTCTTCATACATTGTTCTTAGACTGTCCAATATGTCCTTTGCTAGTTCGATCTGATCGAACTGCCTCTGTATTGAATTGTCTAATGAGGCAATGACAAAGCAGTGGGCTAGGGAGTTCTTATCCTCCCAATCTTGGTAGTCCCTCCTACGGGCCTCGGAAGCCCTATCACCCGGACGTTCCGGGGCAGGACTTTTCACCACCTTATCTAACTTTTCAGAAGTTAGGACCAGCATAAGATTTCTGTACCAGCCGGCATAGTTTGGGCCCTTAAGCTTGTTATCATCTAGAAGCTTTACAAATTGACCATTTGCCATTTTCTGATAAAATAGCAAAAATGTTAGTCCACAACCTTAGTTTGATTCATGTTACCTACATAGATATGGCTTTTAATCTATGTTCCATTTCCATCTATTCATCTCTAAGATTTTCCCTCCCTTCTTAGTGATGGAGATGACAGAATGTCTCTGGAAATGTGGGAAATCACATAAGGTGCGTGAAGCCAACTGTTTTAACTGCATAACCCCACCACCTTTTTGTGACGGATCATATCCACTCATCAGATGAGTTTCCCTTTGGCCTCTGTCAGACAAGGTTCAGAGCTGTTTTCAGGTAAACCTTTCTGTCCAGTGAGTGCACACCCATCATATTTAGGTTACGCCAAGGTACCATGCGAGAGTTCCCATTTTCTAGTGAAGCCCCTCCCACGTCGGTCTATGACGCCCCTATCATCTAATGAAACACCCTAACAAATCCAACAGCAAATGGATAACCCAATTTTATGGTGTATTTCCTCATTACTGATGGACCCATCATCGTGCTAATGACAGAAGGCCTTTAGAGAGTCCATCATATAGATCTCCCTATCACACGCACTCATATTTGCTGGAGGGAACAAAATTATGCCCTAGTTCTAATTTAGGTCAAATCAAAGTGGCTCCCACTGACTTTAATAAAGTCAGATCTCTGGTGGGCCTCAATCGGCTAGGGGTTCCGTACGCATCCCTTTTCAGGGTTGTGGGGCCCACCAAGTAGAGAGGGGGTCATCCAATGACCTTAAAGGACACTATGGAAATGATGTGCATTCAGCCATGGTGTGCGCAAGAGCCACTAACGAGTCAACATGGGCTAAGTGCTTATGGCCCATGGTCGTAGCACATCAAACATCCAAACGTCACATGTAACGGAGGAATTGATCCAATCAATCAACTACTGTAAAGCCCATCGAATAGCCCATTTAAAAACTTAAAGCATTAATAATTAATGTCTACTAGGTGTATGGGCTGAATTGCAGTTAGCAGTTCGGCCCATACAGCTTTTCTCACAATAATGGGCTTTTGCAGTTTTAACCCTTTAAAACTGGGCTTTACAGGTGGGCCGAATTAATCCCTGTAATTGAACATCAGATTTGGAATAACAAGTGTGAGAAAAATGGACTGAAAAACAGCCCCTTTCGAATCTCAGATTCGGTCCAAACAGTTTTGGTCCAATCTAGTTCGAAATGGTCCAAAACTGATTTTCAATTCAAGAATTAATTCATGAGAGATCTGAAATTAATAATTTTGATTTTAGACAATTACAAATCAAATATGGACTGTTCGTACCACCTGAAAAATAGAGGTTAATCACAAATGTTATAGTTTCATAAACTGTAAATCGCAGGTGGCAATTTCTCCATCTGCAAATCTCCAGCGCCGCCATCTTCTTCCTTCTTCTTTAATCAAGAAAATAAATAAAAAACAGAAATCCTATTTCTATTAATTAATTACATTCTTGATCAAATCCTATATATTCAGTCTAGAAAAATAAATAAAATATTTACAGACTGAATTGAATAAAATAAATAAAAAAGGGTGCGCAGACCATCTACACCAAAACTACACTGCGATCTCCAGGTTCGAACAGTCCATTAAATCAAAATAAATAAAGAACAACTCTAAATAAATTTTAGATTTAACAAAATTAATTTCAAATCAATCGCCCTTAACAAGAAACCATTTCTTGAAAAAAAGAAAGCAATCTATGCAGATCTTGGCAGAACATCTTCAGTCCATCTGTGCAGGGTCAGATCTGATTTTCTTTTGGCTCAAGATTCGAACCAGTGGCTCTGATACCACTGAAAGAATGGTAGGATCCATCTAATGAATGCCAAGAAAGGTGCGGAATGGGGGGCGAATTTCAAAAAAAAATTTCCTACCTTCTTCCAATCTGGGAATCATATTCCCTAAATTTAGAATACATTATTCAAGGATTCTTCTTGAACCAAAATTAAACTAGATCTGAATCAAAAGGAAACAGGAAGGATTATATCTGATCCGGAGAAACAATATCTCCCAAAGTTGGTGTTCACGCTCAAAGAAGAAACAAAGATCCGCTCCTACTGAAGATGACACAGCTGTGGATAGAACGGAACCAGCAGGGTGCGTCCTACACACTAGATTCTTCACAAGAACCCTCTGGAAACCTTGAACACCGAATCCTTTTGTCTTTCTTGCAAGACAGTTGTCAAGAACTAATTTCTTGACTTCCTGTTGCTGCAAAGATCCAATCTTCCAACAGGTAGTGGCGGTGGCTGAAGGAGGAGAAGTCCAGGGAGGAAGAGGGCAAAACTGTCTCTTCTCTCTAGAGTCTGTGAGAGATCTGATCTCAACTCGCAGGATGAGTTTCTTGCTTACTCAAAACCCCTAGTTCGAAATCTGATATTTCTTCTAGGGTTTTCTCCACATTCTTCTTGATTAAGAAACCTCCCAATATTTTTGGGAGTTATCCCAATCCAAATTAGTATTTGGATAGGGGTTAATCTTAATCCTATCTACAGATTAAGTTAGTTAACTCCTGACAAGAGAAGACCTCTCCCTCGGCTGCAAGGAACAGTGTCGCACTCTCCACTCACATGGATCCCAGGAATTAAAACCTTTTGCAAATTATTTTTAAACCGTACATATACATATATTAATTTTGCAAAACAAAATTCCAACGATTGAAATCAACTATCGGCAATTTGGTTTCCATCAGAGAGAGTGCATTCCCGATCATTACCATTGTACGACAAAGGGGCTGATCCTGTCACTATGACCACTCACTCAGATGAATTCTCAGACTGCCCCAACATGTCCAGGTTTTGACTGTTAAACAGTTTTGTATGCCCTTAGCTTCAATCAAAATTGATGTACTTTATGAGTTTATTGTAAATGAATAAAAGTACATATTTGATTCATGTTCCCTTGGTATGTTTCTATGCAATACCCTTAAACTGGACACTTATTGAGACTCGTGTTAGTTTAGAATGTTCACAGCCAGTGGGTCGGTCTGGGGAGACCTATCCTGACAAGGCTGACACTATGGTGCCATCAAGTCGGTTGAGGTGGCTTTTCTCAGCTACCGGGGTGAGACCCAGGCACATACAGTGTGGGATTAATTGAATCTTTTAACTGGACCAGATTTCCAGTATTGCCCTGGACCTTCGAGATTGATGGGCAAAACTGGAAAGTTACACCCAACCCCTAGACTCGATTATGATACTACACTAGGTGTCGGATCGGGGTGTCTTTGATGTACCAGTTACTGAGATCCTTAGCGGGGGTCAAAACCTGGGTATGTTGGGACAATCCGAGAATTCATCTGAGTGGGTGATCATAGTGACAGGATCAGCCCCTTTGTTGGACAAAGGTAATGATCGGGGATGCACTCTCACTAATGGAAACCAAGACTGCCGACAACCGATTTCAACCGTTGAGATTTGTTTTGCAAAGTATATTTTATATGAGATATAAAAGTATATATATTATGGTTTCTAAAATGTTTGCAAAAGGTTTTAATTCACGAGATCCATATAATTGGAGAGTGCAACACTGTTCCTTGCAGCCGAGGGAGAGGTCCTCTCTTGTCGGGCAGTGCAAGATCATTATGGGCTGAGAGGTTAAGTGTAAGACCATTGAGCATAATACCTGATGGGCTAATCTTGCATCTGCCCACAGTCCCTGGGTGTTACAAGGTGGCTTGGCCCAGAGACCACTTAGGGTAAGTGTTGGGCCCATAGAGCCCATTTGATGGGTTTCAGGGAGTGCACTGTCTATAATAGTGTATTCGACCAGGCCTTGTAACAAAGGCTGGGCCGAACCCATGTGGCTGACGTGTAGATCAATGCTTGGGTCCCATGCCATACAAGGAAGCCCAACTGGGCAGCAGTTAGGAAGGTTAAGTGAGCATAAGCTTGATGAGCCTAAAGCCCATTTCGAACTGGGCTATTTATTTAGTTAATTAAAGGGGCGAATTATGAGATGGATTAGCAGATAGGATAGGGTCTTAATCCTATCCACTTAGAGAGTCCAGTTCTGAATGTGATTTAGATCTAGAAACCTCCTAATGGGATTAGGATAAAGCTAATCTAATCTGCAGATAAGATAAGGGTTTATCCTTATCACTAGAAGAGAAGGCTGATCCAAATATGATTTGGATAAGCACCTCCTAGTGGGATTAGGAGCTGATCTTTTATTTTTAACAAAAAGAAGGATGGGGCGGCAGCCTTGAGAGAGAATAAGAAACACATCAGATCCTCTTTAGTGCTGAAATAAAGAAGAGAGAATTCTGCAGCCTGCGAATACTCTCTTGCCGCCTCCCTGCTCTTGTCGCCCTGTTTGCCAGTTCGATCTCCAGCTGTGGGAGAAGTCAAGATTGGATCTTGACATCAGTTCTTTGAGAAAGGATTGAAAAGGAAGTTGTGCTCACGTTCCATCCTACTGTTTCTTGCGAAGGACAGAGTTCTTGGGGAAGAACACTGCTGATTCTGCTCCATCCTGCACTGCGCCATTTTCAGTGGAGCAGTCTTTGGATCCTTCCTTGGGTGTGAACACCTTCGTTGGGAGACATTACTTCTCCGTATCAGGTATTATTCTCTCCCATTCCTTTTGGTTCAGATCTGGTTCAGTTTAAGGTTCAATATTTATATTTGAAACTATGATTTTCTAAATAGGGAATGTGATTCCCAGTTGAAGGGAGAGGAAAAAATTTTTGAAATTCGCCCCTTATTCCGCAGTCTTTGGGCGTCCATGTGATGGATCTCTCATCCCTTTAGTGGTATCACAGCCAGGTTCAAATCTTGAACCATTCTGTTTCAGATCTGAACCTGCGCAATTAGGGAGAAGGCGTTCTACCCAATTTGCGCAGATTTGGTTTTTGGGAAATTTGTTCCCAAAACAAATGGGCAAATAATCTGAAATTAATTTTAAATCAATCTGATTATTATTTAGAATTGTTCTTTATAATTTTCTTGATTTATGGGTTGTTCATACAAGAGGAGATCGAATTCTTGGTTTGTGCAGGGAACCTGCGATTTTGTAGTTCTTGATTCATTTTGGGTCTGTAAATAATTTTTTTTTATTTTCTAGACTCAATGTATAGGTATTCGATCTGATGTAATTATTAATAGAAATAGGATTTCTATTTATTTTTATTTTGGATCGAAGTTGGCGGTGCAGAAAAGGAGATTTCGCAGAGAAGGAGATTTCGCAGATGAGAGAAATGCTATCTGCGATTTGCAGTTTGTGAAACTGCATTCTGTGATCTGACCTCTGTTTTGTAGGAAAGATTGTGCGAACAGCCCTGTTTGACTGATTCTTGTTTTTCCTTTTATCAGTATTTAATTTCAGATTATTTTCTTGAATTAAGGGTTTAATTAAAAATCAAACACTAGACCCATTCGAACCAAGATTGGTTCAAAACTGTTTGGACCAATTCTAGGGTTTAATCAAGGCTGAATGTCAGCCCTAATTTCCCACTAATGGGCCTAAAGATTGATATTTAATTAAATGGTTAATTCAGCCCAGCCTGTAAAGGCCCAGTTTTAAATAGTTAAAACTGCAAAAGCCCATATTAAAGGATAAAGCTATATGGGCCGAACTGGGTAACCCTAATTCAGCACATATACCTAGATAATATTAATGGTTAATATTAAGGAATTTTAACGGGCTTCTAACGGGTCTTACAGATAATTAATTGATTGGATCAATTTATCCCTGCATGTGATGTATGGATGTGTGATGTGCTGCGTACATGGGCCATAAGTACTTGGCCCATGCTCATTCAACAGTGGCTCTTGTGCACACCATGGCTGAATGCACATCATTGCCATTGTGTCCCTTTTGGTCATTGGATGACTTCCCTCAGTGGTGGGCCCCACACCTCATCAAGAGGTTACGTGCGGAACCCTAGCCGATTCAAGGCCCACCGAAATCTGGCTTTAAGAAAGTCAATGGGAGCCACTTTGGTTTGACCTAAATCAAACTAGGGCGTAATTTTGTTCCCTCCAGCTAACATGAGTGCATGTTATAGGGAGATTCATATGATGAACTCTCTAAAGGCCTTCCATCATTAGCATGAGGATGGGTCCTTCAGTAATGAGGAAACGCACCAGAAAATGGCTATCCATTTGCTGTTGGGCTTGTCTGAGTGTTTCATAAGATGATAGGGGCGTCATAGACCGATGTGGGAGGGGCTTCACCAGAAAATGGGAACTCTCTCACGGTACCTTGGCGTTCACGAATATGATGGGTAAGCACTCACTGGACAGAAAGGTTTACCTGAAAATGGCTCTGAACCTTGTCTGACAGAGGCCAAAGGGAAAACTCATATGATGACTGGATGTGATCCTTCACAGAAAGGTGGTGGGGTTATGCAGCTGAAACAGTTGGCTCCATGCACCCTATGTGATTTCCCACATTTCCAGAGACAACCCATAGTCTCCGTCACTAAGAGAGGAGGGAAATCTCAGAGACGAATAAATGGAAATGGATCGTAGATTAAAATCCAGATCTATGAAATGAACATGAATCAAATTAGGTTGTGGACTGATGTTTGCTCTTTTATCAGAAAATGGCAAATGGATCTTTTGCAAAACTGCTTGATGACAACAAGTTGAAGGGCCCAAACTAGGCTGACTGATACAGGAACCTTATGCTGGTCCTAGCTTCTGAAAAGCTGGACAAAGTGGCAAAAAATCCTGCCCCAGAGCGTCCGGGTGATAGGGCTTCTGAGGCCCGAAGGAGAGACTATCAAGAATGGGAGGAGAAAAACTCCCTCGCCCGGTGTTACATCATTGCCTCCTTAGACAACCCGATACAGAGGCAGTTCGATCAGATCAAACTTGCCAAAGACATATTGGACAGTCTCAGGATAATGTATGAAGAGCAGAATCGTTCTACTCGACAAAAGGTCTTGAAACAGTTCATGACCGCACAAATGTCCAAGGGTCAACAAGTTCACGAGCATTGTCTTCGGATGATGGGATACATCAACGAACTGGAGGCTCTTGGATCCGGGCTGGACCTTGCAATCCAGATAGATGCTATCCTTAACTCTTTGCCTCCTTCCTTTAATCCGTTCATCATGAATTATAACATGAACAAGCTGAATGTCAGCTTACAGGAGCTCAGCAATATGTTGCAAAGAGCTGAAGAACTGATTAGAAAGGATGAGCCTATAGCCATGCTTGTTGAAGCTGGCAAGACAGGCAAGAGAAAGAGGAAGGCAAAGAAGCCTCATAAGAAAGCCGTTAAGAGCAAGAAGCAGAAGAAAGACAAAGCATAGGATGCCTATCACTTCTGCAAGAAGACCGGCCACTGGAAAAGGAACTGTCCTGCCTACCTGGAATCCAAGAAAGGTAACTTCGAAATTTGTGTTATAGAATTTGTTGGTAGCTTCTGCATCCTGGTGTATTGACTCCGGGTTTTCAACCCATGCTTGTAACTCACTGCAGGAGTTCAAGGTTAGCAGAAGGCTGAGTGAAGGAGAAGTCATACTCTACTTGGAGACTACTGCAACTGTTGCAGCCGCGGCCATTGGAACCGTGGAGTTAATTTTTAGAGAATGAACAATTGTACTGAAAGACTGTCTTTATGTGCAAAATTTAAGGAGAAATTTGATTTTTGTCTCAAAACTGTGTGCAGATGGTTATTCTATCTTCTTTAGTAATACAATTACTATTAAAAGAAACAACAGATTCATCGCATACGGGGAACTAGGGAACGGTCTCTATGTTCTACATCCTTCTCTAGAAACTAACATAACCGAATCACAAGGTTGGTAAAGGATGGTCCTTTGGATTTTCTAACTGTAGAAGATCTTCCCACTTGTGGGCCTTGCCTACAAGGCAAGATGACGAAACGGCCATTTAACGGTAAGCCTGAAAGATGTACGGGCACACTTGACCTAATACATACTGATGTATGTAGTCCCCTGAGTGTTAGGACATGAAACCAACACGTGTATTTCATCACCTTCACAAATGATTTTTCACAATACGGTTACGTGTACCTAGTGAGACACAAGTCTGAATCCTTTGAAAGGTTCAAAGAGTTCAGACAAGAGGTCGAGAAATAGTTAGGGAGAGAAATTAAGGCCCTTCGATCAGATCGAGGTGGCGAGTATCTCTCTGACGAATTCAGGGACTACTTAAAGGACAATGGGATAGTATCACAATTAGCTCCTCCTGCTGCACCACAACTTAATGGTGTTTCGGAGAGGAGGAATAGGACCTTATTGGATATGGTCCGGTCGCTTCTCATACACTCAGAGTTACCCACATCCTTTTGGGGTTACGCATTAGAGACTACGATTTATGTGCTGAATCGGATTCCAACCAAATCGGTTTCGAATACTCCATATGAACTTTGGACCGGAAAGAAACCAAGTGTCAGACACTTGAAGATTTGGGGTTGTCCACCACACGTTAAAAGAATGAGTGCAGACAAGTTGGAATCTAAGACCAGTCGTTGCCTATTTGTAGGCTACCCAAAAGGCTCTGTAGGTTACCTATTCTATGACCCAAGTGAGCAGAAAGTGTTCTGCAGTCGTAATGCGCAATTCTTGGAAACTGACTATATCCTAGACACCCATCGTCAGGAAGTTGTTCTTGATGAGGAGAGCTCAGGAGCGGGGGGAGATGTCCCACAAGTTCCAGGTAGTGACCAACCTAGAAAATCCACTCGGGTATCGAGGCCACCAGTCCGTTATGGTTATGACCAGGATAGTTACCTGGTGGAAACCTTGACTAGTGAGGAGGATTCCGTGACTTACACGGAAGCTATGTTGGACATAGATTCCCAGAAGTGGGTGGAGGCCATGAGAGCAGAGATGGACTCAATGGAGACCAATGGAGTCTAGACTCTAGTAGATCCGCCCTCCGGGGTAAAAGCAATCAGTTGCAAATGGATTTACAAGAGGAAGAAGGGCCCCAATGGTAAGGTTGAGACCTTTAAGGCTCGTCTGGTGGTGAAAGGTTACACTCAGAAATAGGGCATCGATTATGAGGAAACCTTTTCGCCTGTGGCCATGCTTAAATCCATTAGGATCCTGCTAGCTATAGCAACATACCATGATTATGAGATTTGGCAAATGGATGTCAAAACTGCATTCCTGAATGGAGGTCTTACTGAAGATATCTATATGCAGTAGCCGCAAGGCTTCGTTGTAGGTCAGGAAAACATGGTATGTAAACTTAATAGATCCATTTATGGATTTAAGCAAGCTTCTAGAAGTTGGAACATCCGTTTTGACTCTGCCATCAAATCGTTTGACTTCGAGCAGAATTCGGATGAACCCTGTGTCTACAGGAAGTACAGTGGAGATAAGGTTACCTTCTTGGTTCTGTATGTAGATGACATTCTACTCATTGGGAATGATGTAGGTATGTTAACTACGGTGAAAGTATGGTTATCACAGCAATTCTCCATGAAAGATCTTGGAGAAGCATCCTATATACTAGGTCTTCGACTCTATAGAGATAGATCGAAGCGGATAATAGGGTTAACCCAATCTGCTTATATTGACAAAATAGTCAAGAGATACAGCATGGAAAACTCCAAGAAAGGAAATGTTCCTTTCAGGCATGGAGTCCCTCTCT
This sequence comes from Nelumbo lutea, assembly GCF_056320005.1. Classification (NCBI taxonomy): domain Eukaryota; kingdom Viridiplantae; phylum Streptophyta; class Magnoliopsida; order Proteales; family Nelumbonaceae; genus Nelumbo; species Nelumbo lutea. Next base: position 65,437,801 of record NC_142687.1, on the reverse strand, counting down.
CCAAGAAGATGTCTCCCAAGACTTCTGAGGAGATTGATGGCATGAAAGACGTTCCCTATGCCTCTGCCGTGGGGAGCATCATGTATGCCATGCTGTGCACTCGTCCTAACATAGCTCAGGCAGTGAGTGTAGTAAGCAGATTTCAGGCCAACCCAGGGCAGGAGCATTGGACTGATGTGAAAGCATACTTAAGTACCTTCGAAGGACAAAAGAGTTTTGTTTAGTATTCGACGGTAGCTCACTAAAGATCCAAGGGTTTACAGGTGCCGATTTCCAATCAGACCCAGATGATAGAAAGTCTACATCTGGATATGTTTTCACGATAGGATCATGTGTTGTTTCCTGAGTGTCAGCAAACAGGGGTCCTAAGTTGCAAATTAATAGTCCACAACCCAAGCCGAACACATTGTCGTAAGTGATGCTGCCTTATGAATGAAGGTGTTCATTCATGAATTTGGAATTCAGCACATCACCCATTCCATTGTTGTATGACAACACTGGACCTACGGGAGGATGATAATCAGAGGTAGCATCAGCGGAGAATGTGGTAGACCCATTGACTAAGCCACTGACACAGAAAGTGTTTATGAAACACGTGGAAAGCATGGGACTCTGGCTAGTACCTGATTGGACCTAAGTGCAAGTGGGAGCTGTTAGACAGTTTTGTATGCCCTTAGCTTCAATCAAAATTGATGTACTTTATGAGTTTATTGTAAATGAATAAAAGTGCATTTTGATTCATGTTCCCTTGGTATGTTTCTGTGTAATACCCTTAAACTGGACACTTATTGAGACTCGTGTTAGTTAAGAATGTTCACAGCTAGTGGGTCGGTCTGGGGAGACCTATTCTGACAAGGCTGACACTGTGGTGCCATCAAGTCGGTTGAGGTGGCTTGTCTCAGCTACCGGGGTGAGATCCCAGGCACATACAGTGTGGGATTAATTGAATCTTTGAACTGGACCAGATTTCCAGTATTGCCCTGGACCTTCGAGATTGATGGGCAAAACTGGAAAGTTACACCCGACCCCTAGACTCGATTATGATACTGCACTAGGTGTCGGATCGGGGTGTCTTTGATGTACCAGTCAGTGAGATCCTTAGCGGGGGTCAAAACCTGGGTATGTTGGGACAATCCGAGAATTCATCTAAGTGGGTGATCATAGTGACAGGATCAGCCCCTTTGTCGAACAAAGGTAATGATCGGGGATGCATTCTCACTGTTGGAAACCAAGACTGCCGGCAGCTGATTTCAACCGTTGAGATTTGTTTTGCAAAGTATATTTTATATGAGATATAAAAGTATATATATTATGGTTTCTAAAATGTTTGCAAAAGGTTTTAATTCCCGGGATCATATAAGTGGAGAGTGCAACACTGTTCCTTGCAGCCGAAGGAGAGGTCCTCTCTTGTCGGGCAGTGTAAGATTGATGAACCTTCAATTTATCTATATTTTATGAGGTTTTTGCATGAAATTTTATGTTGGTTTAATTAGATTTTGCCCTATTTTAGCTTGATTGCAAGAAAGATTTCAGGGGGAGCCAAATCAACAAAAAGAAGGCAAAAGCAAGAAAAGAAAGCCCAAAATTTATCAAGTTCAGCCCGGCCCAGCCATGAGAGCAAGGGAGTTTCATTCGGTCCAAGTAGCGCAAGCTAACTCTTTGGAAAACCCAAGGGAAGAAGCCTAGCAAGAAGGAAATTTCGGCCCAGCCCATTTTTAGCCCAAATAACAGCCTAGAGTGTAGCCCACATGAGCTCAAAAGCAAGTTAAGTTGTAGCCCAAATAGCAGCCCAAAGGGAGCTAGGGGCGGCAACTCCTAGAAGTTTCTTGAAGAGAAGGAGGGAGCACTCTAGAAGGTTCATGAGGGGTGTAATACACCCAATTCTAGAGACTTCAAGAAGGGGCAAGAGCCCCCTTGAAAAACTATATAAGGAGGCCTCTAGGAGGGGGGAGAGGTGTTCAATTGCTTGAGAGGAAGGCTCTCCCACTCTTAGAGGTTCGGCCACCTTGAGAGAAGAGAAGAGAAGAAGGCTAGGCGCAAGGAAGAAGAAGAAGAAGGGCTGAAGGAAGTTCAAGACAAGCAAGCTAGAAGAATAAGGTGAGTTCAAATTGAGGGTTTGTGATTCAAAGATCTTTTGTAATAAATCATTTGTAGTTTCATTCTCTTTTGATTTGAATTCAGTTTCTTTGTTATATTTTCTTTCTTCTTTCTCCTTGTTTCCATTCTTCCTTGATGTATTTCAGCTTGTAAAATTTCAGTTCAGCAATCTAATTCTTTTTGATTTATTCAAATGGTCATGAATTGTACTTGAAGTTTCTTGAATAAGGGTGTTATTGTAGAGTAATTCGGCCAACTAACCTTCAAAACTCAGATCTGAATTCTCAGATTTGAGATTGCAAGATCTGAATTGTTTGAAAGAGAATTCAGATCTGCAATTTTCAGATTGGCCGAATTAATCTACAGCTTGGAATTCCTAGAGTGCTTGAGAGAGACTCTAGGAATTCAGATCTACTATTCAAGAACTGAATTGAGTGCAAGGTTAGAGATAACTTGCACAATTCAGTTGGTGATCAATTCAGATTTGAATTGATGCCTTAGAAGTGTTTGAAGAATTGCATGCATGGGGATTAGATTCTTGCTAGAGATAGATGAACCGTCACTCATGCATAGGATGAACATGCGCTTGAGAGAGGCTGTTCATGACCTTGGGGATTCACCAACCCAAGGCTCAATCATGATTTATTCGAATGATCCAAATTGATAGATTGCTGAATTCTGAGATTGACATTTACTGCTTACTCTTCTAACCTGATTTGAAGGCAATTGGGCCAATGATTTAGATAGATTTTAGTTTAGGATTTTTTTAGCTTTCATTAGAGTTTTGATTTATTTGTTAATCAGATAAGAAGTGCTCAATTTAGTATTGGTAATTGTTTCCTAAATCCTCGTGGGAACGATACTTCACTCACTACTTTATTACTTGAACGGCTAGTGCACTTGCTAGTGTCACAATGAGCCACGCATCAAGTTTTTGGCACCGTTGCCAGGGATTTATAGAAGCAATATTGGGTGTCATCACCACCCCAATTCACCCTAGGGCACTTCTGCTATTCCCCAAAAACAATTTGGTAGCAATAACTGAAGGTAAGGCAATTGAGAATTCAGATCTGAACTCAGACTTGAGTTCAGACCTGAATTCTGCTATTGTAGAACTGCTCAGTTCAGATCTGAGTTCAGATGAACTCAGACCTGAACTGATACAAGTTTAAGGTGAATTGGGTGCCATCATCACCCCAATTCACCCTATGATAAATCGGACATAACCCAAAGGTAATTGGATAGCAAAGAATGAAAAAGAAAATTCAGATCTGAACTGATACAGACCTGAACTATAGTTGAGGACTGAACTGATACAGAGCACATTTTGGATTTTAGGTGAACTGAACATTTGCTTTATCCACTTGTAACCAAGCTACATTAGCTAAGGAGGTGTATGTTTGGATTGAATAATTGTTATGCCTCAGATATTTAATAAAAATTAGCACTTTCCAAGTATTTCTGTTAGCATTCAGATCTGTAGCAGGGCTGCTATAGTACAACAGTTAGCAGACCTGATTTCAGATTTCTACAAAAGTTGTGTGGACCGAATAGCTTGCAATACCAAACATTGCAGACCCAATTTTCAGGTCTTAGCAAGTGTTTGATATGCATCAGCTATACAGGTTTGAGCTTCAATTGTAGAGCTTAAAATCCTTAAACCAAGCCTAACTCAGGACTGGTTTTAGTTTATTTCAGATCCTTTTAATATATTTTTCAGATCAGATCTGATTTCAGCCCTAAAGCATCACAGATTTGATTCCAACCTTAATGGATGTATATTGTAGTGTATACCAATGAGTGTGTATGAGATATACAGCTCGGATCTGAATTATTATTTGTTAATTTCTCTAGACTAACAATACCAAAGACTTGTAGATTTGAACTCAACTAAATTGGGTCTGAATTCAGATGTTGCAATCGATGGATGTAGATAAAGGAACCTTGAATAAGATGATTGGTTTAAATCTGCTTTTAGTATAATCGGCTTCATTTATTCATGATAGGATGTAGGTTTTTGTATTCCAATAATTCACTTTACATTTTCAGTGTGATAGGATTAGTTATTTATTTTCTTTTGTGAATATTGGCATTTTTATTGCTTTGACCTTAACAGTTTATGACAAGCAGACCTGAACTGGAAGAGATCCTTTACGACCCGGAGATTGAACGGACTCTCCGTGTCTGTTTGAGAGCTGCTAGGCAAGTCAGACAAGAAGCACAAGAAATGGCTGAACAAAGAACTATGATGGATTATGCCAAGCCCACCCTCACCGGGACTGTCTCCAGCATTATCAGGCCAACTATTGCTGCCAATAACTTCGAAATTAAACCGGCCATAATCCAAATGATACAAAATACGGTTCAGTTTTGTGGTATGGCTCATGAGGATCCGAATGCCCATATTGCTAACTTCTTGGAAATCTGTGACACCTTCAAACACAATGGGGTAAGTGATGATGCCATCCGGCTGAGGTTATTCCCATTTTCTTTGAAGGATAAAGCCAAAGCTTGGTTGAACTCATTACCGGCAGGATCTATAGCCACATGGGACGAAATGGCCAGCCGTTTTCTCTCTAAATATTTTCCCCCTTCTAAAACTGCTAAAATGAGGAATGACATCACTACTTTTTTCCAGCAAGAGGGGGAATCTTTATATGAGTCATGGGAACGATACAAGGAGCTGTTAAGGAGAGTTCCTCACCATGGCCTCCCCATTTGGCTGCAAGTGCAGACTTTCTATAATGGTCTTACTGACTCAAATAAGACCATATTAGATGCTGCAGCCGGAGGATCCATAAATAATAAAACTTCTGAGGTTGCCCATGCACTTATTGAGGAAATGGCAGCCAACAACTATCAATGGCATTCGGAAAGAACTCAAACTAGGAAGCAGCAAGGCTTGCATAATGTTGACACTTATACAGCACTATCTGCACAAATAGGAGCACTCAGTAAGAAAATAGATGAAATGCAGATAGCTGCCATGCATGTGCAGCCTCTTAATTGTGAATTGTGTGGGGGAGGCCACATCAGTACAGACTGCCAAGTTGGCAATCAGTTCAGACCATCTACTGAACAAGTTGACTATGTCAGCAATTCGTCAAGACAGCAGGGTTACCAGAGTCACCATACTTTTCATCCAGGATGGAGGGGACATTCAAACCAGTCCTGGCCAAATCAGCATACTTCCAAGCCGTTCCACCAGACTTATCATCAGCCTGAACCAAAATCCAATTTGGAGGAACTGATGACAAAATTTATAGCAGGTGCATAAACTAGGTTCCAGAACCAGGAAGCCTCAATCAAAAACCTGGAAAACCAAGTGGGGCAATTGGCACAATTAATCTCTTCCAGATTGCCGGGAACTCTTCCAAGCAACACTGAAGTGAATCCACGAGAGCAGGTGCAAGCTATTACCTTAAGGAGTGGAAAAGAGTTGCCTGAGGTAGAAAAGAAGAATTGGGCTGAACCCAAGGCAGAAACAAGTCTTGGGACCAGACAACAGAAGACGGAACAACCAGAAGCACAACAAGGGATGCACCAACAACCACAAGTTCCATTCCCTAACAGGCTGAAGCAACAAAAATTGGAGAAGGAATTTGGTAAGTTTCTTGAAATATTTAAAAGTTTACATATTAATATTCCTTTTGCTGATGCTTTAGCCCAGATGCCACACTATGCAAGGTTTTTGAAGGAATTATTGGCAAACAAAAGGAAACTGGGAGATGTGGCTACAGTTGCATTAAATGAGGAATGTTCTGCTATCCTTCTGAACAAGCTGCCTCAGAAACTCAAAGATCCAGGGAGTTTCACTATTCCTTGTACCATTGGCAGTTTAAAAATTGAAAAAGCTTTATGTGACCTGGGAGCTAGCATCAATTTAATGCCATATTCTATCTTCAAGAAATTGGGGTTGAATGAACCCCAACCCACTAGAGTGGCATTACAATTGGCTGATAGATCCATTAGACATCCTAGGGGGATCATAGAAGATGTGTTAGTTAAAGTTGACAAATTCATTTTTCCAGTTGATTTCATTGTGTTAGACATGCAAGAAGATGTGGAGGTCCCGCTTATCCTAAGGAGACCTTTCCTGGCTACCGGGAAAGCAATGATTGATGTCCAACAAGGACAACTCAGCCTTAGGATACAAGATGAGGAGATAATTTTTAAAAAGTCTAATGCTATGAAACATGCACCCTCTAGTGATGATTCTTGTTTTATGATTGATGCCATTGAATTGACAATTGATGAATGCTTCCAGGTAAGTAGAATAACTGATCCTCTTGAACTCTGCCTCCAGCAGGGAGAACTTGAAGAAGGAGAAAATGAAAAAATAAACCTCATGATAGCATACCTGAATGATAAGCCTCAATTTAGGGGAAAGGGGTTTCTTAAATTAGAGAACTTAGGCAAATTGCCTGGACCATCAGGTAAGCCATCACCCCAAGAATCCCCCACCCTTGAACTGAAGCAATTACCATCCCATTTAGAGTATGCTTTCCTTGAGGAACCATCAGATCTCCCCGTGATAATTTCCGCAGCGCTGAATCCCTTACAAAGAGAAAAATTATTAAGAGTGCTGTGGGAACACAAAAATGCTATAGCTTGGAAGGTAGAAGATATCAAAGGCATTAATCCATCAATCTGCACTCACAGAATTTTGATGGAAGAGGACAGCAAGCCTTCCGTTCAACCCCAAAGGCGCCTGAACCCCAACATGAAAGAAGTGGTAAAGGCTGAAATAATTAAGTTGTTAGATGCTGGGATCATTTATCCTATTTCTGATAGTTCTTGGGTAAGCCCTGTGCAAGTTGTGCCCAAGAAAGGGGGTACGACTGTTGTTCCAAATGAGAAAAATGAACTCATCCCTACTAGAACCGTTACCGGATGGCGTGTGTGTATTGACTATAGAAAATTAAATGAAGCCACCCGGAAGGACCATTTCCCTCTCCCATTTATGGATCAAATGTTGGAGAGGCTAGCCGGGCATGAGTATTATTGTTTCTTGGATGGATATTCAGGGTATAACCAGATACCAATTGCACCAGAAGATCAAGAAAATACCACTTTTACTTGCCCATATGGAACCTTTGCATACCGAAGGATGCCCTTTGGGTTATGCAATGCCCCAGCAACCTTTCAGCGATGTATGATGTCTATATTTTCTGATATGGTTGAAAAATTTATTGAGATCTTCATGGATGATTTTTCAGTTTTTGGCTCTTCGTTTGATGCATGTTTGAATAATCTGGAACAAGTGCTTACTAGATGTAAAGAAACACATCTTGTGTTGAATTGGGAGAAATGTCATTTTATGGTGCAAGAAGGCATAGTGCTTGGACACAAGATCTCTCAAAGAGGTATAAAAGTCGACAAGGCCAAGGTGGAGGCAATTGAAAAATTGCCAACCCCAACATCTGTTCGTTCTTTAATAAGTTTCTTAGGACATGTCGGATTCTATAGAAGGTTTATTAAAGATTTCTCAAAAATTTCCAAGCCATTATCTACCTTGCTTCAGAAAAAAGTGCCTTTTGAATTTTCAACTGAATGCCTTCATGCTTTCAACATCTTGAAAGACAAATTGATCCATGCACCTATCATGGTAGCACCAGATTGGACCCTCCCATTTGAATTAATGTGTGATGCGAGTGATTTTGCTATAGTAGCTGTTTTAGGACAAAGAATGAACAAACATTTTCAGCCAATTTACTATGCTAGCAGAACCTTGACTGGACCCCAACTCAATTACACCACCACAGAAAAGGAGCTGCTAGCAGTAATATTTGCACTTGATAAGTTTCGTTCATATCTGATATTATCCAAGGTTGTTGTCCACACAGATCACTCGGCATTAAGGCACTTGCTTACCAAGCAAAACTCAAAACCAAGACTGATCAGGTGGATCCTTTTATTGCAAGAGTTTGACATTGAGATTAGAGACATGAAGGGTGCTGCAAACCTGGCTGCTGACCATCTCTCCCGGTTGGACACAGTAAGCTCAAAAGAGGGGATAACCAGCAACATTCGAGAAGAATTTCCGGATGAGCAATTGTACTCAATATAGAAATACTCATATCCTTGGTATGCTGATTTTGCTAATTATCTAGCTGTACAAGTCCTTCCTCCTAACCTTTCATATCAACAGAAAAAGAAATTCCTTTTTGATGTAAAATACTACTTGTGGGAGGAACCCTTTTTGTATAAATTGTGTGCAGATCAGATCATAACGAGATGTGTCCCCGAGGAGGAGATGGAGTCGGTACTCCAATTTTGCCATGATAAAGAAGCAGGAGGTCATTTTGGAGCTAGTCGCACTGCAGCCAAGGTTTTGCAATCAGGTTTTTATTGGCCCACACTTTTCAAAGATGCCCATAGGTATGTGTCCACATGTGACAAATGCCAAAGATTGGGAAACATTTCCCGACGGAATGAAATGCCCCTTTCCAATATTTTAATCTGTGAAATCTTTGATGTTTGGGGTATAGATTTCATGGGACCTTTCCCGAATTCTTTTGGGAATAAGTACATCCTCGTTGCAGTTGACTATGTATCCAAATGGGTAGAAGCCATGGCTTTACCCACAAATGACTCAAGAAGGGTGGTACACTTCCTAAAGAAGCTATTCTCCCGATTTGGCACTCCGCGAGCTATAATTAGTGATAGGGGAACTCACTTCTGCAATAGCCAATTTGAGAGGTTAATGCAGAAATATGGAATTACACATAAATTAGCTACCCCTTATCACCCTCAAACCAGTGGCCAAGTGGAGTTGGCTAACAGGGAACTCAAAAGAATTCTGGAAAAGACCGTAGCATCTGCCGGAAAAGATTGGTCCATCAAATTAGATGATGCATTATGGGCATATAGAACTGCATTTAAGACACCCATTGGCATGTCCCCCTACAGATTGGTCTTTGGTAAAGCATGCCATTTACCAGTTGAATTAGAACACAAGGCCTATTGGGCTCTTAAATTCTTAAATTTTGACATTCAGGCCACAAGGGCTAAAAGGCGGTTGCAATTGAATGAATTGGATGAATTCAGACTTACCACCTATGAGAATGCCAAAGTTTATAAAGAAAGAATAAAAAACTGGCATGATAAGAACTTGCTGAGACGGGACTTTTATGTAGGCCAACAGGTATTGTTATATAATTCCCGTCTCCGCTTGTTTCCAGGTAAGCTGAGATCCAGGTGGTCTGGACCCTTTACCATTTCACAGGTTTTTCCCCATGGGGCTATAGAACTCACCCACCCGGTTCAGGGCACGTTTAAAGTAAATGGTCAGCGGCTGAAACCATATTTAATGGGCGGTACTGTACCCCCTCCATCCACTATTTCTCTTGATAACCAATAATCTTTTATGCTTGCTCATGAACAGGGTAAGGAATCTTTTTGTCATTTATCTTTTTAGAATATTAGTTAGTAAAATAAAGATCTTTTTCTCAAAATTCCAATTCTTTAAGGACTCAGTTCATCCTTTTCTTTTCTTCAGTTTACTCTAGCAAGTGTGCTCCCCTAACAATACGAACATTGAGGACAATGTTCATCTTAAGTGTGGGGGAGTGAGCCCGAGGCTAGGGTATGAGGGCTGAAACCATGCACCCCAACACACATATGCAGGCAATGACATAACTAAAAAAAAAGACTGAAATCCCTCAAGTTCATTACTATTTATTTAATGATTTTTTTTAAGAAGGAATTCAATGAGTCTCAGGGAGACTGATGTACTTGTTAAGTTTTTATTCTTGTGAATGACCCAATTTGATATATGCATGAGAAAAGGGGAGCTGAATATGCTTTTCAGCATGACTAGCCCTAACTTCCTTCATATGTATGGAAGCCCTTGATGGTCAAGAAAGCTAGTGCACATCTGAAGTGTTGATTCTTGAGGTTCAATAATTGCAAAGAAGGACAAAAGCCCAAATTGACTCCGCTATTTTGAGTTGAATAGTAAAACTAGCAGCTCAGAACATGAGTCCTACCTCAAGTAAGTGACTAGTGTGAGATGGAGCATAAGATGCACTCACACCAAAAAAAAAAAAAAAAAAAAAAAAAAAAGAAGAAAAGAAAAGAGAGAGAAAAGTGTGAGATGGAGCATAAAATGCACTCACACCAAAAAAAAAAAAAAAAAAAAAAAAGAAGAAGAAGAAAAGGGTGAGATGGAGCATAAGATGCACTCACCCTTAGAAATAAGTAATTGTGGTGACAACCGAGGTTCAAAGGGGCACTCTAAAGTTGAACTCTCATTGAGATTTAGTTACAGATGTGAAACTTAGTGAAATTTGATTATTAACCTTGACAATTAAGGAGCTGATTTATATATGAATTAGGAGTGAAGGCTAGACTATGATGAAATTCATATTCTCCTTTCCTCGGATCTGATACATATCTTAAATGGTAATTTACAAGAATAAGAGTTGAGCACTTACAAAAGTTCCCCGACTACTCATTGCATTTCTATCTTAAAAAGTTCACCAGGTAAATGGTGAGAACAGAAGGGGGGAATGTTAAGTTTATGGCTGATGTCTTTGCTTGAGGACAAGCAAAAGCTTAAGTGTGGGGGTATTTGATGAATTTACAATTTATCTATAATTTTTGAGGACTTTAGCATGGATTTTTATGCCGGTTTTATTAATTTTTGCCTTAATTTAGCTTAATGCTAAGAATAAGTTCAGGGATAATCAATCCAAGAAAAGGAAGGAAAAAGGCAAGAAAAGAAGGTTCAAAAAGACCAATTTCAGTCCAGCCCGGTCGTGGAAGCAAGAGAGAGCACTTCGGCCCAAAAAGAGCAAGTGAATTCCTTGAGAAAACCCAAGAAAATAAAGCCTAACTATGAGGAGAATTCGGCCCAACAAGGAAGGCCCATTTTTAGCCCAAATAACAGCCTAGCGTGTAGCCCACATGAGCTCAAAAGCAAGCTAAGTTGTAGCTCAAATAGCAGCCCAAAGGGAGCTAGGGGCGACAACTCCTAGATGTTTCTTGAAGAGAAGGAGGGAGCACTCTAGAAGGTTCATGAGGGGTGTAATACACCCCATTCTAGAGGCTTCAAGAAGGGGCAAGAGCCCCTTTGAAAAACTATATAAGGAGGCCTCTAGGAGGGGAGAAAGTTGTTCAATTGCTTGAGAGGAAGGCTCTCCCACTCTTAGAGGTTCGGCCACCTTGAGAGAAGAGAAGAGAAGAAGGCTAGGCGCAAGGAAGAAGAAGAAGAAGGGCTGAAGGAAGTTCAAGACAAGCAAGCTAGAAGAAGAAGGTGAGTTCGAATTGAGGGTTTGTGATTCAAAGATCCTCTGTAATAAATCATTTGTAGTTTCATTCTCTTTTGATTTGAATTCAGTTTCTTAGTTATATGTTCTTTCTTTTTTCTCCTTGTTTCCATTCTTCCTTGATGTATTTCAGCTTGTAAAATTTCAGTCGCAATCTAATTATTTTTTATTCATTCAAATGGTCATGAATTATACTTGAAGTTTCTTGAATAAGGGTGTTATTGTAGAGTAATTCGGCCAACTAACCTTCAAAACTCAGATCTGAATTCTCAGATCTGAGATTGCAAGATCTGAATTGCTTGAAAGAGAATTCAGATCTGCAAATTTCAGATTGGGCGAATTAATCTACAGCTTGGAATTCCTAGAGTGCTTGAGAGAGACTCTAGGAATTCAGATCTACTATTCAAGAACTGAATTGAGTGCAAGGTTAGAGATAACTTGCATAATTCAGTTGGTGATCAATTCAGATTTGAATTGATGCCTTAGAAGTGTTTGAAGAAATGCATGCATGGGGATTAGATTCTTGCTAGAGATAGAAGAACCGTCACTCATGCATAGGATGAATATGCGCTTGAGAGAGGCTGGTCATGACCTTGGGGTTTTACCAAACCAATGCTCAATCATGATTTATTCGAATGATCCAAATTGATAGATTGCTGAATTCTGAGATTGACATTTACTGCTTACTCTTCTAACCTGAATTGAAGGCAATTGGGCCAATGATTTAGATAGATTTTAATTTAGGATTTCTTAGCTTTCATTAGAGTTTTGATTTATTTGTTGATCAGATAAGAAGTGTTCAATTTAGTATTGGTAATTGTTTCCTAAATCCTCGTGGGAACGATACTTCACTCACTACTTTATTACTTGAACGGCTAGTGCACTTGCTAGTGTCACAATGAGCCACACATCACACTTTTATTCATTTACAATAAACTCATGAAGTACATCATCTTGATTGAAGCTAAGGGCATACAAAACTGTCTAATAGGTATATTTCTATCTAAGACCCTAAAACTGGACACTTATAGAGACTCGTGTTAGTTTTAAATGTTCACAGTCATTAGATAAGTCTGGGGAGATTTATCCTACCAAGGCTGATACTGGTGCGCCACCAAATGTTGGGATGGCTTGTCTCAGCCACGAGGGTAAGACCCAAGGCACATGCAGTATGGGATTACTTGAATACTTGAACTGAACCTGATTTCTAGTATTGCCCTGGACCTTGGAGACATATGAGAAAAACTGGAAAGTTACACCTGACCCCTAGACTCGATTATGACATTTCACTAGGTGTCGGATCGGGCTATCTTTGATATGTCAATCAGTGAGATCCTTAGTGGGGGTCAAAACCTGGGCATGTTGGGGCAGTTTGAGAATTCATCTGAGTGAGTGATCATAGTGATAGGATCAGCCCCTTTGTCGGACCATGGCAATGATTGAGAATGCATTCTCTCTGAGGGAAACGAAACTGCTGGCAATTGATTTCAATCATTGGTATTTTGTTTTGCAAAATTAATATATATAAATGTATATGTACGGTTTCAAAAGGTTTGCAAATGGTTTTAATTCCCGGGATCCATGTGAGTAGAGAGTGCAGCACGGTTTCTTGCAGCCGAGGGAGAGGTCCTCTATTGTCGGGCAGTGCTTGATCATTAAGGGCTGAGAAGTTAAGTGTAAGACCATTTAGGATAATACCTGATGGGCTAATCTTGCACCTGCCCACAATCCCTGGGTTTTTATAAAATGGCTTGGCCCAGGGACCACTTATTGTAATTTTTGGGCCCATAGGGTCCATGTGATGGACTCAAGGCGTCACTGAGTTTTTCAATGAAATCGGCTGGGCCTTATAATAAAGGCAGGGTCGAACCCATCTGGCTGGTGTGTAGATCAATGCGGATTGGAAACTAGTTAAACACTGAACACTTAATGTGCCAAAAGCTCATTACGAGCTGGGCTGATATGATCACCCATCTATGGGGTGAATCTGAGATTAATGTTAGTAAAAGGATTGGGCTTTTGACCTTATCCACTCTGGGAGACCAAATTCAAATCAGATTTGAATTTGGTAGCCTCCTAATAAGATCAGGAGTAAACTAACTTAATCTGCATATAGGATTAAGATAATCTCCTATCCAAAATTCGATCTTTGTAGAAGAAAGAAGTCAAGATATCTGTTCTTGACATCAGTCTTGTAGGAAAGACTGAAAAGGATTCGGTGTTCAGAGTTTCCAGTGGGTTCTTGCAAAGGATCCAGTGTGTAGGATGCACCCTGCTGGTTCCGTTCCATCCATAGCTGTGTCATCTTCAGTAGGAGCAGATCTTGGTGTCTTGTTTGGGCGTGAACACCAACTTTGGGAGATACTGTTTCTTCGGATCAAGTATAATCTTCCCTATTTCTTTTGGTTCAGATCTGGTTCAATTATGGTTCAAGTAGAATCCTTGAATATTGTATTCTAAATTTAGGGAATACGATTCCCAGTTGGGAGAAGGTAGGAAAATTTTTGAAATTCGCCCACCCATTCTGCACCCTCATGGCATCCATTAGATGGATCCTACCATTCTTTCAGTGGTATCAGAGCCATAGGTTCGAATCTTGAACCAAAAGAAAATCAGATCTGAACCTGCACAGTTGGACAAAAGATGTTCTACCAAGATTTGCGCAGATTGTTTTCTTTATTTCAAGAAACTGTTTCTTGTTAAGGATGATTGATCTGAAATTAATTTTTATTAAATCCAAAATTTATTTAGAACTATTCTCTATTTATTTTGATTTGATGGACTGTTCAAACCTAGAGATCGCAGTACAGATTGGGCGCAGATGGTCTGCACAAACTTTTTTCCTTTTTATTCATTTATTTTATTCAATTCGGTTTGTAAATATTTTTTTTTTATTTTTCTAGACTGAATGTATAGGATTCAATCAAGAATGTAATTAATTAATAGAAATAGGATTTCTGATTTTTAATTTATTTTCTTGATTAAAGAAGAAGGTAGAAGAAGGCGACGCTGGAGATTTGCAAATGGAGAAATTGTTCTCTGCGATTTGCAATTTGTTAAACTGCAACCCTAGTGATTAACTTCTGTTTTGCAGGTGGTACGAACAATCCATAGTTGATTTATGTTTGTCTAAAATCAAAATTATTAATTTCAAATCTTTCATGAATTAATTCTTGAATTGAAAATCAGTTTCAGACCATTTCGGACTAGATTGGACCAAAACTGTTTGGACCGAATCTAGGGTTCGAAAGGGACTATTTTTCAGTCCATTTTTCCTCATCCTTTCGTTCCAAATCTGATGTTCAATTATAGGGATTAATTCGGCCTACCTGTAAAGCCCAGTTTTAAAAGGAATAAAACTGCAAAAGCCCACACTTGTGAGAAAAGCTGTATGGGCCAAACTGCTAACTGCGATTCAGCCCATACACCTAGTAGACATTAATTGTTAATGTTATGGATTTCAAATGGGCCATTAAATGGGCTTTACATCAGTTGATTGATTGGATCAATTCCTCCCTTTTTCATGTGATGATTGAATGTTTGATGTGCTGTGACCATGGTGTCCCTTAAGGTCATTGGATGACCCTTCCTTTCTTGGTGGGCCCCACAACCCTGAAAAGGCCTTCTATCATTAGCACATATGAGTTTATGAAAGTCAGTGGGAGCCACGGTTAAGGCCTACCAGAAATCAGACTCTATGAAAGTCAGTGGGAGCCACTTTGGTTCGACCTAAATTATAACTAGGGCGTAATTTTGCTCCCTCCAGCAAATATGAATGCATGTGATAGAGAGATCCATATGATGGACACTCTAAAAGCCTTTCGTCATTAGCACAATGATGGGTCCATCAGTAATGAGGAAACGCACCATAAAATTGGGCTATCCATTTGTTGTTGGATCTGTTAGAATGTTTCATAAGATGATAGGGGCGTCATAGACCGATGTGGGAGGGGTTTCACCAGAAAATGGGAACTCTCTCATGGGACCTTGGCGTAACCTAAGAATGATGGGTGTGCACTCACTGGACAAAAAGGTTTACTTGAAAGTGGCTCTAAACCTTGTTTGACAGAGGCCAAAGGGAAACTCATCTGATGAGTGGATATGATTTATCACAGAAAGGTGGTGGGGTTATGTAGCTGAAACAGTTGGCTTCATGCACCCCATGTGATTTCCCACATTTCCAGAGACATTTCATCGTCTCCGTCACTAAGAAAGGAGGAAAATCTCAGAGATGAATAAATGGGAATGGAACATAGATTAAAAGCTATTTCTATGTAGGTAACATGAATCAAACTAAGGTTGTGGACTAACGTCTTTGCTATTTTATCAGAAAATGGCAAACGGTCAATTCGCAAAGCTTCTAGATGAGAACAAGCTTAAGGGCCCAAACTATGCCGACTGGTACAGAAATCTTATGCTGGTCCTAACTTCTGAAAAGTTAGAAAAGGTGGTGAAAAATCCTGCCCTGAAGCGTCCGGGCGATAGGGCTTCTGAGGCCCGTAGGAGGGACTACCAAGATTGGGAGGATAAGAACTCCCTATCCCACTGCTTTGTCATTGCCTCACTAGACAACTCAATATAGAGGCAGTTCGATCAGATCGAACTAGCCAAGGACATATTGGACAGTCTAAAGACAATGTATGAAGAGCAGACCGTTCTACTCGACAGAAGGTCCTAAAACTATTCATGACCGCGCAGATGTCCAGGGGCAGAAAGATCATGACCATTGTCTTCGGATGATGGGTTACATTAACGAACTTGAAGCCCTTGGATCCAGACTAGATCTTGGCACACAAGTGGATGCCATCCTGAATTCTTTGCCCTCTTCCTTCAATGCGTTCACAATGAACTACAACATGAATAAGCTGAATGCCAGCATCCAGGAACTCAGCAATATGTTGTAGAGGGCCGAGGATCTACTCAAGAAGGATGAACATGTGGTTATGTTTGCTGAAGCTAACAAATCGGACAAGAAAAAGAGAAAGGAAAAGAAGACCCAAGTAAGTGACCAATGTGAGATGGAGCATAAGATGCACTCACACCAAAAAAAAAAAAAAAAAAAAAAAAAAGGTGAGATGGAGCATAAAATGCACTCACCCTTAGAAATAAGTAATTGTGGTGACAACTGAGGTTCAAAGGGGCACTCTAAAGTTGAACTCTCATTAAGATTTAGTTACAGATGTGAAACTTAGTGAAATTTGATTATTAACCTTGACAATTAAGGAGCTGATTTATATATGAATTAGGAGTGAAGGGTAGACTATGATGAATTTCATATTCTCCTTTCCTTGGATCTGATACATATCTTAAATGGTAATTTACAAGAATAAGAGTTGAGCACATACAAAAGTTCCCCGACTACTCAATGCATTTCTATCTAAAAAGTTCACTAGGTAAATGGTAAGAACAGAAGGGGGGGAATGTTCAGTTTATGGCTGATGTCCTTGCTTGAGGACAAGCAAAAGCTTAAGTGTGGGGGTATTTGATGAACCTACAATTTATCTATATTTTATGAGGTTTTTGCATGAAATTTTATGTTGGTTTAATTAGATTTTGCCCTATTTTAGCTTGATTGCAAGAAAGATTTCAGGGGGAGCCAAATCAACAAAAAGAAGGCAAAAGCAAGAAAAGAAAGCCCAAAATTTATCGAGTTCAGCCCGGCCCAGCCATGAGAGCAAGGGAGTTTCATTCGGCCCAAGTAGCGCAAGCTAACTCTTTGGAAAACCCAAGGGAAGAAGCCTAGCAAGAAGGAAATTTCAGCCCAGCCCATTTTTAGCCCAAATAACAGCCTAGAGTGTAGCCCACATGAGCTCAAAAGCAAGCTAAGTTGTAGCCCAAATAGCAGCCCAAAGGGAGCAAGGGGCGGCAACTCCTAGAAGTTTCTTGAAGAGAAGGAGGGAGCACTCTAGAAGGTTCATGAGGGGTGTAATACATCCAATTCTAGAGACTTCAAGAAGGGGCAAGAGCCCCCTTGAAAAACTATATAAGGAGGCCTCTAGGAGGGGGGAGAGGTGTTCAATTGCTTGAGAGGAAGGCTCTCCCACTCTTAGAGGTTCGGCCACCTTGAGAGAAGAGAAGAGAAGAAGGCTCAGCGCAAGGAAGAAGAAGAAGAAGGGCTGAAGGAAGTTCAAGACAAGCAAGCTAGAAGAAGAAGGTGAGTTCGAATTGAGGGTTTGTAATTCAAAGATCTTTTGTAATAAATCATTTGTAGTTTCATTCTCTTTTGATTTGAATTCAGTTTCTTTGTTATATTTTCTTTCTTCTTTCTCCTTGTTTCCATTCTTCCTTGATGTATTTCAGCTTGTAAAATTTCAGTTCAGCAATCTAATTCTTTTTTATTTATTCAAATGGTCATGAATTGTACTTGAAGTTTCTTGAATAAGGGTGTTATTGTAGAGTAATTTGGCCAACTAACCTTCAAAACTCAGATCTGAATTCTCAGATCTAAGATTGCATGATCTGAATTGCTTGAAAGAGAATTCAAATCTGCAATTTTCAGATTGGCCGAATTAATCTACAGTTTGGAATTCCTAGAGTGCTTGAAAGAGACTCTAGGAATTCAGATCTACTATTCAAGAACTGAATTGAGTGCAAGGTTAGAGATAACTTGCACAATTCAGTTGGTGATCAATTCAGATTTGAATTGATGCCTTAGAAGTGTTTGAAGAAATGCATGCATGGGGATTAGATTCTTGCTAGAGATAGAAGAACCGTCACTCATGCATAGGATGAACATGCGCTTGAGAGAGGCTGTTCATGACCTTGGGGATTCACCAACCCAAGGCTCAATCATGATTTATTCGAATGATCCAAATTGATAGATTGCTGAATTCTGAGATTGACATTTACTGCTTACTCTTCTAACCTGATTTGAAGGAAATTGGGCCAATGATTTAGATAGATTTTAATTTAGGATTTTTTTAGCTTTCATTAGAGTTTTGATTTATTTGTTGATCAGATAAGAAGTGCTCAATTTAGTATTGGTAATTGTTTCCTAAATCCTCGTGGGAACGATACTTCACTCACTACTTTATTACTTGAACGGCTAGTGCACTTGCTAGTGTCACAATGAGCCACACATCAAAGATCATTATGGGCTGAGAGGTTAAGTGTAAGACCATTGAGGATAATACCTGATGGGCTAATCTTTCATCTGCCCACAGTCCCTGGGTGTTACAAGGTGGCTTGGCCCAGGGACCACTTAGGGTAAGTGTTGGGCCCATTGAGCCCATTTGATGGGTTTCAGAGGGTGCACTGTCTTTAACAGTGTATTCGACCAGGCCATGTAACAAAGGCTGGGCCGAACCCATGTGGCTGATGTGTAGATCAATGTTTGGGTCCCACGCCATACAAGGAAGCCCAACTGGGCAACAGTTAGGAAGGTTAAGTGAGCATAAGCTTGATGGGCCTAAAGCCCATTTCGAACTGAGCTATTTATTTAGTTAATTAAAGGGGCGAATTCTGAGATGGATTAGCAGATAGGATAGGGCCTTAATCCTATCCACTCAGAGAGTCCAGATCTGAATGTGATTCAGATCTAGAAACCTCCTAATGGTCTTAGGACAAAGCTAATCTAATCTACAGATAAGATAAGGGTCTATCCTTATCACTAGAAGAGAAGGCTGATCCAAATATGATTTGGATAAGCACCTCCTAATGGGATTAGGAGCTGATCTTTTATTGTTTACAAAAAGAAGGAGGGGGCGGCAGCCTTGAGAGAGAACAAGAAACACATAAGATCCTCTTTAGTGCTGAAATCAAAAAGAGAGAATTCTACAGCCTGCGAATACTCTCTTGCCGCCTCCCTGCTCTTGTCGCCCTGTTTGCCGGTTCGATCTATAGCTGTGGGAGATGTCAAGATTGGATCTTGACATCAGTTCTTTGAGAAAGGATTGAAAAGGAAGCTGTGCTCACGTTCCATCCTACTGTTTCTTGCGAAGGACAGAGTTCTTGGGGAAGAACACTGCTGATTCTGCTCCATCCTGCACTGCGCCATCTTCAGTGGGAGCAGTCTTTGGATCCTTCCTTGGGCGTGAACACCTTCGTTGGGAGATTTTACTTCTCCATATCAGGTATTATTCTCTCCCATTCCTTTTGGTTCAGATCTGGTTCAGTTTAAGGTTCAAGATTTATCTTTGAAAATATGATTTTCTAAATAGGGAATGTGATTCCCAGTTGAAGGGAGAGGAAAAAATTTTTGAAATTCCCCCCTTATTCCGCAATCTTTGGGCATCCATGTGATGGATCTCTCATCCCTTCATTGACCCCCACAAAGGATCTCACTGATTGACACATCAAAGACAGCCCGATCCGACACCTAGTGATGTGTCATAATCGAGTCTAGGGGTTAGGTGGAACTTTCCAGTTTTGCCCATCTGTCTCCAAGGTCTAGGGCAATACTGGAAATCTGGTCCGGTTCAAGGGTTCAAGCAATTCCATACTGCATGTGCCTTGGGTCTTACCCTGATTACCGAAACAAGCCATCCCAACATTTGGTGGCACACTAGTATCAGCCTTGGCAGGATAAATCTCCCCAGACTTATCCAATGGATATGAACATTTAAAACTAACACAAGTTTCTATAAGTGTCCAGCTTTAGGGTCTTACATAGAATTATACCAAACAACATGAATCAAACATGCACTTTAATTTAATTCCACTAAATAACAAAAGTACATCAAATCCGGTTGATGCTAAGGGCATACAAGACTGTCTAACAAAATTAGGGCTGACTTTCAGCCTTGATTAAACCCTAGATTTGGTCCAAACAGTTTTGAACCAATCTTGTTTTGAATGGGTTTAGGGTTTGATCTTTAATTAAATCCTTAATTCAAGAAAATAATCTGAAATTAAATAACTGATAAAAGAAAATCAAGAATCAGTTAATCAGGGTGTTCACACACTCCATTCTGCAAAACAGAGGTTAGATCACAGATTGTAGTTTCACAAACTGCAAATCACAGATTCTAAGTCTCCCATCTGTGAAATCTCCTTCTCTGTGCCGCCATCATCGATCCAAAAATTAAATTAAATAGAAATCCTATTTCTAAAATTAAATAAGTACCATGTACTGCGGGAGATCGTTGGTAGAGGGGACGTCCTAATTCAGAAGGTGGCATCAGCGGATAATGTGGCAGACCCATTGACTAAGCCACTGACACAAAAGGTGTTTGAGAAACACGTGAAAAGTATGGGATTCCGGCTTGTACCAGATTGGACCTAAGTGCAAGTGGGAGCTATTAGACAGGCTTAAGCAGGCTTCTAGAACACATGGTATGTAAAAACGTTTCACTTTGAGTAGTCTTAAGCTGTTAGACAGGCTTAAGTAGGCTTAAGCTGTTAGACAGGAACACATGGTATGTAAACTCAATAGATCCATATATGGACTTAAGCAGGCTTCTAGAAGTTGGAACACCCGTTTTGATTCGGCCGTCAAAACGTTTGACTTTGAGCAGAATCCAGATGAGCCCTATGTTTACAGGAAATCCAGTGGGGATAAGATTACCTTTTTGGTATTGTACGTGGACGATATCCTATTCATTAGGAATGATGTAGGAATGTTGACTTCGGTCAAGGTATGGCTATCACAGCAGTTCTCCATGAAAGATCTTGGAGAAGCTTCATATATACTGGGTCTTCGACTCTATAGAGATAGATCAAAGCGGATAATTGGATTATCCCAGGCTGCTTACATCGACAAAATTGTCAAAAGGTACAGCATGGAAAATTCCAAGAAAGGAAATGTTTCTTTCAGACATGGAGTAACTCTCTCCAAGAAGATATCTCCCAAGACTTCTAAGGAGATTGAGGGCATGAGAGACGTTCCCTATGCCTCAGCCATAGGGAGCATCATGTATGCTATGCTGTGCACCCGCTCAGACATAGCTCAGGCGGTGCGTGTGGTAAGCAGATTCTAGGCTAACCTAGGGCAGGAACATTGAACTACTGTGAAGAACATACTTAAATACCTTCGAAGGACAAAAGAGTTTTGTCTGGTATTCAATGGTAGTTCAGTACAAGTTCTAGGGTATACCGATGTCGATTTCCAGTCAGATCCAGATGATAGAAAGTCTACATCTGGGTATGTTTTCACGATAGGATCGTGTGCTGTTTGCTGGAAAGCAGCAAACAGGGGTCCACTGTAGACTCCACAACCGAGGCCAAGTACATTGCCGCAAGTGAAGCTGCCAAGGAAGCCGTGTGGATGAAGAAATTCATACACGAATTGGGAGTGATTCCATCCAGCACATCACCTATCCCGTTGTTGTGTGACAACAATGGAGTGATCGCCCAGGATAAAGAGCCTCGGGCCCACTCGAAGTCAAAGCACATCGAGAGGAAGTACCATGTACTGCGGGAGATCGTTGGTAAAGGGACGTCCTAATTCAGAAGGTGGCATCATCGGATAATGTGGCAGACCCATTGACTAAGCCACTAACACAGAATGTGTTTGAGAAATACGTGGAATGTATGGAACTCCGACTTGTACCAGATTGGACCTAAGTTCAAGTGGGAGCTGTTAGACAGTCTTGTATGCCCTTAGCTTCAATCGGATTTGATGTACTTTTGTTATTTAGGGGAAATAAATTGAAGTGCATGTTTGATTCATGTTGCTTGGTGTAATTCTGTGTAAGATCCCTAAACTGGACACTTATAGAAACTTGTGTTAGTTTTAAATGTTCACAGCCATTGGATGTCTGGGGAGATTTATCCTACCAAGGCTGATACTGATGTGCCACCAAGTGTTGGAATTGCTTGTTTCGGCCATCAGGGTAAAACCCAAGGCACATGCAGTATGGGATTGTTTGAACCCTTGAACCGGACCAGATTTCCAATATTGCCCTAGACCTTGGAGACAGATGGGCAAAACTGGAAAGTTCCACCTAACCCCTAGACTCGATTATGACACATCACTAGGTGTCGGATCGGGCTATCTTTGATGTGTCAATCAGTGAGATCCTTAGTGGGGGGTCAAAACCATGACATGTTGGGGCACTCTGAGAATTCATCTGAGTGAGTGGTCATAGTGACAGGATCAGCCCCTTTGTCGGACAATGGTAATGATCAGGAAAGCACTCTCTCTGATGGAAACCAAACTGCCGACAGTTGATTTCAATCGTTGAAATTTTGTTTTGCAAAATTAATATATATATATATATATATATATACATGTATATGTACGGTTTCAAAAAGATTTGCAAAAGGTTTTAATTCTCGGGATCCATGTGAGTGGAGAGTGCGGCACAGTTCCTTGCAGCCGAGAGAGAGGTCTTCTCTTGTCGGGCAGTGCTTGATCATTAAGGGTTGAGAGGTTAAGTGTAAGACCATTTAAGATAATACCTGATGGGCTAATCTTGCACCTGCCCATAGTGCTTGGGTTTTTATAAGATGGCTTGGCCCAGGGACCATTTAATGTAAGTTTTGGGCCCATAGGGTCCATATGATGGGCTCAAGGGGGTCACTGTGTTTTTCAGTGAACGGATGGGCCTTGTAATAAAGGCTGGGCCAAACCCATGTGGCTGGTGTGTAGATCAATGCTTGGGTCCCACGCCATACAAAGAAGCCCAACTGGGTAGCAGATTGGAAACTGGTTGAACACTGAACACTTAATGGGCCAAAAGCCCATTTCGAACTGGGCTGATATGATCACCTGTTCATGGGGCAAATCTGAGATTAATGTTAGTAAATGGATTGGGTCTTTAACCTTATCCACTCTAAGAGACCAAATTCAAATTAGATTTGAATCTGGTAACCTCCTGATAAGATCAGGAGTTAACTAACTTAATCTGTAGATAGGATTAAGATTATCCCCTATTCAAATACTGATTTGGATTGGGATAGCTCCCAAAAATATTGGGAGGTTTCTTAATCAAGAAGAAAGAGGAGGAAAAGCCTAAGAGAAATATCAGATTTCGAACTAGGATTTGTACGCAAGAGACACCTCCTACGAATTAATATTTGATCTCTCACAGACTCCAAAGAGAAGAGATAGTTCTGCCCTCTTCGTCCCTAGATTTCTCCTCCTCCAGTAGCCGCCATTCCCTGTTGGAAGATTGGATCTTTGCAGCAACAAGAAGTCAAGAAATCAGTTCTTGACAATAGTCTTGCAAGAAAGACCAAAAGATTTGGTGTTCAAGGTTTCCAGAGGATTCTTGCGAAGAATCCAGTGTGTAGGACGCACCCTGTTGGTTCCGTTTCATCCACAGTTGTGTCATCTTCAGCAGGAGCGGATCTTGGTTTCTTCTTTGGGCGTGAACACCAACTTTGGGAGATATTGTTTCTCCATATCAGGTATTATCCTTCCTGTTTCCTTTTGTTCAGATCTGGTTTGATTATGGTTCAAGTAGAATCCTTGAATAATGTATTCTAAATTTAGGGAATATGATTCCCAGCTGGAAGAAGGTAGGAAATTTTTTTGAAATTCGCCCACCCATTCCGCACCCTTCATGGCGTCCATTAGATGGATCCTACCATTCTTTCAATTTCTCCATTAAATTTTCCTTTCTTGCTGTAATCAAAACATGTTTTATGTGAATTCAATTATGTAATTTATTTTCTAAGTTCATTCGAGTAAAGTAGATTCAACCTTGAAGTTTCTTGTTTGGAATTTCAATTGTGGATTGTTGGCCGAACTGCTAGTCTAAAATCTCATATCTGAAATTTCAGATCATGAATTTACAAGTTCTGAATTGCTATTTTCCAATCTCAAATCTATAAATTTAGATCATGAAATAGTGAGATCCAAATTGCTATTCTATAAAATCAAATCCGTGATTTCAGATCTTGAACTTGTAATACCTGAATTACTTGAGAAAGAATTCAGGTAGCATTAATTCAGTTTGGCCGAATTGCTCCTCTTTCTTGGAATTCTTAGAGTGCTTGAGAAAGACTCTAAGAATTCAGATCTGCCAATCAAGAGCCGAATTGAGTGCAAGGTTAGAGATAACTTACATGATTCAGTTGGTGTTCATTCAGCTAAGTTGATGATCATCCAATTGAAATGAAGTCCTAGAATTGCTAGATTTGAATGCATGCATGGGGATTAGATTCTTACTAGAGATAGAAGAACCATCACTCATGCATAGATTGAACATGTGCTCGAGAGAGGCTATTCATTGCTTTGGGATTTCACCAAACCAAGGCTGAATCCTAATCTACTCGAATTGCCAACAAAACTAGTTGCTGAATTTATTTTTCTATGCATCTTTAGCTTGTCTCCTCACTTGCATACAAGGTGTTTGGTCCAATGTGTTAGAAATAACTTTGTAGTTTTAATTTCAAATTTTCATTAGTTTTACATTTCGGCTGATTAGATAATAGTAGAATGATTTATTACTAGTAGTTGCTACATAAGTCCTCGTGGGAACGATACTCTACTCACTACTTTATTACTTGAACGGCTAGTGCACTTGCTAGTGTCACAATGAGCCACACATCAAGTTTTTGGCACCGTTACCGAGGATTTAGGGAAGCAATATTAGGAAACATTGGGCATTCTTAATCTTGTCTCAGTCATCATTGCATTCATAGATGGTTTTAATTACTTCATTTTATATTTTAGATTTGAATGCAACAGTTGTACTGATTTAATTATGTTTATTCTTTCTTCAGTAGATTACTTCCTTTCCTTGTTTCAGTTTCATTTTAATAAAGGTTGATTTTATTTCCTTTCAATCTTGGTGTTGTTACCTTCAAAAAGAAAAAAAAAGAAGAAAAATTCATAACAACATAAGTGTTGCAGATCTGAGTTGCATTCGGCACTTAGATCAGCAAAACTCAAACCTATAGCACTCTGCCGAAAAGACTTAGTTAGTTTGTGTTTCAGCCTTTTATTTTTTTTTCATTACAAAAAGAAAGAAAAGCATAGAGTGAAAAGGAGACAAAAAAAGAGATCATGTGAACAAAAAGAGGGGCAATTGAGAATTCAGATCAGCACTTAGATTTAAGTTCATATCTGAATTCTGCTACAGCAGACCTGCAACAGTTCAGATCTGAGTTTTTCTTAACACAGATCTAAACTGATGCAAATTTGAGGTGAATTGGGTGTCATAACCACCCCAATTTACCCTAGGACACTTCTGCTACTCCTAAAAGGCAATTTGGTAGCAATGACTGAAGGTAAGGCAATTGAGAATTCAGATCCAAACTTAGACTTGAGTTCAGATCTGAATTCTACTGTTACAGATCTGTTCAGTTCAGATCTGAATTCCTCTGAACTCAGACCTGAACCGATTCAAGTTTGAGGTGAATTGGGTGACATCACTACCCCAATCCACCCTATGATACATCCAACCTGCCTCAAGGGTGAATGGATAGCAAAGAATGAGAGAAATTCAAATCTGAAATGCAGTTGATATGATGTGAGGACTGAACTGATACAGAGCATACTATGAATTCTGGGTGGACTGAATTCTTGGCTTTACCCACTTGTACCCAATTTAAATTTTCTGAGGATGTGTGTTTCAGTTGAATAATGTGATGCCTCAAATATTCAATAAAAAGCAGCAGTGCATTCCACTAGCATTCAGATCTGTAGCAGGGCTGCTACAGTACAGCAGTTAGCATGAAACTCCATTGTTGATCTAGTTAGCTCTCTTTCACATTAATGATCTACTTCATATTTGATTGCTGATATAGTGTAGCTGGTAGATGTAGTTCTTCAGATCTGCACACACTCACATCAATTTTTTAGCTTTGCATAAATTGCTGATTTTTAATTCTGCATCTTAGAATTCAGATTTGAATGCAGTAGCTTTCATTACTGATGAAGCTGGTCTTCTTTCCTAATGCTGAATTGATTCATCTTTGGTTCCTATTTTAGTTTAGGTAGTTTAGTTGATTGCTGGTTTTGCTTATCAAAAAAAAAAAAATTCCTTGTTGATTTCTTTAACTGTTAACTGATTTCAGTTCTGTACAAATCTGCATATAGTATTCTTCATTACTGATATTACTACTCTATTTTTTTCTATTGCTGATTTGTTTGGTTTTGATTACTATTTTAATGCTGCTAGTTTAGCTGGTTTTTGGGTCTATATAGCTCATAAAACAGGGGAGTTCAGATCTGTACACAGTAGATTTCAGTACTGAAATCAAAAATCAGATTTGAGCACACCGAAAAAAAAAAAAAAAAAAAAGAGAGATTTTGTTCAGTAGTATAGTTGCATTACTGCTTTGTGTTCTATTTCATCTCAAAAGAAAAGAAAAAAAAATCAGATCCCTGCAGCCACACCATGGTGAATACAGGTCTGATTTCAGTTCTTTTTACTACTGATTGATTTCAGTTTTGTGCAGATCTATATACAACATGTTTCATTGCTGATATTAGTGGATTATCCTGCTAAATTGTTCAGTTTTAGTATGGCTACTCTAGTTGGTGTTTGGTGATGCATAGCTCATCAAAATAGTGGGCTCAGATCTGGTATTTAGTAGCCTTCCAATATGAAAATCAGACCTAAGCACAACTGTACTGTTATCAGTAGCTGCTGTTATATTTGTTGTTGTTCTCAGTGGCTTCTGAGATTTCAGAGCTGATCTCAATTTTGTGTAGAACTGAAGTCTGAATTGCTATCTCGCAATCCTTTGTACACCGATTTCAGTTCTGTGTATTGACCTTCAGTAGCACAGAATAGCCTTTTAATATGAAGCTCAGACCTGAACACAATCACTGTTGATCCGCATTTGGCTGTCCTCAGTAGCTGCTAAGATTTCAGATCTGATTTCAGAATTGTATATTACTGTTCTCAGTAGCTACTGAGATTTCAGTTCTCAACAGTTCAGATCTGGGTAATTAAATCTCATCCTTGATTTCAGCAATATAAAGAAAAGGAATTTATAAATTGTTGTTCTACTCAGAGATTACTAAATTCATACCTGTTTGTAAATTGCTACTGAATTCTGTATATTGAATAAGATGTTGATCTGCTTTTAGTTAGTTGCATTTATTTATTTTAGGATGTAGGTTTGTATATTCCAATAATTCACTATACATTTTCAGTTGTAATAAGGTTAGTTATTTTGTGAATATTGGCTTGTTTATTGCCTTGACTTTCACAGTTTCTAATAAGCAGAGTGGAGCTGGAGGAAATCCTCTACGACCCAAAGATTGAAAGAACTCTCCATGTCCGACTAAGAGCATCCAGACAAGTCCAGCAAGAAGCTCAAGAAGCTCAAGAAATGGCTGAGCAGAGGACTATGATAGACTATGCCAAACCCACTCTCACTGGAGTTGCCTCCAGCATTATCGGCCCAATATTGCTGCTAACAACTTTGAGATCAAACCTGCCATCATACAAATGATTCAAAACACGGTGCAATTCTGTGGATTGGCCCACAAAGATCCTAATGCACACATTTCTAACTTTTTAGAAATTTGTGACACCTTCAAACACAATGGGGTAAGTGATGATGCCATTAGGTTGAGGTTATTCCCATTTTCTTTGAAGTATAAAGCCAAAGCATAGCTGAATTCATTACTGACAGGATCAATATCTACGTGGGATGAAATGGCCAGCTGTTTTCTCTCTAAATATTTTCCCCCCTCTAAAACTACAAAAATGAGGAATGATATTACTACCTTTTTCCAACAAGAGGGGGAATCTCTCTATGAGTCCTGGGAATGTTACAAGGAGCTACTAAGGAGGGTTCCTCACCATGGCTTTCCGATTTGACTGCAGGTGCAAACTTTTTATAATGGTCTGACCGATTCAAACAAGACCATCTTAGATGCAGCAGCTGGGGGCTCCATAAACAATAAGACTTCCGAGATTGCCCATGCACTCATCGAGGAGATGGCAGCCAATAACTACCAATGGCATTCAGAAAGGACACCAGTTAGAAAGCAGCATGGCCTTCATAATTTAGATACATACACAGCTCTCTCTGCACAAATAGGAACACTAAGAAAAAATTTGATGAGATGCTGATGGCAGCTATGCATGTACAGTATGATAAGTGTGGGGGAGGCCATAATAGCACTGAATGCCAAGTTGTCAATCAGTCTTTTCAGTCCACAGAATAAGTAGACTTTGTTGGCAACTTTACAAAATAGCTAGGAAATCAGTACCATCATGCCCATAACCCAAGATGGAGAAGCCACTTGAATCAGTCATGGCAGAATTAGTATGCACCTAAGCCTTTCCACCAAAACTTCCATCAGCCGGAACCGAAATCTAACTTGGAGGAGCTGATGACCAAGTTCATAGCTAGTGCGGAAACTAGATTTCAGAATAATGAAACATCAATAAGGAACTTGGAAACTCAGATTGGGTAGTTGGCACAGATGATTTCAGAAATGGTTCTGGGTACCTTACCAAGCAACACCGTGGTCAACCCAAGAGAACAAGAGGTTGTTGGGAGAATCCCCAATTCAAATGCCTAGTCATAAACTGTCTTACTTTCTTTCTGTTTTTCTTTTTCATTCATAACATTTAAGTTTAGTTAGTTTTTCTCCGAATTTAATTGAATAAAGCTACTAATCTCCCCCTCTAGTTGTAGTGATTTCTAGCAGAAGAAGCTCCCCACCGATAGCCTATTGCAGAATTTAAGAATGATCTTCAGGGAAGTCCTCTAAACACCTCCTATTATTTGATGATGCTCTTGTTGGTTTTATTGTTACTCCCTATCACTAGGAACACTGAGGACAATGTTCATCTTAAGTGCGGGGGAGTGAACCCGAGGCTAGGGTATGGGGGCTCAAACCATGCACCTCATTCACCCCAACACACATATACAAGCAATGACAACCAAAAAAAGACTGGAACCCCTCAAGTTCATTACTATTTATTTGATGATTTTTAAGAAGGATCTCAATGAGTTGGGGGAGACCGATGTACTTGTTAAGTTTTTGTTCTTGTTAATGACCCAATTTGATATATGCATGAGAAAAGGGGAGCTGAATATGCCTTTCTACATGACTAGCCCTAACTACCTTCATGTGTATGGAAGCCCTTGATTTCATTGTTAATGGTCAAGAAAGCTAGTGCACATTTGAAGTGCTGATTCTTGAGGTTCAATAATTGCAAAGAAGGACAAAAGCCCAAATTGACTCTGCTATTTTGAGCTGAATAGTAAAATTAGTAGCTCAGAACATGAGTCCTATTACCTACCTCAAGCAAGTGACTAGTGTGAGGTGGAGCATAAGATGCACTCACACCTAAAAAAAAAAGAAAAAGAGAGAGAAAAGTGTGTGAGATGGAGCATAAAATGCACTCACACCAAAAAAAAGAAAAGAAGAAAAGGGTGAGATGGAGCATAAGATGCACTCACCCCTAGAATTAAGAAATTGTGGTGATAGCTGAGGTTCAAAGGGGAACTCTAAAGTTGAACTCTCATTAAGATTTAGTTACAAATGTGAAACTTAGTGAAATTTGATTATTAACCTTGACAATTAAGGAGCTGATTTATATATGAATTAGGAGTGAAGGCTAGACTATGAT
Organism: Nelumbo lutea; assembly: GCF_056320005.1. Taxonomy (NCBI): domain Eukaryota; kingdom Viridiplantae; phylum Streptophyta; class Magnoliopsida; order Proteales; family Nelumbonaceae; genus Nelumbo; species Nelumbo lutea. The sequence continues at coordinate 65,407,998 of NC_142687.1, read as the reverse complement.
GAAATTCATATTCTCCTTTCCTTGGAAATTATACATGTGTTAAAATGGTAATTTATAAGAATAGGAGTTGAACAGTTACAAAAGTTCCCCGACCACTCAATGCATTTCTATCTTAAATTCATCAGGTAAATGGTGAGAATAGAGGGGGGGAATGTTCAAGTTATGGCTGATGTCTTTGCTTGAGGACAAGCAACAGCTTAAGTGTGGGGGTATTTGATGAACCTACAATTTATCTATAATTTTTGAGGACTTTAGCATAGATTTTTATGCTAGTTTTATAAAATTTTGCCTTAATTTAGCTTAATGCTAAGAATAAGTTTCAGGGATAATTAATCCAAGAAGAGGAAGGAAAAAGGCAAGAAAAGAAGGTTCAAAAAGACCAATTTCAGCCCAACCCGGTTGTGAAAGCAAGAGAGAGCACTTCGGCCCAAGAAGAGCAAGTGGATTCCTTGAGAAAACCCAAGAAAAGAAAGCCTAGCTAAGAGTAGAATTTGGCCTATCAAAGAAGGCCCATTCTTAGCCCAAAAGAGCAGTTCAAAACATAGCTATCATGTGCTAAGAGAGAGCCTAAGTGCAGCCCAAATAGCAGCCCTTAGGAGGCATTCAAGAGAGCTCTAGAAAGTTCAAGAAAGCAGTGTAATACACCCCATTCTAGAGGCTTCAAGAAGAGGCAAGAGCCCCCTTCAAAACCTAAATAAGAAGGCCTCTAGAGGGGGAAAAAGGGTCTAAACATCTGATTTCAAACTCTCCTAGAGTTCTTGTTCTAAGAGAGAAGAAGAGAGAGAGATAGGCGCAAGAGCGAAGAAGAGAGGAGGAACAAGCAACTTCAAGAGAAGAAGAAGCTGAATTCGAAGGGGGAAAAAGCAATTGGAGATCAAGGTTTCATCCTCACTTGATTTCTACACAATTTAGTAATTGAATTCAGCTAAGATTTATGTAATTTATCCATCAAATTTTCCTTTCTTGCTGTAATCAAAGCATGTTTTATGTGAATTCAATTCTGTAATTTGTTTTCTAAGTTCATTCGAGTAAAGTAGATTCAACCTTGAAGTTTCTTGTTCAGAATTTCAATGGTGGATTGTTGGCCGAATTGCTAGTCTAAAATCTCAGATCTGAAATTTCAGATCATGAATTTACAAGGTCTGAATTGCTATTTTCCAATCTCAAATCTATAAATTCAGATCATGAAATAGTGAGACTCAAACTGCTATTCTATAAAATCAAATCTGTGATTTCAGATCATAAACTTGTAATACCTAAATTACTTGATAAAGAATTCAGGTAGCTTTAATTCAGTTTGGCCGAATTGCTCATCTTTCTTGGAATTCCTAGAGTGCTTGAGAAAGACTCTATGAATTCAGATCTGCCAATCAAGAGCCGAATTGAGTGCAAGGTTAGAGATAACTTGCATGATTCGGTTGGTGTTCATTCAGCTGATTTGATGATCATCCAACTGAAATGAAGTCCTAGAATTGCTAGATCTGAATGCATGCATGGGGATTAAATTTTTGCTAGAGATAGAAAAATCGTCACTCATGCATAGATTGAACATGTGATCGAGAGAGGCTGTTCATTGCTTGGGGATTTCACCAAACCAAGGCTGAATCCTATTCTGCTCGAATTGCCTAGAAAACTAGTTGCTGAACTTTTTTTTTCTATGCATCTTTAGCTTGTCTCCTCACTTGCATACAAGGTGTTTGGTCCAATGTGTTAGAAATAACTTTGTAGTTTTAATTTCAGTTTTTCATTAGTTTTACATTTCAGCTGATCAAATAATAGTAGACTGATTTATTACTAGTAGTTGCTACATAAGTCCTCGTGGGAATGATACTCTACTCACTACTTTATTATTTGAGTGGCTAGTGCACTTGCTAGTGTCACAATGAGCCGTAACCAAGTTTTTGGCACCGTTGCGAGGGATTTAGGGAAGCAATATTAGGAAACATTGGGCATTCTTAAACTCGTCTCAGTCATCATTGCATTCATAGATGGTTTTAATTGCTTCATTTTATATTTTATCTTTGAATGTAATAGTTGTACTGATTTAATTATATTTATTGTTTCTTCAGTAGATTACTTCTTTTCCTTGTTTCAGTTTCATTTTAATAAAGGTAGATTTGATTTCCTTTCAATCTTGGTGTTGTTACCTTCAAAAAGAAAAAAAAAAAGAAAAGGGTGAGATGGAGCATAAGATGCACACACCCCTAGAATTAAGAAATTGTGGTGACAACTGAGGTTCAAAGGGGCAATCTCATTAAGATTTAGTTACAGATGTGAAACTTAGTGAAATTTGATTATTAACCTTGACAACTAAGGAGCTGATTTATATATCAATTAGGAGTGAAGGCTAGAATATGATGAAATTCATATTCTCCTTTCATTGTGAAGGGATGAGAGATCCATCTCATGGACGCCCAAAGATTGCGGAATAAGGGGAAGAATTTCAAAAATTTTTCTCTCCCTTCAACTGGGAATCACATTCCCTATTTAGTAAATCATATTTTCAAGGATCATTCTTGAACCTTAAACTAAACCAGATCTGAACCAAAAGGAATAGGAGAGAATTATACCTGATACAGAGAAGTAATATCTCCCAATGAACGTGTTCACGCCCAATGAAGGATCCAAAGACTACTCCCATTGAAGATGGCGCAGTGCAGGATGGAGCAGAATCAGTAGTGTTCTTCCCCAAGAACTCTGTCCTTCGCAAGAATCAGTAGAATGGTACGTGAGCACAACTTCCTTTTCAATCCTTTCTCAAAGAACTGATGTCAAGATCCAATCTTGACTTCTCCCACAATTGGAGATCGAACTGGAAAATAGGGCGGCAAGAATAGGGAGGCGGCAAGAGAGTATTTGTAGGGGGCAGAATTCTCTCTTCTTGTTTTCAGCACTAAAGAGGATCTGATGTTTCTCTTCTGAAGGTTGCCGCCCCCTCATTCTTTTGTTAACTTAAAAGATCAGCTCCTAATCCCATTAGGAGGTGCTTATCCAAATCATATTTGGATCAGCCTTCTCTTCTAGTGATAAGGATAAACCTTTATCTTATCTGCAGATTAGATCAGCTTTCTCCTAATCCCATTAGGAGGTTTCTAGATCTGAATGTGATTCAGATCTGGACTTTCTGAGTGGATAGGATTAAGACCCTATCCTATCTACTAATCTTTCTCAGAATTCACCCCTTTAATTAACTAAATAAATAGCCCAGTTCGAAATAGGCTTTAGGCCCATTAAGCTTATGTGCTCACTCAACCTTCCTAACTGCTACCCAGTTGGGCTTCCTTGTATGGCATGGGACCCAAGCATTGATCTACACAGCAGCCACATGGGTTCGGCCCAGCCTTTGTTACACTATTAAAGACAGTGCACCCTCTGAAACCCATCAAATGGGCTCTATGCCCAACACTTACCCTAAGTGGTCCCTGGGCCAAGCCACCTTGTAACACGTAGGGACTGTGGGCAGATGCAAGAGTAGCCCATTAGGTATTATCCTCAATGGTCTTACACTTAACCTTTATCCCTTAATGATCATACACTGCCCGACCAGAGAGGACCTCTCCCTCGGTTGCAAGGAACAGTGTTGCACTCTCCACTTATATGGATCTCGGGAATTAAAATCTTTTTGCAAACATTTTAGAAACCACAATATATATACTTCTATATCTCATATAAAATATACTTTGCAAAACAAATCTCAACGGTTGAAATCGGCTGCCGGCAGTCTTGGTTTCCAACAGTGAGAGTGCATCCCCGATCATTACCTTTGTCCGACAAAGGGGCTAATCCTATCACTATGATCACCCACTCAGATGAATTCTCAGATTGTTCCAACATACCCAGGTTTTGACCCCTGCTAAGGATCTCACTGAATGGTACATCAAAGACAACCCAATCTGACACCTAGTGCAGTATCATAATCAAGTCTAGGGGTCGGGTGTAACTTTCTAGTTTTGCCCATCAATCTCCAAGGTCCAGGGCAATACTGGAAATCTGGTCCAGTTCAAAGATTCAATTAATCCCACACTGTATGTGCCTAGGGTCTCACCCCGGTAGTTGAGACAAGCCACCCCATCCGACTTGGTGGCACCACAGTGTCAGCCTTGTCAAGATAGGTCTCCCCAGACTGACCCACTGGCTGTGAACATTCTAAACTAACACGAGTCCCAATAAGTGTCCAGTTTAAGGGTATTACACAGAAACATACCAAGGGAACATGAATCAAATATGCACTCTTATTCATTTACAATGAACTCATAAAGTACATCAATTTTGATTGAACCTATGGGCATACAAAACTGTCTAACACCTTGGAAATTATACATGTGTTAAAATGGTAATTTATAAGAATAGGAGTTGAACACTTACAAAAGTTCCTCGACCACTCAATGCATTTCTATCTTAAATTCATCAGGTAAATGGTGAGAATAGAGGGGAGGAATGTTTAAGTTATGGCTGATGTCTTTGTTGAGGACAAGCAATAGCTTAAGTGTGGGGGTATTTGATGAAACTATAATTTATATATAATTTTTGAGGATTTTAGCATGGATTTTTATGCTAGTTTAATAAATTTTTGCCATAATTTAGCTTAATGCTAAGAATAAGTTTCAAGGATAATTAATCCAAGAAGAGGAAGGAAAAAGGCAAGAAAAGAAGGTTCAAAAAGACCAATTTCAGCCCAGCCCGGTTGTGAAAGCAAGAGAGAGCACTTCGGCCCAAGAAGGGCCAATGGATTCTTTGAGAAAACCCAAGAAAAGAAAGCCTAGCTAAGAGTAGAATTCGGCCCAGCAAAGAGGCATATTCTTAGCCCAAAAGAGCAGGTCAAAACATAGCTATCATTTGCTTAGAGAGAGGCTAAGTGCAGCCCAAATAGCAATCCTTAGGAGGCTTTCAAGAGAGCTCTAGAAAGTTCAAGAAAGGGGTGTAATACACCCCATTCTAGAGGCTTCAAGAAGGGGCAAGAGTCCCCTTGAAAAACTATATAAGGAGGCCTCTAGGAGGGGGGAGAGGTGTTCATTTGCTTGAGCGGAAGGCTCTCCCACTATTAGAGGTTCAGCCACCTTGAGAGAAGAGAAGAGAAGAAGGTTAGGCGCAAGGAAGAGAAGAAGAAGGGCTGAAGGAAGTTCAAGTCAAACAAGCAAGAAGAAGAAGGTGAGTTCGAAATTGGGGGTTTGTGGTTCAAAGATCTTTTATAATAACTCAATTGTAGTTTCATTCTCCTTTAATTTGAATTTAGTATTTTTGTTTTATTTTCTTTCTTCTTTCTCCTTCTTCCATTCTTCCTTGATGTATTTCAGCTTATAAAATTTCAGTTCTGCAATCTAATTCTTTTTTATTCATTCGAATGGTTATGAATTGTACTTGAAGTTTCTTGAATAGGGGTTAAATTGTAGATTAATTCGGCCAATTAACCTTCAAAACTCAGATCTGATTTCTCATATCTGAGATTGCAAGATCTGAATTGCTTGAAATAGAATTCAGATCTGCAAATTCCAGTTTTGCCGAATGGATCTAAAGCTTGGAATTCCTAGAGTACTTGAGAGAGACTCTAAGAATTTAGATCTACTATTTAAGAACTGAATTGAATACAAGGTTAGAGATAACTTGCACAATTCAGTTGGTGATCAATTCAGATTTGAATTGATGCCTTAGAAGTGTTTGAAGAAATGCATCCATGGGGATTAGATTTTTGCTAGAGATAGAAGAACCGTCACTCATGCATAGGATGAACATGCATTTGAGATAGGCTATTTATGACCTTGGGGTTTCACCAAACTAAGGCTCAATCATGATTTATTTGAATGATCCAAATTGATAGATTGCTGAATTCTGAGATTACCATTTACTACTTACTCTTCTAACCTGATTTGGAGGCAATTGGGCCAATGATTTAGATAGATTTTAGTTTAGGATTTTTAGCTTTCATTAAAGTTTTGATTTATTTGTTAATCAGATAAGAAGTACCCAATTTAGTATTGGTAATTATTTCCTAAATCCTTGTGGGAACAATACTTTATTCACTACTTTATTACTTGAATGGCTAGTGCACTTGCTAGTGTCAAAAAGAGCCACACATCAAGTTTTTGCGCCGTTGCCGGGGATTTAGGGAAACAATATTAGGAAACATTGAGCATTCTTAATCTGATCTCATTCAGCATTGCATTCATAGTTGATTTAATTTTCTTAATTTTTCATTTAAGCTTGGATTACAATTGTTGTAGTACTGTAGTTGTGTTTTAGTAGATTACTTTCTCTTCCTTATTTCAGTTTAATTTTAATAAAGGGAGACATGTTTTCCTTTCTATCTTGAAGTTATTGTCTTTTAAAAATATATATATATATATATATATATAAAAATTAAAAAAGATGAATGTTGCAGATCTGAGTTGCATTTGACACTCAAATTTGCTATAGTAAAACTGCAACACTCAGCTGAAAAAATCTGTTTATGTTTCAACCCTTTATCTTCTTTTCCTTTCATCACAAAAAAAAAGAAAAAAAAATATGTATATATAAAAATTGAAAAAAAAAAAAAGAGAAAGAACCATATAACCAAAAGAATGGACCAATGATTCGGATCAGAACTCAGACCTGAGTTTAGATCTGAGTTCTGCTATAGCAGATCTGCACCCTAGAACAAATCTGATGTAAATTTAAAGGGTAATTGGGGGTTATCATCACCCCAATACACCCTAGAACAAATCTGCTATCTCCCAAAAACAATTGGGTAGCACTGGGTAAAGAAATTCATATCTGACATCACACAGATCTGAACTGGGGCTATGAACAGAGCAGGATACAAGGCAGATTTTGCAATGTTAGATAACTTGTACTATGATCTTTTTTTAGCTGATTTGGTTGAGGAAAAATGTGTTTTTTTTGAGATTTTTTTTTATGCCTCAATAGTTTTAATGCAATACAGCACCTCCATACAATTTTCTATTTCAGACTTCTCTTCTAATGTTGCAGATCTGCAACAGTTCAAATCTGAGTTCATCAGAACTCAGACCTGAACCGATGCAATCATGAGGTGAATTGTGAGCCATAATCACCCCAACTCACCCTATTATCCACCTGCACGCCCCAAAATAATTGGATAGCAAATAAGGGCATTTAAGACCATAACTCAGATCTGAGTTCAGTTATCACTTCGGCTGTTTTAGATTTGCAACAGTTCAGATTTGAGTTCATCTGAACTCAGACCTGAACTGATGCAATTTTGAGGGGAATTGAGTGTCATCACCACCCTAATTCACCCTAGGGGACTTATGGTGTTCCCCCAAAAGCACTTTGGTAGTAGCATTTGAAGAAATTTAGATCTGAACTAATTCAAATCCAAATTGCAGTTGAGGACTGAACTAGAACTTTGAATTTTTGTTGAACTGCTTTCTCTGCTCTATGCACTTAAAACCAAGCCAATGTATCTGGCAGCCCTGCTACAGCAAGGCTGAATCAGGGCAGGTTTGAGAACAGGTTTGTATTACAATTAACATTACTAAATTGGCATTGTGAATGGTCCTGGGATGATCTTTGAAATTTTTTGAGTTAGATAGCTCTAATTTCAACTGTGCATGAATAGAAAGTCTAGCAAATTTGAATGGGTGTGTGTAGCCGTGTGTATTACATTCCAATAAGTGTATACTCCATCAAGGGCTACATTGATGGAGCCAGGTTTCTTCTCTTGATACTTGATTGTTCCATCCTTAGTTTCAATTTTAATGTAGCTTATGTAAATCAAATTTCTCTTCTTCTTTTGGTTCTAAAAAAATTTTATAAATCTCAAAATGAGTTCAGATCTGAATTGTATTCATCAATCAGACCTGCACTCATCCAAAAAGATTTTAGTTGCATTGCTGTATTTTGTTTTAGTTTTCTTCCTTTTTAAAAAGAAAAAAATAGAAAAAGAAAAGAAAAAGAAAACAATAAAAGAATAGCATGTGAGCTTTCAAATCTGAAACTCAGATTTGAAGTTCAAATCTGAGTTCAGCCGGTTGCAGGTCTGCATTCTGCTAGGTTCAGATCTGAGTTCATCTGAACTCAGACCTGAACCTACTCAATTTTGATGTGAATTCGGGTAGCGACAGCACCCAATTCACAATTTGATGCATCAGACTTGCCTCATTGATGAAAATTTAAGCCATAAATGGTAAAATCAGATCTGAAGTGCATGAGAATCTGAGGCAGTATAAGTACATGATCTGAAATTTTTGTGAACTTGATGTTTTGTTATCTCTTAAATCACTTGCACCTGATCTAAATTGGCTGTGGATTGATGTTTGGATTGGATTAGGACTGATGTTTGTGAGGTTTGAAAGGTCCAAAAAGAGCTTCATATTTTTGATGTACTGGCATTCAGATCTGAATCAAGGCCGCTTACATTACAAAGTTGCAGATCTGATTTCAGGTTTCTGCAATTACTTAATATGAGCCACACAGGCTTGGATGTCCATTTCTAAATTTAAAGTTTTCAATGGCCATCTCTGATTTCTGATAAAGTTGTAGACCAGAAATGCAGGTAGTCTGATATGAGTTCTGATATGAAATATCTACGGACTGAGTTTTGTTCTGTCTGAATTACAGTAGTTAACAATGCCAAACATTGCAAACCTGATTTTGGGTCTTAGCAATTGTTTGATATGCATGAATTATACAGGTTTGGGCTTCAATTGTAGGGCTTAAAATCCTTAAACCAAGCCTAACGTAGGACTTGTTTCAGTTTATTTGAGGTCCTCCTAATATATTTTTCAGATCAGATTTGATATCAATCCTAATTCAAATCAGATCTGATCCCAATCCTGATTGATGTATCCTTGAGTGCAGCATTTTTTTTTTCCGATCCACTGTCCTAACATCAAGTAGTTGCTGTATATGATTGAATAAATCGTAGTGCATGGTACTTCCTCTCGATATGCTTCAACTTTGAGTGGGCTTGTGGCTCCTTAGCTTGAGCAATGGCTCCATTGTTGTCACACAACAATGGGATGGGTGATGTGCTGGATGGAACTACTCCCAACTCGTGAATGAACTTCTTCATCCACATGACTTCTTTGGCAGCCTCACTTGCGGTAATGTACTCAGCCTCGGTCGTGAAGTCTACAGTGGACCCCTGTTTGCTGCTTTTCCAGCAAATAGCACACGATCCTATCGTGAAAAGATATCTAGATGTAGACTTTCTATCATAGGGAATGTCTTTCATGCCATCAATCTCCTCAGAAGTCTTGGGAGACATCTTCTTGGAGAGAGTGACTCCGTGCCTGAAAGGAACATTTCCTTTCTTGGAGTTTTCCATGTTGTATCTTTTGACTATTTTGTCAATGTAAGCAGATTGTGATAATCCTCTTATCTGCTTTGATCTATCTCTATAAAGTCGAAGACCCAGTATATAGGAGGCTTCTCCAAGATCTTTCATGGAGAATTGTTGTGAAAGCCATATTTTCACCATAGTTAACATTCCTACATCATTTCCAATGAGTAGAATGTCATCTACATACAGAACCAAGAAGGTAACCTTATCTCCACTGTACTTCCTGTAGACAGGGTTGATCTGAATTCTGCTTGAAGCTTGCTTAAGTCCGTAAATGGATCTATTAAGTTTACATTCCATGTTTTCCTGACCTACAGCAATGAAGCCTTGTGGCTACTGCATATATTTATTTTCAGTGAGATCTCCATCTAGGAATGCAGTTTTGACATCCATCTGCTAAATCTCATAATCATGGTATGCTGCTACAGCTAACAGGATCCTTATGGATTTAAGCATGGCCATAGGTGAAAAGGTTTCCTCATAGTCGATGCTCTCTTTCTGAGTGTACCCTTTCACCACTAGACGAGCTTTGAAGGACTCAACCCTACCATCGAGGCCCTTCTTCCTCTTGTAAATCCATTTGCAACCGATTGCTTTTACCCCAAAGGGCGGATCTACTAGAGTCCAGACTCCATTGGTCTCCATTGAGTCCATCTATGCTCTGATGGCCCCCACCCACTTATGGGAATCTATTTCCAACATAGCTTCCGCGTAAGTCATGGGATTCTCCTCACTAGTCAAGGTTTTCACCAGGTAACTATCCTGGTCATAATCATAATGGACTGTGGCCTGGATACCCGAGTAGATCTTCTAGGTTGGTCACTACTTGGAACTTGTGGGACATCTCCCACTGCTCCTGAACCCTCCTTGTCAAGGACTATTTCCTGACGATGGGTGTCCAGGATATAATCAGTTTCCAACAACTGTGCATTTTGGCTACAGAACACCTTTTGCTCACTTGGGTCATAGAATAGGTAAACCACAGAGCCTTTTGGTTAGCCTACAAATAAGCAATGACTGGTCTTGGATTCCAACTTGTCTGCACTTGTTTTTTAACATGTGTTGGACAACCCCAAATCTTCAAGTGTTTGACACTTGGTTTCTTTCCGGTCCAAAGTTCATATGGAGTATTTGGAACTAATTTGGTTGGAACCCGATTCATCACGTAAATCACAGTCACTAATGCGTAACCCCAAAAGGATGTGGGTAACTCTGAGTGTATGAGAAGTGACCGGACCATATCCAATAAGGTCCTATTCCTCCTCTTTGAAACACCATTAAGTTGTGGTGTAGCAGGAGGAGCTAACTGTGATACTATCCCTTTGTCCTTTAAGTAGTCCCTGAATTCATTAGAGAAATACTTGCCACCTCGATCTGATCGAAGGGCTTTAATTTCTCTCCCTAACTGTTTCTCGACCTCTTCTTTGAACTCTTTGAACTGTTCAATGGATTCAGATTTGTGTCTCATTACGTACACGTAACCAAATCGTGAAAAATCATCGGTGAAGGTGATGAAGTACACGTGTTGATTCCGTGTTATAACACTCAGGGGACCACATATATCAGTATGTATAAGGTCAAGTGTGCCTATACATCTTTCAGGCTTACCGTTAAATGGTTGTTTCATCATCTTGCCTTGTAGGCAAAGCTCATAGGTGGGAAGATCTTCTACAGTTAGAAAATCCAAAGGACCATCCTTTACCAACCTTGTGATTCGGTCAACACCAATGTGGCCAAGTTGGTAATGCCACGGACATGTGGGATTAACTGTATCATGGGCTCTCTTATTGGGGATTTCAGCCGACGTAGTTTCGGTTATGTTAGTTTCTAGAGAAGGATGTAGAACATAGAGACCGTTCTCCAGTTCTCCGTATGCGATGAATCTGTTATTTCTTTTAATAGTAATCATATTACTAAAGAAGACAGAATAACCATCTGCACATAGTTTTGAAACAGAAATCAAATTTCTCCTAAAATTGTGTACATAAAGTCAATCTTCAGTACAATTGTTCCTTCTCTAAAAAGTAATTTCACGGTTCCGGTGGCCGCGGATGCAACAGTTGCAGTAGTCCTCTGCAACATATTGTTGAGTTCCTGTAAGCTGACGTTCAGCTTGTTCATGTTGTAGTTCATGATGAATGGATTAAAGGATGAAGGCAGAGAGTTGAGAATAGCATCGATCTGTGTTACCAGATCCAGCCCGGATCCAAGAGCCTCTAGTTCATTGATATAACCCATCATCCGGAGACAATGGTCATGAACTTGTTGGCCCTTAGACATCTGTGCGGTCATGAACTGTTTCAAGACCTTCTACCGAGTAGAATGGTTCCTTTCTTCATAAAATGTTTTCAGACTATCTAATACATCCTTAGCTGAAGGGAATGAGAGATCCATTGTATGGACGCCCAAAGATTGCAGAATAAGGGGTGAATTTCAAAATTTTTTCTCTCCCTTCAACTGGGAATCGCTTTCCCTATTTAGAAAATCATATTTTCAAGGATCTTTCTTGAACCATAAACTAAACCAGATCCGAACCAAAAGGAGTAGGAGATGAATATACCTGATACAGAGAAATAATATCCCCCAATGAAGGTGTTCACGCCCAAGGAATGATCCAAAGACTGCTCCCACTGAAGATGGCACAGTGAAGGATGGAGCAGAATCAGCAGTGTTCTTTTCCAAGAACATTGTCCTTCGCAAGAATCAGCAGGATGGCACAAGAGCATAGCTTCCTATCAATTCTTTCTCAAAGAACTGATGTCAAGATCGAATCTTGACTTCTCCCACAACTGGAGATCGAACTGGGAAACAGGGCGGAAAGAACAATGAGGCGGCAAGAAAGAATTCTGCAGGGATGCTTAATTCTCCCTTCTTGATTTCAGCACTAAAGAGGATCTGAATGAATTGTCTTCTAAAGGCTGCCACCCCTCCTTCTTTTGTTAACCTAAAAGATCAGCTCCTAATCCAATTAGGAGCTGCTTATCCAAATCCTATTTGGATCAGCCTTCTCTTTAGGTGATAAGGATAAACCCTTATCTTATTTGTAGGTTAGATTAGCTTGCTCCTAATCTCATTAGGAGGTTTCTAGATCTGAATCACATTCAGATCTGGACTCTCCGAATGGATAAGGTTAAGACCCTATCCTATCTGCTAATGCATCTCAGAATTCACCCCAAATTTAACTAATTAAATAGCCTAGTTCTAAATGGGCTTGAGGCCCATTAAGCTTATGTGCTCACTTAACCTTCCTAACTATTGCCCAGTTGGGCTTCCTTGTATGGTGTGGGACCCAAGCATTGATCTATACATCATCCCCATGGGTTTGGCCCAGCCTTTGTTACAAGGCCTAGCCGAATACACTGCTACGAAGAGTGCACCTCCTGAAACCCATCAAATGGGGTCTATGGACCCAACACTTACCCTAAGTGGTCCCTGGGCCAAGCCACCTTGTAACACCCAGAGACTGTGGGCAGATGCAAGATTAGCCCATCAGGTATTATCCTCGATGGTCTTACACCTAACCTCTCAGCTCATAATGATCATACACTACCCGACAAGAGAGGACCTCTCCCTCGGCTGCAAGGAACAGTGTTGCACTCTCTACTTATATGGATCCCGGGAATTAAAACCTTTTGGCAAACATTTTAGACATCATAATATATATATTGTTATATCTCATATAAAATATACTTTGCAAAACAAATCTCAACGATTGAAATCAGCTGCCGACAGTCTTGGTTTCCATCAGTGAGAGTGCATCCCCGATCATTACCTTTTCCGACAAAGGGGCTGATCCTGTCACTATGATCACCCACTCAGATGAATTCTCATACTGCCCCAACACACCCAGGTTTTGACCCCCACTAAGGATCTCACTGATTGGTACATCAAAGACAGCCCAATCTGACACCTAGTGCAGTATCATAATCGAGTCTAGGGGTCGGGTGTAGCTTTCTAGTTTTGCCCATCAATCTCCAAGGTCTAGGGCAATACTGGAAATCTGGTCCAGTTCATAGATTCAATTAATCCTACACTGTATGTGCCTAGGGTCTCACCCTGCCAACTGAGACAGGCCACCCCAACCGACTTGGTGGCACCACAGTGTCAGCCTTATCAGGATAGGTCTCCCCAGATCGACCCACTACTGTTAACATTCTAAACTAACACGAGTCTCATTAAGTGTCCAGTTTAAGGGTATTACCCAAAAACATACCAAGGGAACATGAACCAAATATGCACTTTTATTCATTTCCAATAAACTCATAAAGTACATCATTCTGATTGAAGCTAAGGGCATCCAAAACTGTCCAACAGCTCCAACTTACACTTAAGTCCAATTAGGTTCAAGTAGGAGTCCCATGCTTTCCACGTGTTTCTCAAAAACTTTCTGTGGTAGTGGCTTCGTCAATGGGTCTACTACATTTTCTGCTGATGCTACCTTCTAATTCAGGATGTCCTCTCTACCGACAATCTCCCGCAGTACGTGCTACTTCCACTCGATGTGCTTCGACTTCGAGTGGGCTCATGGCTCCTTATCTTGAGCAATGGCTCCATTTTTGTCACACAACAATGAGATGGGTGATGTGCTGAACGGAACTACTCCCATCTTGTGAATGAACTTCTTCATCCACACGGCTACTTTGGCAGCCTCACTTGTGGCAATGTACTCGGCCTCGGTCATGGAGTCTGTAGTGGACCCCTGTTTGTTGCTTTTCCAGCAAACAACACACGATCCTATCGTGAAAACATATCCAGATGTAGACTTTCTATCATCTAGATCAAACTAGAAATCGACATTTGTATACCCTTGGATCTGTAGTGAGCTACCATCGAATACTAGAGAAAACTCTCTTCTCCTTCGAAGGTACTTAAGTATGTTTTACATAGCAGTCCAATGCTTCTGCCCTGGGTTGGCCTGAAATCTGCTTACTACACTCACTACCTGAGCAATGTCAGGACGAGTGCACAACATGACATACATGATGCTCCCAACGGCAGAGGCATAGGGAACGTCTTTCATGCCATCAATCTCCTTAGAGGCATAGGGAACGACTTAATGAGACTCGTGTTAGTTTAGAATGTTCACAGCCAGTGGATCGGTCTGGGGAGACCTATCCTGACAAGGCTGACACTATGGTGCCACCAAGTCGGTTCGGGTGGCCTGTCTCAGCTGCCAGGGTGAGACCCTAGGCACATACAGTGTAGGATTAATTGAATCTATTAACTGGACCAGATTTCCAGTATTGCCCTGGACCTTGGAGATTGATGGGCAAAACTAGAAAGTTACACCCGACCCCTAGACTCGATTATGATACTGCACTAGGTGTCGGAATGGTTTGTCTTTGATGTACCATTCAGTGAGATCCTTAGCGGGGGTCAAAACCTGGGTATGTTGGAACAATCTGAGAATTCATCTGAGTGGGTGATCATAGTGATAGGATCAGCCCCTTTGTCAGACAAAGGTAATGATCGGGGATGCGCTCTCACTAATGGAAACCAAGACTGCCGGCAGTCGATTAGAATTGTTGATATTTGTTTTGCAAAATATATTTTATATGAAATATAAAAGTATAAATATATTATGGTTTCGAAATGATTTGCAAAAGGTTTTAATTCCCGGGATCCATATAAGCAAAGATTGCAACATTGTTCCTTGTAGCCGAGGTGGAGGTCCTCTCTTGTCGGGCAGTGTATGATCATTATGGGCTGAGAGGTTAAGTGTAAGACCATTGAGGATAATACCTGATGTGCTAATCTTGCATTTGCCCATAGTCCCTGGGTGTTACAAGGTGGTTTGGCCCAGGGACCACTTAAGATAAGTGTTGGGCCCATAAAGACCATGAGATGGTTTTTAGGGGGTGCACTGTCCATAACAGTGTATTCGGCCAGGCCTTGTAACAAAGGCTGGGTCGGACCCATGTGGCTGATGTGTATATCAATGTTTGGGTCCCATGCCATACAAGGAACCCTAACTAGACAGTAGTTTGGGAGGCTAAATGAATACATAACCTTAAATGGGTCTTAAGCCCATTTCGAATTGGGCTAATTGGATTAGTCACTTAAAGGGGCGAATTCTGAGATGGATCAGCTGATCGGTTTGGGCCCAGACCCTATCCACTTAGAGAGTCCAAGATCAAAATAAGATTTAGATCTAGAAGACTCCTAATTAGATTAGAAGATGGTTGATCTAATCTGCAGATAAGATAAGGGTTATGCCTTATCACTTAAAGGGACTTCTAATCCAAATATGATTGGGGTTAGCAACTCCTAATGGGATTAGGAGCTGATCCTTTTGAGATTATAAAAGGAAGAAGGGGCAGCAGCCTTTAGACATACAAGCTACACACTCCTATCTTCAGAACTGAAATCACAAGAAGAGAGAATTCTGCACCCTGCAAATGCTCTCTTACCGCCTCTTTCTTGCAGTTGCCGCCTCCAGCAGTTCGATCTCCAGTTCTTGAGAGAAATCAAGATTTGATCTTGATACCAATCTTTTGGAGAAAAGATTGGTTGGAGTTGTATTCCCAAGCCATCCATTTGATTCTTGTGAAGGGTCAAGTTCTTTTGGAAGAACACTGTTGATTCTGCTCCACCCTGCATTGCGCCATCTTCAGTGGAGGCAGATTTCGAGTCCTTCCTTGGGCGTGAACACCTCCACTGAGAGATACTACTTCTCTATATCAGGTATAATCCCTCCCAACTCCTTTTGGTTCAGATCTGGTTCAGTTTATGGTTCAAGAATGATCATTGAAAATATGATTTTCTAAATAGGGAATTCGATTCCCAATTGAAGGGAGAGAAAATTTTTTTAAATTCGGCCCTTAATCCGCAATCTTTGGGTGTCTATATGATGGATATCCTATCCCTTCAGTGGTATCAAAGCCAGGTGACGGGTTTGTTGAAGCCCTAAAAATTAGTACTAGTCCCACAATAAAATATTTGTAGTAAAAGTGGTACTAGGTCGAATCCCACAGGTAGCAAATTAGTAATCTCTTAAATGAATGGATAAAGTAATTGTGTGGGAAAAGTTAATGACTAAAATTAAAAGAATAACAAACTAAGCAAACAAGAGAAAATCAGTCTTACCGAATTCTGGTTCAAGGGTTCGGGTTGAATCGATTGGCCATCGATCCTAGGTACATTTCAGCATTCTTGTAATTCAAGCATTTAACCTTAGATTTATTATGATAGCCATAATAAACCTTGTGTTTTCCTAATTCAGTTGACCAAACCCAGCATTCGATCAACACTTATCACCACTCAACTGGATATGAAAGCGTTCCATGTTAAACAATGATAGCATTAAGATTTGTGAAAACAGTTAAACCAAAATAACAATAATTGAGATAGCTGCAATTATTGAATTTTGTTCCATCGATTCCTTTAGGTTTAACCATGATAAAACATTGGTCAAAGGCTGTCACAAACAATTGACCCAAAAAGATATCAACCTAATTGCTACTTGTACCATTATTCATGACAATTATGGATCACCGAAATCATGGATTACAATAGGAAAATTATTAATTCAGTTTGTCAAACTAATTAACATCAACATCCAATAAAAATATGCACAAGAATCAATGAATATTTGAATTAGAAATCAAGAAAATAAAGTAACTATAGAACCTCACAATGACACAATCAAACCTCCCCCCTTGAACCAGAAAAAGAACATTAGCTACTCATGATCTGCGCAATCTCCATGCCTTTCTTTTCCATAGCCGAACTGCTTCCTTGAGCTTCTTAGCCTCTTGATGATCTCTTGGATCTTGGAATGAATGGTGCTAGAGCTGGTTCACTGCCCTCTTTATATAGCCAAAGGAGAGGGCTGTTTTTCAACTCCTTCTAGGATATCATCTTATCTTTAGGGAGTCTTGATCCTATCCTATTTCTTATCTAATCCCCAACCTTTTTATCCTTATAGGATTACATTCAAAGTTTAGATCTAATAAGACTCTCTCCCTCTTGGGATATTACATTCGGATTAGGACTCTAAACTCTTGCATCCGAGTTGGGCTTCTCTGCTACTTGGGCTGCTTCCGTGTTCTTATGCGAGTTGGGCTTTAGCTGTTAAATGGGCCTGGCTGCGAACTTGTTCCGACTTCGGGCCTAGTTTGTTCTCGATGTCGATCGAATCAGTCAAAACCCAAAACACAAAAGTTGTGGGCCTTTCTTTCTTCTTTTTAATGCTTCTTGAAATGCCTAATTTGGAGTCCAGAATTGTGAGTTAGGCCCAGATCACTGACTGTCGCCGAAACTGTGCAAAATCACCCGAATTTGCCTATTTCCTTCCAATTGCCTTCTTTATTGCCCTGAATCAAAATACAAGAGTAATGAGTGCATTTAAGTGCTAAGGTAGTATAAAAGGACGAAAATTATGAGACAAAAATAAGGTTCTTTTCAGTCTTATCAAATCCCCCCACACTTAAACTTTGCCCGTCCTCGGGCGAGGCAAAAATCTCAAGTAACACAAGAGAGACTAACTATTGTTTTTCAATCTTTATTTTTCTCTACATGAGGCCTGGTTCATTGCATGATTTAATTCAGACTTGGTAACATTCCCTCTTTATATCTCTTTCTCCCCTTCTTCTTGTCCAAGAGTGATTGCAAATGACCATTCCCCATGGTCCCAGGTTAAATCGATAGTCCAGGAGACAAGCCTTCCCGGCTGAAACATCTTTGGCTGAATGGATACTCATTGCTTTAACAAACCAATTCAGCCACATGCAATTACTTTTCTTAGAATCAAAACAAGGTGTGCTTATTGCCATAAGTATGAATTCCTATGATCTGAAGGTGAGAATGGGGTTGGGGTTCTAGGGTGAGTGCATTTTATGCTCCATCTCACCCTTGCTTTCATTTCAAGATGTGAGTGCATTTTATGCTCCATCTCACACTTGTTTTTGTTTGTAGATGTGAGTGCATTTTATGCTCCATATCACATTAGTCATAATTTTTTTATTTTTATTTTTTTCTTTTGCACAAGAATCAATGGGGTTTCACTGTCTGATCCATGAATTCATTGATCGTGGTCTCTGTATGCCTAACACAGCAAGTTCTAGAATAATCAACCCATGCTTGACATGTGAAAATCAATCAAACCCTTATGCATCTTGCCTATTGATCGATTAAAATCATGAGGTACCATATGCAGCCAAGAAAGATTCAGTTAGTCATGCTTGCATCCTATCTTATCTATTCAGCCAAAGCACATGATTCCGGGAGCAAAAATTTTAAGAAGGTAAGGTATCCCAAATTTCCATCAGATTTCCCTAATCCCCCCACACTTAAGTTATACATTGTCCCCAATGTATGTGATTATGCATAAAGTAGAAGGATTTGGGGGTACTTCCCTGTTTGTCTTGTTGGGTTCCTACTAAACACAAAAATCAAAACCAAACAAAATAACAAATTAACTAAACATAGTGGGTTGCCTCCCAGAAGCGCAATTGTTTAACGTCATTATGCTCGACGTCCTCCTTTGCTACTTTAACTCTCGTGGTGTTAGACAGTTTTGTATGCCCTTAGCTTCAATCAAAATGATGTACTTTATGAGTTTATTGTAAATGAATAAAAGTGCATATTTGATTCATGTTCCTTTGGTATGTTTCTATGTAATACCCTTAAACTGGACACTTAATCAGACTCGTGTTAGTTTAGAATGTTCACAGCCAGTGGGTCGGTCTGGGGAGACCTATCCTGACAAGGCTGACACTGTGGTGCCACCAAGTCGGTTGGGGTGGCTTGTCTCAGCTACCAGGGTGAGACCCTAGGCACATATAGTGTGGGATTAATTGAATCTTTGAACTGGACCAGATTTCCAGTATTGCCCTGGACCTTGGAGATTATGATACTGCACTAGGTGTCGGATTGGGCTGTTTTTGATGTACCAATCAGTGAGATCCTTAGAGGGGGTCAAAACCTGGGTATGTTGGGACAGTCTGAGAATTCATCTGAGTGGGTGATCATAGTGACAGGATCAGCCCCTTTGTCGGACAAAGGTAATGATCGGGGATGCACTCTCACTGATGAAAACCAAGACTGTCGGTAGCCGATTTCAATCGTTGAGATTTGTTTTGCAAAATATATTTTATATGAGATATAAAAGTATATATAAATTATGGTTTCAAAATGATTTGCAAAGGTTTTAATTCCTGGGATCCATATTTGAGAGAGTGCAACACTGTTCCTTGCAGCCGAGGGAGAGGTCCTCTCTTGTCGGGCAGTGTATGATCATTATGGGCTGAGAGGTTAAGTGTAAAACCATTGAGGATAATACCTGATGGGTTAATCTTACATCTGCCCACAGTCCCTGGGTGTTACAAGGTGGCTTGGCCCAGGGACCACTTAGGGTAAGTGTTGGGCCCATAGAGCCCATCTGATGGGTTTCAGGGGGTGCACTGTCCATAACAGTGTATTCGGCCAGGCCTTGTAACATATGCTGGGCTGAACCCATGTGGCTGATGTGTAGATCAATGTTTGGGTCCCACGCCATACAAGGAAGCCCAACTGGGCAGCAGTTTGGAAGGCTTAATGAATACATAACCCTAAATGGGCCTTAAGCCCATTTCGAACTGGGCTAATTTGATTAGTCTTTAAGGGGAAAATTCTGAGATAAGATCAGCTGATAGGATTGGGCCCATACCCTATCCACTCAGAGAGTCCAAGATCTAAATGAGATTTAGATTTGGAAACTTCCTAATTAGATTAGGAGCTGGCTGATCTAATCTGCAGATAAGATAAGGATTATACCTTATCTTAAAGGGACTTCTAATCCAGATATGATTTGGGTTAGCAACTCCTAATGAGATTAGGAGCTGATCCCTTTAAGTCTATAAAAGAAAGAGGGGGCAGCAGCCTTTAGACATACAACACACACAATCACAACAGACAACCAACTGTCTTGTCTTCAGAGCTGAGATCACAGAAGAGAGAATTCTGCACCCTGCAAATACTCTCTAGCCGCCTCCTTCCTGCAGCCGCTGCCTATAGCAGTTCGATCTCCATTGCTTGGGAGAAATCAAGATTGGATCTTGATTCCAATCTTTTGGAGAAAAGATTGGTAGGAGTTGTATTCACAAGCCGTCCAGGTGATTCTTGGGAAGGATCAAGTTCTTAGGAAGAACACTGTTGATTCTGCTCCACCCTGCACTGCGCCATCTTCAGTGGGAGCAGATTTTGGATCCTACCTTGGGCATGAACACCTCCATTGAGAGATATTATTTCTCTGTATCAGGTATTATCTCTCTCTCCTCCTTTTGGTTCAGATCTGGTTCAGTTTATGGTTCAAGAATGATCATTGAAAATATGATTTTCTAAATTGGGAATTCGATTCCCAGTTGAAGGGAGAGAAAAAATTTTTGAAATTTGCCCCCTTTATTCCGCAATCTTGGGCATCCATATGATGGTATTCCTATCCCTTCACGTAGTTGCAGCTTTTGGTGTGCTCCCCTTCCATCCATCATGGGCAGGTTCAAATCTAGAATAGGGGCCTTGTTATCCAATTGTACACTCGATTCTAACTCCTCATTCATATCTTTTTAAAAAATTTTCTGCACAGTTGGATCAAAAGTGTCAACCAAATAGATCGAATGGTCTTCAATTGGGTACTTCATAGCTTCAAAAATATTAAATTTAACAGTCTCTCCATCACATTTGACGGAGAGGGTACCCTCATCCACATCTATTTTGGTCTTGGCCGTTTTCATGAATGGCCTGCCTAATAGAAGTGGGGCTGAACTTTCGATCGTGTCCTCCTCCATCTTCAAAATGTAAAAATCAGCTGGGAAAATTAAATCGTTAACCTACACCATTACATTCTCAACAATCCCTTCTTGGTAGGCGTTAGAACGATCAGCTAATTGGATAACAGCTTTAGTTTCCCTTAAAGGACCTAATCTCAAAGCATAGTAAATCGAGTATGGCATGACATTGATAGATGCCCCTAAGTCTAGCATGGCATGCTCGATTCGCTTATTGCCAATCACACAAGGTAGGGTGAACATACCTGGATCAGCATGTTTTTCTGGTAAGGTCCTCTTGATCATGGCTGGAACGTTCTCTCCAACTCCTACCTTAATGGGGCTTTTGTTTGAGTCCTGTACCTCCTCTTCTTCTTGTTTTTTTTTCGCCTTCCTTGGTGAGGTGGGTTCTAGCTGAAGTTCCATCCCACTTCTCAGCACCACTGCACTTACATTTTCCTTGGGGTTGACTACCATTTGTGATGGTAGTTTCCCGGAGCTCTGCGTCTCCAACTTATTAATGGAAATGGCAAGTTGGCTGATTTGGTTCCCCAAATTCTGAATGCTGGCTCTTGTTTCCTGTTGAAATTGTTGAGTATTAGTAGCTAGAGCCTTAACTATATCTTCTAATGACGTACCTAAATTCAGGGGTTGGCCTTGCACTATGATGGGTGTTGAAAAATAGGGCTGTCAACTGAAAAAATGGGGCTGATATTGCTACTGTCCTCCTGGGTTCCCGTAGCTTAGATTTGGATGATCTCTCCACCTTGGATTGTAATAAATGGAGTAGGGATCATACTTTCATTGGGGCTGCCCCGGGAATCCTCCTACGACATTTACTTGCTGCATCGATCCATCTTGTAATGGACACATGTCCATAGAATGACCATGGATCGAACAGATACCACACACCCTAGCAATTTGTAATTGTCCTGTAGCTAGTTGCCTAACCAAAGCAGTTAAGTCAGAAATCTGATTTTCTAAAATTACATGGCTTACCTCATTTGCATGCCTAATGGGACCATCTGTCCTTGCACCGAACTACTGTGAATTTTTGGCCATGTTGGAAATTAATTCCCTAGCCGCTTTGGGTGTCTTGTTCACTAAAGCTCCTTCACTAGCTGCATCGACCATACTTCTATTCATGGGCTGAAGCCCTTCATAGAAGTATTGGATCAAAAGTTGTTCGGGTATTTGGTGGTGTGGACAGCTAGCAACAAGTTGTTTAAATCTTTCCCAATATTCATATAGCATCTCACCACCAAATTTCCGAACTCCACATATTTCTTTTCTTATATTTGCAGCCCGGGATGCAGGGAAATATTTATCCAAAAATATCCTACTCATCTCATCCCATGTGCGTATTGAACTGGGAGGAAGAATATACAATCAATCCTTTGCTTTATCATGTAAAGTAAATGGAAAGGCTATAACTTTTACTTGGTTCTCGGTCATATTGTGGGGCTTCATGCTCGAACAGGCGACATGGAATTCCTTTAGATGCTTATGAGGGTCCTCAACTAAAAAACCATGAAAAATAGGCAATAATTGAATCAAACCAGATTTCAATTCAAAACTTACCTCAAGAGTGGGATACGTGATGCATAGGGGCTGTTGGTTCATAATTGGTGCAGCTAACTCTCTCAATGTCCTTTCTTTGTCCGCCATTCTTTCTTCTCCTTCGATGATGGGTAGATCACAATCTGAATTCACCTTCTTTGGTGAACGATCCTTCCTTTGTTTTGCCTCCTTCCTTAAACGACGGGTAGTCTTCTCAAATTTGGGGTTGTACTCGAGTTCACCTCGTTGAGAAGCACGAGTCATAAAATAAAAGAGGTTTACAAGAGGAAGGTAATAGCTAAGAAATTAAAGTTGCTCCCCGGCAATGGCACCAAAATTTTAACGGGTTTGTCGAAGCCCTCAAAATTAGTGCTAGTCCCACAATAAAATATTTGTAATAAAAGTGGTACTAGGTCGAATCCCACAGGGAGCAAATCAGTAATCTCTTAAATGAATAGATAAAGTAATTGTGTGGGAAAATTTAATAACTAAAATTAAAAGAATAACAAACTAAGCAAACAAGAGAAAATCAGTCTTACCGAATTCTGGTTCAAGGGTTCGGGTTGAATCGATTGGCCATCGATCCTAGGTACATTTCAGCATTCTTGCAATTCAAGCATTTAACCTTAGATTTTTTAGGATAGCCATAATAAACCTTGTGTTTTCCTAATTCAGTTGACCAAACCCAGCATTCGATCAACACTTATCACCACTCAACTAGGTACGATAGCATTCCATGTTAAACAATGATAGCATTAAGATTTGTGAAAACATTTAAACCAAAATAACAATAATTGAGATAGCTGCAATTATTGAATTTTGTTCCATCGATTCCTTTAGGTTGAACCATGATAAAACATTGGTCAAAGGCTGTCACAAACAATTGACCCAAAAAGATATCAACCTAATTGCTACTTGTACCATTATTCATGACAATTACAGATCACCGAAATCATGGATAGCAATAGGAAAATCAACATTAATTCAGTTTGTCAAACTAATTAACATCAACATCCAATAGAAATATGCACAAGAATCAATGAATATTTGAATTAGAAATCAAGAAAATAAAGTAACTACAGAACCTCACAATGACATAATCGAACTTCCCCCCTTGAACCAGAAAAAGAAGCTTAGCTACTCATGATCTGCGCAATCTCCATGCCTTTCTTCTCCATAGCCGAATTGCTTCCTTGAGCTTCTTGGCCTCTTGATGATCTCTTGGATCTTGGAATGAGTGGTGCTAGAGCTGGTTCGACCCCTAAAAGATATCAACCTAATTGCTACTTGTACCATTATTCATGACAATTACAGATCACTGAAATCATGGATAGCAATAGGAAAATCAACATTAATTCAGTTTGTCAAACTAATTAACATCAACATCAAATAGAAATATGCACAAGAATCAATGAATATTTGAATTAGAAATCAAGAAAATAAAGTAACTACAGAACCTCACAATGACATAATCGAACCTCCCCCCTTGAACCAGAAAAAGAAGCTTAGCTACTCATGATCTGCGCAATCTCCATGCCTTTCTTCTCCATATCCGAACTGCTTCCTTGAGCTTCTTGGCCTCTTGATGATCTCTTGGATCTTGGAATGAGTGGTGCTAGAGCTGGTTCGTCCCCTTTTTATATAGCCAAAGGAGAGGGCTGTTTTCCAACTCCTTCTAGGAGATCATCTTATCTTTAGGGAGTCTTGATCCTATCCTATTTCTTATCTAATCCCCAACCTTCTTATCCTTATAGGAATACATTCAAAGTTTAGATCTAATAAGATTCTCTCCCTCTTGGGATATTACATTCGAATTAGGACTCTAGACTCTTGCATCCGCATTGGGCTTCTCTACTACTTGGGCTGCTTCCAGGTTCTTCTACGTGTTGGGCTTCAGCTGTTAAATGGGCCTGGCTGCGAACTTGCTCCGACTTCGGGCCCGATTTCATACTCGATACGGACTGAATCAGTCAAAACCTAAAACACAAAAGTTGTGGGCCTTTCTTTCTTCTTTCTAATGCTTCTTGAAATGTCCAATTCAGAGTCCAGAATTGTGAGTTAGGCCCAGAAAACTGACTGTCGCCGAAACTGTGCAAAATCACCCGAATTTGCCTGTTTCCTTCCAATTGCCTTCTTTATTGCCCTGAATCGAAATACAAGAGTAATGAGTGCATTTAAGTGCTAAGGTAGTATAAAAAGATGAAAATTAGGGGACAAAAATAGGGTTCTTTTCAGTCTTATCACCAGGGTTCAAATCTTGAACCATTCTGTTTCAGATCTGAACCTGAGCAAATGGGCAGAAGGCGTTCTACCCAATTTGCGCAGATATGGGTTTTGGGAAATTTGTTCCCAAAATTGATGGGAAAATAATCTAAAATTAATTTTATATAAATCTGATTATTGCTTAGAATTGTTCTTTATGATTTTCTTGATTTATGGGTTGTTCGTACAAGAGGAGATTGAATTTTTTATTTGCGCAGGGAGAACTGCAAGATTTGCAGTTTCTTGATTTATTTATTACATTTGGTCTGTAAATAATTTTTTTTTTTATTTTTTAGACTCAATGTATAGGCATTCGATCTGATGTAATTATTAATAGAAATAGGATTTCTATTTATTTTTATTTTGGATCGAAAATGGCGGCGCAAAAAGGGAGATTTCACAAAGAAGGAGATTTCATAGATGGGACATTCGCTATCTACAATTTGCAGTTTACGAAACTGCAAATCTGTGATCTAACCTCTCTTCTGTAGGATGGATTGTGCGAACAGCCCTGTTTAACTTATTCTTGATTTTCTTTTATCAGTTATTTAATTTTAGATTATTTTCTTGAATTAAAGATTTAATTAAAGATCAAAACCTAGACCCATTCGAACCAAGATTGGTTCAAACTGTTTGGACCAAATCTAGGGTTTAGTCAAGGCTGAAAGTCAGCCCTATTTTTTCCCACTAATGGGCCTGAGAATTGATATTTAATTAAATGGTTAATTCGGCCCAACCTGTAAAGGCCTAGTTTAAACTGCTAAAAGCCCACTTCAAAGGATAAAGCTATATGGGCCGAACTAGGTAACCCTTATTCAACCCATATACCTAGATAATATTAATGGTTAATATTATGGATTTAAAACAGGCTTCCAATGGGTCTTATAGATAATTAATTGATTGGATCAATTTATCTCTGCATGAGATGTATGGATGTGTGATGTGCTACATACATGGGCCATAAGTGCTTGGCCCATGCTCATTCGACAGTGGCTCTTGCGCACACCATGGCTGAATGCACATCATTGCCATGGTGTCCCTTTTGGTCATTGGATGACGTCCTTCAATGGTGGGTCCCATACCTCATCAAGAGGTTACGTGCGGAACCCTAGCCGATTTAAAGGCCCACTGAAATCTGACTTTATGAAAGTCAGTGGGAGCCACTTTGGTTTGACCTAAATCAAACTAGGGCGTAATTAATTGTTCCCTCCAGCTAATAAGAGTGCATGTGATAGGGAGATTCATATGATGAACTCTCTAAAGGCCTTCCATCATTAGCATGAGGATGAATCCTTCAGTAATGAGGAAACGCACCAGAAAATAGGCTATCCATTTGTTGTTGGGCTTGTCTAAGTGTTTCATAAGATGATAGGGGCGTCATAGACCGATGTGGGAGGGGCTTCACCAGAAAATGGAAACTCTCTCACGATACCTTGGCGTTCACAAATATGATGGGTAAGCACTCACTGGATAGAAAGGTTTACCCAAAAAGATTATTCCCACTGAAGAAATAATATCCACCAATGAAGGTGTTCACACTCAAGGAAGGATCCAAAGACTACTCCCACTAAAGATGACACAGTGTAGGATGGAGCAGAATCAACAGTGTTCTTCTCCAAGAACTCTATCCTTCGCAAGAATCAGCAGGATGGCACGTGAGCATAGCTTCCTATCAATTCTTTCTCAAAGAACTGATGTCAAGATCGAATCTTGACTTCTCCCACAATTGGAGATCGAACTAGCAAATGGGGTGGCATGAACAGGGAGGCGGCAAGAAAGAATTCTGCAAGGATGCTTAATTCTTCCTTCTTGATTTCAGCACTAAAGAGGATCTGAATGAATTGTCTTCTAAAGGCTGCCGGCCCCTCCTTCTTTTGTTAACCTAAAAGATCAGCTCCGAATCCAATTAGGAGTAGCTTATCCAAATCCTATTTGGATCAGCCTTCTCTTTAGGTGATAAGGATAAACCCTTATCTTATCTGCAGGTTAGATTAGCTTTCTCCTAATCTCATTAGGAGGTTTCAGATCTAAATCACATTCAGATCTGGACTCTCTGAGTGGATAAGTTTAAGACCCAATCCTATCTGCTAATCCATCTCAGAAGTCACCCCATATTTAACTAATTAAATAGCCCAGTTCGAAATGGGCTTTAGGCCCATTAAGCTTATATGCTCACTTAACCTACCTAACTACTGCCTAGTTGGGCTTCCATGTATGGCATGGGATGCAAGCATTGATCTACACATCAGCCACATGGGTTTGGCCCAACCTTTGTTACAAGGCCTGGCTGAATACACTGCTATGAACATTGCACCCACTGAAACCCATCAAATGGGCTCTATGGGCCCAACACTTACCCTAAGTGGTCCCTGCGCCAAGCCACCATGTAACACCGAGGGAGTGTGGGCAGATGCATGATTAGCCCATCAGGTATTATCCTCAATGGTCTTACACTTAACCTCTTAGCCCATAATGATCATACATTGCCTGACAAGAGATGACCTCTCCCTCGGCTGAAAGGAACAGTGTTGCACTCTCTACTTATGTGGATCCCAGGAATTAAAACCATCTTGCAAACATTTTAGAAACCATAATATATATACTTTTATATCTCATATAAAATATACTATGCAAAAAAAATCTCAGTGATTGAAATCGGTTGCCAACAGTCTTGGTTTCCATCAGTGAGAGTGCATCCCCGATCATTACCTTTGTCCGACAAAGGGGCTGATCCTATCACTATGATCACCCACTCAAATGAATTCTCAGACTGTCCCGACACACCCAGGTTTTGACCCCCGCTAAGGATCTCACTGATTGGTACGTCAAAAACTGCTCAATCCGACACCTAGTGCAGTATCATAATCGAGTCTAGGGGTCGGGTGTAACTTTCCAGTTTTGCCCATCAATCTCCAAGGTCCAGGGCAATACTGGAAATCTGGTCCAGTTCATAGATTTAATTAATCCTACACTGTATGTGCCTAGGGTCTCACCCTGGCAGCTGAGAAAGGACACCCCAACCGACTTGGTGGCACCACAGTGTCAGCCTTATCAGGATAGGTCTCCCCAGACCGACCCACTAGCTGTGAACATTCTAAACTCACACGAGTTTCATTAAGTGTCCAGTTTAAGGCTATTATACAGAAACATATCAAGGGAACATGAACCAAATATGCACTTTTATTCATTTATAATAAACTCATAAAGTACGTCATTCTGATTGAAGCTAAGGGCATACAAAACTGTTCAACATTAGCAAGTTCGATCTGATCGAACTACCTCTGAATTGGATTGTCCAAAGAGGCAATTATATAGCAGCGGGCAAGGGAGTTTTTCTCCTCCCATTATTGGTATTCTCTTCTCCAGGCCTCAGAAGCCCTATCTCGTAGAAGATCCGGGGCAGGATTCTTGGCTACCTTGTCCAATTTCTCAGAGGTTAAGACCAACTTAAGGTTCATGTACCAGTCGGCATAGTTTGGGCCTTTCAGCTTGTTGTCATCAAGCAACTTTGCAAACTGTCCGTTTGCCATTTTCTGATATATAAGAGCAAACATCAGTTGACAACCTAATTTGATTCATGTTCATTACATAGATATGGATTTTAATCTATGCCCCATTTCCATTTATTCATCTCTGAGATTTCCCTCCTTTCTCAGTGGCGGAGACTGCGAGTTGTCTCTGGAAATGTGGGAAATCACATAGGGTGCATGGAGCCAACTGTTTCAGCTGCAAAACCCCACCACCTTTCTGTGAAGGATCATATCCACTCATCATATGAGTTTTCCCTTTGGCCTCTGTCAGACAAGGTTCAAAGCCATTTTTGGGTAAACCTTTCTGTCTAGTGAGTGCTTACCCATCATGTTCATGAACGCCAAGGTCCCGTGAGAGAGTTCCCATTTTCTGGTGAAGCCCCTCCCACATCGGTCTTTGACACCCCTATCATCTTATGAAACATTCAGACAAGCCCAACAGCAAATGGATAGCCCATTTTCTGGTGTGTTTTCTCATTACTGAAGGGCCCATCCTCATGCTAATGATGAAAGGCCTTTAGAGAGTTCATCATATGAATCTCCCTATCACATGCACTCATATTAGCTGGAGGGAATAGTTAATTATGCCCTAGTTTGGACTAGGTCAAACCCAAGTGTCTCCACTGACTTTCATAAAGCTAGATTCCGGTGGGCCTAAATCGGCTAGGGTTCCACATGTAACCTCTTGATGAGGTGTGGGGCCCACCAATGAGGGAGGTCATCCAATGACCAAAATGGACACCATGGCAATGATGTGCATTCAGCCATGGTGTGTGGAAGAGCCACTGTCAATTGAGCATGAGACAAGTACTTATGGCCCATGTACGTAGCTCATCACACATCAATGCATCACATGCAACAATAAATTGATCCAATCAATTAAGTATCTATAAAGCCCATTTGAAGCCCATATTAAATCCATAATATTAACCATTAATATTATCTAGGTATATGGGCCGAATTAAGGTTGACTGGTTTGGCCCATATAGCTTTAAGATTTAAGTGGGCTTTTAGCAGTTTTAACTTTTTAAAACTGGGTCTTTATAGGTTGGGCCGAATTAACCATTTAATTAAACATCAATCCTCAAGCCCATTAGTGGGAAAATTAGGGATGACTTTCAGCCTTGATTAAACCCTAGATTCGGTCCAAACAATTTTGAACCAATCTTGGTTCGAATGATCTAGGGTTTGATCTTTAATTAAATCTTTAATTCAAGAAAATAATCTGAAATTAAATACTGATAAAAGAAAATCAAGAATCAGTCACACAGGGCTGTTCGCACAATCCATCCTACAAAACAGATATTAGATCACAGTTTGCAGTTTCATAAACTGCAAATTGCAGATTATAATTCTCCCTTCTGTGAAATCTCCTTCTCTGCGAAACCTCCTTTTCTGCGCCGCCATCTTCGATCCAAAATAAAATAAATAGAAATCCTAATTTCTATTAATAATTATATCAAATCAAATACCTATGCATTCAGTCTAAAAAATTAAAAAAATATATTTTATAGACCAAATATAATAAAGCAATCAAAAAACTGCAAAATCACAGGTTCCCTGCACAAATCAAGATTTCGATCTCCTCTTGTACAAACAACCCATAAATCAAGAAAATCATAAAGAACAATTCCAAACAATAATCAGATTTATATAAAAATTAATTTCAGATTATTCGCCCATAATTTTGGGAACAAATTTCCCAAAACCCATATCTGCGCAAATTGGGTAGAACGCCTTCTACCCATTTGCGTAGGTTCAAATCTGAAACAAATTGGTTCAAGATTTGAACCATGGCTCTGATGCCACTAAAGGGATGAGAGATCCATCATATGGACGCCCAAATCTTGTGGAATAAAGGGGCGAATTTCAAAAATTTTTCTCTCCCTTCAACTGAGAATCGCATTCCTTATTTAGAAAATTATATTTTCAAAGATCATTACTGAACCATAAACTGAACCAGATCTGAACCAAAAGGAGTAGGAGAGGATTATACCTGATACAGAGAAATAATATCTCCCAACGAAGGTGTTCACGCCCAAGAAAGGATCCAAAGACTACTCTCACTAAAGATGGCGTAGTGCAAGATGGAGTAGAATATTATTGATTTGGATTGGGATAATTATTTAGATGACCTCCCTCAATGGTGGGCCCCACACCTCATGGAGAGGTTACGTGCGGAACCCTACCCAATTTGGGCCCACCAAAATCTTGCTTTATGAAAGTCAGTGGGAGCCACATTGGTTTGACCTAGATCAAACTAGGGCATAATTTTCTATTCCCTCCAGCTAATATGAGTGAATGTGATAGGGAGATTCATATGATGAACTCTCTAAAGGCCTTCCATCATTAGCATGAAGATGGGTCCTTCAGTAATGAGGAAGCACACCAGAAAATGGGCTATCCATTTGCTATTGGGTTTGTCTAAGTGTTTCATAAGATGACAGGGGCGTCATAGACCGATGAGGGAGGGGCTTCACCAGAAAATGGGAACTCTCTCACAGTACCTTGACATTCACGAATATGATGGGTAAGCACTCACTAGATAGAAAGGTTTACATGAAAAGGGCTCTGAACCTTGTCTGATAGAGGCAAAAGGGAAAACTCATATGATGAGCGGATATGATCCTTCACAGAAAGGTGGTGGGGTTATGCAGTTGAAACAGTTGACTCCATGCACCCTACGTGATTTCCCACATTTCCAGAAACAACTCGTAGTCTTCGCCACTAAGATGGGAGAGAAATCTCAGAGATGAATAAATGGGAATGGAGCATAGAATAAAAGCCTTATCTATGTAGTGAACATGAACCAAATTAGGTAGTGGACTGATGTTTGCTCTTTTATCAGAAAATGGCAAACGGACAATTCGCAAAGCTTCTTGATGACAACAAGCTAAAGAGCCTGAACTATTCCGACTGGTATAGGAACTTTATGCTAGTCCTTACTTCTGAAAAGTTAGACAAAGTAGCTAAAAATCCTACCCTAGAGCGTCCGGGTGATAGGGCTTCTGAGGCCTGAAGGAGAGACTATCGAGACTGGGAGAAGAAAAACTCCCTTGCTCGGTGTTACATGATTTCCTCCTTGGACAATCCAATACAGAGGCAGTTCGATCAGATCGAACTTGCCAAGGACATATTGGACAGTCCCAGGATGATGTATGAAGAGCAGAATCGTTCTATCGACAAAAGGTCTTGAAACAGTTCATGACCGCACAAATGACCAAGGGCCAACAAGTTCTCGACTATTGTCTTCGGATGATGGGATATATCAATGAACTAGAGGCTCTCAGATCCAGACTGGACCTTACAACCCAGATAGATGCTATCCTTAATTCTTTGCTTCCTTCATTTAATCCATTCATTATGAACTATAACATGAACAAGCTGAATGTCAGCTTGCAAAAGCTTAGCAATATGTTGCAAAGAGCTGAAGAACTAATTAGAAAGGATGAGCCTATAGCTATGCTTGTTGAAGCTAGCAAGACAGGCAAGAGAAAGAGGAAGGTAAAGAAGCCTCAGAAGAAAGCCACTAAGGGCAAGAAGTAGAAAAAAGACAAAGCATCAGATGCCTGTCACTTCTTCAAAATACCGGCCACTGAAAAAGGAACTATCCTGCCTATTTGGAATCCAAGAAAGGCAATCTCAAAACTTGTGTTATAGAAACCAACTTATTGGTAGCTTCTGCGTCCTGGTGTATTGACTCTGGGGCTTCAAATCATGCGTGTAACTCACTATAGGGGTCCAACGTAAGCAGAAGGCTGAGTGAAGGAGAAGTCACACTCTATTTGGGGACTACTGCAACTGTTGCAGCCGCGGCCATAGGAACCGTGTAGTTACCTATTAGAGAAGGAACTATTGTACTGAAAGATTGTCTTTATGTACACAATTTAATGAGAAATTTGACTTCTGTCTCAAAACTGTGTGTAGATGGTTATTATAACTTCTTTAGTAATACGATTACTATTAAAAGAAACAACAGATTCATCGCATACGGGGAACTGGAGAACGGTCTCTATGTTCTACATCCTTCTCTAGAAACTAACATAACCGAAACTACGTCGGCTGAAATCCCTAAGAAGAGAGTTCGTGATACAGTTAATCCCACGTGTCTATGGCATTATCGACTTGGCCACATCGGTGTTGACCGAATCACAAGTTTGGTAAAGGATGGTCCTTTGGATTTTCTAACTATAGAAGATCTTCCCACTTGTGAGCCTTGCCTACAAGGCAAGATGACGAAACGGACATTTAACGGTAAGCCTGAAAGATGAATGGGCACACTTGACCTAATACATACTGATGTATGTGGTCCCCTGAGTGTAAGGACATGAAATCAACACGTGTATTTCATCACCTTCACAGATGATTTTTCATGATACGGTTACATGTACCTAATGAGACACAAGTTTGAATCCTTTGAAAAGTTCAAAGAGTTTAGACAAGAGGCCGAGAAATAGTTAGGGAGAGAAATTAAGGCCCTTCGATCAGATCGAGGTGGCGAGTATCTCTCTAACGAATTCAGGGACTACTTAAAGGACAATGGGATAGTATCACAATTAGCTCCTCCTGCTACACCACAACTTAACGGTGTTTCGGAGAGGAGGAATAGGACCTTATTGGATATGGTCCGGTCGCTTCTCAGACACTCAGAGTTACCCACATCCTTTTGGGGTTACGCATTAGAGACTGCAATTTATGTGCTGAATTGGGTTCCAACCAAATCGGTTCCGAATACTTCATATGAACTTTGGACCGGAAAGAAACCAAGTGTCAGACACTTGAAGATTTGGGGTTGTCCAGCACACGTTAAGAGAATGAGTGCAGACAAGTTGGAATCCAAGACCAGCCGTTGCCTATTTGTAGGCTACCCAAAAGGCTCTGTAGGTTACCTATTCTATGACCCAAGTGAGCAAAAAGTGTTTTGCATTCGTAATGCGCAATTCTTGGAAACCGACTATATCCTGGACACCCATCGTCAGGAAGTTGTTCTTGATGAGGAGAGCTCAGGAGCAGTGGGAGATGTCCCACAAGTTCCAGGTTGTGACCAACCTAGAAGATCCACTCGGGTATCCAGGCCACCAGTCCGTTATGGTTATGACCAGGATAGTTACCTGGTGGAAACCTTGACTAGTGAGGAGGATCCCGTGACTTACACGGAAGCTATGTTGGACATAGATTCCCAGAAGTGGGTGGAGGCCATGAGAGCAAAGATGGACTCAATAGAGACCAATGGAGTCTGGACTCTAGTAGATCCGCCCTCTGGGGTAAAAGCAATCGGTTGCAAATGGATTTACAAGAGGAAGAAGGGCCCCGATGGTAAGGTTGAGACCTTCAAGGCTCGTCTGGTGGCGAAAGGGTACACTCAGAAAGAGGGCATCGATTATGATGAAACATTTTCACCTGTGGCCATACTTAAATCCATTAGGATCCTGCTAGCTGTAGCAGCATACCATGATTATGAGATTTGGCAAATGGATGTCAAAACTGCATTCCTGAATGGAGATCTTACTGAAGATATCTATATGCAGCAGTCGCAAGGCTTCATTGCTACAGGTCAGGAAAACATGGTATGTAAACTTAATAGATCCATTTATGGACTTAAGCAAGTTTCTAGAAATTGGAACATCCATTTTGACTCTGCCATCAAATCGTTTGACTTCGAGCAGAATCCAGATGAACCCTGTGTTTACAGGAAGTACAGTGGAGATAAGGTTACCTTCTTGGTTCTGTATGTAGATGACATTCTACTCATTGGGAATGATGTAGGAATGTTAACTACGGTGAAAGTATGGCTATCACAGCAATTCTCCATGAAAGATCTTGGAGAAGCCTCCTATATGCTGGGTCTTCGACTCTATAGAGATAGATCGAAGTGGATAATAGGATTCTCCCAATCTGCCTACATTGACAAAATAGTCAAAAGATACAGCATGGAAAACTCCAAGAAAGGAAATGTTCCTTTCAGGCACGGAGTCACTCTCTCCAAGAAGATGTCTCCCAAGACTTTTGAGGAGATTGATGGCATGAAAGACGTTCCCTATGCCTCTGCCGTAGGGAGCATCATGTATGCCATGCTGTGCACTCGTCCTGACATAGCTCAGGCAGTGAGTGTAGTAAGCAGATTTCAGGCCAACCCAGGGCAGGGGCATTGGACTGCTGTGAAAAACATACTTAAGTACCTTTGAAGAACAAAAGAGTTTTGTCTAGTATTCGACGGTAACTCACTACAAATCCAAGGGTATACAGATGCCGATTTCTAGTCAGACCCAGATGATAGAAAGTCTACATCTGGATATGTTTTCACAATAGGATCGTGTGTTGTTTGCTGGAAAAGCAGCAAACAAGGGTCCACTACAGGTTCCACGACCGAGGCCGAGTACACTGCCGCAAGTGAGGCTGCCAAAGAAGCCGTATGGATGCAGAAGTTCATTCTTGAGTTGGGAGTAGGTCCATCCGACACATCACCCATCCCATTGTTGTGTGACAACAATGGAGCCATTGCTCAGGCTAAGGAGCCACGACCCCACTCGAAGTCGAAGCACATCGAGAGGAAGTACCACGTACTGTGAGAGATTGTTGGTAGAGGGGGCGTCCTGATTCATAAACTAACATAACCAAAACTATGTTGGTTGAAATCCCCAAGAAGAGAGCCCATGATACAGTTAATCCCACGTGTCTGTGGCATTACCAACTTGGCGACATCGGTGTTGACCGAATCACAATGTTGGTAAAGGATGGTCCTTTGGATTTTCTAACTGTAGAAGATCTTCCCACCTGTGAGCCTTGCCTACAAGGCAAGATGACAAAACGGCCATTTAACGGTAAGCCTGAAAGGTGTACAGGCACACTTGACCTTATACACACTGATGTATGTGGTCCCCTGAGTTTTAAGACACGGAATCAACATGTGTACTTCATCACCTTCACCGATGATTTCTCACGATATGGTTACGGCACCTAATGAGACATAAGTCTGAATCCTTTGAAAAATTCAAAGAGTTCAGACAAGAGGTCGAGAAACAGTTAGGGAGAGAAATTAAAGCCCTTCGATCAGATCGAGGTGGCGATCTATCTAACGAATTCAACGACTACTTAAAGGACAATGGTATAGTATCACAATTAGCTCCTCCTGCTACACCACAACTTAGCGGTGTTTCAGAGAGGATGAATAGGACTTTATTGGATATGGTCCGGTCACTTCTCATACACTCAGAGTTACCCACATCCTTTTGGGGTAACGCATTAGAGACTACGATTGACGTGCTGAATCGGGTTCCAACCAAATTGGTTCCAAATACTCCATATGAACTTTGGACCGGAAAGAAACCAAGTGTTAGACACTTGATGATTTGGGGTTGTCCAGCACACATTAAAAGAATAAGTGCAGACAAGTTGGAATCTAAGAACAATCGTTGCCTATTTGTAGGCTACCCAAAAGGCTCTGTAGGTTACCTATTCTATGACCCAAGTGAGCAGAAAGTGTTCTGCAGTCGAAATGCACAATTCTTGGAAACCGATTACATCCTAGACACCCATCATCAGGAAGTTGTTTTTGATGATGAGAGCTCAGGAACAATGGGAGGTGTCCCACAAGTTCCAGGTAGTGACCAACCTAGAAGATCCACTCGGGTATCCAGGCCACCAGTTCATTATGGTTATGACCAAGATAGTTACCTAGTGGAAACCTTGACTAGTGAGGAGGATCCCGTGACTTATGCGGAAGCTATGTTGGACATAGATTTCTAGAAGTGGGTGGAGGCCATGAGAGCAGAGATGGACTCATTGGAGACCAATGGAGTCTGATCTCTAGTAGATCCACCTTTCGGGGTAAAAGCAATCGGTTGCAAATGGATTTACAAGAGGAAGAAAGTCCCCGATGGTAGGGTTGAGACCTTCAAAGCTCATCCGGTGGTGAAAGGGTACAGTCAGAAAGAGGGCATCGATTATGAGGAAACCTTTTTGCCTATGGCCATGCTTAAATCCATTAGGATCCTGCTAACTATAACAGCATACCATGATTATGAGATTTGGCAGATGGATGTCAAAATTGCATTCCTGAATGGAGATCTTACTGAAGATATCTATATGCAGTAGCTGCAAGGCTTCATTGCTGCAGGTCAGGAAAACATGGTATGTAAACTTAATAGATCCATTTATGGATTTAACAAAGCTTCTAGAAGTTGGAACATCCATTTCGACTCTGCTGTCAAATCGTTTGACTTTGAACAGAATCCGGATGAACCCTGTGTCTATAGGAAGTACAATGGAGATAAGGTTTCCTGATGGGCGTAGGTTTAGTATATCTTGAGAGAGAATATTAAATAATTTTGTGAAAATCTCAGCTTATGGGAATAACAATTAGTCTTGGATAATTGGACCCATCAATATTCATTGCATTGGTTAGGTGGACCAAAAGTCCTTGCAATTCCATCATTTGCATATTCGATTAGTGATCACCCTTGTTTTTACTTTTCTTTGTTCCTGTTTTTATTTTCAATAGTTCTTGTTTCCTTAAATTTAAATTTTGACTATCCAAATAATTAGGGAAGACAGTGATTCTAATACTTATTTTGTTAAATCCCCGTGGGAACGATATTATTATACTACTTGATAATTAGTGTACTTGATAGATTTATATATTTATAGCTCTCAAGTTTTTGGCGTTGTTGCCGGGGATTTAATCCTAAAATAATATTAGAATTTATTAACCTTGATTAATTTGGACCTTTTATTTCTTTTTTTATTATTATTCTATTTTCCTTTTATTTCTTTCTATTTCTGTTGTTATTTTTATTTTTATTTGTTTATTTGAAATTTTTTTTTTTGTTGGTTCAGATTTACTAGTGCATGACACGCACTAGACAGGAAGGGTTAGCTGAATTTGATCTAGAAATTGAAAGGACCTTTCGCTTATTGCAAAGGACCAAGAAAGGAAAATCAAGAGAAGAGGTTGTTATTTGTGAACCAGCCATAGAGATTGAAGGAGAGATGGCAGAAGGAAATTGCACCCTCTTGGATTATGCTTGTCCAAACATTGATGGGGCAACATCCAGCATTTGTAAGCCTACCATCCATGCCAATAGTTTTGAAATAAAGCCTGCAATAATTCGAATGATCCAAACTAGTATTCAGTTTAGTGGGTTATCAAGTATCGTTAACTTGCTTGAAATATGTGATACATTTAAACACAATGGAGTTAGTGATGATATGATTAGGCTAAGATTATTTCCTTTTTCATTGCGTGATAGAGCTAAAGATTGGCTCAACTTACTCCCTACAGGAAGCATCACCACTTGGAATGATTTAACCTAGAAAATTTTGGCTAAATATTTCCCACCCTCCAAAATAGCAAAATTAATTAATGATATTATTACTTTTGCTCAATTTGAGAGGGAGTCCCTGTATGAAGCATGGGAAAGATTCAAGGAGATGATTAGGAGGTGTCCTCACCATGGGATACCAATTTGGCGACAAATACAAACCTTTTATAATGGTTTTACCCCCTCTAATAGATCCATTATTGATGCAGCTGCAGGTGGTACAATCATGAGGAAAACTCCAGAGGAAGCATATGACTTAGTGGAGGAGATGGCATCAAATAGCTACTAGTGGAGCAATGATCGAACCAATCAGAGGGGAGTACACCACATTGATTCATTTGCATCCCTATCTACACAAATTGCCAACCTAAATAAGAGATTGGATAATTTTAGTATTGCAACCATTAGTACACCATCTAGCATCTCATGCGATTTATGTGGACAAATAGGACATATTAATTCTGATTGTCAATTGAACAGTCCTTTTATTTTCCATGAGAATGCTAATTTTATCTCTCATGCTGGCAAGTCAAACTACAACCCATATTCAAATACATACAACCCAGGGTGGAGGAGTCATCCAAACTTTTCATGGAGCAACAATCAGCAAAAGGCACCCATTGGATTCCAACCACAGCCGCCCCCACAAGAAAAAAAGAGTAATTTGGAAGAGATGATTTCTAAGTTCATCAATGCTACTGAAACAAGATTCCAAAGCCATGAAGCATCGATTAAGAACTTAGAAGCTCAAATGGGGCAGGTTGTGAACATGTTATCAGAGAGGAAAGAAGGAAGGCTGCTCAGCAACACAGAAAAGAATCCTAGAGAGCATGTGAACGCCATAGCCGTAAGAAGCGGGAAGGTAGTTGGCAAAATCCAAAAAGAAGGCAAGAAAGCTGATGTGGCCAATCTGCAAAAGGAGGATGAGGGAAGTACATCTAAACTGAATTTACATGAAATTAAACTCCCTATCCCCTACCCTAGAAGAATTTTGAAAGCTAACTTAGATAGACAATTTGAGAAATTTTTAGAAGTTTTCAAAAAAATACACATTAATCTCCCCCTTCTTGATGTATTGTCACAGATGCCGAAATATGCCAAATTCTTGAAGGAGGTAATGTCAAATAAAAGGAAATGGGAGGAATGTGAGATGGTAAATTTGAACGAAGAATGCTCAGCCATCCTTCAAAATAAATTGCCCCCAATGCTTCAAGATCCAGGGAGTTTTTCTATACCTTGCACCATAGGGAAAACTGAATTTGAAAAAGCTTTATGTGATCTTGGTGCTAGTATAAATTTAATGCCCTACTCTATTTTTAAAAGGCTGGGATTGCATGAACTAACATCTACCACTATTACCCTATAGTTGGCCGATCGAAGCACTAAATACCCTAGGGGAATAGTGGAAGATGTCTTAGTTAAAGTAGGAAATTTCATCATCCCTGTTGATTTCATTGTGTTGGATATGGAGGAGGATAGATCGATGCCATTAATTTTAGGGAGACCCTTTCTTGCTACTAGTGATGCTTTAATTGATGTGTGAAAAGGTCTACTTACCCTTAGAATCAATGGTGAAGAAGTGGTGTTCAATGTATTTAAAACCATGGAACATCCCAACACAATTGAACATAAAATTTATGCAATCAATAGCTTTGATGTTGGTGCAACTGAAATTAATACATCTAAATTAGATGACCCCTTTAAAAGCTACATTATTAATTCATGTAAAAACATGCAGGTCATGGAGGAAGAGGTAAAGAAGGCGATGAACTATTTAGAGGATAACCAAGAAGGGTTCAAGCCAAGACAAGGTAATGCTCATTATATTCCTAATGAGAAACTGTTACCCTCTGCTTTGCAGGCCCCTATTCCAGATCTGAACCCGCCCATGATGGATGAAAGGGGAGCACATCGAAAGCTGCAACCAAGAGAGTTAGAGGTCGGTTTCATGATAGGGAAGTTTGTTTTTCTTTTTCCTTTTGCTTTTAGGTTATGTTTAGGTCGTGCTAACAATAGAAAATTAAAAAATTAAACAAATTTAAAATTTTAAAAATTAAAAAATTAAAAATTAAAAATCGGATGAGAGTAGAATTTATCATATTTTTATCCCCGATTATTCTGTCTTTTATACTAAATTAGCATCTATTTGGACTCATATCTCTTGTATTTTGGTCCAGGGTATGAAAGAAGGCATCAAGAGCAAAGAAAGAATATCAGATGATTTTTCGCAGTTTCGACATCGTTCAGTGATTTGGGCCTAACTCGTGTCTCTGTACTCCGAATAGGCTGATTTAAGATCCACTGGAAAGATAAGAGAAAAAGCCACAACTTTTATGTGGGCTTTCGCAGATTCAGCTTGCATCGAAGTCAAATCCAGGCCCGAAGTTGGGGCAATTTCGTAGGAAGGCCCAATCTGCAGTTGAAGCCCAACTCACAGAAAAACCTGGCTGAAGCCCAATTCGCAGAGGAGGTCTATTACGAATCCAAGAACAAGAAACTGAGAAGAGTCCTTCCAGATCTAAATTCTTGATGTAATCTTAGAAAGATAAAAGGATCGAGTTCATTAGATAAAGAGATAAGAAAATGACTTTCTATTCTTGTAAAATAAACTTCAAGAGGAAGTAAGAGACCACCCCCTCCCCTTAAGCTATATAAAGGAGGGGAAGGACCAGCTTTAGGCATCACTGAATCATTCAATCATTCAACTTCTGATTTGAATCAAGAAGCAAGGAGCAATCAGTCAAGAAGGGTTCAAGAAAGGTCCAAGAAGAGGAGATCTCAGCACCATGGGCGAATTCAAGAGTTCTTTCTTCCCCATTGTTTGTTTTAATTCTTCCATCATGAACTGATTTGTTTCTTGCTAGGGCTATGAAAAGCCTAACCATGTTAATGAATATATTTTTATTTTCTTGATTTATCCAAAAAATATATTTTTAATTTTTAATTTTTAATTTTTTAATTTTTAATTTTTTAATTTTTTAATTTTTTTTTATTTCTTATGAGTGTGTTTTTCTCTTCTTCGTATCTCACATCTGCAGGATCTCAACGAGACATTCAGGGAAGTCCTCTTAAATCTCTCTCCTTGTTCTTGTCATGCATAGTCCATACATTGAGGACAATGTATATCTTAAGTGTGGGGGAGGAGTAAGGGGTTGATAAAATTTTTTTGAACTCTAGCATGCTTTAATCATCATTTTTTACCTTTCCTTTTGAAATTTCTGCTCCTTAGAGACTTGTTTTTGAATGATTGTAAACCACCTTGAATCATGTGCTTAGGGAGGATAGACAAGAAAGGATGCAGGCAAATCTAGCTGAAATTTCTGGCTAGGGAAAGCATCTCAGTAGTTTGAATGATCAACGGGCAAGATGCAATATAGAGTTAACCCTTGTGAACATTTGGCTTCTAACGGACAAACAGGGGTTGATTATTCTAGAACTTGTTTTGTTAGGCATGTTGAGACCACGATAATGAGTTCATGTATTAGAACATGTAATCCAAAAAAAAAAAACTCGTGTGAGATGGAGCACAAAACGCACTCACACCAAGAGAAAAAAGAGTTAGTATATCTCGAGAGAGAATATTAAATAATTTTGTGAAAATCTCAGCTTATGGGAATAACAATTAGTCTTCGATAATTGGACCTATCAACATTCATTGC
Organism: Nelumbo lutea; assembly: GCF_056320005.1. NCBI lineage: Eukaryota > Viridiplantae > Streptophyta > Magnoliopsida > Proteales > Nelumbonaceae > Nelumbo > Nelumbo lutea. The sequence goes on along the minus strand of NC_142687.1, from coordinate 65,366,622 downwards.
ATTGGTTAGGTGGACCAAAAGTCCTAGCGATTCCATCATTTGCATATTCGATTAGTGATCACCCTTGTTTTTACTTTTCTTTGTTTCAGTTTTTATTTTCAGTAGTTCTTGTTTCCTTAAATCTAAATTTTGACTATCCAAATAATTAGGCAAGACTGTGATTCTAATACTTATTTTGTTAAATCCCCGTGGTAACGATAGTATTAAAATACATGATAAGTAGTGCACCTGCTAGAGTTATATATTTATAGCTATCACCTTCCATCATTAGAATGAGGATAGGTCCTTCAGTAATGAGGAAATGCACCAAAAAATGGGTTGTCCATTTGCTGTTGGGCTTGTCTAAGTGTTTCATAAGATGATAGGGGCATCATAGACCGATGTGGGAGGGGCTTCACCTGAAAATAGGAACTCTCTCACGGTACCTTGACGTTCATGAATATGATGGCTAAGCACTCATTGGACAGAAAGGTTTACCTGAAAATGGCTCTGAACCTTGTCTGACAAAGGCCAAAGGGAAAACTCATATGATGTGTGGATATGATCCTTCACAGAAAGGTGGTGGGGTTATGCAGCTAAAACAGTTGGCTCCATGCACCCTATGTGATTTCCCACATTTCCAGAAACAACCCGTAGTCTCCGTCACTGAGAAATGAGGGAAATCTCAAGAGATGAATAAATTGAAATGGAACGTAGATTAAAATCCATATCTATGTAATGAACATGAATCAAATTAGGTTGTGGACTGATGTTTGCTCTTTTATCAGAAAATGGCAAACGGATCATTTGCAAAGCTTCTTAACGACAACAAGCTTAAGGGCCCAAACTATGCCGACTGGTACCGGAACCTTATGCTGGTCCTAGTTTCTGAAAAGATAGACAAAGTGGCAAAGAATCCTGCCCTAGAGCATCTGAGCGATAGGGCTTCTGAGGCCCAAAGGAGAGACTATTAGGAATGGGAGGAGAAAAACTCCCTTGCCCAGTGTTACATCATTGCCTCTTTGCACAACCCGATACAGAGGCAATTCGATCATATCGAACTTGCCAAGGACATATTGGACAGTCTCAGGATGATGTATGAAGAGCAGAATCATTCTACTCGACAAAAGGTCTTGAAACAGTTATGACCACACAAATGACCAAGGGCCAACAAGTTCACGACCATTGTCTTCGGATGATGGGATATACCAATGAACTAGAGACTCTTGGATCCGGGCTGGACCTTGTGACCCAGATAGAGGCTATCCTTAATTCTTTGCCTCCTTCCTTTAATCGGCTCATTATGAACTATAACATGAACAAGCTAAATGTCAGCTTGCAAATGCTCAGTAATATGTTGCGAAGAGCCGAAGAACTGATTAGAAAGGATGAGCCTGTAGCTATGCTTGTTGAAGCTAGCAAGATAGGCAAGAGAAAGAGGAAGGCAAAGAAGCCTCAGAAGAAAGCCACTAAGGGCAAGAAGTAAAAGAATGGCAAAGCATCAGATGCCTGTCACTTTTGCAAGAAGACCGGCCACTGGAAAAGGAACTGTCCTGCCTACCTAGAATCCAAGAAAGGTAATTTCAAAACTTGTGTTATAGAAACCAATCAGTTGGTAGCTTCTGCGTCCTAGTGTATTGACTCTGGAGCTTCAACTCATGCGTGTAATTCACTGCAGGGGTTCAAGTTAAGCAGAAGGCTGAGTAAAGGAGAAGTCACACTCTACTTGGGGACTACTACAACTGTTGCAGCCGCGGCCATTGGAACTGTAGAGCTACTTTTTAGAGAAGGAACTATTGTACTCAGAGATTGTCTTTATGTACAAAATTTAAGGAGAAATTTGTTTTCTGTCTCAAAACTGTGTACAGATGGTTATTCTGTCTTCTTTAGTAATACGATTACTATTAAAAGAAATAACAGATTAATCGCATATGGAGAACTGGAGAACGGTCTCTATGTTCTATATCCTTTTCTAAAAACTAACATAACCGAAACTACATCGACTGAAATCCCCAAGAAGAGAGGCCCATGATACAGCTAATCCCACGTGTCTATGGCATTACCGACTTGGCCACATCAGTGTTGACCGAATCACAAGGTTGGTAGAGGATGGTCCTTTGGATTTTCTAACTATAGAAAATCTTCCAACCTGTGAAACTTGCCTACAAGGCAAGATGACGAAACGATCATTTAACGATAAGCCTGAAAGATGTACAGGCACATTTGACCTAATACATACTGATGTATGTGGTCCCCTGAGTGTTAGGACATGAAATCAACACGTGTATTTCATCACCTTCACAGATGATTTTTCATGATATGGTTACGTGTACCTAATGAGACACAAGTCTGAATCTTTTGAAAAGTTCAAAGAATTTAGACAAGAGGTGGAGAAACAGTTTGGGAGAGAAATTAAAGCCCTTCGATCAGATCAAGGTGGCACGTATCTCTCTGATGAATTCAATGACTACTTAAAGGACAATGAGATAGTATCGCAATTAGCTCCTCCTGTTACACCACAACTTAACAGTGTTTCAGAGAGGAGGAATAGGACCTTATTGGATATGGTCCTGTCACTTCTCATACACTTAGAGTTACCCACATCTTTTTGGGGTTACACATTAGAGACTGCGATTTACGTGCTGAATCGGGTTCCAACCAAATCGGTTCTGAATACTCCATAGGAACTTTGGACCGGAAAGAAACCAAGTGTCGGGCACTTGAGGATTTGGGGTTGTCTAGCACACGTTAAAAGAATGAGTGCAGGCAAGTTGGAAGTCATTGCCTATTTGTAGGCTACCCAAAAGGCTCTGTAGGTTACCTATTCTATGACCCAAGTGAGCAGAAAGTGTTCTACAGTCGAAATGCACAATTCTTGGAAACCGATTTCATCTTGGACACCCATCGTCAGGAAGTTGTTTTTGATGAGGAGAGCTTAGGAGCAGTGGGAGATGTCCCACAAGTTCTAGGTAGTGACCAACCTAGAAGATCCGCTCGTTTATCTAGACCACCAGTCCATTATGGTTATGACCAGGATAGTTATCTGGTGGAAACCTTGACTAGTGAGGAGGATCCCGTGACTTACACGGAAGCTATGTTGGACATAGATTCCCAAAAGTGGGTGGAGGCCATGAGAACAGAGATGGACTCAATGGAGACCAATGGAGTCTGACCCAGTGACGGGTTTGTCGAAGCCCTCAAAATTATCACTAGTCCCACAATAAAATATTTGCAGTAAAAGTGGTTCTAGGTCGAATCCCACAGGGAGCAAATCAGTAATCTCTTAGCCGAATGGGTAAAATAATTGTGTGGGAAAATTAAATAACTAAAATTAAAAGAATAAGAAACTAAACAAACAAGAGAAAATCAGTCTTACCGAAATCTAATTCAAGGGTTCGGGTTGAATCGATTGGCCATCGATCCTAGGTACAGTTCAGCATTCTTGCAATTGAAGCATTTAACCTTAGATTTATTAGGATAGCCATAATAAACCTTGTGTTTTCCTAATTCAGTTGACCAAACCCAGCATTCGATCAACACTTATCACCACTCAACTGGGTACGATAGCGTTCCATGTTAAACAGTGATAGCATTAAGATTTGTGAAAACAGTTAAACCAAAATAACAATAATTGAGATAGCTGCAATTACTGAATTTTGTTCCATCGATTCTTTTAGGTTGAACCATGTTAAAACATTGGTCAAAGGCTGTCACGAACAATTGACCCAAAAAGATAACAACCTAATTGCTACTTGTACCATTATTCGTGACAATTACGGATCACCGAAATCATGGATAGCAGTAGGAAAATCAACATTAATTCAGTTTGTCAGACTAATTAACATTAACATCCAATAAGAATGTGCACAAGAACCAATGAATACTTGAATTAAAAAGCATGAAAATAAATTAACTACAGAACCTCACAATGACACAATCGAACCTCTCCCCTTGAACCAGAAAAAAGAAGCTTAGCTGCTCATGATCTACGCAATTTCCATGCTTTGCTTCTCCATGGCCGAACTGATCTTCTTGAGTTGCTTGATGCTTGATTGCTGAATGATTGAGTGATTTCTAGAGCTGGTTCGCCCCCCTCTTTATATAGCCAAAGGAGAGGGCTGTTTTCCAAATCCTTCTAGGAGATCATCTTATCCTTAGGGAGTTTTGATATTATCTTGAACTAATCCTATCATATCTCTTATCTAATGCTCTAATCTCAATCTTCTTATCTCTCTAGGATTACATTCAAGAATTTAGATCTGATAAAACTCTCTCCTTGGAGATTACATTCGAAATTCGGACTCTTAACTCTTGAATTCGAGTTGGGCTGCTTCAAGCTACTTCTGCGAGTTGGGCTTAAGTTGTGAAATGGGCCTGGCTGCGAACTTGCTCCAACTTTGGGCTCCTTTTCGTATTCGATGCGGGCTGAATCTGTCAAAACTCAAAACATAAAAGTTGTGGGACTTCCTTTCTTCTTTCTAATGCTTCTTGAATTGTCCAATTCGGTGTCCGGAATTGAGAGTTAGGCCCAGATTACTGACTGTCGCCGAAACTGTGCAAAATCACCCGATTTGTCCTGTTTTCTTCCAATTGCCTTCTTTATTGCCCTAAATTGAAATACAAGAGTAATGAGTTCATTTAAGTGATAAATAAATATAAAAGAGTGAATATTAGAGGATAAAAATAGGGTTCTTTTTGGTCTCATCACCCAAAAAGATATTAACCTAATTGCTATTTGTACCATATTTGTGACAATTACGGATCACCAAAATCATGGATAGCAGTAGGAAAATCAACATTAATTCAGTTTGTCAGACTAATTAACATTAACATCCAATAAAAAATATGCTCAAGAATCACTGAATACTTGAATTAAAAAGCAAAAAAATAAAACCTCACAATGACACAATCGAACCTCCCCCCTTGAACCAGAAAAAAAAGTTTAGCTACTCATGATCTGCGCAATCTCCATGCCTCTCTTCTCCATAGCCGAACTGCTTTCTTGAGCTTCTTGGCCTCTTGATGATGTCTTGGATCTTGGAATGAGTGACGCTAGAGCTGGTTCGGCCCCCTCTTTATATAGCCAAAGGAGATGGTTGTTTTCCAACTCCTTCTAGGAGATCATCTTATCTTTAGGGAGTTTTGATCTTCTTTGAACTAATCCTATCATATCTCTTATCTAATGATCTAATCTCAATCTTCTTATCTCTCTAGGATTACATTCAAGACTTTAGATCTGATAAGACTCTATCGTTGGAGATTACATTCAAAATTCGGACTCTTAACTCTTGAATTCGAGTTGACCTACTTTAAAACTTGGGCTGCTTCAAGGTACTTCTGCGAGTTGGGCTTAAGTTGTGAAATGGGCCTTGGTAGCTATAAATATATAACTCTAGCAAGTGCACTAGTTATCAAGTAGTATAATAATATCGTTCTCACGGGGATTTAACTAAATAAGTATTAGAATCACAATCTTCCCTAATTATTTGGACAGTCGAAATTTAGATTTAAGGAAACAAGAACTACTGAAAATAAAAACTGGAACAAAGAAAAGTAAAAACAAGGGTGATCACTAATTGAATATGCAAATGATGGAATCGCTAGGACTTTAGGTCCACCTAACCAATGTAATGAATATTGATGGGTCCAATTATCCAAGACTAATTGTTATTTTCATAAGCTGAGATTTTCACAAATTTATTTAATATTCTCTCTCGAAATATACTAAACCTACTCCCATCAGGTAACCCTTTGATCTCTCGAGTAGAGCTCTCAAGATTCAAGTGCATTAAGTCCAAGAAAACCATTAAATTCAGATGAATCATGTATATATATATATCTATATACCATTCAATTTACACTATGAATTATTCTGTCAATTATGTGAATTCCTTTATCAATTCATTCACATAACCCAAATCAATTAAGAGGTGGCCAAGCTCTTAATTTCATTAAGCACAATAATTCATAGACTATATGAAAATCACAATCTTCGATAAATCAAGAAAATAAAAATATATTCATTAACATGGTTAGGCTTTCCATAGCCCTAGCAAGAAATAAATCAGTTAATGATGGAAGAATTAAAACAAACAAAGGGGAAGAAATAACTCTTGAATTCGCCCATGATGCTGAGATCTCCTCTTCTTAAAGTTTCTTGAATTCTTGAACCTTTCTTGAACCTTTCTTGACTGATTGCTCCTTGCTTCTTGATTCAACCCAGAAGTTGAATGATTGAATAATTCAGTAATCAAGTGATACCTAAAGCTGGTCCACCCCCTCCTTTATATAGATTAAAGGGGAGAGGGTGGTCTCCTACTTCCTCTTGAAGTTTATCTTACAAGATTGGAAAGTCCTATCTTAATTCTAACCTTATCTCTTTATCTCTTGAACTTAATCCCTTTTTCACTCTAAGATTACATCAAGAATTTAGATCTAGAAGGATTCTTCTTAGTTTCTTGTTCTTGGATTCGTAATAGACCTCCTCTGCGAATTGGGCTTCAGCCAGGCTTTTTTGCGAGTTGGGCTTCAGCTGCGGATTGGGAATTCCTACGAAATTGCCCCGATTTCAGGCCCGGATTAGACTTCGATGCAGGTCGAATCTGTAAAATCCCAAAACATGAAAGTTGTGGCTTTTTCTCTTATCTTTCCGGTGGATCTTGAATCAGCCCATTCGGAGTTCGGAGACGCGAGTTAGACCCAAATCACTGAACGATGTCGAAACTATGAAAAATCATCCGATTTGTCTTTCTTTGTTCTTGATGCCTTCTTTCATACCCTGGACCAAAATATAAGAGATATGAGTCCAATTAGATGCTAATTTAATATAAAAGACAGAATGATTGGGATAAAAATATGATAAATTCTACTCTCATTAGGCCTGGCTACGAACTTGCTTTGACTTCGGGTTCATTTTCGTACTCGATTCGGTTCGAATCTGTCGAAACCCAAAACATAAAATTTGTGGGACTTCCTTTCATCTTTCTAATGCTTCTTGAATTGTCCAATTTGGAGTTCAGAATTGAGAGTTAGTCCCAGATCACTGACTATCACTGAAACTATGCAAAATCACCCGATTTGCCCTATTTTCTTCCAATTGCCTTCTTTATTGCCCTGAATCGAAATACAAGAGTAATGAGTCCATTTAAGTGCTAAATAAATATAAAAGAATGAATATTAGATGATAAAAATAGGGTTCTTTTTGGTCTCATCACCCACGCAATACAAGGATATCTAACTGGGCAACAGTTTGGAGGATAAATGAACACATAGACTTAAAGGGACTAAAGCCCAATTCGAACTGGCTTAAAGAGATTAATTAAAGAGGGGTGGTTATGGAATTTAGATTAGAAGATAGGATAAGGGATTGTCCCTATCCACTCAGAGAGTCCAGATCCAAAAAAAGATTTGGATCAGGAAACTCCCAATTAGATTAGGAGGGTTGATCTTTATTTGCAGATAAGATAAGGGATTATCCTTATCTCTTAAAGAGAGTCTAGATCCAAATACAAGATTTGCATTAGGAAACTCCTAATGGGATTAGGAGAACCTCTCTTTAAAGGTATAAATAGAGGAGCAGGGTGAACCTCCAGTTCATCGTTTAGTCTACTGATTCAAGAGAGAAGATAGCATACAGTTGGACTGTCTCTATCTTCTGCTCTTGCTCTCTCTTGCTATTGCCGCCATAACCAGTTCGATCTCCACTATGGGAGTGATCAAGAAAGGGTTTTTGATATTATCTTTTGGCTGAAAAGGTGATCTGAAGTTGTGCTCACTCGCCCTCCATCAGATTCTTTCTGAAGAATCAGGTTCTTGCTAAAGAGTCATCCTACTGATTCTGCTTCATCCTGCATCGTGTCATCTTCAGTGGAAGCAGTCTTTCGATTCATCCTTAGGTGTGAACACCTCCATTGGAGGTTATTATTACTATGTATCAGGTATAACCCTCCACTCACTTTTTGGTTTCAGATTTGGTCTGGTTTAGGTTCATGATTGATCCTTGAAAATGCAGTTTTCTAAAATAGGGAATGTGATTCCCACATGGGAGAGATAGAAATTTTTGAAATTTCACCCAGCCTACCTGCAGGGTTCGGCCATCCATATGATGGATCTCTCATCCCTTCAGTGGTATCACATCCAGGTTCAAATCTTGAACCAAAATTAACCAGATCAGGAACTGCCCAAATAGGCAGAAGGCATTCTACCCGATTTGCATAGATTAACAATTTCTGGGAAATTTGTCCCCAGATTTTTGGGCGATTGATCTGAAATTAAATTTTATAAATCTGAATTATATTTATAATTGTTCTTTATATTTTTCTTGATTTTTGGGTTGTTCTACGGTGGAGATCGAAATCTTTTTATGGCGTAGGAAATCTGCATTTTTGCTGTTCTTTTAAGTTCTTGGTCTATAAATAATTTTTTTTTATTTTTTAGACAAAATGTATAGTAATTCAGTTTGATAAAATATTAATAGAAATTAGGTTTTCTATTATATTCCATTCAAAGCTGAAGCAGAAAGCACAAGGAGGAGATTTTCGTAGATTAGGGTTCGCCCATCTATGAGTTGAAGTTTTGGAAACTGCAAGCTGCATACTAACCTCTGTTTTGTAGGGTAGCAGACCTACGAATAGTCCCTCTTTTCTGATTCTTGAATGTCTTGCATTAGTAATTTAATTTCATATCAAAATCTTGAATTAGAGTTTGAATTAAAGATCAAACCCTAGACCCATTCGAACCAGATTGGACCAAATTTGTGGTTAGATGGGCACTGTTCTGAGCCCTAATTTTTCACTCTTGGGTCCAAGAGTTGATGGTTAATTGGAAGATGAAATTCAGCCCACACCTATAAAACCCAATTTTAATGTGTTAAAACTGCTTTAGCCCATTATCTGCATAAAAGCTATATGGGTCGAACTACTCTTTGCAATTCAGCCCATATACTTAGATAATATTAATCAGTAATATTATGGATAATTATGGGCTTTCATTATGGGTTTTACAGATATTAATTGATTGGATCAATTTTGTTATTCATGCATGTGATGTATGGATGTGTGATGTGCAACGTTTATGGGCTATAAGGGCTTGGCCCATGCTGATATGATAGTGGCTCCTACGCACACCATGGCAGAATGCACATCATTGCCATGGTGTCCCTGAAGATCATTGGATGATCTCCCTTCATGGTGGACCCCACACCTCCCTAAGAGGAATCGTGTAGAACCCTAGCCGTTTAGGGCCTATCTAAATCTGGCTTTATGAAAGCCAGTGGGAGCCACTTTGGTTTGACTTAAGTTAAACTAGGGCATATTATACATTCCCTCCTCTAAAATATGAGTGGATGTGATAGGGAGATTCATATGATGAACTCTCTACAGGACTTCCATCAGTAACATGAAGATGGTGTTAGATAGTTTTGTATGCCCTTAGCTTCAATCAAGATGATGATCTTTATGAGATTATTGTAAATGAATAAAAGTGCATATTTGATTCATGTTCCTTGGTATGTTTCTATGTAGTACCCTTAAACTAGACACTTAATGAGACTCGTGTTAGTTTAGAGTGTTCATAGCTAGTGGGTCGGTCTGGGGAGACCTATCCTGACAAGACTGACATTGTGGTGCCACCAAGTCAATTGGGGTGGCCTGTCTCAGCTGCCAGGGTGAGACCATAGGCACTTACAGTGTAGGACTAATTGAATCTTTGAACTGGACCAGATTTCCAGTATTGCCCTAGACCTTGGAGATTGATGGGCAAAACTGGAAAGTTATACCCAACCCCTAGACTCGATTATGATACTGCACTAGGTGTCGGATTGGGTTGTCTTTGATATACCAATCAATGAGATCCTTAGCGGGGTCAAAATCTAGGTATGTTGGGACAGTCTGAGAATTCATCTGAGTGGGTGATCATAATGACAGGATCAGCCCCTTTGTCAGACAAAGGTAATGATCGGGGATGCACTCTCATTGATGGAAACCAAGACTGTCGGCAGCCGATTTCAATCGTTGAGATTTAGTTTGCAAAATAAATTTTATATGAGATATAAAAGTATATATATTATGGTTTCCAAATGATTTGCAAAAGGTTTTAATTCCCAGGATCCATAGTAGAGAGAGTGCAACACTGTACCTTGCAGTCGAGGGAGAGGTCCTCCCTTGTCGGGCAGTGTATGATCATTATGGGCAGAGATGTTAAGTGTAAGACCATTGAGGATAATACCTGATGGGCTAATCTTGCATCTGCACACAATCCCTGGGTGTTACAAGGTGGCTTGGCCCAGGGACCATTAGGGTAAGTGTTGGGCCCATAGAGACCATGAGATGGTTTTCAGGGGGTGCACTGTCCATAACAGTGTATTCGGCCAGGCCTTGTAACAAAGGCTGGGCCGAACCCATGTGGTTGATGTGTAGATCAATGTTTAAGTCCTATGCCATACAAGGAAGCCCAACTGGGCAGCAGTTTAGAAGGCTAAGTGAATACATAACCTTAAATGTGCCTTAAGCCCATTTCGAACTGGGTTAATTTGATTAGTCATTTAAAGGGGCGAATTTTGAGATGGATCAGCTAATAGGATTGGGCCCAAACCCAATCCACTTAGAGAGTCCAAGATCTAAATAAGATTTAGATCTGGAAGCCTCCTAATTAGATTAGGAGATGGCTGATCTAAACTACAGATAAGATAAGCGTTATCCCTTATCACTTAAAGGGACTTCTGATCCAAATATGATTTGGGTTAGCAACTCCTAATGGGATTAGGAGTTGATCCCTTTGAGATTATAAAAGGAGGAGGGGGCGGCATCCTTTAGACATGCAAGCTACACACTCCTGTCTTCAGAGCTGAAATCACAAGAAGAGAGAATTCTACACCCTGCAAATACTCTCTTGCCGCCTCCTTCCTGCAACTACCGCCTCCAGCAGTTCGATCTCTAGTTCTTGGGAGAAATCAAGATTTGATCTTGATACCAATCAGAGTTGCATTCACAAGCCATCCAATTGATTCTTGCGAAGGGTCAAGTTCTTTTGGAAGTACACTGCTGATTCTGCTCCATCCTACACTTCGCCATCTTCAGTGGGAGCAGATTTTGGATCCTTCCTTGGGTGTGAACACCTCCATTGGGAGATACTGCTTCTCCGTATCAAGTATAATCCCACCCTACTCCTTTTGGTTTAGATCTGATTTAGTTTATGGTTCAAGAATGATCCTTGAAAATATGATTTTCTAAATAGGGAATGCGATTCCCAGTTGAAGGGAGAGAAATTTTTTTAAAATTCACCACCTTATTCCGCAATTTTTGGGCATCCATGTGATGGATATCCTATCCCTTCAGTGGTATCAGAGCCAGGTTCAAATCTTGAACCATTCTGTTACAGATCTGAACCAGTGCAAATAGGTAGAAGGCGTTCTACCCAATTTGCTCAGATATGGGTTTTGGGAAATTTGTTCCAAAAATTGATGGGCAAATAATCTGAAATTAATTTTATATAAATTTGATTATTGTTTAGAATAGTTCTTTATGATTTTCTTTATTTATGGGCTGTTTGTACAAGAGGAGATCGAATTCTTGATTTGCGCAGGGAGAACTGCAAGATTTGTAGTTTCTTGATTTATTTATTACATTTGGTCTGCAATAATTTTTTATTTTTTTATTTTTTTTACACTCAATGTATAGGCATTCGATCTGAAGTAATTATTAATAGAAATAGGATTTCTATTTATTTTATTTTTGGATCGAAGATGGCAACGCAGAAAGGGAGATTTCGTAGAGAATGAGATTTCGCAGATGGGACATTCGCTATCTGCGATTTGCAGTTTGTGAAACTGCAAAATTGTGACCTAACATCTGTTTTGCTGGATAGATTGTACGAACAGCCCTGACTGATTGATTTTTTAATTTCTTTTATCAGTTCTTTAATTTCATATTATTTATTTGAATTAAAGATTTAATTAAAGATCAAACCCTAGACCCATTCGAACCAAGATTGGTTCAAACTGTTTGGACCAAATCTAGGGTTTAATCAAGGCTGAAAGTCAGCCCTAATTTTCCCACTAATGGGCCTGAGGATTAATATTTATTTAAATGGTTAATTCGGCCCAACCTATAGAGGCCCAGTCTTAAATAGTTAAAACTACTAAAAGCCCACTTCAAAGTATAAAGCTATATGGGCTAAACTGGGCAACCCCACTTTAGCCCATATACCTAGATAATATTAATGGTTAATATTATGGATTTATAACGGGCTTCCAAGGGGCCTTACAGATAATTAATTGATTGGATCAATTTATCCCTGCATGAGATGTTTGGATGTGTGATGTGTTACGTACATGGGCCATAAGTGCTTGGCCCATGCTCATTCGACAGTGGCTCTTGCGCACACCATGGCTGAATGCACATCATTGCTATGGTGTTCCTTTTGGTCATTGGATGACCTCCCTCAGTGGTGGGCCCCACACCTCATCAAGAGGTTACGTGCCAAACCCTAGCCGATTTAAGGCCCACCGAAATCCGACTTTATGAAAGTCAGTGGGAGCCACTTTGGTTTGACCTAAATCAAACTAGGGCATAATTAACTGTTCCCTCCAGCTAATATGAGTGCAAGTGATAGGGAGATTCATATGATGAACTCTCTAAAGGCCTTCCATCATTAGCATGAGGATGGGTCATTCAGTAATGAGGAAACGCACCAGAAAATGGGCTATCCATTTGTTGTTGGGCTTGTCTAAATGTTTCATAAGATGATAGAGGCGTCATAGACCGATGTGGGAGGGGCTTCACCAGAAAATGGGAACTCTCTCACGGTACCTTGGCGTTCACGAATATGATGGATAAGCACTAACTGGACAGAAAGGTTTACCGTAAAACAGCTCTGAGCCTTGTCTGGCAGAGGCCAAAGGGAAAACTAATATGATGAGTGGATATGATCCTTCACAGAAAGGTGGTGGGGTTATGCAGCTGAAACAGTTGGCTCCATGCACCCTATGTGATTTCCCACATTTCTAGAGACAACCCGCAGTCTCCGTCACTGAGAAAGGAGGGAAATCTCATAGATGAATAAATGAAAATGGAACGTAGATTAAAATCCATATCTATGTAATGAACATGAATCAAATTAGGTTGTGGATTGATGTTTGCTCTTTTATCAAAAAATGGGAAATGGATCTTTTGCAAAGCTTCTTGACGACAACAAGCTTAAGGGCCCAAACTATGCCGACTGGTATAGGAACTTTATGCTGGTCCTAGCTTCTGAAAAGCTGGACAAAGTGGCAAAGAATCCTGCCCCAGAGTGTCCGAGCGACAGGGCTTCTGAGGCTCGAAGGAGAGACTATTAGGAATGGGAGGAGAAAAACTCCCTTGCCTGGTGTTACATCATTGTTTCCTTAGACAACCCAATACAGAGGCAGTTCGATCATATCGAACTTGCCAATAACATATTGGACAGTCTCAGGATGATGTATGAAGAGCAGAATCGTTGTACTCGACAAAAGGTCTTGAAATAGTTCTTGACCGCACAAATGACAAAGGGCATACAATTTCACGACCATTGTCTTCAGATGATGGGATACATTAACGAACTGGAGGCTCTTGGATCCGGGCTAGACCTTGCGACCTAGATAGATGCTATCCTTAATTTTTTGCCTCCTTCCTTTAATCCGTTCATCATGAACAATAACATGAACAAGCTGAATGTCAGCATGCAAGAGCTCAGCAATATGTTGCAAAAAGCCGAAGAACTGATTAGAAAGGATGAGCCTGTAGTTAAACTTGTTGAAGCTAGCAATGCAGGCAAGAGAAGAGGAAGGCAAAGAAGCCTCAGAAGAAAGCCACTAAGGGTAAGAAGTAGAAGAAAGACAAAGCATCGAATGCCTGTCACTTCTGCAAGAAGACTGGCCACTGGAAAAGGAACTGTCCTGCCTACCTGGATTCCAAGAAAAGTAATTTCGAAACTTGTGTTATAAAAACCAATTTATTGGTAGCTTCTGCATCCTGGTGTATTGACTCTGGGGCTTCAACTCATGCGTGTAACTCATTGCAGGTGTTCAAGGTAAGCAGAAGGCTGAGTGAATGAGAAGTTACACTCTACTTAGGGACTACTACAACTATTGCAGCCACGGCCATAGGAACCGTGGAGTTAATTTTTAGAGAATGAATAATTGTACTAAAAGATTGTCTTTATGTACAAAATTTAAGGAGAAATTTGATTTCTGTTTCAAAACTGTGTGCAGATGGTTATTCTATCTTCTTTAGTAATACGATTACTATTAAAGGAAATAACAAATTCATCGCATACGGGGAACAGGAGAACAGTCTCTATGTTCTACATCCTTCTCTAGAAACTAACATAACTGAAACTACGTCGGCTGAAATCCCCAAGAAGAGAGCCCGTGATACAGTTAATCCCACGTGTCTGTGGCATTACCGACTTGGCCACGTCGGTGTTGACCGAATCACAAGGTTGGTAAAGGATGGTCCTTTGGATTTTCTAACCGTAAAAGATCTTCCCACCTGTGAGCCTTGCCTACAAGGTTAGATGACGAAACAAGCATTTAACGATAAGCCTGAAAGATGTACAGGCACACTTGACCTAATACATACTGATGTATGTGGTCCCGTGAGTGTTAGGACACGAAATCAACACGTGTATTTCATCACCTTCACAGATGATTTCTCACGATATGGTAACGTGTACCTAATGAGACACAAGTCTGAATCCTTTGAAAAGTTCAAAGAATTTAGACAAGAGGTGGAGAAATAGTTTGAGAAAGAAATTAAAGCCCTTCGATCAGATCAAGGTGGCGCATATCTCTCTGATGAATTCAATGACTACTTAAAGGACAATGGGATAGTATCACAATTAGCTCCTCCTGCTACACCACAACTTAACAGTGTTTCCGAGAGGAGAAATAGGACCTTATTGGATATGGTCCGGTCGCTTCTCATACACTTAGAGTTACCCACATCCTTTTGGGGTTACGCATTAGACACTGCGATTTACTTGCTGAATCGGGTTCCAACCAAATCGGTTCTGAATACTCCATATGAACTTTGGACCGGAAAGAAACCAAGTGTCAGACACTTGAAAATTTGGGGTTGTCCAGCACACGTTAAAAGAATGAGTGCGGACAAGTTGGAATCCAAAACCAGCCATTGCCTATTTATAGACAAAAGGCTCTATAGGTTACCTATTCTATGACCCAAGTGAGCAGAAAGTGTTCTGCAATCGAAATGCAAAATTCTTGGAGACCGATTACATCCTGGACACCCATCATCAGGAAATTGTTCTTGATGAGGAGAGCTCAGGAGCAGTGGGTGATGTCCCACAAGTTCCAGGTAGTGACCAACTTAGATGATCCACTCAGGTATCCAGGCCACCAGTGCGTTATGGTTATGACCAGGATAGTTACCTGGTGGAAACCTTGACTAGTGAGGTTAGATTAGGAGATGTCTGATCTAATCTGCAGATAAGATAAGGGTTATCCCTTATCACTTAAAGGGACTTCTAATCCAAATATGATTTGGGTTAGCAACTCCTAATGGGATTAGGAGCTGATCCCTTTGAGATTATAAAAGGAGGAGGGGGCGGCAGCCTTTAGACATGCAAGCTACACACTCCTGTCTTCAGAGCTGAAGTCACAAAAAGATAGAATTCTGCACCTTTCAAATACTATCTTGCCGCCTCCAGCAGTTCGATCTCTAGTTCTTGGGAGAAATCAAGATTTGATCTTGATGCCAATCTTTTGGAGAAAAGATTGGTTGGAGTTGTATTCACAAGTCATCCTGTTGATTCTTGCGAAGGGTCAAGTTCTTTTGGAAAAACACTGTTGATTCTGCTCCACCCTGCACTGCGCCATCTTCAGTAGGAGGGTGTTAGACAGTTTTGTATGCCCTTAGCTTCAATCAAAATTGATGTACTTTATGAGTTTATTGTAAATGAATAAAAGTACATATTTGGTTCATGTTCCCTTGGTATGTTTCTGTGTAATACCCTTAAACTGGATACGTATTGAGACTCGTGTTAGTTTAGAATGTTCACAGCCTGTGGGTCGGTCTGGGGAGACCTATCCTGACAAGGCTAATACTGTGGTGCCACCAAGTCAGTTGGGGTGGCTTGTCTCAGGTACCGGGGTGAGACCCTAGGCACATACTGTGTGGGATTAATTGAATCTTTGAACTGGACTAGATTTCCAGTATTGCCCTGGACCTTGGAGATTGATGGGCAAAACTGGAAAGTTACACCCGACCCCTAGACTCGATTATGATACTGCACTAGGTGTCGGATCGGGCTGTCTTTGATGTACCAATCAGTGATATCCTTAGCGGGGGTCAAAACCTGGGTATGTTGGGACAATCCGAGAATTCATCTGAGTGGGTGATCATAGTGACAGGATCAGCCCCTTTGTCGGACAAAGGTAATGATCGGGGATGCACTCTCACTGTTGGAAACCAAGACTGCCGGCAGCCGATTTCAACCGTTGAAATTTGTTTTGCAAAATATATTTTATATGAGATATAAAAGTATATATTATGGTTTCTAAAATGTTTGCAAAAGGGTTTTAATTCCCGGGATCCATATAAGTGGAGAGTGCAACACTGTTCCTTGCAGCCGAGGGAGAGGTCCTCTCTTGTCGGGCAGTGTATGATCATTATGGGCTGAGAGGTTAAGTGTAAGACCATTGAGGATAATACCTGATGGGCTAATCTTGCATCTGCCCACAGTCCCTGGGTGTTACAAGGTGGCTTGGCCCAGGGACCACTTAGGGTAAGTGTTGGGCCCATAGAGCCCATTTGATGGGTTTCAGGGGGTGCACTGTCTTTAACAGTGTATTCGACCAGGCCTTGTAACAAAGGCTGGGCCGAACCCATGTGGCTGATGTGTAGATCAATGCTTGGGTCCCACGCCATACAAGGAAGCCCATCTGGGCAGCAGTTAGGAAGGTTAAGTGAACACATAAGCTTAATGGACCTAAAGCCCATTTCGAACTGGGCTATTAATTTAGTTAATTAAAGGGGCGAATTCTGAGATGGATTAGCAGTTAGGATAGGGTCTTGATCCTATCCACTCAGAGAGTCCAGATCTGAATGTGATTCAGATCTAGAAACCTCCTAATAAGATTAGGATAAAGCTAATCTAATCTGCAGATAAGATAAGGGTTTATCCTTATCACTAGAAGAGAAGGCTGATCCAAATATGATTTGGATAAGCACCTCCTAATGGGATTAGGAGCTGATCTTTTCAAGTTAACAGAAGGAAGGAGGGGGCGGCAGCCTTGAGAGAGACTAAGAAACACATCAGATCCTCTTTAGTGCTGAAATCAAGAAGAGAGAATTCTGCACCCTGTGAATACTCTCTTGCCGCCTCCCTGCTCTTGCTGCCCTGTTTGCCAGTTCGATCTCCAACTGTGGGAGAAGTCAAGATTGGATCTTGACATCAACTCTTTGAGAAATGATTGAAAAGGAAGCTGATCTCACGTTCCATCCTGCTGTTTCTTGCGAAGGACAGAGTTCTTGGGGAAGAACACTGCTGATTCTGCTCCATCCTGCACTGCGCCATCTTCAGTGGGAGCAGTCTTTGGATCCTTCCTTGGGCGTGAACACCTTCATTGGGAGATATTGCTTCTCCGTATCAGGTATCATTCTCTCCCATTCCTTTTGGCTCAGATCTGGTTCAGTTTAAGGTTCAAGATTTATCCTTGAAAATGTGATTTTCTAAATAGGGAATGTGATTCCCAGTTGAAGGGAGAGAAAAATTTTTGAAATTTGCCCCTTATTCCGCAATCTTTGGGCATCCATGTGATGGATCTCTCAACCCTTCAGTGGTATCAGAGCCACAGGTTCAAATCTTGAACCATTCTTTTTCAGATCTGAACCTACGCAAATAGGGAGAAGGCGTTCTACCCAATTTGCACAGATTTGGTTTTGGGAAATTTGCTCCCAACTCAGATGGGCAAATAATCTGAAATTAATTTTAAATAAATCTGATTATTATTTAGAATTGTTCTTTATAATTTTCTTGATTTATGGGTTGTTCGTACAAGAGGAGATCGAATTCTTGCTTTGCGCAGGGAATCTGTGATTTTGCAGTTCTTGATTTATTTTGGGTCTGTAAATAATTTTTTTTTATTTTTTAGACTCAATGTATAGGTATTCGATCTAATGTAATTATTAATAGAAATAGGATTTCTATTTATTTTATTTTGGATGGAATATGGCGGCGCAGAGAAGGAGATTTCGCAGATAAGGGAAATGCTATCTGCGATTTGCAGTTTGTGAAACTGCATTTCTGTGATCTAACCTCTGTTTTGCAGGAAGGATTGTGCGAATAGCCCTGTTTGACTGATTCTTGTTTTTCCTTTTATCAGTATTTAATTTCAGATTATTTTCTTGAATTAAGGATTTAATTAAAGATCAAACACTAGACCCATTCGAACCAAGATTGGTTCAAAACTGTTTGGACCAATTCTAGGGTTTAATCAAGGCTGAAAGTCAGCCCTAATTTCCCACTAATGGGCCTAAGGATTGATATTTAATTAAATGGTTAATTCGGCCCAGCCTGTAAAGGCCCAGTTTTAAATAGTTAAAACTGCAAAAGCCCATTTTACAGGATAAAGCTATATGGGCCGAACTGGGTAACCCTAATTCAGCCCCTATACCTAGATAATATTAATGGTTAATATTATGGAATTTTAACGGGCTTCCAACGGGCCTTACAGATAATTAATTGATTGGATCAATTTATCCCTGCATGTGATGTATGGATGTGTGATGTGCTGCGTACATGGGCCATAAGTACTTGGCCCATGCTCATTCGACAGTGGCTCTTGCGCACACCATGGCTGAATGCACATCATTGCCATGGTGTCCCTTTTGGTCATTGGATGACTTCCCTCATTGGTGGGCCCCACACCTCATCAAGAGGTTGCATGCGGAACCCTAACCGATTTAAGGCCCACCGAAATCTGGCTTTATGAAAGTCAATGGGAGCCACTTTGGTTTGACCTAAATCAAACTAGGGCGTAATTTTGTTCCCTCCAGCTAATATGAGTGCGTGTGATAGGGAGATTCATATGATGAACTCTCTAAAGGCCTTCCATCATTAGCATGAGGATGGGTCATTCAGTAATGAGGAAACGCACCAGAAAATGGGCTATCCATTTGCTGTTGGGCTTGTCTGAGTGTTTCATAAGATGATAGGGGCGTCATAGACCGATGTGGGAGGGGTTTCACCAGAAAATGGGAACTCCCTCACGGTACCATGGCGTTCACGAATATGATGGGTAAGCACTCACTGGACAGAAAGGTTTACCTGAAAACGGCTTTAAACCTTGTCTGACAGAGGCCAAAGGGAAAACTCATATGATGAGTGGATGTGATACTTCACAGAAAGGTGGTGGGGTTATGCTGCTGAAACAATTGGCTCCATGCACCCTATGTGATTTCCCACATTTACAGAGACAACCCGTAGTCTCCGTCACTGAGAGAGGAGGGAAATCTCAGAGATGAATAAATGGAAATGGATCGTAGATTAAAATCCATATCTATGAAATGAACAAGAATCAAATTAGGTTGTGGACTGATGTTTGCTCTTTTATCAGAAAATGGCAAACGGATCTTTTGCAAAACTACTTGATGACAACAAGTTGAAGGGCCCAAACTATGCTGACTGGTACAGGAACCTTATGCTGGTGCTAGCTTCTGAAAAGCTGGAAAAAGTGGCAAAGAATCCTGCCCCAGAGCGTCCGGGTGATAGGGCTTCTGAGGCCCGAAGGAGAGATTATCAAGAATGGGAGGAGAAAAACTCCCTTGCCCGGTGTCACATCATTGCCTCCTTAGACAACCCGATATAGAGGCAATTCGATCATATCGAACTTGCCAAAGACATATTGGACAGTCTCAGGACAATGTATGAAGAGCAGAATCATCCTACTCGACAAAAGGTCTTGAAACAGTTCATGACCGCACAAATGTCCAAGGGTCAACAAGTTCACGACCATTGTCTTTGGATGATGGGGTACATCAACGAACTGGAGGCTCTTGGATCCGGGCTGGACCTTGCTACCCAGATAGATGCTATCCTTAACTCTTTGCCTCCTTCCTTTAATCCGTTCATCGTGAACTATAACATGAACAAGCTGAATGTCAGCTTACAAGAGCTCAGTAATATGTTGCAAAGAGCTGAGGAACTGATTAGAAAGGATGAGCCTGTAGCCATGCTTGTTGAAGCTGGCAAGACAGGCAAGAGAAAGAGGAAGGCAAAGAAGCCTCAGAAGAAAGCCACTAAGAGCAAGAAGCAGAAGAAAGACAAAGCATCGGATGCCTGTCACTTCTGCAAGAAGACCGGCCATTGGAAAAGGAATTGTCCTGTCTACCTGGAATCCAAGAAAGGTAACTTCGAAACTTGTGTTATAGAAACCAATTTGTTGGTAGCTTTTGCTTCCTGGTGTATTGACTCTGGGGCTTCGACTCATGCTTGTAACTCACTGCAAGGGTTCAAGGTAAGCAGAAGGCTGAGTGAAGGAGAAGTCACACTCTTCTTGGGGACTACTTCAACTGTTGTAGCTGCGGCCATAGGAACCGTGGAATTAATTTTTAGAGAAGGAATAATTGTACTGAAAGACTGTCTTTATGTACAAAATTTAAGGAGAATTTTGATTTCTGTCTCAAAACTGTATGCAGATGGTTATTCTGTCTTCTTTAGTAATACGATTACTGTTAAAAAAACAACAGATTCATCGCATACGGGGAACTGGAGAATGGTCTCTATGTTCTACATCCTTCTCCAGAAACTAACATAACCGAAACTACGTCGGCTGAAATCCCTAAGAAGAGAGCTCGTGATACAGTTAATACCACGTGTCTATGGCATTATCGACTTGGCCACATCGGTGTTGACAGATTCACAAGGTTGGTAAAGGATGGTCCTTTGGATTTTCTAACTGTAAAAGATCTTACCACCTGTGAACCTTGCCTACAAGGCAAGATGACGAAACGGCCATTTAACGGTAAGCATGAAAGATGTACGGGCACACTTGACCTAATACATACTGATGTATGTGGTCCCCTGAGTGTTAGGACACGAAATCAACACGTGTATTTCATCACCTTCACAGATGATTTTTCACGATACGGTTATGTGTACCTAATAAAACACAAGTCTGAATCCTTTGAAAAGTTCAAAGAGTTTAGACAAGAGGTCGAGAAACAGTTAGGGAGAGAAATTAAGGCCCTTCGATCAGATCGAGGTGGCGAGTATCTCTTTGACGAATTCAGGGACTACTTAAAGGACAATGGGATAGTATCACAATTAGCTCCTCCTGCTACACCACAACTTAACGGTGTTTCGGAGAGGAGGAATAGGACCTTATTGGATACGGTCCGGTCGCTTCTCATACACTCAGAGTTACCCACATCCTTTTTGGGTTACGCATTATACACTACGATTTATGTGCTGAATCGGGTTCCAACCAAATCGGTTCTTAATACTCCATATGAACTTTGGACCAGAAAGAAACCAAGTGTTAGACACTTGAAGATTTGGGGTGGTCCAGCACACATTAAAAGAACGAGTGCAGACAAGTTGGAATCCAATACCAGTCGCTGCCTATTTGTAGGCTACCCAAGAGGCTTTGTAGGTTACCTATTCTATGACCCAAGTGAGCAGAAAGTGTTCTACAGTCGTAACGCGCAATTCTTGGAAACTGACTATATCCTGGACACCCAACATCAGGAAGTTATTCTTGATGAGGAGAGCTCAGGAGCAGTGGGAGATGTCCCACATGTTCCAGGTTGTGACCAACCTAGAAGATCCACTTGGGTATCCAGGCCACCAGTCCGTTATGGTTATAACCAGGATAGTTACCTGTTGGAAACCTTGACTAGTGAGGAGGATCCCGTGACTTACACGGAAGCTATGTTGGACATAGATTCCCAGAAGTGGGTGGAGGCCATGAGAGCAGAGATGGACTCAATGGAGACCAATGGAATCTGGATTCTAGTAGATCCGCCCTCCGGGGTAAAAGCAATCGGTTGCAAATTGATTTACAAGAGGAAGAAGGGCCCCGATGGTAAGGTTGAGACCTTCAAGGCTCGTCTGGTGGCGAAAGGGTACACTCAGAAAGAGGGCATCGATTATGAGGAAACCTTTTCGCCTGTGGCCATGCTTAAATCCATTAGGATCCTGATAGCTGTAGCAGCATACCATGATTATGAGATTTGGCAAATGGATGTCAAAACTGCATTCCTGAATGGAGATCTTACTGAAGATATCTATATGCAGCAGCCGCAAGGCTTCATTGTTGTAGGTCAGGAAAACATGGTATGTAAACTTAATAGATCCATTTATGTACTTATGCAAGCTTCTAGAAGTTGGAACATCCGTTTTGACTTTGTCGTCAAATCGTTTGACTTCGAGCAAAATCCGGATGAACCCTGTGTCTACAGGAGTACAGTGGAGATAAAGTTACCTTCTTGGTTCTGTATGTAGATGACATTCTACTCATTGGGAATGATATAGGTATGTTAACTACAGTGAAAGTATGGTTATCACAACAATTCTCCATGAAAGATTTTGGAGAAGCCTCCTATATACTGGTCTTCGACTCTATGGAGATAGATCGAAGTGGATAATAGGATTATCCCAATCTGCCTACATTGACAAAATAGTCAAAAGATACAGCATGGAAAACTCCAAGAAAGGAAATGTTCCTTTCAGGCACGGAGTCACTCTCTCCAAGAGGATGTCTCCCAAGACTTCTGAGGAGATTGATGGCATGAAAGACGTTCCCTATGCCTCTGCCGTAGGGAGCATCATGTATGCCATGCTGTGCACTCGTCCTGACATAGCTTAGGCAGTGAGTGTAGTAAGTAGATTTTAGGCCAACCCAGGGCAAGAGCATTGGACTGCTGTGAAAAACATACTTAACTACCTTCGAAGGACAAAAGAGTTTTGTCTAGTATTCGACGGTAGCTCACTACAGATCCAAGGGTATATAGATGATGATTTCCAATCAGACCCAGATGATAGAAAGTCTACATCTGGATATATTTTCATGATAGGATCGTGTGTTGTTTCCTGAGTGTCAGCAAACAGGGGTCCTAAGTTGCAAATTTATAGTCCACAACCCAAGCCAAGCGCATTGCCGTGAGTGATGTTGCCTTATGAATGAAGGTGTTCATTCATGAATTTGGAATTCAGCACATCACCCATTCCATTGTTGTATGACAACACTGGACCTACGGGAGGATGATAGCAAGAGGTAGCATCAGCAGAGAATGTGGTAGACCCATTGACAAAGCCACTATCACAGAAAGTGTTTGAGAAACACGTAGAAAGCATGGGACTCCGGCTAGTACCTGATTGGACCTAAGTGCAAGTGGGAGCTGTTAGACAGTTTTGTATGCCCTTAGCTTCAATCAAAATTGATGTACTTTATGAGTTTATTGTAAATGAATAAAAGTACATATTTGATTCATGTTCCCTTGGTATATTTCTGTGTAATACCCTTAAACTGGACACTTATTGAGACTCGTGTTAGTTTAGAATGTTCACAGCTAGTGGGTCGGTCTGGGGAGACCTATCCTGACAAAGCTGACACTGTGGTGCCACCAAGTCGGTTGGGGTGGCTTGTCTCAGCTACCGGGGTGAGACCATAGGCACATACAGTGTGGGATTAATTGAATCTTTGAACTGGACCAGATTTCCAGTATTGCCCTGGACTTTGGAGATTGATGGGCAAAACTGGAAAGTTACACCTGACCCCTAGACTCGATTATGATACTGCACTAGGTGTCGGATCGGGCTGTCTTTGATGTACCAATCAGTGAGATCCTTAGCGGGAGTCAAAACCTGGGTATGTTGGGACAATCCGATAATTCATCTGAGTGGGTGATCATAGTGATAGGATCAGCCCCTTTGTCGGACAAAGGTAATGATCGGGGATGCACTCTCACTGTTGGAAACCAAGACTGCAGGCAGCCGATTGCAACCGTTGAAATTTGTTTTGCAAAATATATTTTATATGAGATATAAAAGCATATATTATGGTTTCTAAAATGTTTGCAAAAGGGTTTTAATTCCCGGGATCCATATAAGTGGAGAGTGCAACACTGTTCCTTGCAGCCGAGGGAGAGGTCCTCTCTTGTCGGGCAGTGTATGATCATTATGGGCTGAGAGGTTAAGTGTAAGACCATTGAGGATAATACCTGATGGGCTAATCTTGCATCTACCCACAGTCCCTGGGTGTTACAAGGTGGCTTGGCCCAGGGACCACTTAGGGTAAGTGTTGGGCCCATAGAGCCCATTTGATGGGTTTCAGGGGGTGCACTGTCTTTAACAGTGTATTCGACCAGGCCTTGTAACAAAGGCTGGGCCGAACCCATGTGGCTGATGTGTAGATCAATGCTTGGGTCCCACGCCATACAAGGAAGCCCAACTGGGCAGCAGTTAGGAAGGTTAAGTGAGCACATAAGCTAATGGGCCTAAAGCACATTTCGAACTGGGCTATTAATTTAGTTAATTAAAGGGGCGAATTCTAAGATGGATTAGCAGTTAGGATAGGGTCTTGATCCTATGCACTCTGAGAGTCCAGATCTGAATGTGATTCAGATCTAGAAACCTCCTAATAAGATTAGGATAAAGCTAATTTAATCTGCAGATAAGATAAGGGTTTATCCTTATCATTAGAAGAGAAGGCTAATCCAAATATGATTTGGATAAGCACCTCCTAATGGGATTAGGAGCTGATCTTTTCAAGTTAACAAAAGGAAGGAGGGGGCGGCAGCCTTGAGAGAGACTAAGAAACACATCAGATCCTCTTTAGTGCTGAAATCAAGAAGAGAGAATTCTGCACCGTGCGAATACTCTCTTGCCGCCTCCCTGCTCTTGTTGCCCTATTTGCCAGTTCGATCTCCAACTGTGGGAGAAGTCAAGATTGGATCTTGACATCAATTCTTTGAGAAAGGATTGAAAAGGAAGCTGTGCTCACGTTCCATCCTGCTGTTTCTTGCGAAGGACAGAGTTCTTGGGGAAGAACACTGCTGATTCTGCTCCATCCTGCACTGCGCCATCTTCAGTGGGAGCAGTCTTTGGATCCTTCCTTGGGCGTGAACACCTTCGTTGGGAGATATTGCTTCTCCGTATCAGGTATCATTCTCTCCCATTCCTTTTGAATCAGATCTGGTTCAGTTTAATGTTCAAGATTTATCCTTGAAAATGTGATTTTCTAAATAGGGTATGTGATTCCCAGTTGAAGGGAGAGAAAAATTTTTAAAATTCGCCCCTTATTCCGCAATCTTTGGGCATCCATGTGATGGGGATCTCTCAACCCTTCAGAGGGGCCTATACTAAAATGGAAGACTCTCTCATGATACCTTGATGTTCACAAATATGATGGGTGTGCACTCACTGGACAGAAAGGTTTAACCTAAAATAGCAATGAACTTTGTCTGCCATAGGCCAAAGAGAAAGCTCGTAAGGTGAGTGGATATGATCATTCACAAAAAGGTGGTGGGGTTATGCAGCTGAAACAGTTGGCTTCATGCATCCACTGTGATTTTCCACATTTCTAGAGAAATAATTCGCAGTTTCCATCACTAAGATAGGAGGGAAATCTCAGAGGTGAACAAATGGGAATGGAACATAGATTAAAAGTCATATCTATGTCGATAACATGAATCAAATAAGGTTGTAGACTAAAGTTTGCCTTTTATCAGAAATGGCAAACGGACAATTCAAAAATTTGTTGGATGACAATAAACTTAAGGGCCCAAACTACACTGACTGGTACTGAAACCTTATGCTAGTCCATTTGAAAAGTTGGACAAAGTAGCTAAAAACCTTGCCCCGGAATGTCCCGGAGATAGGGCTTCTAAGGCCCATAGGAGGGACTACCAGGAATGGGAAGAGAAAAATTCCCTTGCCCATTGTTACACCATAGCATCCTTAGACAATCTGATACAGTGACAATTTGATTAGATCAAATTGTCGAAGGATATCCTGGACAGTCTGAGGATGATGTATGAAGAGCAGAACCGTTCTACTCGATAGAAGGTCTTGAAACAGTTCATGACCATGCAGAAGTCCAAGAACCAGCAAGTTCATGACCATTGTCTTAAGATGATGGGATACATCAATGAACTTGAGGCTCTTGGATCAAGGCTTGACCATGTCACCAAGGTGGATGCCATCCTAAATTCTTTGCCTCCTTCCTTCAATCAGTTCATCATGAACTACAATATGAATAAGCTAAATGTTAGCATCCAGGAACTCAGCAATATGTTGTAGAGGGTCGAGGAACTAATCAAGAAGGATGAGCCCATTTCCATGCTTGTTGAATCTGGTAAATCGGGCAAGAAGAAGATGAAGGCAAAGGAAAATCCTTAGGAGAAAGCTACTAAGTCCAAAAGGCAGAGGAAAGAAAAATCATCAAATTCTTGTCACTTCTGCAAGCGGGCTAACCACTAGAAGAGGAACTATCCTCAATACCTGGAGTCCAAGAAACAAGGGAATTTTGAATCCTTTGTCATAGAAACCAATTTATTGGTAACTTCTGCTTCCTCGTGTATTGACTCTAGGGCTTCGACTCATGCGTGAAACTCATTACAGGGGTTCAGGACAAGCAAAAGACTGAGTGACGGAGATGTGACTCTTTACTTGGGGACTTCTGCAAGTGTTGCAGCTACAACCATAGGAACTGTAGAGATAGTTTTCAGAGAAGGAAGAATTGTACTGAAATATTGTTTGAGAAGAATTTTGATTTCTATTTCAAAACTGTGTGCAGATGGATATTATGTTCTCTTTAGTAATATGATTACTATCAAAAGGAATAACAAATTCCTCACATACGGAGAACTTGAGAATGGTCTCTATGTTCTCCATCCTTCTCTGGAAACTAACATAACTGAAACTACGTCAGAAGATATCCCCAAGAAAAGAACCCGTGATACAGTTAATCCCACGTGCCTATGGCATTACCCACATGGGCACATCAACATAGATCGTATCACAAGGTTGGTAAAGGATGGCCCTTTGGATTTTCTAACTGTAGAAAATCTTCCAACCTGTAAACCTTGCCTTTAGGGTAAGATGACAAAACGGCCATTTAATGGTAAGCCTGAAAGATGTACAGTCATGCTTGACCTTATACATACTGGTGTATGTGGTACCATGAGTATTAGGAAACATAACCAGCGTGTTTATTTCATAACATTTACCGATGATTACTCATGGTATGGTTATGTGTACCTAATGAGACACAAGTCTGAATCTTTTGAAAAGTTCAGAGAGTTTAGACAAGTGGTCGAGAAGTAGTTAGGGAAAGAAATTAAGATCCTTCTATCAGATCGAGGTGGCGAGTATCTCTCCGACAAATTCAGGGACTACTTAAAGGTTAATGGGATAGTATCACAACTAGCTCCTCCTGCTACACCACAGCTAAATGGTGTATCAAAGAGGAGGAACTGGACTTTATTGGATATAGTCTGATCACTTCTCGTACACTCAGAGTTACCCACATCCTTTTGGGGTTACACATTAGAGACTGGGATATACGTGCTGAATCGGGTTCCAACCAAAGTGGTTCTGAAGACTCCTCATGAGCTTTGGACCGGTAAGAAACCAAATGTGAGACACTTGAAGATTTGGGGTTGTCCAACACATGTTAAAAGAATGAGTGTGGAAGATTCTAAACTAACATGAGTCCCATATGTGTCCAGTTTAAGGGTATTACACAGAAACACACCATAATAACATGAATCAAATATGTACTTTGTTCTGTTATAATAAATGTCATGTATATCATTCTGACTGGAGCTAAGAGCATACACTATCTAACAAAAACCTAGGTATGTTGGGGTAGTCTGAGAATTCACTTGAGTGGGTAATCATAATGATAGGATCAACCCCTTTGTTGAACAAAGTAAATGATTGAGAATGCACTCTCTCTGATGGAAACCAAAACTGTCGGCAATCGATTTCAACTATGTTTGAGATTTGTTTTGCAAAATATATTTATATGATAAAATATTACGTTTTAAGAAAAATGTTTGCAAAAATGTTTTAATTCCTGGGACTCATCTGAATAGAGAGTGCAACATTGCACCTTGCAGCCAGGGGGAGGTCCTTCCCTGGCGGGCAGTGTTTGATCATTATGGGCTAAGAGGCTAAGTGTAAAAGACCATTAAGGGTTGTTTACCTGATGGGCTATATATTACTTTAAATCCATTAACCTTGGGCCTTCATAGAATGGTTGGATTCAAGGATCATTTAATGTAAATGTTGGGCCCATTAAGAGCCCATAGTGTTGGACTTAGGGGTTCACTATACTTAACAGTGAATTCGGCCATGCCTTTTTACAAAGGTTGGGTCGAACCCATGTGGGATTATGTAAGGTCATTGTTGGGGTCCCATGCCATACTAAGTGAACCTAAATGGGTCAGCAACTACTTGGGGACATGAGCCACTTGCTTATTGGGCCTAAAACCCATGATTAATTGGATTAATCAGGGTCTCACCTGACAACTTAAGTAGTCATGTGATTTGGGAGAATATGGGTTTGGATATTGGTGTGGATCAGCCATTTGGATAAGCGGATAAGTTTTATCCACTTAAAGAGTCAAAATCCAAATAAAGATTTGGATTAGGAACCTCCTAATTCGATTAGGAGTGGTGATCCTTAAGGATAAGAAAAGAGGAGATCAAATCTGCTCTAGTTTACTCTACTCTTAGTTTTCTCTCTCCCTGTTCTTGCCACCCCAGAAAGCCTAATTCAACCTCCACTTCTTGGACTGTTCTTGATCAGTTCCACCTTGGAATTTTGCTAGGAAAATACTGAGAAAAATTATGCTCACCTCCCTTGTACGATCCAAGGTGTTGGATTGCAGTTTTGCTGAAAACTGCATTACTGAACTGGCTTCAATTCAATCTGTGCCATCTTTAGTTGGAAGGTGGTTTTGGGATTCAGTTTGGGCACGAACTACCACTTTGGGAGCTATATTTGGGGAATCCGTATCAGGTATACTTCTCCCTTCTAGGAATATGATGCAAGAACGATCCTTGAAAAATGCAAATTTTGTAAAATTGGGAATATGATTCCTGGATGGTTGTAAGAAAACTTTTGAAATTTCACCCAACCATCTGGCATGGTTCGGCCATTTGTATGATGGATTTCACCTTCCTTCATGTAGACCTTGCATTGAATTCCTCCACAACTTAGATTGAGGTCTCCTACTGCTTCTACTTCACCTCCTTTAGCTTTTTCCCCACCTTGTCCAGGGAGACTCTTGCAGCCCTTAACTACTCCCTCTTTACCGACACCTCGGCCTCGAGCTTCTTTTGGAGGTCGTACTTCCCATGAGTTGCCTTAGTAGAGGCCTCTCGGCTATCATACTCCTCTACCAGCTGGCGCTTCAACTTTTCATTTTCCACTTGTGAGGACCGAAGCTACTACAACAGGACCACCACTTTGTCATAGAGGTCAACGGCACAGGAAGACGTCTACAAAGACACAAAGAGCAAACCTCCATCAATAGAAAAAGGAAAGTAAGAAAGAGCAAGCCACTAAGTACAAGAATATTGAGTTTTACCTAGGCTAGCCTATCCAATATGGTGTCCCGAACCCCCTAGATGGAGACATGGATCCAGGACTTCCGATCCCCTGTTGAGAGCATCCCCGTTACCAAAGCTTGGCCGACGCCGAGGTTGCTGAGGTAGTCGCCCTCCCTAATGCTCCTGTTAGGGCAAAAAAGTCTTTGTGCTGACAACGGCATGTCTTCACGGGGGTCGGATGAATGAGGCCCCGACTACCGAGTTCCTCTGGTAGCACTGTTTATATGGGCATGGCCACACTCCTCCTCTTGGCCTTGGTTGGCGCCTTCACCCAAGGTGGTTCCTTCTTAGCGGGCCTCTTTAAAGGCCTCTCGGTTGGGCCCTTCTTGGCATTCACCCTAACCAATTGCATGAGTATGCCTTTCATGCCTAAAGGGATGAGAGATCCATCATATGGATGGTCAAACCATGTAGGAAGATTGGGCAAAAGGGAGTAGAGTGATATACTTGATACGGAGTAATAGTAAACCGCATTTTCAAGGATCAATCTTGAAACCAAACCGAACCAGATCTGAAACCAAATGGGAGTAGAGGGATATACTTGATATGAAGTAATAGTAAACCCCCAATGAAGGTGTTCACACCCAAGGAGGAGACCAAAGACTGCTTCCACTGAAGATGACACGGTGTGAGGTGAAGCAGAATCAGCAGAAAGATTCTTTAGCAAGAATATGATGGAGGGCAGGTGAGCATGACTTCAGATTGCCTCTTCTAGAAAAAGGCAATATCAAGAACCATTCTTGATCACTCCCACTGGTGGAGATTGAACTGGGTAGGGCGGCAAGAGCAAGAAAGAACAAGAGCAGAAGACAAGTGCAGTTAAACTGTGTTGTCTCTCTCTCAATTCAGCAGATTATGAGTTGTATTGGAGGTTCGCCCAGCTCTTCTATTTATAGCCTTAAAGAGAGGGATCTCCTAATCCCATTAGGATTTTCTTAATCCAAATCTTTTATTTGGATTTGGACTCTCTTTAAGAGATAAGGATAATCCCTTATCTTATCTACAAATAAAGATCAGCCTTCCTAATCTAATTAGGAGTTTCCTGATCCAAATCTTTATTTGGATCTCGACTCTTTGAGTGGATAGGGATAATCCCTTGTCCTATTTGCTGATCCAAATTCCATAACTGCCCTCATTTAATTAATCTTATTAAGCCAGTTCAAATTGGGCTTTAGGCCCATTAAGTCTATGTGCTCACTTAACCTCCTAATCTGTTGCCCAATTGGCTATCCTTGTATGGCAAGGGACCCAAACAGAGTATGACCTTAGCTCCAATCAGAATGATGTACATTATGACATTTAATGTAAATGAATAAAGTACATATTTGATTCATGTTATTATGGTGTGTTTCTGTGTAATACCCTTAAACTGGACACATATGAGACTTGTGTTAGTTCAGAATCTTCACAGCCATTGATAGATCTTGGGAGATTTATCCTACCAAGGCTGACACTGATGTGCCGCCACGTTGGTTGGGGTGGCCTGTCTCAGCTGCCAAGGTGAGACCTGAGGTACATGCAGTGTGAGTTTTCTTGAAACCCTTAACTGGACCAGAATTCCAGTATTCCCTAGACATAGAAACACACCATAATAACATGAATCAAATATGTACTTTATTCATTTACAGTAAATGTCATAATGTACATCATTCTGATTGGAGCTAAGGGCATATACTGTCTAACACATGTCACCAAGGTTGATACCATTCTCAACTCTTTGCCTCCTTCCTTCAATCAGTTCATCATAAACAATAACATGAACAAGCTAAATGTTAGCAACCAGGAACTTAGTAATATGTTGTAGAGGGTCGAAGAACTGATAAAGAAGGATGAGCCCATTGCCATGTTTGTTGAAGGTGGCAAATCAGGCAAGAAGAAGAGAAAGACAAAGAAGAAGCCTCTGAAGAAAATTAGCAAGCCCAAAAGGCAGAGGAAGGACAAAGCATCAGATGCTTATCACTTCTGCAAACAGGCTGGCCACTGGAAGAGGAACTGTCCTCAGTACCTAGAGACCAAGAAACAAGGTAATTTCAAATCCTTTGTCATAGAAATCAATACGTTTGTAGCTTCTACTTCCTGGTGTATTGACTCTGGGACATCCACTTATGCATGTAATACGTTGCAGGGGTTCAGGACAAGCAGAAAACTAAGTGACAGAGAGGTGATTCTTTACTTGGGGACTTCTGCAAGTGTTGCAACTACAGCCATAGGGACTGTAGAATTGTATTTCAAAGAAGGATCAATTACATTAAAAGATTGTCTTTATGTACCCAATTTGAGAAAAAATTTGATTTTTGTTTCAAAACTGTGTGCGGATGGATATTCTGTTCTCTTTAGTAATATGATTACTATCAAAAGAAATAACAAATTCCTTGCATAGAAGAATTTGAGAATGGTCTCTATGTTCTCCATCCCTCTCTAGAAACAAACATAACCGTAACTACGTCGGATAATAACCCCAAGAAAAGAACCCATGATACAGTCAATCCCACGTGCCTGTGACATTACCGACTTGGCCACATTAACATAGATCATATCACAAGGTTGGTAAAGGATGGTCCTTTGGATTTTCTAACTGTAGAAGATCTTTCAACCTGTGAACCTTGCCTTCAGGGTAAAATCACGAAACAACCATTTAACAATAAGCCTAAAAGATCGACAAGCACATTTGACATTATACATATTGATGTATGTGGTCCCATGAATGTTAGGACACGTAACCAGCATATTTACTTCATAACATTTACCGATGATTACTCATAGTATGGTTATGTGTATCTAATGAGACATAAGTTTGAATCTTCTGAAAAGTTCAAAGAATTCAGACAAGAGGTAGAGAAACAGTTAGGGTGAGAAATTAAGACCCTTTGATCAAATCGAGGTGGCGAGTATCTCTCTGATGAATTCAGGGACTACTTAAAGGACAATGGGTAGTATCACAACTAGCTCCTTCTACTACACCACAGCTAAACGGTGTGTCAGAAAGGAGGAACAGGACTTTATTGGATATGGTCTGATTACTTCTCGTACACTCAAAGTTACCCACATCCTTTTGGGGTTATGCATTAGAGACTACAATATACGTGCTGAACCAGGTTCTAACCAAATCAGTTCTGAAGACTCCCTATGAGCTTTGGACTGATAAGAAACCAAGTGTGAGACACTTGAAGATTTGGGGTTGTCCGACACATGTTAAAAGAACGAGTGCTGACAAATTGGAATCCAAGACCAATCGTTGCCTATTTATAGGTTACCCAAAAGACTCTATAGGGTGTTTAATCTATGACCCAGGAGAACAGAAGATGTTCTGTAGTCGAAATGCCCATTTCTTGAAATTTGATTACAACCTGAACAATCATTGTCAAGAAGTTGTTCTTGATGAGGAGAGCCCAGGGGTAGTGGAAGATGTCCCACAAACTTTAGTTAATAATTAACCTAGGAGATCTGCCCGGGTTTCCAAGCCTCCAGTTCATTTCGGCTATGACCAAGAAAGTTACTTGGTGGAAACCACAACCAATGAGGAAGATCCCGTGACTTATATGGAAGCTATGTTGGACATAGATTCGTTAAAGTGGGTAGATGCCATGAGAGTTGAGGTGGAGTCAATGGAGACCAATGGCGTTTGGACTCTAGTAGATCTGCCCCTAGGTAAAAGCAATTAGTTGCAAATGGATCTATAAAAGGAAGAAGGGCCCCGATGGTAAGGTTGAGACCTACTAGGCTCGCCTTGTGGTGAAAGGGTACACTCAAAAAGAAGAAATCAATTATGAGGAAACCTTTTCACTCATGGCCATGCTTAAATCCATTAGGATCCTACTAGCTGTAGCAGCGTTCCATGATTATGACATTTGGAAAATGGATGTCAAAACTGTGTTCCTGAATAAAGATCTTACTAAAGATATCTATATGCAGCAACTGCAAGGTTTCATAGCTGCAGGTCAGGAACATATGGAATGTAAACTAAACCAATCCATATATGGAGTTAAGCAAGCTTCTATGAGTTGGAACATCCGGTTTGACTCTACCGTCGAATAGTTTGACTTTGACCAAAATCCGGATGAGCCCTATATCTACAAGAAAACCAGTGGTGATAACATTACGTTCTTGGTTCTGTATGTAGATGACATTCTACTCATCGGGAATGATGTAGGAATGTTGACTACGGTGAAAATGTGGCTTTCACAACAATTCTCCAATAAAGATCTTGGAGAAACCTCCTACATACTGTGTCTTTGACTCTATAAAGATAGATTGAAGAGGATAATAGGATTATCCCAATCTACTTACAGTGAAAAAATAGTCAAGGGATACAACATGGAAAACTCCAAGAAAGGAAATGTTCCATTCAGGCATGGAGTCACTCTCTCCAGGGGCATGTCTCCCAAGACTCTCAAGGAGATTGAGGGCATGGAAGAGATTCCCTATGCCTCAGTCGTAGGGAGCATCATGTATGCCATGTTGTGCACTCGTCCTGACATCTCTCAGGCAGTGAGTGTGGT
The DNA here is from genome assembly GCF_056320005.1 of Nelumbo lutea. NCBI lineage: Eukaryota > Viridiplantae > Streptophyta > Magnoliopsida > Proteales > Nelumbonaceae > Nelumbo > Nelumbo lutea. Next base: position 65,332,543 of record NC_142687.1, on the reverse strand, counting down.
AAGTAGATACCTATCTAACCCAGGGCAGGAGCATTGGACCACTATGAAAAACATACTAAAATACCTTCGAAGGACAAAAGAGTTCTGTCTAGTATTCGATGGTAGTTCGCTACAGATCCAGGGGTATACTGATGTCGATTTCCAGCCAGATCCAGATGATAGAAAGTCTACATCTGGTTATATCTTCATGATAGGATCGTGTGTTGTTTGCTGGAAAAGTAGAAAACAGGGGTCCATGGTGGATTCCACAACCGAAGATGAATACATCGCCGCAAGTGAAGCTGCCAAAGAAGTCATATGGATGAAGAAGTTCATTCATGAATTAGGAGTAGTTCCATCCATCACATCGCTCATTCCATTGTTGTATGACCACACTAGATCCATTGCTCAGGCTAAGGAGCCACGAGCCCACTCGAAGTCGAAGCACATCGAGAGGAAGTACCATGTACTACAGGAGATAGTTGGAAGAGGGGACGTCCTAATTCAGAAAGTAGCATCAATGGAAAATGTAGCAGACTCATTAACTAAGCCACTGACACAAAAAGTGTTTGAAAAACACATCGAAAGCATGGGACTCTGGCTTATACCCGAATGGACCTAAGTGCAAGTGGGAGTTGTTAGACAGTGTATGCCCTTAGCTCCAATCAGAATGATGTACATTATAACATATAATGTAAATTAAAAAAGTACATATTTGATTCATGTTATTATGGTGTGTTTCTGTGTAATACCCTTAAACTGGACACATATGAGACTCGTGTTAGTTTAGAATATTCACAGTGATTGGATAGATCTGAGGAGATTTATCTTGTCTAGGCTGACACTGATGTGCTGCCAAGTTGGTTGGGGTGGCCTGTCTTAGCTGTTAGGGTGAGAGCCGTGGTACATGCAGTGTGGGTTTTCTTGAAACCCTAAACTGGACCAGAATTCCAGTATTGCCATGGACCTTGGAGATAGATGGGCAAAACTAGAATGTTACACCTAACCCCTAGACTCGATTATGATACTACACTAGGTGTCGGATTGGGTACTTCAATCCGACATGTGCTAGTACTTTATTCATTTATAATAAATGTCATAAATATATCAATCTGATTGGAGCTAAGGGCATACAATTGTCTAACACTTAGCTGCAATCAGAATGATGTACATTATGACATTTAATGTAAATGAATAAAGTACATATTTGATTCATGTTTCTGTGGTGTGTTTTTGTGTAATACCCTTAAACTAGACACTTATGGGATTCATGTTAGTTTAGAATGTTCATAGCCATTGGATAAGTCTGGGAGATTTATCCTGCCAAGGCAGATACAGGTGTGCTGCCAAATGTTGGGGTGGCCTGTCTCAGCCACCAGGATGAGACCCAAGGCACATAAAGTGTAGGATTAATTGAATCTTTGAACCGGACCAGATTTCTAGTATTGCCCTGGACCTTGGAGATTGATGGGCAAAACTGGAAAATTACACCTGACCCCTAAACTTGATTATGATACTACACTAGGTGTCGGACTGGGCTGTCTTTGATGTGCCAATCAGTGAAATACTTAGCGGGGGTCAAAACCTGGGTATGCTGGAACAGTCTGAGAATTCATCTGAGTGGGTGATCATAGTGACAGGATCTGCCCCATTGTCGGACAAAGGTAACGATCGAGGATGCACTCTCTCTGATGGAAACCAAGACTGTCGGCAGTCGATTTCAATCGTTGATATTTATTTTGCAAAATATATTTTATATGAGATATAAAAGTATATATATTATGGTTTCCAAATGTTTGCAAAAGGTTTTAATTCCCGGGATCCATGTGAGTAGAGAGTGCAACACTATTCCTTGCAGTCGAGGGAGAGGTCCTCTCTTGTCAGGCAGTGTTTGAACATTATGGGCTGAGTGGTTAAGTGTAAGACCATTTAGGGTAATACCTGATGGGCTAAACTTGCATCTGCCCACAATCCCTGGGTGTTACAAGGTGGCTTGGCCTAAGGACCACTTAGGGTAAGTGTTGGGCCATAGAGCCCATGTGATGGGTTTCAGGAGGTGCACTGTCAATAACAATGTATTCGGCCAGGCCTTGTAACAAAGGCTGAGCTGAACCCATGTGGCTGATGTGTAGATCAATGTTTGGGTCCCATGCCATACAAGAAAGCCCAACTGAGCAGCAGTTTGGAAGGCTAAGTGAGGACATAAACTTATTGGGCTTAAAGCCCATTTCGAACTGGGCTGATTTGATCAGTTAAATAAGGGGCAAATTCTGAGATTAGATTAGCAAATAGGATTGGGTCTTAACCCTATTCACTAAGAGAGTCCAAATCTAAATGTGATTCAGATCTGGAAACCTCCTAATACCTTTAGGAGGGGGCTGATCTAATCTACAGATAAGATAAGGGTTTACCTTTATCACTTAAAGGGAATTCTGATCCAAATATGATTTGGATCAGCAACTCCTAATGAGATTAGGAGCTGATCCTTTTAAGCTTATAAAATGAGGAAGGGGCGGCAGCCTTTAGAAGAAATTGATATCCACATCCTCTTCAGAGATGAAAACACAGAAGAGAGAATTCAGCATCATTGCGCTAAATCTCTCTTGTCCCCTCCTTCCTGTCGCCACCATATCTGCCAGTTTGATCTCCTCTTGTCAGTAGGAGTGAACAAGATTGGGTCTTGATATAAGTCCTTTGTGAAAGGGATGATTAGAAGAAGTGCTCACGTGCCACCCAGTTGATACTTGTGAAGGAACTGGATCTTTTGAAGAATGTTGTTGATTCTGCTCCATCCTGCACTACTCCATCTTCAATGGGAGCAGTTTTTGGTTCATTCATTGGGCGTGAACACCTCCGTTGGGAGATACTATTTCTCTGTATCACGTATATCCCTCTCCTACTGCTTTTGTTTAGATCTGGTTCGGTTCTTTGTTCAAGATTGATCCTTGAAAAATATGATCTAAAATAGGGAATATGATTCCGAGTAGGATGGAGAGAAATTTTTGAAATTCGCCCATTCTATTCCACAAGATTCGGGCGTCCATATGATGGATATCTCATCCCTTCAGTGGTATCAGAGCCAGGTTCAAATCTTGAACCAAATTGGATCAAATCTAAACATACGCAAATGGGCAGAAGGCGTTCTACCCGATTTGCGCAGATATAAGGTTTTTCTGGAAAATTTGTTTCTAGTTTTTGGGTGATTAATCTGAAATTAAATTTTATAAATCTGAGTATTATTTAGAATTGTTCTTTATAATGTTCTTGATTTTGGGTTGTTCGTACAGATGGAGATCGAAATCTTGATTGGTGTAGGGAACCTGCGTTTTTGCAGTTTCTTGATTATTTTATTACATTTGGTCTGTAAAATATTTTTTTCTTATTTTTAGACTGAATGTATAGGCATTCGATCTGATGTAATTTTAATAGAAATTAGGTTTTCTATTTATTTTGTTTTGGATCGGAGATGGCGGAGCAAGGAAGGAGGTTTCGTAGATGGGAAAATCGCTATCTGCGATTTACAGTTTATGAAACTGCAAACTGTGATCTAACCTCTGGTTTGCAGGATGGATTGTGCGAACAGCCCTATCTGACTAAATCTTGATTTTCTTTTATCAGTATTTATTTTTAGATTAATTTCTTGAATTAAATCTTTAATTAAAGATCAAACCCTAGAGCCAATCGAACCTGGTCCAAACTGGTTGGACTGAATCTAGGGTTCGATCAAGGCTGAATGCCAGCCCTATTTCTCCCACTAATGGGCCTAAGGATTGATAATTAATTGAATGTTTAATTCGGCCCAACCTATAAAGGCCCAGTTTTAGATTGTTAAAACTGCTAAAACCCACTTCGCAGATAAAGCTATATGGACCAAATTGATTAAACCTAATTTCGACCCATACACCTAGATAATATTAATGGTTAATATTATGGGCTTTAAATGGGCTTTACAGACATTAATTGATTGGATCAATTCTTTCCTGCATGTGATGTATGGATGTGTGATGTGCTACGTTCATGGGCCATAAGTGTTTGGCCCATGCTAATTCGATAATGGCTCTTGCGCACACCATGGCTGAATGTACATCATTGCCATGGTGTCCCTGCTGGTCATTGGATGACCTCCCTCAGTGGTGGGCCCCAAACCTCCTGAAGAGGATACGTGCAAAACCCTAGCCGATTTGGGCCCACCAAAATCTGGCTCTATGAAAGTCAGTGGGAGCCACTTTGGTTTGACCTAAATCAAATTAAGGCGTATTTTTTTTCGTTCCCTCCAGCAAATATGAGTGCATGTGATAGAGAGATTCATGTGATGAACTCTCTAAAGGCCTTCCATCATTAGATTGAGAATGGGTCCTTCAGTAATGAGGAAACACACCAGAAAATGGGCTATCCATTTACTGTTGGCTTGTCTAAGTGTTTCATAAGATGATAGGGGCGTCATAGACTGATGTGGGAGGGGCTTCACCAGAAAATGGGAACTCTCTCACGGTACCTTGGTGTTCATGAATATGATGGGTGAGCACTAACTGGATAGAAAATTTTACCTGAAAATGGCTCTGAACCTTGTCTGACAGAGGCCAAAGGGAAAACTCATATGATGAGTGGATATGATCCTTCATAGTAAGGTAGTGGGGTTTTGCAGTTGAAATAGTTGGCTCCATGCACCCTATGTCGTTTCCCACATTTCCAGAGACAAGTCGCTATCTTCGTCACTGAGATGGGAGGGAAATCTTAAAGATGAACAAATGGAAATGGAACATAGATTAAAAACCATATCTATGTAATGAACTTGAATCAAATTAGGTTGTGGACTAATGTTTGTTGTTTATCAGAAAATGGAAAATGGACAATTTGCAAAGCTTCTTGACGACAAGCTTAAGGGCCCAATGGAGAGTATTGAAGGGATAGGAAATCCATCACATGGACGCCCAAAGGTTGCGGAATAAGGGGGGCGAATTTCAAAATTTTTTCTCTCCCTTCAACTGGGAATCGAGTTCCCCATTTAGAAAATCATATTTTCAATGATCATTCTTGAACCATAAACTAAACCAGATCTGAACCAAAAGGAGTAGGGAGAGATAATACCTGATACAGAGAAGTAGTATCTCCCAATGGAGGTGTTCACGCCCAAGGAAGGATCCAAAATCTGCTCCCACTGAAGATGGCACAGTGCAGGGTGGAGCAGAATTAGCAGTGTTCTTCCAAAAGAACTTGATCCTTCTCAAGAATCACCTGGGCGGCTTGTGAATACAACTCCCACCAATCTTTTCTCCAAAAGATTGGAATCAAAATCCAATCTTGATTTCTCCCAAGAACTGGAGATCGAACTGCTGTAGGCGGCGGCTACAAGAAGGAGGCGGCGAGAGAGTTTTTGCAGGGTGCAGATTCTCTCTTTTGTGATTTCCGCTCTGAAGACAAGACTATGTATTGTTTGCTTGTGATGTCTAAAGGTTGTCGCCCCCTCTTCCTTTTATAGACTTAAAGGGATCAGCTCCTAATCCCATTAGGAGTTGCTAATCAAATCTAGATTAGAAGTCCCTTTAAGATAAGGGATAACCCTTATCTTGTCTATAGATTAGATCAACCATCTCCTAATCTAATCAGAAAGTTTCCAGATCTAAATCTTATTTAGATCTTGGACTCTCTAAGTAGATAGGGTGTGGGCCCAATCCTATCAGCTGATCCATCTCAGAATTCGCCCCTTAAGTGACTAATCAAATTAGCCCAGTTCGAAATGAGCTTAAGGCCCATTTAAGGTTATGTATTCATTTAGCCTTCCAAACTACTGCCCAGTTGGGCTTCCTTGTATGGCGTGGAACCCAAACATTGATCTACACATCAGCCACATGGGTTCAACCCAGCCTTTGTTACAAGGACTGGCCGAATTCATTGGAAAGCCCATTTCGAACTGGGCTGATTTGATTAGTTAAATAAAGGGGCGAATCTTAGATTAGATTAGTAAATAGGATAGGGTATTAACCCTATCCACTCAGAGAGTCCAAATCTGAATACACATTCAGATCTGGAAACCTCCTGATAAGATCAGGAGAGGGCTGATCTAATCTACATATAAGATAAGGGTCTATCATTATCACTAAAAGGGAATTCAGATCCAAATATGATTTGGATCAGCAACTCCTAATGGGATTAGGAGTTAACCTCTCTAAGGTTATAAAAGGAGAAGGGGATGGAAGCCTTTAGAGATCACATTAAAATTCAGAGAGAGAACATAGCACCTAGTGAGGCTGTGCTATTTTCTCCTTGCCGCCTCCTTCTTGCCTCCACCATAACTACCAGTTTGATCTCCTCTTTCAAGTAGGAACGATCAAGATTGGATCTTGATATCAGCCTATGGAGAAAGGCTTATATGAAGTTGTGCTCATAGCCTCCAGCGAATTCTTGTGAAGGGTTCGGTTCATTGGACGAACATTGATTCTGCTCCATCTACACTGCGCTATCTTCAGTGGGAGCAGCTTTTGGTTCCTTCCTTGGGTGTGAACACCTCCATTGGGAGATATTGTTTCTCTGTATCAAGTATATCCCTCTCCTGCTTCTGGTTACAGATCTGGTTTGGTTTATGGTTCAAGATTTGTCCTTGAAAATGCATATTGAAATTTTGCCTAACCTACCTGCAGGGTTCGGCCATCCATATGATGGATCTCTCATTCCTTCACTAAGGGCATACATTGTCTAACAAAGCCACCATCCATTTTTGCAACAAAGAAGGAACACATTAAAAAAAGGACAAAGTAAACAAAGAAGACGACGTAACTAGCCAACAGCAGGAGTGCCCATACCTAGGGGGCAAGGCTGAGACCAACCCACACCAAGGCTTCCTTCGCTACAAAGGGCTCGGTGTGAATCATCCCCGTCAGCCATATCCAAGTCATGATGGCCAACTCCTGCTCATTATTGTATGGCCTAATCCTCTTGGCTAGTGAATCCAGGGTCCCCAAATCAGACCGGAAGGGCCATCCCTCTGGACAAGAGACAAAGAAGTACTTCTTCTTCGGTTTGTGGACTGACAACAGGTTGTCCACTATCCTACCCCGTCGGCCTTAGAAGTACCACAAACCATCCCCGGTGGGACACCTCCTTAAGGCAAACAGACCCTAGAAGATATTCAAGGTCACAAACACACCTTGGAGGTGAGCCATCACCAACACAACAACTATGGTCCTAACCGCATTTAGAGCAAGTTGACTGAGGGAGATACTATAGTAATTGAGGATTTTGGGATGAGAAGAGGTAAATGGAAATGAAGGCCAAAGTGTAGGTAGTGCTCATGCACACACACCTCCCCTTCAGTTGGCTGCCACAACTGGTCACCAACACTAGGGACTCTTACCCTATAGCCCCCGAGTATATGGTACATCTTGGAAAGAGCCCTCACTTGCTCCTTGTTGAGCTCATTGTCTAGATCGGAGCATAGGAAACACATCAGCATCATGCCTCGGCCTTCAGCCTCGGCAAGCTCCTTAGGACTAAGATCTCTAGCTTCCTTCGGTTCCATCACTTTAGGATGCATTGGGGCATTCTTGTGGCATCAGCCCTCAGCCTCGTGGAGCTAGTACTTTCATAAGGAGAATCCTTGCCCTGTTGGTTGCACTCGTCTCCTCTAGGGGCGGTCCTCTCCCTCAGTACCTAAACACCAAGCACCCAAGGGGAGATCTTGGATTCACTGTTGGTATTTCCACTGTTGGATGAGGTGGAAGAAGGACTACTAGTGTCACTCAAGTCAGGGAGTTTGTAACACTTAGGTCTAGAGTCTGAGTACGACATGGTTCGAAGACAAATGTCCTTTACCTAGTGTTTGAGTAAGAGAAGAGAAGCTTAAGGAATCGGCTAGCCAAGGTCTCTGGAATCACAAGCGGGATCAAGCGAATGGTGAGAACTTTCTCAACCAATGACTCTATTTAAAGGAAAATGTATGACTTAGATTGTTTTGATCCAATGGCCATGGAATTGTCGACCTTATAGCCCAAACTGACGCGTTACACGTGGCATCGACCTCGGGGAGACAAAATGACGTTGAGTGAATAAGTCAGTCTGCCCATTAACCCCATGTCAGGAGTGACCCAAACTAGGTAACCCTCCACGCCATCTTGTGCACGGTTACAACCAGTCAACACCGATACTCGTCCTGCATACAGATCCATGCCATATGACGATGACACCCATATGGGACACGACCGACGAACGTAGACACTTCACATCGTGTTGGCCCCCTTTCTCAAGAAGCAAACAATGACGCAATCGCCACACAGTCGCCAAGAAGAATCCTCAATAGCCAAGGCCGACACCTCCACACAATTGCATGGTACTCTCTTCGACCGCAGCCGAGGCCTCTGTCCAATGCGCCATCCGATGCCTCCACATAGCTATGAAGTACTCTCTTCAGTCGAGGCTGAGTTCTCCACTCAGCTCATCGCCCATCCTCGGCCACTACAGCTTCAAGACTAGGGGTAAGAGATGTAGGTGCACATGACAGGGCCCGGATTGTGCCATGTGGCATCAACCAGATGGAGTCCTTGTCGTCCATCTCTAACTGCCTCCAACCTCTCCATTGCAAGGTCAGCTATAAAAGGGGGTGCCCATCTCAAGGTAAATCCATCTAGCTCACATTTTCTCTCTTGCACTCAGAATCTCGAGAGACCTCTTTTGAGCTTTTAAGGACTAAGCTCTGAGCCCTCATCTCAAGCCTAGTTCGACCCCTCTTTAGCACTTGACTAACTTGACCACCAGAGTCTACACCCCTGGGCTAACACCCAAGGCCTCTGACATGTTCTCTTCTCCTACTCACAAGTTAGACCCATCAGCTTTGGATATCAGTAAAATTACTTTATTGCCCTCGACATCATCTTTGGCAGCAACAAATACTAAAATAATTAAATTGCTATGGAAAAATACCGACATGCCCAATGTAGATTTATGAATTCCACCACAGATTTATAACCATTCAAAATGTCAAAAAGCCCCACTCTATACACCAATGGCCACCTATGAATTGGCATCAATTTTGATCTGGCATCCACTCGAACTGTACTTTGGGCCTAAAGACTCTGACCTGTTAGACAATTTTGTATGCCCTTAGCTTCAATCAGAATGATGTACATTATGAGTTTATTGTAAATGAATAAAAGTACATATTTGATTCATGTTCCCTTGGTATGTTTCTATGTAATGACCTTAAACTGGACACTTAAAGAGACTCGTGTTAGTTTAGAATGCTCACAGCCAGTGGGTCGGTCTGGGGAGACCTATTCTGATAAAGCTGACACTGATGTGCCACCAAGTCGGTTGGGGTGGCCTGTCTCAACTGCCAGGGTGAGACCCTAGGCACATGCAGTGTAGGATCAATTGAATCTTTGAACCGGACCAGATTTCCAGTATTGCCCTGGACCTTAGAGATTAATGGGCAAAACTGGAAAGTTACACCCGACCCCTAGACTCGATTATGATACTGCACTAGGTGTCAGATTGGGTTGTCATTGATGTACCAATCAGTGAGATCCTTAGCGGGGGCCAAAACCTGGGTATGTTGGAATAGTTTGAGAATTCATCTAAGTGGATGATCATAGTGACAGGATCAGCCCCTTTGTCGGACAAAGGTAATGATCGGGGATGCACTCTCTCTGATGGAAACCAAGACGGCCGGCAGCCAATTTCAATCGTTGAGTTTGTCTTGCAAAATATGTTTTATATGAGATATAAAAGTATATATATTATGGTTTCTAGAATGTTTGCAAAATGTTTTAATTCCTGGGATCCATATAAGTAGAGAGTGCAACACTGTTCCTTGCAGCCGAGGGAGAGGTCCTCTCTTGTCGGGCAGTGTTTGATCATTATGGGCTGAGAGGTTGAGTGTAAGACCATTGAGGATAATACCTCATGGGATAATTTTGCATCTGCCCACAGTCTCTAGGTGTTACAAGGTGGCTTGGCCCAGGGACCACTTAGGGTAAGTGTTGGGCCCATAGCCCATTTGATGGGTTTCAGGGGGTGCACTGTCCATAAATAGTGTATTTGGCCAGGCCTTGTAACAAAGGCTGGGCTGAACCCATGTGGCTGATGTGTAGATCAATGCTTGGGTCCCACGCCATACAAGGAAGCCCAACTGGGCAGTAGTTAGGAAGGCTATGTGAGCACATGACCTTAATGGGCCAAAAGCCCATAGCGAACTGGGTTGTTTTAATTACTTAAATATGGGGCGAATTCTGGGATGGATTAGCAAATAGGATAGGGTCTTAACCCTATCCACTCAGAGAGTCTAGATCTAAATGTGATTTAGATATGGAAATCTCTTAATGAGATTAGGAGAAGGCTGATCTAATCTGCAGATAAGGAAAGGGTTTGTTCGAATTCTGTTGGTTCAGATTTACTAGTGCATGACACGCATTAGATAGGAAGGATTAGCAGAGTTCGATCCTGAGATTGAAAGGACCCTTCATTTGTTGCAAAGAGCCAACAAAGGAAAAGCAAGAGAAGAGGTTGTTATTTGCGAACCATCCATAGAGATAGAAGGAGAGATGGTACAAGGAAATCGCACCCTCTTGGACTATGCTTGTCCAAACATTGATAGGGCAACATCCAGCATTTGCAAGCCTACCATCCATGCCAATAATTTTGAAATAAAGCTTACAATAATTCAAATGATCCAAACTAGTATTCAGTTTAGTGGGTTACCAAGTGATGACCCTAATGCACACACCGTTAACTTCCTTGAAATATGTGATACCTTTAAATATAATGGAGTTAGTGATGATGCTATTAGGCTCAGATTATTTCCTTTTTCATTGTGTGATAGAGCAAAAGATTGGCTTAACTCACTCCCTGCAGGAAGTATCACCACTTGGAATGATCTAACCCAGAAATTTTTTGCTAAATATTTTCCACCCTCCAAAACAGCAAAGTTAATTAATGATATTGCTACTTTTGCTCAATTTGAGAGGGAATCCTTGTATGAAGCATGGGAACGCTTCAAGGAGATGCTTAGGAAGTGTCCTCACCATGAGATACCAACTTGGCGTCAGATTCAGACTTTTTATAATGGTATTACCCCCTCTAATCGGTCCATTATTGATGCAGCCGCAGGTGGTACGATCATGAGGAAAACTCCAAAGGAAGCATATGACTTAGTGGAGGAGATGGCATCAAACAGCTACCAGTGGAGCAACAATCGAACCAATCAAAGGGGAGTACACCACATAGATTCCTTTGCATCTCTATCTGCACAAATAGCCAATCTAAATAAGAGACTGGATAATTTTAATATTGCAGCTCTTAGTACACCATCTAGCATCTCATGCAATTTATGTGGTCAAATAGGACATGCCAATTCGGATTGTCAAATAAATAGTCCTTTTATTTCCCATGAGAATGCTAATTTTGTCTCTCATGCTAGTAGGACAAACTACAATCCATATTCAAATACATACAACCCAGGGTGGAGGAGTCATCCGAATTTTTCTTGGAGTAACAATCAGCAAAAGGCACCCATGGGATTCCAACCACAGCTGCCCCCACAAGAAAAAAAGAACAATCTAGAGGAAATGATCTCTAAGTTCAATAATGCCACTGAAGCAAAGTTTCAAGAGCAAGAAACACCGATTAAAAACTTAGAGGTTCAAGTGGGGCAGATTGTAAGCATGTTATCAGAAAGGAAAGAGGGAAGGCTACCCAACAACACAGAAAAGAACCCCAAAGAGCAAGTAAACGCCATAACTTTAAGAAGTGGGAAAATAGTTGGCAAAATTCAAAGAGAGGATAAGGAAGCTGAAGTGGCCAATCTACAAAAGGAGAATGAGGGAAGTACCCCTAAACTGAATTTACATGAAATTAAACTTCCTATTCACTAACCAAGAAGAGTCTTGAAGGCTAAATTAGATAAGCAATTTGAAAAATTTTTAGAAGTTTTTAAAAAGATTCATATTAATCTTCCCCTTCTTGATGTTTTGTCACAGATGCCGAAGTATGCCAAATTCCTGAAAGAGGTAATGTCCAACAAAAGAAAGTGGGAGGATGGTGAGATGGTAAAACTCAACGAAGAATGCTCAACCATTCTTCAAAAGAAATTGCCCCCAAAGCTTAAGGATCCAGAGAGTTTTTCTATACCTTGCACCATAAGGAATACTGAATTTGAAAAAGCTTTATGTGATTTAGGTGCTAGTATAAATTTAATGCCTTATTCTATTTTTGAAAAACTTGGACTGCATGAACTAACATCTACAACTGTAATCCTGCAATTAGCAAATTGAAGCATTAAATATCCTAGGGGAATAGTAGAAGATGTTTTAGTGAAAGTGGGCAATTTCATCATTCCTTTTGATTTCATTGTGTTGGATATGGAGGAAGATAAGACAATGTCGTTGATTCTAGGGAGACCTTTTCTTGCTTCTAGTAATGCTTTAATTGATGTGCGAAAAGGTCTACTTGTTAGACAGTGTTGTATGCCCTTAACTTCAATCAGAATGATGCACTTTATGAGTTTATTGTAAATAAATAAAAGTGCATATTTGATTCATGTTTCTTTGGTATGTTTATGTGCAATACCCTTAAACTAGACACTTAATGAGACTCGTGTTATTTTAGAATGTTCACAGCTAGTGGGTCAGTCTGGGGAGACCTATCCTGACAAGGCTGATACTGTGGTGCCACCAAGTCAGTTGGAGTAGCCTGTCTCAACTACCAGGGTGAGACCTTAGGCACATACAGTGTAGGATTAATTGAACCTATGAATTAGACCAGATTTCCAATATTGCCCTAGACCTTGGAGATTAATGGGAAAAACTGGAAAGTTAAACCCGACCCCTAGACTCGATTATGATATTGCACTAGGTGTCAGATTGGGTTGTCTTTGATATACCAATTAGTGAGATCCTTAACGTGGGTCAAAACTTGGGTATGTTGGGATAGTCTGAGAATTTATCTGAGTGGATGATCATAGTGACAGGATCAGCCCCTTTGTCGGACAAGGGTAATGATTGGGGATGCACTCTCACTGATGGAAACCAAGACAACCGGCAGCCAATTTCAATCATTGAGATTTGTTTTGCAAAATATATTTTATATGAGATATAAAAGTGTATATATTATGGTTTCTAAAATGTTTGCAAAATGTTTTAATTCTCGAGATCCATATAAGCAGAGAGTGCAACACTATTCCTTGTAGTCGAGGGAGAGGTCCTCTCTTGTTGGGCAGTGTATGATCATTATGGGCTGAGAGGTTAAGTGTAAGACCATTGAGGATAATACCTGATGGGCTAATCTTGCATTTGCCTACAGTACCTGGGTGTTACAAGGTGGCTTGGCCCAGGGACCACTTAGGGTAAGTGTTGGGCCCATAAAGCCCATTTGATGGGTTTCAGGGGGTGCACTGTCCATAACAGTGTATTCGGCCAAGCCTTGTAACAAAGGTTCGGCCGAACCCATGTGGCTGATGTGTAGATCAATGCTTGGGTCCCACACCATACAAGGAAGCCCAACTGTGTAGCAGTTAGGAAGGTTAAGTGAGCACATAAACTTAATGGGCCTAAAGCCCATTTCGAACTGGGCTATTTAATTAGTTAATTATGGGGCGAATTTTGAGATGGATTAGCAAATAGGATAGGGTCTTGACCCTATCCACTTAGAGAGCCCATATCTGAATGTGATTCAGATCTAGAAACCTCCTAATGAGATTAGGAGAAAGCTGATCTAATCTTCAGATAAGATAAGGGTTTATCCTTATCAATAAAGAGAAGGCTGATCCAAATATGATTTGGATAAACAGCTCCTAATTGGATTAGGAGCTTATCTTTTAGGTTAACAAAAGAAGGACGGAGTGGCAGCCTTTAGAAGACACACACATTCAGATCCTCTTCAGTGCTGAAATCAAGAAGGATGAATTAAGCATCCCTGCAGAATTCTTTCTTGCCGCCTCCCTGTTCTTGCCGCCCTGTTTGCTAGTTCGATCTCCAGTTGTGGAAGAAGTCAAGATTCTATCTTGACATCAGTTCTTTGAGAAAGAATTGATAGGAAGTCGTGCTCACGTGCCATCCTACTGATTCTTGCGTAGGACAGAGTTCATGGAGAAGAACACTACTAATTCTGCTCCATCATGCACTGTGCCATCTTCAATGGGAGCAGCCTTTGGATCCTTCCTTGGGCATAAACACCTTCGTTGGGGGATACTATTTCTCCGTATCAGGTATAATCCTCTCTTACTCCTTTTTGGATCAGATCTGGTTTAGTTTATGATTCAAGAATGATCCTTGAAAATATGATTTTCTAAATAGGGAATGCGATTCCCAATTGAAGGGAGAGAAAAAATTTTTGAAATTTGCCCCTTATTCCACAATCTTTGGGCATCCATACGATGGATCTCTCATTCCCTTCAGTGGTATCAGAGCCAGGTTCAAATCTTGAACCAATTTGTTTCAAATCTGAACCTGTGCAAATGGGTAGAAGGTGTTCTACCCGATTTGCGCAGATATGGGTTTTGGGAAATTTGTTCCCAAAATTAATGGGCGAATAATCTGAAATTAATTTTATATAAATCTGATTATTATTTAGAACTGTTCTTTATGATTTTCTTGATTTATGGGTTGTTCGTACAAGAGGAGATCGAAATCTTGATTTGTGCAGGGAACCTGCGATTTTGTAAATTTTGGATTGCTTGATTACATTTGGTCTGTAAAATAATTTTTTTTATTTTTAGACTGAATGTATAGGTATTCGATCTGATATAATCATTAATAGAAATAGGATTTCTATTTATTTTTATTTTGGATCGAAGATGGCGGCGCAGAAAGGGAGGTTTCGCAAAAAAGGAGATTTCACAAATGAGAGAACTACAATCTGCAATTTGCAGTTTATGAAACTGCAAACTGTGATCTAACCTCTGTTTTGCAGGATGGATTGTGCGAACAGCCCTGTTTGACTGATTCTTGTTTTTCTTTTATCAGTATTTAATTTCATATTATTTTCTTGAATTAAAGATTTAATTAAAGATCAAACCCTAGACCCATTCGAACCAAGATTGGTTCAAACTGATTGGACCAAATCTAGGGTTTAATCAAGGCTGAAAGTAAGGCCTAATTTTCCCACTATTGGGCCTGAGGATTGATATTTAATTAAATGGTTAATTCGGCCCAACCTGTAAAGGCCCAGTTTTAAATAGTTAAAACTGCTAAAATCCCACTTAACACATAAAGCTATATGGGCTGAACCATTCGGCCCATATACCTAGATAATATTAATGGTTAATATTATGGATTTAAAATGGCCTTCAAAGGGGCCTTACAGATGATTAATTGATTTGATCAATTTATCCCTGCATGAGATGTATGGATGTATGATGTGCTACGTACATGGAACATAAGTAATTGGCCCATGCTCAATCGATAGTGGCCCTTGCGCACACCATGGCTGAATGCACATCTTGCCATGGTGTCCCTTATGGTCATTGGATGACCTCCCTCAGTTGTGGGCCCCACACCTCATCAAGAGGTTACATGCCGAACCCTAGCCGATTAAGGCCCTCCGAAATCTGACTTTATGAAAGTCAGTGGGAGCCACTTTCGTTTGACCTAGATCAAATTAGGGCATAATTAACTATTCCCTCCAGCTAATATGAGTGCATGTGATAGGGAGATTCATATGATGAACTCTGTAAAGGCCTTCCATCATTAGCATGAGGATGGGTCCTTCAATAATGAGGAAACGCACCAGAAAGGGGGCTATCCATTTGCTGTTGGGCTTGTTTGAGTGTTTCATAAGATGATAGGGGTGTCATAGACCGATGTGGGAGGGGCTTCACCAGGAAAATGGGAACTCTCTCATGGTACCTTGGCGTTCACGAATATGATGGGTAAGCACTCACTAGACAGAAAGGTTTACCTGAAAACGGCTCTGAACCCCTTCTGACAGAGGCCAAAGGAAAAACTCATATGATGAGTGGATATGATCATTCACAGAAAGGTGATGGGGTTATGCAGCTGAAACAGTTGGCTCCATGCACCCTATATGATTTCCCACATTTCTAGAGACAACCCGTAGTCACCGTCACTAAGAAATGAGGGAAATCTCAGAAACGAATAAATGGAAATGGAACGTATATTAAAATCCATATCTATGTAATGAACATGAATCAAATATGGTTGTGGACTAATGTTTGCTCTTTTATCAGAAAATGGCAAACGGATCATTTGCAAAATTACTTGATGGCAACAAGTTGAAGAGCCCAAACTATGTCGACTGGTACAGGAACCTTATGCTGGTCCTAGCCTCTGAAAAGTTAGACAAAGTGGCTAAGAATCCTGCCCCGGAGCGTCCAGGTGATAGGGCTTTTGAGGCCAGAAGGAGAGACTATCAGGAATGGGAGGAGAAAAACTCCCTTGCTTGGTGTTACATCATTGCCTCCTTGGACAACCCAATACAGAGGCAGTTCGATCAGATCGAACTTGCCAAGGACATATTGGACAGTCTTAGGACTATGTATGAAGAGCAGAATCGTTCTACTCGACAAAAAGTCTTGAAATAGTTCAAGACCGCACAAATGACCAAGGGCCAACAAGTTCACGACCATTGTCTACAGATGATGGGATATATCAATGAAATGGAGGCTCTTGGAACCGGGCTGGACCTTGCAACCCAGATAGATGCTATACTTAATTCTTTGCCTCCATCCTTTAATCCGTTCATTATGAAATATAACATGAATAAGCTGAATGTTAGCATGCAAGAGCACAACAATATGTTGCAAAGAGCTGAAAAACTGATTAAAAAGGATGAGCCTGTAGGTATGCTTGTTGAAGTTAGCATGACAGGCAAGAGAAAGAGGAAGGCAAAGAAGCCTCTGAAGAAAGCCACTAAGGGTAAGAAGCAGAAGAAAGACAAAGCATCGGATGCCTGTCACTTCTGCAAAAAGACCGGCCATTGGAAAAGGAACTGTCCAGACTACCTAGAATCCAAAAAAGATAATTTTGAAACTTGTGTTATAGAAACCAATTTATTGGTAGCTTCTGCGTCTTGGTGTATTGACTCCGGGACTTCAACTCATGCATGTAATTCACTGCAGGAGTTCAAGGTAAGCAGAAGGCTGAGTGAAGGGGAAGTCACACTCTACTTGGGGACTGATGCAACTGTTGTAGCCGCGGCCATAGGAACCATGGAGTTATTTTTTAGAGAATGAACGATTGTACTAAAAGAATGTCTTTATGTACAAAATTAAGGAGAATTTTGATTTCTGTCCCAAAACTGTGTGCAGATGGTTATTCTGTATTCTTTAGTAATACAATTACTATTAAAAGAAACAATAGATTCATCGCACACGGGGAACTGGAAACAGTCTCTATGTTCTACTTCCTTCTCTAGAAACTAACATAACCGAAACTACGTCGGCTGAAATCCCCAAGAAGAGACCCCATGATATAGTTAATCCCACGTGTCTGTGGCATCACCGACTTGGCCACATCAGTGTTGACCGAATCACAAGGTTGGTAAAGGATGGTCCTTTGGATTTTCTAACTGTAGAAGATCTTTCCACCTGTGAGCCTTGCCTACAAGGCAAGAGAAGAAACGGCCATTTAACGGTAAGCCTGAAAGATGTACAAGCACATTTAACCTAACACATACTGATGTGTGTGGTCCACTGATGATTTTTCACGATATGGTTACGTGTACCTAATGAGACACAAGTCTGAATCCTTTGAAAAGTTCAAAGAGTTTAGACAAGAGGTCGACAAACAGTTAGGGAGAGAAATTAAAGCCCTTCGATCAGATCGAGGTGGCAAGTATCTCTCTAACGAATTCAGGGACTACTTACAAGACAATGGGATAATATCACAATTAGCTCCTCCTGCTACACCACAACTTAACGGTGTTTCATAGAGGAGGAATAGGACCGTATTGGATATGGTCCAGTCGCTTCTCATACGCTCAGAGTTACCCACATCGTTTTGGGGTTATGCATTAGAGATTGCGATTTACATGCTGAATCGGGTTCCAACCAAATCAGTTCTGAATACTCCATATGAACTTTGGACCGGAAAGAAACCAAGTGTCAGACACTTGAAAATTTGGGGTTGTCCAGCATACGTTAAGAGAACGAGTGCAGACAAGTTGGAATCCAAGACCAGTCGTTGCTTATTTGTAGGCTACCCAAAAGGCTCTATAGGTTACCTATTCTATGACCCAAGTGAGTAGAAAGTGTTCTGCAGTCAAAATGCGCAATTCTTGGAAACCGATTACATCCTAGACACCCATCATTAGAAAGTTGTTCTTGATGAGGAGAGATCGGGAGCATCGGGATATGTCCCACAAGTTCTAGGTAGTGACCAACCTAGAAGATCCACTCGGGTATCCAGGCCACCAGTCCGTTATGGTTATGACCAGGATAGTTACCTGGTGGAAACCTTGACTAGTGAGGAGGATCCCATGACTTATGCGGAAGCTATGTTGGACATAGATTCCTAGAAGTGGGTGGAGGCCATGAGAGCAGAGATGGACTCAATGGAGACCAATGGAGTCTAGACTCTAGTAGATCCACCCTCTGGGGTAAAAGCAATCGGTTGCAAATGGATTTACAAGTGGAAGAAGGGCCCCGATGGCCAAGTTGAGACCTTCAAAGCTCATCTAGTGGCGAAAGGGTATATTTAGAAAGAGGGCATCAATTATGAGGAATCCTTTTTGCCTGTGGCCATGCTTAAATCAATTAGGATCCTGCTAGCTGTAGCAGCATACCATGATTATGAGATTTGGCAGATGGATGTCAAAACTGGAGATTATCCCAATCTGCTTACATTGACAAAATAGTCAAAAGATACAACATGGAAAACTCCAAGAAAGAAAATGTTCCTTTCAGGCATGGAGTCACTCTCTCCAAGAAGATGTCTCCCAAGATTTCTGAGGAGATTGATGGCATGAAAGACGTTCCCTATGCCTCTGCCGTAGGGAGCATCATGTATGCCATGCTGTGCACTCGTCCTGACATTTCTTAGGCAATGAGTGTAGTAAGCAGATTTCAAGCCAACCCAGGGTAGGAGCACTGGACTACTGTGAAAAACATATTTAAGTACCTTCGAAGGACAAAAGAGTTTTGTCTAGTATTTGACGGTAGATCACTACAAATCCAAGGGTATACAGATGCCGATTTTCAGTCGGATCCAGATGATAGAAAGTCTACATCTAGATATGTTTTTACGATAGGATCGTGTGTTGTTTGCTGGAAAAGCAGCAAATAGGGGTCCACTACAGACTCCACGACTGAGGCCGAGTGCATTGCCGCAAGTGAGGCTGCCAAAGAAGTCGTGTAGATAAAGAAGTTCATTCACAAGTTGGGAGTAGTTTCGTTCAGCACATCACCCATCCCATTGTTGTTAGACAACAATGGAGCCATTGCTCAGGCTAAGGAGCCACGAGCCCACTCGAAGTCGAAGCACATCGAGAGGAAGTACCACGTACTGTAGGAGAATGTTGGTAGAGGGGACATCCTGATTCAAAAGGTAGCGTCAGCGAAAAATGTAGCAGACCCATTGATGAAGCCACTATCACAGAAAGTGTTTGAGAAACACTTGGAAAGCATGGGACTCCGACTTGTACCTAATTGGACCTAAGTGCAAGTGGGAGCTGTTAGACAGTTTTGTATGCCCTTAGCTTCAATCAGAATGATGTACTTTATGAGTTTATTGTAAATGAATAAAAGTGAAAATTTTATTCATGTTCCGTTGGTATGTTTTTGTGCAATACCCTTAAACTGGACACTTAATGGGACTCGTGTTAGTTTAGAATGTTCACAGCCAGTGGGTCGGTCTGGGGAGACCTATCCTTACAAGGCTGACACTGTGGTGCCACCAAGTCGGTTGGGGTAGCCCGTCTCAGCTGCCATGGTGAGACCCTAGGCACATACAGTGTAGGATTAATTGAATCTATGAACTGGACCAGATTTCTAGTATTGCCCTGGACCTTGGAGATTGATGGGCAAAATTGGAAAGTTACACCCGACCCCTAGACTCGATTATGATACTGCACTAGGTGTTGGATTGGGCTGTCTTTGATATACCAATCAATGAGATCCTTAGCGGGGGTCAAAACCTAGGTTTGTTGGAACACTCTGAGAATTCATCTGAGTGGGTGATCATCGTGACAGGATCAACCCCTTTGTCGGACAAAGGTAATGATCAGGGATGCACTCTCACTGATGGAAACCAAGACTGCCGGCAGCCAATTTCAATTGTTAAGATTTGTTTTGCAAAATATATTTTATATGAGATATAAAAGTATATATATTATGGTGTCTAAAATGTTTGCAAAATGTTTTAATTCCCGAGATCCATATAAGCAGAGAATGCAACACTGTTCCTTGCAGCCGAGGGAGAGGTCCTCTCTTGTTGGGCAGTATATGATCGTTATGGGCTGAGAGGTTAAGGGTAAGACCATTGAGGATAATACCTGATGGGCTAAGCTTGCATTTGCCTACAGTCCGTGGGTGTTACAAGGTGGTTTGGCCCAGGGACCACTTAGGGTAAGTGTTGGGCCCATAGAGCCCATTTGATGGGTTTCAGAGGGTGCACTATCCATAATAGTGTATTCGGCCAGGCCTTGTAACAAAGGCTGGGTCGTACCCATGTAGCTGATGTGTAGATCAATGTTTGGGTCCCACGCCATACAAGGAAGCCCAACTGGGTAGCAGTTAGGAAGGTTAAGTGAGCACATAAGCTTAATGGGCCTAAAGCCCATTTTGAACTGGGCTATTTAATTAGTTAATTATGGGGCGAATTTTGAGATGGATTAGCAAATATGATAGGGTTTTGACCCTATCCACTCAGAGAGTCCAGATCTGAATGTGATTCAGATCTAGAAACCTCCTAATGAGATTAGGAGAAAATTGATCTAATCTTCAGATAAGATAAGGGTTTATCCTTATCACTAAAGAGAAGGCTGAACCAAATATGATTTGGATAAGCAGATCCTAATTGGAGTTTAGGTTAACAAAAGAAGGAGGGGGCGCCAGCCTTTAGAAGGAAGAATTAAGCATCTCTGCTGAATTCTCTTGCCGCCCTATTTGCTAGTTCGATCTCCAGTTGTGGGAGAAGTCAAGATTCGATCTTGACATTAGTTTTTTGAGAAAGAATTGATAAGAAGCTATTTCACGTGCCATCCTACTGATTCTTACGAAGGACAGAGTTTTTGGAGAAGAACACTGTTGATTCTGCTCCATCTTGCACTGTGCCATCTTCAGTGGGAGCAGTCTTTGGATTCTTCCTTGGGTGTGAACACTTTCGTCGGGGGATATTATTTCTCCGTATCAGGTATAATCCTCTCCTACTCCTTTTTGGTTCAGATCTGGTTCAGTTAATGGTTCAAGAATGATCCTTGAAAATATGATTTTCTAAATAGGGAATGTGATTCTCAGTTGAAGGGAGAGAAAAATTTTTGAAATTCGCCCCTTATTCCGCAATCTTTGGGCGTCCATATGATGCATCTCTCATTCCCTTCACTACTTACCCTTAGAATCAATGGTGAAGAAGTGGTATTCAATGTATTTAAAACCATGGAACATTCCAACACGATGGAACATGAAATTTATGCAATCGATAGCATTGATGTTGGTGCAGCCGAAGTAGACACATCTAAATCAGAAGACACGCTGAAAGTTGCACTTAACAATAGTCCTATTCAATTGCAACAAGCAGAGCAGAAGTTTGTACTAAAATTAGAATTGCGAAATTCGACTTCTGAACCCAATTCTTTTGAAATTACAACTCATAATGCATCTTTACCTCCATCTCACACAAAACCCCTCCCATCTATTGTGTAGGTCCCTATTCTAGGTTTAAACCCACCTATGAAGGATGAAAGGGGGAAACACCGGAAGTTAAAAACCAAGTGGGGTGGATCCTTTGAAGTGGCTAGGGTATTCCCTCATGGAGCGATTGAACTGAATGATGGTAAAGGCAACACATCCAAGGCAAATGGGCAGTGTTTAAAGCATTATATTAAAAGAGAGCAACCCATCCACCATGGGTCCATTCTCTCCTTGCAACCACCATGAAGGAAAGGTGAAAGTCAAGCTCACGACTTAAAAAGAGTGTTTGCGGGAGGCAACCCATTCAGTTTAGTTGATAAAATTTTTTCAGACTCTAAAATGCTTTAATCATCACTTTTAAACATTTCCTTTTGAAATTTCTACTCCTTGGAGACTTGTTTTTGAATGATTGCAAACCACCCTGAATCATGTGCTCATTTGGGATAGACAGGAAAGGATGCAGGCAAATCTAGCTGAAATTTTTGGCTATGGAAGGTATCTCAGTAGTTTGAATTATCAACGGGCAATATGTAATACAGATTTGACCCTTGTGAGCAGTTGGTTTCTAATGGACAAACATGGTTTGATTATTCTAGAACTTGTTTTGTTAGGCATGTTGACACCACGATAATGAGTTCATGTATTGGAACGTGTTATCCAAAAAAAAAAAAGAGAAGAAAAAAAATATATTTCTGAATCGTGTGAGATGGAGCATAAAATGCACTCACACTAAAAAAATAAGAAAAGGGTGAGATGGAGCATAAAATGCACTCATCCCTAGATCCCAAACCCTAATTCACCTTTTGATGCATTGGACACATGATAAGTGGTGGAGATGTGACACATAAGCAAGCTTATGGTAATAACATATCTTGTTCTGAAAAATCATGAGAGGGTATCTTTTGAATCTTGCTACATGTGATTATGAAAACAAAGAGGGCTTACTCTAGCCCTAAATTGCTCATGCGAAGAGATGCCTGCTTCCCTTGATTGCCAATCTCACTTGGGGACATGAGGATTGGCGATTTAAGATTATTCCTTGACAAATTAAAGAGGAAAAGAAATGGAAGAATGGAAGGACCATTAATACTGGATCAAGGCATGCGAGAGAGAACCAATACCCTGTTGAGAAAAATCCAAGACCATCTTTTAGTTAGCTTGTTCTTGTTTTAATTTTGTTTTGAGTTTTGTCTTGCTCGAGGACGGGCAAGAGTTTAAGTGTGGGGGATTTGATGAGAGAAGAATTTATCATATTTTTATTCCCAGTTACTCTGTCTTTTATACTAAATTAGCACCTAATTGGACTCATATTTCTGTTCAGGGCATGAAAGAAGGCATCAAGAGCAAAGAAAGACAAATCGGATGATTTTTCACAGTTTCGACATCGTTCAGTGATCTGGGCCTAACTTGCGTCTCCGAACTCTGAATGGGCTGATTCAAGACCCACTGGAAAGATAAGAGAAAAATCCACAACTTTTGTATTTTGGGCTTTCACTGATTCCACCTGCATCAAAGTCAAATCCGAGCCCGAAGTTGGGGCAATTTTGTAGGAATGCCCAATCCGTAGCTGAAGCCCAACTTGTAGAAAAGCTTGGCTGAAGCCCAATTCGCAGAGGAGGTCTATTACGAATCCAAGAACAAGAAACTAAGAAGAATCCTTCCAGATCTAAATTCTTGATGTAATCTTAAAGAGATAAAGGGATTGAGTTCATTAGATAAAGAAATAAGATTAGAATTAGGATAGGACTTTCCATTCTTATAAAGTTAACTTCAAGAGGAAGTAGGAGACCACCCCCTCCCCTTCAATCTATATAAGGGAGGGGGTGGACCAGCTAAAGGCATCACTAAATCACTAAATCACTCAATCTCTTGAGGGAATCACTCAATTTCTGATTTGAATCAAGAAGCAAGGAACAATCAGTCAAGAAGGGTTCAAGAAAGGTTCAAGGATTCAAGAATTCAAGAATTCAAAAAGAAGGTGGCGGCAAGAAGAGGAGATCTCAGCACCATGGGCGAATTCAAAAGTTCTTTTTTCCCCTTTGTTTGCTTTAATTCTTACATCATGAACTTATTTGTTTCTTGCTAGGGCTATGGAAAGCTTAACCTTGTTAATGAATATATTTTTATCTTCTTGATTTATCAAAGATTGTGATTTCCATATAGTCTATGAATTATTATGCTTAATGCAATTAAGAGCTTGGCCACCTCTTAATTGATTTGGGTTATGTGAATGAATTGAGAGAGGAATTCACATAATTGATAGAATAATTCATAGTGTGAATTGAATGGTATATAGAGATATATATACACGATTCATTTGAATTTAATGGTTTTCTTGGAGTTAATGCACTTCCATCTTAAGAGCTCTACTCGAGAGATCGAAGGGTTACCTGATGGGCGTAGGTTTAGTATATCTCGAGAGAGAATATTAAATAAATTTGGGAAAATCTCAGCTTATGAGAATGACAATTAGTCTTGGATAATCAGACCCATCAATATTCATTACATTGGTTAGGTGGACCAAAAGTCCTAGCGATTTCATCATTTGCATATTCGATTAGTGATCATCTTTGTTTTTATTTTCTTTGTTCCAGTTTTATTTTCAGTAGTTCTTGCTCAATCCTAAATTTTGATTGTCCAAATAATTAGGGAAAACTATGATTCAGATACTTATTTTGTTAAATCCTTGTGGGAATGATATTATTATACTACTCGATAACTAGTGCACTTGCTAGGGTTATATATTTATAGCTATCATGGATCAGCAACTCCTAATGGGATTAAGAGCTGATCCTTTAGGGTTACAAAAGAAGGAAGGGGCGGCAGTCTTTAGTAGAGACATATTCACATCCTCTTTAGAGCTGAAATCACAAAAGAAAGAATTAAGCAACCCTGTAGAATTCTTTCTTGCTGCCTCCTTCCTGCCGCCTACATTGCTAGTTCGATCTCCAGTTCAGTGGGAGAAGTCAATATTTGATCTTGATATCAGTTCTTTGTGAAATGGCTGATAGGAAGTTGTGATCACGTGCCATCCTGCTATTTCTTGCGAAGGACTAGGTTCTTGGAGAAGAACTCTACTGATTCTGCTCCATTCCGCACTGCGCCATCTTCAGTGGGAGTAGTCTTTGGATCCTTCCTTGGGCGTGAACACCTCCATTGGGAGACATTACTTCTCCGTATCAGGTATAATTTTCTCCTACTGCTTTTGTTCAGATCTGGTTCAGTTTGTGGTTCAAGATTGATCTTTGAAAATATGATTTCTAAATAGGAAATGCGATTCCCAGTTGAAAGGGAGAGAAATTTTTGAAATTCGCCCACCTTATTCCACAAGATTTATGGGCGTCCATACGATGGATCTCTCATTCCTTCATGACCCTGGGTTGAACCATCATTTTCCCTAATTGTTAAATCTAGAGCCAAGTGACATATGGTATAACCGAGATTGGGGGCCCCTATAAATTGCTACCTCTTCCATGTTCAAGTTTCTTGACCCATCATCAGATGGGACTTAAGTGGACTATCATTATTTTTGAATGATCATTGACCTGGACAATTTACCATTTGGCCTAGGAATTGTCCAGACAACTGGTTTCATTTTATCTCAAATCTGATTCTTGGCCAAAAATCATTGATTAGTCAACAATCCGTTGATTTAGGCGATCGAATTATTGACCCATTCGACATGTTCAATGCTTTAGCCATATTTTATTTTTTATTTTCTTTTTTTGAAATGAGTTGTTCATCTGAACCGGACGGTCAAACCACCAACCTAAAAACCGGTGGCAAAAAGGGATCCGGTTTTGGGTTTTTTTTAAAACATAGGTTAAAATTCTTTTGATTAAATTAATTTATGTTTTGCTTAAGACTAGACCATTGGTTGTTGATTCATCAACCATGTGCCAGGTGGCAAGTTTTAAGTTTTAACATGCATGTCCTCACATGTAGGAGAGAGTTAAGAACCAAAAAGAATCCTTGAATTGAGCCGACTGAGACTCATATTAGTTTGTTCTTTTGGGGTGTGTTCAGCAGTTCAGGTGGCAGCTTAAACTGAACTTGATGGCTGTGCTGGGGCCTGGGGGGACTGTCTAACCAATGATAACGCCCCACGTGAGAGATTTCACGGGGTGGGGCATATACACTTTTATGTCTGACGTGGAGTGTTATTATTGGTTATATAACTCCTGACACGGTCAGCTAATGGGGACTGAGATAATTGATCTTTTAATTTCTGTAAAGTATAAACTACTATTTTTTTTTCTCATTGAATTATTTTGGCAGTTGTATCCAGGACCAAGTTGCAAAGTGAAAACGTCATGAATCATGATAAAGTATTCTATAAGCAAAAGTTGAACCCACACCCAATATTATATTCCAATTCCATCTATCCAAACCCAATATAATATTGCAATAAGTAATAAAGTATCCAGTTGATTTTTGTATCGTTATCGGTGGGTGGCAACAACGCAAATCTATGCATACAATAAATAATAAAAAGGGGGTAAATAGTAGCAAGTTTTGCAGAAGAAACCAGGAGCTAAATTCCAGACTCCAGAGAAGGAATTATGGTACGACGTCCAGTTGCAATATTTTACTTTGGATGGCACGTGAAATCCTCTAATCAACAACAGAGGAATGAGTTATGAGAGTGGGAGATAGGGCCTGCGGGGTCCACTTATTACCTTTTTAATCAAATCAATTAATTAGTGATTTTACTCCATTACTCCAATCCAACAGTGTTCTTATTTATATGGTTAAACAGAGTTGGATGGTTCAAGACCGTTCATCTTTTGAGCCCTAACTGATCAACACTACCACCTCACCTCAGAAGTTGGGCCCACGTCCACCTATCGTCAGTGGGATATGAATCACCAAGGCCTAAGCTCTGTAAGTCTGTAATCTGTCAGGGGGGCATTAGATAAAAAAGTAAAAAGGGATTTTTTCTAGACGCAGGAAATTGAAGTGGGACTCAACCAAAAATCCGACATACACAACCACTTCACGTTCCTGTGTAATTAAAATAATTAATTAATAGGCAATAGATTGTAGATATGGCGACCTATACCCCACTGGCCAGCCACCCACCATTGATAGAACACGTTGTACTGAATTCTGAGGTGAAAGGGTGAAAGAGAACAGAAGGCCTCTCTTTCTCTCTGTTCATGACTTCATGTTCATGCACCAAAAGAATTTTTATTTTTTTTAAGAGAAGCATTTTTTTATTCTTTGTTTCCCAGCCAAAGTGTCTGACGACGGTAGTGGAAGAAAGCGGTCTCCGTTGTTTGTCGGCATCTTTGTCAGATTCCCGGTTAATCGGAGATCTGACGCAAGGAAGAGCACAGGCCAAGCTCCATGTCTACATGTGAAGCCCACAACGCTTCAACTGTTATAAATTGGCTTATGGTAATGGAATGGGCGACCTTGTTGCTGTTGATATGCAGTACTGTAGCAGTAATAAGAGTCGGGCTGCCCACTTTGAGTCTCAGCATCTCCAGCTCCACCACAACGCTACAGACAACCCTGAACATGCCCAGTGGGTCCCCTTAAATCCATCTTGATAAGAACGGATTGACCAACGGAATCCATAACCCAGAATCAACGAGTTCAGAAGCTCATTTACGCCTATAAACACGTTCTACAACCCTTCAAATCTTTTCAAAAATTTTATCGACACACTCGACCAAACCTCTCTCAGATGGGTTGCTCGGAAAGGAGAGACGCGGTTGGTAAACGTTGTCGCCCGCTTCAATCAATGCATCGGTGATTGTTGCTTACGGTTTTGCTGAGGTATGACAGAAAAAACCAAGAAATTTCTTTGGTTTTCTAACAGTTTTCCGGTGGTCCCTGCTCCCTTCTCCCTGCTTATATCTCAGGGATACCAGAGTTGCACTCTTTGCTTGGATCGAGATTTCGCTTTTTATGAGCTTGGTATTGTTTACTTAAGATGGGTTTTCTCTTTTGAAGCTGTTGAAGCTGTTTCTTTATCAGGCGGAGACGATTTTTAGCTGTGACCTGTGGGTTTCTCTGTCTGCAAGTCGAAGGTTAGAATTGTTTGTTTGCTATTTTTGATTGAAGAGAGTAGTGTTTCTTAGATTCTTCCTCAAGTAAATGACTTAGACAGGCTTATGGCTTCTTAGTTTTCTACTTTTTGTTGTCTTTGGTAGAGAATAATTTTGTTTCTCTTTTTCTGTGTTTTTTTCTCTGTTTCCCTTTAAGCCTTAAGTTTCTCTATGTAAGAGTAGTTCGATTATTGTAGTTTGGCTCTATCATCTTTTTCTCTTCCGGTTTGCTTCTTCGTTATCTAAGACTATGTTTGGTTTGAAGGAAAAAGGTAGGGAAACCTTTACAAACCTTGTATAGGTTCCCCTGCCTTTCCCTTCCTATCTCTGCCTTTTCCTTCAAACCAAACATAACCTAAGTGTTTTTTATAATTAATAGAGAAAGCTTTTTATGTTCTAAAGATTAAATTTAATAAGCGGTTTGGACCAGAGGAACTAAGGGCTCTTTATTTATTTATTTATTTATTTATTCATTTAGTTTATAGATACATCTTTTTCAGTTCTTTTATCAGCAGCTGCTACTGTTTTTTTGTGAGAATTTCTTCTTAAAAGTTCCTAGCGTAGATGCTGGGATAAGGTTTCTTCTCCTTTTCTGTCTAAAGATAAAAGATGCATCTCGTCCTTACAGTGGGCATATAGATTATTTGACTTTGCTTTACCATTTTTTATAAGAATTTCTTTTAGGAATTGGGATTTTAAAGTTTTTCAGTATCAGAGACTAACCATGCCTTATCTATATAGTAGGTGCAGTATTAAATTATTCGCAAGAGGCTCGAGGTCGATTATTGGTACACCGTACACGAATTAACAGAGGAAGATAAAATAAAAGACAAAAGGTTCTCAGCACGATAGTGCATTCCCTAGAGGCTACAAAGGTTTTCAGTTCTTAATACAAATTATGACATCGCAGAGAAAGCTAAGTTCCTGTAAAGAGGGGTTGCTGCTGTTTTGATACAGAAGGCATCTTCTTCTTCTTGAACTAGAGGACCTTGGGTTTCATTTTGTTTTCATTTTCTTCTTTTCCTAGTTTGGGTGAGAATGTCTTCTTCAAGACCCAATCACTCTGCCAATAACTCTAGTAGATCAAAGCACAGTGCTAGGGTTATTGCACAGACTACTGTAGATGCAAAACTTCATGCTGACTTTGAGGAATCAGGAGATTCATTTGACTATTCAACCTCAGTACGCATAACCAACTCAGGATCTGGCAATCAACAACCTAGGTCCGATAGAGTAACCACAGCATACCTCCATCACATACAGAAAGGCAATCTGATCCAGCCATTTGGATGCTTGTTAGCATTAGATGAAAAGACTTTTAAGGTCATTGCCTACAGCGAGAATGCCCCAGAGATGCTAACCATGGTTAGTCATGCAGTTCCCAGCATGGGGGACCACCCAGTTCTTGGCATTGGCACTGATGTAAGGTCTATCTTTACTACCCCCAGTGCATCTGCATTGCAGAAGGCTCTAGGATTTGGAGACGTTTCTCTATTGAATCCCATCTTAGTCCACTGCAAAACATCAGGGAAGCCCTTCTATGCAATTTCCCATAGGGTAACTGGTAGTTTGATCATTGATTTTGAACCTGTGAAGCCTTATGAAGTACCTATGACTGCTGCCGGAGCCCTCCAATCGTACAAGCTCGCTGCCAAGGCAATTGCAAGGCTGCAGGCATTGCCCAGTGGTAGCATGGATCGGCTGTGTGATACAGTTGTCCAAGAGGTTTTTGAGCTCACAGGCTATGATAGGGTGATGGCCTATAAATTTCATGAGGATGACCATGGAGAGGTTGTTTCTGAGATCACAAAACCAGGACTTGAGCCCTACTTGGGCCTGCATTATCCAGCCACAGACATCCCCCAGGCAGCAAGGTTCTTATTCATGAAGAACAAGGTCCGTATGATTTGTGATTGCCGTGCAAAGCATGTGAAAGTTCTTCAAGATGAAAAGCTTCCATTTGATCTGACCTTATGTGGGTCAACCTTGAGAGCCCCACATAGCTGCCACTTGCAATATATGGAGAATATGGATTCAATTGCTTCTCTGGTTATGGCAGTGGTTGTCAATGAAGGGGATGAAGAAGGTGAGGCCTCTGGTTCCTCACAGCAACAAAAGCGAAAGAGGCTTTGGGGTCTTGTGGTCTGCCATAACACAACTCCAAGGTTTGTACCTTTTCCTCTACGGTATGCCTGTGAGTTTCTAATCCAAGTCTTTGCCATACATGTTAATAAGGAGATTGAATTAGAAAACCAGATTCTTGAGAAGAACATTCTACGTACCCAAACACTTCTGTGTGATATGCTGATGCGAGATGCACCTCTAGGTATTATATCACAAAGCCCTAATGTAATGGATCTTGTAAAATGTGATGGAGCTGCCCTTTTGTACAAAAATAAGATCTGGCAGCTAGGAACAACTCCGACTGAATTCCAAATACGTGATATAGCATCATGGCTCTCTGAGTATCACATGGATTCAACAGGTTTGAGTACAGACAGCCTCTATGACGCAGGATTTCCTGGGGCTCTTTCTCTTGGTGATGCAGTATGTGGGATGGCAGCTGTGAGGATAACATCAAAGGACATGCTTTTCTGGTTCCGTTCTCATACTGCTGCTGAGGTTCGTTGGGGAGGAGCAAAGCATGACCCTGATGAGAAGGATGATGGAAGGAGGATGCACCCACGATCATCATTCAAGGCATTCCTTGAAGTTGTTAAGACTAGGAGTTTGTCTTGGAAGGATTATGAGATGGATGCTATCCACTCTTTACAGCTTATCCTCAGGAATGCTTTCAAAGACTATGAAACTGCAGATCAGACCACCTCTGCAATCCACTCAAGACTCAATGACCTCAAGATAGAAGGTATGGAGGAACTTGAAGCAGTGACAAATGAGATGGTTCGTTTGATTGAGACAGCTACCGTGCCAATATTGGCAGTTGATGTTGATGGACTCGTGAACGGATGGAATACAAAAATTGCTGAGCTAACTGGTCTGCCTGTTGATCTGGCAATTGGGAAGCATTTGCTCACACTTGTGGAAGATTCTTCAGCTAATACTGTAAAACGGATGTTGCACTTAGCACTTCAGGGTAAATCCTCTAGTGACTTATTGTTTCAAGTTGAATACACTTTCTCCAGTCCTTTATGGAACAATCCTTTCTTAATTATCTGATTGTCTCCATTGCACTTGTCCAACATATTGATGAGGAATGGTAGAAATTGTTCTTTCTTATTCAACTGTGGTAGGATTAGAGGAATTGTATTCTGCTATTTCTATATTTTTATTTTATGCTAATTTTCTTTTCTATATCCTGCTCTTATCTCAGGAAAAGAGGAGCAAAACATTCAATTTGAGATGAAAACTCATGGTTCTCAAAGAGATAGTGGACCGGTCAGTTTGGTTGTGAATGCGTGTTCAAGCAGGGATCTCCGAGAAAATGTTGTTGGTGTGTGCTTTGTGGCTCAAGATATCACTAGCCATAAGATGGTCATGGACAAATTCACTCGGATTGAGGGAGACTATAAAGCAATTGTGCAGAACCCAAACCCACTAATCCCCCCAATATTTGGTACAGATGAATTTGGTTGGTGCTCTGAGTGGAATCCGGCGATGGCAAAGTTGTCTGGCTGGGAGCGGGAAGATGTTATTGATAAGATGTTATTAGGTGAGGTTTTTGGGACCCACAAGGCTTGCTGTCGTCTCAAGAATCAAGAGGCTTTTATAAATCTTGGGGTTCTTCTTAATAATGCAATGACAAATCAAGAAACTGAGAAGGTTTCATTTGGTTTCTTTGGGCGGAATGGAGTTTATGTGGATTGCCTGCTCTCTGTGAGCAAGAAGCTGGACGGAGAGGGTACAGTCACTGGAGTTTTTTGTTTCTTGCAGATTGCCAGTCAAGAGCTGCAGCAAGCACTTCATGTGCAGCGTCTGTCAGAGAAAACTGCATTGAATAGATTGAAGTCATTGGCATACATGAAACGGCAGATCAAGAATCCTCTTTCAGGAATTATATTTTCTCGGAAGATGATGGAAGGAACCGACTTGGATGAAGAACAGAAACAGCTTCTGCATACCAGTGCACAGTGTCAACGCCAGCTGAACAAGATTCTTGATGACACAGATCTGGAGAGCATCATGGATGGGTATGATATAATCTGAAAACTGAAACCTTTATTGCATTTGCATTTTATCAGTATGTCGAAATATAATCTAGGTGATCCAATTAATTCCATGACATTGAGACTTTGAGAGTAAATAAATAAAATAGTAAAAACTCAATTATAGTCCAGTAGATGTTCATGTGATTGACTTTTACCTAGTTTGAAAAAAGAAGTTTCTGATTCTTTGCATCTTTAGAGATACCATGGTGAAGGATGAGGTAATTTTTTTGGTTCAACAAGCGAGTCCACTCCAGGCAAGGTTTATGATGCAAGCATTTCATATCTTTCAGCCCGAATGATTGAGAATAACAAAAGCTTTTCTATATGTATTGTTCCTTTGACCATTTTCGCTTGGGTGGAAACTAGGCTCCAAATCAACTGAAACATTAGGAGAATTTGACTTTTCCTCTCAAAAGTTTTTGACCAAGATATCCCATTTCTATTCTGTTTATAACCAAGAGAAACAGAATTTAAAACCTTGCCTGTATATTGTAAGATTCCAAATCCATGTTGGTTGACTTGTTTATGCTCATCAGAGAATATTTTGTCTGAAAATCTTGTATGGTTTAGTACCTGTCGTATTTGGTTGATAGATGGATCCTCTTAGATGGATCTTGTCTCCTGGCTAGAGCAGCAATCATTTGACTGAAGTTTTGATTTTGGATTTTAGAGCTATGAATCCACTAAAAGTAAATTGGATAATTCAATTGATGTCACTTTGGGGCCCACCTGAGAGGGCAACCAATGGAGGGACTGACCCAGTAACTATGTTTTCTTCTGTTAAGGTTTCTCTGAGTTCTTCTATTCAACTTGTATACATCTTACTACCCAATTTTGTGAACTTTTATCCCTCTTTCTCTCTTTTGATCTTTTGGAGAACTTAATCAATTTTTGGGTTTCTGTCTGGTTCAACTTAGGGTCCATTTGGTTTTCAGTCAGAATCAGAATCAGAATGGTCTATTTCTTCCGCCTAGTTAGACAAGAATTGGAATCGGCTGGAATGGATTCTCATTCTATTGGGAATGGGAATAGGATTCTGATTCCACCCAACCAAATGGTTGGACCATACCAATTCCAGATCCTTATTCCTTCAAACCAAACAGACCCTTAATCCAGAGCAACAGTCCCCAACCTGATGGTTGTATTGGCATAAATTCCAGTCTTGATAACATGGAATGAGCTCAATACTGAATATCTTTTGGATCTACCTGAGGTTTTATGTTGAAGAATATCAGCATATAGTTAAATTATATGTGGCAAAATATTTCAACATATGAACTTAATACTCATTTTCTGTTTTACTTGTAATATTTGGGTTTATGCAACATCCTTCCTGATACTTGTAGTATATTGCTAGGACTACTAGAGGAAAAAATAAACATGAAATTCACGGAAACTTAAAAATTAACCAGTGAACTCAACAGAAGTTACTGGGGTAAAGAGATAAAGTTGTAGGAGAAAAGAATGGTCTCCCTCCCTCTCTTCATCTGTAGTTCTGTTTCTAGTGTCCTGTTCCATAATCTCATACCATTTATTTCAATATTGGCAACTTTTTGGATCTGGAAATGATTTTGTTTCATAATCTCATACCATTTTATTTCAATGTTAACAGATGTTTGGATCTTGAAATGATCGAGTTTACTGTACGAGATGTTTTGATTGCTTCCATTAGTCAAGTCATGATTAAGAGCAATGCAAAGAATATTCAAATTATTAACGATTCATTGGAGGATATCTTGATTGAACGACTTTATGGAGACAGTCTAAGGCTTCAACAGATACTGGCTGATTTCTTTTCGATTTCTGTTAATTTTACACCGACTGGAGGCCAGCTAATACTTGCTACCAG
This sequence comes from Nelumbo lutea, assembly GCF_056320005.1. NCBI lineage: Eukaryota > Viridiplantae > Streptophyta > Magnoliopsida > Proteales > Nelumbonaceae > Nelumbo > Nelumbo lutea. The sequence goes on along the minus strand of NC_142687.1, from coordinate 65,298,703 downwards.
TTTGACTAAGGATCGATTGGGAGAATGTGTTCATCTTGTGCATCTGGAGCTCAGGTTCTAATTTGCATTGTCAATCAATCAGTTATGCACACACACACATACACACATGCATGAACACATATCAGTGCTCCTCTCATCAGTGTTTTCTATGGTATTGGGACTTGCAAGTAGTTTTGGGAGCTTGATTCAGAATGAACCACTATTTTTTTTTCTTAAATCATTTATTGTTTCATATTGGTTCTGATTCTGCCTCAATATTGAGATGGTTTTATAGCCTTTTGTACACAATAATTTGGTCATTGGATTTTTAACCATCAAATCCTGGTTAGTTTGTCACTGTCATTGGCTGAGAACCTTGCTTGAACCCTGGAGTTTGGTTTTTTCTTTGTCAAGGGGCCACAACCTTTTATAGGCTAATAATCTGTATTTACAACCATCTGAGATATCTTAAGTTCTGAAAATTCATAGTTCTTGTGTTTCCAGTGACACCATTCTGCTGGCTTTATTTAGCATTGATTCTCTCTCCTTCAAACCAACACATCTTAAACCCCAATATTTTGGAAAACAGCACACCACAACATGCAAAACACCACCAAGGATATGGTGAGTTTTGGAACCCATTTTTCAAATTAAGGTGTGGCCCAGTGCAGTGGTTTGAAACACACCAAACCCATTTGCGACTGCAGTACAGAACACCCAAGTTGACAACTTCCCTATTTTCTACCAAAGAGAGTTCTTAAGCACTAGTTTGGTTTGCAGTTCCATTAGGCTAAGTTTGGTTTGGTAGAAAACAAGAGAGAAACAGAAAATTGAGGGAAGTTAAGTAATTTTATGAAAGTTTGTAACAACTTTCTGTCTCTCTTATTTTCTACCAAACCAAACCAGTGCTTACTGTTAATTACAGATGGTGATGCGCTAGCTTTACATGATACAGTTATCTGGTGGGACTTAACAGTATCTCTCAATTATTCTATTCTAAATTTAAATGTGTTGCTTTACTAGTTTTTTACCAATATTGTATGGATAATAATTTGTGAAATGACAGCCACTGAGACATCCCTATTGACTCGTCAATTGTTGCATTGGGTTGCAAGCAGACGGACATTTTTAGGAAGTTGCTGTAAATAGCCAACTAATCGAGTTGAATGTTCTCAATAGTTGCACATTTTACCAGTATTTCATGATTTTGTTTTTTCTGATGCAGGATAATTCATACGGGTGGTGGAATACCAGAAGAGTTACTCAGCCAGATGTTTGAAAGCAATGGTGATGCATCATCAGAAGAGGGTGTCAGCCTTCTTTTCAGCAGGAAACTTTTGAGGCTCATGAATGGTGATGTCCGGTATCTGAGAGAAGAAGGCAAGTCAACTTTCATTATAACCGTTGAACTTGCCTCAGCCCAAAAACCACTTAGGTCAAACAGTTCTCGAGGTGAATAGTATCGTCAACTGATTTGTACAGCTAAAGAATAGTGTTGAATGAATTGTTGTTACCTGTAGTCATCCCATCTCGTCTACGGCTTTTTGCTGTGTCAATCATTTGCCATTTATCTTTATCTTTTATTTTTCCTTGTTTCTCTACCCCGTCTATGGATGGGCAGGCGATGATGGTGATTACATTGGTTGGCGAGGCCTGAGGGGAGGTCAAACAAACACTCACAGGGCCAAATAAGCAAGCTAGCATCATCTAATTCAACTCTATTCTGGGATCAGTAGTCCTTTAAGGCTTTGATCTTGCCTTTTTCCTTTTCTCCCCTTAACCACTCTTTTTGGTTGGAGGGGTTCTTCTAAGTTCTATCATTGTTGTATTATTAACTATTTTAGTCAGATGATTCTGTTTCCTTATACGCTTGTCTTTCCTTCTCACATTCCCATGGAAAGAACAGGTGTTGTTGCATGACATGATGGGTCAGGTGTTGGAACTGTAATGTAATGTATATACCTGTTATACTTGCATGTCAATCAATGTCGTCATACTCAAACAGGATGGAAAACCGTAATGCTCTCGAGTCCAACATTAGGTCATGGTTTTATCGGTTAACCAGTTAATTTGCTCTTTCTGATGAAAGCCATCAAGTCATCAACCAAGATCACCGATTCAACCGTCTAGTTGGGTCTGAGTCTGAAACACTAATACCAATTACTCTACCAGGCCCAGGAGAAATCTGATTGATTTTTCATTCTTCAATTTTAAATTGTAAATAGGATGTGTTGTATGGGAAGACCAATACCATTTGAAAGTTGAAACACCCAAGTTTACAGCATGGGGGCTTTCCAAAAGATTTGATCATGGTTTTCAAAACCGGTAACCATTCACCCCCCCAGGTCAAGTTACACTATAAACCGGTAAATCTTTAAAATCCGTTGAAAAAGTCAGAAAACTTCTGACCCGGGCAATTGAACCGCTAAACTATTCGACTCGGGCAGTGGTTTGCGGGTTATCATTTTTATTTTCATGGATTTAAATAAAATAAAAAAAATAAAAAATAAAATGAGCCCCATATCCCCAATCCTATCTCTTACATTTAGGGTTAGAACAACCCCATTTTCGTTCTAACCCTTCCCTCTCAGTCGCCACACCCAACTGGTCACTTGTGGCAGTCACAACCTACGGTGTCCGACGGTGATTCACGGTGACAGCGGTGCGCTTCATTTACAGCAGACAGCGTTGATTTTGCAGCAGATCCAGCCGCAACAGTTGTGGGTTGCAGCATTAGCAGGTCCGGTGACCAACTTGCAGCGACGATATTGCAACTTTACCTGTAGTGACGGTGATTCCTACCCACTATTCTCCCATGCTTGCGAGAGTAAGTTTATTGTTCTATCTGCAACTTTTGGGAACCACCCGACCTTCAGCCCTTCGAACTTGAAGGTATAAAATTCATAAAAAATGTAAGACTTTTGGGTTCCCAAATTGGTGGTTCTCAATTGACCAATTTCAAGCTTGACAGGCTGACACTCAATTGGGAACTCAAAAGTTTTGCATTTTTTTTTTTTTTGAAGTTTATACATTCAGGTTTGAAGGACTGAAGGTCGGGTGGTTTCCAAAATTGAATATATATTTTTTATTTTTTAATTTATTTATGACATTATGGGCCAAACCATTCGATCCAGATGGTTGAACCACTTAACTGGAAACCAGTCCCCTGACCGGTTCTGTTTCCGGTTCGTTTTTCAAAACCTTGGATTTGATACATGTGGTTGTCACTTGCCAGAACGAGAGGAGGGAAAAAGTACTGTCTGAACTCTTAACTCATAAATATAATAATGAGTAATCACCCGAACATGCTGTGACTTTGTGTGATATAGAAATTTGTTGGATAAAATAGAACCCATGAACAACGAAAATGCCAGAGATTAAGGCTATGTTTGTTTTTAGGGAAAAGGTAGGGAAATCCATACAAGATTTGTGAAGGTTTCCCTACCCTTAAACCAAACAAAGCCTACAGGAAAAAATATATTTTCAAGTTCAAGTTTACATGTCGCTAAGCCAACTTTTCTTCCTTTGGTAATGAAGCAAACGTTTGCCTTTTGCCAACATTTTTCACCATTTGAAGTTGGAAGGCAGAAGACACTTCCATTTTTCTTTTGAAAACAAAAAATCCCTGTAGTTGTACAAGTGAAGAACACCAATATCATATCAACCATTGGATGCCAGCCCAGCAGAACAATCATCTACCAAACCTTTCAATTCTCCGACGGCGTAGTTCTTCCAATGAGAGATCACGTGCCTCATTTGAATGCCGAACAGACAACAATCCGTCACCATCCCTTCCTGTGCCACACATTTCGCACTCATTTAGCCACTCGGAATTATCAAAAGTGCAGGCTGAGCATCTCCAGACACCAGATACACTCCTTCCTGAACGACTCCCACCAACAGCCCCCCTGCCAGAAAATCGCCGATGGCGAAAATGGAATAAGCTCCGTACAATTTTCAGAGGCCAGCTTACTATGCCAGTGAGACTTCTGATGATGGTTGTCAATGGATCAGGACCTGAATATATACTCTTTAACCGGAGATAGAGAATGCCAGCAAGTATTCCACCAAGGTGGCCTAAGAATGACACACCTGGCACAAACATTTGGATGAGAATAAGCTCTGCCCATGCAGCATGACGTGCTGGTACAATTAGCCCATGGACATAAGTGTAGTTTTCTGACTGGGAATTGAGGATGACCTTCATAGCAAAGAGGACACCGGAGAAGCCCACAGCATGTTCATGGTAGTAGGCTCTCTCATAATCAAAGAAAAAGAGAAGGGCTCTTGCAAGAAGTAGTGTGATGCCTTGGGACATTCCAACAAGTGCTAGAGTCATGGATGCAAATTCAACACTTCCCATTGAAGTTTCCAATTGGATACCCTTCCAGAGAAGTGACATCATGTTGTAAACAAGGTGGGATTCACCAATGTGGTAGAATGCTGACAGAAAGAAGCGTTTGAGATCCCTGTGCTGCTCAATGTCCAAAAAAAAGGAAACACACCAATACTATTTAAGGACAACAATATATTTAGTACAAAGGCCACGGTAATGAAAAGGAGCTTACTCCTAGAAGAAGATGCAGAAATACAATATATTTGTATATATTACATATGCAATGTTGAATAGTGTTTTATTGTGATTGACTGAAAGACATGGATGCATCCTCAAACTAGGAAATTTTCTGCTCAAGACAGGAATACCTTGGAGGATGAAAAACTATTAGAGATCTCATGGTGGTCCATAAACTATGGGGACTGGGACAATGTAAGAAGGGAAGAGTGAAGGATTCACCGCTTTGTACAGATAACAAAAGTAGTTAAACCTGATTAGGTGAAAATCACTTATTTTCTCAAAATTGGAAAGTTGATTCGTGGTCTACCTGGCCATGAGCAAGCAACTAGGGGTGGCCACAAGGCTGAGCTTCTCACGAGCTATTCAATCTTGGCTCGTGAAAAGCTTGGCCCAACTCGGTTTAAACCGAGCTTCGAGACAAGTTCAAGCCTGATATATAGGCTCGCTTGCTAATTGAGCCGAGCTCGAGTCCAATGAAGCTCGGTTTGTGAGGCTCGCGAGCCTAGTATAATAAATAAATAAATTTTTAATATATACATAAATACACACATACATATACATATATATACATAAATATATGCAATAAATAATTTTTATTATATATAATAATATTATATATAATATTTTTATTTTCATGTATAATAGTAAATAATTTTTATAATACTTGATTTTTTATGTAAAATAAAAAAAATATTTTTATATGTATAATTTTTATTTTTTAGAAAAGAAAAGAACTTGGTTTGTAGTTGAACTCGAGCCGAGCCGAGCTCAAACTTGCGAGCTTTGAAACAAGCTGAGCTCGAGCTCAAGTCTCTAGCTCGAATCAAGGAGCCAAACACAGTTTCAGCAAGCCGAGCTCAAATAGCCAAGTATTTGGCTCGGCTCGGCTCAAATCCACCCCTATGAGCAACAAATCAAGTCCAAAGAAGATTGTTAGGATGCTACAACCACTTAAAGTCACCTCAGCTATCCGGTAATCATCCTCAATCTCTATATTAGGGAGAGATTAGAGGGCCTTTGTGTATTGCAACATCAATACTAGGGAGACTAGGTTCTAGGCATCCAAAGTGACCATCTTGTTCAAATGGATCCCAAGGTGAGAAAAGGAAGCAGCTGACAGTGTTGCCAGAGGCAAGGGAGGAGAAAGTTTGGCCATCATCATCATATCATTCTCCAGCATGATTAGAATGACTTCTATCCTCTTTTCTTGCTTTCTCCTAATGTGCAAATTACAGGTTTGCACTAACCCTCCAAATCTAAAATCCAATAAACCCCCATTTTCTTCATGTGCACTACGATTTATGGAGGTATTGCAATTTTCAAGTCTTCTCTCACTACTAAGGCCACGCTTGACATTCCTTATGTTAAGGACTCATCTCCTTTTTGCAGTTAAAATGCCCCTATGAACACTAAGTTTTTAACAGCAAAAAAGAGACAAGTCCTTAAAATAAGGAATGCCAAATGCAGTTTAAATCTCTTCAAAGTCTTTATTTCTGCTATCTTAGAAATGCTTCAAGAATAAATAGCATTTATGTATTTAGTGGATGTTTGCTATCTTCTTCTGTCAGCCTATCTACTTCATGATAATGATGTAGAGTTAAATATGTCATATTTGTCATGCCCCGCTTGAACAAAGGAGCAGAGGAACCTGTGGCTAGAGGTTTATGGGCAGATCATGAACAGCTTCGGTCAGTGCAAGAGCCTGTTCAAACAGCCTTTACAGCCTTGCATTGGGAATATCTCCATAATTATGTGCTTTATTTTATGGGGAGGTATTCCCAATGCAAGATTGCAAGAGGCTGTTTGAACGGTGTGAGCACGGGCTTGCACTGACTGAAGCTGAACTCGGTTCTAGCTAAGGCAGGACTGCAGGAGCTCTCTGAACCTTCTGGAGTGTTCTCCAATGGGATGGAGTGCTCTAGGGTTCTCTAAAATCATGTGGAACATTGTAGAGGAGACCTTTCTTGTAAATATATTGTACACACGAGTTGGTAGAATTATCTAGACTTTAGGGTTCTCTTGTCTAGAGGGTTCTATTTGAGAAGGTACTAGATTAGGTTTAGAGCCTATAAATAGGAAAAGGCCTCCCTCATTTGAGAATCTATATATTAACAACCAATCCATCCTTGTAAGCCTTGTATTTATGTATTTAGCTGTAATTCAAACCTTGTTGTTTACCCAAGCCAATGAGAGCTACTGTGTGTTTTAGTGTGTCCATTAGGGTGACAGTCTTGAACACACATATGCTGGGGAATGCACAAGGCAGTGTGTCTTCACAGCACCCAAGCAAAGGATTGGACCTGGGTAGCACTAGGCTAACTCTATCCATGGAAAAGTAGAGTGCCACATGACTTGTTAAAGGTGTAATCAGGGTAACAAGGTTATTAGAGCTTAATTTGGGACGACCTAAGTTGGGTTGTGATAATATGCTTTAACTTTTAGAAACTTAACAATACCTAAATTACTATCACCAATATATTTATTCAGCACAAAAATATCATCAGGTGGATCAAAATGACTTGTCTATCCTACACAACTGACATCCTAAAATCACCTTAGATATCCATAGGCTTTCATATGCATCGCAAGAAACAAAGGCGACTATTTGACATTTTGGCACTGTTCAAAATTGATTGAAGCAATGCACGTCAAAGCAAGGTTTCTGAAACAGTTGGGTTCATCTTCTCTGAACTCCATCTGCACCACTTTCTAATCTCAATAGATTTGAGAATCCAGCTTTAGAATTTCATAAACTAGACGCCCCATGCATGAATTCTAAGTATCCAACTTTGAGTGTACGAACATCACTATAAGAATAGGATATCTTGATTTTTCACATATTATTTTTCATACTCTATAATAGTTTATCTATATAACCAAGAAAATTTGCCTCCTCAAATGTAGTTGTTGAATCAACTCTCTTACACATATTCATGATATTCGTAGAAGCAAGTTAGAATCAATAGATAACACCATTTTTATTGACAAGTAATCAATACATAACACTTTACCAACACAGCAACATGATTTCAGAAGCAAACCCAGTACCTAATAATCAAATTATACAAATTCTGACTGTATCCACCAGTTATACCCACAAAGAGCTTGTTTCTCTATGTAAACGTTGGGTACACATGGAATGGGAAAATGCTAGATCTAGCATTTTCTTGTGCCACATTGGCTGGTCACAAGTCAAAACTAAATAAAAGTAACAAATGACTATTTTCCATTGCAATAATACTAAAACTAAAGAACAACCAACAAGAAAAAGAAATACACCGGAACACAACAAAAGTGACGAAAGATACCTCCTACCATTTAGAAAGGGAAGCAAATATATATAATATATGGATTTTCAATATCTAATTAAACTCCTACTTTGCTGGTGTGAGCTTGTATTATACTATCGATCCCAAGCTCAAATAAAGGAGGACGGTTGCGACAAGTTGGTAGCCAGCACTAAAACTTTTGCCAAACTCTCATGAATATCGATCTTGATTTGTCCTTTTGTTCTTATGTTAAGGCGTTCTCCAAAAACGACACACTGCACCCTAACCCGAGTGTAGTGTTAAGTGGGTAATGTTTGCTAGGATGGTTCCCACAAGTGACCCGCCATGGAAACGCCTGACTTTGGTGTCAAATAGGCAAGGGTTCCCACATCATTCTAGATGAGGGTAGGTAAGGAAGCTTGTCCAAGAAACACGACTTCGTTTAGTCACTTGGAATGTGGGAACATTAACAAGAAAAACTATGGAATTAGTAGACATTATGAAAAGGAGAAGGATTAATATCCTACAAGAAACACAACTTCATTCCCGCATCATTCTAGACGAGGGTAGGTAAGGAAGCGAGTCCAAGAAACATGACTTCGTTTAGTCACTTGGAATGTAAGAACATTAACAAGAAAAACTATGGAATTAGTAGACACTATGAAGAGGAGAAGGGTAAATATCCTACAAGAAACCAAATGGAAGGGTAAAAAACAAAGAAATTGATGGCTACATACTATGGTATACAAGAGAGGTGAATAATAAAAATGGTGTAGCAATAATAGTAGATAAGGATTTAAAAAATGAAATTATAAATGTTAAAAGAATTGGGGATAGAATACTTTTAATTAAACTTGTTTTGGGGGAGGAAGTCATTAACATAATTAGTGCTTATACACCTCAAGTAGATTTAGAGGAATACATTAAAAGATAATTTTAAGAAAATTTAGAAAGATTAATCCAAGAAATTCCAAATAAAGAAAATATTTGAATACGAGGAGACTTAAATGGGCATGTAGGGAAAAGAAGTGTAGGATATGTATGAACCATGGAGGATTTGAATTTGGGGAGAGGAGCGAATTAGGCAATATTAGATTTTTCAGTAGCTTATAGTATGGCAATTTTAAACACCTTTTTTTCCAAAAAAAAGGATGAAGACTCGATAATATTTAAAAGTGGATCAAACATAAGCCAAATAGATTTTTTCCTTACTAGGAAAAGAAAACGAATGATGCGTAAAGATTGCAAAGTTATTCTGAGAGAAATATTAACAACACAACGTAGATTAGTGAGTACATTAGGAAATGGAAAAAAAAAAAGGGAAGAAAATAGGTGTCTAAGAATTAGGTTGGAAAACCTAAAAGGAGAAAATCTCAATTTAGAAACAAGTTGAGAATAGAAGGGAATTGGAATTTAGATGGAAAGATTAATAATATCTGGTTTGAAATGGAAAACGACATAAAGAAAGTGACAAAGGAGGTCTTAAGAGAACTAAAAGGAAAATGGAAAAGTACTAAAGAAACTTGGTTTGAAATGAAGAAGTTCAAAATATAATTAGATTAAAACAAGCATGTTACAATGAATGGCAAAATGCTAAAAATGCAAAAAAAATTGGGAAAAATATAAAACCATAAGAAAATAAGTTAAAATAGAACGTAAATGAAGTTAAATGTAGGGCTTATGATGAGCTTTATCATAAATTAGGCACTAAAGAGGGAGAAAAAAGAATGTATAAACTAGCAAAGCAAAGAGAAAGGAAAAGAAGAGGGTTCTAATGGATGAGAGGCTAGCAATACTAATAATGTTAAAAACAATGTGTGCATTCGTAGAGTTAGACCTAGTGAAGTAAAAGAAGCGCTAAATAAGATGAAGGGAAAAGGCATTAGGACCTAATGGGATTACAATAGAAGTGTGAAAAGGTATGGAAGAGGTAGGCTTGTTATGGCTAACCAAGCCAGTTAATAATATAGTAAAAGAAAAGAGGATGCCTAATGATTAGGGAAATAGTAGTATGGTGCCTATATTTAAAAATAAAAGTAATATACAAAGTTGTAATAACTATCAAGGGATTAAACTCATGAACCACACTACAAAATTTTGAAAGAAAAAAAATAAACGAACAAAGATTATGACTCGAAACAAGTATATCAAAGAACCAATTTGGCTTTATGCCAAGAAGATCAACCGTGGAATCTACTTTCAAGATGATCGATAGAAAAGTTCAGAGAGAAGAAAGATCTTCATATAGTGTTATTTGATCAAGAAAAGGCTTATGATAAGAGTTCCTAGGGAGATAATATGGCAGGTCTTGGAAAAGAAAGGGGTTGGGTTCAAAATACATATATAGATCTAATTAAGGATATGTATGAGGGGGCAACAACCAATGTTGGAGCACTAGTGGGAGAGACTTAAGATTTTGCAGTTATAATAGGTTTTCACCAAGGTTCAACACTTAGCCCTTATCTATTTGCATTGGTCATAAATGAATTAACCAAACATCTTCGGGAAGAAGTTCCATGGTGCACGGTCTTTGCGAATGCCATTGTTTTAATTGATGAAGCTAATGAAGGATTAAATGTAAAATTAAACTTATGGAAAAATGCCCTAGAAACAAAAGGTTTTAAAATAAGGACTAAAACAAATTATATGACATGTAAATTTAGTAATACTAGGATGTAAATTAGGATACACTTAGGATTGGAGACCATGAGGGAGAGATTGAGGAGGATATCACCCAGAGAATTAGAGCAGGTTGGGAAAAATGGAGGGGTGCATCTGGACTTTTGTGTGATAAGAGAATACCACTCAGATTAAAAGGAAAATTTTATATATGTTATATGGAGCAAAGTGTTAGGTAGTCAAGAAACAACATGTTTAGAAAATGAGTGTGGTAGAAATGTAATTGCTAAGATGGATGAGTGGAAAAACTAGAAAGGATAAGATCAAGAATGAAGTCATCCGTAGAAACCTAGGAATAGCTCCAATAAGTGATAAAATGAGAGATAGTAGGCTAAGATGGTTGACAGACGTGCATATAAGACCACCAACAGTTCCAATTTGAAGAAATGATTTGTTACAAGAGGAAGGGGCTAGAATAGCTTGGGGTAGACCAAAAAGGACATGGGTAGAAGTAGTAAGAAATGGTTTAAGCACTAACAATTTAACAGTGGTTATGGTTTTAAAATGAACTAAGTGGCAAACATATAGATGGGATAAGTGATGTAGGGGTGTCAATTAGATTGGATTTGGTCCAATTTGATCCAATCCAATGTGAGTCCTTTACAAATGGACTAGGTCCAATCCAATCCAATGAATATTTTGGATTGATCTAATTCAATGTTTGGACAGTCCAATCTGTTCAAATTTGTTTTAATTTAGATTAATTCTAACCCAAACCTGGTCCATTGACACCTATATTCTTACCTTCTATCAATGGACCAAATATTGGCTCAATCCAACCCAATCCAATATAAATTCAATATGGATGGACTAGGTCCAATCCAATCCAATAAATACTTAGGATCATTAAGTTTGGACTGGTCCAGTTCAATATGTCTTGTTAGACCCATCCAATCTGTACAAATTGATTTTGGTTTGGACTCGATCCAATCCAAAATCAGTCCATTGACACTTTGATGCTGTACAGAAGAAGGCTAATAAGTTCTATGCAAGTTGGGACCATTACAAGAAACGTAAGAAGCTGAGAAGACATTACTGATCCAACCAAGTAAGCAATTACCAAGTTAGCATCAGCATGGAACTTTTATCTTAGTTCGAGTTTATCAAGTTAGCATCAGCGCAGAACTTTTATCTTAGTTTGAAATTACCAAGATAGCATTTGAATTTTTGTTCAATTAGGACTTTCTTTTTTGAAGAGATTTAGTAGGATTATAATAAAGAGTGTTTTATTAGATTAGGAAACTTCTTTGTAGGAGGCATAAGGGTGTAAGTCTAAATAAAGAGTAGCTACGACAAAGCTATGACGCTTTTATGTGGATTCTCTCTTAAGTATTAAGTGTTCTTTGTTTATTTCGGCTTTTGCTCTTTTCTTTGAAGCTTCTCTAAACGTGGTTTGATTCTTTACTACACCACACCCCTACATGGAAGATGATGATGATTTGCAATATCTAATTAAGCCACTCAAAACTCAAACAAGAGCTAGATTTTGATAATAAAAAATGTTTCCTGTAATATATCACATAAGACACGACTTCAATAACTCAAGGATCAAGTGCCGGAAGACCAAAACCTACCTCGTTGAAAGAAAAAAAAATTTAAAAAATCCAAAACGAATTAATGTCATCGAATGCATAAATTAGAGACAAACAACCATCATTCAGAAAATGAAATGTCCGTCTTCACAATTCAGACGACTTTACAATCTTCACCGAGAGCCAAGCTGACCAAAGAACAAATGGGTTTCCCACAACAACAGAAAACCACACAACACCAACCATCATTCACCAAATACAATCATGATCTTCACACAACTTGAGCCTTGAGACACACCTATACAGAAAGAGAGGTTGAATTGTTGACATACCTTGAGGATGAGGTGGGGGTTGAACCAGACCTCACCGAGGGAAGGCAATACTTGGTCTAGGACACCAGGTCTCAAATAGATAAGTGTGTTAGCCACGAGAAGACCGGCTGTCACAGGAGGCTTTCTCTCCAGTCTGTAGTACTCGTTCACAGCGTGTAGGGCCAAAAGTGGCAGCATCCCCCTCGATACCCGCCTTCCTCCTCTCTCCATACTCAAATCCTCTCCTTCTTCGTCTAAACGCTTTTGCTATATTGGGAATGAATCAGTTGCAGAGAGAGAGATGGTGATGCTGTAAGAAAAGGCAATGAAGAAAGAATCCAGTGGTTTCTGCTGCGTTTGGGGTTTTCTGCTTTCGGATTCAAAACTTAAAAAAAAAATGCAAGGTTTCTATAATTTGACTAAAATACCCCTTTGGCCCACTTCTCTACATTCTCATTTCTCAGTGGCCCCACTTCAATTAAAATTGAAGGGTCCCGATTGATGGTTCCCTTCTCATTTTCTAGACTATTGGGAGCAGATTTTGTCATTACAGAGTTGATAGCGGGAGATTTGTGTCATTTCAGTTCCAACTTCCGAATCCAGGCACGGTATGCGTTTCTTTCCCACCAAGAAAGGTCCAGTCTAAAGTGAAGGTGTTCAATGGCAAATTCCACAGCTGTTTACTGAGACCGGATCTGCTCTTCACAAAAGGCGCCTCACACGCGCCTCACGTACATCCTACCATGCATGAGAACATCTCCCGTAATTGTAAATTATTTTTCAGGGAGATGTTCCCAATGCACAGTCAATGTGCATGTGAGGCGCCCAAGTGTGAGGAGCAGATCCCACTCCCTGTTTACTACAAAGACTTGGGAGGAATCCTAGCTATCTGTGTTTAATCCGAGACCAAATTTGCTCCTCACACCTACCACCTCATAGGCTCCTCACATGCACATCCTACCATGCATTGGGAACATCTCCTATACTTATTAGTTATTATTCATGGGAGATGTTCCCAATGCACGGTGGATGTGCCTGTGAGGCACCCATTTATGAGGAGTAGATCCCGCTTCGTTTAATCCAGATCACCTGCCAATAAGTTACGTTCCAAAACATTACCCGAACTGTGGCCCTTTTTTTGAATCGAATCGGTAGTACTGATTTTTGGAAACCGGTAATTGAAACTGAACCGAAACTAGTCGGTTAACCAGTTGACCGATTCGGTTCGTCGGTTTTTCAATTTTTTAGTTTTTATAATATATTATAAATATATAATAAAAAAGTATAAATATATATAAAATATTATATTTTAAATAAAAATAATATATTTATAGAATGCATATTTATTAATTTATAATATATAAAGTATATAAAAAAATATATAATATACATAAATATATAGAAAAACATGTATACCGGTCGGTTTCTGATGCGGCACGATCCGAGCACTCCTAGCTAGCTGTTGATTGGCTCCTTGCTGGCAACGGACGACACTTGAGAAGACGAAGGTGAAGGATTCCCGGGGGATTTGCCCGGTGGGAATGCTCCGAAGCTAAAGTTAGAACGCAGGGGAGGAAGAAAAGAGTGTAAAAAGGCTAAGAGTGTAGGTCGCGCTAGATCACTGTGTCTCAAGATTAGCTCGTGAGCCAATAAGATAATTCAAGTTCAGATGATAATCCGAGAGTCCTCTCCCCTTCACTAAAAGGTCTTTTATAGGGGTGTTCCTGTCAAACCGGGCGTAACCGCCACTGGGCTCTTGTTGCAATCGTTACCTGCCAGGGCTGTGCAGGTGATCGTTACAACGTACTACCTGCTTGGATGAGTGACATGTCTTGAAGGGACAGGCACGCCACCATCTGTCGAGAGACGTGGGTGTAGACTGTCAAATGGGCAGGGACTGCACCGTCAGTCGAGAGACGTGGTGCAGTCTGACGGGTACGGTCTTGTCAGATAGAAGCTTCCTGAGAGCATCACGTTGCCCACTCGCAAACTACTTGATAGCGAGCTACCCTGTCGCATAGTGAGCTATCTTTGCCGCAAGCTACTCTGTTGCGAGCTCCTAGGGATACTTCGAGGTGACCCTCATCGAGATTGTCTTTGGGGCAGTTCTTCTGCCTAAGTGTTGGAGCGAGCTGATTACCCTAGCTCGCGAGCTGAAATAGTCTTGGAGTATTCCCTTTCCAGTGGCTCGGGGGACTTGGAGCTTGTGTTGTAGTGAGCTCCCCCTAGAGTGAACTATGATGTAGCGAGCTGTTCTATAGACTCGTTACTTAGTTGCAATCAGGCTATGGTGTTGAGCTGTTGCTCGTGTTGAGTCAAGTCCACGTGTCATTATTTCAATGGGTCGGGTCAAATCATCATCCATCAATTGCCCCCACTCCTTGGGCTAAGAGTGCTACCTTAGCGTGAGGAGTTCATGAAGTGTGACGGGTTGATTTGACCGAAGTTCAAACTTGGTTGACTGCTCATATTAAATGTGTGCGCGAGAATCTGGGGATTTCTGACTTTTCGAATATCGAAAAAACACACTGAAGCGGCTCTTCACTTCGGATGTCGTGCAGCCGCCATTACCTCAATCATGGGAGACGTGCAGCTAGTCACATTTCAATTTCAAAAGGTGTGCGGTCAGCTTGACTGCGAACCATCATATCTGCCTCAATCTGGGTCGTTGGTTAGAGGCACAGTGACTATAAATAGGAGGGGCCCCTAGGCCTCGTTTTCTTTCATGCTATCTTGTTGTCTTCGGATTCTGAGGTCGTGCATCCGTCTAGTCTGCCCGAGCTCTTCTGTTCACATTGTTTCATTTTTTTCTCGATGAGTCTTAATCATTCTGTCAATCATGTACCCGTACCATGTTTATTCCCGGGATGGTAACCAGGACGCTGACGCTCCTACGAGCTCAGGGGGAGCTTGGGAGCAGGTTCCAGAGGCTTGGGAGACCTCTGGTGATGTGGCCTCTACTTCTCGGGGGATGGAGCCTGACACCTTCGGCCCTTCCTCCATGACGGTGGAGAGACTCAGGTCTCTAATCCGTTACTTTCACCTTCCTGGGGACCTCCTCTATAGTATCCCCACTGGTAACTTTCCTTGGGAGCATGGTCCCAATGATATAGTGATTTTCCAGGAACAACTTGAGGCTAACCTGCGTCTTTCCCTGCACCCCCTAATAGTGGAGATGCTAAACCACTTCAACGTCACCATCGACCAGCTCCATCCCAACACCATTTGGAACATGGTTGGGACCATTTCTTTGTGCTATGAGTATTGTCTTCCCCTTGACCTTGATATTTTTGCTTCTATTCTCTGCATCAAGAATGCCACCCCCGGAGCTCCTCTAGAAAGGCGTTTTTACTACCTCTCTCCCCGTCGCAGCTATAAGCTCCTGTACGAGCTACCAAACAAGATTCCTGCCTGGAAGCGGGACTATTTTGTGGTTCGTAACCCCGAGGGGTGGCCCTTCCCAACTTCCTGGAGGGGCGTCATCCAAGATCCTAGGGCCGAGTTAGACCCTGAAATTCGGAAAACGATGCTGTCCTAGGCATCGGTAGGCTTCCTCTGTTCGAACTACTTGACCGAGAAGAAGCTCGCGCAGGTTGGCCTGAGTCCGAGTAGGTTGCCTTTTTAGGTCGCGTAGTGCCTTGTAAAAATATCATGTGTATACATATGCTTTGTTGTTTTTTTTTACTGGACTAATACTTTGTGGTTTTTTGTCAGCCATCATGTCCAGTGTTGACGCGCGCTGCGTTCTCTCGAGCAACAAAAAGTGCACAGTGAAGAGGTCGCATCCTGACCGGACTCCCACCTCTAGGGGCACTGAGTTTGGGTCTGTTGAGCCAGACTTTACTTCTCCATCGCCTGAAGTTCCACCGGTCCCATCCGAAGGAGGCGCCGGAGAAGGTGATCTCGAGGAAGGTGAGCTCCCGAGGCAAGGAGCAATTCCTCCTGGTCCCTCCCACCCATTTCCCTACCCTCAGTTCCCTGTCGAGAATTGGGAGGGTGTTAACAACTACCTCGTGGCTGGGCGGAAGAGCCGAAGGGCAATCTGCCATGAGGAGGTCGCCAAATGGAGGAAGATGGAGCCCAAGGCGCTCGCCGCGTTTGCCGCCTCCCACTGTATGGTGGTAAGTAGTCTTTTTCTTTTTCTTCTTGTTCTTTTTTTTTTTTTTGCTTCCTTTTGCTGTCTTCTAACCTTAGTCTCTTGTTGGCAGGTGAACTCCGCCATCCATGCCATGGCCCTCCAGGCAAACACTCACTCCGGCGATGCTCACAATCAGAGGGTCATCGTTCAGAAGCTCCAGGATGAGCTCGATCGGACCCGGGGCGAGCTCCTTCACACTTGCAAGGGGAGCGAGGCCCAGGAGCTGCTCGTCCATGACCAGGAAGCGCAGATCGCCAGGCTTTCCGAGGAGAGTGCGCGCCACAGGGAGGAGTCGTCAAGGGTGGTAGCAGAGAGGGAGCTCCTTCACCAACAGGTTCGGGACTTGGAGTCCACACTTCTGGACCGAACTTAGAACTTTGACACCATGGTGGAGGCCGAGCGGGAGAAGGTAGTCTAAGACTTCAAGGACTCCTAGGAGTATCATGACCTCCAAGTGGAGTATGGCTCGAGCTCATACAGCTCCGGATTCAAGCTCTGCCGTTGGCAGTCTGGGACTTCTGTTCTTTTGATTACTGGTGGCTCCCAGGTGTCAGAACCCGGTCTTGAAAAGATCTTCTTGGGCGGTTGTGCCCTTTTTTATCTCTTGTTGAACTTCTTCGAGCTGTTTAGCTCAGCTTTTTTTTTTTGAATGGCAGTGAAACCTCTTTTTCTTCTAAGTATGGTGTGCTCTTTTATTCTTTGCCAAAGCGATCTCATCACTCGAGCTATTAGAGCTGCATACCCGAAGTAGGATTTTTCAGTGATTGTTATCCCAAGCTATCTCTTAGTGTTTGGGTGGTGCCTTTATAGCATACCGCGAAGCGATTACTATGTATGCCCGAACTGTATATTTGTAGATTGTTCCTTACTTGGTCCAACCGATGTACTGAGACGAGCTATGCTTCGTAGGGTTCAAATCCGAGTTGCTTACGCCTCTGATACTTCATATTTTGCCTTCACCACTGAAGTGACTAAGTCTCTCTTGATGTCGAGGTCTTAGTTAGCTCGGTGTTTTAGCCTTTAGGCTGAGGGGGTGACTTATAGTCTACCCTTGAAGTTTGCCCATGCCATGGAGGCAACTAGGTCTTATTGCGCTGAGGTCGTGTTATCTTGGAATTTTGACCCTTAGGCTCTGGGAGTGACTCATGGTTTACTCAGTAGTTTGCCCACGCCATAGAGGCGATTGGGTCTTGTTGCGTTGAGGTCGTGTTAGCTCGGCATTTTGACCCTTAGGCTCTAGGAGTGACTCGTGGTCTACTCAATAGTTATAGGTAATACTGCCTTAGGTTGACAATATTCCATGCCCGAGGTACTTGTTTCCCTTCAAGGGTTTCGAGCTCGTATGTTCCTTCCCCAAGTACTCGTTTCACTCGGCAGGGTCCTTCCCAATTCGGTCCGAGCTTGCCAACGTCGGGCTCAAGTACCATAACTTTTCGAAGGACAAGGTCACCGATGCGGAGGTTCCACTTCTTGACCCTAGCGTTATAGTACCGAGCTACTCCTTGCTAGTAAGTTGCGGTCCTGATATATGCGAGATCCCTTACCTCATCGAGTAGGTCGAGGTTGGTACGTAGCTCGTCTTCATTTGCCTTGTCGTCATATGTTTCCAGTCGTAGTGAGGGAACCTCGACTTCAGCTGGGATAACTGCCTCGGTGCCGTAGGTGAGGTTGAAGGGAGTCTCTCCTGTGGCGGTCTTCTCTGTGGTTCGGTAAGCCCATAGAACACTGGGTAGCTCGTCTGCCCACAGTTCTTTAGCTTGGTCTAGGCGTGCCTTTAGTCCGCGGAGAATAGCTCTATTCTTGACCTCTGCCTGACCGTTTGCTTGAGGGTGTGCGACTGAAGTGAAGTTCTGTCGGATCCCCATGTCTTGGCACTAGTTCTGGAATTTTATGTCCTTGAATTGCTTGCCGTTGTCAGAAATTAGTACCCGAGGTAACCCAAAGTGACACACTATGTTCTTCCAAAAGAAGTTCTGAATGTTTCGAGCTGTGATCATTACAAGAGGTTCGACTTCTACCCACTTGGTGAAATAATCCATTGCTACCACTAGAAACTTCCTCTGGCCTATTGCTGGTGGGAACGGTCCAAGTATATCGATGCCTCATTGTGCGAAAGGCCACGGGCTGGTGAGATACTTGAGACTGACAGCGGGCTGATGGTGGATATTGATATGCTTCTAGCACTTGTCACACTTTTTGATGAGCTCAATAGCGTCTGCTTTCATTGATGGCCAGTAGTATCCCTGTCGTAGTGCTTTTTGGGCGAGAGCCCTGCCCCCCAAGTGTTCGCCGCACAGGCCCTCATGAGTGTCACAGAGTACGAGCTCAGCTTCGAAAGGTCGCAAGCAGCGCAGGTAGGGGAGCGTATAGGATCTTCAGTACAGTCGTTCGTTTATCAAGACGTATTTGGCCTCCTGACGCTCTACCCTTCTGGTGGCATTACAATCTGCAGGGAGGGTTGCATGTAGCAGGAAGCTCGCGAGCGGGTCAATCCAGCTCAACTTTGCTTGAACGACAGAAGTGACCTCCTCTACCCCCCGAGAATGCTAGGTTGAGGCAGGTTCTCTATGTACATAGTTCTCATGGTGTTATCACTGGTGCTGGCTAACTGGGATAGGGCGTTAGCCTCAGCGTTCTCAAACCTCAGGACTTGACTGACGAAGTGTGACTTGAAGTTGGGCAGAGCCTCTCTTACTTTGGCTAAGTAGGCAATCACAGTCGATTCGTGAGCTTTGTATTCTCCTGTGACCTGATTGACCACGAGCTGGGAATCACTACAACGCTTTGTACTCTACCTCATTGTTGGATGCCACGAACTCGAATCTTAGTGCATACTCCAATTTCGTGACGCTTGGGCCATGCAGAACTATTCCGGCTCCACTGCCCTGCTGGTTTGAGGAGTCATCTACTTGAAGGATCCAGGGATCCTCATCTCAGTCCGCACTTGGCCTAACTAGGAGAGATGCCACACTGGCTACTACCTCAAGGTGTTTGGACTCAACTGACCTAGGAGCTCCGGGCTCACCTGAGCTAAGGGCCTCGTGTTCAACCGGCCTGGGGACTTCGGAGCTGAAAGTGCACTCCGTAACGAAATCTGCTAAGGCTTGGGCCTTAATAGCAGTTCGTAGCTTATATTGGAGGTCGTACTTGCTGAGCTCAATGGCCCACTTTGTCAGTCGACCAGAGACCTTGGGCTTGAGTAGGACTTGCCTCAGGGGTTTGTTGGTGAGGACAATAACAATATGAGCTTGAAAGTACGGACAAGCTTTCGGGCTGCAATAACTAGTGCATACTCCAGCTTTTCTATCTCTAGATATCTCGTTTCTGCTCCCTGCAACACTTTACTAACATAGTAGATAGGTCGTTGGACCCGATCTACTTTTATTAGTACCGAGCTGACCACTTTGTCACTTGCCGAGAGGTACAGCTCTAAAACATCGCCCTCTTCAGGCCGGGTTAAGACCGGTATGCCAGCAAGGTACTTTTTGAGCTCGTCAAACGCGAGCTAACAATCTTGGGTCCATTCAAACCCTCTGCTTTTGATTGCTTTAAAGAAAGGTAGTCAGCGACCTGCTGACTTGGACATGAAGCGGATCAGGGCGGCTATTCGGCCATTCAGCCTCTGAACCTCCTTCATTTTCCGGAATGGTCTCATATCTAAGATGGCCTTTATTTTGTTCGGGTTGACTTCAATGCCGCACCGGTTTACGATGTATCCTAGAAATTTACCCGAGGTGACACCAAAGACACTTATTCGGGTTTAGCTTCATATTGAATCTACATAGGATTTCAAAAACTAAATTCAAGTCTTGTATTAAATCACATGAGAGTTGGGTTTTGACGACCATGTCGTCTACATAACATTCTACTTTTTGGCCAATTAATGGCTCAAACAGTTTGTTTACAAGTCTTTGAAAGGTCGCCCCAACATTTTTTTAGCCCAAAGGGCATGACCTTGTAGCAGTACAGGCCAAGCTTGGTTATGAAGGCAGTCTTTTCTTCATCTGTCGGGTCCATCCTGATCTGGTTGTAGCCCGAATAGGCATCTAGAAAGCTTAGCAACTCATGCCCCGAGGTCGCGTCCACAAGACGGTCAATTTTGGGGAGTGGGAAGCAGTCCTTTGGGCAAGCTCGATTCAGGTCGATGTAGTCGACGCACATGCGCCATTTATCGTTAGCCTTTTTCACCAGAACGGGGTTGGCCACCCAGCTCGAGTAGTGGACTTCCCTGATAAAATCGGCTGCAAGGAGCTTCCTGACCTCCTCGTCGACTGCCCTCCATCGCTCTGGGCTAGGTTGCGTTTCTTCTGTCTAATGGGCCAAACTACATGATCAGTATTAAGTTTATGAGTAATGATGCTGGGGTCTATGCCGGACATTTCTGCTGCAGACCATGCAAAAACATCTAAATTTTCAAGTAAAAAGCGTAGCAGTTTAGATTGCAGAGGCTCCTCAATGGAAGCACCGATCTGAAGAGTTCGGGATGGGTCCTCCACCGAGGCTGGGATGGAGACGGTCTCTTCTGTGGGCGCAGCTCGTTCCTCGCTCTGCTCCGTAGGTCACTCCAACTCAAGGTCATTGACCACCTTAGCTTTTCCCTTGAGGACGGCGATGTAGCATTTGAGAGACTCAAGCCGGTCACCTCGCACTACCCCGATGCCGAAGTTCATGGGGAACTTCATGGCCAAGTAGTAGGTGGACACTACACCTCGTAAGGCATGAGTAATCGGCTGACCTACATCGTGGTTGAGCCTCACTATGCTAGGCCAGGTGTCGATTTCCACAGGTATTGTTACCCTTCCCAGGGGCTGAACTTTCTCTCCGCTGAAGCCTACCAGGGGAGTGTTTGCGGGCTTTAGGTCGCACTTCTGAAGCTGGAGTTGGTCGAAGGCCGCTTTGAAGAGGATGTCTGCTGAGCTGCCTGAATCGACAAGGACGTGCCTGACTTCAAAGTCGTTGATCTTCACCTTTATGACGAGTGCGTCATCATGGGGGTAGTGGATCCCGCACGCGTCATCTTTTGTGAAGAAGATGGGGTCTTCTAACCTTGGCCGCTTTGGGGGGTTCTGCTCTTCCTTGGCGGCTTCATGAGCTGATGCGCGAGCTGCAGCTGAGGTACAGCCCGCCACAATCGAGCCTCCAACTATGACATGGATGGTCCCCCGAATTGGTCTCTCTTCGGGGGGATACTTCTGCGGCTGTTTCGCTTGTCTACTAGACTCGGGAGCATCTCTACTCTGCTCTCCTTGCCGACCTGCTTTATTATTATTATTATTACTTTGTACAAAATTTCTCAAATATCCGCGACGGATGAGTTCTTCTATCTCATCACGGAGGTTTTTACAACTTTCGGTACTATGACCGTGATCTTTATGAAAGATACAATACAAATTTTTATTCCTGGTGTTAGGGTTGGCCTTAAGCCGAGGTTGCCACTTCACGTACGAAGCGTCCTTGATCGCCATGAGGATCTCGGCCCGCTTCGCGTTGAGGGGTGTATAGTCCCTTTCTGCTGTTGGAGCTCGGAAAGGCTGATTTGGCTTTGCCCCCTGAGCTTGGTCCTTCTTCTTCCTGCTGTCTCCCTGAGACGGGGGTTCTGGTTCCCTCTTTCTTTTTTCTGGGGCCTGTTCGCCCTTCTAGTTGATTTCCTCCTCTGTTCCTATGAACCGATCCGCGAGCTTGAGGAACTCGGTCATGGTTTTGGGTTGACTGACAACTACGTGCCACTTGAACTCTTTGTGGGTGATACCTCGCTTGGCTGCGGTGAGGCAAACCACAGGATCCAGGTTGGGTATCTGCAAGCAAGCATCGTTGAACCACTTGATGTAGCTCCGAATGGACTCCCCTTCCTTTTGGACTATGCCGATGAGGCTTTCCTGAGTTCGCGGGCACCTTTTGCTGGTGACAAAGTGGGAGGTGAAAACTTGCATGAATTGCGCCCAGCTTCTTACCAAACCGGGCACGAGGTTTCGGTACCAGGTGCGAGCTACTCCTTTGAAAGTGGTAGAAAAGGCCACGCACATGCAAAACTCGCTGGCTCTTGCTAGGTGCATCTAGGACTGGAAGGCATCAACGTGGTCATTTGGATCGAAGGATCCGTCATACTTGTCTAGTGGACGGAGCTTGAAGTCCCTTGGCATGAGGACAACGAGGAGTTCTGGAGATAATGGGGAAGAAACTGAGAGGAGAGGGGTAGCTTTCACTTCACCTGAGCATACCTCCTCTTTTCCTTTGAGCTCGGAAGAGACTTGGGTAGCAGTTCGACGAGCTCGCCGGCGTCTTCGCTGCTGTTTTGCTGGCTCGGCATTGGTGCTTGATGCTTCAGTGTCGCTGAGTTCGACGGGCTCAAACTGCTGGTGGTGGCTCTGAACCGAAGGGCCCTGCCTATAGTCTACGGTTAGGACCTCGAACGGGTTCTCCAAGAGCAGGAGCTCGAACCATGAAGGCCGGGGCGATACGGGCTTGGTTGGTTGGGAGGCCCCTGACCTGCCCACAGGCTGTGAGGCAGGGGTGGCTGGCCTCTCCTTCTGGCGATGGGAAGAGTCTTGACTCTTGGCGGGATCCTGGGCCTGGGAGGCCTCTCCCCAGCGAGGTTGTTCGCTCCGGCGGGAGGGATTGGTCTGCTTCGTGGCCGGATGCCGAGGGGGAAGCGACGGCTGGGCCTGAGGCAAAGAAGGAAACTGCTACTGATACTGGTACTGGGAGACCTAGTGTAACACTTGTTGCTGATAGAGTTGGAATTGTTGAAATTGTTGCATTTGAGATTGCATGGCTCACATGCACTGCATTAAGTCCTCCAACTGGTTCGGGTTGGCCGTTGGGGGCACAACTGAGGGTTCAGCAAAGGTTGCTCCAACTGTGAAAGGGAGTGAAGTGACCGCGGGTGCCACAGTGAGGGGCACGTTCAAACTGGGGACTCCATCCATGGAGAGGGGGACAATGAACTACCAAATATAGATTGTAGGAAGTTGGGGCTGCTCCCCAGAGGCGTTCTGGCTGGCACCACGTCCGGCGTTGCTGGAGGAAGCCATGAATGTTGAGTTTTCATAAAAAGAAACTGTAAAAGCTTAAAGTAAGGCTTTTAGAAGCGTATTCCCACAGACGACGCCAAATGATGCGACACGATCCGGGCACTCCTAGCTGGCTGCTGACTAGCTCCTTGCTGGCAACGAACGACACCTGAGAAGACGAAGGTGAAGGATTCCTGGGGGATTTGCCCGGCGGGAATGCTCCGAAGCTTAAGTTAGAACACTGGGGATGAAGAAAAGAGTGTAAAAGGCTAAGAGTGTAGGTCTCGCTAGATCACTGTGTCTCAAGATTAGTTCGTGAGCCAATAAGATAATTCAAGTTCAGATGATAATCCGAGAGTCCTCTCCCCTTCGCTAAATAGGCTTTTATAGGGGTATTCTTGTCAAATCGGGCATAACCACCACTGGGCTTCTGTCGCAGCTGTTACCTGCCAGGGCTGTGCAAGTGATCATTACAACGTACTACCCGCTTGGATGAGTAACACGTCCCGAAGGGACAGGCATGCCACCATCTGTCGAGAGATGTGGGTGCAGATTGTCAAATGGGCAGGGACTGCACTGTCAGTCGAGAGACGTGGTGCAGTCTGACGGGTACGGTCTTGTTAGATAGAAGCTTCCTAAGAGCATCGCATTGCCCACTCGCGAACTACTTGATAGCGAGTTACCCTATCGCATAGCGAGCTATCTTTGTCGTGAGCTCCTAGGGATACTTCAAGGTGGCCCTCATCAAGATCATCTTTGGGGCAGTTCTTCTACCTAAGTGTTGTTGCGAGCTGGTTACCCTAGCTCGCGAGCTGAAATAGTCTTGGAGTATTCCCTTCTCAGTGGCTCGGGGGACCTAGAGCTCCTGTTGTAGCAAGCTCCCCCTACAGTGAGCTATGATGTAGCGAGCTATTCTACAGGCTCGTTACTTAGTTGCAATTAGGCTGTGGTGCTCAGCTGTTGCTCGTGCTGAGTCAGGTCCACATGTCATCGTTTCAATGGGTTGGATCAAATCATCTTCCATCAGTTTCATTAACCGTTAGTTTTTTATATTGGTTAACCGAAACCGAAACAATACCTTTAGTTTTTTAAAAACACTGAATCGAAACCGAACCAATTGATTCGGTTAATCAATTTTACAGTTTTTTTTTTCTCACCCGTAACCATTGTAGAAAGCGGGTCATGATGGGCTCTCACCAGCTCTGATGTTGAAATTAGAGCTTGTTAAGAGGATTGCATGTGGCCCTTTCAAATGGCATAACACGTTTAGACGTTTAATACTCTTTTGATTATTATATATTTTGTACATATTTTAAGGCAGTAAATCAGACAGCACATCTTTTTGCTTATATATCTGTAAGGGTAAGCTTAAGTTACACTATAACTCCAAATATTCCCCGCATGTAAACTTTTTTTATCTGAATTTAATTTCCCCTTTTTGCTAAAAAATAGTAGTTGGCTTTGGGTTTTATTAATGGGATTTGTTAATCTGCAAGTTAGTGGTATTTCTTCTTGGAAGGATAGGTGTTCAAATGTAGGTGAGCCACATGTCTGATTATAGGAGGTTTTGGCTTGAAATCTTTCCTTTAAAAATTGTCAAATCCAAGATTTGATCCTATTTGGTCTAATTTGGATCACCCTTATCTGGTTCGATATATTATATATTTATTTATATAAATATAAATATAAATAATATTATTTATTTAAAAATATATTATTTATATTTTATTTTTGTAAAGTTGTTATATTATTTATTTATAAAAAATATATATAATAAAAATAATTACAAAACTATTTATATTTTTTGTTTTTTATTTAAATTAGTATATTTTATTTTTTGAATAATTTATTAATTTAAAAAATAAGTTGGATCGGATCACATCCGAAGATCTGACTTTCGGATCGGATCCGCCATGAACATTACGAATCGCATTCGGATATATCTTAGTTCGAATCCGACTTGATTCATTTGAATCCGAATGTCTTATATATGATAACATAACATGAGTCCCCACTTTTATAACAGAAAAGTACTGATGGGTTCAATGCAGATTTCTGATTTCCAGTGCAGCAATGGGCACTTTCATAATGAGATGATTATGTACTTGTTATTGGCAGGATTTCCCAATTCAGATGTCCTTGCTTTTGCTTACCTGTTTCAACCATTTTAACAGGAATCTTTCACATAATGCCACGTGTAATTTAAGATCAGCTTAGATGACGAGTCAACAAAACAAAACCACGTCTGTGGCTGAGAAAAACGAAGCTCTGTCTGTTCCCTCCCTGCCTAAACTCCTAATTGCTAACCATGACGTCCTTCACCCTGCCGAGCCTTCAAAGCCCACTCTTCCAGAAATCTAAATTTCTTGATGATCCCCATTTCCCCAGTTCTATCAAACCATCCTTCAGAGTCTCAAAAGCCTTCTATCTAAAACCCATATCCAAGTTCAACCTCTCTGAAATTATGGGAGGCAGAGGCCTCTGCAATGGTGAGAAAGGCGTTCAAAAGGAGCTCCTAAGAACAATCGAACAAGTCCCACCCGGAACTTCTTCGAACCCAGAACCTTCTTCCTCTTCTGATGCACTATCCACGTTCAAAATTCCTGAAAACGCTTTCGAAAAGGAGTTGCTAGGCCTCACTGGGGGGTTCCCTGGTGGTGAGAAAGGTTTGAAGAGCTTCATCGAGAGGAATCCACCTCCCAAGAAACCAGATTCTGCTTCAGCTGAGGAATTGGCAATTGGGTTCCCAAGATCGAAGCCGAAACCACCTGAATTGCCTCTTTTGATGCCGGGTATGATAGCTATAGTGAAGAACCCTACAAACCCATTTTATATGTACTGTGGGATCGTTCAGAGAGTTACTGACGGCAAGGTCGGTGTTCTTTTCGAGGGAGGAAACTGGGATAAGCTTATCACTTTCAGGCTTGATGAACTTGAACGGAGGGAGCAGGGTCCTCCCATGGTGAATCCCAAGTCTGTTGTTCTCGAGTCTGTTGTTCTTCAGAAGGAATCATGATTAGTTTGAGGTATTTGGCAACTTTTTTCTATTTAGTTGTAGTTTGTGTGTGTACGCGACTTCCGAAATGAGGTAATTGTCTGCTCTGGACCTCTGGTTCTCCTAATTTGTATATTTCATGGTTGCTGAATTGTAAATTAACCTGTATGCTACATTCCTTTCTATTAATACTGAATAGCAACTATTTTAATTTACTGGATTAAATTTCCTTTCAATGAATGGATGCTCGTTTGACGAATGGATCGGTAATGGTACTTGCCAATTGGATGTAGGTAGAAATGGCCCCTATCAAATCACTCTGCAATAGTGAATCACTTCTAGTCACATAGAAAATCTTATCTTCTTTGTTTTTTTTTTTTTTAGTTGTAAAGAACAGGGATTTTATTAATCATTCAATCAATAATACAATCTCTGATAACAAGATCAAGAATGCTTAGATCATTTGATGGAGATTAAGGCATTCCAATAGCAATTGTTAAAACAAAGTTTCTTTGTCTATGGTACAAAAACATTCTAGTAATGTAGAAATCTTTTAGGCTTGCTGAGGATACTTTGGTATATCAGAAACGGAATCTTGGCTTTCAGTCACCATTTCCGGATATTTATTTACCTCCTAGGGATCCAATTACACCATCAGAAATTTACATTCAATCGCCACAGCTTCGGCAATCCCATTCTGATGGCAAGGGCCTCAGCTACTTTAATTGACAAGTAGCTCACCTTCCAGTCTCTAGCCGAGATCATCCCACATTGATTCCCCTTGAGATAAAGCCAATAATAGCTTCTTTAATCTCTTCCTTGCAGGCCGCATCAAAATTTTCAGCCAACCTTCAGGAGGTAGTCACCATCTTACTTCTCATACCAGAATCCTTTTCAGGCTCAAAGCTTCCCACTTCAGTCTAATCCCTCCACTCCTTCACTATCTTGTTCACTAATTTGCCTGGTTCTATATCATCACTGTTATAGCAGAACTTATTCCTTCCCTTCCAAAGGTTCCAACAAACAAAGCATCTAAGAGCATTTATGTTTTTTCTCCTCATCCCTTTTATACGTAAAAATCCAATCCATCAATTTGACACCTACTATCAATTCTTTTCTAAAGGAAAGAACAGTCCAAAACCAAACAGCTCTTGCATGAGGTCACAAAAACAGCAAGTGTTCAGTCAATTCATCTTATTATTAACACCGTATACAGTCTGTCTCCACACTAATGCCCCTTTTTGCCAACAAACAAATGACAGAAACAGCATTTTACATGTACCTCCAAATGATTTATTTTTTTAAACAATTTTCAACAGATCATCCAAACCACCATTTAGTTCTGTTCTGTTGTTCCTTCATCTACTTGAAAATCTAGGTGATATCCTGACCTAACTGAGTAGCTCCC
The DNA here is from genome assembly GCF_056320005.1 of Nelumbo lutea. Lineage (NCBI taxonomy): Eukaryota > Viridiplantae > Streptophyta > Magnoliopsida > Proteales > Nelumbonaceae > Nelumbo > Nelumbo lutea. The sequence goes on along the minus strand of NC_142687.1, from coordinate 65,270,806 downwards.
AGACTTCCTTTTTCCCCAAACCAAATGGTCAGGCCACCATTCCAGCTCATTGGAATGCTGAGAATAGCTTTCTGCTCCTCTTCTCTAAACAGAGCTTGAACTCTGTACATTGCAACTTCTGCTAGAACAGTAGAACTGCTAATCAAGTTTTCTTATCATCTGTCTAAAATGTGGATTTTTTCTTCTGATACTAGAGAGCTCATTAGGTCTCAAATCTGATCCTCTATTCCCCAACCATTGGAACTCCTTGTTTTACACACTCATCCAATATCTGTTGTCACTAAAATATTTCAGATACCAAGCCGTCAAATCACGCTAACTGAAATGTATGATCTAGTAATGCAAGAACTTCAATTGAAGAAAAACCATGAAACTGGTTGTAAAGTTAAGTCTTTTCGAAATTTACTTTTCATAATGAAAATTGAAATAACTTGTTATAGTAACTTTTGGACTTACTATTCATAGTCACAATTTACATGAGGCAGAACTTTGCTAGTTACTATTGTCTTACACAATTTACATTATTATCTTTTGTCTTACACCTAGGCCTTGTTTTTTTATCAGTTGGACACCATAATTTCAACTCAAGGTTATGGTTGCCCAAGTACTACACTGTGGATAATCAGTGTATACCACCTCCAATCATCTGGCCAAATAAAGACAATTTTACCTTTATTTTTATTCTAGAAAGCTTGATTCAGATTTCTTGTGCATAATTGTTTTCAAGGAAAAGCATTATGAGCTGAGAAAAAGTTGCAGCAGATAAAATTAAATGAAATAAAAGTTCAGGAAATTGAATTTCCTATTCCCAAGTGAATTTACAAGAAGTCGAACGGAAAGATGGGGCTTCCTGTTCCCGCCTTTAATGGGAAGATGATGGGGTGAAAATTTACTTGGGTGGGTAGGTTGGGTTTAGAGTCCCACGTTTAAGGGTGAACACAAGAGCTGACTCAACTGGAGGTAAATTCCTCAAAAAATTGCAAACTCTTCAGCTTGGATTGAAAGAGGCTAGGCTGGGATGAGTTATTGTCTAACATTTTCTCAGTGCAATAACAGCTTTCAAAATCACTATTAGACCTAAATATTATCTGTTTTAATTTCTAGCTATAGAAGCTAGATGGTGTTTCAAAGTTTCAACTATATACTATGTAAGAAGCTGCATTACGTGTGGCACACCAATCCATGCTTAGTTTGAAAGAATGCTGAAGGGTTTAATTGGAAACTACTTGGAGGTGGAAAACAAAGCAAATTGATCATATCGTAATCTAATATAGGTCTATTTAACCATTGGCCCATCCTTGCCGTCAGAATAATTGGTCCATGAATGCTTTCTGTCTTTTGCCTGCTTAAACAATAAACTTTTGTGTTGGTACATGTTATCTTTGTCGATGTGAATTTAACTGTCAGAAAATGTAATGCCATGTGATTGATGATTTAACAAGAAGCCCGAAATAAGTGTTTATTTTAAAAATAAGGGCTTATTTTTTAAGTTTTTTTAAGTGCTCATACAATAAGCACTTATCAATTTTTTTCTTCTAAAATTATTCCTAGTTGAGTTTTAAAATACCACTTATAATATTATCCCTAGTTGAATTTTATAAAAGCAATTTTACGAAAGCACTTTTATAAAAGTATTTTTTATGAAAGTACTTTTATGAAAGCACTTTTAAGAAAGTACTTTTATGAAAACACTTATGAAAGCATTTTTATGAAAGCACTTTTATGAAAGCAATTTTATGAAAACATTTTTATGAAAGTACTTTTACAAAAGCACTTTTACGAAATTACTTTTATGAAAGCACTTACGAAATTACTTTTATGAAAGCACTTTTATGAAAATACTTTTATGAAAGCACTAGTACTTTTATAAAAGGACTTCTATAGAAGTACTTTTATAAAAGTGCTTTCATAAAAGTATTTTCACAAAGTACTTTTATAAAAGTGCTTTCATAAAAGTACATTCACAAAAGTGCTTTCATAAGGGTACTTTTATAAAAGTGTTTATATAAAAGTACTTTCATAAAAGTATTTTTATAAAAGTACTTTCGCAAAAGTATTTTCATAAAACTGTTTTTATAAAAGTACTTTCATAAAAGTGTATTTATAAAAATAATTTAATAAAAGTGCTTTGAAGGGGTATATTTTAAAATTTGAAAGAAAATGAAGGACAAAATAGTCACAAATGCTTATTTAAGTGCTTTCTAGAAAAAATGACTACCAAACACCCAATATAAAATAAGTGTTTATTTTAAAAAATAAGCACTTAAAAAAAAGTTGAGTATCAAATGCAAATAAGTGCTTATTCAAATAAGCATTTGCTTTTAAGCATTTATTCAATAAACACTTATTTTTTACTTAAGCACTTCCAAACATGGCCTTAAAGGAGAGAGTGGGGAGTCATCAATGATAGTTTGCCTGTAAATTAATTAATACACTTATCTTCAATTAAATAGATTCCTGAAATTAACAAAGAAAGAAAAAAAAGCTGTTCATAGCGTGGCATGGTGAACTCTGTTTCTAAAAGATATACATAAAAGGAAAGAAAGTTGCATGGATGGGGCCATAGGTAGAAAAATAGTAGAGACTTTAAATTATAAATATAAATCAGATTTTGCTTTTTTTTTTAATAATTGGCCCATGCTAAAAGCCAAAAACTGAAAAGAAGGAATAAAGTAAACAACCAACTAACACGCTGGCAGAACAGAAGTTAAAAGAACTTAGTCTTTAAGTTAGTGCCTTGTCTTCTTTAAGCATTCCAGCTGGTGGAAACTCGAAAAAGGTTTGAACAAATTAATAACCAGATAATTGTTGTCTGACTAATATTGGGTTCATCTGTGTCTGATTGGTTACTCACATTTTCGGTATTATATCAATGTCATAGGAAATTAGGAATGGGGCTATGTTTTAATGTATAAATTGACCAAACCAATCTCTTCTATCCACTTACGATTCCTGATCAGGTAGTGATAGCATTGTAAATACATTCAATGATAACTTAAAAATACTCCCATGTTACCCTTGAAAAAGATTAAACAACTTTTGACACTTGTTAGAATATTTATTAAGTGTTCATTAAACGTGCTATGTTATATCTATTAGATGCCGTTCCCTTGATACAGATGGGTATGATACAGTTGGTTCCATCTGTATCCAAGTTTGGACTCCCAACTCTCAAGGAAAATAAAAAGAATATAAAGAAAAAGAGTATCACCCATGTATATCCAATTACCAAATGCTGATCCCAAGATAGAATTGTGTAGAGAAATAGACCCCATTTAGTGTATCTTTTCGCACGGGTTGTCAGTTATTTAGAAGCCCAATAGCTCATATTTTCATCTTTTCCCATTTGGTTGGGGAAATAAGTTTTCACCAAAAGGCCACACCTTGGAAAAACATGGGAAGTTCAATTCGAACTTATTTCAAGAAGTTAGATATGAAGTTCTTGCCCTCTTTTCATTTGCTGAAATCTCGTTTTTATACCTCCAATCAAACGATTTTTAGACTGCTAAGATTGTTATATAAAAATTCATTACGTCTTTTGGCTGTCAGATTGTCGAGAAAACTTACCAAACAACACCATAAGTAACGACACAAGATTGGAAAATCAGTTTACACAGCAGCAGCATTAACTGTTGGATTTTAATCTCATAAGAGATTAAATCCAATAGGTTTGATTGGTCAATTACATGAGAAATTGCACCTGTACACTTGTTTGAAAAAATCGGTTTTTCTCTTACAAAAAACCCAGTTTTGAACTTGTCCCACATTGGAAAATTATAAGTTTTGTTTTCAATATTTCAATAGGAGCTGATTTACACTCCTTAAAATTAGTAGAGGGGAGTATGGGGATTCGATACCGCGCAACGCACACGCACGCGTGTGTGTGGCGCAATGAGGCGCTTTAGAGGTGCACTTTGCTCGCACTTCGCGCGCACCCGCGTGGCTTGCGATGGGTGGCTCTGGTTTTGGTGCGTTGATGACCGTTGATCACCATTAATGAGATCAACGGTCACGATTCGATCGGGTGTGATCATGAGACACAATTCAAAGTTAATAGTCACCAACTGTTAACAACTTTTTAAATAGTTACAATTTCAATGTGCTTTCTCTAAACCAGCACCTACCTTTTCTTCATACCTCTTCACAAGTTATTTAAGGAGCATGAATCAGACTCCAAAAACACAATTTCGAAATTCACTATCTCTCTCTCTCTCAGTCCGGTCTACTACAGTCTCACAGAATGTTTTTTTAGAGACTCTTCAACTTTGCTGGTTGCAGATTCTCGCCCAAGGCTCTGTTGTATCCTGGAAAAGAATTTGCCTGTAACCCAACAGAAAACTCAGTAAAACTGAGTGGGGGCAAGACGCGCTTCAGAGCTTCTCCTCCTAAGTTACAATAACCCCATCTTCCCCAACATTAACCACTCGTTCGGTTAAGTTGGGTCAATAACAGAATCCAATCAAGAACCAACTGGAAACCCATATTAACATTTAAAACCATCCATACTCGGAAAAACAAAATCCATACTCCATACTCCATAGAAGAATATAAATTAACTTTTAAGCATGCCCCAGGACCAGGAGGAGCCAGGAGGGTTGCATAACATCACACCCCACCTCACCCTTATCCCTCTTAATAGGACCAATAATCACTTCGGAATTTGCTTTGGAATTTGGAGGTGATTTCGAGTAGTCGACCCACTCAACCCATGACAGCACGGCAGGGTTGATTTTGTCATGGACTACAAAGTCTACAACCAATTAAGCCAAGTCGGCCCCCCCTGCAGCAGCAGCAGCCAATAATAATAATCAACAATCAGGGCAAGGGGAACGGAGTAAAAGGGTTTGTTGAATTCACACTCAAACAATAAAAAACAGGTAATAATTAATTAATGATGATGATGATGATGGAGCGCTTAGTGACACTTTTAACTCATAAAATTATATTATTAGCAAGACTTCAAAGTCGGAATTAATTAAAGACCAGGTCCAAAAGCATTAGCAATTAAACAAATCCAACAAATCCAGAGTCCTGACCAACAACAACATCCCCCCAATTCATCTGAAAGACTGATGGCTGAGGCAGCCGGACCATAGCTAATTACCCTTTCCTTTTATTTCTTGGGTGCAAGCCTGGATTTGATTTTCTCAACCTCTTTGGTACCCACTTGGAAAGCTTTTGTCAACACATTGTCAGGCACGGAGGGCGATGCGGCAAACAAGGTTGCAGCAATGGATTGAGTGCCGGGCAGTTGGCTATTGAAGGCAGCGATGACAGCAGCAGGTACGTCGCCGTTGTTCTTCTGGAAGTGGACTAAACCCCTTGGAAACACAAAGATGTCACCCTTGCTGATGGTCTTGGATATGAGGACGTTAGCGGTGGTAATGAAGCCAACGTCCAATTGGCCTTCCAGGACGAATACGACCTCGGTGGCACGGGGGTGGGTGTGAGGTGGGTTTAGGCCACCCGGTGCGTAGTCGATGCGGGAGAGCGAGACGCCTAGCGTGTTGAGTCCTGGGATCTTTTGGACGTTGGCCGCGGTCACCAGAGACCCCATTGTGTTGTTGGTCTGTCCTGCCTTGCCCAGCCCGTCGAAGAAGAAATCCGCCGCGCTTACGTTGCTCGCTTCTTTACAAGCGAATCCATTCATCTTTACTCCTGTTTATCATCAATATGTATTAAACACCACCACTCAGAAGCCGAAAACCATCAAGGAACAACAAAGGGTTAAGAAGTCCACAAGATTAGTTTTCTCTTTTAATAAAAAGTATATACCCAGAAGAGAAATTAAAACAGGAAAACAAAAAAAAACAGAGTAAAGTTGTGCTGGGGCAATTAGGCCCAGTCAACCCCAGAGTCAAGAAATGAGATTTGCTTCTCTTTTTTGACCTGCTTTTCCTTCTCTGAGGAAAAATGATAGTCTGTGATAAAAGAAAGAATTACCAGAATTCAGATCGGCTACACAGATATCTTGAAGCAAGTCCGGATCTGAGGCAACTGCCCTGGAGACAAGAGCAAAGAAGACCAGAAGTGGGACGACAGCCGCCATGTTTGAGACGAGAGAGAGAGAGAGAGAGGGTCTTGACTTGATTGAGGAATAAATTAAAGTGGGTGAGGCATATTTATAATAGTTCGTTTTGGAAGCTTGTGCAAGAAAGGAGGAAAAGGAGAAGGCTTGGTGGTTGACTGGTGATTTGGAAACAAAGCATGCATGAGAGAGACCTGCCTTCTTCCATACAAAGCAGAGCTAAGCTTGAGTCTCTAAAGGCACGAAATATGCTGTCTTATCCGTGTCAAAAAAAAAGAAAAACACTTTAAAAAGTTGCTTTTTTTTTTTTCTATTTATTTATTCGGTTGAGTGTAATGCAATTACCAAGAAAATATATACACTGTTGACTCCCCTTTTACGGGGCATAACGTATTCCTTGCTGATCCCGCTTCCTATTCTCTGGGCCAGAAAAGGATCAGGTCGATGCGATCATTCATCTGTTTTGGATCACTTTGTTGGTAGAATATATTTAGAAGCAATCAAAATTTGTTCTGTTCAGTTCAACTCAAACCATATATTTATCTATCTATCTATATATATATATATTAAACCACCCATTACCAGTTAAAAGTCTAGCCCGTATCAAAGCAATGATCGGACCTTCTTTTCCTTTACCATATTTTCTTGGTATTCTTCTATTTTCCCATATTTTATATTTTATTTATTTATTTTTCTATTTTTTGCTAATTTTACTTGCCAGTATCGCCTCATGATGTAACCTCAACAAGGGAGTCTAATGAAGCTGTTCATTTACTAGCCAAATTTTCTTTAACCTATAACAGAACAATCACATGGTCTTCAATTTCCTCTTTTCTATTCAATTAATTTCTCACGAGATGGACTCGTTGATTGATGAATGAATTTGCTTTCGGACTTTCAAAATATAAAATAAAATTTCTACTTAATTCCGCTAATTTTTGCCTTAGCCCCTACAAGGAGCCCAGATTTCCTACTCACTTTTCCTGCCAATTCTCTACCCTTCCTCAATTGCAGACACACATACCTCATATCATAATAGAGATGTGTGGACCCAATTCACTGCAGGTAGAAAGTGGGTAGGAAATCCAGAGTGCCCTACAAGCAAATAAATCCATAAAAATAGGGGTGTTTTTATATTACCTCTGCTAAACCACATTGAATCAAATCAAAATTACTGGTTTGGTCTGACCTGAACTTAAAAACAGTTTGATTTAGTCTGAAAATTTAAGGTAACTTATTGATTTGGTTGAAACTAAAGTGTAATTTCATAAAATTGGTTTGATTTTTCAAACCAAATAAAATTAACACCCCATCATAAAATTGGTTGAGTTGAATAGTTGATTGAAACTAAAGTGTAATTTCATTATAACTTCTTGTTTATTTCTTTTTGAATTATTTACTAGAATCCAAGTCATCTATGAATGGTATGTTGATGTGAATACCTAGCAATAAAGAGCTTTTACCTTCGTAGCTTTCTTTAGGCTGCATTTGGGATCGGTGTAAATAAAAAACAGTGTAAAAGTTCACACTGGTTTGATTTTGTCTGCATTTGGAAGGAGAGTGTAATCATGATCAACGTAAGACTCCACTCCGATTCAGTTTTGTGTATGGATGGAGTAGAGTTTTACGTCGATAAACGATGTAAAACTATCAAAAGTAAAGTTTTACATCGATTATCGATATAAATATTACATCGATTTTATCAATGTAAAATTTTACACTCTTCACCTATCACGTTTTTCAAAAAACAACAATCACTTTTACATTGATGACGTTTTACACTGATTCCAAACACAACTTATAATCTTCAATGATAGTTTGTTAGTTCTTATGTCTCATTTCTATCAAATATGAAATAACTGAAGTGGTTGAGAAATCTTCATCAGTTTGCTTTCTATACAAGGTTCAAAAGTTGGTGGGTTTTTTTGTTTTCTTATTTAATGGTTTGGCATATAGGATCACAAATCATAATCGTTGGATTGGATTATATTTTGAGTTCAGATTAGCTACATTTCATGGCTGTGTTAGGGGCAGTTTAAACAATAATAACGCCTTACATCAGCATACACCATGGCGTGGGTTGTAATTTTTTGTTAAACAGCCTCTGATAATTTAAAATGTCTTTTTTTTTTTATTATTTTCTGGGATATTATCTAAAATTCACCATGATTTTTTTACATTTCTTTTAAATTGGCTATGATTTTTCAAAACCTCCAAGAAGTCCCCTATTAGTGAGTTTTTATAGTCCAAAATTCACCTTCCGTCGTATCAATGTTAGTGATCATTAATAAAAGTTGTTCGCATAATCATTTAAACAATCTAAATGACCAAAATATCCTTGAGCAAACATTCAGCCTTATTTAGATGCCTTATATTACTTGTTCCCAGGTAATGGCCATGGTATTGTTTAGAGTAGGCTTCTACTGCATTATCTTTCAGTTACTTAGATTCACCTTGCAATTAGACTTATTCATGGGCTGGGTTCGGGCTTGGATTTTGTCAAAATTTGAATGGGCCCGACCCAAGGCTTGAGCCCAACACAATGGAAAATCAGGCTCAAAGCCCGGGCCATTAACAGGTCTACTTGCAAACAAGGTTCAAAGTATTGGAAACACCAAGTGTATTAGAAAGACAATTTTAAGAGACGTATCGGGATATGTCTTGAATACACATGCGTATCGGAAAAAATTAAGATATGCATGAAAACAATATAAATACATAAATAAATCATAAAAGTACATCAATAACACTAAATATAAGACCCCAATGAGATATATATACATTAAAATAATATATTTTAATGGTTTTATGAAGAAATAAATTGTAGTTAATTATAATTTCATTGAAAAAACCTATGTGTTAGACAGTTTCGTATGCCCTTAACTTCAATCAAAATGATGTACTTTATGACTTTACTGTAAATGAATAAAAGTGCATATTTGATTCATGTTCTCTTGGTATGTTTCAGTGTAATACCCTTAAACTGGACACTTAATGAGACTCGTGTTAGTTTAGAATGTTCATAGCTAGTGGGTCAGTCTGGGGAGACCTATCCTGACAAGGCTGACACTGTGGTGCCACCAAGTCGGTTGGGGTGGCTTGTCTCAGTTACCGGGCTGAGACCCTAGGCACATACAGTGTAGGATTAATTGAATCTTTGAACTGGACCAGATTTCCAGTATTGCCCTGGACCTTGGAGATTGATGGGAAAAACTAGAAAGTTACACCCGACCCCTAGACTCGATTATGATACTGCACTAGGTGTCGGATTGGGCTGTCTTTGATGTACTAATTAGTGAGATCCTTAGCGGGGGTCAAAACATGGGTATGTTGGGACAGTCTGAGAATTCATCTGAGTGGGTGATCATAGTGACAAGATCAGCCCCTTTGTCGGACAAAGGTAATGATCGGGGATGCACTCTCACTGATGGAAACCAAGACTGCCGGTAGCCGATTTCAATCATTGAGATTTGTTTTGCAAAATATATTTTATATGAGATATAAAAGTATATAAATTATGGTTTCGAAATGATTTGCAAAAGGTTTTAATTCTCGAGATCCATAGTAGAGAGAGTGCAACACTGTTCCTTGCAGCCGAGGGAGAGGTCCTTTCTTGTCGGGTAGTGTATGATCATTATGGGCTGAGAGGTTAAGTGTAAGACCATTAAAGATAATACCTGATGGGCTAATCTTGCATCTGCCCACAGTCCCTGGGTGTTACAAGGTGGCTTGGCCCAGGGACACTTAGGGTAAGTGTTGGGACCATAGAGCCCATCTGATGGGTTTCAGGGGTTGCACTGTCCATAACAGTGTATTCGGCCAGGCCTTGTAACAAAGGTTGGGCTGAACCCATGTGGCTGATGTGTAGATTAATGTTTTGGTCCCACGCCATACAAGGAAGCCCAACTGGGTAGCAGTTTGGAAGGCTAAATGAATACATAACCTTAAATGGACCTTAAGCCCATTTCGAACTGGGCTAATTTGATTAGTCACTTAAGGGGCGAATTCTGAGATGGACCAGTTGATAGGATTGGGCCCACACCCTATCCACTTAGAGAGTCCAAGATCTAAATAAGATTTAGATATGGAAACTTCCTAATTAGATTAGGAGATGGCTGATCTAATCTGTAGATAAGATAAGGGTTAGCCCTTATCTTAAAGGGACTTCTAATCCATATATGATTTGGGTTAGGAACTCCTAATGGGATTAGGAGCTGACCCCTTTAAGTCTATAAAAGGAAGAGGGGGCGGTAGCCTTTAGACATCAATCAATCACAAGCAAGCAATAGATAGTCTTGCCTTTAGAGCTGAAATCACAGAAGAGAGAATTCTACACCCTACAAATACTCTCTTGCCGCCTCCTTCCTGCAGCCGCTGCCTATAGCAGTTCGATCACCACTTCTTGGGAGAAATCAGGATTGGATCTTGATTCCAATCTTTTGGAGAAAAGATTGGTGGGAGTTGTATTCACAAGCCGTCTAGGTGATTCTTGAGAAGGATCAAGTTCTTTTGGAAGAACTTGGGCGTGAACACCTCCATTGGGAGATACTACTTCTCTGTATCAGGTATTATCTCTCCCTACTCCTTTTGGTTCAAATCTGGTTCAATTTATAGTTCAATAATGATATTTGAAAATATAATTTTCTAAATAGGGAATTTGATTCCCAGTTGAAGGGAGAGAAAAAAATTTTGGAATTCGCCCCCTTATTCCACAATCTTTGGGCGTCCATGTGATGGATTTCCTATCCCTTCAGTGGTATCAGAGCCATGGTTCAAATCTTGAACCATTCTATTTCAAATCTGAACCTACGCAAATAGGGAGAAGGCGTTCTACCCAATTTGCGCAGATATGGGTTTTGGGAAATTTGTTCCCAAAACAGATGGGCAAATAATCTGAAATTAATTTTATATAAATCTAATTATTATTTATAATAATTCTTTATAATTTTCTGGATTTTTGGGTTGTTCGCACAAGAGGAGATCGAATTCTTGGTTTGCGTAGAGAGAACTGCAAGATTTGCAGTTTCTTGAATTTATTTATTACATTTGGTCTGTAAATAATTTTTTTTTTATTTTTAGACTCAATGTATAGGCATTCGATCTGATGTAATAATTAATAGAAATAGGATTTCTATTTATTTTTATTTTGGATCGAAGATGGCGGCGCAGAAAGGGAGATTTCGCAGATGGGAGACATAGAATCTGCGATTTGCAGTACTGCAATCTATGATCTAACCTCTGTTTTGCAGGATGGAGTGTGCGAACAACCTTGATTAACTGATTCTTGTTTTTCTTTTATCAGTTATTTAATTTTAGATTATTTTCTTGAATTAAGGATTTAATTAAAGATCAAACCCTAGACCCATTCGAACCAAGATTGGTTCAAACTATTTGGACCAAATCTAGGGTTTAATGAAGGCTGAAAGTCAGCCCTAATTTTCCCACTAATGGGCCCGAGGATAGATATTTAATTAAATGGTTAATTCAACTCAACCTGTAAAGGCCCAGTTTTAAATAGTTAAAACTGCTAAAAGCCCACTTCAAAGGATAAAGCTACATGGGCCGAACTGGATAACCTTAATTCAGCCCATATACCTAGATAATATTAACGATTAATATTATGGATTTTCAATGGGCTTCCAATGGGCCTTACAGATAATTAATTGATTGGATCAATTTATCCCTGCATGAGATGTTTGGATGTGTGATGTGCTCCGTACATGGGCCATAAGTGCTTGGCCCATGCTCATTCGATAGTGGCTCTTGCGCACACCATGGCTGAATGCACATCATTGCCATGGTGTCCCTTCTGGTCATTGGATGACCTCCCTCAGTGGTGGGCCCCACACCTCATCGAGAGGTTACGTGCGGAACCCTAGCCGATTAAAGGCCCACCGAAATTTGACTTTATGAAAGTAAGTGGGAGCCACTTTGGTTTGACCTAAATCAAACTAGGGCGTAATTAACTGTTCCCTCCAGCCAATATGAGTGCAAGTGACAGAGAGATTCATATGATGAACTCTCTAAAGGCCTTCCATCATTAGTATGAGGATGAGTCCTTCAGTAATGAGGAAATGCACCAGAAAATGGGCTATCCATTTGCTGTTGGGCTTGTCTGAGTGTTTCATAAGATGATAGGGGCGTCATAGACCGATGTGAGAGGGGTTTCACCAAAAAATGGGAACTCTCTCACGGTACCTTGGTGTTCACGAATATGATGGGAAAGCACTCACTAGATAGAAAGGTTTACCTGAAAACGGCTCTGAACCTTGTTTGACAGAGGTCAAAGGGAAAACTCATATGATGAGTGGATATGATCCTTCACAGAAAGGTGGTGGGGTTATGCAGCTGAAACAATTGGCTCCATGCACCCTATGTGATTTCTCACATTTCCAGAGACAACCCGTAGTTTCCGTCACTGAGAAAGGAGGGAAATCTCAGAGATGAATAAATGGAAATGGATCGTAGATTAAAATCCATATCTATGAAATGAACAAGATTCAAATTAGGTTGTGGACTGATGTTTGCTCTTTTATCAGAAAATGGCAAACGGATCTTTTGCAAAACTGCTTGATGACAACAAGTTGAAGGGCCCAAACTATGCTGACTGGTACAGGAACCTTATGCTGGTCCTAGCTTCTGAAAAGCTGGACAAAGTGGCAAAGAATCCTGCCCCGGAGCGTCCGGGTGATAGGGCTTCTGAGGCCCGAAGGAGAGACTATCAAGAATGGGAGGAGAAAAACTCCCTTGCCCGGTGTTACATCATTGCCTCATTAGACAACCCGATACAGAGGCAGTTCGATCAGATCGAACTTGCCAATGACATATTGGACAGTTTGAGGTTGATCTATGAAGAGCTGAATCGTTCTACTCGACAAAAGGTCTTGAAACAGTTCATGACCGCACAAATGTCCAAGGGTCAACAAGTTCACGACCATTGTCTTCGGATGATGGGATACATCAACGAACTGGAGGCTCTTGGATCAGGGCTGGACCTTGCTACCCAGATAGATGCTATCCTTAACTCTTTGCCTCCTTCCTTTAATCCGTTCATCATGAACTATAACATGAACAAGCTGAATGTCAGCTTGCAAGAGCTTAGCAATATGTTGCAAAGAGCCGAAGAACTAATTAGAAAGGATGAGCCTATAGCTATGCTTGTTGAAGCTAGCAAAACGGGCAAGAGAATGAGGAAGGCAAAGAAGCCTTAAAAGAAAGCCACTAAGGGTAAGAAGCAGAAGAAAGACAAAGCATCGGATGCCTGTCACTTATGCAAGAAGACCGGCCACTGGAAAAGGAATTGTCCTGCCTACTTGGAATCCAAGAAAGGTAATTTCGAAACTTGTGTCATAGAAACCAATTTATTGGTAGCTTCTACGTCCTGGTGTATTGACTCCGGGGCTTCAACTCATGCGTGTAACTCACTGCAAGGGTTGAAGGTAAGCAGAAGGCTGGGTGAAGGAGAAGTCACTCTCTACTTGGGGACTACTGCAACTGTTGCAATCGCGGCAATAGGAACCGTGGAGTTAATTTTTAGAGAAGGAAAATTTGTCTTTATGTACAAAATTTAAGAAGAAATTTGATTTATGTTTCAAAACTGTGTGTAGATGGTTATTCTGTCTTCTTTAGTAATGCGATTACTATTAAAAAAATAACAGATTCATCGCATACGGGGAACTGGAGAATGGTCTCTATGTTCTACATCCTTCTCTAGAAACTGACATAACCGAAACCACGTCGTCTGAAATCCCCAAGAAGAGAGCCCGTGATACAGATAATCCCACGTATCTGTGGCATTACCGACTTAGCCACATCGGTGTTGACCGAATCACAAGGTTGGTAAAGGATGGTCCTTTGGATTTTCTAACTGTAAAAGATCTTCCCACCTGTGAGCTTTGCCTGTAAGGCAAGATGACGAAATGGCCATTTAACGGTAAGCCTGAAAGATTTACAGGCACACTTGACCTAATACATACTGATGTATGTGGTCCCCTGAGTGTTAGGACACGGAATCAACACGTGTATTTCATCACCTTCATAGATGATTTCTCACGATATGGTTATGTGTACCTAATGAGACACAAGTCTGAATCCTTTGAAAAGTTCAAAGAGTTTAGACAAGAGGTCGAGAAACAATTGGGGAGAGAAATTAAAGCCCTTCGATCTGATCAAGGTGGCAAGTATCTCTTTGACAAATTCAGGGACTACTTAAAGGATAATGGGATAGTATCACAATTATCTCTTCCTGCTACACCACAACTTAACGGTGTTTCGGAGAGGAGGAATAGAACCTTATTGGATATGGTCCGGTCACTTCTCATACACTCAGAGTTACCCACATCCTTTTGAGGTTACGCATTAGAGACTGCGATTTACGTGCTGAATCGGGTTCCAACCAAATCAGTTCCGAACACTCCATATGAACTTTGGACCGGAAAGAAACCAAGTGTCAGACACTTGATGATTTGGGGTTGTCCAGCACATGAGTGCAAACAAATTGGAATCTAAAACCAGCCGTTGCCTATTTGTGGGCTACCCAAAAGGCTCTGTAGGTTACCTATTCTATGACCCAAGTGAACAGAAAATGTTTTGCAGTCGAAATGCCCAATTCATGGAGACCGATTACATCCTGGACACCATCATCAGAAATTTGTTCTTGATGAGGAGAGCTCAGGAGCAGTGGGAGATGTTCCACAAGTTCCAGGTAGTGACCAACCTAGAAGATCCACTTGGGTATCCAGGTCACCAGTCCGTTATGGTTATGACCAGGATAGTTACTTGGTGGAAATCTTGACTAGTGAGGAGGATCCCGTGACTTACGCGGAAGCTATGTTGGACATAGATTCCCAGAAGTGGGTGGAGGCCATGAGAGCAGAGATGGACTCAATGGAGACCAATGGAGTCTGGACTCTAGTAGATTCGCCCTCCGGGGTAAAAGCAATCGGTTGCAAATGGATTTACAAGCGGAAGAAGGGCCCCGATGGTAGGGTTGAGACCTTCAAAGCTCGTCTAGTGGCGAAAGGGTACATTCAGAAAGAGGGCATCGACTATGAGGAAACCTTTTCGCCTGTGGCCATGCTTAAATCCATTAGGATCCTGTTAGCTATAGAAGTGTACCATGATTATGAGATTTGGCAAATGGATGTCAAAATTGCATTCCTGAATGGAGATCTTACTGAAGATATCTATATGCAGCAGCCGCAAGGCTTCATAGCTGCGGGTCAGGAAAACATGGTATGTAAACTCAATAGATCCATTTATGGACTTAAGAAAGCTTCTAGAAGTTGGAACATCCGTTTTGACTCTGCTGTCAAATCGTTTGACTTCAACCAGAATTCGGATGAACCCTGTGTTTACAGGAAGTACAGTGGAGATAAGGTTACCTTCTTGGTTCTGTATGTAGACGACATTCTACTTATTGGGAATGATGTAGGAATGTTGACTACGGTGAAAGTATGGATTTCATAGCAATTCTCCATGAAAGATTTTGGAGAATCCTCCTATATACTGGGTCTTCGACTCTATAGAGATAGATCGAAGTGGATAATAGGATTATCCCAATCTGCCTACATTGACAAAATAGTCAAAAGATACAGCATGGAAAACTCTAAGAAAGAAAATGTTCCTTTCAGGCACGGAGTCACTCTCCAAGAAGATGTCTCCCAAGACTTCTGAGGAGATTGATGGCATGAAAGGCGTTCCCTATGCCTCTGCCGTGGGGAGCATCATGTATGCCATACTGTGCACTCGTCTTGACATTGCTCAGGCAGTGAGTGTAGTAAGTAGATTTTAGGCCAACCTAGGGCTGGAGCACTGGACTGCTGTGAAAAACATACTTAAGTACCTTCGAAGGACAAAAGAGTTTTGTCTAGTATTCGATGGTAATTCACTACAGATTCAAGAGTATACAGATGCCGATTTCCAGTCGGATCCAGATGATAGAAAGTCTACATCTGGATATGTTTTCACGACAGGATCGTATGTTGTTTCCTGAATGTCAGCAAACAGGGGTCCTAACTAGCAAATTAATAGTCCACAACCCAAACCGAACACATTTCCGTAAGTGAGGCTGCCTTATGAATGAAGGTATTCATTCCTGAATTTGGAATTCAGCACATCACCCATTCCACTGTTGTATGACAACATTGGACCTACGGAAGGATGATAGTAAGAGGTAGCATCAGCGGAGAATGTGGTAGCCCCATTAACTAAGCCACTGCCACAGAAATTGTTTGAGAAACACGTGGAAAGCATGGGACTCCAGTTAGAACTTGATTGGACCTAAGTGCAAGTGGGAGCTGTTAGACAGTTTTGTATGCCCTTAGCTTCAATCAAAATGATGTACTTTATGAGTTTATTGTAAATGAATAAAAGTGCATATTTGATTCATGTTCCCTTGG
Source organism: Nelumbo lutea (assembly GCF_056320005.1). Classification (NCBI taxonomy): domain Eukaryota; kingdom Viridiplantae; phylum Streptophyta; class Magnoliopsida; order Proteales; family Nelumbonaceae; genus Nelumbo; species Nelumbo lutea. The sequence continues at coordinate 65,254,378 of NC_142687.1, read as the reverse complement.
TATGTTTCTGTGTAATACCCTTAAACTGGACACTTAATGAGACTCGTATTAGTTTATAATGTTCACAGCCAGTGGGTCGGTCTGGTAGACCTATCCTGACAAGGCTGACACTGTGGTGCCACCAAGTCGGTTGGGGCTTGTCTCAGCTACCGGGGTTAGATCCTAGGCACATACAGTGTAGGATTAATTGAACCTTTGAACTGGACCAGATTTTCAGTATTGCCCTGGACCTTAGAGATTGATGGGCAAAACTGGAAAGTTACACCCGTCCCCTAGACTTGATTATTATACTGCACTAGGTGTCGGATTGGGCTGTCTTTGATGTACCAATCAGTGAGATCCTTAGCGGGGGTCAAAACATGGGTATGTTGGGACAGCCTGAGAATTCATCTGAGTGGGTGATCATAGTGACGGGATCAGCCCCTTTGTCGGACAAAGGTAATGATCGGGGATGCACTCTCATTGATGGAAACCAAGACTGCCGGCAACCGAATTCAATCGTTGAGATTTGTTTTGCAAAATATATTTTATATGAGATATAAAAGTATATAAATTATCGTTTCGAAATGATTTGCAAAATGTTTTAATTCCCGAGATCCATAGAAGAGAGAGTGCAACACTGTTCCCTGCAGCCGAGGGAGAGGTCCTCTCTTGTCGGGCAGTGTATGATCATTATGGGCTGAGAGGTTAAGTGTAAGACCACTGGGGATAATACCTAATGGGCTAATCTTGCATCTGCCCACAATCCCTGGGTGTTACAAGGTGGCTTGGCCCAGGGACCACTTAGGGTAAGTGTTGGGCCCATAGAGCCCATCTGATGGGTTTCAGGGGGTGTACTGTCCATAACAGTGTATTCGGCCAGGCCTTGTAACAAAGGCTGGGCTAAACCCATGTGGCTGATGTGTAGATTAATGTTTGGGTCCCACACCATACAAGGAAGCCCAAGTGGGCAGCAGTTTGGAAGGCTAAATGAATATATAACCTTAAATGGGCCTTAAGCCCATTTCGAACTGGGCTAATTTGATTAGTCACTTAAGGGGCAAATTCTGAGATGGATCAACTTGTTAGACAGTCTTGTATGCCCTTACCTTCAATCGGATTTTGATGTACTTTTCTTATTTAGTGGAAATAAATTAAAGTGCATGTTTGATTCATGTTGTTCGGTATAATTCTGTGTAAAACCCTAAAACTAGACACTTATAGAAACTTGTGTTAGTTTTAAATGTTCACAGCCATTGGATAAGTCTAGGGAGATTTATCCTGCCAAGGCTGATACTAGTGTGCCACCAAGTGTTGGGATGGCTTGTTTCGGCCATCAGGGTAAGACCCAAGGCACATGCAGTATAGGATTGCTTGAACCCTTGAACCGGACCGGATTTTTAGTATTGCCCTAGACCTTGGAGACAGATGGGCAAAACTGGAAAGTTACACCTAACCCCTAGACTCGATTATGACACATCACTAGGTGTCGGATTGGGCTGTCTTTGATATGCCAATCAGTGAGATCCTTGGTGGGGGTCAAAACCTAGACATGTTGGGGTAGTCTGAGAATTCATCTGAGTGAGTGGTCATAGTGACAGGATCAGCCCCTTTGTCGGACAATGGTAATGATCGGTAATGCACTCTCTCTGCTGGAAACCAAACTGTCGGCAGTTGATTTCAATCATTGGAATTTTGTTTTGCAAAATAAGATATATATATATATATATATATATATATATATATATATGTATGTATGGTTTCAAAATATTTGCAAAAGGTTTTAATTCCCAGGATCCATGTGAGTAGAGAGTCAGGCACTGTTCCTTGCAGCCGAGAGAGAGGTCTTCTCTTGTCGGGCAGTGCTTGATCATTAAGGGCTGAGAGGTTAAGTGTAAGACCATTTAGGATAATACCTGATGGGCTAATCTTGCACCTGCCCACAGTCCTTGGGTTTTTATTAGATGGCTTGGCCCAGGGACCACTTAATGTAAGTGTTGGGCCCATAGGGTCCATGTGATGGGATCAAGGGGGTCATTGAGTCTTTTAGTGAATTCGGCTGGGCCTTGTAATAAAGGCTGGGCCGAACCCATGTGGTTGGTGTGTAGATCAATGCTTGGGTCCCACACCATACAAAGAAGCCCAACTGGCAGTAGGTTGGAAACTAGTTAAACACTGAACACTTAATGGGCCAAAAGCCCATTTCGAACTGGGCTGATATGATCACCAGTTCATAGGGCGAATCTGAGATTAGTGTTAGTAAAAGGATTGGGTCTTTGACCTTATCCACTCTAAGAGACCAAATTCAAATTAGATTTGAATCTAGTAACCTCCAGATAAGATCAGGAGTTAACTAACTTAATCTGCAGATAGGATTAAGATTAACCTCTATCCAAATACTGATTTGGATTGGGATAACTCCCAAAATATTGGGAGGTCTCTTAATCAAGAAGAAAGAGGAGAAAACCCTAGCAGAAATATCAGATTTCGAACTAGGGGTTTTGAGTATGCAAGAAACACATCCTGCAATCTGAGATTTGATCTCTCATAGACTCCAGAGAGAAGAGACAATTCTGCCCTCTTCGTCCCTGGACTTCTCCTCCTTCAGCCGCCGCCACTACCTGTTGGAAGATTGGATCTTTGCAGCAACAGGAAGTCAAGAAAGCAGTTCTTGACAATAGTCTTGCAAGAAAGACACTATGATTCGATGTTCATGGTTTCCAAAGGGTTCTTGTGTAGAATCCAGTGTGTAGGACGCACCCTGCTGGTTCCGTTCCATTCACAACTGTGTCATCTTCAGCAGGAGCGGATCTTGGTTACTTCTTTGGGCGTGAACACCAACTTTGGGAGATATTATTTCTCCGTATCAGGTATAATCCTTCCTGTTTCCTTTTGGTTCAGATCTGGTTTGTTTTTGGTTCAAGTAAGATCCTTGAATAATGTATTCTAAATTTAGGGAATATGATTCCCAGTTGGAAGAAGGTAGGAAAATTTTTTGAAATTCGCCCACCATTCCGCACTTTTCTTGGCGTCCATTAGATGGATCCTACCATTCTTTCAGTGGTATCAGAGCCACAGGTTCGAATCTTGAACAAAAAAAAATTAGATCTGACCTTGCGCAGATGAACAAAAAATGTTATGCCAAGATCTACGCAGATTGCTTTCCTTTTTTTTTTTTCAATAAATGGTTTCTTGTTAAGAGCGTTTGATCTGAAATTAATTTTGTTAACTCCAAAAAATTTATTTAGAATTGTTCTTTATTTATTTTTGATTTAATGGACTGTTCGAACCTGGATTCGGTCTGTAAATAATTTTTTTTTTTATTTTTGTAGACTGAATGTATAGGATTTGATCAAGAATGTAATTAATTAATAGAAATAGGATTTCTATTTTTTTATTTATTTTCTTGATTAAAGAAGAAGGAAGAAGATGGTGGCGCTGGAGATTTGTAGATGGAGAAATCACATACTACGATATACTGTTTATGAAACCGTAACTTTTGTGATTAACCTCTATTTTGCAGGTGGTACGAACAATCCATATTTTTTGATTTGTGATTGTCTAAAATAAAAAATTATTAATTTTAGATCTCTCTTGATTTAATTCTTGAATTGAAAACCAGTTTTGGATCTTTTCAGACTAGATTGGACCAAAATTGTTTAGACCGAATATGAGATTCGAAGGGGGCTGTTTTTTAGTCCATTTTTCTCACACTGATTATTCCAAATCTGATGTTCAATTACAGGGATTAATTCAGCCCACATGTAAAGCTCAGTTTTAAAGGGTTAAAACTGCAAAATCCCATTGTTGTGAGAAAAGTTGTATGGGCCGAATTGCTAACTGCAATTCAGCCCATACACCTAGTAAACATTAATTGTTAATGCTTTAAGTTTTAAATGGGTCATTCGATGGGCTTTACAGCAGTTAATTGATTGGATCAATTCTTCCTTTACATGTGATGTTTGGATGTATGATGTGCTGCGACCATGGGCCATAAGCACTTGGCCCATGTTAACTCGTTAGTGGCTCTTGCGCACACCATGGCTGAATGCACATCATTGCCATGGTGTCCCTTAAGGTCATTGGATGATCCCTCTCTACTTGGTGAGCCCCACAACCCTGAAAAGGGATGCGTACGAAACCCCTAGCCGATTGAGGCCCACCAGAAATCTGGCTTTATGAAAGCTAGTGGGAGCCACTTTGGTTTGACCTAAATTAGAACTAGGGCATAATTTTGTTCCCTCCAAGCAAATATGAGTGCATGTGATAGGGAGATCCATTTGATAGACTCTCTAAAGGCCTTCCGTCATTAGCACAATGATGGGTCCATCAGTAATGAGGAAACGCACCATAAAATTGGGCTATCCATTTGCTGTGGAATCTATTAGAGTGTTTCATTAGATGATAGGGACGTCATAGACCGATGTGGGAGGGGCTTCACCAGAAAATGGGAACTCTCTCACGGTACCTTGGCGTAACCTGAATATGATGGGTGTGCACTCACTGGACAGAAAGGTTTACCTGAAAATGGCTCTAAACCTTGTCTGATAGAGGCCAAAGAGAAACTCATCTGATGAGTGGATATGATCCGTCACAGAAAGGTGGTGGGGTTACGCAGCTGAAACAGTTGGCTTCACGCACCCTATGTGATTTCCCACATTTCCAAAGACATTCTGACATCTCCGTCACTGAGAAGGGAGGGAAAATCTCAGAGATGAATAAATGGGAATGGGGCATAGATTAAAAGCCATATCTATGTAGGTAACATGAATCAAACTAAGGTTGTGGACTAACGTTTTTGCTGTTTTATCAGAAAATGGCAAACGGTCAATTTGCAAAGCTTCTAGATGATAACAAGCTTAAGGGCCCAAACTATGCCGACTGGTACAGAAATCTTATGCTGGTCCTAACTTCTGAAAAGTTAGATAAGGTGGTGAAAAATCCTACTCCAGAACGTTCGGGTGATAGGGCTTCTGAGGCCCGTAGGAGGGACTACCAAGATTGGGAGGATGCGAACTCCCTAGCCCGCTGCTTTGTCATTGCCTCATTAGACAACTCAATACAGAGGCAGTTCGATCAGATCGAACTAGCCAAGGACATATTGGACAGTCTAAGAACAATGTATAAAGAGCAAAACCATTCTACTTGATAGAAGGTCCTGAAATTGTTCATGACCGCGCAGATGTCCAAGGGGCAGAAAGTTCATGACCATTGTCTTCGGATGATGGGATACATTAATGAACTTGAAGCTCTTGGATCCGGGTTAGATCTTGCCACGCAAGTGGATGCTATCCTGAATTCTTTGCCCTCTTCCTTCAGTGCGTTCACTATGAACTACAATATGAATAAACTGAATGTCAGCGTCCAGGAACTCAGCAATATGTTGCAGAGGGCCGAGGATCTTTTAAAGAAGGATGAGCCTGTGGTTATGCTTGCTGAAGCTAACAGATCGGGCAAGAAAAAGAGAAAGGCAAAGAAGCCCCAGAAGAAAGCTGCCAAACCCAAGAAGCAGAAGAAGAACAAGGCATCAGATGTCTGTCACTTTTGCAAACAGATCGGCCACTGGAAGAGGAACTGTCCTGCCTACCTGGAATCTAAGAAAGGTAACATCAAAACTTGTGTCATAGAAACTAATATGTTAGTTACTTCTGTGTCCTGGTGTGTTGACTCTGGGGCTTCAACTCATGCGTGTAAGTCACTGCAGGGGTTCAAAGTTAGCAGAAGATTGAGTGATGGCGAGGTGACACTATTCTTGGGAACGACTGCAAGTGTTGCAGCTGCGGCGATAAGAACTGTAGAATTAGTTTTTAGAGAAAGAGTCCTTGTACTTAAAGATTGTCTTTATGTACAGAACTTGAGAAGAAATTTAATTTTTGTTTCTAAACTGTGTGCTGATGGATATACTGTTTATTTTAGTAATATGATTACTGTTAAACGGAATAACAAATTCATCGCATGCGGGGAACTAGAGAATGGTCTCTATGTTCTACATCCTTCTCTAGAAACGAACCTAACCGAAACTACGTCGGTCAAAAATCCTAAGAAAAGGAATCGTGATACAATTAATCCCACGTGCCTCTGGCATTACTGACATGGCCATATCAGTATTGACTGAATCACAAGACTGGTAAAGGATGGTCCTTTGGATTTTCTAACCGTAGAAAATCTTCCCACTTGTGAGCCTTGCCTTCAAGGTAAGATGACTAAGCGGCCATTTGACGGTAAGCCTGAAAGATCTGGAGGCACACTTGACCTAATACATACTGATGTATGTGGTCCCCTGAGTGTTAGGACACGGAATCAATATGTGTACTTCATCACCTTTATAGATGATTTTTCACGATATGGTTACGTGTACCTAATGAGACACAAATTTGAATCCTTTGAAAAGTTCAGAGAGTTCAGACAGGAAGTCGAGAAACAGTTAGGGAGAGAAGTTAAGGCCCTTCGATCAGATCGAGGTGGCAAGTATCTTTTTGACGATTTCAGGGACTACTTAAAGGACAATGGGATAGTGTCACAACTACCTCCACCTGCTACACCACAACTCAATGGTGTTTTAGAGAGGAGGAATAGGACCTTGTTGGACATGGTCTGGTCACTTCTTGTATGCTCAGAATTACCCACATCCTTTTGGGGATATGCATTAGAGACTGCTATCTACGTGTTGAATCGGGTTCCAACCAAATCAGTTCCAAAAACTCCATATGAACTATGGACCGGAAGAATGCCATGTGTAAGACACTTGAAGATTTGGGGTTGTCTTGCACACGTTAGAAGAACAAGTGCGGACAAGTTGGAATCCAAAACCAGTTGTTGCCTATTTATAGGTTACCCAAAGGATTCAGTGGGTTATCTATTCTATGACCCAAGTGAGCAGAAAGTGTTCTGCAGTCGAAACGCCCAATTCTTAGAATCTGAATACATCATGGACACTCACCGTCAGGAAATAGTTCTTGATGAGGAGAGCTCAGGAGCAGTGGGAGATGTCCCACAAGTTCCAGGTAGTGACCAACCTAGAAGGTCCACCTGGGTATCCAGACCACCAGTCTGATATGGTTATGACCAGGATACCTACCTGGTGGAAGCCTTGACTAGCGAAGAGGATCCCGTGACTTACGCGGAAGCTATGTTAGACATAGATTCCCAAAAGTGGGTGGAGGCCATGAGAGCTGAGATGGACTCGATGGAGACCAATGGAGTCTGGACTCTAGTAGATCCGCCCTCCGAAATAAAAGCAATTGGTTGCAAATGGATCTACAAGAGGAAGAAGGGCCCTGATGGTAGGATTGAGACCTACAAAGCTCGCTTGGTGGTGAAAGGGTATACTCAGAAAGAAGGCATCGATTATGAGGAAACCTTTTCGCCGGTGGCCATGCTTAAATCCATTAGGATCCTGCTAGTTGTAGCAGCATACCGTAACTACGAGATTTGGCAAATGGATGTCAAAACTGCGTTCCTGAATGGAGATCTTAGTGAAGATATCTACATGCAGCAGCCACAAGGCTTTATTGCTGCTGGTCAGGAACACATGGTATGTAAACTCAACAGATCCATATATAGACTTAAGCAAGCTTCTAGGAGTTGGAACATCCGTTTTGATTCTGCCGTCAAAACGTTTGACTTTGAGCAGAATCCGGATGAGCCCTGTGTTTACAGGAAGTCCAGTGGGGATAAGATTACTTTTTTAGTATTCTACGTGGACGATATCCTACTCATTGGGAATGATGTAGGAATGTTGACTTCGGTCAAGGTATGGATGTCACAGCAGTTCTCCATTAAAGATCTTGGAGAAGCTTCATACATACTGGGTCTTCGACTCTATAGAGATAGATCTAAGCAGATAATTGGATTATCCCAGGCTGCTTACATTCACAAAATTGTCAAAAGGTACAACATGGAAAACTCCAAGAAAGGAAATGTTCCTTTCATACATGGAGTAACTCTCTCCAAGAAGATGTCTCCCAAGACTTCTGAGGAGATTGAGGGCATGAGAGACGTTCCCTATGCCTCAGCCGTAGGGAGCATCATGTATTCCATGCTATGCACTCGCCCGGACATAGCTCAGGCGGTGAGTGTGGTAAGCAGATTCCAGGCTAACCCAGGGCAGGAGCATTGGACTACTGTGAAGTGAAAGGGATGAGAGATCCATCACATGGATGCCCAAAGATTACGGAATAAGGGGCGAATTTCAAAATTTTTTCTCTCCCTTCAATTGGGAATTACATTCCCTATTTCGAAAATCATATTTTCAAGGATCAATTTTTGAACCTTAAACTGAACCAGATCTGAACCAAAAGAAATGGGAGATAATGATACCTGATACGGAGAAGTAATATCTCCCAACAAAGGTGTTCACGCCCAAGGAGGGATCCAAAAACTGCTCCCACTTAAGATGGCGCAGTACAGGATGGAGCAGAATCAGTAGTGTTCTTCCCCAAGAACTCTGTCCTTCGTAAGAAACAGTAGGATGGAACGTGAGCACAGCTTCCTTTTCAATCATTTCTCAAAGAACTGATGTCAAGATCCAATCTTGACTTCTCCCACAGCTAATGATCGAACTGGCGAAAAGGGTGGCATGAGCAGGGAGGCGGCAAGAGAGTATTCGCAGGGTGCAGAATTCTCTCTTCTTGATTTCAGCACTAAAGAGGATCTGATGTGTTTCTTTTTCTCTCTCAAGGCTGCTGCCCCCTCCTTCTTTTTGTCAACTTAAAAATTCAGCTCCTAATCCCATTAGGAGGTGCTTATCCAAATCATATTTGGATCAGCCTTCTCTTCTAATGATAAGGATAAACCCTTATCTTATCTGCAGATTAGATTAGCTTTATCCTAATCCCATTAGGAGGTTTCTAGATCAGAATCACATTCAGATCTGGACTCTCTGAGTGGAAAGGATTAAGACCCTATCCTATCTGCTAATCCATCTCAGAATTCGCCCCTTTAATTAACTAAATAAATAGCCCAGTTCGAAATGGGCTTTAGGCCCATCAAGCTTATGTGCTCACTTAACCTTCCTATCTGCTACTCAGTTGGGCTTCCGTGTATGGCGTGGGACCCAAGCATTGATCTACACATCAGCCACATGGGTTCGGCCCAGCTTTTGTTACAAGGCCTGGTCGAATACACTGTTAAGACAGTGCACCCCCTGAAACCCATCAAATGGGCTCTATGGGCCCAACACTTACCCTAAGTGGTCCCTAGGCCAAACCACCTTGTAACACCTAGGGACTGTGGGTAGATGCAATATTAGCCCATCAGGTATTATCCTCAATGGTCTTACACTTATCCTCTCAGCCCTTAATGATCATACACTGCCCGACAAGAGAGGACCTCTCCCTTGGCTTCAAGGAACAGTGTTGCACTCTCCACTTATATGGATCCCGGGAATTAAAACCTTTTGCAAATATTTTAGAAACCACAATGTATATACTTTTATATCTCATATAAAATATACTTTGCAAAAAAAATTTCAACGGTTGAAATCGGCTGCCGGCAGTCTTGGTTTCCAACAGTGAGAGTGCATCCCCGATCATTACCTTTGTCCGACAAAGGGGCTGATCCTGTCACTATGATCACCCACTCAGATGAATTCTCGGATTGTCCCAACATACCCAGGTTTTGACCCCTGCTAAGGATCTCACTGATTGGTACATCAAAGACAGACCGATCCGACACCATGTGCAGTATCATAATCGAGTCTAGGGGTCGGGTGTAACTTTCCAGTTTTGCCCATCAATCTCCAAGGTCCAGGGCAATACTAGAAATCTGGTCTAGTTCAAAGATTCAATTAATCCCACACTGTATGTGCCTAGGTCCAATCAAATATGCACTTTTATTCATTTACAATAAACTCATAAAGTACATCAATTTTGATTGAAGCTAAGGGCAAACAAAACTATCCAACAGCTCCCACTTGCACTTAGGTCCAATCAGGTACTAGCCGGAGTCCCATGCTTTCCACGTGTTTCTCAAACACTTTTGGTGATAGTGGCTTTGTCAATGGGTCTGCTACATTTTCCGCTGACGCTACCTTCTGAATCAGGACGTCCCCTCTACCAACAATCTCCCGCAGTACGTGGTACTTCCTCTTGATGTGCTTCGACTTCGAGTGGGCTCGTGGCTCCTTAGCCTGAGCAATGGCTCCATTGTTGTCACACAACAATGGAATGGGTGATGTGTCAGACGGAACTACTCCCAACTCACTTGCGGCAATGTACTCGGCCTCGGTCGTGGAGTTTGCAGTGGACCCCTGTTTGCTACTTTTCCAGCAAACAGCACACGATCCTATCATGAAAACATATTCAGATGTAGACTTTCTATCATCTGGGTCTGACTAGAAATCGGCATCTGTATCCCCTTGGATCTGTAGTGAGTTACCGTCGAATACTAGACAAAACTCTTGTCCTTCGAAGGTACTTAAGTATGTTTTTCACAGCAGTCCAATGCTCCTGCCCTGGGTTGGCCTGAAATCTGCTTACTACACTCACTGCCTGAGCTATGTTAGGACGAGTGCACAGCATGGCATACATGATGCTCCCTACGGAAGAGGCATAGGGAACGTCTTTCATGCCATCAATCTCCTCAGAAGTCTTGGGAGACATCTTCTTGGAGAGAGTGACTCCGTGCCTGAAAGGAACATTTCCTTTCTTGGAGTTTTCCATGCTGTATCTTTTGACTATTTTGTCAATGTAGGCAGATTGGGATAATCCTATTATCCACTTCGATCTATCTCTATAGAGTCGAAGACCCAGTATATAGGAGGATTCTCCAAGATCTTTCATGGAGAATTGCTATGATAGCCATACTTTCACCGTAGTTAACATACCTACATCATTCCCAATGAGTAGAATGTCATCTACATACAGAACCAAGAAGGTAACCTTATCTCCACTGTACTTCCTGTAAACACAGGATTCATCCGAATTCTGCTCGAAGTCAAACGATTTGACAGCATAGTCAAAACTGATGCTCCAACTTCTAGAAGCTTGCTTAAGTCCATAAATGGATCTATTAAGTTTACATACCATGTTTTCCTGACCTGCAGCAATGAAGCCTTGCGGCTGCTGCATATAGATATCTTCAGTAAGATCTCCATTCAGGACTACAGTTTTGACATCCATTTGCCAAATCTCATAATCATGGTATGCTGCTACAGCTAGCAGGATCCTAATGGATTTAAGCATGGCCACAGGCGAAAAGGTTTCCTCATAATCGATGCCCTCTTTCTGAGTGTACCCTTTCGCCACCAGACGAGCCTTGAAGGTCTCAACCTTACCATCGGGGCCCTTCTTCCTCTTGTAAATCCATTTGCAACCGATTGCTTTTACCCCAGAGGGCGGATCTACTAGAGTCCAGACTCCATTGGTCTCCATTGAGTCCATCTCTGCTCTCATGGCCTCCACCCACTTCTGGGAAGCTATGTCCAACATAGCTTCCGTGTAAGTCACGGGATCTTCTAGGTTGGTCACTACCTGGAACTTGTGGGACATCTCCCACTGCTCCTGGGCTCTCCTCATCAAGAACAACTTCCTGACGATGGGTGTCCAGGATATAGTCGATTTTCAAGAATTGCTCACTACGACTGCAGAACACTTTCTGCTCACTTGGGTCATAGAATAGGTAACCTACAGAGCCTTTTGGGTAGCCTACAAATAGGCAACGACTGGTCTTGGATTCCAACTTGTCTGCACTCGTTCTCTTAACGTGTGCTGGACAACCCCAAATCTTCAAGTGTCTGACACTTGGTTTCTTTCCGGTCCAAAGTTCATATGGAGTATTCGGAACCGATTTGGTTGGAACCCGATTCAGCACATAAATTGCAGTCTCTAATATGTAACCCCAAAAGGATGTGGGTAATTCTGAGTGTATGAGAAGCGACCGGACCATATCCAATAAGGTCCTATTCCTCCTCTCCGAAACACCGTTAAGTTGTGGTGTAGCAGGAGGAGCTAATTGTGATACTATCCCATTGTCCTTTAAGTAGTCCCTGAATTCGTCAGAGAGATACTTGCCACCTCGATCTGATCGAAGGGCCTTAATTTCTCGCCATAACTGTTTCTCGACCTCTTGTCTGAACTCTTTGAACTTTTCAAAGGATTCAGACTTGTGTATCATTAGGTACACGTAACCGTATCGTGAAAAATCATCTGTGAAGTTGATGAAATACACGTGTTGATTTCGTGTCCTAACACTCAGGGGACCACATACATCAGTATGTATTAGGTCAAGTGTGCTCGTACATCTTTCAGGCTTACCGTTAAATGGCCGTTTCGTCATCTTGCCTTGTAGGTAAGGCTCACAAGTGGGAAGATCTTCTACAGTTAGAAAATCCAAAGGACCATCCTTTACCAACCTTGTGATTCGGTCAACACCGATGTGGCCAAGTCGATAATGCCACAGACACGTGGGATTAACTGTATCACAAGCTCTCTTCTTAGGGATTTCAGCCGACATAGTTTCGGTTATGTTAGTTTCTAGAGAAGGATGTAGAACATAGAGACCGTTCTCCAGTTCCCCGTATGCAATGAATCTGTTGTTTCTTTTAATAGTAATCGTATTACTAAAGAAGATAGAATAACCATCTGCACACAGTTTTGAGACAGAAATCAAATTTCTCCTTAAATTTTGTACATAAAGACAGTCTTTCAGTACAATTATTCTTTCACTAAAAATTAATTCCACGGTTCCTATGGCCGCGGCTGCAATAGTTGCAGTAGTCCCCAAGAAGAGTGTGACTTCTCCTTCACTCAGCCTTCTGCTTACCTTGAACCCCTGTAGTGAGTTACAAGCATGAGTTGAAGCCCCGGAGTCAATACACCAGGATGCAGATGCTATCAACAAATTGGTTTCTATAACACAAGTTTCGAAGTTACCTTTCTTGGATTCCAGGTAGGCAGGACAGTTCCTTTACCAGTGGCCGGTCTTCTTGCAGAAGTGACAGGCATCCGATGCTTTGTCTTTCTTCTGCTTCTTGCTCTTAGTGGCTTTCTTCTGAGGCTTCTTTGCCTTCCTCTTTCTCTTGCCTGTCTTGCCAGCTTCAACAAGCATGGCTACAGGCTCATCCTTTCTAATCAGTTCTTCAGCTCTTTGCAACATATTGCTGAGCTCTTGTAAGCTGACATTCAGCTTGTTCATGTTATAGTTCATGATGAACGGATTAAAGGAAGGAGGCAAAGAGTTAAGGATAGAATCTATCTGGGTTGCAAGGTCCAGCCCGGATCCAAGAGCCTCCAGTTCGTTGATGTACCCCATCATCCAAAGACAATGGTCATGAACTTGTTGACCCTTGGACATTTGTGCGGTCATGAACTGTTTCAAGACCTTTTGTCGAGTAGAACGATTCTGCTCTTCATACATTGTCCTGAGACTGTCCAATATGTCTTTGGCAAGTTCGATCTGATCGAACTGCCTCTGTATCGGGTTGTCTAATGAGGCAATGATGTAACACCGGGCAAGGGAGTTTTTCTCCTCCCATTCTTGATAGTCTCTCCTTCGGGCCTCAGAAGCCCTATCACCCGGACGCTCCGGGGCAGGATTCTTTGCCACTTTGTCCAGCTTTTCAGAAGCTAGGACCAGCATAAGGTTCCTGTACCAGTCAGCATAGTTTGGGCCCTTCAACTTGTTGTCATCAAGCAGTTTTGCAAAAGATCCGTTTGCCATTTTCTGATAAAAGAGCAAACATCAGTCCACAACCTAATTTGAATCTTGTTCATTTCATAGATATGGATTTTAATCTACGATCCATTTCCATTTATTCATCTCTGAGATTTCCCTCCTTTCTCAGTGACGGAAACTACGGGTTGTCTCTGGAAATGTGAGAAATCACATAGGGTGCATGGAGCCAACTGTTTCTGCTGCATAACCCCACCACCTTTCTGTGAAGGATCACATCCACTCATCATATGAGTTTTCCCTTTGGCCTCTGTCAGACAAGGTTCAGAGCCGTTTTCAGGTAAACCTTTATGTCTAGTGAGTGCTTACCCATCATATTCGTGAACGCCAAGGTACCGTGAGAGAGTTCCCATTTTCTGGTGAATCACCTCCCACATCGGTCTATGACGCCCCTATCATCTTATGAAACACTCAGACAAGCCCAACAGCAAATGGATAGCCCATTTTCTGGTGCGTTTCCTCATTACTGAAAGACCCATCCTCATGCTAATGATGGAAGGCCTTTAGAGAGTTCATCTTATGAATCTCCCTATCACATGCACTCATATTAGCTGGAGGGAACAAAATTACGCCCTAGTTTGATTTAGGTCAAACCAAAGTGGCTCCCACTTACTTTCATAAAACCAGATTTCGGTGGACCTTGAATCAGCTAGGGTTCCGCACGTAAACTCTTGATGAGGTGTGGGGCCCACCACTGAGGGAAGTCATCCAATGACCTATAGGGACACCATGGCAATGATGTGCATTCAGCCATGGTGTGCGCAAGAGCCACTGTCGAATGAGCATGGGCCAAGTACTTATGGCCCATGTACGCAGCACATCACACATCCATACATCACATGTAGGGATAAATTGATCCAATCAATTAATCATCTATAAGGCCCGTTGGAAGCCCATTAAAATTCCATAATATTAACCATTAATATTATCTAGGTATATGGGCTGAATTAGGGTTACCCAGTTCAGCCCATATAGCTTTATCCTTTAAAATGGGCTTTTGCAGTTTTAACTATTTAAAACTGGGCCTTTACAGGCTGGGCCGAATTAACCATTTAATTAAATATCAATCCTTAGGCCCATTAGTGGGAAATTAGGGCTGACTCTCAGCCTTGATTAAACCCTAGAATTGGTCCAAACAGTTTTGAACCAATCTTAGTTCGAATGGGTCTAGGGTTTGATTTTTAATTAAATCCTTAATTCAAGAAAATAATCTGAAATTAAATACTGATAAAAAGAAAAACAAGAATCAGTCAAACAGGGCTGTTCGCACAATCCTTCCTACAAAACAGAGGTTAGATCACAGAATGCAGTTTCACAAACTGCAAATCGCAGATAGCATTTCTCTCATCTGCGAAATCTCCTTCTCTGCGAAATCTCCTTTTGTGCGCCGCCAACTTCGATCCAAAATAAAAATAAATAGAAATCCTATTTCTATTAATAATTACATCAGATCAAATACCTATACATTGAGTCTAGAAAATAAAAAAATATCAACAGACCCAAAATAAATCAAGAACTGCAAAATCGCAGGTTCCCTGCGCAAACCAAGAAATCGATCTCCTCTTGTACGAACAACCCATAAATCAAGAAAATTATAAAGAACAATTCTAAATAATAATCAGATTTATTTAAAATTAATTTTAGATTATTTGCCCATCTGTTTTGGGAACAAATTTCCCAAAAACCAAATCTGCGCAAATTGGGTAGAACGCCTTCTCCCTAATTGCGCAGGTTCAGATCTGAAACAGAATGGTTCAAGATTTGAACCATGGCTCTGATACCACTGAAAGGGATGAGAGATCCATCACATGGATGCTCAAAGATTGCGGAATAAAGGGCGAATTTCAAAAATTTTTCTCTCCCTTCAACTAGGAATCACATTCCCTATTTAGAAAATCATATTTTCAAGGATCAATTTTTGAACCTTAAACTGAACCAGATCTAAACCAAAAGAAATGGGAGAGAATGATACCTGATACGGAGAAGTAATATCTCCCAACGAAGGTGTTCACGCCCAAGGAGGGATCCAAAAACTGCTCCCACTTAAGATGGCGCAGTGCAGGATGGAGCAGAATCAGTAGTGTTCTTCCCCAAGAACTCTATCCTTCGCAAGAAACAGTAGGATGGAATGTGAACACAGCTTCCTTTTCAATCCTTTCTCAAAGAACTGATGTCAAGATCCAATCTTGACTTCTCCCACAGCTGGAGATCGAACTGGCGAACAGGGCGGCAAGAGCAGGGAGGCGGCAAGAGAGTATTCGCAGGGTGCAGAATTCTCTCTTCTTGATTTCAGCACTAAAGAGGATATGATGTGTTTCTTTTTCTCTCTCAAGGCTGCCGCCCCCTCCTTCTTTTTGTTAACTTAAAAATTCAGCTCCTAATCCCATTAGGAGGTGTTTATCCAAATCATATTTGGACCAGCCTTCTCTTCTAGTGATAAGGATAAACCCTTATCTTATCTGCAGATTAGATTAGCTTTATCCTAATCCCATTAGGAGGTTTCTAGATCAGAATCACATTCAGATCTGGACTCTCTGAGTGGATAGGATTAAGACCCTATCCTATCTGCTAATCCATCTCAGAATTTGCCCCTTTAATTAACTAAATAAATAGCCCAGTTCGAAATGGGCTTTAGGCCCATCAAGCTTATGTGCTCACTTAACCTTCTTATCTGCTGCTCAGTTGGGCTTCCCTGTATGGCGTGGGACCCAAGCATTGATCTACACATCAGCCACATGGGTTCGGCCCAGCCTTTGTTACAAGGCCTGGTCGAATACACTATTAAGATAGTGCACCCCCTGAAACCCATCAAATGGGCTCTATGGGCCCAACACTTACCCTAAGTGGTCCCTGGGCCAAGCCACCTTGTAACACCCAGGGACTGTCGGCAGATGCAAGATTAGCCCATCAGGTATTATCATCAATGGTCTTACAATTAACCTCTCAGCCCTTAAAAGTATAATGTATATACTTTTATATCTCATATAAAATATACTTTGCAAAACAAATTTCAACGGTTGAAATCGGCTACCGCCAGTCTTGGTTTCCAACAGTGAGAGTGCATCCCCAACCATTACCTTTGTCCGACAAAGGGGCTGATCCTGTCACTATGATCACCCACTCAGATGAATTCTCGGATTGTCCCAACATACCCAGGTTTTGACCCCCGCTAAGGATCTCACTGATTGGTACATCAAAAACAGACCGATCCGACACCTAGTGTAGTATCATAATCGAGTCTAGGGGTCGGGTGTAACTTTCCAGTTTTGCCCATCAATTTCCAAGGTCCAGGGCAATACTGGAAATCTGGTCCAGTTCAAAGATTCAATTAATCCTACACTGTATGTGCCTAGGGTCTCAGCCTGGTAGCTGAGACAAGCCACCCCAACCGACTTGGTGGCACCACTGTGTCAGCCTTGTCAGGATATGTCTCCCCAGACCGACCCACTGGCTGTGAACATTCTAAACTAACACGAGTCTCAATAAGTGTCCAGTTTAAGGGTATTACACAGATACATACCAAGGGAACATGAATCAAATATGCACTTTTATTCATTTACAATAAACTCATAAAGTACATCAATTTTGATTGAAGCGAAGGGCATACAAAACTGTCTAACATGAAGAACATACTTAAATACCATCAAAGGACAAAAGAGTTTTGTCTGGTATTCGATGGTAGTTCACTACAAGTTTTGGGGTATACCGATGCCGATTTCCATTCGGATCCAGATGATAGAAAGTCTACATCTGGGTATGTTTTCGCGATAGGATCGTGTGCTGTTTGTTGGAAAAGCAGCAAACAGGGGTCCACTGCAGACTCCACAACCGAGGCCGAGTACATTGCCACAAGTGAAGCTGCTAAGGAAGCCGTGTGCGTGAAGAAATTCATACACGAATTGGGAGTGATTCCGTCCAGCACATCACCCATCCCATTGTTGTGTCACAACAATGGAGCGATCGCCTAGGCTAAAGAGCCTCGGGCCCACTCGAAGTCAAAGCACATTGAGAGGAAGTACCATGTACTGCAGGAAATCGTTGGTAGAGGGGACATCCTGATTCAGAAGGTAGCATCAGCGGATAATGTGGCAGACCCATTGATTAAGCCACTGACACAGAAGGTGTTTGAGAAACACGTGGAAAGTATGGGACTCCGGCTTGTACCAGATTGGCCCTAAGTGCAAGTGGGAGTAGTTAGACAGCCTTGTATGCCCTTAGCTTCAATCGGATTTTGATGTACTTTTGTTATTTAGTGGAAATAAATTAAAGTGCATGTTTGATTCATGTTGTTTGGTATAATTCTGTGTAAGACCCTAAACCTGGACACTTATTGAAACTTGTGTTAGTTTTAAATGTTCACAGCCATTGGATAAGTCTGGAGAGATTTATCCTGCCAAGGCTGATACTAGTGTGCCACCAAGTGTTGGGATGGCTTGTTTCGGCCATCAGGGTAAGACCCAAGGCACATGCAGTATGGGATTGCTTGAACCCTTGAACCGGACCAGATTTCTAGTATTGCCCTAGACCTTGGAGACAGATGGGCAAAACTGGAAAGTTACACCTGACCCCTAGACTCGATTATAACACATCACTAGGTGTCGGATCGGGCTGTCTTTGATGTGTCAATCAGTGAGATCCTTAGTGGGGGTCAAAACCTGGACATGTTGGGGCACTCTGAGAATTCATCTGAGTGAGTGGTAATAGTGGCAGGATCAGCCCCTTGTTGGACAATGATAATAATCGGTAATGCACTCTCTTTGATGGAAACCAAACTATCGGCAGTTGATTTCAATCGGTAATGCACTCCCAGGATCCATGTGAGTAGAGAGTGCGACACTGTTCCTTGCAGCCGAGAGAGATGTCTTCTCTTGTCGGGCAGTGCTTGATCATTAAGGGCTGAGAGGTTAAGTGTAAGACCATTTAGATTAATACCTGATGGGCAAATCTTGCACCTGCCCATAGTCCCTGTGTTTTTATAAGATGGCTTGGCCCAGGAACCACTTAATGTAAGTGTTGGACCCATAGGGTCCATGTGATGGGCTCAAGGGGGTCACTGAGTCTTTTATTGAATTCGGCTGGGCCTTGTAATAAAGGCTGGGCCGAACCCATGTGGCTGGTGTGTAGATCAATGCTTGGGTCCCACGCCATACAAAGAAGCCCAATTGGGCAGCAGGTTGGAAACTAGTTAAACACTGAACACTTAATGGGCCAAAAGCCCATTTTGAACTGGGCTGATATGATCACCAGTTCATAGGGCGAATCTGAGATTAGTGTTAGTAAAAGAATTGGGTCTTTGACCTTATCCACTCTAAGAGACCAAATTCAAATTAGATTTGAATCTGGTATCCTCCTGATAAGATCAGGAGTTAACTAACTTAATCTGTAGATAGGATTAAGATTAACCTCTATTCAAATACTGATTTGGATTGGGATAACTCCCAAAATATTGGGAGGTCTCTTAATCAAGAAGAAAGAGGAGAAAACCCTAGTAGAAATATCAGATTTTGAACTAGGGGTTTTGAGTAAGTAAGAAACACATCCTGCAATCTGAGATTTGATCTCTCACAGACTCCAAAGAGAAGAGACAATTCTGCCCTCTTCGTCCCTGGACTTCTCCTCCTTCAGCCGCCGCCACTACCTGTTGGAAGATTGGATTTTTGCAGCAACAGGAAGTCAAGAAAGCAGTTCTTGACAATAGTCTTGCAAGAAAGACACTAGGATTCGGTGTTCAAGGTTTCCAGAGGGTTCTTGTGAAGAATCCAGTGTGTAGGATGCACCCTACTGGTTCCGTTCCATCCACAGCTGTGTCATCTTCAGTAGGAGCGGATCTTGGTTACTTCTTTGGGCGTGAACACCAACTTTGGGAGATATTATTTCTCCGTATTAGGTATAATCCTTCCTGTTTCCTTTCGGTTGAGATCTGGTTTATTTATGGTTCAAGTAGGATCCTTGAATAATGTATTCTAAATTTAGAGAATATGATTCCCAGTTGGAAGAAGGTAGGAAATTTTTTTGAAATTCGCCCCCCATTCCGCACCTTTCTTGGCATCCATTAGATGGATCCTACCATTCTTTCACAGCTGATAGGATTGGGCCCATACCCTATCCACTTAAAGAGTCCAAGATCTAAATAAGATTTAGATTTGGAAACTTCCTAATTAGATTAGGAGATGGTTGATCTAATCCGTAGATAAGATAAGGGTTATCCCTTATCTTAAAGGGACTTCTAATCCAGATTTGATTTGGGTTAGCAACTCCTAATGGGATTAGGAGCTGACCCCTTTAAGTCTATAAAAGGAAGAGGGGGCGACAACCTTTACACATCAATCAATCACAAGCAAGCAATAGATAGTCTTGTCTTCAGAGTTGAGATCACAAAAGAGAGAATTCTACACCCTGCAAATACTCTCTTGCCGCTTCCTTCCTACAGCCGCCGCCTACAGCAGTTCGATCTCCAGTTCTTGGGAGAAATCAGGATTGGATCTTGATTCCAATCTTTTGGAGAAAAGATTGGTGGGAGTTGTATTCACAAGCCGTCCAGGTGATTCTTGAGAAGGATCAAGTTCTTTTGGAAGAACACATATTCAGTCAAAATGATAAAACATAATTAATTATTATTATTTTTAATTCTAAAAATATATAAAAATAAAAAAAAGTAATTATAAAAGAAAAAAATTCAGTTACTCTATGGATATGATAGATCATCCATAGAATTATATTATATTCAATCATTGTGATCAAATGATAAAATATAATTAATTATTATTTATTTTTAACTAAAAATAAAAAAAATAAAAAATATTAAAGAAGAAGTTTCATTTGTTCTATGGATATGATAGATAAATCCATATATCTAAAACATATTAAGTCTTTATTGGCAGAGAAAAATTACATTTTCAAATATTTTGTTAATTTATATTGCCCCAAATATCTTCACAAAATTTCCATAGATATACTCATAACACAAAAAATAATTGTAAATTTGATTGTAGAAATGTAGATCAACATAGATTTAAACATTCAAGAAAAAAAAAAGAAATCACAAGATATTATAAAAATTTGAAAAAAGTTACATATTTTTTCAAAATTTGAAAAATCTAAAAAAAATGACGTTTCATGCTTGTTTCTTGCAAATTTTTGCATATCTAGCACTCTAAGAATGAGGTTTGGAGTTTTAGAGTCATTTGGGGATGAAATAAGCTTTCTTTCCCCCTTTATTTTTTCTTAGTTTTTGGCCATATCTTTTAAAAGAGTTGTTGGATCCATCATATGGACGCCAAAAAGGTTGTGGAATGGGTGGGCGAATTTCAAAAATTGTCTACCTTTCTTCCAATTGGGAATCATATTCCCTGATTTTAGAATCAAAATTCAAGGATCCTACTTGAAACAAACCAGACCAAATCTGAGCCAAAGATCAAAGGAAAGGTTATACCTGATACGGAGAATCAAAATCTCCCAACATCGGTGTTCACGCCCAAAGAAATATCCAAGATCTGCTCCCACTGAAGATGACACAGTGATGGTGGGGCAGAACCAACAGTATATGTCTCACATACCAAACTCTTCACAAGAACTCGTTGGAAGCTTAGAGCACCGAACCAAATCAGCCTTTCAGCAAAGACTGATATTATGAACATATTTCTTGATTTTCCCTTCAATGGAGTTTGAACTATGCAGCAAGGTGGCGGTGGCTGGAGGAGATCCCTAAGGCTGAAAGTGGAGTGAATGCAGATTTCAGCTGAGGGAAGATGAGATCCTATCTCAGATTGTAGAGAGTGTTAACTGCAAAACCCTAGGCCAAATTCTTGCAATTCTTGATTAGGGTTTCCCCTTTTCTTAGTGATTAAGAAATCTCTTAATCCTATTAGGAGTTATCCCAATCCAAATCTGTATTTGGATAGGGGATATTCTTAATCCTACTTGCAGATTAGATCAACCCATTCCTGATCTCATTAGGAGGTTAATCCTCTCTGTAGATTCACCCCCTTAAGTGGGTGATCATATCAGCCTAGTTCGAAATGGGCTTTTAGGCCCAATAAATAAATAGTGCTCAATAAGTTTCCAAACTGCTGCCCAGTTGGGCTTCTTTGTATGACGTGGGACCCAAGCATTGATCTCCACATCAGCCACATGGGTTCGGCCTAGCCTTTGTTACAAGGCTTAGCCGAATTCACTAGAAAACCCAGTGAACCCCTTGAGCCCATCACATGGACCCTATGGGCCCAACACTTACACTAGGTGGTCTCTGGGCCAAGCCATCTTATAAAAACCCAGGGACTGTGGGCAGATGTAAGATTAGCCCATCAGATATTATCCTAAATGGCCTTATACTTAACCTCTTAGTCCATAATGATCAAGCATGGCCCGACAAGAGAGGACCTCTCCCTCGACTGCAAGGAACAATGCTGCACTCTCTACTCACATGGATCCCGGGAATTAAAACATTTGCAAACATTTTGAAACCATATATAAGTATATATCATATATATGAATTTTGCAAAACAAAATTCCAACGATGGAAATCAACTGCCGACAATTTGGTTTCCATCAGAGAGAGTGCATCCCCGATCATTACCTTTGTCCGACAAAGGGGCTGATCCCGTCACTATGATCACCCACTCAGATGAATTCTCAGACTATCCCAACATACCCAGGTTTTGACCCCCACTAAGGGTCTCACTGATTGGCATATCAAAGACAGCCTAATCCGACATCTAGTGCAGCACCATAATCGGGTCTAGGGGTCAGGTGTAACTTTTCAGTTTTGCCCATCAATCTCCAAGGTCTAGGGCAATATTGGAAATCTGGTCTGGTTCAAGGGTTCAAGTAATCCTACACTGCGTGTGCCTTGGGTCTCACTTTGGCGGCTGAGACAAGCCACCCAATAGTTGGCAGCACACCAGTGTCAGCCTTGGTAAGATAAATCTCCCCGGACTTATCCAACGACTATGAACATTTAAAACTAACATAAGTCTCATTGTCTAGTTTTAGGGTCTTACACAGAAGCATACCACACAATATGAATCAAACATGTACTTTATTTATTTACATTAAATATCAAAAGTACATCAAAACTGATTGGAGCTAAGGGCATACAAAACTGTCTAACATCTTTTTCATAGCATATCAATTGATACAACCCCAATATGCCTCAATACACCACAATACAATGGAAAAAAGACAATACCACCGATTTTCCATCGTATCTTGTATCAGACTTTTAAAGATACAATATGATACACCCGATATAGGGTGTATCATATGAAAATTTGAAACCTTGCTTACAACAAACTAATAAGTGAAATGACACCTACATTAGCCAGAGATGGGTGATTAGGCCTATAAACAGATGAATTTGAATCGAATCAAGATAGATTTGAATTTGAAATCAATTATGAACAATAATATTCCAATTCGATTTGATATCTGACAAATATCGAATATTTTAGTTCGAATTCAATTTTGATTATCAAATCGAATATTCAATTCGATTCGAATTTGACTACTGCAAATGTGATGGCAAAGTTGGTTGGTGATGCTGGATTGTTGGCACAATGGCACTCTCATAGTATTAGCTTGGGTTGAGGGCCTTGAGGCATTGAGCAGCGGAGAAGGAGACGGAAGTGGCCGGTAACCGGTGCTTGACTGCTATCATTGACGTTGTCGTTGGTAATGGTGGTTGCTTGGGCGATGACAATGTTGAGTCTCAATCTCAAAATATGAGAGATAGAGGAGAAGATGAGAGACAAGAGAGGACTGAGGAGAGGCGGAGGACGAGGAGTGGTGGCCGGTGACTGGTACTCGACTATCGACTGTCGATTGCCAAATTGTTGATGCGGTCGGTGATGGTAGTTGCTTGGGCAGTGGTGATGTTGAGTCTCTATCTCGAAATATGAGAGATAGAGGAGAATAAGAGAGACGAGAGAGGACTGAGGAGAGGTGAAGGATGAGGGGCAGTGGCCGGTGATCAGAACTCGACTATCGACTGTCGACTAACAAATCGCTGATGTGGCCGGTGATGCTGGTTGCTCAGGCGGTGATGGGGAAAGGAGGGTTACGGTTAGGGTTTGAAAGGAGATGGAGACTAGAGGAGAGGTTTGAATTATCATCAGTTTCTATTTGTTTGATTCAATGAGATATGATAATCGAGAATCTCAAATTGTTTATTTACTTTTTGAACCTTCTTTATATATATAATCGGTTCAGATATTTATTGGATCGGATCAATGCATATCCGAATTCAATCCAATAATTTAATCAGTAAAAAATTGGTATTCAAATTTGACCAATTATCCAAATTTGATTCGATTATGCCGAATCTCAAATTCAAATTCAGATTTTCTAATACTATTTATAGGCCTATGGGTGATCTCCCTCATTATAACTCAATTAGGCAATAGCCTTGAACACCCTCTCTTTTGAATCAATATTTTCATTTCATAGAAGTTGAATTAGGAATTGCCCCAAATACCATCTCCTAGTAAGTAGTAACTGATGATGCGCAATTTGATCACTCCCTGCTAGAAGGCATCTCAGATGTCGGTCTCCTGTGTGGCCAGGTTGAACTGCAAGAGAATAGTATCAGAGGTCCCGAGGACTTTACCTGGTGTGGGCACTCCGATGCTTAAGTTAGCAATGAGTACTTTGTAGTGAGCTAGAGTGTTGTATATGCTAGTAGAGAGCTAAATCGCGCATACCTTGTGAGGTTGAAGGTGATGCCCTTATATTGGCGAACTGCTGTAGGCCTCATGAAACGTGTCCGAGATCACCAGCCCACGTAACTTGGAGTCCATTCCGCACCCAAAGATGGACTAAGCCTTATCCAGGTCCTTCCGATTTGGGTGGGATAAGGATAAGGTCCGCTGTCGTGCGGCATGACCTCGGAGAGATCGGAGACAACTGGCTAGCTTCTAGAAGAGGGCTACGTGGCACCTCAGCAGGTAGGGACACGACAAGCTGCTTGAACCCTGGTCTTAGCCGAAGTACTCGAGGTGCTTGAGCTGACCTAGACTGTTGGGGTGTTCGACAATGTTGAGATTTCATCTGATCAACATGTTGCTCCATGTGTCCACATGCTAACGAGTTGGGCCAAATTACCCCTCATTAATGTCCTCCCACTCCCAAGCCTGAGGTGATCAAATCAGGGCGAGAGTTCAAGACGAGTTTGGGTGAATTTAGCCCAGTTACTGACTTGGCGGAGGTCCAACCTACGGGTTTGACTTGAATGACCCAGTTGGCTCAACCTTAGAGCAAGGTTATGTCTCGGGTATGCATGGACATCACGTGGGCTATAAGTTCCGCAGACGTTAAAAATGTGGTTAACCGAATTCGACCTTGAAATCTGAGCAATCACCCCCTAGGAGCCATTGGATCTGAACCTTCTATGATCAGTTATACCAGATATAAATAGGACCCTTGGGAACCCATTTTTCTTCATCCCACTTTGAGTTCTCATGTAATCGGAGGTCACGAAGCATGCATCATCGGTGTAGTCAACTTGGTCATTTCTCCTTCTCTTTGGTGAGTCATCTTCCCTTTCTCGCTTTTTTGTTCATTTCCTTTCGTTATGTTGGGTAGTAGTGAGTCTAGTGAGGAGAAGGTTGAGTCTGGCCAGGTTGAGGAGGGCACCTCGGTTCAAGACCGGCGAGGTTCCCACAAAAGGGCCTCTTTTTTTTTACAATACCAATGTAAATTTACCGAAGTAGTAATGAATGAAAGTTCACTTTTTGGTATACTACACGCTCTTATGTTCTCAAGACACTTAAACTTAAAAAATAATTCTATGTGTAGGTTCACCCGAGGTGCCTAACTCCCAAAGTGGCTAGACATGTTATAGGATTAACCTGAGGAAATTGTGTGCCAAGGCGATTAGGCACAGTATGGGATATAACCCAAACTGTTAGACAATGTATGCCCTTAGCTCCAATCAGATTGATGTACTTAATGACATTTATTGTAAATGAATAAAAGTACATAATTGATTCATATGTTTTGGTGTGTTTCTGTGTAATACTCTTAAACTAGACACTAATGAGACTCATGTTAGTTTGGAATCTTCACAGCCGTTGAATAAATCTGGGGGATTTATCCTACCAAGGCTGACACTGATGTGCCGCCAAGTTGGTTGGGGTGGCTGGTCTCAGCTGCTTGGGTGAGACCTGAGATACACGCAGTGTGGGTTTTCTTGAAAACCAGAACTGGACCAAAATTCCAGTATTGCCCTAGACCTTGGAGATAGATGGGCAAAATTGGAATGTTACACCTGACCCCTAGAATGGTACTGCACTAGATGTCAGATTTGGTTGTCTTTGATATGCCAATCAGTGAGATCCTTAGAGGGGACAAAACCTGGGTATGTTGGGACAGTCTGAGAATTCACCTGAGTGGGTGATCATAATGACAGTACCAACCCCTTTGTCGGACAAAGTGAATGATTGGGGAATACACTCTCTCTAATGGAAATCAAAACTACCAGTAGTTGATTTCAAATGTTGATTTTTTTTGCAAAATATATGTATATAGAGATATACATGCATATATATATATATATATATATATATACTATGGTTTCAAAATGTTTGCAAAAGGTTTTAATTCCCGGGATCCATGTGATTAGAGAGTGCAACACTGTTCCTTGTATGGGTTGAGAGGTTAAGTGTATGACCATTGGGGGTAATATTTGATGGGTTAATCTTGCATCTGCCCACAGTCCTTGTGTTTTCATAAGGTGTTTGGACCCAATGACCATTTAGTGTAAATGTTAGGCCCATTAAGAGCCCATAGTGATGGACTTAGGGGTCCACTGTCTCCTACAGTGGATTCGACCAAGCCTTGTAACAGAGGTTAGGCTGAACTCATGTGGCTGATGTATAGATCAATGTTTGGATCCTATGCCATACAAAGAGAGCAAAATAGGCAGTAGGTTAAGAGGTTAAGTGAGCACGTAAACTTAATGGGCCTAAAGTCCAATTCCAACTGGGCTTAAGTCAGTTAATTAAAAGGAGGCAAGATAGGATTTATAATCTAATTAGGATTAGCTGAATGATAAGATAAGTCTTATCCATTCAAGAGTCCAGATCCAAATATCGGATTTGGATTAAGGAACTCTCTCCTAATTGGATTAGGAGGGTGATCTTGAGAAGGCTATAAATAAAGGGGGTGAATTCCTCAATCATACAACACAACAATCTGTAGAGTTCTTCCTTGTTCTTGCCGCTCCTACCCAGTTCAGTCTCCACTTGTGGGAGTGATTAAGAATTGTTCTTGATATTGCTTCTTGGTAGAAGAAGAAATCTGAAGTCGTGTTCACCAGCCCTCTACTCCATTCTTGCTGAAGAATTCAGTTCTTGCTGAAGAGCCGTCTTGCTGATCCTTTTTCACCACACACTCTGTCATATTCAGTGGAAGCGGGCTTTGGTTTTCTCCTTGGACATGAACACCTTCATTGGGAGTTACTGATACTTCGTATCAGGTATACCCCTCTCCTCCCTTTTTTGGTTTCAGATCTGGTCCGGTTTGGTTCAAGATTGATCATTGAAAATGCAGTTTTCTAAAAGAGGGAGTGCAATTCCTAGATGGGAAAGAGAGAAATTTTTGAAATTTCGCCCTACCTTCCTGCAGGGTTCAGCTATCCATGTGATGGATCTCTCATCCCTTTAGTGGTATCAGAGCCAGGTTGAAATCTTGAACCGAATTAAACCAGATCTGGATCTATGAAAATGGGCAGAAGGCGTTCTACTCGATTTGCGCAGTTAGCTATTTTTGGGAAATCGGTTCCCAGTTTTGGGCGAATGATCTGAAATTAAATTCTTTATTAATCTGATTTATATTTAGAATTGTTCTATTTATATTTCTTGGATTTTGGGTAGTTCGTATGGTGGAGATCAAATTCTTTTATTGGCGCAAGAAATCTATGCACCTATTGATTTATCATATTCATTCTTGGTCTATAATTAATTTTATTATTTTTAAATTTGGAAAAATATATAGGAATTCGAATATGATGTAATATTAATAGAAAATTTAGGTTTTCTATTTTATCTCATTTGAAGATGAAGCTGAAAGCGCAAAGGAGAGAATTTTGCAGATTCGGGTTCAACGATCTGTGATTTGCAGTTTTGGAAACTGCACACTATGAACTAATCTTTGTTTTGCAGGGTAGTAGCCTTACGAGCAGCCCTCTTACTAAGTCTTGATTGTCAGGTATTAGTTTCTTTATTTTCAGACCATATTTCTTGAATTGGATCTTGAATTAAACATCAAACCCTAGACCCATTCGAACCAAACTGGACCAAACTGGTTGGACCAAATATGTGGTTCGATGGGGGCTGTTCTCAGCCCTGAAATTTCTTATATGGGTCAAGGATTTGATGGGTAATTGCAAGATGCAATTCGGCCCACATCTGTAAAGCCCAATTTTAATCTGTTAAAACTGCTTCAACCCAATTTAGCATAAATGCTATATGGGCTGAACTGCAAACTGAACTGCTCTTTGCAGTTCAGCCCATATACCTAGATAATATTAATTGGTAATATTATGGAATTAAATGGGCTTTATTTATGGGCTTTACAATTATTTAATTGATTGGATCAATTATGGAATTCAGGCATGTGATGTATGGATGTGTCATGTGCTACGAACATGGGCCATAAGCACTTGGCCCATGTTGATTCGATAGTGGCTCTTTTGAACACCATGGCTGAATGTACATCATTGCCATGGTGCCCTTAAGATCATTGGATGATCTCCTTTTCTCAATGGGGCCCACTTTAGTTTCTCCCCAAGAGGAACATCTCGGAACCCTAGACGTTTTGGGCCCACTTTGAATTTGGCTTTATAAAAGCTAGTGGGAGCCACTTTAGTTTAACCTAAATCAGTTCTAGGGGGGGTTTCGTTCCCTCCATTAAATATAAGTGCATGTGATAGAGAATTTCATATGATGAATTCTTTAAAGGCCTTCCATCATTAATATGAAGGTTGACTATATTGATGGGTAGAGATGCACCATAAAATTGGGCTATCCATCTGCTAATGCAGTTGGCTGGATTGCTTCATGAGATGATAGGGGCATCATAAACCAATGTGGGAGGGGCCTATCATAAAATGGAAAACTCTCACATGGTACCTTGGCATTCATGAACATGATGGGTGAGCACTTACTAGACAGATAGGTTTAACCTAAAATGGCTATGAACCTTGTTTGACAGAGGCCAAAGGGAAAGCTCATATGATGAGTGGATGAGATCCTATATAGAAGGTGATGGGGCTTTGCAACTGAAACAGTTGGCTCCATGCACCCCATGTGGTTTCCCACATTTGTAGAGGCACAACTGTTTATGTTACTGAGGTAGGAGGGAAATCTCAGAGAGGCCCAAAATGGAAATGGAACAAAGATTAAAAGCCATATCTATGAGGTACACATGAATCAATTTAGGTTATCTCTTTTCGGGCAGTGTTTGATTATTATGGGTTGAGAGGTTAAGTGTATGACCATTGACGGTAATACCTGATGGGCTAATCTTGCATCTACCCACAGTCCTTGGGTTTTCATAAGGTGTCTGGACCCAAGGACCATTTAGTGTAAATGTTGGGCCTATTAAGAGGCCATAGTGATGGACTCAGGGGTCCACTGTCTCCTACAGTGAATTTGGCCAAGCCTTGTAATAGAGGCTGGGTTGAACTCATGTGGCTGATGTGTAGATCAATGTTTGGATCCCATGCAATACAAAGAGAGAAAAATAGGCAGCAGGTTAAGAGGTTAAGTGAGCACATCAACTTAATGGGCCTAAAGCCCAATTCATATTGGGCTTAAGTCAGTTAATTAAAAGGAGGTAAGATAGGACTTATAATCTTATTAGGATTAACTGAAGGGTAATTCAAGAGTCCAGATCCAAATATCAGATTTGGATTAAGGAACTCTCTCCTAATTGGATTAGGAGGCTGATCTTGAGAAGGCTATAAATAAAGGGGGCGAATTCCTCAGTCATACAACACAACAATCTGCAAAGTTCTTCCCTATTCTTGTCGCCCCTACCTAGTTCGATCTCCACTTGTGGGAGTGATCAAGAATTGTTCTTGATATTGTTTCTTGGTAGAAGAAACAATCTAAAGTCGTGCTCACTAGCCCTCTACTCCATTCTTACTGAAGAGCCGTCCTACCGATCCTACTTCACCACACACTCTGTCATTTTCAGTGGAAGCAGGTTTTGGTTTTCTCCTTGGGCGTGAAAACCTTTATTGGAAGTTACTGCTACTTCGTATCAGGTATATCCCTCTCCTCCCTTTTTTGGTTTCAGATCTGGTCTGGTCTGGTTCAAGATTAATCCTTGAAGATGCAGTTTTCTAAAATATGGAATATGATTCCCAGATGGGAGAGAGAGAAATTTTTGAAATTTTGCCCTACCTTCCTGTAGGGTTCGACCATCCATGTGATGGATCTTTCATCCCTTCACAAACTGCCCATATGGCAAAGCGATTAGGCTTTATTAGACCACTAAGGTCACTATTAGGTCAGAACTGGGGGCCTTTAGGAACAAAGCGACTTGGCGTCCCCTTTGAATTCTCTTTGAAATATGATCTGTCGATGTGCTTGACTAGGTCGCTAATAACTCTGCATTTTGATCCTTAAAGGCATCATTTCAGGGGTATTTTTGGCCTTAGAATAGTCAAGTATGTCCTTTTGCCAGTTAAATGCAATGTTGTGGCCTCTGAGGGTCTCTGTGCAAATTCTAGGGAAAACTGTGAGGTTTTTATGGCTGAAATGTAGTTTTTGGAAAGTTGGTGTGTAGTCCAGCTGAGAGAGGGGTGCTTTTGTAAAAAAATTGAAAGCAGGAGGGTACCTCCTACCTGCTAAACCTAGTTTGGCGCCCTTCCTACTGTATTAGCATGCTCCCCATGCCTTAGCAAACCCTAGGGCATTTTTTTACCCATTCTTTTCACTCTTAACAAACCCTAGCCGCCCCTAACTGCTAAATCCTCACCTTCCATCCTTTCTAATCTCCACCACCCATTTTAGGACACTCTCTTTTTAGCATTCTAACCCTAGGAGCCACCTAACTTCTAATCTTCACCATTCGGCCTTTAGCCATTAAATCTCAGCCTTACATAATATTGGATGCCTTCTCCTTTTCTTCTCAGCCTTAGGATCACCCTAGAACCATCATAGCTCTTCATTCTAAACCCTAGGGCACCCATATTTTTGCTAAAACTCAGCTGCCACCCCCCCTCTTTCTTTCTAATTCTAGTTACACCCACCCTTCTCTATAAAAAGGACCCCAAGGGCCCTGGAGAAGGGGTTGGTCAATTCACCCAGTTAACAAGGATAAGGTTTCTTGAGGAGTTCAAGGGTTGTAGAAGGGGAGGACACCTAGATCTTGTCAGGAGGGGTTCCTACAAGCTGTTCAACCATTCTGAAACTACTACCACTGGATCTAATCAACCATTCTTTTCTTTTCTTTATTTTATTTTCTGTTATTTTTATTTTTACAATCATTTAGATTTAATTTTTTTTATCATTTCTCTGTTTTGCAGATCTGAATTCATTCAATTCCAGGCTAAGGTGTCTCAAGGGGTTCGAGCGTTATAGAAAGGATAGACGCCCGATTCTTGTTAGGAGGGGTTTCTACAAGCTGTCTAGCCGATCTGCAGCTACCACCACCTGATTCGGATTTTGGATTATTTTTATTTATTTATTTCTTTTATTTCCTTTGTTGATTCCCATACTTTATTAAATTCTGATTCTTTATTTGTTGTCTTGTTTAAATTCAAAACATTTAATTTCAGCAATAATAGATTTTATTTTCATATTTTCTGCCATTCCCGGTTGCATTCTCTTGTTTGGATCTAAGTATATATTAATTTTTCACTTGCTTCCCTATGGATACGACCCATTCTCAACCCTTTTACTGCGTTTGTAATTGTTTGAGAATAAGAAAAATTTTATAAATATTAAATTGGTGTTCCGAAGTGCTTAACGACACGCTTCCGAACAAACAAGTCGCCAAAGCGAATAGTCCTTCATACTTGATGAAATTTTCTATTATCTGGTTGAAGTCGCAGATGCTTAACTCCCGAGCTCATAGATAGTAGTTTTTGAGGTTGTTAATGTTCCAGGCATGGGGCACCTGCCTCCCTTCCAAGGTCTCAAGCTTATATGCTCCTTCTCCAAACACCCATCGTACTCTCTGAGGAGCTTCCTAGTTCGGTCCCAACTTACCTACATTGGGCTCAGGTACCATAACTTTCTAGAGTACACGGTTGCTAACTCGGAAGTAGCACCGCTTGACTCAGGCTCTATAATACCAAGCTACTCACTGTTGGTAAGTCGCGATTCGGGTATAGGCCAGTTGGTGCACTTCTTCGATCAGGTCTAGGTTTGTCTGCAACTCAACGTCATTGGCCTCCACATCATACGCTTCTAACCGCAAGGTCGGTACTTCGATCTTAGCAGGGATGTCGGCCTCCATACCATATGTCAAGTTGAATGGGGTCTTTTCGGTTGTCATTTTGATTGTAGTTCAATAGGCCCAAAGAACATTGGGCAGCTCATCTACCCACAAACCCTTAGCTCAGGAGAGTTGAGCTTTGAGTCCACGGAGGATTTCCCTGTTCGTCACCTCAGCCTATTCGTTTTCTTGTGGATGCACTACCAAAATGAAATTCTGTTGAATCCCCATCTCGGTACACCAATTCTGGAACTTTATGTCAACTACTTCTTGTCGAATATCAGCACCTTCAGGAGTTCGAATCTGTACACTATCTTCTTCTAGAAAAAGTTATGTACATTTCGGGCTGTGATTGTCACCAATGGCTCAACCTCCACCCACTTCATAAAGTAATCAACCATCATGACAAAGAACATTCTCTGCCCAATCGCTGTTGGGAACAAATTGAAGATGTCTATTCCCCACTAGGCAAAAGGTTGGTCAAGTACTTGAGGTCAACAATGGCCCGATGAGCTAGTGAAGTATGTTGGTGTGCCTTTAGCAGTTATCACACTTTTGGATGAGATCAAGTTTATCCACCTTCATTATAGGCCAGCAATAGCCTTGCCTTAGCGCCTTTTGGGTGAGCACCTTGCCCCCAAGTGTCCTCCACAAAGACCTTCATGGATCTTGTGTAGCACCTAACTTGCCTATGAAGGTCGCAAGCAACACAGGTAGGGGAGCATGAATGATCTCCTATATAGCTGCTTGCCAATAAGGACATAATGAGCTGACTATCGCTCTACCCTCTGACCTGCGTTGCAATCTGTTGGTAGGGTCTCGTGGAGCAGATAATCAACAAGTGGATCCATCCAACTCGGTTCTATTATCAACACAGGAGCGACCTCTTCTGTGCCCTTGTAATGCTAGGTCACAGCAGGTCTTCAACATACACCTTCCTTTTTGTGATGTCGCTAGCACTGGCCAACCTCGAAAGTGCATCTACCTCTGGGTTCTCCGTCCTTGGTACTTACTAGATAACCAAGAGTGGAAGCCAAGTAGGAGCTCTCTCACCTTGGCCAGATATGCCGACATGGCAGGCTCCCAAGCCTCGTACTGTCCATTCACCTAGTTCACAACTAGTTAAAAATCATAGACCACACAGTGGGTGTCGAATCCAACCAAAGATAAATGTCTTGCTCAAATTAAATATTTTTGTAGATAGTGATGAGCAAGGTCGTCTTCACAGGGATTGGGTGGATTTATTTCCAAGAGAAAAGAAAATAGAGGGGTTGCTATAAAAGCAAGGAAAATAAAATAAAATAAAATAAAGCAAGGATTAAATCGATGGGAGATAGCTTCTGGTTGAAGGGACAAGTTCAGCCTTGATTCTTATCATTGATCATCGATGCAAGGATAAAATCATATGTTTATGAATAAATTGGTTATAGCCATTAATTAGCAAGCTCTAACAGGCAGCCTCTACTCATATTTCTTGGCAACCAAAACAAGCTCTTTGATTGCTTCTCTTATTAATAGACAGTCCTAAATAAGCTCTTAGGATTTAATCTATTAATAACATTAAGAGGGGAGAGACCCAATTCTGGTCAGTGATCTCACAAGCTTAGACTGTTTAAACTAGATCATATGTCCTCCTAGCATAAATCGAAAACTTATCCATAATCAATTTATGTTAGTTGCCACCATGATTAAACCTACCAATCATATATGAAATTGGAGGTTCAATCGACCATAGATTATTCTCATTGAATGAGCAAGGTATCCTTCTTGCTTAATCAATAAAAATAGTCCTCACAGGAAATAGCAGAAAACATATGAATACCCATAAACAATGAACTGAAATAAAAATCAATTAGATCTCACAATGTTTAAGAATCAAAGCTTCCCTAACCTTTCAACCAGAAATCAAAAACTTACACACACTTCATGTAGAAACCGCAGCTTCCAGATGAGGGGGGTGTATTCTGCTTCTTTTCTCTCTTCTTGTTGAATTCTTGTTTCCAAGATTTGATGATTCTTGGGTGCTAGTCTACCCCCCTTTATATAGCCCTAGGAGGGAGCAGTTTTCAGCTCCTCTTAGGAATTCTCTTTCTCAAAAAATAGAAAGTCCTATTTCCTAATTCAGATATAATCTTATCATTATCTCTAAATAGAAACTCTTAACTAAGTTGGACTCTAACTCTTTTTTTTTTCTCTAAGATTACAATAAAAATCAGATCTGATTAAGACTCTTAGCCGAATTCTATTAGGAATGATGAGTGGGCCCTACTATTGCATGCTGAATTGGACTGGTCTTCTCCAGGGAACTAGGGCTTCTCTGCGAATTGGGCTTCTCTACAAATTTGTAGAGACTTCGGGCCCAATTTTGACCTCAATGCAGTCCGAATCTGTCAAAACTTAAAACATGAAGGTTGTAGATCTTTTTCATATCTTTCCAATTCATCTTGAATCATCTCAATCGGAGTCCGGATGGGAGAGTTATGCCCAAATTACCATGCAGCACTGAAACTGTGAAAAATTACCTGATTAGCCTTGTTTTTCACCTAACGCCTCCTTTCATGCCCTAAATCGAAATATAAGAATAGTGAGTCCAGTTAGGCACTAAATAATTATAAAAGACTGAACATTAAGGGATAAAGATATGATAATTTTCATTCTCATCACCACGATGTGCTTCGTGCCTACTTCTCTCACCAAATTTAGCTTTGCTATTAATGCCTTGTACTCTTCTTCATTATTTGATGCCTTGAAAGCAAACTAGAGAGCGTACTCCAGCTTCACCTTGCTAGGTCCGTAGAGTATAAGCCCAATTCCGCTTCCTCTCTAGTTAGACGAGCCACCGACGTGGACGATCCAGGGCACCTCATCCCAAGCTGGGGACTTCCCTGGCCGGGACGGGTGTCATGCTGGTTGATGCTTCCAACGTGTTATCCGGATCAGACACTTAAGGGCCTGTGTGCTGAGAATACAGTCATCAACAAAATCAACCAAGACTTGTGCTTTAACCGTTGGGTGTTACTCAAACCGTATGTCATATTCACTCAGCTCAATTGTCCATTTTGTTAGCAATCCTAAGACCTTGGGCTTCTCAAGGATATGCCTCAGAGGTCAATTTGTTCAGACAATAATGGTGTGCACTTGGAAGTAAGGATGTAACTTCCGAGTTGCCAAGACTAAGGAAAAGGCCAGCTTCTCAATGTCAAGGTACCTAGCTCAGTTGCATGCAAAGCCTTACTTATATAATAGACCGGTCTTTGGACCCGGTCTACTTTCCTTATTAACACCAAGCTCACTACCTCATCACTCGTAGAGAGGTAGAGTTTTAACTCATCTCCTGGATCAGGCCAGATTAACCTAGGATGTGAACTTAGGTACCTTTTGAGCTCATCGAATGCGAGCTGGAACTCCTTGGACTAGTCAAAGTCCTCGTTCTTTTTAATAGCCTTAAAAAAGGGTAAGCACTGCCAACCGACTTAGACATAAACTGGTTTAGGGCAGCAATTCAGCTAGTTAACCTTTGTACCTCTTTTATTGACCTAAGTGGTCTCATATTTAGGATTGCCTGGATTTTGTATGGATTAGCTTCGATGCCACGTCGGTGCACTATATAGCCAAGGAATTTGCCTGACGTGACCCCGAAGACACATTTATTTAGGTTGAGTTTCCTATTATACTTTCTTAAAATTTGAAAAATAACATTTAAATCATCTATAAGAGAGTTCGAAAACTAGGTCTTCACAACCATGTCATCTACATAACATTCTACTTTATTTCCAATAAGTGGTGCAAAAGCTTTATTTACAAGGCGCTAGAAAGTTGCTCTAGCATTTTTTAGTCCAAAGGGCATAACTTTATAGCAGTATAACCCTAACTCAGTTACAAATGTTGTCTTTTCCTGGTCGTCTATGTCCATCCAGATTTGATTGTAGCTGGAGTAAGCGTCCATGAAGCTCAACAACTCGTGCCTCAAGGTCACGTCTACCAAGTGGTATATCCTTGTGAGCGAGAAACTATCCTTCGGGCAGTCTCTGTTGAGGTCATTTTAGTTGATGCACATGCGTCACTTGCCATTAACTTTCTTCACGAGCACAAGGTTGGCTTCCTACCTCGGGTATCGAACCTCTCTAACGAAGTCTGTTACAAGGAACTTCCTGATCTCCTCATCTACTACCCTCCACCTCTCTGGAGTGAAGTTCCTTTTTCTTTGCTTGACTGGCCTAACTAATTGATCGAAATTCAATTTGTGAGTTATCACAGATGAGTCTATGCCCGACATTTCTACTACCGACCATGAAAAAACATCTAAATTAGCAAGTAAAAAACTTACCAGTGTAGACCAAAATGATTCTTTTAGGTGAGCCCCAATCTCGATAATCTTCACAGGCTTGGTATCAGAGACTGGGACCGGGACTATATCCTCCATGGGTTGAGTTTGCTCAGCTATGTGCTCGGGGCAACACCAACTTAGCGTTGTCTACCAGCTTTTCTTTGCCATTCAATGCCACGATGTAGCACTTCCGAGGTTCCAATTAGTCACCCCATACACAACCTACTCTATACCTCATCGAAAACTTCATCAAGAGGTAATATGCCGATACCACCGCACGAAGTGCACGAAAGATGGGTTGTCCTAAGATTGCATTGTAAGGGGATGAGGTGACGACCACCAAGATGGTGAAGGGATGAGAGATCCATCATATGGATGGCCAAACCCTACAGGAATGTTGGGTTAAATTTTAAAAATTTCTCTCTCCCATTTGTGAATCGCATTCCCTGTTCTATAAAACTGCATTTTCAAGGATCAATTTGAACCAAACCAAACTAGATCTGAAACCAAAAGGGAGGAGAGGGATATACCTGATATGGAGTAACAGTAACTCCCAATGAAGGTATTCACGCCCAAGGAGAAAACCAAAATCTACTCCCACTGAAAATGACACAGTGTGAGGTGAAGCAGAATCAACAAGATAGCTTTTTAGCGAGAACCAAATTCTTCAGCAAGAATGTAGTAGAGGGCTGGTGAGCATGACTTTAGATTGCCTTTTCTACCAAGAAGCAATATCAAGAACGATTCTTGATCACCCCCACAGGTGGAGATCGAATTGGATAGGGGCGGCAAGAAAAGGAAGAAAAGAGCAGAAGACAGAAGCAATCAAATTGTGAGTTGTCTTCCCTCTTAATTCAGTAGACTATGAGTCTGTTTGGAGGTCCGCCCTATTCTTCTATTTATAGCCTTAAAGAGAGGATCTCCTAATCCTATTAGGAGTTTCTTAATCCAAATATTTTATTTGGATCTAGACTCTCTTTAAGAGATAAGGATAATCTCTTATCTTATCTGCAGATAAAGATCAACCTTCCTAATCAAATTAGGAGTTTCCTGATCCAAATCTTCATTTGGATATGGACTCTTTGAGTGGATAGGGATAATCCCTTATCCTATCTGCTGATCCAAATCCCAAAACCGCCCTTTATTTAATTAATCTTATTAAGCCAGTTCGAATGGGATTTAGCCCCATTAAGTTTATGTGCTCACTTAACCTCTTAACCTACTGCCCAATTGGCTATCCATGTATGGCATGGGACCCAAACATTGATCTATACATCAACCACATGGGTTCAGCCTAGCCTTTGTTACAAGGCTTGGCCGAATTCACTGTAAGAGATAGTGAACCCCTGAGTCCATCACCAGGGGCTCTTAATGGGCCCAACATTTACACTATATGGTCCTTGGGTCCAGCCACCTTACGAAAACCCAAGGACTGTGGGTAGATGCAAGATTAGCCCATCAGGTATTATCCTCAATGGTCTTACACTTAACCTCTCAGACCATAATGATCAAACACTGCTCGACAAGAGAGGACCTCTCCTTCAGCTGCAAGGTATAGTGCTATACACTCTACTCACATGGATCCTAGGAATTAAAACATTTTGCAAACATTTTGAAACCATAATATATATGTATATCTTTATATAAATATATTTTGCCAAACAAATTTCAACAGTTGAAATCAACTACCGGCAGTTTATGTTTCCATCAGAGAGAGTGCATCCCCGATCATTCATTTTGTCCGACAAAGGGGTTGATCCTGTAACTATGATCACCCACTCAGATGAATTCTGTGACTGTCCTAACATACCTAGGTTTTGACCCCCTCTAAGGATCTCACTGATTGGTATATCAAAGACAACCCAATCCGACACCTAGTGTAGTATCATAATCAAGTATACCCCTGCATCTGAATGGAAATCAGCATCAGTATACCCCTGGATTTGTAGTAAACTACCATCAAATACCAGACAAAACTCTTTTATCCATCGAAGGTATTTTAGTATGTTTTCCACAGCGGTCCAATGCTCCTTCCCTGGGTTAGATTGGTATCTGCTGAAGGGATGAGAGATCCATCATATGGATGGCCGAACCCTGCAGGAAGGTAGGGCGAATTTTCAAAAATTTCTCTCTTTCCCATGTGGGAATCACATTCCCTGTTTTAAATAAACTGCATTTTTCAAGGATCAATCTTGAACCAAAAACTGAACCAGATCTGAACCAAAACAGTAGGAGAGGGATATACCTGATACGAAGAAATAGTATCCTCGAATGAAGGTGTTCACGCCCAAAGAATTCTCCAAAGACTGCTCCCACTTAAGATGACACAGTGTAGGGTGGAGCAAAATCAGTAGTGTTCTTCCCAAGAACCGAATCCTTCAGCAAGAATTCGATGAAAGCTATGAGCACAACTTCAGATCAGCCTTTCACCAAAGACTGATATCAAGAGTTATTCTTGATAGCTCCTACAAAACTGGAGATCAAACTGATAGTAGGCGGCAATTGGAGGAGAACGCAGGGAGAAGATGGTGCAGTCACACTGTTGCTGTCTTCTCTCTGGGTGATCTGAGATATGATCTCTGGGATGTTGGGATGTGATGAACTGAATGGTTCACCCCCTCCTCCTTTTATAGACTTAAAGAGATCAGCTCCTAATCCCATTAGGAGTTTCCTGATTCAAATCCTTATTTGAATCTAGACTCTCTTTAAGTGATAAGGATAAATCCTTATCTTATCTGCAGATTAGTTCAGCTCTCTCCTAATCTCATTAGGAGGTTTCTGGATCCAAATCTATATTTAGATCTAGACTCTTTGAGTGGATAGGGATAAGTCCCTATCCTATCTGCTGATCCAATCCCAGATCCGCCCCTCTTTAATTAGTCTAACTAAACCAGTTCAAAATGGGCTTTAGGCCCAATAAGTCTTATGTGCTCAGTGGCCTTCCAAACTGCTGCCCAGTTGGACTTCTTTGTATGGTGTGGGACCCAAACATTGATCTACACATCAGCCACATGTGTTCAGCCTAGCCTCTGTTACAAGGCCTGGCTGAATTCACTGTTATGGGCAATGAACCCCTGAGCCCATCACCATGGGCTCTTAACAGGCCCAACACTTAAACTAAGTGGTCCCTGGGCCAAGCCACCTTATAAAAACCCAGAGACTATAAGCAGATTAAAGATTAGCCCATTAGGTATTACCCTCAATGGTCTTACACTTAACCCCTCAACCCATATTGTTCAAACACTGCTCGACAAGAGAGGACCTCTCCCTCGGCTGCAAGGAACGGTGCTGCACTCTCTACTCACATGGATCCCAGGAATTAAAACCTCTTTGCAAACATTTTGAAACCATAATATATATATATATATATATATATATATATATATATATATATATATATATATATGTATATCTTTATATAATTATATTTTGCAAAAAAATTTCAACAATTGAAATCGGCTGCCAACAGTCTTGGTTTCCATTAGAGAGAGTGCATCCCCGATCATTACCTTTGTCTGACAAAGGGGCCGATCCTTTCGCTATGATCACCCACTCTGATGAATTCTCAATCTGTCCCAACATACTCAGGTTTTGATGTACATTATGACATTTATTGTAAATGAATAAAGTACATATTTGATTCATGTTATAGTGGTGTGTTTCTGTGTAATACCCTTAAACTGGACACTAATGAGACTCGTGTTAGTTTAGAATGTTCACAGCCAGTGGGTCGAGCTGGCCTAATTTGATTATTTAAATAAGAGGGAAAATCTGGGATTAAATCAGCAAATAGGATAGGGTCTTATCCCTATCCACTTAGAGAGTCTTGATTCAAATAAGGATTTGAATCTGGAAACCTCCTGATAAGATTAGGAGACAGTTGATCTAATCTGGGTTGATGGTTAATTAAGAGACTTAATTCGGACCACACCTGTAAGGCCCAGTTTTAAAGAGTTAAAACTGAAGGGTTGAGAGATCCATCCCATGGACGCCCAAAGATTGTGGAATAAGGGGCGAATTTCAAAAATTTTTCTCTCCCTTCAACTGGCGGTGAACATTCTAAACTAACACGAGTCTCAATAAGTGTCCAGTTTAAGGGTAATACACAGAAACATACCAAGGGAACATTAATCAAATATGTACTTTTATTCATTTACAATAAACTCATAAAGTACATCACTTTTGATTGAAGCTAAGGGCATACAAAACTGTCTAACAAAAACTGCTAAAGCCTACTAATTGCAGGAAAGCTATATGGGCCGAACTGCTTAACCCTATTCGGCCCATATACCTAGATAATATTAATTGGTAATATTATGGACTAAAATGGGCTTTAATAATGGGCTTTACAGATATTAATTGATTGGATCAATTCTATCCTTGCATGTGATGTATGGATGTGTGATGTGCTACATTCATGGGCTATAAGTACTTGGCTCATGTAGATGCGACAGTGGCTCTTGCGCACACCATGGATGAATGCACATCATTGCCATGGTGTCCCTAAAGATCATTGGATGATCTCCCTCAGTGGTGGGTCCCATACCCCTAAAAAGGATATGTGCAGGACCCTACCTGTTTAGGGCCCACCAGAAATCTAGTTTTATGAAAGTCAGTGGGAGCCACTTTGGTTTGACCTAAATTAAACTAGGGCGTAACTTTTGTTCCCTCCTGAAATATGAGTGCATGTGATTGGGAGATTCATATGATGAACTCTCTAAAAGCCTTCCATCATTAGCATGAAGATGGGTCATTCAGTAATGAGGAAACGCACCATAAAATTAGGTTATCCATTTGTTGCGGGATCTATCGAAGTGTTTCATAAGATGATAGGGGCGTCATAGACCGATGTGGGAGGACCTCACTAGAAAATGGGAGACTCTCACGGTACCTTGGCGTTCATGAATATGTTAGGTGATGAGAGTAGAATTTATCACATTTTTATCCCCAAATATTCTGTCTTGCATACTTAATTAGTACTTAATTGGACTCATATTTCTTGTATTTTGGTTCAAGGCATGAAATAAGGCATCAAGAGCAAAGAAAGGCAAATCGGATGATTTTTCACAGTTTTGGCACCGTTCAGTAATCTGGGCCTAACTCTCGTATCCGAACTCAGATTGGGCTGATTCAAGACCGATTGAGTCGATAAGACAAAAATCCACAAATTTCATGTTTTGGGATTTCACAGATTTGGCCTGCATCGAAGTCAAATCCGGGAATGAATTCGGAGAAACTTTGTAGGAAGGCCAATCCGTAGCTTAAGCCCAACTTGCAGAAAAGCCTGGCAACAACCCAATTTGCAAAGGGGGTCTAATACGAATTCAATAACAAAAAACTGAGAAGAGTCTTATCAGATCTAAATTTATGATGTAATCCCTTAAAGATAAAGAGATTGAGTTCATTAGATAAAGAGATAAGAGTAGGATTAGATTAGGACTTTCTATTTTTGATAGATTATCTTCAAGAAAGAGTAGGGGACCACCCCCTCCCCTTAAGCTATATAAAGGGGTAGGGGGCCGACTATAGAGGCATCAAGAAGTAGAGGAGCAATCCAGCTATCAAGCAAACAGTCTACAAGAAGGAGGTGACAACAAGGAGAAGAGGAGATCTCAACTCCAAGGGTGAAACCATGAGTTCTTTCTTTCCTCTTGTTTGTTTTATTTCTGCTAGTATGAACTAATTTATCTGTAGTTAGGGTTGTGGAAAACCTAATCATATCATTGAATATATTTTTATTCTGATTTATTCAAGATCGTGATTTTCATGTAGTCTATGATTTATCTTGCTTAATGCTATTAGGAGTGACCATTTCTTAATTGATCAGGCGTATGTGAATGAATCGAGAGAGGAATTCACATAACTGACCACATACATTGTCACACAACAATGGAATAGGTGATGTACTGGATGGAACTACTCCTAGTTAATGAATGAACTTCTTCATCCATACGGCTTCTTTGGCAGTTTCGCTTGCGGTAGTGTATTCGGCTTCGGTTGTGAAATCTGCAATGGATCCTTGTTCACTGCTTTTCCGGCAAACAACATGTTAGACAGTTTTGTATGCCCTTAGCTTCAATCAAAATGATGTACTTTATGAGTTTATTGTAAATGAATAAAAGTGCATATTTGATTGATGTTCCCTTGGTATGTTTCTGTGTAATACTCTTAAACTGGACATTTAATGAGACTCGTGTTAGTTTAGAATGTTCACAGCCAGTGGGTCAGTCTGGGTAGACCTATCCTGACAAGGCTGACACTGTGGTGCCACCAAGTCGGTTGGGGTGGCTTGTCTCAGCTACCGGGTGAGACCATAGGCACATATAGTGTAGGATTAATTGAATCTTTGAACTGGACCAGATTTCCAATATTCCCTTGGACCTTGGAGATTAATGGGCAAAACTGGACACCCAACCCCTAGACTCGATTATGATACTGCACTAGGTGTCAGATTAGGATGTCTTTGATGTACCAATCAGTGAAATCCTTAGCGGGGGTCAAAACCTGGGTATGTTGGTATAGTCTGAGAATTCATCTGAGTGGGTGACCATAGTGACAGGATCAGCCCCTTTGTTAGACAAAGGTAATGATCGGGGATGCACTCTCACTGATGGAAACCAAGACTGCCGACAGCCAATTTCAATCGTTGAGATTTGTTTTGCAAAACATATTTTATATGAGATAAAAAAGTATATAAATTATGGTTTTGAAATGGTTTGCAAAAGGTTTTAATTCCCCGGATCCATACTAGAGAGAGTGCAACACTATTCCTTGTAGCCGAGAGAGAGGTCCTCTCTTGTCGGGCAGTGTATGATCATTATGGGCTGAGAGGTTAAGTGTAACACCATTGAGGATAATACCTGATGGGCTAATCTTGCATCTGCCCACAGTCCCTGGGTGTTACAAGGTGGCTTGGCCCAGGGACCACTTAGGGTAAGTGTTGGGCCCATAGAGCCCATCTGACGGGTTTCAGGGGGTGCACTGTCCATAACAGTGTATTCGGCCAGGCCTTGTAAAAAAGGCTGGGCTGAACCCATGTGGCTGATGTGTAGATCAATGTTTGGGTCCCACACCATACAAGGAAGTCCAACTAGGCAGCAGTTTGGAAGGCTAAAAGAATACATAACCTTAAATGGGCCTTAAGCCCATTTCGAACTGGGCTAATTTGATTAGTCACTTAAGGGGTGAATTCTGAGATGGATCAGCTGATAGGATTGGGCCCACTCCCTATCCACTTAGAGAGTCCAAGATCTAAATAAGATTTAGATCTAGAAACTTCCTAATTAGATTAGGAGATGGCTGATCTAATCTGTAGATAAGATAAGGGTTATCCCTTATCTTAAAGGGACTTCTAATCCATATATGATTTGGGTTAGCAACTCCTAATGGGATTAGGAGCTGATCTCTTTAGGTTTATAAAAGGAAGAGGGGGTGGCAGCCTTTAGACACAAGAGACAACCACAAGCAATAGTCTTGTCTTTAGAGTTGAAATCACAGAAGAGAGAATTCTGCACCCTGCAAATACTCTCTTGCCGCCTCCTTCCTGCAGCCGCCTCCTACAGCAGTTCGATCTCCATTCCTTGGGAGAAATCAAGATTGGATCTTGATTCCAATCTTTTGGAGAAAAGATTGGTGGGAGTTGTATTCACAAGCTGTCCAGGTGATTGTTGAGAATGATCAAGTTCTTTTGGAAGAACACTGTTGATTCTGCTCCACCCTGCACTGTGCCATCTTCAGTGGGAGTAGATTTTGGATCCTACCTTGGGCGTGAACACCTCCATTGAGAGATATTATTTCTCTGTATCAGGTATTATCTCTCCCTACTCCTTTTGGTTAAGATCTGGTTCAGTTTATGGTTCAAGAATGATCCTTGAAAATATGATTTTCTAAATAGGGAATTTGATTCCCAGTTGAAGGGAGAGAAAAATTTTTGAAATTCACCCCCTTATTCTGCAA
Source organism: Nelumbo lutea (assembly GCF_056320005.1). Lineage (NCBI taxonomy): Eukaryota > Viridiplantae > Streptophyta > Magnoliopsida > Proteales > Nelumbonaceae > Nelumbo > Nelumbo lutea. The sequence continues at coordinate 65,210,001 of NC_142687.1, read as the reverse complement.
TCTTTGGGTGTCCATATGATGGATTTTCTATCCCTTCACAACACACAATCCTATCGTGAAAACATACATAGATGTAGACTTTCTATCATCTAGATCTGACTGGAAGTCGGCATCAGTATACCCCTAGATCTATAGTGAGCTACCATTGAATACCAGACAAAACTTTTTTGTCCTTCGAAAGTACTTAAGTATATTTTTCACAGCGGTCCAGTGCTCCTGCCAAGGTTGGCTTGAAATCTGCTTACCACACTCACTACCTGAGCAATGTCAGGACGAGTGCACAACATGGCATACATGATGCTCCCTACGGCTGAGGCATAGAGAACATCCTTCATGCCCTCAATCTCCTCGGGAGTCTTAGGAGACATCTCCTTGGAGAGAGTTTCTCCGTGCCTGAAAGAAACATTTCCTCTCTTGGAGTTCTACATGCTGTATCTCTTGACAATTTTGTCAATGCAAACAGATTGGGATAATCCTATTATCCTCTTCAATCTATCTCTATAGAGTCGAAGACCCAGTATATAGGAGTCTTCTCCAAGATCTTTCATTGGGAATTGTTGTGAAAGCCTTACTTTCATCGTAGTCAACATTCCTACATTATTCCCAATGAGTAGAATGTCGTCTACATACAGAACCAAGAACGTAAACTTATCCCCCCACTAGAATTCCTGAAAACATAGGGTTCATCTGGATTCTGCTCAAAGTCAAACTTTTTAACAGTAGTGTCGAACTGGATGTTCCAACTCCTAGAAGGTTGCTTATGTCCATATATGGATCTATTTAATTTACATTCCATGTGTTCTTGACCCGTAGCTATGAAACCTTGGGGTTGTTGCATATAGATATATTCAGAAAGATCTCCATTCAGGAACACAGTATCGACATTCATTTGCCAAATCTCGTAGTCATGGTATGCTGCTACAGCTTGTAGGATCCCAATGGATTTAATCATGGCCATCGGCGAAAATGTTTCCTCATAATCGATGCCCTCTTTTTAAGTATACCCTTTCGCCACCGCACGAGCCTTGTAGGTCTCAACCTTACCATCGGAGCCCTTTTTCTTCTAATAGATCCATTTACAACCAATTGCTTTTACCCCAAAGGGTGGATCTACTAGAGTCCAGACTCCATTGGTCTCCATTGAGTCAATCTCAGTTCTCATGGCATTTACCCACTTCAAGGAACCTATGTCCAACAAAGCATCCTTATAAGTCATAGGATCCTCCTCACAAGTCATAGCTTCCACCAGGTAACTATCCTGGTCATAGCCAAAATGAACTAGAGGCCAGGAAACCCAGGTAGATCTTCTAGGTTGGTCACTACCTGGAACTTGTGGGACATCTCCCACTGACCCTGAGCTCTCCTCATCAAAAACAACTTCCTAACGATGATTGTTCAGGATGTAATCATCCTCCAAGAAATGGGCATTTCGACTATAGAACACCTTCTGTTCTCCTAGGTCATAAAATAGGTAACCCATAGAGCCCTTGGGGTAACTTACGAATAGGCAACGACTGGTCTTGGATTCCAATTTATCCGCACTCATTCTTTTAATGTGTGCTGGACAACCCCAAATCTTCTAGTGTCTCACACTTGGTTTCTTTCTGGTCCAAAGCTCCCGGGGAGTCTTCGGAACTGATTTGGATGGAACCCGGTTCAGCACGTATATCGTAGTCTCCAATGTGAAACCCCAAAAGGATGTGGTGTAGCAGGAGGAGCTAACTATGATACTATCCCATTGACCTTTAAGTAGTCCCTGAATTCGTTAGAGAGATACTCGCCACCTCGATCCGATCGAATGGCCTTAATTTCTCTCCCAAACTGTTTCTCGACCTCTTGTCTAAACTCTTTGAACTTTTCAAATCATTTAGACTTGTGTCTCATTAGGTACACATAATCATACTGAGAATAATCATCAGTGAATGTAATAAAATACACGTGCTAGTTAGGAGTCCTAACACTCAGGGGACCACATACATTAGTATGTATAAGGTCAAACGCGCCTGTACATTTTTTAGGCTTACCGTTAAATGGTCGTTTGATCATCTTACCCTAAAGGCAAGGTTCACAAGTGGGAAGATCTTATATATTTAGAAAATCCAAAGGACCATCTTTTACCAACCTTATGATACGATCCACATTAATATGGCTAAGTCGGTAATGCCACAGGCACGTGGGATTAACTGTATCACATATTCTTTTCTTGGGGATATTATTTGGCGTAGTTTCCGCTATGTTAGTTTCCAAAGAAGGATGAAGAACATAGAGACCATTCTCAAGTTCTTTGTATGCGATAAATTTGTTATTTCTTTTAATAGTAATCGTATTACCAAAAAGAATAGAATATCCATCCGCACACAATTTTAAAACAGAAATCAAATTTCTTCTCAAATTTTGTACATAAAGACAATCTTTCAGTACAATTAATCCTTTTCTGAAAAATAACTCTACAGTTCCTATAGTCGTAGCTGCAACACTTGCAGAAGTCCCCATGTAAAGAGTTACTTTTCTGTCACTTAGTCTTCTGCTTATCCTGAACCCCTGCAATGAGCTACACGCATGAGTCAATGCCCTAGAGTCAATACACCAGGAAGTAGAAGTAGCCAACAAATTGGTTTCTATGACACAGGATTCGAAATTACTTTTCTTGGATTCCAGGTACTGAGGACAGTTCCTCTTCCCATGGCTGGTCTGTTTGCAGAAGTGAGAAGCATTTGATGCTCTGTCCTTCTTCTGCTTCTTGGAATTGGTGGCTTTCTTCTGGGGCTTCTTCTTTGCCTTCCTCTTTTTCTTGCCCGACTTGCTAGCTTCAACAAGCATAGCAAGAGGCTCATCCTTCTTAATCAGTTCTTCGCCCTCTACAACATATTGCTGAGTTCCTGAATGCTGAGATTCAGTTTGTTCATGTTGTAAATTGTGATTAACGGATTGAAGGAAGGAGGGAAAGAATTCAAGATGGCGTCTACCTTAGTGATATGGTCCAGCCTGGATCCAAGAGCCTCAAGTTCGTTGATATAGCCCATCATCCAAAGACAATGGCCATGAACCTTCTGGCTCTTGGACATTTGTGCGGCATGAACTGTTTCAAGACATTTTGTCAAGTAGAATGGTTCTATTCTTCGTACATTGTCTTTAGACTGTCCAATATGTCCTTGGCCAGCTTGATCTGATCGAACTTCCTCTATATCGGATTGTCCAGAGAGGCAATGATATAACACCAGGCCAAGGAATTTTTCTCTTCCTACTCATGGTAGTCCCTCCTACGAGCCTCAGAAGCCCTCTCTCCCAGATGCTCCGGGGCAGGGTTTTTAGCCACCTTGTCCAACTTCTTAGAAGTCAAGACCAACATAAGGTTATGGTACCAGTTAGGATAGTTTGGTCCTTTAAGTTTGTTGTCATCCAACAGCTTTGTAAATTGTCCATTTGCCATTTCTGGTAAAAGCAAACATCAGTCCACAACCTAATTTGATTCATGTTATATATATAGATCCTCTTCAGGGAGGTGTGGGGCTCACCACGAAGGGAGATCATCCAATGATCTTTAGGGACACCATGGTAATGATGTTCATTCAGCCATGGTGTGCGCGAGAGCCACTGTCGTATCTGCATGGGCCAAGTACTTATGGCCCATGTACGTTGCACATCACATATACATACATCACAGCCATGGTGTGCGGAATAAGGGGGCAAATTTCAAAAATTTTTTCCTCCCTTCAACTAGGAATCAAATTCCCTATTTAGAAAATCATATTTTCAATGATCATTCTTGAACCACAAACTGAACCAGATCTGAACCAAAAGGAGTAGGGAGGGATTATACCTGATACAGAGAAGCAGTATCTCCCAATGGAGGTGTTTACGCCCAAGGAAGGATCCAAAATCTACTCCCACTGAAGATGGCGCAGTGTAGGGTGAGGCAGAATCAGAAGTGTTCTTCCAAAAGAACTTAAGCCTTCGCAAGAATCAACTGGGTGGCTTGTGAATACAACTCCAACAAAAAGATTGGTTTTAAGATCAAATCTTGATTTCTCCCAAGGACTGGAGATCGATCTATTGGAGGCGGCGGCTGTAGGAAGGAGGCGACAAGAGAGTGTTTGTAGGGTGCAGAATTCTCTCTTCTTGTAATCTCAGCTCTGAGGACAAGAGTGTGTCGGTTGCATGTCTAAAGGCTGCCGCCCCCTCCCCCTTTTATAACATTAAAGGGATCAGCTCCTAATCCTATTAGGAGTTGATAATCCAAATCATATTTGTATAAGAAGTCCCTTTAAATGATAAGGGATAACCCTTATCTTATCTGCAGATCAGATCAGCCATCTCCTAATCTATCTAATGACTATGAAGATTCTAAACTAACACGAGTCTCATATGTATCTAGTTTAAGGGTATTACACAAAAACACACCATAATAACATGAATCAAATATGTACTTCATTCATTTACATTAAATGTCATAATGTACATCATTCTGATTGGAGCTAAGGGCATACACTGTCTAACACTAATACCACTGAAGGGATGAGAAATCCATCATATGGATGGCTGAACCCTGCAGGAAGGTTGGGAGAAATTTCAAAAATTTCTCTATTTCCCATCTGGGAATCGCATTCCCTATTTTAGAAAATTGTATTTTCAATGATCAATCTTGAACCAATCTAGACCAGATCTCAAACCAAAAGGGAGGACAGGGATATACCTGAAGATGATACAATGTGAGGTGAACCAATGAAGGTGTTCATGTCCAAGGAGAAAATGAAAACCTGCTCCCACTGAAGATGATACAATGTGAGGTGAACCAGAATCAGTAGGATGGCTTCAAGAACCAAATTTTTCAACAAGAATGTAGTAGAGGGCTGGTGAGCATGACTTCAAACTGCCTCTTCTACCAAAAAGCAATATCAAAAATTATTCTTGATAACTCCCACAGTTGGAGATCGAACTAGATAAGGGCGACAGGAACAGGAAGAAAAGAGTAGAAGGCAAAAGCAATCAAACTATGAATTGTCTTCTCTCTTGATTCAGCAGACTATGAATCTATTTGGAGGTCCACCCTGTTCTTCTATTTATAGCCTTAAAGAGAGGATCTCATAATCCTATTAGGAGTTTCCTAATCCAAATATTTTATTTGGATCTGGACTCTCTTTAAGAGATAAAGATAATCTCTTATCTTACCTACTAATAAAAATCAGCCTTCCTAATCAAATAAGGAGTTTCCTTATCCAAATCTTTATTTGGATTTGGACTCTTTGAGTGGATAGGGATAATCCCTTATCCTATATGTTGATCCAAATCCTATAACTGTCCCTTATTTAATTAATCTTATTTAGCCAGTTCGAATGGGCTTTAGGCCCATTAAGTCTATGTGCTCACCTTACCTCTTAACCTGTTGCTCAGTTGGCTATCCTTGTATGGTGTGGAACCCAAACATTGATCTACACATCAGTCACAATGGTTCAGCCCAGCCTTTATTACAAGGCTTGGCCGAATTCACTATAAGAGACAATGAACCTCTGAGTCCATTACCATTGGCTCTTAATGGGCCCAACATTTACACTAAATGGTCCTTGGGTCCAACCACCTTATGAAAACCCAAGGACTATGGGCAGATGCAAGATTAGTCCATCAGGTATTACCCTCAATGGTCTTACACTTAACCTCTCAGCCATAATGATCAAACACTACCCAACAAGAGAGGACCTCTTCCTCGGCTGCAAGGTACAGTGCTGCACTCTCTACTCACATGGATCCTGGGAATTTAGGTTTCCATCCGAGAGAGTGCATCCCCGATTGTTCACTTTGTTCGACAAAGGGGCTGATCCTGTCACTATGATCACCCACTCAGGTGAATTCTCGGATTGTCCCAACATACCTAGGTTTTGACACCCTCTAAGGATCTCATTGATTTGTATATCAAAGACATCCCAATTCAACACGTAGTGCAGTATCATAATCAAGTCTAGGGGTCAAGTGTAACATTCCAGGTTTGCCCATCTATCTCCAAGGTCCAGGGCAATACTGAAATTTTGGTCGGGTTCAAGGTTTCAAGAAAAAATCACACTACATGTACCTCAGGTCTCACCCTGGCAGCTGAGACAAGCCACCCCAACTAACTTGGTGGCACATCAGTGTCAGCCTTGGCAGGATAAATCTCCCCAAATCTATCCAACAGCTGTGAAGATTCTAAACTAAACGAGTCTCATAAGTGTCCAGTTTAAGGGTATTACATAGAAACACACAACAATGACATGAATCAATTATGTACTTTATTCATTTACAATAAATTTCAAAAGATACATCAATCTAATTGGAGTTAAGGGCATAATTGTTTAACAGATGGTGAGCTCAAACTGAACTACATTGGACTCCAACCTTGCCGCGACTGACACTTTGATTCCACCAAAAGGCTTCACCATGTCTCCACTGAAGCCAACCAGGGGTATGTCCACTAGTTATAGGTCCCTTCTCTACAATTGCATCTTTTCAAAGGCTTCTAGGAAAAGAATATCTATCGAACTTCCAAAGTTGACCAGAATCCGCATTATCTTGAGGTCTTTAATGATCATTCTAACAATGAGGGCATCATTGTGCGGATACTAGATCCCGCGAGTGTCGTCTTCAGTGAAGTAGATAACCTCCTCCATCCGAAGGCACTTCGGTGGGTTCTCGTCCTCTTGTTCAAGCTCCCGAACTGAGTTCATCCCCGCAGCCATGCTACATGCTACTACAATAGAGCCTCCTATGATCATGTTGATCACTCTGCGTGTCAACCTCTTCGGTGGTGATGGACCCCAAGGTGGCTGGTCGCAATTGTGTTGCCTGGTTAATTCTAGTGCTTCCTTGGACTGGTCAGTAGGCCGGACATCTCTATCGCCGTGCTTAATGAACTGTCTCAAGTAGTCACGATGAATCAGCTCCTCGATCTCATCTTTTAGGTTCCGACAACTTTCTGTGTTGTGGCCAATGTCACGATGGAAGTGACAATACTTATTCGGGTTTCAGTTAGCAGGGTCGCCTCTCATCCTGACGGCCATTTCACGTACTCAGCTATTTTTATTTACATCAATATCTTGTCCCTTTTGGCATTCAAGGTGGTGCAGCTTTGGGTCTGGACTGGTTGGGTTCTAGATCGTTGGCCTGATCTAGAACTCTGGTGTGGTGATCTACTCTTTCTTGGTGATCTGCTTCACCTGCCATGGGGTAACTGGCTTCTCTTCGGCGACTTGCTTCTTCGTTGTTGCTTGCTACTCCCCGCTTCTTTCTTTGGTCACTTTCTCTTCTAGGCCAGTTGTAACTCTAACCGAGATTTTGGCACCTCCTCTGCCTTTGTAAACTTGTCTACTTCAGTGAGAAATGCCTTCATAGAGGTTGGAATGTTCAACTCAATCTGCCAGCACAAGTCGAGGTGACAGACGCCATTCACCGCTGCAGTGAGGTGTACTGTTGGGTCAAGGTTGGGAATCTGGAGCTGCCCGAGGTTGAACCTTTTGATGTAATCTTGGAGAGGCTCGCTCGGCTGCTAGACCACATTCAGTAAATAGGTTGTGGGCTTGGGGCACCTCTTAGTGGTGGCGAAGTAAGTAGTGAATAGATCTGCGAACTGGTTCCAACTCTTGATCGAGCCTGTGGGCAATCCCGAGTACCACATCCGAATTGTACCTCAAAGCATTGGGGGGAATGCCATACAGAGGCTCGGGCCTCATGAAGCTACATCAGGGCCTGGAAGCTGTCACTATGATTTACCGGGTCAGTTGTCCTATCGTATGATTCTAGGCTTGGGGCTTTGATGTCCTTAGCCCGTGGGGCCATAAGGATCTCTGGTGCTAAAGGTGAGGGCCGGGTTATGCAATGTTATCGGCTGTGCAACAACTGAGCTAACCTCACCCTTCTTCTCCTTCTCAGCCTCCTCATTGTTGGTAGGAACAAGGTGGCTCTTTATGGCACTAAGATGTGAGCGTCTACAACGTCTCCTCTTCGGCACCTCAATAGTGTTGTTTCCTTTTGTCCCTGTTGGTGCCATGGCTCTACTATTCTCCTCTACTGGGACCTAGTTCTGGTTGTCAGGATGACATGGTGGATCCGAGAACTGGTCCTGATTTCTGACTCCAGGCTGCTAGTCGTCTGGCTGTTGGTTGTTCTGGTTAGCATTCTATTGGTGTTGGGGATTCTGTCATTGGTTCTGGTTCTGCAGTAGTGGCTGCAACTGTCGTGGTTGTTGTGGCTGCTATGGTAGAATGAAGGCAGCGAACCTTTCCTCCCAAGCCTGCATTTAAAGAGTTATACTGCGAACATACTACAACAGTTCATGAACTACCACACGTCGATCCCTACGGGAACCACAGATGGCTCAACCGCAAGGAGAGGGGCATTCACCTAGTGCAGTGGGAAGGGCTAGCTCGAAACTACTAGCACTCCGGGCAATGTTAGGGGCACAATAAGTTGCCCGATAGTTACTAAAGGTACTTCTGGGTTCACCGCGGGCTGCTCTTGCCCCTTATGACTTGCTTGTTGTTGTTGTTGTTGACGTTGGCAAACCGGTTGTTGCTAAATGATGCCATTGGATTAGTAAGTTGAAGAGAGATGGTGAGAACTAGGCTTTTAGTTGTTGGTTCCCATAGACGAGACCAATTGATGATGAGCGATCTGATCACTCCCTACTGGAAGGTAGCTCGGACGTTGGTATCCTACGTGGCTGGGTCGAACTGCAAGAGAATATTATCAAAGGTCCCAGGGACTTTACACAATGTGGGCACTCCGGTGCTTAAATTAGTGAAGAGTACTTTGCAGAGAGCTAGAATGTTGTATATGCTACTACAGAGCTAAATTGCCCGTAACTTGTGACGCTGGAGGTGATGCCCTTATATAGGAGAACTATCATAGGCCTCATAAAATGTGTCTGAGATCACTGACCTACGCAACTCAGAGTCTGTTCCACACCCGAAGATGGACTCCGTGTGAACTGAAAAGCCTTATCCAGATCCTTCCGATCTGGGCAGGATAAAGATAAGGTCCGTTGTTGTGCGGTATGATCCCAGAGAGATCGGAGACAGCTGGCTAGCTTTTAGAAGAGGGCTATGTGGCACCTCGGCAGGTCAGGACACAATAAGCTGCTCGGACCTCGGTCTTAGCCGAGGTACCTAAGGTACTTGAGCTGACCTGGCCTACTGAGGTGTTTGGAAATGCTAAAATGTCATCTAATCAACAGGTCACTTCACATGTCCACATTGTAACGAGTCGGGCCAAATTACCCCTCATCATTAACCAAGGATTAAAATATCAATATGGTATCAGTATCGAAAGGAACCGATACGGGATACACTTTGTGCATAACATCTTGATCTGTTATGCCATCATTTACTTGCGATATCATGTGAAATAAAATAATTTTATTAACTTCATTATTAACATGCAACCTAAATAAATACTATATGTTTATGTTTGATAATTCCAATTTAAAATAAAAAAAAAACAATATTAAAATTTAGTATTTTATAACATTATTGAAATAAACAATATATCAAAATTACGTTAATACCAAAAATTGTTTTTCTCTCAATATATTTATACAAATAAACAATATATCAAAATTACGTTAATACCAAAAATTGTTTTTCTCTCAATATATTTATACAAATAAAAATATTAATAATAGAATGATTATTTTAGTACTTAAAATTCATAAGCTTGTACTATCTTAAAATTTTAATATATTTTTATAAATTATTCATTAATATTTTAATTTACACTAAAAATAACATATTTATTATTTACAAAAAAAAATTGTTTACAAAATATTCAAAAATATAAAATTAAATTAAATTTATCAAATCCACTAATTTACATTTATATAAAAAATAATTTCTTATTTTAAAAATTTATAAAAATAAAAATATTTATAATTGAATCGTTATTTTAGTAATTAAAAAGGGCAAATTTCTTAAACTAATCCTACTGTTTCTGACAATCGACACAGTGGTTGATTGCTAATAGAAAAAACAAAATGTTGAATTTGTCCTCTTCTATTCCCCAAATTTTCAAAATAACTTCCAATTGATGAAAAATTCGAAGTAGATCGTTGCTCCATCTCCATCACACCTCAGTCTGTGTTTTCTGTCTTCGTCTTCATCTCCAACACCACCTTCTGATACAACATTTTCGGGTCTGGTCTGAGGAAAATCGAAGCTTTATTTCTTCGAGATGTAGGGTTTTTGAACTTTTAGAAGACAAAGTTACAGTTATTGAAGCTCTAGTTTCTATCATTTCTTACCTTTCGGTTTAGAGAGAAAGGATCAGAGCAAGTGTGGAGGCGCCGGTAAAAGCAAGGGTCTATAAACCCCTGCAGAGATCTTTTCGATTAACAGAAAGAATCGTTGGGGTCAGATTCAGCTTCGCCACCGTCGTCTGCATCGACCCCCTCTGGCACTGATTCGTGGCAAGATCGGCGATAGGTTGGATCTCAGAACTTTCGAACTGCTACCAAGATCTGCTGTGTATCTCTCAGATCTGCAAAGAACCCAAAATGTGCTCGGACGCACCTTATGTGAATCACACTCGGTCGAAAGTTTACCCGTCACCGAAGCTCTACGTCCTCCGTCTTATCTGAAATGAATACGTAAATACTATACAAAGAAAAAGAGGTTATTGATTTCTTCAATAATACGAAGAAACACTGATTATTCAAATTTTATTCTTGTAACTAATTATCCCAACCACTAAAGTCTTGTTGTCCATCAAATGTTGAGCCATGATTACCTTGCTCTTCAACCATTTTTCCCTTCTCCTGAATGAAGTTGAAAGAAACCTGCAGGATGCAATGCCTTTAAATCTCATTCTTGTAGCTAATTATCCCAAACACTAAAATTTTGTTGTTCATCAAACGTCTGGAGCCATGATTACCTTGTTCTTCACCGATTTTGTCCTTCTCCTGAATGAAGTTGAAAAAAACCTGCAAGATGCAGTGTTTGTAGCAAGAAATATAACCAAGAATCCAAAACTTGTTCCTGGTGGAGGTGTTACAGAGCCGACTGTATCAGCAACTCTGAAGCAGGAGAGTTTATTGAAGGCATTGAAAAGTGGCGGACGCCTGAGCAACACCGGTCTCCAGTTGGAACAGCTCAAATCACAAGAAATGAAGTTTAACTACAACGAATTCAAAAAAGTTTACCTTGTTGCAGGCGGTAATGGTGATGATGTTGTCAGTAATGATTGTGCCGATGTTAATGGGTAAACATAGGAACGAGTACCTGTAGAAAACTTGTGACACTGCTTAACAAAACAGATTCTTTCTGGTTACCTACCCAATTTATATTTATATGAAATAAATGAAACGGAAGGTCAAGTTGTGTAGTGCTCTTCCGTCTGAGTACCTATGCGGATGGTTAATGGCAGTTTGGTGGAACTCATAAATGCTAGAAAGAAATCATTAGACTACTGGAAGTGTTAAACTTGAAAAAGAGATGGCCATCACTTGCTTGCCCAGAAGTGAAATGTAAGGTTTTGATCTCATGAATCGATTAAACATGGAGTCTGTTCAGAGAAGATCGATGTTTACAATTTGAGAGTAGTTTTCTTTGAGATGATATCCGGGATGAAGGTGGTGGACCACAGTAGGGATAAGAGGGAAATGGTGTTGGCAGATTTGGATGCTTCCAAGTCCTAATCAAACAAATGGATTGGTCCCCAGATCTGTAACATGGGTTGCGTGTACCAGAACACAACCCAGATTGGAGTTTCTAAGGTGAACCAAAACTTCACCGGAGAGAGAAAGAGATACTAAAAACACCCCAACATCGGGGAGGGTTGAATGATAAATAAATACTGGTAAGGCATGTGAACGGATTGTGGAAACCTGACAGCAGGAAAGTAATTAGTTAATTGTGAGAAACTGTAGGGGTACTTAAGGCAATATATAACAGTAAGGGAAGAGTTTATCAATTAGATAGTTTAAGAAATTTGCCCAATTGAAAATAATGAATTTTCATATGATATGTATCTTAAAATTTTTAATAATTTTTGTATATTTTTATAAATTGTTTATTGATATTTTAATTTATATTTTATAATTATATATATATATTACAAAAATAAATATATTGTTTATCAAACATTTCAAATTTTATATTTAGTTAACCTTTTTTGATGTTGAAAAGTAAAAATAGTAAAATACAACATAATTGATATAAGAATTAAAATATAATAATTACATATATTTTGTGTCTTGGACTTAAATAGAATATAACATATAATGGGTTTGTGCATGTGTTAAATTGTAACAACAATGTAATAAGAATCTTGGATTCTTGATTCATAGATTATCAATGAAATTGTATGATATTTATGCATCTTGTTATATTAATTGTAATAAATATATAATCAAAATATACATTTTTTTATGTATATATACTTTATTTGTGGCTATTTTTTAAGGGATGGGAGATCCATCATATGGATGGTCGAATCCTGCAGGAAGGTTGGGCGAAATTTCAAAAATTTCTTTCGCTCTCATCTGGGAATCGTATTCCCTAATTTAGAAAATTGCATTTCCAAGATTCGTTCTTGAATCCAAAACCAGACCGAATCTGAAACCAATAAGAAGTGAGGGATATACCTGATACAAAGTAGCAGTAACCCCCAACGCAAATGTTCACGCCAAAAGAAAAAACCAAAACCCGCTTTCACTGAAGATGACACAGCGTGTAGTAAAGCGGGATCAGTAGGGTGGTTCTTCAACAAGAATCGAGTAGGGGCTGGTGAGCACGACTTCAGATTGCTTCTTCTACCAAGAAGCAATATGAAGAACTCTTCTTGATTAGGTCCACAAGTGGAGATCGAACTGGGTAGGGGCGGTAATAACTGGGAAGAATTCTACAGTTAGCTATTGTGTGTGTAAAATCTGAAGAATTCGCCCCTATTTATAGCCTTCTCTAGATCAGCCTCCTAATCTAATTAGAAGAGAGTTTCCTAATCCAAATCTTATATTTGGATCTGGACTCTTAAATGTATAAGACTTATCTTATCCTTCAGCTAATCCTAATCATTTTAAAACTGAATTCGACCCCTTTTAATTAAGTAACTTAAGCCCAGTTCGAATTGGGCCTTAGGCCCATTAAGGTTGTGTGCTCACTTACTCTTTAATCTATTGCCCTGTTGGCTCTCTTTGTATGGTGTGGGACCCTAACATTGATCTACACATCAATCACATAGGTTCAGCCCAGCCTCTGTTACAAGGATTGGCCGAATTCACTATAGTAGACAGTGAACCCCTGAATCAATCACCATGGGCTCTTAATGGGCCATGATAATTATATAAAGAAGTTCAAATTTTACTAATGAAATAATTATTTTAGTAGTTAAAAATTATGAATTTGCATATGATATATATCTTATAAAAGTTAACGGATTTAATATATTTTTAGTAAAATTTATATATTTTTATAAATCATTAAATGATAATTTAATTTATATTTGAGAATTTAATATTTGGTTAACATTTTTGTTAATGTTAAAAATGTAAAAATAATAAAATATAAGATAATTCATATAATAATTAGGATAAATATATTATATTTATATATTTTCTGTCTTGGACTCTTAATTAATGTATTGTTTAATATTTATGCATCCCGCTATATTAACTGAAATATATTTTTCACAATATATATATAAATATATATATATATATATATATATATATTCTTGTATATTTATGCATTATTTTTGGCTATTTGACTTTAAATTTAGTATTATTAATGTATTTATGAAATTTGTACGTATTTCCCTAATGTATCCAAGTTTTTCCATATTTTTGGTTTGTATGCATGTATTTTCAAAGCATATTTGTATTTGTATCCATATCCAAGTTGTTGGTACGATACTCGATATTGATACTTTAGTCCTTGGTTCAATATTAAGTATATAAAAGAATGTTCTTCAAAGTTCATTATCAACCAAGATACACATAAGTCAAAAAAATAAATAAATAAAACTAAGTGAAATTGGCACCCCTAATTGTTCCACCTATCATAAAGTCTAAGAACAAGTTGGGTTTGGTATAATTCAATGTTTCTTGTAAACACTCACCGTCATACCTTAGGTCATAACCCGAGTAGCAACGACTCACTACTCCACAAACTTAGGCAGTATGAGAATGACAACCTTGTTAAGAAAGACTTCCTCAAGTGTATCCACTGGTTATGAAGATTTAAGCCTATATTATATTAATTATGTAGCCTCATACGTAATACTAATATGAACCGAAGGTAATTTAGTAGAACAATCTAAATGACACATGGAATGAATGTTCATTTATTCATAATAATTATGTATAATACACATGAGCTTGAGCTAAAACCATACACATTGTAGATAAAATTGAAATAGCAAAAAGGGTGAGGCTTTGATGCATATACGAATTAAACAAATATACAGAACAACTAGTCAATAAATGATGGTTGAAATTAAGAAAATTCAATCGACTAGATGTGTAAGAATCCAATAAGTATGATTGCTCATAAAAAATCAAAAAACTGAACCGATCGGTTCGATATTTCTAAAAAACCAAAGGATTGGTTTGGTTTTTTGTTAACCTAGAAAAAAACTAGCGGCTAATCAAACCAACTGATATATGTATTTATATGTATATTATATATAAATATATACATATATTATAATTTATAATTATTTATTTATATTTTTTCTATCGATTAGCCGGTGGTATCGGTTTAGTTTCAAAAAAAACCCAATGATTCAATTAACCAAACTGTGAGTACCCCTACCAGTAAGTACGTCTTTGATAGAGGGAAATTTGAGAATTCCTTGTGTGAATCGCAAACGAAGGAAAGTTTCCAATACTAAGTGTCAATGGTAAATAAGAGAAAAGCTTTACCAAGAAAGGAAAATGTGGTTAGTGGGAAAGGAGTTTAATAAGTACTATAACTAATATTGGATTCTTTTCAGTGTAGAGAAGAATGGGAATATGGGATTATATTTATATTTGCTCATCAAAAAGTTATTAAAAGGAGTGTCATAGAGAGAGAGAGAGAGCCCCATCCCCAAAACCCAAAACTAATTTTTACCCAAATCCAACCCCAAACCCCAGCTT
This sequence comes from Nelumbo lutea, assembly GCF_056320005.1. Taxonomy (NCBI): domain Eukaryota; kingdom Viridiplantae; phylum Streptophyta; class Magnoliopsida; order Proteales; family Nelumbonaceae; genus Nelumbo; species Nelumbo lutea. The sequence continues at coordinate 65,194,907 of NC_142687.1, read as the reverse complement.
AGGCTAGCCTGTGTAGGCAGCCAGCCACAATCTAGTCCGGTCAGTCCCAATCTAAACCCTAGCCCAACCCCATTCCCCCCAACACCAAACCCTAGCCTGGGTTGGTCTATGTGTAGGCTTGTCATAGTCCAACCAATGGTCTATGACAAGTTAGCTGCTTATAGACCAACCCCAGCCACAAACCCTAACCCTAATTTTGAACCCTAACCCAAACAAACCCTGACCTAGACCTAATCTCATTCCCCCCAACCCCAAACCCCCACTCCAACTTGAACCTGCCTCAAAACACAACCTGAACTTGACTCTCACTCCAACCTGAATCCACAGTCCAGTAACTGGACTGTGGCTGGCTATCTGCTCATAGGACAACCACAGCCCCAAAACCCCAACCATAATTCTAACCCCTAACCCAAACCTGACCCAATCCTAAACCCCTGCTCCAACCTGAACCTATCCCAGAACCAAACCTAAACCTACCCAAGAACCCACCTTGAACCTAACCCTCACTCCAACCTGAACCCACCCATAACCCAATCTACCCTTGACCCTCACTCAAACACCCAACCCCATTCCCCACCCCCAACCCTGGGTTGGCCTATGTGTAGGCAGCCAACCATAGTCCAATCAATGGATAGTGGCCAACCTAGCCACTTGCTCATAGTCCAGCCCAACCTAACCTAGCCCCAAGCCCACACTGTCATTTGTCTAACCCCACCTTGACATTGCCCCCCACCCCCAACTTGACCCTCACCAAAACTTGAACCTAGCCTACCCCTGACCCTAACCTAAACTTGAACCTAACCCTGACCCCGACCTGAACATGAACCCAACCTACTCCTGACCCTAACCCAAACCTGAACCTGACCCTGACAACTACCTGAATCTGAACCTACCTTGACCCATACCTGAACCTAAACCCAGCCTACCCCTGACCCTGACCTCTAGTTGAACCTAAACCCAATCTACCCGACCCTCACCCAAACCTAAACTTGACCTTGACCCCTACCTGAACACCCAGCCTACCCTTGACCCTAACCCAAACATGAAACTGACCCTGACCCCTACCTAAACTTGAAACCAACTTACCCCTGTCCTTAACCCAAACTTGAAATTGACCCTAACCTGAACGCAGCCTAGCTGACCGTCACCCAAACTTGAACCTACCTGACCCATACTTGAACCTAAACCCAACCTACCCTGCTCACATCAAATAGAAGATAGGACTAATGATGGTTAGAATTAAATAAAGTTAACATAAACATATTTTTAATTAATATGCCTTCTCCTTGTCACTTTTCGAAGGACATGTTCTTTGATCATGCCCATGTTTGAAGCAATACAAGCAGGTCATTCTCCTGTCTCTCCTACCAAGTGTTGTACCTTGAGGAGTTTCCCATTCCTCTAAAATCATCTTTTTCTTAAGCCTTCCTCTCTTCTTGCTTGATGCTAGTGGCTTAGTTGCTTTAGTAGTGGACTTGGACCAAAATTTCATCCCAATCACTAGCCACATGGCATACTGGTAGGTAGGTCTTCATGAAGGCATCCTTCCTATACCAATGTGCAACATAATCTTCCATCTTTTCTTCTCTTTTGAAAATGGCACAAATGGCTTGGGGATAGGGTATACCAATCATGTCTCACCTTCTGCAAGTGCAGATATACCTCACAATGTCAATAACATATTTGTTTACACCTTGTTGGATGGTGTATCCGAAAGCGTGTCGTTAACCATTTTGGAATACCAGTTTAAATATTTATAATTTTTTTTCCGATTCTCAAACAATTACAAACGTAGTAAATTGTGAGAAAGGATCGTATCCCCAAGGAAGCGAGGGAAAAATTATCATTTACTTAAATCCGGGAAAGATAACACAATTGAGAGTTGTAGAAACACTGAATTTAATTAATTAAACTGAAATTCATTAAAATAAAATTTGAACAGTGATGGAAGTGAAAAGTGTAGAAAAGTAAATAAATAATAGAAATAAATAAATAAAATGAATGAAAAAAAGTCTGTAATCCAATCAGAGGTAGCAATCCCCGGATCTCTCCTTTGACCCTTGAACTTCTCAAACTAGGCCTTCCGTCTTACCTGGCCGAATTCCAGATCTGTATAAAAGAAAACAAAAATCAAACTGAATCAAAGTAAATTGCAAAAAGAAAAAAAAATGGAACTGGAAATGAAAGAACAAAAGTTAAATCTAAGACTAATGGTTGGGATCCGAATCCAGAGGTGGTAGTAGTGGCTTAGGCAAACTACAAGTAGGAACCCCTCCTCTTGCCTAGGTGTCCTCCTCTTCCTCTATCCTTGAACTTCTCAAAATCAGCCTGCCATCTTACTTGGGGATAGAATCCAACCCCTCTTCAGGAGCCCTTGGATCCTTTTTATAAAGAAGGGTGGATACAACTAGGATTAAAGAGAAAAAGAGGGGCGGCAGCTGGGTTTTAGCAAAGATCTGGGTCCTAGGGTTTCTAATGAAGGGTTAGATTGGTTCTAAGATGATCCTAAGGCTGAGAAGAAAAGGAAATGGCACTCAATATTATGTAGGGTTGAGATTTGGGGGTCTAGAATGTTAGACAGTTATGCCCTTAGCTTCAATCAGATTCATGTACCTTTTGACATTTATTGTAAATGAATAAAGTACATAATTGATTCATGTCATTGTGGTGTGTTTCTGTATAATACCCTTAAACTGGACACTTATGAGACTCGTGTTAATTTAGAATCTCCACAATCGTTGGATAGATCTGGGGAGATTTATCTTGCCAAAGCTAACACTGATGTACTGCCAAGTTGGTTAGGGTGGCTAGTCTCAACCGCCAGGGTGAGACCTGAGGTACATGCAGTGTGGATTTTCTTGAAACCCTGAAGCAAACCAAAATTCCAGTACTGCCCTGGACCTTGGAGATAGATGGGCAAAACTGGAATATTATACCTGACCCCTAAACTCGATTATGGTACTACACTAGGTGTCGAATTGGGTTGTCTTTCATATGTCAATCAGTGAGATCCTTAGAGGGGGTCAAAACCTGGGTATATTGGGACAGTCCGAGAATTCATCTAAGTGGGTGATCATAATGATAGGATCAGCCCCTTTGTCGGACAAAGTGAATGATCGGGTAATGCATTCTCTCTAATGAAAACCTAAACTGTCGGCAATTGATTTCAAATGTTGAGATTTGTTTTGCAAAATATATTTATATAGAGATATACATTTATATATATTATGGTTTCAAAATGTTTGCAAAAGGTTTTAATTCCTATGATCCATGTGAGCAGAGAGTGCAGCACTATTCCTTGTAGCCGAGGGAGAGGTCCTCTCTTTTCGACCACTGTTTGATCATTATGGGCTAAGAGGTTAAGTGTAAGACAATTGAAGGTAATACCTGATGAGCTAATCTTGCATCTGCCCACAGTCTTTGGGTTTTCATAAGGTGGCTGGACCCAATGACCATTTATTGTAAATGTTGGGCCCATTAAAAGTCCATAGTGATGGACTCAGGGGTTCACTGTCTCCTACAGTGAATTCGGCCAAGCTTTGTAAAAAAGTCTGGGTTGAACCAATGTGGTTGATGTGTAGATCAAAGTTTGGCTCCCACGCCATACAAAGAGAGCCAACTGGGCAGTAGGTTAAGAGGTTAAGTGAGCACATAAACTTAATGGGCCTAAAGCCCAATTTCGAATTGGGTTAATTAGATTTATTAAATAGGGGCAGATCTAGGTTTGGATCAGCAGATAAGGATAAGAGGATAAGTCTTATCCACTTAAAGAGTCCATATCTAAATAAAGATTTGGATCAGGAAACTCCTAATTTGATTAGGATTAAACTGATCTTAAAATGCAGATAAGATAAGGGACTATCCTTATCACATAAAGAGTCCAGATCCAAATAAAGATTTGGATTAGGAAACTCCTAACCAAATTAGGACGTTGTCTCTTTAAGGCTATAAATAAGAGAGTTGGGTGGACATGAAAAAACACAAGACAAGACACAACAAACTGCAGAGTTCTTCCCTGTTCTTGCCGCCCCTACCCAGTTCGATCTCCACTTGTGGGAGTGATCAAGAATTGTTCTTGATATTGTTCCTTGGTAGAAGAAGCAATCTAAAGTCGTGCTCACCAGCCCTCTACTCCATTCTTGCTGAAGAATTCGGTTCTTGCTGAAGAGTCGTCCTATTGATCTTACTTCACCTCACATTGTGTCATCTTCAGTGGAAGCAGGTTTTGGTTTTCTCCTTGGGCGTGAACACTTTCATTGGGAGTTATTGCTACTCCATATCAAGTATATCCTTCTCCTCCCTTTTGGTTTTAGATCTGGTCTGGTTTGGTTCAAGATTGATCCTTGAAAATGCAATTTTCTAAAATAGGGAATGCGATTCCCAGATGGGAGAGAAAATTTTTGAAATTTCTCCCAACCTCCTGTAGGGTTCAGCCATCCATATGATGGATCTCTCATCCCTTCATAGAAATGGGTGGAGGAGGTTGAGGCACCTAGGGTTGAAAGGTGGAGATTAAAAGGAGTGGGTGGCACCCTAGAGTGGATGGTTGGGATAGAGAATGGAATAGAGGGTTGAGATCTAGTGGCTAGGGGCTGAATGGTGAGGATTAGATGTTAGGTGGCACCCTAGGGTTAAAAAGCTAAAAAGAGAGTACTCTAGAATGAATGGTGGAGATTAGAAGGGATGGATGGTAGAGATTTAGAAACTAGGGGCGGCTAGGGTTTGTTAGGGATGAAAAGAATGAGTTAGAATGTGCCCTAGGGTTTGGTAAGGATAGGGAAGCATGCTAATATAGTAGGAGGGGTGCCATTCTGGGTTTAGCAGATAGGAGGAGGCGCAGTCCTGTGCTCAATATTTTACAAAAACACCCCCCCCAGCTAGAATCACACCATCTTCCCAAAAGCTGCATTTCAGCAATGAAACTTCCCCAATTTTTCACAAGATTTGCACAAAGACCCTTAGAGGTCACAATATTGAATTTAACTGGGAAGATAACACATTTTGACTATTTTAAAACCAAAAATACCCCTGAAATGATGCCCTTAAGGCATCAAAATACAGAGTTATCATTGAACCTCATACCCTGACTCCCAATTCTAGACTAATCTAGTTTGAGCACTTTCTTCATTGTATTCCTCTATCTTTTCCCATATCTTGGTTCAAACCTTCCTTTTAACCTAAAGACAAAGTTTCTTCCCTCTTTTATCCTTGACATTAACTTCACCTTGATATCTTCCTACACTGAAATAATTGCCTTATGTCTGAACTAAATGATGCTTCCATTGAATGTCTCAGACATGTTGTTATCAACACAGTCACACTTCAATAATGTCGGAAAATATGTCTTTGACCACTGGACTAGATATACTTTCAATACATCTTCTTTGGCACAAGGCTTCAACATCCTAAGCTTCTCTAGCTTAATGTAAAATTCAACAATGGTAGTGGCTTTAGCACACATCCAGAACTGCCTTTGCAATTCTTTGTCCTTATGTTTCCTCCTCCAGTTTGCAAAGACATGCCTTGCACTTCCTTTACTCTAAATGAGGTATTAGCTCTACAATTGCCTTCACCTGTTCTTAAAAAATTCACAACCATAACACAAAGTTAGCATTATTACTCCAACAAGGTCATGTACATACCTTTTGTAAGTAAGAGATAATAGTGTAACTAGCATTAGTTGCCTCTATGATACCAATATGATTCATCATACAACTAAGGAACCATTTCTAACTATCAATGCTTTCACTTTCCACAACCGCCCATATTATTAGCATCATCTGATTATTTGCACCCCAACCAATAGCTAAGATAAGCTCACCATGACGTAGTTTCTTCAAAAAACAACCATCCAATCCAATAACTAGCAATTCCCTCTTGCATGCATCATAACATACATAAAACCTTCTAAAAATGGGTTTATCACCCTTAGTCTATTTATGAACATTTACATACACTGAACTGCCATGGTTAGATCTCACTAACTCAGCAACATAATCATAAACTAACCAATACTCTGACTAAGGTCACCTATAAAGTGCTCCTTCACCCTTTGCTTTGTTCTCCTGCACTATGATAGGGTGACATCACAAAACAATTACCCCTTAGCACCAGCTAAGAAATACTTCTTATCCAACTTCTAAGCTGAAAATTGTATCATCTCTGTGAAGAAATCAGCTAGTACTCTAGAAGTCAATCTAGAATTTTTTAAGTTCCATTGGCACTTGTGCTCTGGCACATATGTTTTCAACTAAAATTTATGTGTGCTCTTGTCCAATGCAACATAAAATGTCCACAAGCAACTTTAATTTTTGCACACAACCCTATTCCTTTGGGGCTCAATCTTATTGAATTTAATGTCATTGTGGCTCCTTATAACATGCTTTATAACTACCCCTTTGCATTGCTTTCTATTCAGGAGAACCAGTCCCAACACAAAATGAAGAACCTCAGCGGTGGGTCAAACACAAAACAACTCTTCTACCCCCTCCAAAACTGTTATGCTTCAACTTCATTGTTGGACCCACCACTAACCATAAGGTAGCAAGATCCTAATGGATTTAAGCATGGCCACAGGCGAAAAAGTTTCCTCATAATCAATGCCCTCTTTCTGAGTGTACCTTTTCACCACTAGACGAGCTTTGAAAGACTCAACTCGACCCTTCTTCCACTTGTAAATCCATTTGCAACCGATTACTTTTACCCCGGAGGGCGGATCAACTAGAGTCCAGACTCCATTGGTCTCCATTGAGCCCATCTCTGCTCTCATGGCCTCCACCCACTTCTGGGAGTCTATGTCCAACGTAGTTTCCGCGTAAATCACGGGATCCTCCTCACAAGTCAAGGTTTCCACCAGGTAACTATCTTGGTCATAACCATAACGGACTGGTGGCCTGGATACCCTTTGGATCATCTAGGTTGGTCACTACCTGGAACTTGTGGGACATCTCCCATTGCTCCTGAGCTCTCCTCATCAAGAACAACTTCTTGACGATGGGTGTCCAGGATGTAATCGGTTTCCAAGAATTGCGCATTTCGACTGCAGAACACTTTCTGCTCACTTGGGTCATAGAATAGGTAACCTATAGAGCCTTTTGGGTAGCCTACAAATAGGCAATGGCTGGTCTTGGATTCCAACTTGTCTACACACGTTCTCTTAACGTGTGTTGGACAACCCCAAATCTTCAAGTGTCTGACACTTGGTTTATTTTCGGTCCAAACTTCATATGGAGTATTCAGAAACGATATGGTTGGAACCCGATTCAGCACGTAAATCGTAGCCTCTAATGCGTAACCCCAAAAGGATGTGGATAACTCTGAGTGTATGAGAAGCGACCGGAGCATATCCAATAAAGTCCTATTCCTCCTCTCTGAAACACCGTTAAGTTGTGGTGTAGCAGGAAGAGCTAATTGTGATACTATCCCATTGTCCTTTAAGTAGTCCCTGAATTCGTCAGAGAGATACTCGCCACCTCGATCTGATCGATAAGCTTTTAATTTCTCTCATTAACTGTTTCTCGACCTCTTGTCTAAACTCTTTGAACTTTTCAAAAGATTCAGACTTGTGTCTCATTAGGTACACGTAACCATATCGTGAAAAATCATCTGTGAAAGTGATGAAATACACGTGTTGATTCCGTGTCCTAACACTCAGGGGACCACATACATCAGTATGTATTAGGTCAAGTGTGCCCGTACATCTTTCAGACTTACTGTTAAATGGTCGTTTTGTCATCTTGCCTTGTAGGCAAGGCTCATAGGTGGGAAGCTCTTCTACAGTTAGAAAATCCAAAGGACCATCCTTTACCAACCTTGTGATTCGATCAACATCGAAACTTGTGTCATAGAATCTAACTTGTTAGTTACTTCTGTGTCCTGGTGTGTTGACTCCGGGGCTTCAACTCATGCGTGTAACTCACTGCAGGGGTTCAAAGTTAGCAGAAGGTTGAGTGAAGGTGAAGTGACATTATTCTTGGGAACAACTGCAAGTGTTGCAGCAGCGGCAAAAGGAACCGTAGAATTAGTTTTTAAAGAAGGAATACTTGTACTTAAAGATTGTCTTTATGTACAGAACTTGAGAAGAAATTTGATTTCTGTTTCAAAACTGTGTGCTGATGGATATACTGTTTATTTTAGTAATGTGATTACTGTTAAACGGAATAATAAATTCATCGCATGCGGGGAAAAAGAGAACGGTCTCTATGTTCTACATCCTTCTCTGGAAACCAACTTAACCGAAACTACGTCGGTCGAAAATCCCAAGAAAATGAATCGTGATACAGTAAGTCCCACGTGCCTCTGGCATTACCGACTTGGCCATATCGGTATTGACCGAATCACAAAGCTGGTAAAGGATGGTCCTTTGGATTTTCTAACCGTAGAAAATCTTCCCACTTGTGAACCTTGCCTTCAAGGTAAGATGTCTAAGCGGCCATTTGACGGTAAGCCTGAAAGATCTGAAGGCACACTTGACCTGAAACATACTGATGTATGTGGTCCCCTGAGTGTTAGGACACGGAATCAACACGTGTACTTCATCACCTTTACAGATGATTTTTCACGATATGGTTACGTGTACCTAATGAGACATAAGTCTGAATCATTTGAAAAGTTCAAAGAGTTCAGACAGGAAGTCGAGAAACAGTTAGGGAGAGAAATTAAGGCCCTTCGATCAGATCGAGGTGGCGAGTATCTCTCTGACGAATTCAGGGACTACTTAAAGGCCAATGGGATAGTGTCACAATTAGCTCCTCCTGCTACACCTCAACTCAACGGTGTTTCAGAGAGGAGGAATAGGACCTTGTTGGACATGGTCTGGTCACTTCTCGTACGCTCACAATTACCCACATCCTTTTGGGGATACGCATTAGAGACTGCTATCTACGTGCTGAATCGGGTTCCAACCAAATCAGTTCCTAAAACTCCATATGAACTTTGGACCAGAAGGAAGCCAAGTGTAAGACACTTGAAGATTTGGGGTTGTCCTGCACATGTTAAAAGAACAAGTGCGAACAAGTTGGAATCTAAAACCAGTCGTTGCCTGTTTATAGGCTACCCAAAGGATTCGGTGGGTTATCTATTCTATGACCCGAGTGAGCAGAAAGTGTTCTGCAGTCGAAACGCCCAGTTCTTAGAATCTGATTACATCCTGGACACCCATCGTCAGGAAATAGTTCTTGATGAGGAGAGCTCAGGAGCAGTGGGAGATGTCCCACAAATTCCAGGTAATGACCAACCTAGAAGAACCACCCGGGTATCCAGACCACCAGTCCGATATGGTTATGACCAGGATAGTTACCTGGTGGAAACCTTGACTAGTGAAGAGGATCCCGTGACTTACGCGGAAGCTATGTTAGACATAGACTCCCAGAAGTGGGTGAAGGCCATGAGAGCTGAAATGGACTCAATGGAGACCAATGGATTCTGGACTCTAGTGGATCCGCCCCCCGGGGTAAAAGCAATTGGTTGCAAATGGATCTACAAGAGGAAGAAGGGCCCCGATGGCAGGATTGAGACCTTTAAAGCTCGCTTGGTGGCGAAAGGGTATACTCAGAAAGAAGGCATCGACTATGAGGAAACCTTTTCGCCCGTGGCCATGCTTAAATCCATTAAGATCCTGCTAGCTGTAGCAGCGTACCATGACTATGAGATTTGGCAAATGGATATCAAAACCGCGTTCCTGAATGGAGATCTTAGTGAAGATATCTACATGCAGCAGCCGCAAGGCTTCATTGCTGCTGGTCAGGAACACATGGTATGTAAACCTAATAGATCCATATATGGACTTAAGCAGGCTTCTAGGAGTTGGAACATCCGTTTTGATTCTGCAGTCAAAACGTTTGACTTTGAGCAGAATCCGGATGAGCCCTGTGTTTACAAGAAGTCCAGTGGGGATAAGATCACCCTTTTGGTGTTGTACGTGGACGATATCCTACTCATTGGGAAAGATGTAGGAATGTTGACTTCGGTCAAGGTATGGCTATCATAGCAGTTCTCCATGAAAGATCTTGGAGAAGCTTCATACATATTGGGTCTTCGACTCTATAGAGATAGATCGAAACGGATAATTGGATTATCCCAGGCTGCTTATATTGACAAAATTGTCAAAAGGTACAGCATGGAGAACTCCAAGAAAGGAAACGTTCCTTTCAGGCACGGAGTCACTCTCTCTAAGAAGATGTCTCCCAAGACTTCTGAGGAGATTGAGAGCATGAGAGACGTTCCCTATGCCTCAGCCGTAGGGAGCATCATGTATGCCATGCTGTGCACTCGCCCTGACATTGCTCAGGTGGTGAGTGTAGTAAGCAGATTCCAGGCAAACCCAGGGCAGGAGCATTGGACTGCTGTGAAGAACATACTCAAATACCTTCGAAGGACAAAAGACTTTTGTCTGGTATTCGATGGTAGTTCACTGCAAGTTCTAGGGTATACCGATGCCGATTTCCAGTCGGATCCAGATGATAGAAAGTCTACATCTGGGTATGTTTTCACGATAGGATCGTGTGCTATTTGCTGGGCAGCAAACAGGGGTCCACTGCAGACTCCACAACCGAGGCCGAGTACATTGCCGCAAGTGAAGCTACCAAGGAAGCCGTGTGGATGAAGAAGTTCATACACGAATTGGGAGCGATTCCATCCAGCACATCTCCCATCCCGTTGTTGTGTGACAACAATGGAGCGATCGCCCAGGCTAAAGAGCCTCGGGCTCACTCGAAGTCGAAGCACATCGAGAGAAAGTACCATGTACTGCGGGAGATCATTGGTAGAGGGGACGTCCTGATTCAGAAGGTAGCATCAGCGGATAATATGGCAGACCCATTGACTAAGCCACTGACACAGAAGGTGTTTAAGAAACACGTGGAAAGTATGGGACTCCGGCTTGTACCAGATTGGACCTAAGTGCAAGTGGGAGCTGTTAGACAGTTTTGTATGCCCTTAACTTCAATCTGATTTGATGTACTTTTGTTATTTAGTGGAAATAAATAAAGTGCATGTTTGATTCATGTTGTTTGGTTTAATTCTGTGTAAAACCCTAAAACTGGACATTTATAGAGACTCATGTTAGTTTTAAATGTTCACAGCTGTTGGATAAGTCTAGGGAGATTTATCCTGCCAAGGCTGATACTAGTGTGCCACCAAGTGTTGGGATGGCCTGTCTCAGCCATCAGGGTAAGACCCGAGGCACATGCAATATGGGATTACTTGAATCCTTGAACCGGACCAGATTTCCAGTATTGCCCTGGACCTTGGAGATAGATGGGCAAAACTGGAAAGTTACACCTAACCCCTAGACTCGATTATGACATTTCACTACGTGTTGGATCAGGCTACTTTTGATATGCCATTCAGTGAGATCCTTAGCGGGGATCAAAACCTGGGTATGTTGGTGCAGTTTGAGAATTCATCTGAGTGGGTGATCATAGTGACAGAATCAGCCACTTTGTCGGACAAAGGGTAATGATCGGGAATGCACTCTCTCTGATGGAAACCAAACTGCCGGCAGTTGATTTCAATCGTTGGAATTTTGTTTTGCAAAATTCATATATTTATATATATATGTACGGTTTCGAATTGTTTGCAAATGGTTTTAATTCCCGGGATCCATGTGAGAGGAGAGTGCGGCACTGTTCCTTGCAGCCGAGGGAGAGGTCCTCTCTTGTCGGGAAGTGCTTGATCATTAAGGGCTGAGAGGTTAAGTGTAAGACCATTGAGGATAATACCTGATGGGCTAATCTTGCACCTGCCCACAGTCCCTGGGTTTTTATAAGATGGCTTGGCCCAGGGACCACTTAATGTAAGTGTTGGGCCCATAGGGTCCATATGATGGACTCAAGGGGTTCATTGAGTTTTTCAGTGAATTCGGCTGGGCCTTGTATTAAAGGCTGGGCCGAACCCATGTGGCTGGTGTGTAGATCAATGCTTGGGTCCCACGCCATACAAAGAAGCCCAACTGGGCAGCAGATTGGAAAGTAATTAGACACTGAACACTTAATGGGCCAAAAGCCCATTTCGAGGTGGGCTGATATGATCACCCATCCTTGGGGCGAATTTGAGATTAAAGTTAGTAAAAGGATTGGGCATTTAGCCTTATCCACTCTTAGAGACCAAATTCAAATTAGATTTGAATCTGGTAACCTCCTGATAAGATCAGGAGTAAGCTAACTCTATCTGCAAAAGGGATTAAGATTATCCCCTATCCAAATACTGATTTGGATTGGGATAACTCCTAAAAAGGAGGTTTCTTAATCAAGAAGAAAGGAGGAAATTTCGAACCACCTTGAAGAGGTATAGGATACCTCCTGCGAATTCAGATCTGATCTGATTCATACTCTCCAGAAAAACAGAAAACAGTTCAACCTTTTGTTTTTGGAGATCTCCTCCTGCCGCCGCCATCTGCCATTGCAAGATTAGATCTTTGCAGAAAAGAAAGTCAAGAAATCTGTTCTTGACATCAGTCTTGCAAGAAAGACTGAAAAGGATTCAGTGTTTAGTACTTCCAGAGGATTCTTGTGAAGGATCCAGTGTGTAGGACGCACCCTGCTGGTTCTGTTCCATTCACAACTGTGACATCTTCAGCAGGAACGGATCTTGGAGCATTCTTTGGGCGTGAACACCAACTTTGGGAGATACTGCTTCTCCGGATCAGGTATATTCCTCCCATTTATCTTTTGGTACAGATCTGGTTTGATTATGGTTCAAGTAGGATCCTTGAATACTGTATTCTAAATTTAGGGAATATGATTCCCAGTTGAGAGAAGATAGGAAATTTTTGAAATTCGCCCACCCATTCCGCAACCTTTTTGGCGTCCATTAGATGGATCCTACCATTCTTTCATAGGGTGTGGCGGCGGCTGAAGGAGGAGAAGTCCAGGGACGAAGAGGGCAGAATTGTCTCTTCTCTCTGGAGTCTATGATAAATCTGATCTCAAATTGCAGGGTGTGTTTCTTGCTTACTCAAACCCTCAGTTCGAAATCTGATATTTTTGTTAGGGTTTTCTCCTCTTTCTTCTTGATTAAGAAACCTCCCAATATTTTGGGAGTTATCCCAATCCAAATCAGTATTTGGATAGGGGTTAATCTTAATCCTATCTGCAAATTAAGTTAGTTAACTCCTGATCTCATTAGGAGGTTACCAGATTCAAATCTAAATTGAATCTGGTCTCTTAGAGTGGATAAGGTTAAAGACACAATCCTTTTACTAACATTAATCTTATATTCACCCCATGAACTGGTGATCATATCAGCCCGGTTCGAAATGGGCTTTTGGCCTATTTAGTGTTCAGTGTTTAACCAATTGCCAATCTGCTGCCTAGTTGGGCTTTTTTGTATAGCGTGGGATCCAAGCATTTATCTACACACCAGCCACATGGGTTCGGCCCAGCCTTTATTACAAGGCCCAGCCGAATTCACTGAAAGACTCAGTGACCCCCTTGAGCCCATCACATGGACCATATGGGCCCAACACTTACATTAAGTGGTCCCTGAGCCAAGCCATCTTATAAAAACCCAGGGACTGTGGGCAAGTACAAGATTAGCCCATCAGGTATTATCCTAAATGGTCTTACACTTATCCTCTCAGCCCTTAATGATCAAGCACTGCCCGACAAGAGAAGACCTCTCCCTCGGCTGCAAGGAACAATGTCGCACTCTCCACTCACATGGATCCCGGGAATTAGAACCTTTTGCAAATCTTTTGAAACTGAACATATACATATATATATATATATATATATATATATATATATATATATATATATAACTTTGTAAAACAAAATTCCAACGATTGAAATCAACTGCCGAACATTTGATTTCCATCAGAGATAGTGCACTCCCGATCATTACCATTGTCCGACAAAGGGGCTGATCCTGTCACTATTACCACTCACTCAGATGAATTCTCAGACTGCCCCAACATGTCCAGGTTTTGACCCCCACTAAAGATCTCACTGATTGGCACATCAAAGACAGCCCGATCCGACACCTAGTGATGTGTCATAATCGAGTCTAAGGGTCAGGTGTAACTTTCCAGATTTGCCCATCTGTCTCCAAGGTCTAGGGCAACACTGAAAATTTGGTCTGGTTCAAGGGTTCAAGCAATCTCATACTACATGTGCCTTGGGTCTTACCCTGATGGCCGTTTTCAGGTAAACATTTCTGTCCAGTGAGTGCATACCCATCATATTCGTGAACGCCAAGGTACCATGAGAGAGTTCCCATTTTCTGTAAAGCCCCTCCCACATCGGTCTATGACAACCCTATCATCTTATGAAACACTCAGACAAGCCCAATAGCAAATGGATAGCCCATTTTCTAGTGTGTTTCCTCATTATTGAAGGACCCATCCTCATGCTAATGATGGAAGGCCTTCAGAGAGTCCATCATATGAATCTCCCTATCACATGCCCTCATATTAGTTGGAGGGAACAGTTAATTACGCCCTAGTTTGATCTAAGTCAAACCAAAGTGGCTCCCACTGACTTTCATAAAGTCATATTTCAGTGGGCCTTAATCGGCTAGGGTTCCACACGTAACCACTTGATTGTTAGACAGTTTTGTATGCCCTTAGCATCAATCAAAATGATGTACTTTATAAGTTTATTGTAAATGAATAAAAGTGCATATTTGATTCATATTCCCTTGGTATGTTTCTGTGTAATACCCTTAAACTGGACACTTAATGAGACTCGTGTTAGTTTAGAATGTTCACAGCCAGTGGGTCGGTCTGGGGAGACCTATCCTGACAAGCCTGACACTGTGGTGCCACCAAGTCGGTTGGGGTGGCTTGTCTCAGCTACCGGGGTGAGACCCTATACACTTACAGTGTAGGATTAATTAAATCTTTGAACTAGACCAGATTTCCAGTATTGCCCTGGACCATGGAGATTGATGGGCAAAACTGGAAAGTTATACCCGACCCCTAAACTTGATTATGATACTGCACTAGGTGTCGGATTGGGCTGTCTTTGATATACCAATCAGTGAGATCCTTAGCGGGGGTCAAAACTTGGGTACGTTAGGACAGTGTGAGAATTCATCTGAGTGGGTGATCATAGTGACAGGATTAGCCCCTTTGTCGGACAAAGGTAATGATCGGGGATGCACTCTCACTGATGAGGCTGCCGGCAGTCGATTTCAATTGTTGAGATTTGTTTTGCAAAATATATTTTATATGAGATAAAAGTATATATATTATGGTTTCGAAATGATTTGCAAAAAGGTTTTAATTCCCGGGATCCATATAAGCAGAGAGTGCAACACTGTTCCTTGCAGCCGAGGGAGAGGTCATCTCTTGTCGGGCAGCGTATGATCATTATGGGCTGAGAGGTTAAGCGTAAAACCATTGAGGATAATACCTGATGGGCTAATCTTGCATCTACCCACAATCCCTGGGTGTTACTAGGTGCTTGGCCCAGGGACCACTTAGGGTAAGTGTTGGGCCCATAGAGCCCATCTGATGGGTTTCAGGGGGTGCACTGTCCATAACAGTGTATTCGGCCAAGCCTTGTAACAAAGGCTGGGCCGAACCCATGTGGCTGATGTGTACATCAATGTTAGGGTCCCACGCCATACAAGGAAGCCCAATTGTGTAGCAGATTGGAAGGCTAAATGAATACATAACCTTAAATGGGCCTTAAGCCCATTTCGAACTGGACTAATCTAATTAGTCACTTAAGGGGCGAATTCTGAGATGGATCAGCTGATAGGATTGGGCCCAGACTCTATCCACTTAGAGAGTCCTAGAAACCTCCTAATTAGATTAGGAGATGGCCGATCTAATCTGCATATAAGATAAGGGTTATCCCATATCACTTAAGGGACTTCTAATCCAAATATGATTTGGGTTAACAACTCCTACTTGGATTAGGAGTTGATCGCTTTAAGTCAATAAAAAGAGGAGGGGGCGGCAGCCTTTAGACATGCAATGCAATCCAGAGATCCTTGTCTTCAGAGCTGAGATTACAAGAAGAGAGAATTCTGCACCCTACAAATACTCTCTTGCCGCCTCCTTCCTGCAGCCGCTGCCTACAGCAGTTCGATCTCCAATTCCTAGGAGAAATCAAGATTTGATCTTGATACCAATCTTTTGGAGAAAAGATTGGTGGGAGTTGTATTGACAAGTCGTCCAGTTGATTCTTGCGAAGGGTCAAGTTCTTTTAGAAGAACACTGCTGATTTTACTCCACCATGTACTGCGCCATCTTCAGTGGGAGCAGATTTTGGATCCTACCTTGAGCGTGAACACCTCCATTGGGAGATGCTACTTCTCTGTATCAGGTATTATCTCTCCCTACTCTTTTTAGTGCAGATCTGGTTCAGTTTATCGTTCAAGAATGATCATTGAAAATATGATTTTCTAAATAGGGAATTCGATTCCCAGTTGAAGGGAGAAAAACTTTTGAAATTCGCCCCCTTAATCCGCAATCTTTGGGCGTCCATGTGATGGATATCCTATCCCTTCAGTGGTATCAGAGCCATGGTTCAAATCTCGAACCATTCTATTTCATATCTGAACCTACGCAAATAGGGAGAAGACGTTCTACCCAATTTGCGCAGATATGGGTTTTGGGAAATTTGTTCCCAAAATTGATGGGCAAATAATCTGAAATTAATTTTATATAAATCTGATTATTGTTTAGAATAGTTTTATATGATTTTCTTGATTTATGGGTTGTTCGTACAAAAGGAGATCGAATTCTTGATTTGTGCAGGGAGAACTGCAAGATTTGCAGTTTCTTGATTTTTTTATTACATTTGGTCTGTAAATAATCTTTTTTTATTTTTAGACTCAATGTATAGGCATTCGATCTGATGTAATTATTAATAGAAATATGATTTTTCTTTAATTTTATTTTGGATCGAAGATGGCGGCGCAGAAAGGGAAATTTCATAGAGAAGGAGATTTCGCAGATGGGACATTCGTTATTTGCGATTTGCAGTTTATGAAACTGTAGATTATGATCTAACATCTGTTTTGCAGGATGGATTATGCGAACAGCCCTGATTAACTGATTATTGATTTTCTTTTATCAGTTATTTAATTTCAGATTATTTTCTTGAATTAAAGATTTAATTAAAAATCAAACCCTAGACCCATTCCAACCAAGATTGGTTCAAACTGTTTGGACCAAATCTAAGGTTTAATCAAGGCTGAAAGTCAGCCCTAATTCTCCCACTAATGGGCCTGAGGATTGATATTTAATTAAATGGTTAATTCGGCACCACTTGTAAAGGCCCAGTTTTAAATAGTTAAAACTGCTAAAAACCCAATTTAAAGGAGAAAGCTATATGGGCCGAACTAGGTAACACAAAATCAGCCCATATACCTAGATAATATTGATGGTTAATATTATGGATTTAAAACGGGTTTCCAATGGGCCTTACAGATAATTAATTGATTTGATCAATTTGTCCCTACATGAGATGTTTGGATGTGTGATGTGCTGCGTACATGGGCCATAAGTGCTTCGCCCATGCTCATTCGACAGTGGCTCTTGCGCACAGCATGGCTGAATGCACATCATTGCCATGGTGTCTCTTTTGGTCATTGGATGACCTCCCTTAGTGGTGGGCCGCACACCTCATCAAGAGGTTACGTGCAGAACCCTAGCCGATTTAAAGCCCACCAAAATCTGACTTTAAGAAAGTTAGTGGGAGCCACATTGGTTTGACCTAAATCAAACTAGGGCGTAATTAATTGTTCCCTCCAGCTAATATGAGTGCAGGTGATAGGGAGATTCATATGATGAACTCTCTAAAAGCCTTCCATCATTAGCATGAGGATGGGTCCTTCATTAATGAGGAAACGCACAAGAAAATGGGCTATCCATTTGCTGTTGGGCTTGTCTAAGTGTTTCATAAGATGATAGGGGCGTCATAGACCGATGTGGGAGGGGCTTCACCAGAAAATGGGAACTCTCTCACGGTACCTTGACGTTCACGAAGATGATGTATGACACTCACTGGACAGAAAGGTTTACCTGAAAACGGCTCTGAACCTTGTCTCACAGAGGCCAAAGGGAAAACTCATATGATGAGTGGATATGATCATTCACAGAAAGGTGGTGGGGTTATGCAACTAAAACAGTTGGCTTCATGCACCCTATGTGATTTCCCACATTTCCAAAGACAACCTGTAGTCTCCGTCATTGAGAAAAGGGGGAAATCTCAGAGATGCATAAATGAAAATGGATCGTAAATTAAAATCCATATCTATGAAATGAACATGAATCAAATTAGGTTGTAGACTGATGTTTGCTCTTTTATCAGAAAATGGCAAACGAATCTTTTGCAAAGTTTCTTGATGACAACAAGCTTAAGGGATCAAACTATGCCGACTGGTACAGGAACCTTATGCTGATCCTAGCTTCTGAAAAGCTGGACAAAGTGGCAAAGAATCCTGTCCCGGAGCGTCCGAGTGACAGGGCTTCTGAGGCCCGAAGGAGAGACTATCAGGAATGGGAGGAGAAAAACTCCCTTACCCGGTGTTACATCATTGCCTCCTTTGACAACCCAATACAAAGGCAGTTCGATTAGATCGAACTTGCGAATGACATATTGGACAGTCTCAGCACGATGTATGAAGAGCAGAATCATTCTACTTGACAAAAGGTCTTGAAACAGTTCATGACCACACAAATGTCCAAGGGCCAACAAATTCACAACCATTGTCTTCGGATGATGGGATACATCAACGAACTGGAGGCTCTTGGATCCGGGCTAGACCTTGCAACCCAGATAGATGCTATCCTTAATTCTTTGCCTCATTCCTTTAATCCGTTCATCATTAACTATAACATAAACAAGCTGAATGTCAACTTGCAAAAGCTCAGCAATATGTTGCAAAGAGCCGAAGAACTGATTAGAATGGATGAGCCTGTAACTATGCTTGTTGAAACTAGCAAGACGAGCAAGAGAAAGAGGAAGGCAAAGAAGCATCAGAAGAAAGCCACTAAGGGTAAGAAGCAAAAGAAAGACAAAGCATCGGATGCCTGTCACTTCTGCAAGAAGACCGACCACTGGAAAAAGAACTATCCTACCTACCTGAAATCCAAGAAAGGTAATTTCGAAACTTGTGTTATAGAAACCAATTTATTGGTAGTTTTTGCGTCCTGGTGTATTGATTCCGGGGATTCAACTCATGCGTGTAACTCACTGCAGGAGATCAAGATAAGCAGAAGGCTGAGTGAAGGGGAAGTCACACTCTACTTGGGGACTAATGCAACTGTTGTAGCCACGGCCATAGGAACCATGGAGTTATTTTTTAGAGAATGAATGATTGTACTGAAAGATTGTCTTTATGTAGAAAATTTAAGGAGAATTTTGATTTCTGTTTCAAAACTATGTGCAAATGGTTATTCTGTCTTCTTTAGTAATATGATTACTATTAAAAGAAACAACAGATTCATCGCATATGGGGAACTGGAGAACGGTCTCTATGTTCTACATCCTTCTCTAGAAACTAACATAACCGAAACTACGTCGGCTGAAATCCCCAAGAGAGCCTGTGATACAGTTAATCCTACGTGTCTGTGGCATTACCAACTTGGCCACATCGGTGTTGATCGAATCACAAGGTTAGTAAAGGATGGTCCTTTAGATTTTCTAAATGTAGAAGAGCTTCCCACCTGTGAGCCTTGCCTACAAGAAAAGATGACAAAACGGCCATTTAACGGTAAGCCTAAAAGAAGTACAGGCACACTTGACCTAATACATACTGATGTATGTGGTCCCCTGACTGTTACGACACGCAATCAACATGTGTATTTCATCATCATCACAGATGATTTCTCACGATATGGTTACGTGTACCTAATGAGACACAAGTCTGAATCTTTTGAAAAGTTCAAACAGTTTAGACAAGAGGTTGAGAAACAGTTGCGGAGAGAAATTAAAGCCCTTCGACCTAATGGGATAGTATCACAATTAGCTCATCCTGCTACACCACAACTTAACGGTGTTTCAGAGAGGAGGAATATGACCTTATTGGATATGGTCCGATCACTTCTCATACACTCAGAGTTACCCACATCCTTTTGGGGTTACGCATTAGAGACTGTGATTTATATGCTGAATCGGGTTCCAACCAAATCGGTTCCAAATACTCCATATGAACTTTGGACCGAAAAAAACCAAGTGTGAGACACTTGAGGATTTTGGGTTGTCCAGCACACGTTAAAAGAACGAGTGCAAACAAGTTGGAATCCAAGACAATTCGTTGCCTATTTGTAGGCTACCCAAAAGGCTCTATAGGTTACCTTTTCTATGACCCAAGTGAGTAGAAAGTGTTCTGCAGTCGAAATGCCCAATTCTTGGAGACCGATTACATCATAGACACCCATCGTCAGGAAATTGTTCTTGATAAGGAGAGCTCAGGAGTAGTGGGAGATGTCCCACAAGTTCCAAGTAGTGACCAACCTAGAAGATCCTCTCGGGTATCCAGGCACCAGTCCGTTGTGGTTATGACCAGAATAGTTACCTGGTGGAAACCTTGACTAGTGAAGAGGATCCTGTGACTTACACGGAAGCTATGTTGGACATAGATTCCCAAAAGTTGGTGCAGGCCATGAGAGCAAATATGGACTCAATGGAGACCAATGGAGTTTGGACTCTAGTAGATCCACCCTCCGGGGTAAAAGCAATCGGTTGCAAATGGATTTATAAGATGAAGAAGGCCCCCGATGGTAGGGTTGAGACCTTTAAAGCATGTCTGATGGCGAAACTGAAAAGTTATACCTAACCCCTAAAATCGATTATGATACTGCACTAGGTGTCGGATTGGGTTGTCTTTGATATACCAATCAGAGAGATCCTTAGCTGGGGTCAAAACCTACGTATGTTGGGACAGTCTGAGAATTCATCTGAGCGGGTGATCATAGTGACAGGATTAGTCCCTTTGTCGGACAAAGGCAATGATCGGGGATGCACTCTCACTGATGAGACTGTCGGCAATCGATTTCAATTGTTGAGATTTGTTTTGTAAAATATATTTTATATGAGATAAAAGTATATATATTATGATTTCGAAATGATTTGCAAAAAGGCTTTAATTACCGGGATCCATATAAGCAAAGAGTGCAACATGGTTCCTTGCAGCCGAGGGAGAGGTCATCTCTTGTCGGTTGTGTATAATCATTATGGGCTGAAAGGTTAAGTGTAAGACCATTGTGGATAATACCTGATAAGCTAATCTTGCATTTGCCCACAGTCCCTAAGTGTTACAAGGTGCTTGGCATAAGGACCACTTAGGGTAAGTGTTGGGCCCATAGAGCCCATTTGATGGGTTTCAAGGGGTGCACTGTCCATAACAGTGTATTTGGTCAGGCCTTGTAACAAAGGCTGAGCCGAACCCATGTGGCTGATGTGTACATCAATGTTTAGGTCCCACGCCATACAAGGAGTCCCAACTGGGTAGCAGATTGGAAGGCTAAATGAATACATAACCTTAAATGGGCCTTAAGCCCATTTCGAACTGGGCTAATCTGATTAGTCACTTAAGGGGCGAATTCTGAGATGGATCAGCTGATAGGATTGGGCCCAGACCTTATCCACTTACAGAGTCCAAGATCTAAATGAGATTTAGATCCAGAAACCTCCTAATTAGATTAGGAGATGGCTGATCTAATCTGTAGACAAGATAAGGGTTATCCCTTATCACTTAAAGGGACTTCTAATCCAAATATGATTTGGGTTAACAACTCCTAATGGGATTAGGAGCTGATCCCTTTAAGTCTATAAAAAGAAGAGGTGGTGGTAGCCTTTAGAAATGTAATGCAATCCAGAGATCCTTGTCTTCAGAGCTGAGATTATAAGAAGAGAGAATTCTACACCCTGCAAATACTCTTTTGCCGCCTCCTTGCTACAGCTGCCGCTTACAGCAGTTTGATCTCCAGTTCTTGGGAGAAATCAAGATTTGATCTTGATACCAATCTTTTGGAGAAAAGATTAGTGGGAGTTGTATTCACAAGCCGTCCAGTTGATTCTTGCGAAGGGTCAAGTTCTTTTGCAAGAACACTGTTAATTCTGCTCCACCCTACACTGCGCCATCTTCAGTGGGAGTAGATTTTGGATCCTACCTTGGGCGTGAACACCTCCATTGGGAGATACTGCTTCTCTGTATCATGTATTATCTCTCCCTACTCCTTTTGGTTAAGATCTGGCCAATTTATGGTTCAAGAATGATTCTTGAAAATACGATTTTCTAAATAGGGAATTCGATTCCTAGTTGAAGGGAGATGAAAATTTTTGAAATTCGCCCCTTAATCTGCAATCTTTGGGCGTCCATGTGAATGATATCTTATCCCTTCATTGAAGAAGTGCGGGTCCCACCACTAAGGGAGGTCATCCAATGACCAAAAGGGACACCATGGCAATGATGTGCATTCAGCCATGGTGTGCACAAGAGCCACTGTCGATTGAGCATGGGCCAAGCAATTATGGCCCATGTACGTAGCACATCACATATCCATACATCTCATGCAGGGATAAATTGATCCAATCAATTAATCATCTGTAAGGCCCATTTCAAGCCCATTTTAAATCCATAATATTAACCATTAATATTATTTAGGTATATGGGCCGAATGGTTCAGCCCATATAGCTTTATGTGTTAAGTGGGATTTTAGCATTTTTAATTATTTAAAATTGGGCCTTTACAGGTTGGGCCGAATTAACCATTTAATTAAATATCAACCCTCAGGCCCAATAGTGGGAAAATTAGGGCTGACTTTCAGCCTTGACTAAATCCTAGATTTGGTCCAAACAGTTTGAACCAATCTTGGTTCGAATGGGTCTAGGGTTTGATTTTTAATTAAATCTTTAATTCAAGAAAATAATCTGAAATTAAATACGGATAAAAGAAAACAATAATCAGTCAAACATGGCTGTTCGCACAATCCATCCTGCAAAATAGAGGTTAGATCATAGTTTGCAGTTTCATAAACTGTAAATCGCAGATTATAATTCTCCCATCTGTGAAATTTCCTTCTCTAAAAAATCTCCCTTTCTACGCCACCATCTTTGATCAAAAATAAAAATAAATAGAAATCATATTTCTATTAATGGTTGCATCATATCGAATACTTATACATTCAGTTTAAAAATAAAAATAAAAAATTTATTTTACAGACCAAATATAATCAAACAATCCAAAATCTGCAAAATTGCAGGTTCCCTGCGCAAATCAATTTTAGATTATTCGCCCATTAATTTTGGGAACAAATTTCTCAAAACCCATATCTGTGCAAATTGGGTAGAACACCTTCTGCCCATTTGTGCAGGTTCAGATCTGAAACAAATTGGTTTAAGATTTGAACCATGGCTCTGATACCACTGAAGGGAATGAGAGATCCATCGTATGGGTGCCCAAAAATTGCAGAATAAGGGGCGAATTTCAAAAATTTTTCTCTCCCTTCAACTAGGAATCGCATTCCCTATTTAGAAAATCATATTTTCAATGATCATTCTTGAACCATAAACTGAACCAGATCTAAACCAAAAAGGAGTATGAGAGGATTATACCTGATACAGAGAAATAGTATCCCCCAACGAAGGTGTTTACGCCCAAGGAAGGATGCAAAGACTGCTCCCACTGAAGATGGCGTAGTGCAGGATGGAGCAGAATCAGTAGTGTTCTTTTCCAAGAACTCTGTCCTTCGCAAGAATCAGCAGGATGGCACGTGAGCACAACTTCCTATCAATTCTTTCTCAAAGAACTGATGTCAAGATCGAATCTTGACTTCTCCCACAACTAGAGATCGAACTGGCAAACAGGGCGGCAAGAATAGGGAGGCAACAAGAAAGAATTCTACAGGGATGCTTAATTCTTCCTTCTTGATTTCAGCACTGAAGAGGATCTGAATGTGTGTGTCTTCTAAAGGTTGTCGCCCCCTCCTTTTGTTAACCTAAAAGATTAGCTCCTAATCCAATTAGGAGTTTCTTATCCAAATCATATTTGGATCAGCCTTCTCTTTAGGTGATAAGGATAAACCCTTATATTATCTGAAAATTAGATCAGTTTTCTCCTAATCTCATTAGGAGGTTTCTATATCTGAATCACATTCAGATCTGGACTCTCTAAGTGGATAGGGTCAAGACCCTATCCTATCTACTAATCAATCTCAGAATTCGCCCCATAATTAACTAATTAAATAGCCCAATTTGAAATGGGCTTTAGGCCCATTAAGCTTATGTACTCACTTAACCTTCCTAACTGCCGCCCAGTTGGGCTTCCTTGTATGGTGTGGAACCCAAGCATTGATCTACACATCAGCCACATGGGTTCAGCCCAACCTTTCTTACAAGTCCTGGTCGAATACACTGTTATAGACAGTGCACCCCCTGAAACCCTTCAAATGGGCTCTATGGGCCCAACACTTACCCTAAGTGGTCCCTAGGCCAAGCCACCTTGTAACACTCAAGGACTGTGGGCAGATGCAAGATTAGCCCATCAAGTATTATCCTTAATGGTCTTACACTTAACCTCTCAGCCCATAAGGATCATACACTGCCCGACAAGAGATGACCTCTCCCTCGACTGCAAGGAACAGTGTTGCACTCTCTGCTTATATGGATCTCGGGAATTAAAACCTTCTTGCAAACATTTTAGAAACCATAATATATATATTTTTATATCTAATATAAAATATATTTTGCAAAACAAATCTCAACGATTAAAATCGATTGCCAGCAGTCTTGGTTTCCAACAGTGAGAGTGCATCCCCGATCATTACCTTTGTCCGACAAATGGACTGATCCTATCACTATGATCACCCACTCAGATGAATTCTCAGATTATCCCAACATACCTAGGTTTTGACCCCCACTAAGGATCTCACTGATTGGTATATCAAAGAGAGTCCAATCTGACACCTAGTGTAGTATCATAGTCGAGTCTAGGGGTCGGGTGTAACTTTCCAGTTTTGCCCATCAATCTCCAAAGTCTAGGACAATACTAGAAATCTGGTCCAGTTCATAGATTCAATTAATCCTACAATATATGTGCCTAAGGTCTCACCCTGGCAGCTGAGACAAGCTACCCCAACCGACTTGGTGGCACCATAGTGTCATCCTTGTCAGGATAGGTCTCCCTAGACCGACCGACTAGCTGTGAACAATCTAAACTAACACGAGTCTCACTAAGTGTCCAGTTTAATGGTATTGCACAGAAACATACCAAGGGAACATGAATCAAATATGCACTTTTATTCATTTACAATAAACTCATAAAGTACATCATTCTGATTGAAGCTAAGGCATACAAAACTGTCTAACGGTTTTGATGTAATATTATTTTCATTCTTGGTCTGGAATTATTTTTTTTATTTTTAGACAGAATGTATAGGAATTCAATTCTGATGTAATATTAATAGAAAATAGGTTTTTCTATTTTATTTCATTCATAGTTGAAGCAGATTGCGTAGATGAGAGATTTTCGCAGATATGGGTTCGGCCATTTGTGATTTGCAGTTTTGAAAACTGCATACTACGATCTAACTTTTGTTTTACAGGGTTCAAATCAATTTTTCTTGAATTAAATCTTGAATTAAAAATCAAACCATAGACCCATTCGAACCAAATTGGACCAAACTGGTTGGACTGAATTTATGGTTCGATGGGGGTTGTTCTCATCCCTAATTTTTCACTCATGGGTCCAAGAGTTGATGGTTAATTGCAAGATGCAATTCAGCCAATATCTGCAAAACCCATTTTTAATATGTTAAAACTACTTTAGCCCATTTCAGTATAAAAGCTATATGGGCCGAACTGTTCTTTGCAATTCAGCCCATCTACCTAGATAATATTAATGAGTAATATTATGAAAATTTATATGGGCTTTAATTATGAGTTTTACAGTTATTTAATTGATTAGATCAATTATGTTTTTCATGCATGTGATGTATGGATGTGTGATGTGCAACGTTCATGGGCCATAAGTACTTGGCCCAAGCTGATTCGATAGTAGCTCTTGCGCACACCATGGTTGAACGCACATCATTGCCATGGTGTCCTTAAGATCATTGGATGATCTCCCTTCATGGTGGGCCCCACTCTAGCTTCCTCTCCAAGAGGAGTCGTGCAAAACTCTAGTCGTTTAGGGCCCATCTAAATCTAGCTTTATTAAAGTCATTGCGAGCCATTTTGGTTTGACCTAAATTAAAGTAGGGTGTAATATTTCGTTCTCTCCACTGAAATATGCGTGCATGTGATAGGAAGACTCAAATGATGAACTCTCTAAAGGTCTTCAATCATTAACATGAAGATGGGTCATTCAGTAATGAGAAAACACACCATAAAATTGGGTTATCCATTTGTTGTTGGATCTGTTGGATTGTTTCATAAGATGATAGGGGCGTCATAGACTGATGTAGGAAGGGCCTATCCTAAAATGGAAGACTCTCTCATGGTACCTTGGCGTTCATGAATATGATGGGTGAGCATTCACTAGACAGAAAGGTTTAACCTAAAATGGCAATGAACCTTGTCTGACAGAGGCCAAAGGGAAAGATCATAAGATGAGTGGATATGATCCTTCACAGAAAGGTGGTGGGGTTATGCAGCTAAAACAGATGGCTCCATGCACCCAATGTGATTTTTCACATTTCCAAAGACATAATTCACAGTCTCCGTCACTAAGATAGGAGGAAAATCTTAGAGATGAATAAATGGAAGTGAAACATAGATTAAAAGTCCTATATATGTAGATAACATGAATCAAATAAGGTTGTGGACTAATATTTGCTTTGCCCTTTATCAAAAATGGCAAATAGTCAATTCGCTAAATTGTTGGACAACAACAAGCTTAAGGGCCCAAATTATGCTGACTGGTTCCATAACCTTATGCTGGTCCTAACGTCCGAGAAATTGAACAAAATTGCTAAAAACCCTACTCCGGATCGTTTGGGTGACAGGGCTTCTGAGGCCAGACGAAGAGAGTATCAAGAATGGGAGGAGAAAAATTATCTTGCTCGATGTTATATTATAGTCTCTTTGGATAATCCGATACAGCGACAATTCGATAAGATTGAAGTGTCCAAAGACATATTGGATAGTCTAAAGACTATGTATGAGGAACATAACAGTTATACTCGCTAGAAGGTCTTAAAGTTGTTTATGACCGCACAGATGACTGAGAACCAATAGGTTCATGACCATTGTCTAAAGATGATGGGTTATATTAATGAACTAGAGGCTCTCGGGTCAGGGCTAGACCATGACACTAAAATTGATGCTATCCTCAATTCCCTGCCTCCCTCATTCAATCAGTTTACTATGAACTATAATATGAATAAGCTAAATGTTAGCCTTCAGGAACTCAACAATATGTTGCAAAGGGCTGAATAACTGATTAAGAAGGATAAGCCAATAGCCATGCTTGTTGAATGTGGCTAATCGGGCAAGAGAAAGCGGAAGGCTAAAGGAAAGACTAAGAAGAAAAATAGCAAAGTTAAGAAGCAAAAGAATGATAAGGCATCGGATGTCTGTCACTTTTGCAAATAGGCCGACCACTGGAAGAGGAACTGTCCTCAATTTTTGGAGACTAAGAAGAAAGGTAATTTTGAATCTTTTATCATAGAGACCAATTTGTTGGTCACTTCTGCTTCCTGGTGTATGGACTCCGGAGCTTCAACTCATGCGTGTAACTCACTGCAAGTGTTCAAGATAAGCAAAAGACTGAGTGGCGGAGAAATGACACTCTACTTCGGGACTTTTGTAAAAGTTGCAGCTACAGCCATAGGAACTATAGAATTAGTTTTCAGATAATGAATTATTGTACTAAAAGATTGTCTTTTCGTACCAAATTTAAGAAAATTTTGATTTTTGTCTAAAAATTGTGCATGGATGGTTATTTTATCTTATTCAATAATGTGATTACTATTAAACGGAATAACAAATTCCTCGTATACGGAGAACTTGAGAATAGTCTCTATGTTCTCCATCATTCTCTGGAAATGAACCTTACCAAAACTACGTCAGAAATAATCCCCAAGAAGAGAACACATGATACAGTGAATCCCACGTGCCTGTGGCATTACCGACTTGGCCACATTAATATAGATCATATCACAAAGCTGGTAAAGGATGGTCCTTTGGATTTTCTAACTATAGAAGATCTTCCAACTTGTGAACATTGCCTTCAGGGTAACATGACGAAACGGCCATTTAACGGTAAGCTTGAAAGATGTACAGGCACACTTGACCTTATACATACTGATGTATGTGGTCCCCTGAATGTTATGACACATAACCGGCATGCTTATTTCATAACCTTTACCGATGATTACTCACAGTATGGTTACGTGTACCTAATGAGACATAAGTCTGAATCTTTTGAAAAGTTCAAAGAATTCAAGCAAGAGGTCGAGAAATAGTTAGAGAGAGAAATTAAGACCCTTTGATCAAATCGATGTGGCGAGTATCTCTCTAACGAATTCAGGAACTACTTAAAGGACAATGGGATAGTATCACAACTAGCTCCTCCTGCTACACCACAGTTAAACGATGTATCAAAAATGAGGAACCGGACTTTATTGGATATGGTTCGATCACTTCTCATACACTCAGAGCTACCCACATCCTTTTGGGGTTACGCATGAGAGATTGCGATATACGTGCTGAACCGGTTCCAACCAAATCCGTTCTGAAGACTCGCTATGAGCTTTGGATCGGTAAGAAACCAAGTGTGAGAAATTTGAAGATTTGAGGTTGTCCGGTATATGTTAAAAGAACAGGTGCTGACAAATTGGAATCCAATACCAGCCATTGCCTTTTCATAGGCTACCCCAAAGGCTCTATGGGTTACTTATTCTATGATCCAAAAGAGCAAAATGTGTTTTGCATTCGAAATGCCCACTTCTTAGAAGAAGAATACATCCCGGATAATCATCATCAGGAAGTTGTTCTTGATGATGAGAGCTCAGGGGTAGTGAGAGATGTCCCACCAACTCCAAAAAATAACCAACCTAGGAGATCTACTCGGGTTTCCAGGCCCCCACTTCTTTTTAGCTATGACCAAGAAAGTTACTTGATAGAAGCCACGACCAGTGAAGAGGATCCCATGACTTATATGGAAGCTATGTTGGACATAGATTCCTTGAAGTTGGTAGATGTCATGAGAGCTGAGATGGACTCAAGAGACCAATGGAGTCTGGACTCTAATAGATCCGCCCCCTGGGGTAAAAGCAATTGGTTGCAAATGGATCTGAAAGAGGAAGAATGGCCCCGATGGTGAGGTTGAGACCTACAAGGTTTGTCTTGTGGTGAAAGGGTACACTCAGAAAGAAGGAATCGATTACGAGGAAACATTTTCACCCGTGACCATGCTTAAATCCATTAGGATCCTGTTAGCTGTACCAGTGTACCATGATTACAAGATTTGACAAATGGATGTCAAAACTGTGTTCTTGAATGGAGATCTTCTTGAAGATATCTATATGCAGCAACTGTAAGGTTTCATAGCTGCGGGTCAAGAACACATGGTATGTAAACTGAATTGATTCATATATAGACTTAAGCAAGCTTCTAGGAGTTAGAACATTCGGTTTGACTCCACCGTCTAATAGTTTGACTTTGAGCAAAATCCGAATGAGCCATGTATCTACAGGTAAACCAGTGGTGATAAGGTTACATTCTTGGTTCTGTATGTAGATGGCATTCTACTCATTGGGAATGATGTAGTAATGTTGACTATGGTGAAAGTGTGGCTTTCACAACAATTCTCCATTAAAGATCTTGGAGAAGCCTCCTACATACTAGGTATTCGACTCTATAGAGATAGATCGAAAAGGATAATAAGATTATCCCAATCTGCTTGCATTGACAAAATAGTTAAGAGATACAGCATAGAGAACTCCAAGAAAGGAAATGTTCCTTTCAGACATGGAATCACTCTCTCTAGGGGCATATCTCCCAAGACTCCCGAAGAGATTGAGGGTATAAAAGAGGCTCCCTATACCTCAGCCGTAGGGAGCATCATGTATGCCATGTTGTGCACTCGTCCTGACATTTTTCAGGCAGTGAGTGTAGTCAAAAGACACCAATCTAACCCCGGACAGGAGAATTGAACCGCTGTGAAAAACATACTAAATTACCTTCGAATGACAAAAAAGTTTTTTCTGGTATTTGATGGTAGTTCACTACAGATCCAGGGGTATACTGATGCCGATTTCCAATCAGATCTAGATGATAGAAAGTCTACATCTAGTTATATCTTCACGATAGGATCGTGTGTTGTTTGCTCAAAAAGCAGTAAACAATGGTCGACGACAGATTCCACAACCGAAGCCTAATACATTGCTGCAAGTGAAGCTGCCAAAGAATCTGTATGAATGAAAAAGTTCATTCACGAATTAGGAGTAGTTCCATCCAGCACATCACCCATTCCATTGTTGTGTGACAACACTGGAGCCATTGCTTAAGTTAAGGAACAAACAAGGGTCCACGACGGATTCCACAACCGAAGCCTAATACATTACTGCAAGTGAAGCTGCCAAAGAATCTGTATGGATAAAGAAGTTCATTCACGAATTGGGAGTAGTTTCATCCAACACATCACCCATTCCATTGTTGTGTGACAACACTGGAGCCATTGCTTAAGCTAAGGAACAAACAAGGGTCCACGACGGATTCCACAACCGAAGCCTAATACATTACTGCAAGTGAAGCTGCCAAAGAATCTGTATGGATAAAGAAGTTCATTCACGAATTGAGAGTAGTTTCATCCAACACATCACCCATTCCATTGTTGTGTGACAACACTGGAGCCATTGCTTAGGCTAAGGAGCAAATAAGGATCCACGACGGATTCCACAACCGAAGCCTAATACATTGGTGCAAGTGAAGTTGTCAAAGAATCTGTATGGATGAAGAAGTTCATTCACGAATTGGGAGTAATTCCATCCAATACATCACCCATTCCATTGTTGTGTGATAGCACTAAAGTCATTGCTTAGGCTAAGGAGCCACGAGCCCACTCGAAGTTGAAACACATCAAGATGAAGTACCATATACAACGGGAGATAGTTGAAAGAGATGACATACTGATTCAGAATGTAGCATTAGCGAAAAATGTAACAGACCTATTGACTAAACCACTGTCACAGAATGTGTTTAAGAAACACGTGAAAATAATAGGACTCCAACTTGTACCAGATTGAACCTAAGTGCAAGTGGGAATTGTTAGACATTGTATACCCTTAGTTCCAATCAGAATGATGTACATTATGACATTTAATGTAAATGAATAAAGTATATATTTGATTCATGTTACTATGATATGTTTATGTGTAATACCATTATATACACATATGAGACTCATGTTAGTTTAGAATCTTTATAACCATTAAATAAATCTAAGAAGATTTATCCTGTCAATGCTAACATTGATGTGCCGCCAAGTTGATTTGGGTGGCTTATCTCAACTACTAGAATGAAACCTGAAATACATGCAGTGTAGGTTTTTTTGAAACCTTGAACCAGACTAAAATTCCAATATTACCGTGGACCTTGAAAATAGATGAATAAAACTAGAATGTTACACCTGACCCCTAAACTCGATTATGATACTACACTAGGTGTCGAATTAGGTTGTCTTTAAATTATAATACCACACTAAGTGTCTGAGTTTTGTGTCCCAAGCAATTCCCTCCCCATGTTAAAAATAAACAATACCATAAGCTTGTTACCAATTTCAACATTTTTCTGCATCTACATCACAACTAGATTTCCGAAGGGGAGAGGGGCTGTGCAATAATTTAGACAAGGGAAACCGAAGCAAAAGCATGGGAAAAAAATTACCCACTAATTGCTACAAACTGAAAAAGTAAATTATAATAAGAAACAAAAAAGAAAAAGGATCACAACAACACATACGCCAAGATACAGCATTCAGAACACGTTTAGGTAATCCATCCCTTGGCTGGCTGCTGCTGCTATACAAAAACTTCTTCCCATTACCCACATCTTTAGAACACTTTGCTTTTACTGTCTAACAATCCGTCCCAGAAAGCACATCAAAATCATCATCCTCATCTCCAAGCTTGTATTCGCTGAAGTGATTGACCCTGAACTTCCATTCCCCTTTGACAGGGTCATAGGACACAAACTCTGCTCCTTGGTCTTGGGCCTTCTTCACTAGCATCTCCTTGTACTTTTCTACTCTTGGCCCTTCCGTATACTGCTTTCCTGTCTTCTTGTCGAAGCATTTTATGTTGAGAAGAGTTACTTCAGCAGGTTTGTTAAGGCCTTGTCCAACTGGAGGCTTCTTGCTTTCGTCAAGATAAACGATCACCTCCCGATTGTTAAACTGGACAAGGGACTCAAGCTCAAGCCGTCTTACATCAGTCGCACCCATGAACTTGATGCTGCCATAGCCATGCCTTCCAACAACAAAATCTTTCACCCGGCGGCAGAACCCTGGCTCAGCCCTTTCCTTGGCTGCCAATTCTTGGATTCGGGGTTCTGTGTAGTAATCAGAATGCCGGAGTTTCGGCATCAATGCCTCAATGTCAGCTCCATGCTCATATACAATTGCAGCCTCACCAGCTCTGTGCCCAGCAAGTGTAATATATGATTCCCCCTTTTCCGTGGAATTATCATGTAATCCATTTGGCTTCTGATTTATTTTGACCTTGACTGCTCCATTTTCAGCAAGATTCCCTGCATCAAGTTTAAAGGCACATAAGAATAAAGATAACACTAATAACCCAAATTATTTAATAGGCAAAAATTTCCAAGTGGACGGAACATAAAACATTAGAAAGTATAACCATGTATGAGATGAACGTAATACAAGTGCACCAGTAAATACCTCCAAACTCATTAAACTACTTTTCCTCCCACTAGTTCAATGATTAAAAGGTAAAAAGAATGAGGATGAATTCCCAATTGCAGTATTTCAAGGGAAATAATCAAACGTATAGTAGTAGTAGTGGTAGAAGAAGAAGGGAAGGATGAGCAAGAGAAGAAAAATAAAATCAGCCCAACCCAAAAGATCCAAAAGCCAAAATGAACCCCTCAAGGCCTCAACAATTACAGAGGCATTGGTCTATCACTATACAAAGAAATTCTTCCCACCCCAAATTTAGTCGGCCACACAATCCGACTCTCTGAATCCATCTAAAGGAATAAGACATGGATGAAGAGATTTATTATTCTCACTTAAAGCACTATCAAACCTCCATAAGCTTTCCTTCTAACTGTTCATCCATCTGATCACATTCCTAGAATCTGCTTCCACCACCACCAAAGAGAAACAGAGAGCAGCAGCAGCCCTTAGGCCCACTAACAAAGCAAAGATCTCACCTTTAGCAGTATCAAAGATGCAAATAGGCCCACTGAATGCCCAGAACACATCTCCATTAGCCCTTGTAATCTGACCACCAATGCCTGCCTCACCCGGATTGGCTTCTGCAACCACCATCAAACTGGATGATGTAATCGGTAGGAGGCCGAGCAAGACCAACTCTTATTGGGAAGAGCAAAGTAGGAGAGCTCAGAACCTGTATCAGATTTCTATCCAAATCACCAGCTGAAATGCCTCTAGACATTTTGTTGTCTAACATCTATGAATTGATTGGGAAGAGGGTTCTCCCTTTCAGACCCTCTAAGAAGTCTTGTTTACAAAGATTCTCTTATTATGTTCCTCCCAAATGCCCCACATTACAGCACGAACAACAGCCTTCCCAAAAGCAGTCCCCCCTATTGCCTAATCTGCAACTAGGCCCATTGATTGATAAAATCACTAAAAGAATTAGGGGGGCCCTAATCCGCTCTGGTGGGATGTTTTATAGGAGGCTTAAGTGATGACATCAAAGTCGAAGTAAATACCATGGCCACCTTGATGGCAGCAGTCATGGTTTCAAATGTCGCGAAATGTCGCCCGACATATGTCGATGTCGAGGCTCACCGACATGAAAATGGATGGTAATATAAAATTACATTATTTCCTATATTTCAGAAGTGTTGACCAAATTGGTCCAAATAACCAAAAAAAAAGACAATTTTTCCTCTTATATCAACTAATGTACATTAATAATATAATATATTAGTATATTATATTATTATAATACAATATATTAATATAAATTATTCCATTAATAATTTCTATTTAATATTTCAAATAAATTATTTATAAAAAATAATTAACAAAATATAAAAACAAAAGAATAAATTATTTACTTTATAATATAAAACATAAAATATTTTTCAAATAATAAAATATTAACTAGTTAGTATTTTTTAAAATATTTATTAAAATCAGAAAATGTTTATTAAATTTTATAATAAATCATATTCTACATTTAATATAAAAAATCAGAATAAATTTATTAAATCATAATTTATTATAAGTTTAGTATTAAAATCATAATAAATACATGAAGTTTTATAAGAAATCAGAATTTATCATAATCTTAATACTACAAAACGAAGAATCAGTTTATTAAATTTATAATAAAACATAATGTATTATAACTTTAATATTTAAAAAATCAGAATAAATATAGTTCTATTTACTAGTGTGAAATAAATGTATTAGAATTTATAATAAATCAGAATTAAAAATAAGAAAAGAAAATATCAAATAACCTTGTAAAAACATCAAAATGCATAATAAATCGATAAATCGTCATTTACTAATTTGTTATTGATCTTAGTTTCTTAGCTTTATATAATGGTTGGGAATAAGATAATAGTTTAGAAATATGTATTAATGCTTCTTTTATCATTTTACAAAATATCATTGCATATTTCCACATATTTCATAATATTTCCACAATGTCTCTAATTTTTACAATATTTCCCCTCAACATTTCCGACATTTTGACATATGTCCTATATTTTGGTAAGCGACATTTCCATCGACATCAACATTTTAAACCTTGGCGGCGGTGGGACTAGCTAAGCTTCAGGAGGAGAGGTTGGACCAACTTAAGAAGCTGGGGAGGCCAATTAGGCCTTAAGCGGGCCTAGCCCAAAAAGGACCCTACACCAAGACTAAGTCAAAATCTGGTCCTCTTCTTCCGACCCCAACCCCAACCACAACCAATGTTAAACCGGTTCCCTTACCTGTTCCACCCAACAAGAGAGCTGGAGCACTGACCCTCCCTTACCGGAAATTATCCTGGACGGAAATGCAGGCCCGTAGGGAGAAGGGCCTCTACTATAATTGTGACGAGAAATCCGTCCCAGGTCACAAATGCAAGGCCCAGCATGTGTATCTACTACAAGTAGGAGAGGAGGATCTTGAATCACAAACCAGCGACCCCGGGGTTCAAAAAATGGAGGTGGTACCGGAGGTAGATATTGTGTTATTTCCCTTCAGGCCCCAAGAACCATGAGGGTGTAGGGGCAAATATCGGGGAAGAGAAGGGCTGTCTTGATTGATAGTGGGAGCTCCCTGAATTTCATTACTCCAAGCTTAGTCAAACAACTCGGGTTAGTGATAGAGCCCATATCACCATTTGCAGTTAACGTGGCCAATGGTCACCAAATCTCTCATGAGGGGAGGTGTAGATTGGTCGAATTGAAGATTCAAGGATACAGCTTTAGAGTGGACCTACATCCGCTAGAGTTCACTGGGGCAAACGTTGTCTTGGGCATATAATGGTTACAACTACTGGGCCCTGTGGTTTGTAATTGGGCTGACTTGACAATGCAATTCACCTATGAGGGAAGTTCCTACACATTAAAGGGGGTTAAGACTTAAGACCCAACCCATAACTCCTGACAGCTTAGAGGTTATACTTAAGAACTACCAACATGGCTCTATTCCCTTACTGATGAGTATGGGCTCGATGCCCATTGGGCCTACGGTCACTCCACCCTCAGAAGACACTGGCCCTTCCCCGGACCAAACCAAATAGCTCTAGCTACTGCTTCAAACCTACTCTGGTATCTTCCAAGAACCCACTTCATTGCCACCCCCTCGAGCCCATGACCACTAGATTCCCATCCAACCTGGAGCCCCACCTGCCAATGTTAGACCCTATCGCTACCCCCATTATCAAAGGGTAGAAGTGGAGCGTATGGTGACTAAACTGTTAGACAAGGGATTTATCCAGCCTAGCAACAGCCCATTCTCGTCACCGATTATTTTGGTGAGAAAGAAAGATGGTAACTAGAAATTCTATGTGGACTATAGAGCCTTGAACCGAATCACGGTTAAAGGCCGATATCCAATACCCCTGATTGAAGAACTATTTGATGAGTTGGGACAAGCTCAATACTTTTTCCAAGATGTCCTAAAATCAGGCTTCCATCAGATCCGAGTCCACCTGGAGGATGTTCACAAAACTACATTCAGAACCTTAGACGGGCATTTTGAATTTCTAGTGATGCCCTTCGGGTTAACAAATGCACCCTTCATATTCCAGAGACTCATGAATGGGATTTTCAAACCTTTCTTGCGCCTATTTGTGCTCGTTTTCTTTGATGATATACTTGCTTACAGCCCAAGTTGGGCCTCCCATTTAGAACATTTGTAGTGTCTATTAGGACTATTGCGCCAACACCAATTGTTCGCTAAACCCTCAAGTGCTCATTTGGGTAGACCCAGATCAGTTATTTGGGGCACATCATCTCTGGAAGACAGGTGCATATAAACCCAAAAAAGATAGACTGCATGATCACCTGGGCCAGGCCCAACTCTCCACAGGCCCTCAAGGGGTTCCTGGGGCTAACGGGTTTTTACCTGGTCCATCAAAGGGTATGGGGTCCTTGCCGCTCCTCTCACTCAGTCGCTAAAGAAACATTCCTTTGAGTGGGATCAAAAAGCCGAAGAAGCCTTTCAAGCACTCAAAAAGGCAGTAACCACCCCACCTACGTTGGCCCTTCCTAATTTCAAACCTGGACTTTATAGTGGAGGCTGACGCTTCAGGTAAGAGAATAGGTGTAGTTCTAATGCAACAGGGCCGACCCCTTGGCCTATTTCAGTAAGGCTCTCTCTCCTCAGGCTCAAGCAAAATCTACTTACGAGAAGGAGCTTATGGCAATCACCCTGGCGGTTCAAAAATGGAGAGCATACCGCCTAGGCCAAAGGTTTATTGTCAGGACAGACCACTGCAGCATCAAACACTTACTAGAACAACGAGTTTTAGGCTCTGACCAACATATGTGGGCCTACAAGTTAATGGGGTTCGACTTTGTCATGAGTACAAGCCTGGGCCCTCTAATGCGATGGCAGATGCACTCTCCAGAGCCAATAACATTCACGTGATGGGCTTGTCACGACTGAATTACCCTTTATCTAACCAGCTGAGATAGGAGGCCGATGATGACCCACATCTGACTCAAATCCGGGCCAAAATCCTTGAGGGCTTTTCATAGACTTCAGGGTACACAATCAGGAATGGTACTCTCTTCTACAAAGGCCATATGGTTGTGCCGAAAGTGTCCAAGTATCATCAGGAGTTACTTCGGCTATTCCATGACTCAGCCCAAGGAAGTCATTCTAGAGCTCTCCGCACCTATAAACACTTGGCAACCCATTATTATTGGAAGGGTATGAAACAAATGGTACAAGAATTTGTTGCTTGATATGCTACTTGCCAATAGAAAAAATATAGCACTTAGACTCCAACAGGGTTATTGCAACCTCTACCCATACCAGAGGGAGTGTGGGAAGAAGTTACCATGGATTTTGTAATTGGGTTACCCACGTCCCAAGGGAAATCAGTGGTGTTAGTAGTGGTGGACCAACTAAGTATGTGCACTTTATAGGCCTCTCCCATCCTTACTCAGCAACCACAATGACCCAGACCTACATCAAAGAAGTGGCCAAACTCCACGGAACGTCCCACTCTATTTTAACAAACCAGGATCCTCTCTTCATGAGTACTTTCTAGAAGGCCTATTTCACAGCTCAAGGAGTTAAGATGATGCACCCCACCAGTTACCATCCTCAGACGGATGGACAATCTAAAGTAGTCAACCACTGTTTGGAAACATACATGAGGTGCTTTGTGGTTGATAGACCCAAACAATGGGCCCAATGGCTACCATGGGCCGAATATTGGTATAATACCACGTTCAAGATCTCAATCGGAGTGACTCCACTCAAAGTGCTTTACGGATGTGATCCTCCATCCATCTTGCCTTATGAACTGGGCACATCCCCTTTAGCCGAGGTTGAGGCACAAGTACAGGAAAGAGATAGCACGCTTAAGCTCCTCAAATTCTATTTACAACAGGTCCAACAACGTATGCAGTTAGCCTATGATAAGAAGCATCAAGAATTAGAATTCTTTATTGGGGACTGGGTCTATCTAAGGCTCCAACCTTATAGACAGGCATCTCTTGCACAAAAGGCATCCCAGTAGTTATCTCCAAGATACTTCGACCCATTTCAGGTGGCAAAGCGAATTAGGGTTGTCGCCTACCGCCTCCACTTACCTACAGAATACAAATTGCACCCTATCTTCCATGTCAGCCTTCTGAAGCCTTGCTTGGCTTCCACAGATGTTATCAACCCCACCCTTCCTCAATTCACAGAAACGAGAGAAGTACTATTCGAACCTCTGATGATTAAGGATCTTCGCTGGGTTCGAAAAGGCAACAAAGTCTATAAACAGGCTCTAGTCATTTGGTGTGGCCTACCTCAAGAAGATGCCACATGGGAGGATCATGATCAACTTCAGAAGCAGTTCCCCACCCTTGACCTTGGGGACAAGGTCATTCTTGAAGGAGGGAATGTTAGGTCCAGCAGGGAAGCCAGCCCAGATGGCGCGACTCAGGCCCAAGTCTCAGCCCAGAGCACTACACACATCACGCATATAATACCGCCCATCAAATTTATGTATATGCGACATCAACGTCATGAAGAATAATTGTATTCTATCAAGAGATCATGCAAGACGATCAGAGTTTGTTAGAAGTCTGTTAGCTGGCCATACATTATATAGGCCTATTAGCGAGTGCATGAGGCAATGAAGAATTCCATTAACCTCTCTCTCTCTCTCCCCACTCTGCTCTTCCTTACCCACAAGCCCATTTCAGGAGGGTGAACTCCCTCAAACCAGCTCTCAGGTAGTAGAACCAAAGGTAAAGACCTATCAAGCTACCTCACAATTGATGAGGAGGTGACTGCAAAATTCTCCTTCATGTACATTAGGCAAATATGAGGCACAAGATACCACTGCCCCTTTCTTTTCCTTGGCCTCCCAAATAAAGGACATTCTGAGGGGGACCACAGAAAGCTAAACCTTCCTTTCAAAAAAGAAGAATTAGAAGAGCCCACCGCCAATTTGAGGAAATAAGACTTAACGGAGAACACACCATGAGGAAAAGGGGGATCAAATATTAACTACCTTTTACTCTGTTTTTTTTTTCTTTTGAGAAATCATCATCAATCTAAGCCTTGTCCCAACTATATGGGATTTGACTACATGAATCATGTTCTGTCATTCCATTCTGTTAAGTGTCATATTCATTGCTAAATTATGGGCCCTTAAATCATTTCTCACTACTTCAACCCATGTCCTTTTTGGCCTGACCCTAACTCTTCTAAGTTCTAACCCTTCAACTTGTAACAGATCATACATCCCCTTACTGCTGTTGTAGATGTTCTTCTCTGCAAGTTCCCAAACCTTCTTAATGTACTTTCGTTTTAGTGCTTATTGGAGCTACTCCTAGGTTCCTTTTAATAAGTTCATTTCTGATCCTATCCTTTTTAGTTTTTCCACTCATCCACCTCAACATTCGCATTTCCACCACACTAGTTTTTTTTTTTTGTGAACACGTTTATTGACCCAACACTCTGCTCCATCAATATTGCTGGCTTTATAACCATTTCATAATATTTTCCTTCCACCCAAATGATATTCTCCTATGACAAAATCCTATATGCACCACTCCATTTTGCCCATCCCACTCTGATTATATATAGGCAACATCCTAAATTTCTCCCTTGTCATGTATTATCAAACTAATGTAACAGAAGAGATCACATTGAAATATCTCTTCGTCTTCATTCCTAAGTAAACCCTATTTTCAACTTCTGTAATTATTAAAACCTCTTGCTTTAAGGTATTAATCCATAAATCTTGCACTTAATCCTTCCTCCTAAATATATTAAATCAATTCAACCACGACTACTGCAAATAATTATGGGCTTTGGTGATGTCCAGTTGCAACTGGAAACTCTGATGTCTCTTCCACAAGTGTCCTAATATTTGATTATATACATCCTAATAGATGCCCTTAATTAGGTTCATATACTTATTTGGCACTACTATTTTCTAAAAGGCATCATATTATCTCTTTAGAAACTCTATCATATGCTTTCTCTAGATCAATGAATACCACGTAAAGAACCCTCTTTTCTCTAA
Organism: Nelumbo lutea; assembly: GCF_056320005.1. Lineage (NCBI taxonomy): Eukaryota > Viridiplantae > Streptophyta > Magnoliopsida > Proteales > Nelumbonaceae > Nelumbo > Nelumbo lutea. The sequence goes on along the minus strand of NC_142687.1, from coordinate 65,154,588 downwards.
AATTTTCTCCTATCCATTTTCTTAATAGAAAGATAAGCTTTCATGATTTATCTCATCGGCAAAGTACAACACCACATTGATTTTTTTACATGCTCGTTTTATGCCATAACCTCTTTCTACCGAAGTTCCATATTGTGGCTCATGCAATTTAATCCCGCAATAGGCCTTCCTCCTCCATACCCATTCAAACTTATATTTAGATACCATTAGGTCCTAATGCCCTTCCCTTCTTCATATCTTATTTAAAGTCTTCCTCCTCCATACCCATTCACCTCTTTGATCTTCCTCTTTGATGCATATAACACAATTTAAATCTCTGCTTTTTCTTTCTTTTATCTTTGCAAGTTTATAAATTCCATTTTTCTCCTTCTTTGGTGCCTAGGTTATGATAGAGTTCGTCATATGATTTAAATTTGACTTCACTCACTTTCTCTTTAAATTCTTTTTCATTTTTCAGTCACCAATTTTGTAGATTTTCAGTTTTGTTTATTCTTTTTTTGTACTACTTCCCTTTTCAATGAGGTAAAGTAATGCTTATTAATGCTACTTCTAGATACAACTTTATCTAACAATTTTGGGTTATGGAGAGGCTCCATTTTACTTGTAAATTAAACTCCTTCCTTTTTAATAATTTTTCCATCAAATAGAAACAGCCAATACTTGCAATAAAAAATTGAACTTCTTGCTAATCCTTAGTGCTACTGCTAGGGGAGTTTGCATAGGAATATTGTAAAAATAAATAAAAAGCTTACTCTTGTAGACTATATCTTCATTTATTCTATAACTATTTCCTTGCTTTTATAATTGTGTTGTATATACATCTTACCTTACATTGCATAGAATTAATCTAGTTATTTTATGTAAGTATCTTTGTGGTTGATTTTTCTGGAGATTCCAGGCATACTCTAGGATACTTCATCGGGGGCAAAAATGCCCAGATATCAAGCTAACACCTCTCAACCATCAACAACTAACTTCGCATTCTCAGTTGATGCAGAAGTAAATTTTAAAAATAAAGTTTCTGTCCTCCCACTTTGCCATATCTTTACACCTTTAAACTCACCAAAACACGAACCAAAGAAGCAAATAAACAACTTAAAGATTCACTAACAGGAAAATAAACACAAAAGAGAACATTAAAAAAGAATAAATAAAAACAAGAGGTGAGATCTGAATATGGAGGAGCATAATAAAGCCAAGTGCTTAGTGCTTACTATCTTTATCCTGTGATATAAAGCCATTTGTGAAAGGAGCAGACACCTCTGCAGATGCTTTTCCTGAATGACAGAGTATCATGTCAAAAAGAAGAGGAAAGAAAGACAATCAGGCATGAACCTAAGAGTATCTCATCCTCTAAAGAAAATTGTAAATGGAAGTGCAAATATAGGCTGTCTGGTTGACCAGGAAACACAAGAATTTAGTTAAAATCTAGAAAGAATTTTCTGGCACTCTCTTATTAGAGTGCCTCTATTTGATCCTCACAAAATATAGGTCAGACAAACTTTATTAATTCCATTGAATCATCTGACACTCAGCAGTTATTTCTTTCATCTAAAAATCTACTGAAAAAAAAGTGATAGAAATAAAAAGAATAGTGACACTTCAGGGCCCAACTTTCACTTGTGACAGAGAGCTACCCTGTACTTTCAGATTCCAACACTTTACTCCCTCCATTAGCATTCCGTCAGGTAAGGAGTGAGAAGATTCACATGTGATATTATGTGCAGCTTTAAACATTTAAAAAACCCTAAACTACTCTTTCCTTGTTTATGTGACTAGCCATTGTAATAAAAAGCATAAAAAAGGTGGTCATTGGATCCCCTCGTGTTGCCTTCTTAGCTGCTAGCCTGCTACCGCTAGATTGTGAGGGCCGAGTTTAACATGAATGAGGTGGCAGTGAGAGATTTTCGATTGGAAACCGAACAAGAGCAAGACTGTTAGGGGCAGTAACAGATCATGGCTTCATATTTGGTTTATAGGTTTGAGCCTTTGAATAGGGTTGGTGTCCAACTGGTTATAGAAGGAAATGAGTGGTGGTTTAGCAGGGTCTCTTCCAACCACCAATAGTGGACAGAGTGGAGGTACCAGTGTAGGCTAGGTGAATGCATTAACCGAGCTTAAACATGGAATGAGGAGAGCCAATAACAGGTAGGTTTTGGCTTGTTTTCAATCTTTGAACAGAAGGGGAGGGGGTAGAAATGAAGGAAAAAGATGTAAGGGGCCTGGATCTTTTATTGTTTGAAGGGATTAACTCGGATGCTTTGATTCTGGCTATAATGGAGATGTTTCCAGTTTTGGTTGACATCATGAATGAGGCTCTCTTTTGGAATGAAGGATGGAAGAGAAACCTGGTTCTGCTGGGGTGATCATCGTTTTGGACAGGAGAGATGAGACTGTGTATTGAACATGGGTCTCCAATGGTGGCTGATGGTCTGTGGCTGCACAGATTTGGTTGAAGAAAACAGAGTAGAAGAAAAGAAGGAAACGGAAGCACTAACTCAATTCAGATAAAAAAACAAAGCTCTCCCATGTTAGACTGGGCTTTTCAGCACAGGCTTGAAGAACTGAAGGAACAGCTACCTTGTTAATTCAAGCGTTTGGTTTAGGCCCATGCTTCAAAGAGAAGATAAGCATGTTGTTAGTCAAGCCCCATATAGCTTAAGTTCACAACAGGCCGTGGTAGAGGGAAGCTGGCAGTTAAAGAGATGGCATTTGTAACTTGATTCTTGTTAATGACTTTGGCTCTAATATGCAGTATGTGGTCATTCAAAGCAAGCTACCATTCAAGAATTTCTCAAGATGTCATCCTCCAAACTTATTTTTCTTACAGCTCCTTTTGTCAATTTGTTCCTCTCAATATTTGGACCATGTTAAGCCCCAAGTTTAAGGTTCAATTAACTGAAATTCAAACTGATTGAGCCACACTCGACATTCTATTTTGATAGGTCTTGGTTTTGTTGTCAAGTTATTTCACCGCCTTAAAATGCAGGTAGCTGTTGATTGCCTTCCTATATGATTTATCCAGCAAAGATTTCTGTAGGCATCATGTAAGTAACAAGAATTTAATACTCCGATGAGTCTACAAAACTCATTCAATCAATTGCTGTGATATTTTAGGTATGATAGATCTGTTAGAAGATGCTAGCTGATGAGTTACTATAAATTCTAAATGGCTTTGTCTGGTAGTTTCAGCTAGACGGAATCCTGCTAGCCCCCAAGAAAGAGCATTGAAGAGGCAAAATTGACTCATCATCCAGGTGTAACATTTCTTATACAATTTGTAAGATCAATTGATAAAAGTTACAGCAAATGATACTTGCTTGTTTGATTGCCTGTAACTGGTCCATACATTTCTTCAAAAAACAGTAACTGGTGAAGAGAAAAGGATGAGAAGAAATTCATACATTACCTCTTTTAAAAAAAAGGATGAGAAATGGAGAAGAAACAGAAAACTGAAAGGGGAAAGACGGGGAAGAGAAGAAAAAGAAGAGACAGAAGAGAAAGGAGCAGGGTGTGACTGGACTATGAACTGGTGGTAGTTACCTGCTATGGGTTCTGTTATAAGCTCATGACAGAGAAAGCAGGAGGGAGGAAGGAAGCAAGGAAAAGGAAGGAGGCAGGAGGCGAACCAGCTCTCCTTCTCAACCATGTTAGTTTGGTTATGGAGCAAGTGGTGCAGATTTAGTGGTGGCAGCAGAGAGGAGGAGAAGAGAAAAAAAGGAGTTGAGCCTGTGAACAAAGACCAGGCAAACCGAGTTTTGACTTTTGAGAGGGAGTGAAGTTTTGCAATATGAAAGTACAGTTTTCAGAAGAAACAGAGGGGAAGAATTGAGTTTACCTCAAATGGGCATTTTAGTAAATTTGCCCTTACCATCACATCCATTAACGAGGGAGCGGAGTGTTGGAATCTGAAAGTACAGGGTAGCCCTCTGTCACAAATGAAAGTTTGTGCCCTTAAGTGTCACTACCCCCAAAGTACAGGTTAGTTCCCTGTAATTTACGTTTACCCTTAAATTTTTCATGTTTTCCAAAAAGGCTGACAGAAAATCAGTGGCATTCACAAAACAACTGTTAAATATCATTTAGAGACCACCATTTCAACATTAAAATGGGTCCTGCAGTTCTAAGTATTAAAAAGATCTCAAATTTCTGACTTGTTCTTTGACAACTAATTGTCAGAAAACTCAGAATATTGTGTTTCTTTTCCTAAGTTTTTATTCTCTTATCTTTTGAGGCATTTTCTTGAGTATCAAACATAGCCATAACTCCCAGGTAACAGAACTTATCATCGTCACCCTCAACATTACCTCCACTATTTTGGAATGCCCAGAACAAAGCACACTTGCACTATAGTTGATAAAATCAGATCGGGGACTAATACCTGGGGTTGAAACCCAGCTTCACCTACTAACCAATGGCCATGAAGCTTACTGATTAAATATAGCCCAAATTTTTCAAAGAACAATAGCACATACACCGATAACAGAATATACACCAGATTTGACCTCAACAACTACAAAGAAGATTTGTGAGATAACAGAAGAGAAACAACAATCGAGGATGTGAGAGAGAAACACAAGCAAGTTAAAGTGAGGCATTTGGTCCTGGAATTATGAACTAGCATTGATGCAATCAGAAACTTAAAGTTTTGAACCATCCCATTGAGGCAGTGCTGATGCATTCTTTGCATTAAATAGAATAAAGAAAGAAAACTTAGCAAATCAAAAACATGCTCACAACATACAAACTCATGTCAAATTTTCAGAAACAAAAGCATGACACGAGGCATTCCACTTGCTTGAAGCATGGGGCATAAGCCTCATAAGTATCAATTTATTTTTTTTAATGAGTAAGGATCCATTTATTTCATGTTATATATACATCCCTTGTATAATAAAGAATGAATGGGAAGATATACTTCAGATGACTTTTGTTTGGTACTTGGTCGACTACCCTTTTATCTAACGAAAAATGACAGTTCCTTGTATATCCTATTTTTTTCTTTTTTATACTTTTAACCTACCAAACATTAGCATTTTATCCAGTTCCAACCTTACTTCTTTTATCTTTTTCTTCTTTTCCACTCTTTTGATTGGTAATCTTTCATCATTTTATTTATGAAGTACACATTCTCACAGCCTTGCACAAAATGGCAGGCTGGTCTTATTTGATCCAGTAAACAAAAAGATCTATATTTGTTGGTTTCATGGTGAAGGTGAGCCCTATCCTTGCAAGGTGCCAGCTAGCTGGTTGGTAAGGTCTCCTCCTGGTTGTAGTGAAGTACTATTTAATTTGACCTAGAAAACAAAAAGAACTGCATCTTCATGTTCAACCACTTACTTGAGCCTTGTTTCACTTGAGTATGATGATGGTTTAGAGAATTTGAAGAGCTTAGTTGATAGAGAAGTGGAAATCAGAAAGTCTCTAGGCTTATTCTTTTTGGGAGGGGAAAGTATTGTTAGGAAAGCTTTGGAAGCCTTTGAAAGGAAGAGGAGAGAAGAAAATGCGAGGAGACTGGCAGACGCTCTTGAAGGAGAAAATTGGGACAAGGAAGGAAGCTGTGAAGAGATTGGAGAGATTTAAGAGTAATTGTGCTCCACTGCCACATTGTGTGAATGAGGTATAAGTGTCGCCTATTGAGCTTGCCTTTTGTATGTTTGTTTGTTTTAGAATTGGGTTGGAGGCCTTGTAGGGCTTGTGGGGTGTTATCTTAACACCTGATTCGGTTGTATTCCTTTTCTGTTTTCCCTTTAATATAATATTTTCTTTTACTTATCAAAAAAATGATGATGGTTTAGATGGATAACAACAAGCTGGATAAAGAAAGTGATAAGGGAAAGGATGCAGGGATCATAGGTACGTAAAAATGGTAGATTATCTTATAAGAGCCTTTTGTCCGGGCCAATAATTAAAGGCTAATCATTGTTTTGCATTATGGTGATGTGATCAAGTGCTTCAAGGAGACAAGGATGTTTTTTTTGTAAAAATCCATTTTGCACAGAATCATCTTCCTTACTTAAATCAGTTCAAGTGCTTCATAGATGTTTTGCTTTGTTTTGTAAAGAACCATTAGCCTAGAATCATTTTGTTTGCTTAATCAGTTGCCTTCCTCTTGAAACGACAGTGATACCATTACAACAGATTTGCTCTTTTGTCAACCACAAACAATGCAGCTTTAATGTAATTTATCAGCTACCAAGGGGTGGACTTCCAATAGGTGGGATTCTCAGTTAAAGAAACTTGGAGTATGCCTATCCCGCTCAAAATTCAAACTTTCTGCTTGGAATTTTTTCTTGGTAAGGTAAATACTTGTGACATGCTGCAGTAAAGAATGCCTTTCGTTTGCCTCGCTCCTCATTGTCTGTTCACTTGGGCCTATGAATCATTTTTACCATAAATTCATAATTTTTAAGTGATGATAAATTTTACTATCACTTGTATTGGGCTCAATTGTAATGTTTTTTCTGATTTTTAACAATCTAAAGAGGTGAATCTCACACTTCCCTTTGGGTTCCATGCATTTATGCATATATTGACTTTATAATAAAATTGAAGTTGATGATAATCATGATTCAAACAATAGATTGTTGAATTTGTCCCAGATAGAAGCTCTCAAAGCTATTGGTGTTACTGAAGTAGTTTTGGCCATGAAAGATGTTTTTGGTAAAGGATAGAGAGTGAGAGGGTGAGAGGGTGAAGCAAAGAGAAGGTTACTGAGAGGGTGAGATGGGGAGAGGGGGAGGAGCTGAGATGGGAGAATTTGTGGAGGTAGGCCATTGGAAAAAATTTTTGAAGATTGAATCTAAGGAACTCCTATCAGGGAAGCAAAGAGAGGGATGGTGCTGTTAGAAGGACTGGGGGTAATTGAAGGGCTCAAGGAGTTTGTGGAAGGTGCAAGTAACAAAGGCAAGCAAAATAGTTGGAAAAAGCTTTTCTCAGAATCAGGAAGAAGGGTGGTTGTAGAGTGTAAGAGAAACCTTAAAGGTTATTTTATCTCCTTGACAGAATTTTTTGGCAAGGGTAGAAAGCAGATGATCTGCTTTCCAGAAGGAAGGAAGAGTCAGGGCTGGAAGGCAGTTCTTGGCACCTTATGTGAACTGCTGAAACGCATGAGTGTAAAAAGAGAAGCAATAGCAAAAAGGAAGATAAGCAGGTCTAGTAGTATGGTGAACAAGACTAAGCAAGAGACTCCTTTAGTGTTAGCTGGGGTAGGCAATTACAGAATGGGAGTAAACATACAGAGAGGGGATTGGGAAAGTAAATTGATAGTTGAAGCTTCAGCTCCCATTCTTGACTGGAGGAAAGTTGCAGATCTGTTAACAGCAAGGTTAAAGTTGAAGAGCACATTTATTTTAACATCCTTTGAGAAGAACAAGGCTTTGCTGGATTTGCTTGAGAACAGAGTAGAAGTTGAGGCTTTAAACATCCAAGCTAAGCTTGGAAATTTCACAGTTTCAAGATGGTGTCCAGGATCAGACTCCAAAGATTTCTTTGTTGAAGATGGAGTGGTGGTGCGTCTGTTAGGCCTTCCCTTTCATTTGTGGAAGCAAGAAATTGCTGAAGCCATTGCTTTGATGTGTGGAGGATCACTAGGAGGGGCCTTTTGGGGAGACCTTCATTCAGCTTCCATTTTATTGAATGGAGTAAAACCTGAGGAGATACCTCGGAAGATAGAGGTGCTAGTCGAAAGGCAGTGCTACTCAGTGTGGCTGGCTTCATCCACTGAATCGATGCTTTGGAAAGAGGCTCGTATGGAGGGGCCTTTTGGGGAGACCTTCATTCAGCTTCCATTTTATTGAATGGAGTAAAACCTGAGGAGATACCTCGGAAGATAGAGGTGCTAGTCGAAAGGCAGTGCTACTCAGTGTGGCTGGCTTCATCCACTGAATCGATGCTTTGGAAAGAGGCTCGTATGGAGGGAGATGAGAAGGTTGAAGAAGAGCTGCGTGGCAAGAAAGGGTTGGAGGATTCAAACAAGAAAAGCACTTTCACTAAATTGGAAAAACATTTGCTGGAGAAACAAAAGGGTAGTAGGCAGGGGGTGGGATTTTCGCGTGTGGAAGAAGTGAGCAGTCTGGAGGGTGGCAGGTCCTTTGCACAGGTTGTAACTGGCGCCAAGACTGTTCTGAACAGGGAAAAGAGGTTGGGCCAAGGAAGATTTGAACTTAAACCTGTTAGAACCAAACCGGGGTCAAGGCTGGACGCGCGTGACCTTCTTAAAAGTCACGTGAGCTCACGGGTGCTTACAAATGGGACAAAGCAAAAGCCCATATGGGCGGCTAATGGTATTCTTAAAGGCCCAAACAGGCCAGAGGGCCCGACCCAGTTTGTTTATAAGGCACGTGAGCCACTAAAGAAACACGTGACTGGGGTTTCGACTATGATAGACATCGGTTTCGGTCTATCATCGTCCCCAGCCGCGAGCCAAAAGGGGGAATGCGCGCAGCGTCGGAAACCAGGAAAGAAGAGGGCGTTACAGTGGGTCTCCCGACGCAGCTTGAAGGATCTTAGCCCCGTGCGAGGCTTCTCAGAGAGGCCGGAGCTAAGTTTCACTAGGGGAAGAACTGAAGAGAAGAAAGAGAAGTTTGAAGGGTGGGTGCAGTGCGGTGAAGACGATGGTGAACCGGAGGACCTTTCTGTCGATAGCTCTAGCGTGGGCAATGTAAACGATGAAGGCAGTTGTGCTGGAGGTGATATGGAAGGGTGGAATAATGCAAGATTATTCCAAGATGAAGACTGCAATCGGATTATCTCATTCCCAAGACCACAGAGTGCGCAAGGTTTTTCAGAAGGGGAAAACCAGGAGAACCGGAAGCAGAGCAGGAATATGCTATCTAGGGGTGACCCAGGGGTAGAGTGGAAAGATCACCAAATTGACCAAAGGACAGAAGTACTTCCCAACCAACTCAGGAAGACAATTGGTTACCAACCTTCGGAACAAGAGGAGGCTGGGAGCAGTCCTATTCTAGCTTGTCCTTCAGTCCCAGGTAACCATGTGATTTTGGTTTGTGATACTAATGTGTCTCCTGTGTCTTTGGTTCCAGATTCCGTTCCTGTACCATGTCCTGTAGCCCATGAATATGCTGCCGAGCTAGTAGGCGGGCTCTCTGAGGGGGGGGAGAGGGGAAGGAAGGATTGCGGGAAGGTGCGAGAAGAAAGGTATAGAAGTGGACAAGTGCGGGAAATCATTGAAAGAGTGTTTAAGGATGTGGAAGGGCAGCTGATATGGAGGAGGGAAGGGGAAGAAGGAAGAGAGGAGGGACAGGAATGAGGGTAGAGATGGAGAGGGTTACGGGGAGAAAGCAAGGAAGGAGGGAGGTAACAGTAAGGGGAGGAAGGTTGGAGAGGAAAGAACTAAGGTGGGACTAGAGGAGAGGAAGGAAAGGCAGGTGGACAGAGATGAAGGGAATTCTGTAGGAAGGGTAGGGGTGGTGGAATCGGTGAGAGAAGACACGATAGCAAAAATTGTAGGGAAGTTGGGGTTATAGGCTGGAGGATTTGAACGAGTTGAAAGAAAGCTTACAGAAGAGGAAGATGCAGATCATAACAAAGAAGAGGAGGTTGAGTGAAGTAGAGAGACTAAAGAGAGATGTAGAAGGAGACAAGAAGCTCGAGGTAAAAGGAGATAGAAGGAAGGGGGGAAAGTAGCGGGTAGGTGGCAAGGGGCTTGTAAAAGAAGCGGAATGAAGATTCTTAGTTGGAATGTGAGAAGAATTGGGAGTGCAAAGAAGAGAGCAACAATAAAAGAGGTAATAAGACGGTATAACCCAGACATTGTGCTGTTGCAAGAGTCTAAGAGAATGGAGTTTAGTGACAAATGGGCAAGGAGTGTATGGAAAGCCAGGGGGATTAGTTGGGTGGCGGCTCCATCGTGGGGTACTTTCGGGGGGATTGTAACAATGTGGAAGAGGGATGTGGTTGAAGGGATGGAGGAGTTGATCGGAAAGTACTCGGTTTCCATGAAGTTTAAGCAGCAAGAGGATGATTATATGTGGGTGCTCACAAATGTTTACGGACCGAATGATTACAGAGAGAGAAAGGAGCTGTGGGAGGAACTGGCTGATGTTAGAGGTTTGTGGGATGGGCCTTGGTGCATGGGTGGGGACTTCAATGTGATAAGGTTCTCGGAAGAGTCCAATAAGATTAACCAAAGGGTGACAAAAAGCATGAGGAAGTTTAACAGTTTTGTAGATGCCTTTGAGCTTAAAGAGATTCCCCTAGCGCATAAGGCATTTACATGGTCAAATCTCCAATCTAGACCCATTTGCTCTAAGTTGGATAGATTCCTGTTCTCTTTGGATTGGACAGTGGTAGATTTCTTTCCAGCCAGTAGGGGTATAAGACAAGAAGACCCCCTTTCTCCTTTCTTGTTCATTTTAATTGCAGAGGTTTTGGGGAAATTGATTCACAGATCAGATTCTAGGGGGCTCATTAGAGGCCGAAGGGTTGGGAGGATGGAAACCCCCCTCACACATTTACAATTTGCTGATGACACGATTCTATTTTGTGAAGGTGGTAATGTGAGGTTTATCAGGAATTTAAAGTCGGTGATACAACTGTTTGAGCAATTGTCCAATTTGAAGGTTAACCTTGGGAAAAGCTGTGTAGTGGAGGTGAATTTGGAGGAGGGAGAGATCAGGGAGAGTGATGAAGTGCTGGGGTGTGAAGTCACGGGGTGGCCTCTGAACTATTTAGGATTACCATTAGGTGATAATCCCACGAGAGAGAGCTTCTAGAACCCGGTGATGGAAAGGTTTGAAAAAAGATTGGTATCCTGGAAAAAGAATTACCTCTCTCTTGGCGGGAGAATTACATTAATTAAGGCCACGCTTGCTAACTTACCCATCTTCTTCATGTCGGTGTTTAAAATCCAATGAAGATTGCTAACAGATTAGAGAAGTTAATGAGAGATTTCTTGTGGGAGCCGGGAGAAGAGAAGAGGGATCATAGAGTTAGCTGGAAAATAGTGTGCAGGAGTAAGTCGTGTGGTGGTTTGGGGCTTGGGAGTATTAGGAGAAGGAATATGACTCTGCTGGGGAAGTGGCTGTTGAGGTTTCCTATGGAGGAGATGCTATGGGCTAGAATAGTGGCAAGTATTCATGGGATGGAGCACAACGGATGGGACGTTGGAATCAGAGCTAGGATCACAAGCAACTCTCCTTGGAAAGCCATTCATGACCTGCTTCCAGTTTTCATTCCTAATATCAGGTATGACTTGAATTCCGATAACTCCATAAAATTTTGGGAACAAACCTAGGTGGGGAGCACCCCTCTAAAGGATCAATTTCCGTCTTTGTACGCTCTTTCTGATTTGAAAAATGAGCCGATCTCGTCTTTCACCACCCTGCCCTCTTCCACTTCTGGGATTGGGTGGAACTTGGGTCTAAGAAGGGATTTGAGGGATTCAAATTTCGACTGTATTTCGAGCCTTCTTGCACTTCTTGATAACGTTGTCTTAGACCCCACTAGAATGGATTCTAGAATTTGGACACCTAACCCCAATGGCATTTTCTCTTGTGCTTCGTTCTTCAAAGTCTTAAGTCAGTCCACCAGTCCTACCCTGTCCCCTTTTCCTGTTGGTGAGGTTTGGTGCAGAGCTATACCTCCTAGGGTTGGTCGTTTTTGTTGGGAAGCCTATCTGGAAAGAATCAACACCGGTGATCTACTCCAAAAGAAGAGACCCAATACTTGCTTGTCACCTCAGTGGTGTGTTCTGTGTAAAGCAGATGGGGAGACTGGTTTTCACCTAATGGTGTCGTGCCACTTCGCGAGGTCATTGTGGAATTGGGCTTTCTCCTTATTTGGATGCAGCTGGAATCCCCCATCAGACATGTAGGGCCTTTTCGCCCCCTCCTTCAGGTGGCGATTAAAAAGGGGAAGGACAATGTGGAGAGGACTAAGGGCTGCAGTATGTTGGACATTGTGGGAAGAAAGGAACTCTAGGATATTCTCAGAAACTCAGAGAGGGACAACAGATTTGAGGGCTATCATACAGGTTAGGGTTGTACAGTGGCTGAAATCTCTAGAAATATTCACAGATTACACTATGGATGACATGTTGAGGAAGTGGGGTGAAATTGCAAGTTGCACGCAGATCAAGTTAGTAATGAGTGTGGCTTGGACCCCCCCACCTAGTGGATTCTTGAAATTAAACTTTGATGGATGCAGTAGGGGAAACCCGGGACAATCAGGGATCGAGGGTGTTTTTAGAGATGAAAATGGGGTCATCTCTACTATGTTCTCAGGCCTAATTGGAGTGGGAGACTCCCTTAGAGCTGAGATACGTGCAGTTATGGAAGGAGACCGGAAAGCTAAGGAATTGAACATCAAGAAACTTATAATTGAAGGGGATTCAGAGGTGGCTGACCAAAGAACAAAATGGTCTTTGGAAGTATAACAATGAGAAGAGGAAATTCAAATGGCTGGTGCAGGAGATGGAAATTAAGACATGTTGGATTAAGAGATCAGCTAATTCCCTACTTCCACTTGTAAATTTTCTACTGATGAATTAATGAAAGTGTTATTGATCAAAAAATAAATAAAATAAAATAATAAAATTGAAGTTACTCGTCAAAAAAAATGTCCCTCTTTCTAAATGAAATTTTAGTGGCAATCCTGCAGTCTAATTGGTATTTGCTTATATTCCGTCCTAGCATAATAGAAGAAGATTGCTATTACTGAGAACAGTTTGACATCACATGCTAGTTTTTTTGGTTGCCTAAAGCCAAAGTAGCCTATTCATAATGTAAAATGGCCTACAGGCTAGAGAAACTACAACTTCAACTTACAATAGCAATTTCTTCATTGAAGAATTATTCCTGGATATAAATAAAAAATATATGCATTCTTTATCCCTAGGAATGTCTTAATTGGACAAAAATTCCCATGTTACAACATGCAGATGATATGCTCCTTTTCTGCAATGCTTCAGAGGATCAATTTATAAAACTGAAATATCTACTGTTCTGGTTTGAGATTATTTCAGGTCTGAAGGTGAATTTAGCAAAAAGTGATAATATCTGTGGGGAAAGTGCCTAATATTCAAGACTTGGCTGAGCTTTTGGGATGCAAAGTAGGTAGGCTGCCCTCAAATTACTTGGGTCTGCCCCTTGGAGCTAAATGTCCTTCTAAAGCTATTTGGGGCTCAGTTCTAAAAAGAATGGATCAAAAACTGTCAACTTGGAAGCTAAGATATCTCTCTAAAGGTAGAAAGGCCACACTAATCAAAAGTGTGTTAGCTAGTCTTCCAATTTACTTTATGACCTTTTTTCCCATCCCACCGGAGGTGGCAAAGGAAATGGAGAAAAAGACGAGAAACTTTCTTTGGAAAGGCTGGAAAGAGTTTCACAAGTATCATTTAGTGAGTTGGGAATAAAGCTGTTCAATATAGCTTTATTGGGAAGTTGGCTATGGAGATTCTCAACAGAACCAAATAATCTGTGGAGGAAAGTGATAGAGGATAAATATGGCCTAAGGAACAATGGGTGGGATGCTGGACCACCCCCTCAAACATATGGATGTGGAGTGTGGAAGAGAATATGTAAGGCAGCTAGAAAGTTCTCCGACTGCATCAGATTTAAAGTGGGAGATGGAAGAAAAGTGAAATTCTGGTCAGACCACTGGATTGGTGGCAGGCCCCTAAAGGAGCTGTTTCCTGACTTATACGATGTGGCCTCAGATAAAGAAGCCTTAGTAGCAGACTCATTCAGACTTTAGGAGAATAGCATGTGTTGGTCTGCTTCTTTTAGAAGGAGCTTCAATGACTGGGAAATTCAGCAGGTTGCTGAATCTCCATTCCCAAGATGCAAAATGCTGAAAAAAGACCAAAACTGGGGTCTTCACAGTTAAATCCTTCTATTATAAGCTAGTGGGGAGGACTGAAGATCCTTTTCCTAGTCGGGCCATTTGGGGGAATCTAGCTCCTTCAAAAATTAAGTTTTTTGTTTGGGTTGCAGCTTTCGAGAGATGCTTGTCTAAGGAAATGTTGATAAAAAAAGGAATGAGCATTCCATATCTCAGGTGTTGTTTATGCAATGAGGAGGTGGAGTCTGTTGGACATCTTTTCCTCTACTGTAAGTTTAGTTCTGCATTTTGAAATCACTGAATTTGAACTGGTGCATGCCAGCATCAGTTAAAGCTCTTTCAGAAGAATGGCAGATTTCTGGACTGTCCAAAAAAGGGAGACTTTGCTGGGCTTCTGTTCCTCCAGCAGTGCTCTGGGCTGTGTGGTCAGAAAGAAACAGAAGGTTGTTTGATCAGACATCCACTTCTGAAGCCGAGGTCATCAATTCAGCCATAGATGCCATTAGGAGATGGTTGTCAATACATACAAAATTCAATGATGTAACCTCTGATCATACTTTTTTTAGAGTGGACATTTTTTGAGGTCCTTTTTTGTACAGTTTCTCGTTGTACACAGTACCAGTTAATGAGATTATGTGAGATCAACAAGACCCTGAAAACACTAATATGCACAAATCACATTTTGAGCACTTCCCCCATTCATGATCAACACTGCATCATGTTTATCCGGTTTGGTGCAAAGACCCAAAAAAGAGGGAAAAAAAGATTACCATTTTCATGGACAGGGCCATTTGCTTCCTTGAGTAAAGACGATTTCTCAAGACTGGTTCTTGAGGGCCACTGGTCTGTCGACCGAATAACTAGTGCTCTTGGATTTTCTCTTGGGATAAAAAGAGCATCTGCCTTTGGTGTGCCAGACACTTCTTCATCATCACTAAAGAACGGAACCTGCATAAAACAGCAATTAAGCTTTTTTCCAGTAAATGGCTTTCATATTGGAACCAGACCCCAGATATAGATAGACCCAAATTGGGATGAATCTGATGAGCTATCTTACCAAAACAGTACCACAAAAAATTTCAATTAAGCTTCCTTAACCAAATTCTTACCTTTGGACCATCACTTTTTGGATGATATTTCCTTGCAGGCAACCGAATCCTTCTTTGGGACAAGTGTCGAGAAGTTAACAAGGAGGAAACTCTAACTGGAGCAGGCTTGTCAGTAACCTGTTTGGGAATGATGCCAAGTTAAATGAATTAAGCAAAGTAATATCACATGAAAACAGCACATGCATATAAAGCTTATGCACCAGATCTACTTTTCCCTTTTTTTTCTACATCCTTCTAAGTTTGTTAATAAAACTTTTTGATTACTCATCCAGAAAGAAGAAAAAAGAACTTGTGCAGTAAATCTACTAAATAGCAGCTAAGAAGACCCTTCCTCAATGGTTATAAGCAGAATGTTGTGAAAGGCCCCAAAAAAAACAACCACAAATGTAAAACATCAGGGACTAGTGAAACAAAAGCACATTTCCTAATAATAATATATTTTAGGATCAAACAAGCTCCTGTTACATAAAGACCAAGTTTTAGGGTAGGCAAGCTATACCGGCATGCTAGAAATTCCATATTGAATTGAGGGCGCAGACCCAGAGTGACCAATAGATATCTGAGGCATTGCAGGAAGAGTTCCAAAAGGATTGGCAACAGGTGCTCGTTGAACAACAGCAGTGCTCTGAGTTGCGGACCTGTTAAAGATATAAATATGAACAAGTATGAATCATTAAATGAATAAAGAAAAAGAGAACCATGTAACATAATACAGAGAAACCGACATCAGTAGATCCTATCTTTAGTTAAGTGCTTTGCATTTTTCATTTCAGATATGAAGGATATCACTTGATTAGAAATACCAAAGGAAACAACTTTTCATGCACCACTAACACTATGGAGATGCAAGATGCATAATACAACTCAACCCAAAAAAACACATGTTGACCATCTACAACATCAGTAAGAAGAAATGACCTGTTGTAAGGTGAAGGGTCTAGAAGAGCTAGGGGCAGACCAAAAAGGAAATGGCTTGAACTAGTGACAATTACTTGAGGGCATTTAACAACAGATATGACACTGAAAAGAGCGAAAAGGAGAACAGGATTTACGTAGCCAAACCCCATATGGAGGAACTAAGGATTCCACACAACCCACCTCTAACAATCCTGTTGCACAAGTTGAGGTGTAGGTTGGACACAACTCAACTGGATCAAACTAAAACCGATCCATTGGATGGCCCTAACTAACTAAACTGATACAAGTTTTTCAGTTGACAAAAATTAGAAAATAGTCAGGAGAGAGAGGAGAAAAGAGATAAAACATACGGTTGTCCAAAGGTACTCTGACCAAAAATGTTTGACACACCACCAAAGCCACTTGAAGCTGCTGAAATAGAAAGAGTTGAAGCCATTAGTTAAAAATAAATAAATATGAAAGATGAAGAAACCATGCTATCTTAAAATACCTGTTTGTGTCTGGCCAAAGTTTCCGAAGGAAAATACCCCAGTTGTCTGGGCAGGTTCTGCTGGCTGAAAAGGATTAGAAAGAAAAGACTAGAAATGAAAAACATATAAAACCAAAAAGTTACTAAATGAAAATGTAATGTAACCTAGAATGAGAATAAAACAATAACTAAACCTAACAGGGATTAAATAAAATGTAGAAGGTGGAAAAGTAATTCTAGTAATTTAAGAATAACCATCGAAAAGATTGTAAGAAGAATTTGTCGCCACATCATTAATATACAGTCTTGTGGCATTATTATATGGATTATGATTATCAAATCCATATAACTAGTTAGAAATGATTTAAAGGATCATAAATTAACAATGGATATGGCACTGAACAGAATGCAATGGCAGAATAAGATTCATGTAACTGACCCCATATAGTAGGGACAAGGTTAAGGCTTTTTGTTGGAAAGTGGGCCTCAGCAAAATCAACATTTGTTATATGCTCCAAAAAAGGAGACCCAATGGTGAGACTTTAACCCACTTACTAATCTCCTGATCTTCTGTGTCTAGATTTTGGGGGCACTTTTAGGGGTGTCAACAGTATTCAAAAATCCGATTTCGAACTTGAGATTCGATATAATCAAATCGAATTCAGATAATTCAAATATCTAACCAGTCAAATTTGGATATCCTATTCATACCGAAAAGCTAATCGGATTCGAATTCGGATATGACCTTATTCGATTCGATAAATATCCGAATTCGGCCGATTATTTTCTTATATATAATATATAAAATTTTTAAATGTTTTATATAATTTATATATATAATAATTAAATTATATAAATAATTTATATATTTATATATTTATATACTTTATATAAATAAAATATTTATTTTATATATTTATTAATTACCTAAAATAATTAATTAGTCAAATTTGAATCAAATCGAATATTCGAATATTTAAGTGGATTCGAATTCGAATATTAATTTTCAATATCCGTTGGATATTGAAACGAATTCAGATATCGAATTTTTTAATCGGATTCGAATTCGATCCATTTACACCCCTAGGCACTTTTGCTTTCTCTTTGGCTACGGATGGACTTCACCTCAGAATTCTGCTACCTGCTAGTATCGAATTTTTTAATCTGATTCGAATTCGATCCATTTACACCCCTAGGCAGTATTGACAACACTCAACAGTAACCCTCTCCATGGTGCACTAAGCCCCCAGATTGCATATATATAGCAAATTCAGTATGGTTTATGACAATCCAAAATTAACTCAGTAAGATGCAAGCCGAGGTTTTCCCAACCATAACCAACCTCCCCATCCAGCCCCTTTCTCATATGCAACATCAAGATAAGAAATTTAAGGATGTTAAAAATAAACATGTTTATAATTGTCCAAGGGACTTACAGTTGTTTGACTGAAACCCAATGGAGTGCTTGTAGAAGGCATAGATGGGGTGCTTGAGAACAGGCTCCCTCCAAAACCAGTTGATGGTGTACTGAAGATGCTTTGCTGACCAAAGGAAGAAATTGTACTTTGTCCAAAAGCAGAGGTAGCCTGTCCAAAAGCAGAACTTGTCTGCCCAATTGAAGGTGTTGTAGACTGGAATAATGGAGATGACTGGGTATTGCCAAAAGTCAAGCCAGAACCAAATGTTGAAGTCGTTCCTGGAACAGAAGAAGACCCGAAAATTGAGGGTGATGACCCAAATGCAGATGTTGTTGATGCACCAAACAGAGATGGGGATGAACTAGCTCCAAATGCAGGGGTTGATGGTGCACCAAATATAGATGTAGATGATGAAGCTGTTCCAAATGGGTTTGTTGTTGATGATGAGCCAAAAGGTGATGAGCTGAATGCAGCAGTAGATGAGGTACCAAAACCTGAAGAACCAAAACTCGTTTTTGGAGCAAATGGGTTAGAAGATGTTGAAGTGGAAAAGGGATTTGCAGAAGACTGTCCAAACGTAGGTGAAGCACCAAATGGACTTGGCTGTGAAGTAGGGGAACCAAAACCAATTGCACCTGTAGGCTGACCAGCAGGATTTGGCCCACCTGAAATGTCAAATATTTATGCAAATGCATAAAAATTAGAAATATACATATAATGAAAGTAAAAGCAGAATATCTCAAGGCATTCATATCACTACATAAGGCATACCTTTATCTCCCAACTGATAATCCTCCCACCTTAATTCTTCATGGCTTTTATCTTTGTAGGTGGGCATAGCAGATATTGACTCCAGCCTTCCAGCGGGCTGAGTACCAGTGCCGCCATCCACCTCACCTATTGGGGTGTAAGGTGTAACTCTGCTTCCCCCATGCTGAGCTCCAAAAGCTGACTGCCCGAATGCTGTGCCTCCAAATGTTGGTGTAGTTGTCTGGGCTCCTGTATGTAAATTTCAACAAAATATCAAAACCCAGGTATTTGTGGAACAAAAGACATTAAATATACCCACTAAATTTTTCCCTAAACCCCTTTGTAGTAGTATGCAAATCACCATTGGCATTCCAAATTGTAGAACCACCAATATAGGAAAAGCACTCACCAAAAGGAGAACTCTGAGCTCCGAAAGGGGATGTAGTTGCCCCAAATGGACTGCTACCAAAAGCAGAAGTTGATTGACCAAAGGCTGGGCTTGAACCAAAACTAAAGGAAGGAGTACTTGAAGCACCAAAAGCAGGGGTACTTGAAGCACCAAATACAGGAGAACTTGAAGCACCAAATGCGAGACTGCTGGAAGCACCAAATGCAGGAGTGCTGGAAGCACCGAATGCAGGGGTGCTTGAAGTCCCAAATGCTCCCGCAGAACCAAATGCCGGTGCACTAGATACACCAAATGTTGTGCCTGTACTGCCAAATGTTGGTGTTGTTGTGCTTCCAAAAGCTGGGGTAGTTGTGGCACCAAAGGCAGGGCTGCTTGTAGCACCGAAGGCAGGGGTACTTGTAGCACCAAAGGCAGGTTGACTTGATGCACCAAAAGGTGAAGAGGAACCAAATAAACTGCTGCCAAAAGCTGGTTGTGTTTGTTGAAATGTACTTCCAAATGGACTTGATTGAGTAGGAGTTGACCCAAATCCTCCAAATGCAGGCTTCTGCCCAAATATAGAAGACCCTATAAAAGAAGGAACAAGTAAAAGAATTGCCAGTCAAGAAAGGCTATTTAACAAATAAAGTACATAAATGGATAACAAATACACAAAATGACAACAAATAGTTCCTCCATTTGATGAATGTAGGTAAAGAGGTTCTATTCTGACAAAAATGAATATAAATATATGTTAGAAAAACAAAACCAAACTAATTTTTTAGAGGGTTTCATACACTCTTAGGGTTGGAAGTTAAACTTTTATTTTATTTTATTTTATTTGTTGGGATACTGGTTTGGAGTGATGCCTTTTATTTACATTTATGCACAAACAAGTAAGATACCCGCATATGCTATTAATGTTTCATGTATTGAAAATAATGAAAATTGATATCGCAATATCCAAACTATCAGACAGTTCCTTGGCACAGTGCAGGACAGAGTAGAATCAGACCAATGATAAAGATAACAGGTTAAAAATGCTTGCTTTATTATCAAAAAACTAACAATAACAATACACATTATGAAAGCTCAACAATATGTCACAAATCATACCAAATGTAGGCGTTGAATTTCCAAAAGCTGGTGACGATGTAGCACCAAATGTTGGTGTAGAACTTAGAGGTGAAGAAGATTGAGTTGCTCCAAATACACCAGTTGATGTGCCACCAAATATGGAACTCCCTGTCTGTGAACCAAATGGTGTGGTACTACCAAAGGGTTTGGGAGCAAAAGGATTGGTGTTAGAATTGCTGGTCTGCCCAAAAATTGATTGGGATCCAAACGGGCTGCTGGAAGACTGCCCAAAAGCTGTTAAACGACAGTGAATGAACACTCATCAATTATAGCAACAAAATCCGGAAACAACTTGAAAAAGAAAATTCTCCAAGAACAGAAACACACATGAGAAATAACACACCAAAAGAAAGATACACAAGTTGCAACCATATTTATGTAAAATCTAGAAACATCCTTTTGACGGTCCTTTTACTCAAAGATACCCACTCGACAGTTGGTTAAAAGTGAACTAAAGATTCAGGCATGCAGCAAGATTTGGAATGCATCCAAAATCCAAACTTCCAAAAAAAATGGTGAAAGAACTGCTAAAATAGACATTTGCCACCGTGCAACATTGAAATTCATAATTACAACCAAATTTAAAGAGGTGAATCTAGAAACCAAAAAAAAAAAGAAAAGCGATTGGTGGAAGGCGAAAGATTGACGATGTGAGACGTCGCAACAAATAACAAATGCAACCGATATAAGTACAAAAATCATAAGAAACACTAAAATCCTTTCGATATTACTAGCTAAATTTCAAACCAATATATACAAGTACAGAGTGAGAGAGAGAGAGGCGCAAATATCATAAAAGAATTCAAGCAAACTTTCCAATAGACACACAGGCTGAACCCGACAACAAAATGAATCGAAATGCAATAAATGATGACTTACGGTTACTCGAACCAAACATTTGGCTTCACGTTCTTCAATCCGAATCGACTTAGTTTCTGCAATTCGGATATAAACAGAGAGAGAGAGAGAGCATGAATCAGAGAAAGTAGAGTGATACGATACGAACTGAATCTTCTGATATTTATATGCGTTCCAAGCTTCCTTGATTCGATCGGTTAACGCGTGCTTAAATCCAACGCTAATTAGCCATCCTACATGAAAACGAAATTATTATATTTCGATCATTAGAGACTCGCACCTGTTCACGCGGTTCAGAGGCAGTGGATCGAACCGGTAAAGGGGAAGGTGCAGGAGTTTCTATTTCTGTTCTCTCATGGCCAGGGCAGTTGAAGGGACGAGAAAAAAAAAAAACAATGGGGATTCCACATCCAGAGGGTTTAATGCAGGAAAGAAGAGGGGGAGGGAGGAAGAAAGGAGACTGAAACTTTTGGTAAGAAGAAGCCCTTCTTTTGTTTCTTCTTGGTATTAATATTATTTTTTCTTTTTTGGAGAAATATTTACGTATATGTCGGCTTTTTGTTTTTAGATAGGGGTATGGAAGACGTGCCAAATTGTTGATTTGATCAACGGCTCTGATCAATGGGCGAAGAATGTTGTATCAACAATCAACATGTGGTCAGTGACTTGATTCACACATTCCCTTTATGGGTCTACCCGAATTGCATCTCGGCAAGACAATAATAATTGTTGTTCTTGCCACGTGGAGGATGCTGGTTGAGTTAACCTTGCCACGTAAAATGGTAACTGTTAGCCCCTGATACCGTTTTGACCTTGTAGACACGAGCGATGTGCAAAATGGTTCGAAGCAACAACCATTGTTTTGTCAATGCGTAGTTTAGGCTCCATTTGGATCTACCCACAATAATCCTTCTCACGCCTCACTACATCTGTACATTAAGGCTGCCTTTGATTAGAGTGTAAATTTATTTGCCAACACAAGTGCATGAGAATGCAAATATAAAAAATACAAATTTTTGTTTAATTTTATTTTTGGAGTTTACTTTATTCTGCTTCATGTCTTAATTTACTTCATTTGTATTCCAATCAAATAAAATAAGTTAAAATCTAAAACAAAAATAGGTCAAAATTTATATTCAAATCATTTGCACTGCTATTGTTTTGCATTAATGAAAAATTATTTGCATTGCAACCAAATATAGGAACATCTCCCTATAAATGATAATATACAAACACTAGAGAGAGAAAAAAGGAGAGAGACTGGATTCTTGTGGGTAGGATATCTGAATTGCCATTTAAGACCGGATCTAATCTTAACAGCAAGCAAGCATTATAGTTATATATCGGGAACATCTTGTCACGAAGGAAAATAGAGATGTTTTCAATACATGGCTGCTAAGGCTGTTGAGATAGGTTATTAAGCCTGATCAACAAGAGTGAAAATACAAAATATAATACAAAAGTTTTATATTTGCATGAAACATATTTATATTTGTACTCTTTCACCAGAGCCTTAAACTCAGTTTGGAAGGAGGAATTGGTTTTTCTAAGACAATTGGTATAACAAGCATGGAATTCATAATATATTAAATATATTATGTATATATTTAATATAAATAATGATTTATACTAAATATTATAATTTATATAATATAAAATATTATGTATGGAGTCAAGTTTGGGTATAGCTTTTATCAAAATTTGAACGGGTCCGATTAAGCCCTATAAAAGTCAAACGCAAAAGCCTTCCTATAATGTGCAGGCTGGCTGCCTTGCAGGCCTTAGTAGAAATGATCACCCCTACCAGGGCTACGACTATTTGACGATATAGAGACTATATTTAATATAATGCCTTATAACTGAATAAGTAATGAAGATTAATTATAGTGTTGCTAACAAGGTAAGCTTAGCTTATTTAGAAATTAAATCAGGAGCAAAAATACCTAACTTATTTTCCCTAGAAGGTAGCAACTATAGGTTATTCATTCAATAAGACAAAAGTCCCAAGTATGATCACCTAAAACTAAGAGATTTCAATTGATTGGATTTGGATCAGATTAGCAATTCTTGAGTGATGGTTAAGTTGGCCAAGAATGCCACGTGGTGATTTCTGTGCCTCTTTTTCAGGTCATGCCAATGTCACACATAATGAAAGAGTACAAGTAAGAAGGAATGTCCAGCACAGGCAAGGAAGCAGATTCCACCAGGGAAGAGGGAACTTCCTAAAGACCTCGGCAAATGCCACCATTTCAACAATCCCGGAAGCCCTATCCATCTAGGACACGAATGCCCAACTATAAATAGGTATTTGGTATTCCCCATTCTGAAGGAATAGGATATCCATCACATGGACGCCCAAAGATTGCAGAATAAGGGGGCAAATTTCAAAAATTTTTCTCTCCCTTCAACTGGGAATCGAATTCCCTATTTAAAAAATCATATTTTCAATGATCATTCTTGAACCATAAACTGAACCAGATCTGAACCAAAAGGAGTAGGAAGGGATTATATTTGATACAGAGAAAAAGTATCTCCCAATGGAGGTTTTCACGCCCAAGGAAGGATCCAAAATCTACTCCCACTGAAAATGGCACAGTGCAGGATGGAGCAGAATCAACAGCGTTCTTTCAAAAGAACTTAACCCTTTGCAAGAATCAACTGGATGGCTTGTGAATACAACTCCAACCAATATTTTCTCCAAAAGATTGATATCAAGATCGAACTACTGGAGGTGGCGGCTGCAGGAGGGAGGCGGCAAGAGAGTATTCGCAGGGTACATATTTTCTCTTCTTGTGATCTCAGCTCTGAAGACAATAGTGTGTTGGTTGCATGTCTAAAGGTTGTCGCCCCCTCCTCATTTTATAATCTCAAAGGGATCAGCTCCTAATCCCATTAAGAGTTGCTAATCCAAATCATATTTGGATAGGAAGTCCCTTTAAGTAATAAAGGATAACCCTTATCTTATCTGCAAATTAGATCAGCCATCTCCCAATCTAATTAGGAGGCTTCCAAATCTAAATCTTATTTAGATCTTGGACTCTCTAAGTGGATAGGGTCTGGGCCCAATCCTATCAGCTGATCCATCTCAAAATTCACCCCTTTAAATGACTAATCAAATTAGCCCAGTTCGAAATGGACTTAAGGCCCATTTAAGGTTATGTATTCACTTAGCCTTTCAAACTGCTGCCCAATTGGGCTTCCTTGTATGGCGTGGGACCCAAACATTGATCTACACATCAGCCACGTGGGTTTAACCCAGCCTTTGTTACAAAGCCTGGTCGAATACACTGTTATGGACAGTGCACCCCCTGAAAACCATCTCATGGTCTCTATGGGTCCAACACTTACCCTAAGTGATCCCTACGCCAAGCCACCTTGTAACACCCAGGGACTGTGGGCAGATGCAAGATTAGCCCATCAGGTATTATCCTCAATGGTCTTACACTTAACCTCTCAGCCAATAATGATCATACGCTGCCTAACAAAAGAGGACCTCTCCCTCGGCTGCAAGGAACAGTGTTGCACTCTCTGCTTATATGGATCTCGGGAATTAAAACATTTTGCAAATCTTTTGAAACCATAATATATATTTATATATACTTTTATATCTCATATAAAATATATTTTGCAAAACAAATCTCAACGATTGAAATCAGCTGCCAGCAGTCTTGGTTTCCATCAGTGAGAGTGCATCCCCAATCATTACCTTTGTCCGACAAAGGGGCTGATCTTGTCACTATGATCACCCACTTAGATGAATTCTCAGATTGTCCCAACATACCTAGGTTTTGACCCCCGCTAAGGATCTCACTGATTGGTATACAGTCCAATCTGACACCTAGTGCAGTATCATAATCAAGTCTAGGAGTCGGGTGTAACTTTCCAGTTTTGCCCATCAATCTCCAAGGTACAAGGCAATACTAGAAATTTGGTCCAGTTCATAGATTCAATTAATCCTACACTATATGTGCCTAGGATCTCACCCTAGTAGCTGAGACAAACCACCCCAACCGACTTGGTGGCACCACAGTGTCAGCCTTGTCAGGATAGGTCTCCCCAGACCAACCCACTAGCTGTAAACATTCTAAACTAACACGAGTCTCATTAAGTGTCCAGTTTAAGGATATTACACAGAAACATACCAAGGGAACATGAATCAAATATGCACTTTTATTCATTTACAATAAACTCATAAAATACATCATCTTGATTGAAGCTAAGGGCATACAAAACTGTCTAACACATTCGAGGTAAGGGACTCTTGGAATTCATCACTCTTTGAATACCTCTTCACAACTATCTCTTCGACTCGAACCAACATTGTCTCAACTTGCTCGTCCCGACTGCATCCCTTTCTATCCTACTAACTTGAGTGTCGAACTACCTACCCAGGGAATAACTCCTCGGGCCTTTGACCCTTCTCCTGGTTGTAGATCTCAGTGCGCGACTTCATCCTTCCACCTTGGCCTCATCCAGTTGGCAGGACTATCTAATTGCGCCCTCGGTTTGGAATACCTCATATCAGACAACATCATATTGGCATCATTTGTGGGAAACATTCAAAAAGTCATTTCCCAAATCCCTTTTCGTGCACTAAAAGCAACCTTGTGTAAGAACACATCCAACCGCTCCAGAGCCCGTTCCCCATCTTAGGGATCCCGCTCACTTCGTAGCTCCCCGCCTTGAGAGCCCCAACATTAGGTAGCAATTGACCCTACGCAGTTCCAAGCCATGCAACAGAAGGTCAATCGTATCCTCACCATGATGGAGACGCTAGGGCAACCAACATACGCCCCCCAAGCTACTTCCCTTGCCGCGCAGGTGCCTACTATAGTCGATCCTCACACCAAGGACCGCAAAAGGAGTCACGCAAATAGGCATAGGGCTCAATCCGACTACAAACGACTACAACCATCCAAAAGATCCAACTCCCCAACCCGGCCTCACATGCATGACACCCGTAGTAGATCCCATCACTCTGCCACTCGGGTACTGGCAAACGGCTCAGCCAACATCAACAACAATTGTTGATCTCTAATGGGTTTGTCGAAGCCCTCAAAATTAGTACTAGTCCCACAATCAAATAATTGCAGTAAAAAGTGGTATTAGGTCAAATTCGACAGGGAGCAAATCAATGATCTCTTAGCCGAATGGATAAAGTAATTGAGTGGGAAAATAACTAAAATTTAAAAGAATAAGAAAGCAATAACAAACTAAACAAACAAGAGAAAATCAGTCTTACTGAATTCTGATTCAAGGGTTCGGGTTGAATCAATTGGCCATCGATCCTAGGTAAAATTCAGCAATTTTGCAATTCAAGCATTTAACCTTAGATTTATTAGGATAGTCATAATAAACCTTGTGTTCTCCTAAATCAGTTGACCAAACCCAACATTCGATCAACACTTATCTCTAATCAACTGGGTACGATAGCGCTCCATATTAATTAATGATTGCATTAAGCTTTGTGAAAACAGTTAAACCAAAATAACAATAATTGAAATAGCTGTCATTATTGAATCTTGTTCTATCGATTCCCTTTAGGTTAAAACATGTCAATACATTGGTCAAAGGCTGTCACGAAGAATTGACCCAGAAAGATATTAACCTAATTGCTACTTGTACCACTATTTGTGACAATTACGGATCACCGAAATCATGGATAGTAGTAGGAAAATCAACATTAATTCAGTTTGTCAGACTAATTAACATTAACATCAAATAAAAAATATGCTCAAGAATCAATGAATACATGAATTAAAAAGCAATAAAATAAATTAACTATAGAACCTCACAATGACACAATTGAACCTCCCCCCCTTGAACCAGAAAAAGAAACTTAGTTGTTCATGATTTGCGCAATCTCCATGCTTTGCTTCTCCATAGCCGGAACTGCTTGCTTGAGCTTCTTGATGAACTCTTGGATCTAGGAGTGAGTGATGCTAGAGATGGTTCGTCCCCCTCTTCATATAGCCAAAGGAGAGGGATGTTTTCCAACTCCTTCTAGGAGATCATCTTATCTTTAGGGAGTCTTGATCTTCTTTGAACTAATCCTATCCTATCTCTTATCTAATGATCTAATCTCAATCTTCTTATCTCTCTAGGATTACATTCAAGACTTTAGATCTGATAAGACTCTCTCCTTGGAGATTACATTCGAGATTTGGACTCTTGACTATTAAATTCGAATTGGGCTGCTTTAAAACTTGGGCTGCTTCAAGGTACTTTTGTGAGTTGGGCTTAAGTTGTGAAATGGGCCTGGCTGCAAACTTGCTCCAACTTTGGGCTAGTTTTCGTATTCGATTCAGGCCGAATCTGTCAAAACCCAAAACATAAAAGTTGTGGGCCTTCCTTTCGTATTTCTAATGCTTCTTTAATTGTCCAATTCGGAGTCTGGAATTGAGAGTTAGGCCTAGATTACTGACTATCACTGAAACTATGCAAAATCACCCGATTTGCCCTGTTTTCTTCCAATTGCCTTCTTTATTGCCCTAAACCGAAATACAAGAGTAATGAGTCTATTTAAGTGATAAAGTAATGTGAAAAGATGAAAATTAAGGGACAAAAATAGGGTTTTTTTCAGTCTCATCAATCTCGATAGCCGAACCTAGCTCGGTCTGAGACTAGCCTACGATCCTAAAAGGGGAAAAATCCGCAAACATGGTCTCAACCGACAATGACGCAGAAATCAGAAACTAAGAGAGCACTTGGCCGAACTGGAACACAACCAAGCGGATAGAATCACAGCTCCTCTGATGGCCTGATCCTTAGAGCAGCACCACAAACAGCCTACAAAGGAACTCGTCTTCGTTTAGGAGATCATTGATGAACTTCCCCTAGTCAGATGGCAACCCCCTCAATTAGAGAAGTACGATGGAGCCTCGGATCCCAACAATCGCATTGAGGGGTTGAAGGCGATAGTGATGCTACACGGCTCCTCTAAGGGTCTCATCTGTAAGGCCTTTTTCGCCAAACCTGGTACGCCTCCTTCTAGTGCAGTCCATATATTCCTAGGAACAATTAGAGGCATAGTTCCTAGCACTAGGGGTGGCCATGAGCCGAGCCTTTCACGAGCTATTCGAGCTTGGCTCGGTTCAGTTTAAATTGAGATTCGAGCCGAATTCAAGACTGATATATAGGCTTGTTTGCTAGTCGAGCTAAACTTGAGCCTAGTGAAGCTCAATTCGTGAGGCTTGCAAGCCTAGTATTAAATAAATAATTTTTATTATACATACATACATACATACATACATACATACATACATACATATAATAAAATTTTTATTAATATAGTATTTTTATTTTCCATGTATAATAGTAAATAATTTTATAATTATTTTTTTGTATATACAATATTTAATAATTTTTATAATTCTTAATTTTTTGTCTAAAAAATAAACAATAATAATTTTATACATATAATTTTTATTTTTCAAAAAAAATACTTGGCTTATAGTTGAGCTCAAACTTGCAAGCTATGAACCAGGTTGAGCTCGAGCTCAAGTCTCTAGCTTCAATCGAGCTCAATCTCAAGCCTGATACTATTCTTGCGAGCCGAGCTTGAATAGCTAAGTATTTGGCTTGGCTCGGCTCAAATCCACCCCTACCTGGCGTAATTCACCATCAACCAAAGGTACTAGAAGACGTCGTCAACCTCATGCAAGTACGGCAAAGGAAAGGAGAAACCTTGAGGGAATACTTGGCAAGGTTCAATATCGTGGCCCTTCAAGTCCAAGCTCTAGACTAATTGGTAGTTGTGGTAGCCATCATGAGTGGGTTGCACTCCTCAATTTTTAGCTTCTCGCTACAAAAGAATCCTTCGCCCAATCTAACCGTGCTCATGAATCATGTGTAGAAGTACATGAACTCCGAGGAAGCCCAAGCACTACAAAGGAGTAAAGAGGACCAACATGATCGAGGACCCTACCGTCAATGTATAAGAACTTTACTCCCATGAACATGACATGGGCAAAAATATTGGTGCAGATCCTCAACCACAGTTTCATCAAGTGGGTCAAAAAAATGAAAACCTAGGGCAACTAGAGGAATCGGGACAGGTATTGTGATTTCCATTGAGACCATGATTACGACACTGAAACTTGCCATGACCTTTGCCACCACCCGGAAGACCTTGTCTGATGTGGATACCTTTGTGGGTTCATCGATATAAAAGAGCATAGACCCAGAGAAGAGTTGCACCGCACCGACGAGCCCCAGCCTGAGCTCCCTCAATTGAGGTCATTGCCGTCATCTCGGGCGAGACAACCCTTAAAGGGGGGAACTAGGCGCTAAAGACATACTATGAGGAGCTAGAGTGCCAAGACTAAGATGTACTGACGACAATTAGCGCTGAGCACTAGTGGCGACGGGGTTGTACACAATAAATAAGGAATTTTCTTCAAGCACAAACAACCAAACGCCCACACACAGTCTGGATGAACTCCACGTTAACCAATGGTTGCACTACGATGGCAACCTCAACAAAGACCCAATTGATCTATAACGGCTGAGGCCCAACAAGCCCTTCATGGACACTACAGGAACGATGTCCCCGCCACATAATGGTAAGAGGATGGCCATCAAACTTTGCACACCCTCCCGGCTTGTAGCCAAAGCAAACCTAACTGAGCACCACAGCTAGCCTAGTCAAAGAACGTAAAGCTCTCTAAGACCAGGTGCCACCAAGCTCCCCGATAACGTTGAGATCTTGGAAACACCTCGGCTAGCATAAGACTGAGGCCATTAAGCCAAAGACCTCGGCCAATGAGAATTAGAGCCAAAAGCCTCGACCAGCATAAGACTAAGGGCATAGAGCCGAAGACCTCAACTAGAATAAGACCGAGGCCACGAAGTCAAAGACCTCAACAATCCCAAGACCCCGGCCAACATGAGAGCAAGGCCACGAAGTTGAAGACCACCCTAGTTATCTTGTGTCAAGCCCAAGACCTCGGCCAACATGAAACCAAGGCCATAGAGCCAAAGACCCCAACCACAACGTCAAGTCTGAAACCCCGACTAGCTTAAGAGCAAGTATAGAAGAAGCACAGCCTATGGACCCTATCGACCAACCTAATTCGGAAGTGGAACAACTTAGAAGAAGAAACAACACAAAACATGCTCGGCAAAAAGACTAAAGTCCCATTACTTAAGAAGTTGATACAATGATTATAAGCTTGGCATACAAAGGTATGTACAAAAAAAAGAAGAAAATAGCACCAATCCAGGCCAATTTTGCTATCTGTAGGGTCCACCTCCTCGGGGGTGGCCAAGCTACTAGTCGGGGCAGAATTTTCAACTCGTAGTGCCTCAACATCAAAGGGACCATGTGGTGATTTTAGGGTACTTGCGCATGACCCTCCTCTGGAAGTGAGCAAAGACGGTTTGCCAGGAGCCCGTAACAAAATCGTCAAGGGCAATCTAGAACTCCTCCTCAGACTCCTTGTACTTGGAAACCGCCTCGTTGGTGCAAAGCAGTTTCACCTCTGCCTCCTGTGCCTTGTCACAGTCCCCTTGAGCTCACGAGCATGACTCTTCAGACACCGCAACTCTTCGTCCTTGGCCGCCACCACTTGCTTAAGCTTGGCCATCTTTATTTGTAGATGGGAGAACTCACCCTCCCGAGACTTAGCCATCTAACGGAGGGTACACATTTGGTCAACCAATTTCGTCATCGCATAGACAACCTACAAAAGGAAAATGCAAGTCAATGAGCATGGAAAGTCACACTAATGAGTAGAAAAGGCAGTGCAAAGAGCCTTACCGCAACAGAATCCTAGATGGCTATGCTCTCCAACACCCTGCTCATGTAGTCACTAGTCTCCCTACGGATTTCGGGCAACAGAATGCCCCTAGCTAGCTGCTCAAGCATGCCCTCAGTTTCCAGAGTGTCCTTCGGCCAAACACTCCAACCCGACCTATACAGCTCGGTTGCCAACACCACCAGATTTGGAGATGGGACCTCAAGACTTCTCCGTCATGTGGACCATGGTGGAGACCTTTTAGAGACAATGTCCACCACATCTCTCCCAATTAGCCAGAGTCTCTTGTGCAGCCAAGGGTTCACGACCTCGGGGCGACGCTACTGATGAGTCGCCACAGCCTAGGCCGTCGCCCTCCTCTACGCGGCAACTTGCATGCACTTCGTTATTTCCTCCTCATCCACAACAGCCATATCTGCTAGAAAAAACCAAGTCAGTCAAAGCCGAGGAAGCAGAGCAAATGGGAACTCACTAAAGCAGGGACAGACCAGCCAGGGCTCTATCAGCTCAACACGGATCAACTTGGAAAATGATGTGCACTCCTGCACATCTACTCTCACTATCCTCCTAATGGATGCTAACTCCTCCCTAGATAGCTCGGTCTCGGTCGACGCCCTCATCTTAGTCCTTGGGATTGATAGCTCGGCAGGGAATGGCTAGCCCCCCGGACAGTGCATGAAGAACCCCTCCTAGTATTTCACCGAGGGGGCTTCAATGAGCACCTTATTGTGTTTCCAAGCCAAAAAGTAATAATAGCCTTACTAGTGCTTCTTCAGGTGTAAGAAGTATGTGAACATCAACAGGGTGATGTATTGTGAAGTGAGTAGTAGCAAAGAAGGACGACTAAGTATGTAAGGGAATTAGGCATCAGTTTCACAGGCCATGAGCGCGGTGGCCTCGGGGTGAGACCTCGGCTCAGACTCATTACCCAACGTGCAAGAGCTAGATGAAGAGGAAGAACAAAACGACAAGGAAGATGAAGACATCTTACCGAAGAGTCACACTACAAGACACCTGAAGCACCAGTCGAGAACTAACTCTCGCTGAGCTCCTATGACCACTCACTCAAAATGGCAAAGTAAAATGGCTCGCCACCTCCCATTTTATAGGGGAGACCGATCACGGGTTGTCGAAGCCCTCAAAATTAGTGCTAGTCTCACAATTAAATTTCTGCAGTAAAAGAGGTACTATGTCGAATCACTGGTAGACTTCAGTGGTCTTGCAGATCAAGCATTTAACCTTAGATTTATTAAGATAGCCATAATAAACCTTGTGTTTTCCTAATTCAGCTGACCAGACCCAGCATTCAATCAACACTTATCACTAATCGATAGGGTACGATATCATTCCATATCAATTAGTGATAGCATTAAGCTTTGTGAAAAGAGTTAAACCAAAATAACAATAATTGAGATGGTTGCAATTATCGAATTGTGTTCCATCGATTCCCTTTAGGTTAAAACATGTCAATACATTGGTCAAAGGCTGTTATGAACAACTGACCTAGAAAGATATTAACCTAATTGCTACTTGTACCATTACTCGTGACAATTACGGATCACCGAACTATGGATAACAGTAGGAAAATCAACATTAATTAATTTGTCAGACTAATTAACATTAACATCCAATGAGAATATGCACAAGAACCAATGAATAATTGAATTAAAAAGCAAGATTTGAATTAAATACAGAACCTCACGATGACACAATCGAACCTCCCCCCTTGAAGTAGAAAGAAAAAGGTTAGCTGCTCATGAATTTCGATCCCTCCATGCTCTGCTTCTCAGTAGGACGAACTGCTCTTCTTGATAGATTGAGTTGCTTAATGATTTCTTGGATGCTTGAGTGATGCTAGAGCTGGTCCCCCCCCCCCCCCCTTATATAGCTGAGGGAAAGGGTTGTTTTCCAACTCCTTCTAGGAGATTAACCTTAGCTTAGAAAGTCCTGATCTGTTTTGAACTAATCCTATAATATCCATTATCTAGTGATCTAATCCAATCCTTTTATCTTTCTAGGATTACATTCAAAACTTTAGATCTGATAAGACTCTCTCTCAAGAGATAACATTCGAAATTGGGACTCTTGGCTCTTGAATTTGAGTTGGGCTGCTTGATAACCTGGGATACTTCAAGGTTCTTCTGCGAGTTGGGCTTTAGTTGTGAAATGGGTCTGGCTACGAACTTGCTCCAACTTCGGGCCCGGTTTCATACTCGATTCCAACCGAATTTGTCAAAACCCAAAAAATAAAAGTTGTGGGTTATGCCCTGAATCGAAATACAACAGTAATGAGTCCATTTAAGTGCTAAATAAATGTAAAAGAGTGAATATTAGGGGATAAAAATATGGTACTTTTTAGTCTCATCAAATCCCCCCACACTTAAACTTTGTCCGTCCTCAGGCAAGGCAAAGCTCAAGCAAAACAAAAGAAACTACCTATTGATTTTTAATCTCTCTTTCTCTAAACTTAAAGCCTGATCCATTGCATGCTTTAGTCTAGACTTGGTAACCTTCCCCTTCCATCTCTTTCTCCCTTTTTCTCGTCCAAGAGTGATCATAAATCACCATTCCTCATGGTACCAAGTTAAATCAACAGTCGAGGAAACAAATCTTCCACCGACTGAACCTTCTTGGACTGATTGATGAGACCAAAAAGAACCATAATTTTATCCCCTAATATTTACTCTTTTACATTTATTTAGCACTTAAATGGACTCATTACTCTTGTATTTCGATTCAGGGCAATAAAGAATGCAATTGGAAGAAAACATGGCAAATCGGGTGATTTTGCACAGTTTCGGCGACAGTTAGTAATCTGGGCCTAACTCTCAATTCCGGACACCAAATTGGACAATTCAAGAAAAATTAGAAAGATGAAAGGAAGCCCCACAACTTTTATGTTTTGGGTTTTGACAGATTCGGCCCGCATCGAGTACGAAAATGAGCCCAAAGTCGGAGAAAGTTCGCAGCTAGGCCCATTTCACAACTTAAGCCCAACTCGTAGAAGTACTTTGAAGCAGCCCAACTCGAATTCAAGAGTTAAGAGTCCGAATTTTGAATGTAATCTCCAATGAGAGAGTTTTATTAGATCTAAAGTCTTGAATGTAATCTTAGAGAGATAAGAAGATTGAGATTAGAGCATTAGATAAGAGATAGAATAGGATTAGTTCAAGATAAGATCAAAACTCCCTAAGGATAAGATGATCTCCTAGTAGGAATTGGAAAACAGCCCTCACCTTTGGCTATATAAAGAGGGGGGCGAACCAGCTCCAGAAATCACTCATTCCAAGATCCAAGAGATCATCAAGAAGACCAAGAAGCAAGAAGGCAATTCGGCTATGGAGAAGCAAAGCATGGAGATTGCGCAGATCATGAGTAGCTAAGCTTCTTTTTCTGGTTCAAGGGGGGAGGTTCGATTATGCCACTGTGAGGTTCTGTAGTTACTTTATTTTCTTTCTTTTTAATTCAAGTGTTCATTGGTTCTTGTGCACATTTTTATTGGATGTTAATGTTAATTAGTCTGACAAACTGAATTAATGTTGATTTTCCTACTGCTATCCATGATTTCGGTGATCCGTAATTGTCACGAATAATGGTACAAGTAACAATTAGGTTGTTATCTTTTTGGGTCAATTGTTCGTGACAGCCTTTGACCAATGTTTTAACATGGTTCAACCTAAAAGAATCGATGGAACAAAATTCAGTAATTCCAGCTATCTCAATTATTGTTATTTTGGTTTAACTGTTTTCACAAATCTTAATGCTATCATTGTTTAACATGGAATGCTATCGTACCCAGTTGAGTGGTGATAAGTGTTGATCGAATGTTGGGTTTGGTCAACTGAATTAGGAAAACACAAGGTTTATTATGGCTATCCTAATAAATCTAAGGTTAAATGCTTGAATTGCAAGAATGCTGAATTGTACCAAGGATTGATGACCAATCGATTCAACCCGAACCCTTGAACCAGAATTCGGTAAGACTGATTTTCTCTTGTTTGTTTAGTTTGTTATTCTTTTAATTTTAGTTATTTAATTTTCCCACACAATTACTTTACCCATTCGGCTAAGAGATTACTGATTTGCTCCCTGTGGGATTCGACCTAGAACCACTTTTACTACAAATATTTTATTATGGGACTAGTAATAATTTTGAGGGCTTCGACAAACCCGTCACTGATCAAGTACCCATTGCTTTAACAAACCAATTCAACCAGATTCAATTATCTTTCTTTGTTTCTTATGTCAAAAAAAGGTGTGTTATTGCCATAAACTTGCTATGTATCACATCTCCACCACTTAGTATGAGTTCCAAGGGTTTGAAGGTGAGAATGGGGTTGGGGTTCTAGGGTGAGTGCATTTTATGCTCCTTTTCACCCTTGCTTTCGTTTCTAGATGTGAGTGCATTTTATGCTCCATCTCACATTAGTCACAATTTTTTTTTCTTTTTGCACAAGAACGAATCACAAGGCATCAACATCTGATCCATGAGATAATCGATCGTGGTCTCAACATGCCTAACACAGCAAGTTCTAGAATAATCAAACCATGTTTGACAGATATTTATGTGAAAATCAATCAAGCCCTTATGCGGACAATTTATATGCATCTTTCCTATTGATCGATTAACTTAATGAGGTACCATATGCAGCCAAAAAAATTCAATTAGTTGTGTTTGCATCCTATCCTATCTATTCAGCTTAAACACATGATTCCTGATAAGTCGAAATCATTCAAGGATAAGTTTCCAGGGAGCAGAAATTTCAAAGGGCAAGGTCAAGAAGTGATGATCGAAACATGCTAGGGTTATCCCAATTTCCACTAGATTTCCCTAATCCCCCCATGCTTAAGTTATACATTGTCCCCTGTATGTGGTTATGCTTATAGTAGAAGGATTTGGGGGAACTTCCCTGTGCGCCTTGTTGGGTTCCTTCAGATATAAAATCAACTAAACACAATGGGTTGCCTCCCATAAGCACAATTGTTTAACGTCGTTATGCTCGATGTCCTTTGCTTTCTTAACTTGATGAATAACGAGGAAGGTCCAACGAGATGTCTACCGTAGAGGAGACATTTGCATCCTCATGGAACAACTTCAATCGATGCCCATTTACCTTAAAACCTTACCTGTATTGAGACTTTTGATCTCTACTACACATAAGGAAACACATTAGTAATAACAAATGGATACATCCACATAGAACGCAACTTACCTGGCATGAGTTGGAGTCGAGAGTTGTATAATAAAACCTTTTATCCAATCATAAATTGTTTTCTTAAAAGTAGATTATCATGGAACAATTTGATCTTCTCTTTGTAGATTTTTGAATTCTCATATGCTTCTAACCGCAATTCTTCTAGTTCTTGCAATTGAAGCTTTCTTGCCTTGCCGGCTTCTTCCATGTTCATATTGCAGCGTTTGATTGCCCAATAGGCTCTATGCTCGATTTCGACTGGCAAGTGGCAAGATTTTCCAAAAATAAGCCTGTAAGGGGACATCCTTATTGGTGTTTTGTATGCTATTCAATATGCCCAAAGTGCGTCATCTAAACGTAGGCTCTAATCCTTTCTTCCTGGATTCACCGTCTTCTCCAAAATGGGCTTGACCTCTCTATTGGAAATTTCAGCTTGTTCGTTAGTCTGGGGGTGATAAGCAGTGGAAATTCGGTTATGCACCCCATAATTCCTTAGCAAGACTTCGACGACTCTATTGCAGAAGTCAGTCCCTTGATCACTTATGATGACTCGAGGAATGCCAAACCTACTGAAGATGTTAGATTTGATAAACCCTACAACACACTTAGAGTCATCAGTCTTAGTGGCCTTTGCTTCCACCCATTTCAAAACATAGTCAACTGCGAGTCATCATAAACAAAACCACAAGAGGGAGGAAAGGGTCCCATGAAATCAATACCCCAAACATCAAAGATTTCGTAGACCAGAATGGGGGTTTGGAGCATCTCATTCCTGTGAGATAATGCACCTGTTTGTTGACATCTTTCATAGTTTTTAGAAAACAAGTATGCATCTCTAAATAAGGTTGCCCAATACAGCCCACTATCTAAAACCTTTCGAGTAGTTCTCTTTGGCCCAAAAGGACCACCACAAGCATAATTATGACAAAAGCTTAGAATCGACATATGCTCATTCTCAGGGACACACCTCCTAATCACTTGATTAGAACAAAATTTCCATAGATAGGGTTCGTCCCATACATAATATTTTGCTTCATACCTGATTTTATTCTTCGTGGTCTTGCTAAGGTAATTAGGCAAAATTCCGGTGACCAAGTAGTTCACAATATCAGCATACCACGGAACCATACCTTTTATGTGAAACAATTGCTCATCAAGAAACAACTCAGAGATGGGTGAGTCATCATCATCTTTCACAAACCTACTTAGATGATCTGCCACCGAGTTTTCAGCTCCCCTTCGATCCTTAATCTCTAAATCAAACTCTTGGAGCAAGAGTATCTACCTTATCAGCCTCGGTTTTGACTCCTTTTTTGCTAGCAGGTATTTCAAAGCTGCATGATCAGAAAATACAATTACTTTAGAGCTAAGCAAATATGATCGAAATTTATCTAAAGCAAACACAATTGCTAATAGCTCATTTTCAATAGTTATGTAGTTGCACTGTGCAACATTCAATGTTTTTGAAGCATAGTAGATGATGTGGCTCTTCCCATCAACTCGTTGACCTAAAACAACCCCTACCGCATAGTTGCTTGCATCGCTCATGATCTCAAAGGGCAAGTTCCAATTAGGTGGTTGAATAATGGGTGCAATTGTTAATAGTTTCTTGAGCTTGTCAAATGCTTCCTTGCACTCATCACCGAAATCGAAAGGCACATCCTTCTGAAGCAAATTGGACAATGGCAGGGCGATTTTTGAAAAGTCTCTGATAAACCTGCGATAGAAACCTGCATGTTCAAGAAAGGAACGAACTTCCCTAACATTTGTAGGGTAAGGTAAGCTCACAATTAAATCAATCTTGGCCTTGTCGACCTCTATTCGTCTAACCGAAATAACATGTCCCAACACAATGCCTTCCTTTGCCATAAAGTGGCATTTTTTATAATTCAAAACAAGATTTGTCTCTCCACATCGATTCAGATTTTTTTTTAAATTATTTAAGTAATCATCAAATGAATCACCATAAACAGTAAAATCGTCAATGAACACTTCAATGCACTTCTCAATAAAATTAGAAAATATACTTATCATTCATCTTTGAAAAGTGCCTGGAGCGTTACACAGATTGAAAGGCATCCATCTGTAAGCAAAGGTACTGAATGGGCAAGTGAAGGTTGTTTTCTCTTGGTCCTCCTGGGCAATAACTATCTGATAATATCCTGAGAATCCATCGAGAAAACAGAAGGAGGCCTTACCTGCTAATCTTTCTAACATCTGATCGATGAAGGGTAAATGAAAGTGGTCCTTTCGAGTGGCCAAATTAAGTTTTCAAAAATCAATTACCATATGCCAGCCACTTTGTACCTTCATTGGGATTAGTTCGTTATTTTGATTTTTTACCACCGTTATCCCGATTTTCTTGGGTACAACATGTATAGGACTTACCTATTTACTATCCAAAATTGGGTAGATTATCCCTTCATCTAACAACTTAAGTATTTCTTTCATCACTGCTTCTTTCATTACCGAGTTGAGTTTTCTTTGTGGTTCTCTAATTGGTTTGGCGTCATCTTCCAAAAGGATCCTATGCATGCAAATCGAGGGGCTGATCCCCTTTATGTCGGCTAAGGTCCAACCAATCGGCACCTTATGTTCCTTTAGGACTTTGATGAGCCGCTCCTCTTGTTCTTCGGTCAACCCTTTCACAATGATCATAGGTAGTGTCTCTTTTTTCGCCCAAGTACGCATACTTAAGGTGATCAGGTAAGGTCTTTAGTTCCAACTTCGGAGCCTGCAAAATAGAAGGTAACAATTTCTTATGAGAAAATGACGATGGAAGATCAGAATTGATTACCTTTTGTTCCGGCATCGGTTTCAGAGTGTCATAGGGTGTATTGAACTCCTCCCTGTCCAATTGTGCACTGAATTCAAGTTTCTCATCCATGTCCTCCTCTCCAAAAACTTCCTACACAATCGAATCAATGGTATCTATAGAGTAGATCGAATGACATTCACTTGGATATTTCGTAGCTTTAAATATATTAAATTTAACAATCTCTCTGTCGAACTCGATGGAGAGGGTACCCTCGTCCACATCTATTTTGGTCTTGGCCGTTTTCATGAATGGCCTGCCTAATAGAAGTGGGGCTGAATATGTGACTGTGTCCTCCTCCATCTTTAGGATGTAAAAATCGACTGGAAAGGTGAACATACCTGGATCAACACGCTTTTCTGGCATGGTCCTCTTGATGACAGCTGAAACGTTTTCTCCAACCCTTACCTTCTCATCGATTCGCAACGTCCTCTTGTTAGTGCATAATTCCTTTAGAAACTTTGCATACCTTGGGATCTGTTTTATAGCATCTAACAAGGGGATGCTGATTTCCACCTTCCTGAATTCTAAGACTTCCTACTCATATTCCTCCTTCTTGGGCTTTTCCAACCTACTAGTTATAGGTGGTATAATGGCATTAGTAATCTTAGGGGGAGGGGAATTGAATATTACCTCAATGGAATCCTCGTTTAAGCCATGTCTCTCTTCTTCCTTATCTCCTTTACCTGCCTTCGTTGGTGAGGTAGGTTGGGGCAGCAACTCCTTCTCGCTTCTTAGCACCACTGCACTTGCATTTTCCTTGGGATTGACTACCGTCTATGATGGTAGTTTCCCGGAGTTCTGCGCCTCCAACTTGCTAATGGAAGTAGCGAGTTGGCTGATTTGGTTCCCTAAGTTATGGATGATGGCTCTTGTTTCCTGTTGAAATTGCTGAGTGTTAGTAGCTAGAACCTTAACTATTTCATCTAATGACATACCTAAACTTGAGGGTTGACCTTGCGCTGTGATAGGTGCTGAAATTTGGGACTGATATCTCTATGATCCTCCTTGGTTTCCGTAGCTCAGATTTGGATGATCCCTCCACCCCGGGTTGTAGTAATTGGAGTAGGGGTCATACTTGCGTTGAGGTTGGCCCAGAAATCCTCTCACGGCATTAACTTGCTACATCGATCCATCCTGTAGTGATGGACACATATCCGTAGGATGCCCAAGGATCGAACAGACACCACATACCCTAGCTGTTTGCAATTGCCCTGCATCCAATTGTTTTACCAAAGCAGTTAAATCTGAAATTTGATTTTCTAAATTTGAATGACTTACCTCATTAACACACTTAATAGTACCATCTGTTCTTGCTACGAATTGTTGTGAATTTTTGGCCATGTTGGAAATCAATTCCCTAACCGCTTCAGGTGTTTTATTGACCAAGGCTCCTCCACTAGCTGTGTCTACCATACTTCTATCCATAGGTTGGAGTCCTTCATAGAAGTATTGGATCAAGAGTTGTTCGGGTATTTGGTGGTGAGGACAACTAGCACAAAGCTGTTTAAATCTTTCCCAATATTCGTATAGTATGTCACCACCAAATTGCCAAACTCCACATATTTCCTTCTTAATATTTGCAGTTCAGGATGCAGGAAAATATTTATCTAAAAACATTCTATTCATCTCTTCCCATGTATGTATCGAACTAGGAGGAAGAATATATAACCAATCTTTTGCTTTATCTCGTAAAGTAAAAGGAAAAGCTATAAGTTTTACCTGATCATCTGTCATACTCCGTGGTTTCATGCTTGAACAGACAACATGGAATTCTTTGAGGTGTTTATGAGGGTCCTCACCTAGAAAGCCATGAAAAATAGGAAGCAATTGAATCAAACTAGATTTTAGTTCAAAGGCTACCTCGAGAGTGGGATATGTTATGCATAGGGGCTATTGGTTCATGATTGGTGCAGCCAACTCCCTTAATGTTCTCTCTCTATCAACCATCCTTTCTTCCTCTTCGAAGATGGGTTGATCACAAGTTGGTAGGTCGAATTCAGAATTCACCCTTTTAGGTGAACGGTCCTTCCTTTGCTTCGCCTCCTTCCTTAAACGACGGGTAGTCTTCTCAATTTTGGGGTTGTACTCTAGTTCACCTCGTTGAGAAGCACGAGTCATAAAACAAAGAAGGTTAACACAAATAGAAGGTAACAAGCTAAGAAATTAAAGTAGCTCCTTGGTAATGGCACCAAAATTTTGACGGGTTGTTGAAGCCCTCAAAATTAGTGCTAGTCCCACAATAAAATTTCTGCAATAAAAGTGGTACTAGGTCGAATCCTACAAGGAGCTAAACAAAAATCTTTCAACCGAATGAATAATGTAACTGAGTGAGAAAATTAAATAACTAAAATTTAAAAGAACAAGAAAGCAATAGCAAATTCAACTAACAAGATGTAATCAACCTTACCGAATTTTGATTCAAGGGTTCGGGTTAGTCAATTGGCCATCGATCACTGGTAGACTTCGGTGATCTTGCAATTCAAGCATTTAACCTTAAATTTATTAGGATAGCCTTAATAAAATTTGTCTTTTCCTAATTCAGCTAACCAAACCCAACATTCAATCAACACTTATCACTAATCGACTGGGTACGATAGCGTTCCATATCAATTAGTGATAGCATTAAGCTTTGTGAAAATAGTTAAACCAAAATAACAATAATTGAGATGACTGCAATTATCGAATTCTGTTCTATCGATTCCCTTTAGGTTAAAACATGTTAATACATTAGTCAAAGGCTATCACGAACAATTGACCCAGAAAGATATTAACCTAATTGCTACTTGTACCATTATTCATGACAATTACGGATCACCGAACTATGGATAACAGTAGGAAAATCAACATTAATTAATTTGTCAGATTAATTAACATTAACATCCAATGAGAATATGCACAAGAACCAATGAATAATTGAATTAAAAAGCAAGAATTGAATTAAATACAGAACCTCACGATGACACAATAAAACCTCCCCCCTTGAACCAGAAAGAAAAAGCTTAGCTGCTTTTGAATTTCAATCCCTTCATGCTCTGCTTCTCTGTAGGCCGAACTGCTCTTCTTGATAGATTGAGTTGCTTGATGATTTCTTGGATGCTTGAGTGATGCTAGAGCTGGTCCCCCCCCCCCCCCCTTATATAGCTGAGGGAGAGGGCTGTTTTCCGACTCCTTCTAGGAGATTGACCTTAGCTTAGAAAGTCCTGATATGTTTTGAACTAATCCTATCATATCCCTTATCTAGTGATCTAATCCAATCTTCTTATCTTTCTTCGATTACATTCAAAACTTTAGATTGATAAGACTCTCTCTCAGGAGATTACATTCGAAATTGGGACTCTTGGCTCTTGAATTCGAGTTGGGTTGCTTGATAACCCGGGCTGCTTCAAGGTTCTTCTGCGAGTTGGGCTTTAGCTGTGAAATGGGCATGGTTACGAACTTACTCTGACTTTGGGCCCGGTCTCGTACTCGATGCCGACCGAATCTGTCAAAACCCAAAGCATAAAAGTTGTGGGCTTTTCTTTCATATTTCTAATGCTTCTTTAATTGTCCAATTTGGAGTCCGGATTTGAGTGTTT
The DNA here is from genome assembly GCF_056320005.1 of Nelumbo lutea. Taxonomy (NCBI): domain Eukaryota; kingdom Viridiplantae; phylum Streptophyta; class Magnoliopsida; order Proteales; family Nelumbonaceae; genus Nelumbo; species Nelumbo lutea. Next base: position 65,112,392 of record NC_142687.1, on the reverse strand, counting down.
TGCCCAAATTATTGACTACTGCCGAAACTATGCAAAATCATCCAAATAGCCCTGTTTTCTCCCAATTGCCTTTTTTCTTGCCCTGAATTGAAATACAAGAGTAATGAGTTCATTTACATGCTAAATAAATGCAAAAGAGTGAATATTAGGGGATAAAAATAGGTACTTTTTAGTTTCATCAACCAACGGTCCAGATCAGCTCAAATTAATAGTGTCGATTCCATGCCTCACTTTGCATGCGTGTGACCTCGGGAAAACAAAATGACGTGTATGCTGCAATGCAAAACTCTCCACGCCCAACTGTGGCCAAGCACTAAACTCCTTGACTTCGAAACTGGGGGAGTGGTGCTCGGATGATGATTAAGCTGGCCAAGGATGCCACATTGAAATCTCCATGGCCCTCCCATTCAGGCCATGTCAACGCTGCGCGTAACAGAAGAGCATGACTAAGAAAGAGTGTCCCACATGGACAAGGAAGTGGATTCTGCTAGGGAAAAAGGAACCTTCCGAAGACCTCGATGGACAACTTCATATCAACAACCTCGGAAGCCTTATCTATCTAGGACATGGACGCCCAACTATAAATAGGTATTCCCCTCTTGAGGTAAGGGACTCTTGGAACTCTGCACTCTTTGAATACCTCTTCACACTATCTCTTCGACTCGGGCCAACATTGTCTCAACTTGCTTGTCCCGGCTGCATCACTTTCTATCCTACTGACTTAAGCGACAGATTGCCTACCCAGGGAACAACTCCTCGGGCCTCTGACCCTTCTCCTAATTGTAGATCTCGGTGCATGACTTCGTCCTTCCACCTTAGCCTCGTTTAATTGCAGGATTATTAGATTGTGTACTTGGTTCAGAACACCTCAAATCAAACAACATCAAAATACATACCCAATTCAATCAAATTTGAGCACTTTGTCTACTTTAGTTTTTATATGTAAAATATAAAATAAAAGTCAATCACTTTTTAACATATAATACAATAAATTAATATCAATATGGAATATTGAATTTAGTATATAAAATTTATATAGTACACGTAATTGTATATTTTTTGTATTTATGTATCATGATCATCTTCCCATCCTTATCCTAACTATATAGGATCAGTTATATGAATCTTGTTTCATGAGTCCATTATATTTAATGCCATGTCATTGCCTTTTTTCTTTTTGGATAATTAAAATGATATTATACCCACCACTAAATTATTGGTACTTCTATCCATGTCTTATTTGGTCTACCGCTTGCCCTCCTAGCCCCTTCAAACTAACAAATCACTTTTTCTTACGGGTGTTGTTGATGGTCTTCTATACATGTGATCAAATCATCTGTCTACTTTATATTATTTTATATATAATTTATATATATTAAAATCAATATATTATAACATAAATGGATTTAGATTTTAGTTGGATTGGATAGAGTTAAATCGACTCCCAATTCAATTATACAAACAAATCATCCGAAATCCAAGATAATGGGATTCGATTTCAGACTTCTAGAGTTTGTTGACAGCCCAACCTAAAACACACCAACTGGTGGAAAAACGTTTTGTGGAAGTATTTAACATTTTCATATTCTCTGCATCACCCTGTTTTGAAACCCTAATGTGAAAGCTAATAACTTGTTGAGTTGGGGGCACAATCCCCTTCCCTACAATTTTCATAGCAGTCCAAACATTACATATGAGTTTATTCATCAACAAAATTTCTTCAATAAGGAATTGCTAATAGATAATTTAAGATTAGACCAACTATTCCCCCTTCCCAAGCCAGGAATGTAAGGGTGTCCTGGTTTTGGATTGGACTCCATTCAGTCCAAAATTATTTTGGACGGATTAGACGAACCCACAAGACATATTAGATTGGACCATTCCAATCCAAAATAATTATTAGATTAGATTGGATTAAGCCAATATCCAGTCTATTGATATAAGATAAGAATATAGGTGTCAATGGATCAGGTGTGGGTTGAAACCAATCTAGATCAAAACAAATTTGAACAGATTGGACGGTTCATGCATTGAATTGGACCGATCCAAAATGGTCCAAAATATTCATTGGATTGAATTGGACATGGTCCATTCACAATGGACTCACATTGGACTGGATCAGTAGAATGAAAGGTAAAGCCTAAGCTTCGCCCAATACAATTTAGGTCAAGCTCAATCACTAGCAATAAGTTTTGTTCTTAAATTTCAAAGTGAGAACCAACTCATTTATTTATTTAAGGAGGGGAGGTTATTTATGTGCACCAATTAGTTAAGGTCATGTGCATGGCTTCATAAGCATTTTATCTTAAAATCTTAGTACATTAAATCCCACCCATCAACTACATAAACTCTAGCAAAAAGGTGAAGTATCAGAAAATTCAGAATTTGAGGGAAAAATATGAAATATGTTAGAAATAATAGCATATAATATGCTATTTTCCTTCAGGGTAAAATTTTAATATAAATAAAGTGATATTTCCATTGTTTACTTAAGGGAAAAATGTGGAGTATCTAGAGTGGCATAGCCTACCAGCTATGGCATGACCACCAAGGTCGGGCTAAGCTGAGGGTTTATGGCCCATGACATGGCCTGACCCACATATTATATAGTTAACTTAATTTAATTTTTCATTATTTTTTACAATATTTATTAAAAATTCATGTTGGCCCATGGTTTGACTTGACTAGGCTCGGACCTTGGACCATAGGCTTCCCTCTTGAAAAATTCATGCCAAACAAGCACAACTGCCAGACCCACATGTTAGCCCAACACGACCAGCTAAAATGCAAGCGGCCCGCAAAAGTGGGCTGTGCTAGCCCAGTCCCAACACACAGTACACCTTTGAGAGAATCAATACTCATATCATGGTTATCAAAACTGGACCGGACTAGATGGTTGGACCAGAAAAACCGGTAACCATTCAACCCATGGGTTTGGTTATATTGTAAACCGGTAAATTCTTAAAACCCATTAAAAAGTTAGAGAACCGTTGACCTGGGCGGTCGAACCGCTAAACTATTTGACTTGGGCAATGGTTCACGGGTTACCAATTTTATTTTTGCTAGTTTTAAAAATAATGAAAACAAAAAAATGACCCTTGTAACCCCGATCCCACCTCTTGCGAAAGTTTAGGGTTAAAATGACCCCCATTTTCATTCTAACCCTTCCCTCCTCTCAAACCTCACACTCGACTGACAACTTACGGTGGCCACGGCCTACGATGACACACAGCGACCGATGATGATTCACGGCGACCGACGACGACAGTGAGCTTCATCTACGGTGGCCAACGTAGATTTTGCAACAGGTCCAATAGTAACCTCTAAAGTTTTAGTCTACTCTATTTATTAATGACTTGCAACAGCGGCGGGCGGGGGTTTCTAACATGCTGTGACAGTAACAGTTGCAGCGACACTTGGAGTTTGGAAGCGGCATTAATTGTTGCAATGACAATCACCTACAACCAAGCTCGAGACGACTGACGGCGATTTTTGTGAGCTTAACACCGTCACATGACCATTACCAGTAGTGAAACCGTAAAGGACCTAGAGGTAATAAATGCTTACTTCTTTGAATTTTTGTGAGTTTAATTGATTCTTTGAATTTTTTGCTTAATTCTTTGTTTAATTAATCTTGCTTAATTATTAATTTTTCCTGAATTCTTTGCTTAATTAGTTACAGAGATTCACATACTCACATTTGCTTAATTAATTTTGCTTTGTTATTTTTTTTTCAACACCTTACTTTTTTTCTATGTCAAAGAATGATGATGATGATGATGATGTCAAAGAATGATAAAATCTTTTTTTTTTTGGATTTTTCTACAAACATATGACTGAAGACATATCACTAAAACATTATACTTTCTTTTTTTTAATATTTTTTCTGTATTTTCTGTATTTGTTTGTAATTTTCTGTGTTTTCTGTATTTTTTTGGATTTATTTTTGTATTTTCTACACATGTATGAGTATGACTCAACACATTCTAATTTATGTTTATTTTTTCTGTATTTCTTTGAATTTGTTTTGTGTTTTTTCGGTATTTTTTATAATTTTTTGTTTGTGCTTTTTTTGTATTTTCTATGTGTTATGTACTTTATTATTTTTGTATTTAGATAGTTTTATTCTTCTGTATTTTTTGTGTTTTTTTGTATTTTTTAGAAAATTTTCTTTTTTTTTTGTATTTTCTATGTTTTCTGTACTTTATTATTTTTATTTATATAGTTTTATTTTCTGTATTTTCTGTATTTTATTTAATTTTATGCTTTTTTTATTATTCATAAATATTTTTTATTTTTAATTGATTTATGACATCATGGGTCGAACCGTTCAACCTAAACGATTAAACCACTGAACTGAAAAACAGTCGCCTGACTGGTTCTGTTTCCGGGTCATTTTTAAAAACCTTACTCATATTACTAAATTGGATGGGTAAAAGAAGCAACTAATTATGATTGCTTCTCTTTAATTTTTTTAGGTTAAAGTATATATTTTGTCAAATAGCAAAGTGGTTATAGTTTAGTGATTTGTAATTATGAGTGATTATTATTTAATGTTTAGCATGTAAGTAAATATTAATCATATATGATATTTGATGTTTGGATTTATTTGCACGTAACCCAATGCTATATCACTTTATATAGCATAGATAAAGGCAAAATTAAGTCCTTGGTCAAGGTTTGAATTCTTTTGATTTTACCATCAAGATAGTTAAGGCAACACCGACGATGTTTTACACTGAATCGTCATTAAGTGATTATTGTATTTTTGAAAAATGTGATGCAATTGGTGTAAAGTTTTACATTAATTTTATTAATGTAGTATTTACACTGGATGTAAAACTTTACATATGATGATGTTTTACACTGATTCACAACGTAAAATTCTACTCCATCCAAACATGCGCAAAACTGAAACGGGATGGAGTTTTACGTCAATCATTATTATACACTCTTTCTAAATGCGAACAAAACTAAACTGACATAAATGCTTACATCATTCTTGATTTACACCGATTCCAAACGCATCCTAAATGAGTGGAAACTTTTTTGGCTGTCTAACTTTGACAACCTGATTTGTCAAGTGTCTATGACTCTCCCTCCATGACATGTTAGTTCACACCAACTCCTTGTAGGTTGTAACAGTATGCATTGCTTGATAAACTAAAATATATCATATAGCGAGAGTACTGTTGACAGTCCAAGACACGTGGGCAACCAAAGATTAATTGAAAGATTAATAATTTAAATAAATTCTTATTGAAACCACTTTACTTGAGGGATTTTACATTTAAACTTTGCTGCTCTATAAGAATTCAAGAGAGAAGAATCTTTTAAAGAAGAGAATCATGCACTTACTAAAGAGTGATATGAAGTTTTTTCTGCTTTTGCAACTTTTATTGTCTCTTTGTTTTTACGTAGAAGTAGAGATAGGTCCAATGCAGATTTTTGATTTCCACTACAGAGCTATAAACATTTAAAATTGAAACAATCCACACTCTATGCACCAATGCCTGCCCATGAATTGCCATCAAATCCGAGTTGGCACCTACCCAACATTACTTTGTGCTTATAAATTCTGACCCTAGGATGAACTGTCTTTTTCCCTTGTTTTTATGATTTTTTAGGTAAAGGATAGAATACCATCCTGTACATTAGGGTAAATGATAGACTCCAACACTTTGCACCCTCCATTAGCATTTTACTAGTTAACTTTAAAAGAGATTCTCATGCGATTGTCTTGTTCTTGTTGAACATTTCTAAATTCTAGAACTACCCTTTTCTTAATTTGTGTCATCATTTTGCCCTTTCTTTTACTTATTTGTATCAAACTTTTACTTATGTTTTTCCATTGTATTTTCCACCCAAAGTGGATTAGAAGGAGATAATATGCTTTGCCCTACCCATTTTTGTTATTTTGAAATGCTATTCTCTCATTATGTAAATCTTGAAAGGGCATTTTATTAAATTAACTCCTTACATCAATCTAGTTAATGGGGAAGGGGCAAAGTGTTGGGAAAAGTAGGGTGTTTTAGGGATAGTAGTGTTCATAGTCCATTCAATCTAGTTTGGAGAAAATCTCAAACCAAAAAAAAAAAAGTTAGGCAAGACCAAACCATTTTAGAATAGAAATTAGACTAGATCGCTCAATCCAATTAGAAATCCCAAATAACATACAACCCTATATAAATAACAAATATAATTCTCATCGGTTTACAATCTGGTCTGGTTCTAAAATTCGAACAACCAGACCAAAATAAAAATAAAAATAAAAAATAAAAAATTTAAAATTTCCTAGACCAAAATTCCAATTTCTTTTTTTTTTTTTGTAGTCTAGAGCATATAATGAACACCCCCATACAAATGGGTCCTGTTGCAAATGAAATTTTTAAGGGGCTAAGTATCACTATCCATAAATTACAAGGTGGTAATCTGTAATTTACCCTTTTTATGAATACTTTGTTAAATCGAAAATAAATATATGATAAGACCCACACATTTGCAGCCAAATAAATTAAAGTTTGCTTCACCTCCACAAGGCAAGCTTATTGATCTTTTTTTTTTAAATGAATGATGAGATATCTTTTAATATCCACTCATTTACATTTATTTGGCACTTAGATGGACTCATTACTCTTGTATTTCAATTCAGGGCAATAGCAAAGGCAATTGGAAGAAAACAGGGCAAATCGGGTGATTTTGCACAGTTTCAGCGATAGTTAGTAATCTGGGCATAACTCTGAATTCTGGACTCCGAATTGGACAATTCAAGAAGCATTAGAAAGATGAAAGGAAGGCCCACAACTTTTATGTTTTGGGTTTTAACATATTCGACCCAAATCGAATATGAAAATGAACTTCAAGTTAGAGAATGTTTGTAGCCAGGCCCATTTCACAACTGAAGCCCAACTCGCAGAAGTACTTTGAAACAGCCCAAGTTAACAAATCAGCCCAACTCGAAATCCAGAGTCAAGAGTCCCAATTTCTAATGTAATCTCCAAGGAGAGAGTCTTATCAGATCTAAAGTTTTGAATGTAATCCTAGAGAGATAAGAAGATTGAGATTAGATCATTAGATAAGAGATAGGATAGGATTAGTTCAAAGAAGATCAAGACTCCCTGAAGATAGGATGATCTCCTAAAAGGAGTTGGAAAATAGCCATTTCCTTTGGCTATATAAAGAGGGGGGCGGACCAGCTCTAGCATCACTCACTCCAAGATCCAAGAGATTATCAAGAAAATCAAGAAATTCAAGAAAGCAGTTCGGCCATGGAGAAGCAGAGCATGGAGATTGCACAGATCATGAGCAGCTAAGTTTCTTTTTCTGGTTCAAGGGGAAATGTTCGATTGTGTCATTGTGAGGTCCTATAGTTAATTTATTTTCTTGCTTTCTAATTCAAATATTCATTGATTCTTGTGCATATTTTCATTGGATATTAATGTTAATTAGTCTGACAAATTGAATTAATGTTGATTTTTCTACTGCTATCCATGATTTCGGTGATCTGTAATTGTCACAAATAGTGGTACAAGTAGCAATTAGGTTAATATCTTTATGGGTCAATTGTTCGTGACAGCCTTTGACCAATGTATTGACATGTTTTAACCTAAAGGGAATCGATGGAACAAGATTCAATAATTGCAGCTATCTCAATTATTGTTATTTTGGTTTAACTGTTTTCACAAAGCTTAATGCAATCATTAATTAATATGGAGCGCTATCGTACCCAGTTGATTAAAGATAAGTGTTGATCGAATGTTGGGTTTGGCCAACTGATTTAGGAAAACACAATGTTTATTATGGCTATCCTAATAAATCTAAGGTTAAATGCTTGAATTGCAAGATTGCTGAATTTTACCTAGGATTGATGGCCAATTGATTCAACCCGAACCCTTGAACCAGAATTCAGTAAGACTGATTTTCTCTTATTTGTTTAGTTTGTTATTGCTTTCTTATTCTTTTAATTTTAGTTATTAATTTTTCCCACTCAATTATATTTTTCATTCGGCTAAGAGATTATTGTTTAGCTCCCTGTGGGATTCGACCTAGTACCACTTTTACTACAAATATTTTATTGTGGGACTCGTATTAATTTTGAGGGCTTCGACAACTCGTCACTATGCAACCTAAATTTGGGAACCTTGTTGGTCGAAAAGCTTGAGATAAGACCAAATGCCATGCAATATTTTATCAACCAAAACATTGAAAGCTGCAAAATAGGCTACTCGCTTCACTAGATGTAAAACTACTTGAGATCACATCTGCGCCCCATATGCACATCTCACTGTGCATTGGGAACATCTCCTAAAGTTGTCAGTGGGATGTTTTCAATACATTGCGATAAGATGAACTTGTTTATACAAGATCTAAACATGAGCCTTCGATGGATAGATCATGGTTCAAGATGAGTTCGGCTTCAATTAGGACAAACTCTGTTCGGGCAGCCTTTACTGCCTTGCATTGAGAATATCTCCATACTTATATACTTTATTTCATGGGGAGATATTCCCAATGCAAGATAGGGAAAGGTTGTTAGAACGGTGTGGGCATGGATTTGCCCTGACTGAAGTCGGTCGTGTTCAAGATAGACCGACCTATAAAAGGTAAAAAAAGAAGCAATATTGAACTTGATAACAATGTTTAGAAGCACTAGCTAGTTGACAAAGCCTCCTCTGCTAGTTTTAGTGGAGGCTTGGGATTGAATCCCATATGCACTAGAGTTTGGGGATGCACTACCCCGTTGTGTAGCCCCATTAAAATATAAAAATATTTGCCGGCCCCATAAAGGTATTTCATGTCAAAATAGTCAAGCAGCCTAAAGATTAATGTGCAACAGCTTTTGGCTTTCCAAGCTCACATAAATACAAGGATTAAAATATCGGTATCGGGTATCGTATCGGTCAACTTGGATATGAATACGCTTTGGAAACGCATAGATATAGACAAAACAAATGGAAACACATGGTTACGCTAGGGAAATACATACAAATTTCATAAATATATTAATAACACTAAATTTAAGATCAAAATGATCACAAAATAGTATATAAATACATAAAAAAGTATAAATATTAAGGATATATAGGAAGAAATATATTACGATTAATGCACCGTGATGCATAATTTTATTTATAGTGCATCTATCAAGAGTCCATGACACTAAACATATGCACCTATTATATTTTAATTATTACATCAATTATTCTTTATTTTACTATTTTAATTTTCTAACATTAAGGAAAAGTCAACTAAATATTAAATTTTCAAGTGCAAATCAAAATATCAATTAATAATTTATAAAAATACAATCTTAACTTAAAGTATATCAAATTTGTTAAAATCTCTAAGATCTATATCATATACAAATTCATAGTTTTTAATTACTAAAATAAATATTCCATTATTAATATTTTTATTTATATAAATTTTATGAAATAAAAAATCATTCTTTGAAATAGATTTGGATTAGTGGATTTGAAAGATTCAATTTAATATTATATTCTTCTATATTTTGTATATAATATTTTTATTTTTTTTGTAAATAATAAATATGTTGTTATTACTTATTAATGTAAATTAAAATATTAGTTAATAACTAATAAAAGTATATAAAAATTTTAAGATTTATATCATGTGTAAACTTGTAAATTTTAAGTATTAAAATAATTATTCTATTATTAATATTCTTTTTGTATAAATTTCTTTATATTAAAAATCATCTTTTTTTATAAAATACTTTTTTTAAGTATTATTTTTTAATTTTTAGTTTGAGTTGTTAAATATAAATATGTGTTTTTTTTTAAATTGCATGTGAACAGAAAAAAATAATAAAATTTATTTTATATCACAAAATGAAGCGTGGCTTATTGGTTTGGAAATGCAGTGACTTTGAAATGCGCTTGTGACCTAACTTTGAATCACCTCATTGATGTTTTTATGGAGATTATTGAATTGCCGCATCGTGTATCATGCGTTTTGGCCCGTATCGCTGCGTATTGACCGATACAATGTGATACAGGCTGATACACGTCCGTATCCGTTCAATACGAATGATTGATGGGATATGCTACGATTGACAGGATTCATAGCATATCCCGTAACATTACTAACCGATACTAATACGATGCGCCCCATATCGAATGCATCGTATCGGTATTTAAATGCTTGCGTAAATTGCCTAAATTGATCGACTGCTGTCAGTTAATCATTTTATGGGCCACTCTAGTCTTTGAATAGCTTTATCTAGAGTGATTCAAAGCAATAGGACCAACCTACCTGCATTGAGGAGTGTTCATTATTTGGTTTGGCATTGCCTCAAAATGGTTTGGTTTGGTCAAAGAATTCTTTAGGTTGTAATTTTTTTTTGGTTTTTTTAGTTTTCTAAAATTTAAAAACTAGACCAAACCATAAACCATATTAAACTAATTTATTAATAATATATTTATTAATGCATATATAGATCTAATGCTGCTCGATCCTAGGTAGTGCAAGAATTGAGATCATAGTCAGATAATCCTTGCCAACTGGGCGGAGCCGAGGTGGAAGGACAAAGCCGTTCAATCAGATCTGTGAGCAAGAAACAAGTCAGAGGCCCGAGTAGTTATCCCCGGGTAGGCACTCCGACACTCAAGTTAGTAGAGGGCAGTAGGTTGTTGGGCTGAGCAGTTAGAGAACAGTGCTGGTCCAAGCAGGGTAATGGTATGAATGTCAGAAGTTGGATCCCTTACCTTGAGTGGGAGGTACCTTTTTATACCCGAAGATCCTAGGTAGTGCAAGAACCAAGGTCATAGTCAGATAATCCTTGCTAACTAGGTGGAGCCGAGGTGGAAGGACGAAGCCGCGTAATGAGATTTGCAAGCAAGAAACAAGTCAGAGGCCCGAGGAGTTATCCCTGGGTAGGCACTCCGACGCTCAAGTCAATAGAGGGCAGTAGGTGGTTGGGCTGAGTAGTTAGAGAATAGTGTTGGTCCATGTAGGGTAACGTATGAGTATTAGAAGTTGGATCCCTTACCTTGAGTGGGAGGTACCTTTTTATAGCCGAAGATCGTGTCTTGATTGGATTAGGCTTCAAGGGTTGTCGGGATGGGGTTAACTGCCGAGGTCTTCGAGATAAGACTTAATCCCCAACGGGGTTGTCCCCATTTGATCTCCTATCTTGGTCGTGCCTATCCACATGATGTGGAGTCATCATAGCTAGAAAGGCAGAGTGGGGCTGCTGAGGTGGCACAGTGCTGACGTGGCCGGGGAGATAAGGTAGGCCACGAATATAATGTGGGGTTTGCGTGGCCGAGAAGATGAGCTGGCCACGTAGGCTCCACGTGGTGTCCTAAGCCAACTCGACCATAAATTGAACACCACTCCCCCAGTTCTGAAGTCGAGGAGTAAAGTTCTTGGCCGAGGTATAGCGCGGAAGAGGTCTTTGGTTCTCGGCTGAGGAACTTAATGTTGAAGTTGGGTTGAGTTTTGGTCTGGTTCACATGGTCCGAGGTTGGACCGATTCGTCTGGGCTGGTCCGGTCGGGTCGATGGTACTGTCCCCGAATGGGTTGTCAGAGGCGTCACTTCTCTTCCCGCGATTATGAACGTGTGAAGGGTGGAGGTGCCAATTGGTCTTCCCGAGCTTGTCATAGCGGCAATTGATCTTCGTTGTCGATCTTGCTTTGATCCAAACCATTAGAAGTTATAAATAGGGAGGGTAGAGCATTTCTCCTTCACCATTTGCGAGAGGAATCACTTAGAGAGCTCGGCGAGGGGTGGTTTGCAATGCTTGGTGTTTGCTTCAGTTTCGCGGTTCTGAGTCGGGTAAGATGTCTTGCTCGTCCTTCCATTCTTCCTCTTCCTCTGATTTTTCTTCTAGCTTTACTGTTTCCCATTATGAGTATGAGCCGGGGTCTTTCACTGAGGCCGGGGGTCATGGGACTGAGGTCAAGGACTTAGAGGAGGTAGATTTTGGGAGAGTCACCAAAGCCGAGGAGGTTGAGGCCGGGCCGTTTGACTCCCTGGGATATTGCTCGGATCTGAGCTATGTACTGCATACCCGAGGAGTATAAGTTGAGATGTCTGCAGGGCTAGTGAGAGGCCCACAGATGCTCGGCCGGGCAAGCTTTGTGTGTATGAAAAGAGTCTGGAGTCCGGGTTGAGGTTCCCTATGCACAAAGGAGTAGCTGGGATGTTGGAATGGTACCTGGTATTGCCGGTGCAGCTAATGCTGAACCCCTTCAGGTTTTTGATCGGCCTAATGTCGTATTGCTTCATCCATGATGTCGAGCATACCTTGGGGTTGGTGAGTTATTTCCTCCAACTGAAGCATCACAGCAGGGCTACTACTATTTCTCGACTAGGCAGTGCACCAAGGTGTTGTTCGGAGCACCGCCCTCAGTGAAGCACTGGAAGGAGGGGTTCTTCTTCGTGCGTTGCCCCGGGGGTTCGCCCCTTTTGGCCATGCTCTAAGAACCAAGGACTAAGGTGCTGCTGCCCAAATGATCCCGGCTTACCAGGGAGGAGAGGGCGGCCATAAACATGATTGAGGAGATCAACATAATGTTGTACACATCCTTCTCGATGTTGATTCGTGCCAGGCTAATGCGCAGGGAGGTCGGTCCATTTTGTTGCTTTAATTCATTTGTCGGTTCTCTTTTCTGAGCTTATAACTTGTCTTGACTAATTTCCCATTATTGGTGTAGGTGTCGATATGGTAAGCGAGGAGGAAATTCTTCACAGGATGATGGCCGGGCAACAAAGGTGCAACAAAGGTGCTACAAGGGGCCAGCCCCATTCTGAAGCAATTTCGTCGAGGTCCACCGAAAGGGCATCCCAGCAACAAAAGAGAGCTAGGTAGCAAGGCGATGACAGGGATGTCATGGTGGTTGACCCGGAGGAGGGTTACTAGTCTGCCGTTCCCCCTTCTCCGTGGGTGGATGTGCTCGGAAGCAATAGCTTGACTCTTCATATGCTGTAATGGACTGTCCATTCTGAGGACGGGCTCAAAACGGAGGGTGTGCCCGAGTAGCTTCTCTATGGAATTATGACGTTGGCCATTCAGCGGGAGGCTACGGAAACAACAAGCAACACCCTGGAGTGCTCGCTCCTTTGCCAAGTCGCTTCGATAATTTCATACTTGGTTTCTTGTTTAGTTGAAGTTGACGATGCTGACATGGTTTCTGTTAGACAATTTTATATGCCCTTAGCTTCAATCAGTTTGATGTACTTATGACATTTATTGTAAATGAATAAAGTGCATATTTGATTCATGTCATGTGGTGTGTTTCTGTGCAATACCCTTAAAACTGAACACTTTAGAGACTTGTGTTGGTTTAGAACATTCACAGCCAATGGGTCGGTCTGGGGAGACCTATCCTGAGAAGGCTGACACTGATGTACCGCCAAGTTGGTTGAGGTGGCCTGTCTCGGCCACCAGGGTGAGACCCGAGGTATATGAAGTGTGGGATCACCTTGAGACCTTGAACTGGACCAGAATTCCAGTATTGCCCTGGACCTTGGCGATTAATGGGCAAAACTGGAATGTTACACCTGACCCCTAGACTCGATTATGGTGCTGTACTAGGTGGCGGATTGGGCCATCTTTGATATGCCAATCAGTTAGACCCTTAGAGGGGGTCAAAACCTAGGTATGTTGAGGTGATTCATGAACCCACCTGAGTAGGTGATCATAGTGACAGGGTCAGCCCCTTTGTTGGGCAAAGGTAATGATTGGGGAAATGCACTCTCTCTGATGGAAACCAAAACTGCTAGCAATTGATTTCAATCGTTGAAATTTTGTTTTGCAAAATATATTATACAAAATATATACTATAGGTTTCTGAAAATGTTTGCAAAAGGTTTTAATCCCCGGGGTCCATGTAAGAGGAGAGTGTAGCACTGTAGCTTGCAGTCGGGGGAGAGGTCCTCCCTTGTCGGGTAGTGTTTGATCATTATGGGTTGAGAGGTTAAGTATAATGTCATTAAGGGTTAAAACCTGATGGGATAATCTTGCATCTTCCCACAGTCCTTGGGTGTTACAAGGTGGCTTGGCCCAAGGACCACTTAGTGTAAGTGTTGGGCCTATAGACTCCATATGATGGGCTCAAGGGGTTAACTGGGCTATCTAGTGAATTCGGCCAAGCCTTGTCACAGAGGCTGTGCCGAACCCTTGTGGCTGATGTGTAAATTAACGTTTGGGTCCCACACCATACAGAGAAAGCCCAACTGGCCAGCAATTTGGAAGGCTTAAGTGAGCACATGTATAATGGGCCAAAAGCCCAATTCGATCTGGGCTAATTAGAATTGGCTTGAATGGGGCAGATCTGAGATATGGACCAACCTTAATGGATAAGGGAAAGTCCCTATCCACTCAGTAAGAGTCCAGATTTGAATATGATTCAAAACTGGAAACTCCTAATCAGATTAGGAGGGCTGATCATGATCTGCAGATTTGATAAGGACTCTACCTTATTACTTAAGGGGATCAATATCTCCTAATCGGATTAGGAGCTGATCCCTTTAGGGTTATAAAAGGAGGAGGGGGCAGCAGCCTCAAAACACACTCATCTAAGATACAAATACAATAGAGAAGAGAGAAATTAGCATATAGTGAGACTGTGCCAATTTCTCTCTCCCGCCGCTGCCATTAGCAGTTCACCTCCACTCACGTGGGAGTCATCAAAAAGCGTTCTTGATTTCAGTTCTTTGTGAAAGAATTGAAAAAGAAGCTGTGCTCACCTGTAGTCCAGTGGATTCTTGCAAAGGATCCAGTTCTTATGAAGAACGTTGCTGATTCTGCTCCATCCTACACTGCACCATCTTCAGTGGGAGCAGTCTTTGGTGACTTTTCTGGGCGTGAACACCTTCATTGAGGGATATTAATTCTCTGTATCAGGTATTTTCCTCTCCTACCATTTGGCTTTAGATCTGGTTCGGTTCTTGATTCAAGATTGACCATTGAAAATTAGTTTTCTAAAATAGGGAATGTGATTCCCAGTTGTAGGAAGGAAAGAAACTTTTGAAATTCACCCATTCCATTCCGCATTATCCGGATGTCCATATGATGGATCTTTCCATTCCTTCAGTTTCTTTTGTAGAGTGCTTTGCTCAGTAGTTGCGGTGGTCGATTGCCTCTGGTCACTGTGGCGCCTCTATGATGAGGAACACATCGAGCTTGTGGGTCTGAGAGCATGGTTAGCTGAGTTCAAGGCAGCAGGTGAAAGAATGGCCGCATTAAAGGGGGAGATAGCCGAGCTGAAGTGTTAGGTTAATGAGTACTCAAACACCATCTACAACCTAAAGAAGCACATCAACGAGCTGAAGGCAGAGCGGGAGCAGATGAAGAAGGAGGTGGTTGACAGGGAGGTTCAAGCGGTTGCTCGGTTCAGGAGTTTGGAGGAGTACCAGAATGAGATAGATGACTTTGCCGCGAGCTCCTTCAAGATGGTGTTCAACCTTTTCCAGAGTAGGGTGCTACGCCATTACCCCGACATTGCCGAGGTTGCACAGACCTGGGGCCCCTATGACAATGATACCTCAGTGGATGTGCCCAGGGAGAATGTAGGGGCCGAAGGGAATGAAGAGGTCGTGGACCACCCTACCGAGGATTGATCTATTGCCTGCTACTACTGCCACCTGAATTTCTGTACTGCTTTATTCTGTTGTTGTTGTTGGGATGCTGACCTTTTTCTCTCTTCTATTTTTTTGTAAATGGTTCAGTATGCCAAGCTTCAAATGATGTACAAACTTTTAACTATTTAATGAAAGTATGCTTTTCTCACTCCGAGCTTGCTTGATGCTCTTTTTCCTTCTTTTTTTTTGTTAAAGTTGTAGGACTCAGTCTTACCATGACCAAGGTCGAGAATGGTCGAGATCTTTGGTCTAGTTCTGAGCTCTCATCTCTCAAGGGAGCACAATTATCGGCCTCGGGAGATTTTCGGCTCTTAAGGGGCTGGCCGTTCCTTGGCTAGTACGTAAATAGGGTGTGCATAGTACGATGACCGCCCTTGAGCCTCAAGAGGCGGGTGTTAGATAGTTTATGCCCTTAGCTCCAATCAACATGATGTATATTATGACATTTACTATAAATGAATAAAGTACATATTTAATTCATGTAATCGTGGTGTGTTTCTGTGTAATACCCATAAACTGGACACATATGAGACTCGAGTTAGTTTAGAATCTTCACAACCATCGGATAGATATGGGAGATTTATTCTGCCAAGGTTAACATTGATGTGCCGCCAAGTTGGTTGGGGTGGCTTGTCTTAGCTACTAGGGTGAGACCTGAGATACATGCAGTGTGGGTTTTCTTGAAACCCTGCACCTAACCAAATTCTAGTGTTGCCCTGGACCTTGGAGACAGATGGGCAAAACTGGAATGTTACACTTGACCCCTAGACTCGATTATGGTACTGCACTAGGTGTTGGATTAGGTTGTCTTTGATATGCCAATCAGTGAGATCCTTGGCGGGGGTCAAAACCTGGGTATATTGGGGTAGTCTAAGATTTCACCTGAGTGGGTGATCATAGTGACAGGATCAGCCCCTTTGTCGGACAAAGTGAATGATCGGGGAATGCACTCTCTCTGATGGAAACCTAAATTGCCGGCAATGGATTTCAAATTTGTTTGAAATTTGGTTTTGCAAAATATATTTATATAGAGATATACTTATATATTATGTTTTCACAAGTTGTTTGAAAAATGTTTTAATTCCTGGGATCCATGTGAGTAGAGAGTGCAACATTGTATCTTGTAATCGAGGGAGAGGTCCTCTCTTGTCGGGTAGTGTTGGATCATTATGTACTGAGAGTTTAAGCGTAACACCTTTGAGAATTATACTTGATGGGCTAATCTTGCATCTGCCCATGGTGATGGACTTGGGGGTTCACTGTGTCCTACAGTGAATTCGGATAGGCTTGTAACTAAGGTTGGGTTGAACCCATGTGGCTGATGTGTAGATCAATGATAGGGTCCCATGCCATACATAGAGAGCCAAGCTAGCCAACATTAAAAGGCAGTGCCCTGAAAGCTTATTGGGCCTAAAGCCCATTTCGAACTGGGTTAATTGGATTAATTAATTTGGGGCAAATCTGGGTATGGATTAGTGGATGAGGATAAGAGGATAACTCTTATCCACTTTAAGAGTCCAGATCCAAATAAAGATTTGGATCAGGAAACTTTTAATTTGATTAGGAGTAGCTGATCTTGATCTGCAGATAAGATAAGGGATTATTCTTATCACTTAAAGAGTTCAGATCCAAATAAATATTTAGATCAAGAAACTCCTAATCAGAATAGGAGACTATCTCTTTAAGGCTATATATAAACTGTAGGGCGGATCTGAAAATGACAACGCAGAAGACAACACAGTTTGACTATTTCTACCTTCAGTTCTTTTTCTCCCTGCTCTTGCCTCCCTACCTTGTTCGATCTCCATTTCTTGGAACTGATTAAGATTTGATCTTGATATTGTTTCTTATTAGAAGAAACAATTTTGAAGCTGTGCTCACTAGTCCATTCGATTCTTGCTAAAGAATCAGGTATACCTCTCCCGACCTCATCCTAAGCTGTCATATTCAATAGAGGGAGAATTTGGTACACTCTTTGGGCGTGAACACCTGCACTGGGAGGAGCATTTTTTGCGTGGATTCCATATCAAGTGTACCTCTCCCTAATTTTGGTTTTAGATTTGGTCCAGTTTGGTTACAAGAACAAACCTTGAAAATGCAGTTTTCTAAATTGGGAATATGATTATCGGATGAAAGTAAAGAAATTTTTGAAATTTCACCCATCCTTCCTGCAGGGTTCGGCCATCCATATGATGGATATCCCATCCCTTCAGTGGAAGCGTTCTTCTTCGCTTCAGGCCCTGGCCGTCGACAGTCGAGTCGGTTTGCTTGATCGGCTATGCACTGCTGAACTATGCGTCATGGGCTCTGGTCGTTTAAGTGGTCATCTGAGTTAATGTTCTTTGTGCATGTAGTGTACATCGTGCAGTGTGTGAGGTGTGTGGAGTGAAATGTGTGCGGTGTGCCCGCCCTGGGAGCAACCATCGGTATTCCAACTTCATTGTATGGGCTTGCCGTCGAGGTCTTCTAGCCTGTAGGTACCGGGTCCAAGGACTCTGGTGACTCTGTATGATCCTTCCCAAATGGGTTCGAGCTTGCCTTCTCCCAGGGCAAACACTATGACTTTGCGGAGGACAAGGTGGCCGGTTTTGAACTCCCTTCTTCAGACTTTGGAGTCATCATACTTGGCCATACTATACTGTTGCGCTACCATCCTGATGTGTACTTGGTCCCGTTCTTCCTCCACTAGGTCTAACTCTATGCGGAGGTCTTCATCATTTTTCTCCTCATCGTAGAACTCGGTCCAGAGGGTTGGCGAGCCTATCTCCATAGGTATCATGGCTTCTGCCCCATAGGATAGGTTGAAGATTGTTTCTCTGGTAGCCATCTGTGGGGGAGTCCTATATGCCTAGAGAATGCTCGGAAACTCCTCAACCCACCTTCCCTTGGCTAGATTGAAGGGAAGGGTGATCCATCATATGGATGAACGAACCATGCAGGGAGATGGGTGAAATTTCAAAAATTTCGTTCACCCTTCCGGGAATCCTATTCTCAGTTTTAGATAAATTGCATTTTTCAAGGATCATTCTTGAAACAAACCAAACCAAATCTGAAACCAGGATTAGGGATAGGAATACCTAATACGTAATCCACGCAAAAAACTCTTCCCAACGCATGCCCAAAGAGGGTACCAAATCCTTCCTCCACTAAAGATGACACATCTTAGGGTGAGACAGGATCAACAAGGGGATTGCTCAGCAAGAACCCAAATTCTTCAGCAAGAATTATGTTGGGATGTGAGCACAACTTTCAGATTCTTTCTTCCACCAAGAAACAATATCGAGATCCAATCTTGATCACTCCAACGGGTGGAGATCGAACAGGGTAGGGCGGCAAGAACAGAGAGAGAGAACTGAATGAAGAAAATTTAGTCAAATTGTGTGTACTTTTCCAGTTCGCCCTCCTCTTTTTATATAAACTTTAAGGCTGCGTTTGGAAACGATGCAAATAAGTGTGAATGCAAATATGTAGAGTGTAAAACAATTCATATAAATTGCAAAGTTGGGTTAGTTTTGCATTAACAAATTTACCTTCTTACCAAATAGAGTTTTAGCTGTAATGGATGCGAACATGAATTTCAATAAAGCATATGCTTTTTTTTAAT
This sequence comes from Nelumbo lutea, assembly GCF_056320005.1. NCBI lineage: Eukaryota > Viridiplantae > Streptophyta > Magnoliopsida > Proteales > Nelumbonaceae > Nelumbo > Nelumbo lutea. The sequence continues at coordinate 65,093,177 of NC_142687.1, read as the reverse complement.
CAAAAGCCCACTTGAATGCAAATTTACTTCTTTTTTATTGATGTACTTTTACATCTTACTATCAATGTAAATATGCAATGATTTGTCATTTGTTAATGCATGAATGAAATATTGCCAAACACATGCAAAAGTGAACTAGAGTGCAAAATTAGCCAGAACCGGAATTTACACTCCATTTGCATCGTTTCCAAAAACAACCTAAAGAGTTAATCTCCTAATTGATTAGGAGTTTCTTCATCCAAATCTTTATTTGGATATGAACCTTTAAGTGATAAGGCTTATCCCTTATATTATCTGTAGATCAAGATCAACTTCATCTAATCCAATTAAGAGTTTCCAGATCTAAATCTTTATTTGGATTAGGACTCTTAAAGTAGATAAGAGTTGTCCTCTTATCCTTATCTATTGATCCATACCCAAATTCGCCCCCTATTTAATTAATCAAATTAACCCATTTCGAAATAGGCTTTATGCCCATTAAGCCTTTAGGCTCACTTCCTTTAATACTGGCTAACTTGTCTTTCTTTGTATGGCATGGGACCCTATCATTGATATCCAAAAAAGCCATATGGATTCAGCTTAGCCTTTGTTACAATGCCTGGCTGAATAAACCCCCGAACCCATCAACATGGGCTCTTAATGGGCCCAACATTTACATTAAATTGTCCCAAAGTCCAACCACCTTATGAAGGCCTAGGGACTTGTTAGATAGTTTTGTATGCCCTTAGCTTCAATCAAGATTATGTACTTTATGAGTTCATTATAAAAGAATAAAAGTGCATATTCGATTCATGTTCCCTTGGTATGTTTTTGTGTAATACCCTTAAACTTAGTACTTAATGAGATTTGTGTTAGTTTAGAATGTTCACAGCCAATGGGTCGGTCTGGGGAGACCTACCCTGACAAGGCTGACACGGTGGTGCCACCAAGTCGGTTGGGGTGGCCTGTCTCAACTGCTAGGGTTAGACCCTAGGCACATATAGTGTAGGATTAATTGAATCTATGAACTGGACCAGATTTTCAGTATTGCCCTAGACCTTGGAGATTGATGGGCAAAACTGAAAAATTACACCCAACCCCTAGACTCGATTATGATACTATACTAAGTGCCGGATTGGGCTATCTTTGATGTACCAATCAGTGAGATCCTTAGTGGGGGTCAAAACCTGGGTATGTTGGGACAGTCTGAGTATTCATCTGAGTGGGTGATCATAGTGGCAGGATCAGCCCCTTTGTCGGACAAAGGTAATGGTCGGGGATGCACTCTCACTAATGGAAACCAAGACTGCCAGCAGCCGATTTCAATCGTTGAGATTTGTTTTGCAAGAAATATTTTATATGAGATATAAAAGTATATATATTATGATTTCGAAATGATTGCAAAAGGTTTTAATTCCTAGGATCCATATAAGCAAAGTGTGCAACAATGTTCCTTGCAGCCGAGGGAGAGGTCCTCTCTTGTCCGGCAGTGTATGATCATTATGGGCTGAGAGGTTAAGTGTAAGGCCATTGAGGATAATACTTGATGGGCTAATCTTGCATCTGCCCACAGTCCCTGGGTGTTACAAGGTGGCTTGGCCCAGGGACCACTTAGGGTAAATGCTGGGCCCATAGAGCTCATTTGATGGGTTTTAGGGGGTGCACTGTCCATAACAGTGTATTCGGCCAGGCATTGTAACAAAGGTTGGGCTGATCCCATGTTGCTGATGTGTAGATCAATGTTTGGGTCCCATGCCAAACAAGGAAGCCCAACTGGGCAGCAGTTTGGAAGGCTAAGTGTATACATAACCTTAATCGAACCTTAAGCCCATTTCAAACTTGACTCGTTTGACCAGTCAATTAAAGGGGCGAATTCTGAGATGGATCAACTGATAGAATTGGGCCCAGACCCTATCCACTTAGAGAGTGTAAGATCTAAATAAGATTTAGATCTGGAAGCCTCCTAATTAGATTAGGAGATGACTGATCTGATTTGCAGATAAGATAAGGGTTATCCCTTATCACTTAAAGGGACTTCTAATCCAAATATGATTTGGATCAGTAACTCCTAATGGGATTAGGAGCTGATTCCTTTAAGTCTATAAAAGGAGGAAGGGGCAGCAGCCTTTAGACATGCAACCAACATACTCTTGTCTTCAGAGCAGAAATCACAAGAAGAGAGAATTCTGCACCCTACGAATACTCTCTTGTTGCCTCCTTCCTGCAGCCACCGCCTCCAGCAGTTGGATTTTCTACTCTCTACAGGAGTAATCAAGATTTCATCTTGATACGAGCCTTTTGGGAAAAGATTGATTGGAGCTGTATTCACAAGCCATCATGTTGATTCTTGCGAAGGGTTAAGTTCTTTTGGAAGAACACTACTGATTCTGCTCCATCCTGCACTGCGCCATCTTCAGTGGGAGCAGATTTTGGATACTTCCTTGGGCATGAACACCTCCACTGGGAGAAACTGTTTCTCTGTATCAAGTACATCCTCCCTCTTACTCCTTTTGGTTCAGATCTGGTTTGGTAATGGTTAAAGATTGATCTTTGAAAAATATGTTTTTCTAAAATAGGGAATTCGATTCCCTGCAAAGATGGGAGAAATTTTTGAAATTTGCCCAGTCCATTCAGCAAGATTTGGGTGTCCATGTGATGGATATCCTATCCCTTCAGTGGTATTAGAGCCGTGGTTCAAATCTTGAACCAATTTGTTTCAGATCTAAACCTGCGCAAATGGGCAGAAGGCATTCTACCCGATTTGCGCAGATATGGGTTTTGGGAAACTAGTTCCCAAAATTGATGGTCGAATATTCTGAAATTAATTTTATATAAATCTAATTATTATTTAGAACAGTTCTTTATGATTTTCTTGATTTATGGGCTATTTGTACAAGAGGAGATCGATTTCTTGGTTTGTGCAGGGAACCTGCAAGATTTGTAGTTTTTGATTTTTTTTTATTACATTTGGTCTATAAATAATTTTTTTTGGACTCAATGTATAAGGCATTCGATCTGATGTAATTATAATAGAAATTAGGTGTTCTATTTCTATTTATTTTGGATCGAAGATGGCGGCGCATGGAAGGAGATTTCGCAGATGGGACATTCGCTACCTGCGATTTATAGTTTATGAAACTGCAATCTGTGATCTAACCTCTGTTTTGTAGGATGGATTGTGTGAGCAACCCTATTTTACTGATTCTAGTTTTTGTTTTATCTGTTCTTTAAAATGGGCTTCCAATGGGCCTTACAGATAATTAATTGATTGGATCAATTTATCCCTGCATGAGATGCATGGACCAAATCTAGGGTTTAATCAAGGCTGAAAGTCAGCCAGAATTTTTCCACTAATGGGCCTGAGGATTGATATTTAATTAAATGGTTAATGCAGCCCAACCTGTAAAGGCCCGGTTTTAAATAATTAAAGCTGCCAAAAGCCCACTTTAGAGGTTAAAGCTATATGGGCCGAATTGGGTAACCCTAATTCAGCCCATATACCTAGATAATATTAATGGTTAATATTATGGATTTAAAATGGGCTTCCAAAGGGCCTTACAGATAATTAATTGATTGGATCAATTTATCCTTGCATGAGATGCATGGATATGTGATGTGCTGCGTACATGGGCCATAAGTACTTGGCCCATGTTCATTCGATAGTGGCTTTTGCGCACACCATGGCTGAATGCACATCATTGCCATGGTGTCCCTTTTGGTCATTGGATGACCTGCCTCAGTGGTGGGCCCCACACCTCATCATGAGGTTTCGTGCGGAACCCTAGCCGATTAAGGCCCACCGAAATCTGACTTTATGAAAGTCAGTGGGAGCCACTTTGATTTGACCTAAATCAAACTAGGGCGTAATAACTGTTCCCTCCAACTGATATGAATGCATGTGATAGGGAGATTCATATGATGAACTCTATAAAAGCCTTCCATCATTAGCATGAGGATGGGTCTTTCAGTAATGAGGAAACACACCAGAAAATGGGCTATCCATTTGCCATTGGGCTTGTCTAAGTGTTTCATAAGATGATAGGGGCGTCATAGACCGATGTGGGAGGGGCTACACCAGAAAATGGGAACTCTCTCACGGTACACTGGCATTCAAGAATATGATGGGTAAGCACTCACTCGACAGAAAAGTTTACCTGAAAATGTCTCTGAACCTTGTCTGACAGAGGCCAAAGGGGAAACTCATATGATGAGTGGATATGATCCTTCACAGAAAGATGGTGGGGTTATGTAACTGAAATAGTTGGCTCCATGCACCTTATGTGATTTTCCACATTTCCAGAGACAACCCGTAGTCTCCGTCACTGAGAAAGGAGGGAAATATCAAATATGAATAAATGGAAATGGATCATAGATTAAAATCCATATCTATGAAATAAACATGAATCAAATTAGGTTGTGGACTGATGTTTCTCTTTTATCAGAAAATGGCAAACGGATCTTTTGCAAAGCTTCTTGACGACAACAAGCTTAAGGGCCCAAACTATGCCGATTGGTACAGGAACCTTATGCTGGTCTTAGACAGTTTTGTATGCCCTTAGTTTCAATCAAATTGATGTACTTTATGAGTTTACTGTAAATGAATAAAAGTGCATATTTGATTCATGTTCCCTTGGTATGTTTCTGTGTAATACCCTTCGCTAAACACTTAATGAGACTCGTGTTAGTTTAGAATGTTCACAGCCAGTGGTTCGGTCTGGGGAGACCTATCCTGACAAGGCTGACACTGTGGTGCCACCAAGTCGGATGGGGTGGCTTGTCTCAGCTACCGGGGTGAGACCCTAGGCACATACAATGTGGGATTAATTGAATCTTTGAACTAGATCAGATTTCCAGTATTGCCCTGGACCTTGGAGATTGATGGGCAAAACTGGAAAGTTACACCCGACCCCTACACTCAAATATGATACTGCACTAAGTGTCGGATTGGGCTGTCTTTGATGTACCAATCAGTGAGATCCTTAGCGAGGGTCAAAACCTGGGTATGTTGGGACAGTCTGAGAATTCATCTGAGTGGGTGATCATAGTGACAGGATCAGCCCCTTTGTCGGACAAAGGTAATGATCGGGGATGCACTCTCACTGATGGAAACCAAGACTGCCGGCAGCCGATTTCAATCGTTGAGATTTGTTTTGCAAAATATATTTTATATGAGATATAAAAGTATATATATTATGGTTTCAAAATGATTGCAAAAGGTTTTAATTCCCGGGATCCATACTTGAGAGAGTGCAACACTGTTCCTTGCAGCCGAGGGAGAGGTCCTCTCTTGTCGGGCAGTGTATGATTATTATGGGTTGAGAGGTTAAGTGTAAGGCCATTGAGGATAATACCTGAATGGATAATCTTGCATCTGCCCACAGACCCTGGGTGTTACAAGGTGGCTTGGCCCAGGGACCACTTAGGGTAAGTGTTGGGCTCATAGAGCCCATCTGATGGGTTTCAGAGGGTGCACTGTCCAAAGGGCCTTACAGATAATTAATTGATTGGATCAATTTATCCCAGCATGAGATGTATGGATGTGTGATGTGCTGCGTACATGGGCCATAAGTACTTGGCCCATGCTCATTCGACAGTGGCTCTTGCGCACACCATGGCTGAATGCACATCATTGCCATGGTGTCCCTTTTGGTCATTGGATGACTTCCCTCAGTGGTGGGCCCCACACCTCATCAAGAGGTCACGTGCAGAACCCTAGCCGATTTAAGGCCCACTGAAATCTAGCTTTATGAAAGTCAGTGGGAGCCACTTTGGTTTGACCTAAATCAAATTAGGGCGTAATTTTGTTCGCTCCAGCTAATATGAGTGCATGTGATAGGGAGATTCATATGATGAACTCTCTAAAGGCCTTCCATCATTAGCATGAGGATGGGTCCTTTAGTAATGAGGAAATGCACCAGAAAATAGGAACTCTCACGGTACATTGGCGTTCACGAATATGATGGGTAAACACTCACTGGATAGAAAGGTTTACCTGAAAACGGCTCTGAACCTTGTCTCATAGAGGCCAAAGGGAAAACTCATATGATGAGCAGAAAGTATTCTGTAGTCAAAATGCACAATTCTTGGAAATCGATTACATCCTGGACACCCATCGTCAGGAAATTGTTCTTGATGAGGAGAGCTCAGGAGCAGTGGGAGATGTCCCACAAGTTCCAGGTAGTGACCAACCTAGAAGATCCACTCGGGTATCCAGGCCACCAGTCCGTTATGGTTACGACCAGGATAGTTACCTAGTGGAAACCTTGACTAGTGAGGAGGATCCCGTGACTTACGTGGAAGCTATGTTGGACAAAAATTCCTAAAAGTGGGTGGAGGCCATGAGAGCAGAGATGGACTCAATGGAGAACAATGGAGTCTGGACTCTAGTAGATCCGCCCTCCAGGGTAAAAGCAATTGGTTGCAAATGGATTTACAAGACAAAGAAGGGCCCCGATGGTCGGGTTGAGACCTTCAAAGCTCGTCTGGTGGCAAAAGTGTACACTCAGAAAGAGGGCATCGATTATGAGGAAACCTTTTCGCCTGTGGCCATGCTTAAATCCATTAGGATTCTGCTAGCTGTAGCAGCATACCATGATTATGAGATTTGGCAAATGGATGTCAAAACTGCATTCCTGAATGGAGATCTTACTGAATATATCTATATGCAGCAGCCGCAAGGCTTCATAGCTGTGGGTCAGGAAAACATGGTATGTAAACTTAATAGATCCATTTATGGACTTAAGCAAGCTTCGAGAAGTTAGAACATCCATTTTGACTCTGCTGTCAAATCGTTTGACTTCGAGCAGAATCCGGATGAACCCTATGTTTACAGGAAGTATAGTGGAGATAAGGTTACCTTCTTGGTTATGTATGTAGATGACATTCTACTCATTGGGAATGATGTAGGAATGTTGACTACGGTAAAAGTATGGCTTTCACAGCAATTCTCCATGAAAGATCTTGGAGGGGCCTCCTATATACTGGGTCTTCGACTCTATAGAGATAGATCGAAGTGGATAATAGGATTATCCCAATCTGCCTACATTGACAAAATAGTCAAAAGATACATCATGAAAAACTCCAAAAAAGGAAATGTTCCTTTCAAGCATGGAGTCACTCTCTCCAAGAAGATGTCTCCCAAGACTTCTGAGGAGATTGATGGCATGAAGGACGTTCCCTATGCCTCTGTCGTAGGGAGCATCATGTATGCCATGCTGTGCACTTGCCCTGACATTGCTTAGGCAGTTTGTGTAGTAAGCAGATTTCAGGCCAACCCAGGGCAAAAGCACTGGACTGCTGTGAAAAACATACTTAAGTACCTTCAAAAGACAAAAGAGTTTTGTCTAGTATTTGATGGTAATTCACTACAGATCCAAGGGTATACAGATGCCGATTTCCAGTCGGATCCAGATGATAAAAAGTCTACATCTGGATATATTTTCACGATAGGATCGTGTGTTGTTCCCTGAGTGTCAGCAAACAGGGGTCCTAAGTTGCAAATTAATAGTCCACAACCCAAGCCGAGCGCATTGCCGTATGTGAGGCTGCTTTATGAATGAAGGTGTTCATTCTTGAATTTCGAATTCAGCACATCACCCATTCCATTGTTGTATGACAACACTGGACCTACGGGAGGATGATAGTAAGAGGTAGCATCAGCGGAGAATGTGGTAGACCCATTGACTAAGCCATTGACACAGAAAGTGTTTATGAAACACATGAAAAACATGGACCTGGGGTGGCTTGTCTCAGCTACCGGGGTGAGACCCTAGGCACATATAGTGTTGGATTAATTGAATCTTTGAACTGGACTAGATTTCTAGTATTGCTCTGGACCTTGGAGATTGATGGGCAAAACTGGAAAGTTACACCCGACCCCTAGACTCGATTATGATACTGCACTAGGTGTCGGATTGGGCTGTCTTTGATGTACCAATCAGTGAGATCCTTAGCGGGGGTCAAAACCTGGGTATGTTGGGACAGTCTGAGAATTCATCTGAGTGGGTGATCATAGTGACAGGATCAGCCCCTTTGTCGGACAAAGGTAATGATCGGGGATGCACTCTCACTGATGGAAACCAAGACTACCGGCAGCCGATTTCAATTGTTGAGATTTGTTTTGCAAAATATAATTTATATCAGATATAAAAGTATATATATATTATGGTTTCGAAATGTTTGCAAAAGGTTTTAATTCCCGGGATCCATATTTGAGAGAGTGCAACACTGTTCCTAGCAGCCGAGGGAGAGGTCCTCTCTTGTCGGGCAATGTATGATCATTATGGGCTGAGAGGTTAAGTGTAAGGCCATTGAGGATAATACCTAATGGGATAATCTTGCATTTGCCCACAATCCCTGGGTATTACAAGGTGGCTTGGCCCAGGGACCACTTAGGGTAAGTGTTGGGCCCATAGAGCCCATCTGATGGGTTTCAGGGGGTGCACTGTCCATAATAGTGTATTCAGCCAGGCTTTGTAACAAAGGCTGGGCTGAACCCATGTGGCTGATGTGTAGATCAATGTTTGGGTCCCACGCCATACAAGGAAGCCCATCTGGGCAGCAATTTGGAAAGCTTAATGAATACATAACCCTAAATGGGCCTTAAGCCCATTTCGAACTGAGCTAATTTGATTAGTTTTTAAGGGGCAAATTCTGAGATAAGATCAGCTGATAGGATTGGACCCACACCCTATCCACTCAGAGAGTCCAAGATCTAAATGAGATTTAGATTTGGAAACTTCCTAATTAGATTAGGAACTAGCTGATATAATCTGCAGATAAGATAAGGATTATCCCTTATCTTAAAGGGACTTCTAATCCAGATATGATTTGGGTTAGCAACTCCTAATGGGATTAGGAGTTTATCCCTTTAAGTCTATAAAAGGAAGAGGGGGCGGCAGCCTTTAGATATCCAAGAGACTCACCAGCAGCAGTCTTGTCTTTAGAGTTGAGATCACAGAAGAGAGAATTTTGCACCTTGCAAATACTCTCTAGCCGCCTCCTTCCTGTAGCCGCCGCATATAGTAGTTCGATCTCCATTGCTTGGGAGAAATCAATATCAGATCTTGATTCCAATCTTTTGGAGAAAAGATTGGTAGGAATTGTATTCAATAGCCGCCCAAGTGATTCTTGGGAAGAATTAAGTTCTTAGGAAGGACACTACTGATTCTGCTCCACCCTGCACTGCGCCATCTTCAGTGGGAGCGGTTTTTGGTTTTACTTTGGGCATGAACACCTCTATTGAGAGATATTATTTCTCTGTATCTGGTATTATCTCTCTCTCCTCCTTTTGGTTCAGATCTGGTTCAGTTTATGGTTCAAGAATGATCATTGAAAATATGATTTTCTAAATAGGGAATTCGATTCCCAGTTGAAGGGAAAGAAAAAATTTTGAAATTCGCCCCCCTTTATTCCGCAATCTTGGGCGTCCATATGATGGATTTCTTATCCCTTCAGATACGCATTAGAGACTACGATTTACGTGCTGAATCAGGTTCCAACCAAATCGGTTCCAAATACTCCATATGAACTCTGGACCGAAAAGAAACTAAGTGTCAAACAGATGAAGATTTGGGGTTGTCCAGCACACTTTTAAAGAACGAGTGCGGACAAGTTGGAATCCAAGACTAGCCGTTGCCCATTGACAAAGCCACTATCATAGAAAGTGTTTGAGAAACACGTGGAAAGCATGGGACTCCAGCTAGTACCTGATTAGACCTAAGTGCAAGTGGGAGCTGTTAGACAGTTTTGTATGCCCCTAGTTTCAATCAAGATTATGTACTTTATGAGTTTATTATAAATGAATAAAAGTGCATATTTGATTTATGTTCCCTTGGTATGTTTCTGTGTAATACCCTTAAACTGGACACTTAATGAGATTCGTGTTAGTTTAGAATGTTCACAGCCAGTGGGTCTGTCTGGAGAGACCTACTCTGACAAGGTAGACACAGTGGTGCCACCAAGTTGGTTGGGGTGGCTTGTTTTAGCTGCCAAGGTGAGACCCTAGGCACATACAGTGTAGGATTAATTGACTCTATGAACTGGACCAGATTTCCAGTATTGCCTTGGACCTTGGAGATTGATGGGCAATACAGGAAAGTTACACCCGACCCGTAGACTCGATTATAATACTGTACTAGGTGTCGGATTGGGCTGTCTTTGATGTACCAATCAGTGAGATCCTTAGCGGGGGTCAAAACCTAGGTATGTTGGGACAGTTTGAGATTTCATCTGAGTGGGTGATCATAGTGACAGGATCAACCCCTTTGTTAGACAAAGGTAATGATCGGGGATGTACTCTCACTGATGGAAACCAAGACTGCCAGTAACCGATTTCAATCGTTGAGATTTGTTTTGCAAAATATATTTTATATGTTGGGACAGTTTGAAGAGCAGCCTAAAGATACTAAATTCAGCAATTGATTTTAGATCTTATTACAGTAGATGTTAGATATGCTTACTTCTATTTAGTCTAGAATAATGTGTAATAATATCTATTGCTAATTTAGCTAGCTTTTTTTTTCATTAATGATCTACTTCACATTTGAGAGAGGTTGTTAATGACCTTGGGGTTTCACCAAACCAAGGCTCAATCATGATTTATTCGAATGATCCAAATTGATAGATTGTTGAATTCTGAGATTGACATTTACTGCTTTCTTCTAACCTGATTTGAAGGCAATAGAGCCAATGATTTATATTGATTTAAGTTTAGGATTTTTAGCTTTTGAATACAGTTTTGATTTATTGATTGATCAAATTAGAAGTGCCCAATTTAGTATTGGTAATTATTTTCTAAATCCTCGTGGGAATGATACTTTATTCACTACCTTACTATTTGAACAGTTAGTGCACTTGCTAGTGTCACAATGAGCCACATCAAGTTTTTGGCGCCATTGTCAGGGAATTAGGGAAGCAATATTAGGAAACATTGGGCATTCTTAATCTGATCTCATTCAGCATTGCATTCATAGTTGGGTTAATTTGCTAAATTTTTCATTTCAGCTTGGACTGCAACTGTTGTACTACTGTAATTATGTTTTAGTAGATTACTTTCTCTTCCCTATTTCAGTTTAATTTTAATAAAGGGAGACCTGTTTTCCTTTCTATCTTGAAGTTATTATCTTCTAAAAGAAGAAAAAAAAGAGAAAAAAAAATAGAAAACATGAGTGTTGCAGATCTGAGTTGCATTCGACACTTAGATCTGCTATAGCAGGACTGCAACACTCAGCTAAAAAAAATATGTTCATATGTCAGCCCTTTATTATTCTTTTCTTTCATTACAAAAAGAAAAAAAATATATTTAGACAATGAAAAAAAAAGAGAGAGAACCATATAACCAAAAGAATGGAAACCAAGGATTCGGATTAGAACTCGGATCTGAGTAGATCTGAGTTCTGCTATAGCAGATCTGCAATAGTTCAGATCTGAGTTCCCTTGAACTCAGACTTGAACTGATGTAAATTTAGAGTAATTGGGGTTTATCATCACCCCAATACACCCTAGAACTAATCAGATATCTCCCAAAAACAATTGGATAGCATTGGGTAAAGAAATTCAAATCTGAAATCACCAAGATCTGAACTGGGGTTGTGAATAGAGTAATTTGGTTGAGGAAAAGTGTGTTTATTTTGAGACTTTTTTTTTGAGGCCTCAATAGTTTTAATGCAATGCAACACCTCCACACATTTTTCTTTTTCAGACTTCTCTTCTGATATTGCAGATCTGCAACAGTTCATATCCGAGTTCATCAGAACTCAAACCTGAACTGATGCAATCATGAGGTGAATTGGGAGCCATCATCACCCCAACTCACCCTATTATCCATCTGCACGCCCCAAAATAATCGGATAGTAAAGAAGGGCATTTAAGACCATAACTCAGATCTGGATAGCAATGGAACTCAGATCTGAGTTCAGTTATCACTTCGGCTGTTACAGATCTGCAACAGTTCAGATCTGAACTAATGCAATTTTGAGGGAATTGAGTATCATCACACCCTAATTCACCCTAGGGGACTTATGGGGTTCCCCCAAAAGCACTTTTGGTAAGCAACATCTGAAGAAATTTATACCTGAACTGATTCAAATCCGAATTGTAGTTGAGGACTGAACCAGAACTTTGAATTTTTGATGAACTGTTTTCTCTGCTCTATGCATTTATTACCAAGGTAATGTATCTGAGGAGATGTATGATTGAATTGAAAATTTGTGTTACCTCAGATATCTAATGAAAAGCATCTCTTTCTAAGTGTTTCTAATAAATTCAGATCTATAGTAGGGCTGCTACAGCAGACCTACTACAGCAAGGCTGAATCAGGGCAGGTTTGAGAACAGGTTTGTATTACAATTAACATCACTAATTCAATATTGTGGATGTTTCTAGGCTGATTCTTGAAAATTTTCAAATTAGCTAGCTCTGATTTCAGTTGTGAATGAATAAAAAGTCTAAAGATTTAGACTCAATTCAGATCTGCTACTGCTGCACTTTAACTTACAATACAGCAGCCTTGAATTTGAAATTGTGTGGAATGATTATTTTGTTTGCTGCACTATGGGTTGCTATTTTTGGCTTATGGGACATTTGTATGAATTCATAAGGAATTTGAACCAAAATATTGATTAATTGTGAACTAAACTACTTTCAATTGCAATAGCTTATGCAGGTCAATATCAGACCTGATTTCAGGTCATAAGAATTCTTTAAGATTTCTTGAAGCTGTACACTTGCATAGCTCATAAACCTGAACCCAAACCTAGCTCAGGTCGAGATATAACTCAAATTAAGTCCTCTAAAGGCACATTGACAATTCAGCTCTGAATAGCAGCCCACGGTATAGCAGATGTAAATGGTGATGTGCAATAGTTCCAATAAGTATATTCAATTCAGACTCCATTTATTATGGTTTGTTAATTGCAGATTTGAACTCAAATAAATTGTATATGAATTCAGCTGCTACAATTAAGGGATGTAAATAAGATTGTTGGTTTGGATTCCCTTTTTAATAATCAAAATCATTTATGATCTAAAATCAGTGGTTAATTGAATGCTAATAACCACTGATTTCAGTATAAATGACTACCATAATTTCATATCTGAACTCAGATCCAAAGGTAACTGTTCTCAGTAGGTAAGTTTGCATATCTGATTTCAAGTCTATGCAATTTATTGAGGCATACAAGACATATAAGTTGGGATTTGAAATAAGAAGTCTTAAACTTTTGAGTTCAGATTTATTTCAGACCTAATTGCATCATAATTCAGACTTATTGATGTTAGGTTTTTGTTTGTAACACTGTTCTAAAAAGCTAAGACTTCAGGTCTAATTCTATTAAGAGCCTGAAGAGCAAACTAAATATACTAAATTCAGCAGTTGATTTTAGATCTGATTACATTAGATGTTAGATATGCTTACTTCTATTTAGTCTAGAATAGTGTGTAATAATATCTATTGCTAATTTAGCTAGCTTTTTTTTTCATTAATGATCTACTTCACACTTGATGCTGATTTTCAGTGATGGAGCTCTATTTTTCTTGTTTATACAAAAAATAAACAAAGAGAGAGAGAGAGAGAGAGAGAGAGAGAAAGAAAGAAGCAAATGACTTTGGTTTGTCTTATTAATTACTTGGCTTTGTAAATTTTTCTTGTATAGCGGGTAGATTAGGATTATTTACATTCTTTTGAATTGTGAATATAGTCTTTTTATTATTTGGTTTAAATTATTTTTAGTTAGAACAAAGCTCCTGATCTCTCTTGCAAGTAAATTCTAGCAGAAGAGGCTTCCACCAAAAGAACTCTTGCATATCTGGAAATTAATCTTCAGGAAGTCCTCTTTACCCTTCTCTTTACTTGGAATTTCTCTTGTTGGTTTTATTGTGATCCCCTAACACTAGGAACATTGAGGACAATGTCCATTTTAAGTGTGGGGGAGTGAGCCCGAGGCTAGGGTATGGGGGCTGAAATCATGCACCTCATTCACCCCAACACACATATGCAGGCAATGACATAACCAAAAAAGACTGGAACCCAAGTTCATTACTATTTATTTGATGATTTTTAAGAAAGAATTCAATGAGTTGAGGGAGACTGATGTACTTGTTAAGTTTTTATTCTTGTGAATGACCCAATTTATGCATGAGAAAAGGGGAGCTGAATATGCTTTTCAGCATGACTAGCCCTAACTATCTTCATGTGTATGGAAACCCTTGATTTCATGGTTAATGGTCAAGAGATCTAGTGCACATCTGAAGTGCTGATTCTTGAGGTTTAATAATTGCAAAGAATGACAAAAGCCCAAATTGACTCCGCTATTTTGAGCTGAATAGTAAAACTAGCAGCTTAGAACATGAGTCCTATTTACCTACCTCAAGCAAGTGACTAGTGTGAGATGGGGCAAAAGATGCACTCACACCAAAAATAAAAAAAAAGGAGAGAGAAAAGTATGTGAGATGGAGCATAAAATGCACTCACACCGGGAAAAAAAGAAGAAGAAAAGGGTGAGATGGAGCATAAGATGCACTCACCCTTAGAAATAAGTAATTGTGGTGACAATTGAGGTTCAAAGGGGCACTTTAAAGTTGAACTCTCATTAAGATTTAGTTACAGATGTGAAACTTAGTGAAATTTGATTATTAACCTTGACAATTAAGGAGCTGGTTTATATATGAATTCGGAGTAAAGGTTAGACAATGATGAAATTCATATTCTCCTTTCCTTGGATCTTATACATATGTTAAATGGTAATTTACAAGAATAAGAGCTGAGCACTTACAAAAGTTCTCCGACTACTCAATGCATTTCTATCTTAAAAAGTTCACTAGGTAAATGGTGAGAACAGAAGGGGGGAATGTTCAGTTTATGGCTGATGTATTTGTTTGAGGACAAGCAAAAGCTTAAGTGTGGGCGTATTTGAAGAACCTACAATTTATCTATAATTTTTTAGGACTTTAGCATAGATTTTTATGCCGGTTTTATTAATTTTTGCCTTAATTTAGCTTAATGCTAAGAATAAGTTTCAATGATAATTAATGTTATACAAGCCTTAATTTCAAGGATAATTAATGGATAAAGTGTGGGGGTATTTGCCTTAACTTTTGCCTTAGTTTCAGGGATAATTAATGGATAAACAGCTCCTAATTGGATTAGGAGCTGACCTTTTAGGTTAACAAAAGCAGGAGGGGGGGGCAGCCTTGAGAACACAATTCATTCAGATCTTCTTCAGTGCTGAAATCAAGAAGGAAGAATTAAGCATCTTTGCAGAATTCTTTTCTTGCGGCCTCCCTGTTCTTTCCACCCTGTTTTGCCAGTTCGATCTCTAGTTGTGGGAGAAGTCAAGTTTCGATCTTGTCATCAGTTCTTTGAGGAAGAATTGATAGGAAGTTGTGCTCACATACCATCCTGCTGATTCTTGCGAAGGACAGAGTTCTTGGAGAACACAGCTGATTCTGCTCCATCCTGCACTATACCATCTTCAGTGGGAGCAGTCTTTGGATCCTTCCTTGGGCGTGAACACCTTCGTTGGGGGATACTTTTTCTCCGTATCAGGTATAATTCTCTCCTACTACTTTTGTTTAGATCTTGTTCAGTTTATGGTTCAAGAATGATCATTGAAAATATGATTTTCTAAATAGGGAATTTGATTCCCAGTTAAAGGGATAGAAATTTTTTTTTGAAATTCGCACCCTTTATTCCGCAATCTTTGGGTGTCCATATGACGGATACCCTATCCTTTCAATTAATCCAAGAAAATGAAGGAAAAGGGCAAGGAAAGAAGGTTCAAAAAGACCAATTTCAGCCCAGCCCGATTGTGGAGGCAAGAGAGAGCACTTCGGCCCAAGAAGAGCAAGTGGATTCCTTGAGAAAATCCAAAAAAAGAAAGCCTAGCTCAGAGTAGAATTTGGCCCAGCAAAAAAGGCTCATTCTCAGCCAAAAAGAGCAGCTCAAAGCATAGCTATCATGTGCTAAGAGAGATCCTAAGTGCAACTTAAATAGCAGCCCTCACGAGGCATTCAAGAGAGCTGTAGAAGGTTCAAGAAAGGGGTGTAATACACCCCATTCTAGAGGCTTCAAAAAGGGGCAAGAGCCCCCTTGAAAAACTATATAAGGAGGCCTTTAGGAGGGGGGAGAGGTGTTCAATTGCTTGAGAGGAAGGCTCTCTCACTCTTAGAAGTTCGGCCACCTTAAGAGAAGAGAAGAGAAGAAAGCTAGGCACAAGGAAAAAGAAGAAGAAGAAGGGCTGGAGGAAGTTCAAGTCAAGCAAGCAAGAAGAAGGTGAATTCAAAATTGGGGGTTTGTGATTCAGAGATCTTTTGTAATAACTCAATTGTAGTTTCATTTTCCTTTAATTTGAATTCTGTTTCTTTGTTATATTTTCTTTCCTCTTTCTCCTTCTTCCATTCTTTTATGATGTATTTCAGCTTGTAAAATTTTAGTTCAGCAATCAAATTCTTTTTGATTCATCCGAATGGTTATGAATTGTACTTGAAGTTTTTTGAATAGGGGTTAAATTGTAGATTAATTCGGCCAATTAACCTTCAAAACTCATATCTGAGATTGCAAGATCTGAATTGCTTGAAAGAGAATTCAGATCTACAAATTTCAGATTGGCCGAATGGATCTAAAGCTTGGAATTCCTAGAGTGCTTGAGAGAGACTTTAGGAATTCATATCTACTATTCAAGAACTGAATTGAGTGCAAGGCTAGAGATAACTTGCACAATTCATTTGTTGATCAATTCAGATTTGAATTGATGCCTTAGAAGTGTTTGAAGAAATGCATGCATGGGGATTAGATTCTTGCTAGAGATAGAAGAACTGTCACTCATGCATAGGATGAACATGCATTTGAGAGAGGTTGTTCATGACATTGGGGTTTCACCAAACCAAGGATCAATCATGATTTATTCGAACGATCCAAATTGATAGATTGTTGAATTCTGAGATTGACATTTACTGCTTATTCTTCTAACCTGATTTGAAGGCAATTGGGCCAATGATTTAGATAGATTTTAGTTTAGGATTTTTAACTTTTGAATAAAGTTTTGATTTATTGATTGATCAAATAAGAAGTGCCCAATTTAGTATTGGTAATTATTTTCTAAATCCTCGTGGGAATGATACTTTATTCACTACTTTACTATTTAAACAGTTAGTGCACTTGCTAGTGTCACAATGAGCCACATCAAACTCTATACAGATCCTTCTATCTGTAGCAGCACACTATGATTGTGAGATTTGGCATATGGATGTCAAAACTATGTTCCTGAATGAAGATCTTACTGAAGATATCTATATGCAACAGCCACAAGACTTCATTGCATTAGGTCAGGAACATATGGTGTGCTAACTAAAAAAATTCATTTATGGATTAAAGCAAGCTTCCAGAAGTTGGAATATCTGATTTGACTCTACGGTCAAACAGTTTGATTTTTAGCAAAATCCGAATGAACCCTATGTTTATAAGAAATCAATGGGAGATAAGGTTATGTTCCTTATTCTGTATGTAGACGACATTCTTCTCATTGGGAATGCTGACTATGGTGAAGGTATGGTTTTCGCAGCAATTCTCCTTGAAGGATCTTAGAGAAGCCTCCTACATCTTGGGACTTTGACTCTATAGAGATAGATCGAAGAGGATAAAAGGATTATCCCAATCTACTTACATTGACAAGATTGCCAACAGGTACAACATGGAGAACTCCAAGAAAGAATTTGTACCTTTCAAACACGGAGTCACTCTCTACAAGGGTATGTCTCCCAAGACTCCTAAGGAGATTGAGGGCACGAGAGAGGTTACCTATGCCTCTGCCGTAGGGAGCATCAAGTATGCCATGTTGTGCACTCAACCAGACATTGCTCAGGCTGTGAGTGTGGTAAGTATATATCAGTCAAACCTAGGACAGAAGCATTGAACTGCCGTGAAAAACATACTAAAATAGTTTCGGAGGACTAAAGAGTATTGTCTTGTCTTCGATGGTAGTTCACTACAAATGGTCGGGTATACTAATGTCGACTTCCAGTCAGACCCAGATGATAGAAACTCTACATCTAGTTACATCTTTACGTTGGGGTCCTGTGTAGTTAGATGGAAAATAACAAATAAGGGTCTACAGTAGATTCCATGATTGAGGTCAAGCACATAGCCATAAGTGAGGTTGCCTAATGAATAAAATTGTTCATCCTAGAATTTGGAATCCTACCATATCACCCATTCTACTGTTGTATGACAACATTGGATCCACGGGAGATTGTTGGTAGAGAGGACATCCGGAAGCATAAGGTAGCATCAACGGATAATATGGTAAACCCATTGACTAAGCCACTGACACAGAAAGTGTTTGAGAAACACGTGGGCAATATGGGACTAAGGCTTGTACCAGATTGGACTTGGGTGCAAGTGGGAGCTGTTATATAGTGTATGCCCTTAGCTCCAATCAGATTGATGTATTGATACATTTATTGTAAATGAGTAGAAATACATAAATATTTCATGTTATAATTGGTGTGTTTCTGAAACCCGTAAACTGGACACTTATGAGACTCATGTTAGTTTAGAATATTCTCAGTTGTTGGATAGACTTGGGGAGTTTATCCTGCCAAGGATAACAATAATGTGTTGCCAAGAAGGTTGGGGCAATTTGTTTCAACTGTTAGGGTTGGACCCAAAGCACATCTAGTGTGTGTTTGTTTGAAACACTAAACCTAGACCATTTTTCAGTCATGCCCTAGACCTTCGAGACTGGTGGGAAAAATTGGAAAGTTACACATAACCCTAGACTCTATTTTGGTACTGCACTGTGTGTCAGATTGGGCTGTCTTTGATATGCCAATCAGTGAGATCCTTTGGGGGTCATAACTTAGGCATGTTGGGGCAGTCTGAGAATTCACTCGAGTGGGTGATCATAGTAACAGGATCAGCCCCTTTGTCGGACAAAGTGAATGATTGGGACTGCACTTTCTCTTACGGAAACCAAAACTGTCGGCAACCAATTTCAACCGTGCTTGAGATTTGTTTTGCAAAATATATTTATATGATAATATATATATATATATATATATATTTATGTTTTAGGAAAAAGGTTTGCAAAATGTTTTAAATCCCGAAACCCATCCGAGCAGATAGTGCAACACTACACCTTGCAGCCAGGGGAGAGATCATTCCCTATCAGGCAATGTTTGATCATTATGGGCTGAGAGGTTAAGTGTAAGAAATCATTAAGGGTTGTTAACCTGATGGGCTATTTTTTACTGAAGTCCATTGTCCTTGGGCCTTCATAGGATGGCTGGACTCAAGGATCATTTACTATAAATGTTGGGTCCATTGAGAGTCCATACTGATGGACTCAGGGCTAGTCCATACGAATTGTCGAAGCCCTCAAAATTAATGCTAGTCCCACAATAAAATTTTTGTAATAATAGTGGTACTAGGTCGAATCCCTCAGGGAGCTAGGGAATAATTTCATAGCCGAATGTGCAATATAATAGAGTGGGGAAATTAAATAATTAAAATTTCTAAAAGAACAAGAAAGCAATAGCAATATCAAACAAGAGAAATTGGTCTTACCGAATTCCGATTCAAGGGTTTGAATTAATCAATTGGTCATCGATCAAAGGTAGACTTTGGCAGTTTTGAAATTCAAGCATTTAACCTTAGATTTATTAGGATAACCATAATAAACCTTGTGTTTTCCTAAATCAGCTGGCCAAACCCAATATTCGATCAACACTTATCACTAATCGATTGGGTACGATAGCGTTCCATATTAATTAGTGATAGCATTAAGCTTTGTGAAAACATTTGAACCAAAATAACAATAATTGAGATAACTGCAATTACCAAATCTTGTTCCATTGATTACCTTAGGTTAAAACATGTCAATACATTGGTCAAAGGCTGTCACGAACATTTGACCCAGAAAGATATTAACCTAATTGCTACTTGTACCACTATTTATGACAATTACGGATTACCGAACCATGGATAGCAGTAGGAAAATCAATATTAACTAATTTTTCAGACTAATTAACATTAACATCCATAGAGAATGAGCACAAGAACCAACGAATACTTGAATTAAAAAAAAAAAGCAAGAACTTGAGTTAAATATTGAAGCTCACGGTGACACAATCGAACCTCCCCCCTTGAACTAGAAAAGAAAAGGCTTAGTTGCTCATGATTTTCAAACCCTCCAGGCTTTGCTTCTCAGTAGGCCGAATTGATCTTCTTGGTAGCTTGAGTTGCTTGATGCTTGATTGTTGGATGATGTCTAAAGCTGATCCACCCCCCCCCCCTTTATATAGCTTTAGGAGGAGGGTTTCTCTCCAACTCCTTCTAGGAATTTAACCTCAAATTAGAAAGTCCTGATCTGTTTTGAACTAATCCTATCCCATCTCTTATCTAGTGATCTAATCCAATCTTCTTATCTTTATAGGATTACATTCAAAATTTAAATCTAATAAGACTCCCTTTCTGGAGGTTACATTTGAAATTGGGACTCTAGGCTCTTGAATTGGAGTTGGGCTGCTTTAATATCTTGGGCTGCTACAAAGCTCTTCTGCGAATTGGGCTTCAGTTGTGAAATGGGCTTTGCTACGAACTTGCTCCGACTTCGAGCCCGGTTCCGTGTTTGATGTGAACCGAATCTATCAAAACCCAAAACATAAAAGTTGTGGGCCTTTCTTTCATATTTCTGATGCCTCCTGAATTATCCAAATCGGAGTCCGGAATTGAGAGTTATGTCTAGATTACCGAATGGTGCTGAAATTGTGCAAAATCATCCGATTTGCCTTGTTTTCTTCCAATTTCCTTCTTGCTTGCCATGAATTGAAATATAAGAGTAATGAGTCCAATTAAGTGCTAAATTAATAAAAAAGAGTGAATATTTGGGGATAAAAATAGGATACTTTTTATTCTCATCAAATCCCCCCACACTTAAACTTTGTCCGTCCTCGGGCAAGGCAAAACTCAAGCAAAACAAAAGAAACTACCTACTGATCTCTCTTTCTCTCGACATAAGGCCTAATCCATTGCATGCTTCGGTCCAAACTTGGTAATCTTACTAGTTCCATTTCTTTTTCCCTTTATAACTTGTCCAAGAGTGATCTCAAATCACCATTCCTCATGGTCCCAAGTTAAATCGACAGTAAAGGAAATAAGCCTTCCACCGGCAGAATATTCTTGGACTGAACAAGCACCCATTGTTTTGACAAACCAATACAGCCAGATTCAATTACCTTTCTTTGTTTCTTAGGTCGAAACAATGTATGTTATTACCATAAGCTTGCTATGTATCACATCTCCACCAGTTAACATGAATTCCAAAGATCTGAGGGTGAGAATGGGGTTGGGGTTTTAGGGTGAGTGCATTTTATGCTCCATCTCATCCTTTCCTTTCGCTTCTAGATGTGAGTGCATTTTATGCTCCATCTCACATTAGTCATGAATTATATATATATATATATATATATATATATATATTTCACAAGAATCACAAGGGCATCACCATTCTGATCCATGAACTCATTGATCGTGGTCTCAACATGTCTAACACAGCAAGTTCTAGAATAATCAAACCATGTTTGACAAATATTTATGTGAAAATCAATCAAACCCTCATGCGGATAAATTTGTATGCATCTTGCCTATTGATCGATTAAAATAATGAGGTACCTTATGCAGCCAAAAATTCAGTTAGTCATGCTTGCATCCTATCCTATCTATTCAGCCTAAGCACATAATTCCTGATAGTTTGAAATCATTCAAGGATAAGTTTCCAAGGAGCAGAAATTTCAAAAGGCAAGGTTAAGAAGTGATGAACGAAGCATGTTAGAGTTACCCTAGAAATTATGAGTTTCCCCTAATCCCCCCACACTTAAGGTATACATTGTCCCCAATGTATATGGTTATGCATATAATAGAAGGATTTGAGGGAACTTCCCTGTACGCCTTGTTGGGATATAAAATCAGCTTCTAAACACAGAAATCGAAACCAAAAAAAATAACAAAATTAACCAAACACAGTGGGTTGCCTCCCACAAGCGCAATTGTTTAACGTTGTTATGCTCGACGTCCTCCTTTGCTTCCTTAACTCGATGAATAAGGAGGAAGGTCCAACGAGATGTCTACCATAGATGAGACATTTGCATCCTCATGGAACAACTTCAATTGATGCCCATTCACATTGAAAACCTTGTCTGTATTGAGACTTTTGATCTCTACCGCACCATAAGGAAACACATTAGTAACAACAAATGGACCCATCCACCTGGAATGCAACTTACCTGGCATGAGTTGGAGAGAGAATTGTATAATAAAACCTTTTGTCCAATTATAAATTGTTTTCTTAAAAGCAAATTATCACGGAACAACTTGGTCTTCTCTTTGTAGATTCTCAAATTCTCATATTCTTCTAACCGCAACTCTTCCAATTCTTACAATTGGAGCTTTTTTGCCTTGCCAACTTCTTCCATGTTCATATTGCAGCGTTTGATTGCCCAATAGGCTATATGCTCGATTTCGACTGGAAAGTGACAAGATTTGCCAAAAATCAATCTATAAGGAGACATCCCTATTGGTGTTTTATAGGCTATTCGATATGACCAGAGTGCGTCATCTAGACATAGGCTCCAGTCCTTTATTCCTGGATTCACCGTCTTCTCTAAAATGGACTGGACCTCTCTATTGGAAATTTCAGCTTGGTCGTTTGTCTGGGGGTGATAAGTAGTGGCGATTCGGTGATGCACCCCATTTTAATACACTTAGAAGTGGGTCCCTTGATCACTTATGATGGCTCGAGGAATGCCAAACCTACTGAAGATGTTAGATTTGATAAACCCTACAATACACTTAGAATCATCAGTCCTGGTGGCCTTTGCTTCCACCCATTTTAAGACATAGTCAACTACCAAAAGTATGTAAACAAAACCACAAGAGGGAGGAAAGGGTCTCATAAAATCAATACCCCAAACATCAAAGATATCGCAGATAAGAATGGGGGTTTGAGGCATCTCATTCCTGCGAGATAATGCACTTGTTTGTTGGCATCTTTCACAATTTTTGCAAAATAGGTATGCATCTCTAAATAGGGTTGCCTAATACAGCCCACAATCTAAGACCTTTCGAGTAGTTCTTTTTGGCCCAAAATGACCACCACAAGCATAATTATGACAAAAATTTAAAATCGACATATGCTCATTCTTAGGGACACACCTCCTAAGCACTTGATCAGAGCAGAATTTCCATAGATTGGGTTCATCCCAAACATAATATTTTGCCTCATATATGATTTTATTCTTCATTGACTTGCTAAGGTGATTAGGCAAAATTCCAGTAACCAAGTAGTTCACAATATCAGCATACCAAGGGACCACACCTTTTATGTGAAATAGTTGCTCATCAGGAAATAACTCAGAGATGGGTGAAGAGTCCTCATCTTTTACCAAATCAAACTCTTGGAGCAAGAGTATCCACCTTATCAGCCTCGGTTTTGAATCCTTTTTTACTAGCAAGTATTTCAAAGTTGTGTGATCAAAAAATATAATCACTTTAGAGCCAAGCAAATATGATCAAAATTTATCTAAAGCAAACACAATTGCTAATAGCTGCTTTTCGATGGTTGTGCAGTTGCATTGTGCAGCATTCAACATTCTTGAAGCATAGTAAGTGACGTGGCTCCTCCCATTAATTCATTGACCTAAAACAGCCCCTACCGCATAGTTGCTTGCATCGCTCATGATCTCAAAGGGCAAGTTCCAGTTAGGTGGTTGAATAATGGGTGCAATTGTCAATAGATTCTTGAGCTTGTCAAATGCTTCCTTGCACTCATCCCCAAAGTCGAAAGGCACATCCTTCTGAAGCAATTTGGATAATGGCAGGGCAATTTTTGAAAAGTCTTTGATAAACATGCAATGGAAACTTGCATGTCCAAGAAAAAGCACGTACTTCCCTAACATTTGTAGGGTAAGGTAAGCTCACAATTAAATCAACTTTGGCCTTATCGACCTCTATTCCACTAGCCGAGATAACATGTTCCAACACAATGCCTTCATTTACCATAAAGTGGCATTTTTCATAATTCAAAACAATATTAGTTTTGACACATCAATTCAGAATTTTTCTTAAATTATTTAAGCAATCATCAAATGAATCACCATAAACAGTAAAATCGTCCATGAACACTTCAATGCACTTCTCAATAAATTCAGAAAGTATACTTATCATGCATCTTTCAAAAGTGCCTGAAGCGTTGCACAGACCAAAAGGCATTCGTCTGTAAGCAAAAGTACCGAATGGGCAAGTGAAAGTTGTTTTCTCTTGGTCCTCCTAGGCAATAACAATCTGATAATAACTTGAAAACCCATCGAGAAAACAAAAGAAGGCCTTACCTGCTAATCTTTCTAACATCTAATCTATGAAGGGTAAGGGAAAATGATCCTTTCGAGTGGCCAAATTAAGTTTTCAAAAATCAATTACCATACGCCAACCACTTTGTACCCTCATTGGGACTAGTTCGTTATTTTGATTTCTTACCACAGTGATCCCAGTTTTCTTGGGTACAACATGTATAAGACTTACCCACTTACTATCCAAAATTGGGTATATTATCCCTTCATCCAGCAACTTAAGTATTTCTTTCATCACCACTTCTTTCATTACCGGGTTGAGCTTTCTTTGCGATTCTCTAATTGGTTTGGCGCCATCTTCCAAAAGAATCCTGTGCATGCAAATTGAGGGGCTGACCCCTTTTATGTCAGCTAAGGTCCAACCAATCACCGCCTTATGTTCTTTCAGAACTTTGATGAGACGTTCCTCTTGTTCTTCAGTCAACCCCTTCGCAATGATCACGGGCAATGTTTCTTTGTCACCCAAGTATGCATACTTAAGGTGAGATGGTTAGGTCTTCAATTCCAACTTCGGAGCCTACAAAACAGAAAGCAACAATTTCTTGTGAGAAAATGACAATGAAATATCAGAATTGATTACCTTTTGTTCCAACATCGATTCCGAAAGTTCGCAGGATGTATAGAATTCCTCCTCCTTGTCCAATTGTGCACTTAATTCAAGTTCTCCATTCATGTCCTCTTCTCCAAAAATTTCCTGCACAATTGAATCAATAGTGTCAATAGAGCAGATTGAATGGCATTCATTTGGATATTTCATAGCTTAAAAAATATTAAATGTAACAATCTCCCTATTGACCTCAACGGAGAGGGTACCCTTGTCCACATCTATTTTGGTCTTAACCGTTTTCATGAATGACCTGACTAATAGAAGTGGGGCTGAACTTGTGACTGTGTCCTCCTCCATCTTTAGGATGTAAAATTCGACTAGAAAGATTAGATCATTAACCTGCACCAACACATCCTCAACAATCCCTTCCGGGTAGGCATTAGAACGATCAACTAGTTGAATGACTATCTTATTTTCCTTTAAGGGACCTAATCTCAGAGCACAATAAATCGAGTATGGCATGACATTGATGGATACACCTAAATCTAGCATGACATGCTCGATTCTTTTATTGCCAATCACACAAGGTAAGGTAAACATACCTGGATCAGCACATTTTTCCAGCAAGGCCATCTAAATGATAGTTGAAATGTTTTCTCCAACCCTTACCTTCACACTGATTCACAGCCTCCTCTTGTTAGTGCACAATTCTTTCATAAATTTTGCATATTTTGGAATCTGTTTGATGGCATCTAACAAGAGAATCTTTATTTCCACCTTCTGGAAGGTCTCTAATACTTCTTGCTCATTTTCTCACTTCTTGGATTTTTCCAACCTACTAGGAAAAGGTGGTACAATTGCATTAGTAATCTTAGGGAGAGGGGGTCGGGCATTACCTTAATGGAGCTCTTGTTTGAATCTTGTTTCTCCTCTTCCTTATCTCCCTTCTCTGCCTTCCTTGGTGAGGTAGGTGAAGGGATAGGATATCCATCAGATGGACACCCAAAGATTGCGGAATATAGGGGCAAATTTCAAAAAAAAATTCTCTACCTTCAATTGGGAATCGAATTTGCTATTTAGAAAATCATATTTTCAAAGATCAATCTTAAACCATAAACTAAACCAGATCTGAATCAAAAGGAGTAGGACAGGATTATACCTGATACGGAGAAAAAGTATCCCCCAACGAATGTGTTCACGCATAAAGAATGATCCAAAGACTGCTCCCACTGAAGATGGCACAGTGCAAGATGGAGCAGAATCAATAATTTTCTTCACCAAGAACTTTGTCCTTCGCAAGATTCAACAGGATGGTATGTGAGCACAGCTTTCTATCAATTCTTCCTCAAAGAACTGATGTCAAGATCGAATCTTGACTTCTCCCACAACTGGAGATCGAACTGGAAAAAAAGGGCGGCAAGAAAAATATTCTGCAAAGATGCTTAATTCTTCCTTCTTGATTTCAGCACTGAAGAGGATCTGAATGAATTGTGTTCTCAAGGCTGCCGCCCCCTCTTGCTTTTGTTAACCTAAAAGATCAGCTCCTAATCCAATTAGGGGTTGCTCATCCAAATCATATTTCGATAAGATCTCTCTTTAGGTGATAGGGATAAACCCTTATCTTATTTGCAAATTATGTTAGCTTTCTCCTAATCTCATTAGGAGGTTTCTAGATCTGAATCACATTCAGATCTAGACTCTCTGAGTGAATAGGGTCAAGACCCTATCCTATCTGCTAATCCATCTCAGAATTCGCCCCATTATTAACTAATTAAATAGCCCAGTTCGAAATGGGCTTTAGGCACATCAAGCTTATGTGCTCACTTAACCATCCTAACTGCTGCCCGATTGGGCTTCCTTGTATGGCGTGGGACCCAAGCATTGATCTACACATCAACCACATGGTTCGGCCCAGCCTTTGTTACAAGGCCTGATCGAATACACTGTTATGGACAATGCACCCCTGAAACCCATCAAATGGGCTCTATGGGCCCAACACTTACCCTAACTGGTCCCTGGTCCAAGCCACCTTGTAACACCCAAGGACTGTGGGTAGATGCAAGATTATCCCATCAGGTATTATCCTCAATGGTCTTACACTTAACCTCTCAGCCCATAATGATCATACACTGCCCGACAAGAGAGGACCTCTCCCTCGGCTGCAAGGAACAGTGTTGCACTCTTTGCTTATATGGATCCTGAGAATTAAAACCTTTTGCAAATCATTTTGAAACCATAATATATATATACTTTTATATCTCATATAAAATATATTTTGCAAAACAAATCTCAACGATTGAAATCGGCTGCCGGCAGTCTTGGTTTCCATTAGTGAGAGTGCATCCCCGATCATTACCTTTGTCTGACAAAGGGGTTGATCTTGTCACTATGACCACCCACTCAAATGAATTCTCAGACTGTCCCAACATACCCAGGTTTTGACCCTCGCTAAGGATCTCACTGATTGGTACATCAAAGACAGCTCAATCCGACACCTAGTGCAGTATCATAATCGAATCTAGGGGTTGGGTGTAACTTTCCAGTTTTGCCCATCAATCTCCAAGGTCCAGGGCAATACTGAAAATCTAGTCCAGTTCATAGATTCAATTAATCCTACACTGTATGTGCCTAGGGTCTCACCCCGGCAGTTGAGACAGGCCACCCCAACCGACTTGGTGGCACCACAATGTCAGTCTTGTCAGGATAGGTCTCCCCAGACTGACCCACTAGCTGTGAACATTCTAAACTAACACGAGTCTCATTAAGTGTCTAGTTTAAGGGTATTATACAGAAACATACCAAGGGAACATGAATCAAATATGCACTTTTATTCATTTACAATAAACTCATAAAGTACATCATTCTGATTGAAGCTAAGGGCATACAAAACTGTCTAATAGTAGGTTATAGCTGCAATTCTTTTCTGCTTCTCAATACCACTGCACTTGCATTTTCCTTAGGATTAACTACCGTCTGTGATGGTAGCTTTCCAAAGTTCTATGCCTCCAACTTGCTAATGGAAGTAGAAAGACTGATTTGGTTCCCTAAGTTCTGGATGCTGGCTTTTGTTTCTTATTGAACTTGTTGAGTTTTAGTAGCTAGAGCCTTAATGATTTCATCTAATGACATACTTGAACTTGAGGGTTGACTTTGCATTGAGATAGGTGCTGAAATTGGGGGCTGTCTGTTGAAAGCTTGGGGCTGGTATCTCTGTGATCCTCCTTGGTTTTTGTAGCTCAAATTGGGATGATCCCTCCACCCCAGATTTTAGTAATTGGAATAGGGATCATACTTTCATTGGGGTTAGCCTAGAAATCCTTTTACGGCACTAACTTGCTGCATCGAACCATCTTGCAATGATAGACACATATCCGTAGGATGCCCAGGAATCAAATAGACACCACACACCCTTGCCGTTTGCAATTGCCGTGCAGCCAGCTGTTGAACCAAGGCAGTTATATCAGAAATTTGATTTTCTAAATTAGAATGGCTCACCTCATTAACTCGCCTGATAGTACCATCTGTTCTTGCTCTGAATTTTTGTAAATTTTTGGCCATGTTGGAAATCAATTCCCTAATCGCTTTGGGTTGGAGTCCTTCATAGAAGTATTGGATCAAGAGTTGTTCAGGTATTTGGTTGTGGGGACAGCTAGCACAAAGCTGTTTAAATCTTTCCCAATATTCGTATAGTGTCTCACCACCAAACTACCGAACTCCACAAATTTCATTCCTAATATTTGCAGCTTGGGATGCAGGAAAATATTTATCTAAAAACATTCTATTCATCTTATCCCATATACGTATCGAACCGGGAGGAAAAATGTATAACCAGTCCTTTGCTTTCTCTCGTAAAGTAAAAGGAAAAGCTATAAGTTTTACTTAATCCTCAACCATACCTTGTGGTTTCATACTTGAACAGACAACATGGAATTCCTTGAGATGCTTATGAGGGTCCTCATCTGGAAAGCCATGAAAAATAGGAAGCAGTTGAATCAATCCAAATTTTAGTTCAAAGGCTACCTCGAGAGTGGGATAGATTATGCACAGGGGCTGTTGGTTCATGATTGGTGCAGCCAACTCCCTTAGCGTTGTCTATCAGCCATCCTTTCTTCCTCTTCGAAGATGGGTTGATCACAAGTTGGCAAGTTGAATTCTGAATTCACCCTTGGAGGTGAACGATCCTTCCTTTGTTTCGCCTCCTTCCTTAAACGACGGGTAGTCTTCTCAATTTCGGGGTTGTACTCTAGTTTGCCTCTTTGAGAAGCATGAGTCATAAGGTTAACACAAATAGAAGGTAACAAGCTAAGAAATTAAAGTAGCTCCCTGACAACGGCGCCAAAATTTTGACGGGTTGTCGAAGCTCTCAAAATTAATGCTAGTCCCACAATAAAATTTTTGTAGTAATAGTGGTACTAGGTCGAATCTCATAGGGAGCTAGGGAATAATTTCTTAGCCAAATGCGCAATATAATAGAGTGGGGAAATTAAATAATTAAAAATTCTAAAAGAACAAGAAAGCAATAGCAATATCAAACAAGAGAAATCAGTTTTACCGAATTCTGATTCAAGGGTTCGAATTAACCAATTGGTCATCGATCATAGGTAGATTTCGGCAGTCTTGCAATTCAAGCATTTAACCTTAGATTTATTAGGATAACCATAATAAACCTTGTGTTTTCCTAAATCAGCTGACCAAACCCAGCATTCGATCAACACTTATCACTAATCGACTGGGTACGATAGCGTTCCATATCAATTAGTGATAGCGTTAAGCTTTGTGAAAACAGTTAAACCAAAATAACAATAATTGAGATAGCTACAATTATCGAATCTTGTTCCATTGATTCCCTTAGGTTAAAACATGTCAATACATTGGTCAAAGGCTGTCACGAACAATTGACCCAGAAAGATATTAACCTAATTGCTACTTGTACCATTATTCGTGACAATTACGGATCATCGAACCATGGATAGCAGTAGGAAAATCAATATTAACTAATTTGTCAGACTAATTAACATTAACATCCATAGAGAATGAGCACAAGAACCAACGAATACTTGAATTAAAAAAAGCAAAAACTTGAGTTAAATACAGAACCTCACGATGACACAATCGAACCTCCCCCCTTGAACTAGAAAAGAAAAGGCTTAGTTGCTCATGATTTTCAAACCCTCCAGGCTTTGCTTCTCAATAGGCCGAATTGATCTTCTTCGTAGCTTGAGTTGCTTAATGCTTGACTGCTGGATGATGCCTAAAGCTGGTCCCCCCCCCCCCCCTTTATATAGCTTTAGGAGGAGGGGCTCTCTCCAACTCTTTCTAGGAATTTATCCTCAAGTTAGAAAGTCCTGATCTGTTTTGAACTAATCCTATCTCATCTCTTATCTAATGATCTAATCCAATCTTCTTATCTTTATAGGATTACATTCAAAATTTAAATCTAATAAGACTCTCCTTTTGGAGGTTACATTCGAAACTGGGACTCTAGGCTCTTGAATTCGAGTTGGGCTGCTTTAATATCTTGGGCTACTACAAGGCTATTCTACGAATTGAGCTTCAGCTATGAAATGGGCTTTGCTACGAACTTGCTCCGATTTCGAGACCGGTTCCATCTTTGATGCGGACCGAATCTGTCAAAATCCAAAACATAAAAGTTGTGTGCCTTTCTTTCATATTTCTGATGCCTCTTGAATTATCCAAATCGGAGTCCGGAATTGAGAGTTATGCCCAGATTATCGAATGGTGCCGAAATTGTGCAAAATCGTTCGATTTGCCTTGTTTTCTTCCAATTTCCTTCTTGTTTGCCCTGAATCTAAATACAAGAGTAATCAGTCCAATTAAGTGCTAAATTAATGAAAAGGATTGAATATTTGGAGATAAAAATAGGGTACTTTTTAGTCTCATCACCCACCAACCCATTAATGACCCAGTTATATAAAATTAAATGGGTTGGGTTCAACCTAAACCCACTTTAACCCAATCCAACCCGCCCAAACCCATTAATCTTATATTTATGGACTTAAAAAACACACTAACTCTCTCTTAACAAATAAATTGGTCATAGCCTGGTGGTAATTGTAGTCACTATTTACACAAGTGGTGAAGGTTCAAATCACATTACATGCATGTCAATGGTGGATTGACTTGGACTGGACCATATCAAGCTTATGCACGGGTTTGGAACCGACTGACCCGGCCAATGTAAGTAAATCTAGTCGGTTCGGATTCGGGTCAGGTTATGTGGATATTGGTCGAGCGAACGGTCCAAACCGGACAAAGAACACGGGCACCAAATCATCCCATTCGTAACCATATCGGATTCGGGTCGACCGGGTCGGGTCAATTTGTGTGAATACTAGTTGTAACGGACGACCCAAACCTGGCAGAGCAAGCGGTACTGAACCATCCTACCTAGGGTCTATTTCGGATTCAGGTCGACCCAGATTAGTATGTGCTAGATCTGGTCAAACCGCGTTGAACTGGTCCGGACTTGGGTCAAATTGATTTGGATTTATGTTGGGTGAAGTGTGTTGACTCAAGACAAAACTAAATTTAGTCAATAATTTAAATGACTTATGTTTGTAATGGTTAACCCAATGGTTATCCACAACACAACCCAACACAACCCAACCCAACCCAACCCATTTAAATGGGCGGGTTGGGTGATGGGTTGATCCCACAATAATGATAGATTTTAATAGAAAAACTAAGACATGAAGGCCTCATTCACTTTTGGGGAAGTTACTTACCCAGGTACTCATGTTCTTTTATTTTCCAAGTAAATAAGAAAATGACCATTTTAACCATTAAAAACCATTATTAACAGGGGCAATTTTGTCCCATCCAAGTGTAGGCACCTTTACCCCATATGGGAAAGTTATTTACCCACATGATGGATATCATTTACCCGATAAGTGATGCGGATCTCACATAAATCTGAAGAAAGGCCAACCCCCCTCCCCCTCTCAAAATCCAAAACAATAGCGAGTCCAAAAAGGTTTTTATGACAAGACATGTTTGTACATTGAGATATATTAGACTTTATGACAGGAGTAAGACATGTTTGCACATTGAGATTTATTAGACTTTATGACAGGAGATTAAGACATAAGAGGGTTATTAATATTTCACATGTGTGAAGGTGAGAAGGGGAGAGACTATGTGAGGCCTGTAGTGAGAGTCTGAGAGACCCTTGGTCTCCATACACTCCTCCATATTTAACTATTTAAGAATGAGTTAATTAGAGAAGAGTAATGATAGATTTTAATAATAAAAAAAAAAAAAACTAAGACATAAGATGGTTTTTATGAGAATACATGTTTGTACATTGAGACTTATTAGACTTTGTGATAGAATATTAAAAAAAAAAAGAGGGTTTTAAACTTCTAATAATTTCACGTGTGGAGGAGACAAAGGGCTCCATGTGAGGCTTGTGGTGAGAAACCCTTGGCCTCCTTACACTCCTCCAAGTTCGCTGGCATTGCTTTATCTTCACTTAAATCGTAAACTTCAATGGTAAGCATTAAATATAAGAAATAGTTTGGCATTGCCTTGCACTGCCTCCCTAATCCCTCCCTCTCTCACCAACCACTGGTTTGGAAGTCCGAGTTTGAAGGGCTGATTAGATCTACCCACCTGAATTAATAAATCCTAATTCCTGAAGGTGTTTGGCATTCATGTATTTCTTGACCACTGCATTTAAATAATTTGCCACATCAGAATTTTAGCCCAAATGCTAAAACTTCGTGCCTGTCCATGCCCATTTATGCTGAAACACCAACAAAAAAAATAATGCACAAGAGTTCAATGCAAAGGGGCAATTATCAGAAAAACCATTTCGCCATTTCGGACATTTCTTCACTCGGGATTTACTCATTTACTATAATTTCCCTTAATGAAGCGACCCACTGAAAGCTAGTAAATCAGAAAATTTTTCTGAATTGTCATTCTAATTGCAACAAAATTTTTAATTAAAAAGCCAGAACACTTTAAATGCCTAGTCAGCACGTCTCTACCAAACAAATGTGTAACAAAAAAACGTTGGATGATTTTCTTCCCTTTCTTTTGGCAGGGGGATGGGGGTGGGGTGAATTTTATTGCTGATATGCTCGAACACAACGGTTAAAAAACACCTTGATGCCAAACACCATCCAAGTCAGTTGGTCTAACAGATGATTGCTGTTTCAAATGTCTCGAGGATGGGTTCAACTGATAAAATTGCATATGCATAGTGAAGATGCCCAAGTCCCAACGGCAAGAACCCACCAGAGGAATGGGAGATCAATAGCTAAATTGCAGAAAGAAAAAAAATGGATGCATTACTCCTAGCTTGAAAAATGTCACATTGTGAAGCATTATGCACACAAAAAATATTAGCCCGATGATCTCCATATCCTGCCCTCGAGGGAAACCACCATAACTGAAACATCATCATGATATTTCCGGCGATCACCATGGGGAATATCAAGCAACTCATGAAAATCCATCCCTGCAACAGACAATAATAATATATCAAAAGGAGATAAAGTAATTCAAGCATATGAAAGAATTTTAGATCTACCGATTGGATAGAATCAAGGATTTGGCCATTCTCAACAGATGATATTTTTTTTTGTTTTGATCAATAACCACAATTTCATTAGTTAATAAAGAAAAGGGCATATACAATAAACACGGAGAGATAAACCATCTTATCTCTCCCCTCTTAAACAATTGTACCCAAAACGTTTGTTCTCTCCCCACCCCTTGTTTAGCCATACAATCAGCAGCACAATTAGCTTTCCCTTTACAATCAGCAGCACAATTAGCTTTCCCTTTAACCCAACAATATCTAATTTCCATGTCCTTGGTCAACCACCTAATTTTCTTTAACTCGTTCCTGTATTCCCAAAATCATGCCTCCATATTCTGTAGCCATGACATCTCCATGGAGTGATGTCCACCTTCGAATACCCTACTATTAAATTTTGATAGTAGCTGTCATGGCAACCAAGAGAATTTAGTTATAGTGGGAATTATCACCAGATCATCCAAGTGGTTGTATTCATGTATTCTGGTCTTGGCAATTCAATCAAGGTGGGAGGTGGAAGAGGTTTGAGGTGATATGGCAAATGAATGGTGTAGGAAAGGTCCCCTAAGTATACAGAATCATAAGGGATGCAAGATTCCTTGCCAGATAGGGGTGCTCATTATACGATTCAAACTGCAAAACCGAACCGAACCAAAACAAATTTGTGGTTTGGTTCGGTTTATACCTATAAATGGTTTGGTTCAGTTTGAGAATTTTCTAAATTGTGGTTTTCAGTTTTGGTTTGGTTTATTGAATTTTATAAACCGAACCAAACCATAAACCGTAAACCAAAATTTTATAAACATACATACATACATACATACATATATATATATAAATATATATATATATATATACATTATATATAACATATCTAAATGGAATGCATAAAATTATAAATATATAATGAACTCTTTATTTTATAATAAAATAATACATAAAAGTTTTAAGTTTTAATTTTTAGGGGAGCTATTTGGGCTTTTTAATTGAGTTAAGCCCAAAAAAAACCATAGAATGGTCCAGTCCCCAACCCGTATTAGAAACCACACCAAACTGTAATAAAACGGTTTGGTTTCCATACCAAAACGGTTTGATTTGGTTTAGAAATTTCTCAAACCGTAATATACTGGTTTGGTCTGAGATCTTCTCCACCGCACTGAACCGGACCGTGAACACCCCTATTGCCAGAAACCTGAATACCTTATTCAGGTGGATCAAAAGGTCAACAAATTGTTTGGTTGACAGATATGCAAGAAAAAGCATAAACAGGGTTGAACTGTTTGTGACGCCTGCCAATGAAGAATAGGCAGTGTCAAACTTTTTTTATTACTTGGGGGTGAAGGATCCAAGAGCTACTTGTAATATAAAGGGAGAGTATAAAGACTAGATCTTATCACAATCTGAAATTCTATTATAATAATATCTGATAAAATCTATTCTTATCAGTAAATAATAAAAAATTGAAGACCTTTTTTTATTGGTGAAAGAAGAATATACTTAACAAATTGATGTACTATCAGAGGTTACTGTATTCAGACCTTTAATACAGTTGTACCGTACAAAACTAATATGTTCTCAATCTACAATAGGAGAATGCTGACTTGCTAATACATCATTCTAAAACCTCCTGGTAAAGTGAATTATGCTAAATTGACATAGAACTTCCTATGATCCTTTTTTCTGCCCCATTATCCTGCATATGTGCACCCCATGTACAATTTCTTAATTATTTGGTTTATGGATTTTATGGACAGTTTTTATTTCTCTCCATTATAAAAGAAGTGAAAGGTTAAATTGTTGGAATCATTTGATTTGATAAATTCCAACAGTGGAAATCTCCCAGGTGTGGCAAACTGAAGATGCCATCCATTGCCCAAAGCATGTGCCATGTAATTAGTACTCCAGGGAGCATGACCATCCTCCAGGCCAAATTGAGTATTCTATCCTACGGAATAATCTGGAGTTATAGAAAGGTAGAAGCTAATAAGCATCAACTAACCATTCTTTTTGGCAGCACGGAAGAGAAGCTCAGCGACGAGGTACTGGGCAGGATCACCTTCAGGCACATGTTCCATGAACCATGCAACATGAGCAACTACCTCTTCATTGCTGAAGTACTGATAAAGCCCATCTGAAGAGAGGACCAAGAAGCGGTCACTTGAGGAAAGCCGGTGGTGAACAACTGAAGGGACACAGCTGATATAAGGAGAAGTCCCCACATAATCAATCCGAAACATCTCCAGCAGAGCATCATTGCATTTTGGCTGCATCCAACAAATAAATATGGTAAAGTTTGATCAATTCAGCAAGAAAATGTGCATTTTCTAAATTGCATGAACAATGGTTTACAGTCAAATAGAAGTGCCTACATAACAAGGGTATTCCAATCTCACTCTCCAACCCATAGAAGAGAATGGACCATGGAAAAATGCAGGGCAGGTGGCAACAGTATCAATAAAATCTTAATTCAAAAATTTGCTTCATTCAAGTAATGATGGCTGAAGATTGAAGGATCTGTTGCTCATGGGTGTAGTGTTCAGACTCATACCAAAGAGGAGTTTGGTGAGTTCCTGGTTGATGTGTCCAGAGGATTTCTGGACCATGGGAGAGATTTTTATGGATACAATTTTTGTAGTATTTCTTTTCCCCGTGGTATTTAGGTTGTGGCTCTTGCCCATCAGTTTTGTTAGTATTTTTTTTCCCTTTTTTGTACCCCATCTACGTTTTCTTTTCGACAAAAGTAACAAGTGCATATGATATTGGGGCCATTGCTTGGTCTGATGGTAAGATATTGGGCTGACAAGAGTGAAAAGACAGATTGAACTCTGAGTGTGTCTACTGGACCATTACCCTGTATCCTGTCTGCCCCACCCACCCAGCAGGCCAGTACCACTGGATGGCTAGGACAACATTTGGTGATGGCCTTTAGCATGTTAATAGAGTTTTGTTTGTCATATTGTCATATTGTCATTTGTCATCCTATCTGAAAAATACTTCATGAAAGTTATAGTACCAAAAAAAATGGTGAGCCAGAATTAAAAATTACCATTAGTTTGATCTTCTTGGGTACCGCCAGACAAATGTGACATCAAGTAAAGAAAATGTATTTTGGGAGTAAAAAAATAATCATATTCATCAGTTGTATCAGCGCTCCTTAACAATACATCTAGAAGACACTTGAAGATTATCACTCCGGGTTAAATAGGGTTGTGTGAAGAACCTAATATATACCACCTACTTTCCTCTGATGTGATACAACAACAAAGGAGTTATATCTATGTAGTGAAATTCTTGTTTGGTCTCAAGGGTATCTATGTAGTGAAATTCTTGTTTGGTCTCAAGGGTGGATATGAGCTTGTTCAATTACAGATTGTTCAACGCTAGCTGTCTCAGGGCGCAGGGCTATTTTGTTAAATATTACTTTTCGGGTATGAACAATGTTTTTTTTATGAATAAGGAGTGATTTTATTAATAGGTTAGAAGCAAAAAGATACACAGAGAAAGTTCCCAAGATAAGGCACGAGATGCAGCCTCAGAATAAAATAAAGAATTACAGTTTAGCCCAAAACATCTGATTCCTATGCACCCCTTGTTTAGCTAGTGAATCTGCTAACCCATTTGCTAATCTTCTTTCCCATTGGAATAGAACTGACATGTTTGTAGTTAGACATTTGAACCTTCGTAAAGCCCCTTTATAGGACCAGGCTGCTGTTTCTGGTTCATTTAACCACTGGATCACCAGCTTGGAATCACCTTCGGTTAGCAGCTGTTCACAGTTCAGCTCTTTGGTAAATTCAGTTCCTTGTACCACTGCTTCAATTTCAGCATTAACTGAATCCCCTACTCCTATAGGTCCAGAATATATATAGCAATGATTTTTCTATTAATAAATCTCCTTATTAATAAAAATATATATAAATAAACTCTCTGAGAATGCTGGTTGTCGTGATCATGGTAGTTTTTGTGGAGGATGTGCAGGCTGTGGTGCAAGTCATACCAATAACTAGGATGGTCATGGTTTGGGTCCAGGGGTGTTTTTGTCATTTTATAATTTAGATTCTGGTCTGGGGGCAGTTGAGTGTACCTCTGTTGGATTTTGGCCCTTTGGGTGTGATAAAGTTCAGACCTGCACTAGAATTCTGTTAGAAATAGTATTAGGGGAAGATTAGAAGAGAGAAGACAGAAGAAGAGAAGAAGAGAAGAGAAGAAAGGAGGAGAAAACTGGTTCGAACAAGAGAGAAAAGTCACTCTCTCTAGTCGGCCAGGTTATATTTATATGTTTCTATTAAATAAATCAAAAGACCATTATGCCCCTACTTAAGTATGGGACACATCACTCAACATAAACATTATACATCAGCTTAAACATAAATAGAAAGACTAAACTACCCCTATACAGTTGACACTAACAGGGTGTTTCTGTAACAAAAAATATCTTTTGGGTGGTTGTTTGAAGGTACTTTGGTTATTAAGGAGTTGTTTATGAAAGGGAGACAATTAAGGGGCTTATGTGTAAATATCTTAGTTGGCTTCACCAACAAGCCATCAAATCTTAAAAGGGAAAAGGATTGTTTCTAATGGTGGTTTTTTAGTTCTCTCTCTTTTATGTGAGCTGTAGCTCGCCCCAACTTAGGATTTTCATGTATTGGGAGCTTGGGTTTTGAGGAATCAACCCATTGAGAGCCTTACTCCATCGCTACATGTTCGTGTGACTGTGAGAGGCCAGCTTGATGCCATTATTATTATAGCTAAGGTTCAAAATATTGTTACGTATTGGCTCGTATCGGCTCGTATTGGCCAATACATATTGTATCGGGGCCTTTCCGATACACCCCTACACCCCTATAGGGGGTGTATCGGGTCAGGCCATGGTTCAAAGGGTCGTCGTGACTTAAACCGACCCCTTTGAACCGGTTTTGAAAAAATAAATAAAACACACAAAAAAAAAGCATTGATACAGGCCGGTGTATCAGCCTGTATCGATATTTAGAACCTTGATTATAGCAAAATTGTTCAAGGAAGAGTTCTAAACCAGGTTCAATTCTGAAATATATAAGAATCATGTTTGCTTTTGTTGTTTTAGCTTTGTACCGCTATGCTCATTGAAGGGATGGGAGATCCATCATATGGATGGCCGAACCATATAGGGTGGTTGGGCGAAATTTCAAAAATTTTCTTACTCCCATCCGGGAATCATATTCCCAATTTAGAAAGCTGCATTTTCAAGTTTCATTCTTGTAACCAAATTGGACCAAATATGAAAACAAGATTAGGGAGAGGTATACCTGATACGGAATCCACACAAAAAGCTCCTACCAATGCAGGTGTTCATGCCCAAAGAGAGTACCAAATCCTCCCTCCACTAAAGATGACACAACTTAGGATGAGGCAGGATCAGCAAGTGGTTCTTCGCCAAGAACCTTTGAATCTTCAGCAAGAATCGAATGGGGTAGTGAGCACAGCTTCAAAATTGTTTTTTCCAGCAAGAAACAATATCAATATCAAATCATGATCACTTCCAAGAGATGGAGATCGACCAGGGTGGGGTGGCAAGAGCAGTGAGAGAGAACTGGAGGCAGATGTATAGCACTTTAAGAGATGATCTCCTAATCTGATTAGGAGTTTCTTGATCCAAATCTTTATTTGTGTTCTAAACTCTTTAAGTGATAAGGATAATCCCTTATCTTATCTACAGATCAAGATCAGCTACTCCTAATCAAATTAGAAGTTTCCTGGTCCAAATCTCTACTTGGATCTAGACTCTTTAAGTGGATAAAAGTTATCCTCATCTGCTGATCCATACCCAGATTCACCCCTAATTAATTAATCCAATTAACCCAGTTCGAAATGAGCTTTAGGCCCATTAAGCTTTCAGGCTCACTTCATTTTAATGATGGTTAGCTTGGCTCTCTTTCTATGGCATGGGACCCTATCATTGATCTACACATCAGTTGGGTTCAACCCAGCCTTAGTTACAAGGTCTGGCCGAATTCACTATAGGACATAGTGAACCATTGAGTCCATCACCAAGGGCTCTTAATGGGCCCAACATTTACATTAAATGGTCCTTGGGTCCAACCATCTTATGAAGGCCCAAGGACTCTGAGCAAATGCAAGATTAGCCCATCAGGTATAACCCCCAATAGTCTTACACTTAACCTCTCAGCCCATAATGATCCAACACTACCCGACAAAAGATGACCTCTCGCTCGGCTGCAAGGTACAATGCTGCACTCTCTACTCACATGGAGCGCGAGAATTAAAACCTTTTGCAAACAATTTGTGAAAACATAATATATAAGTATATCTCTATATAAATATACTTTGCAAAACCAAATTTCAAACAAATTTGAAATCCACTGCCAGCAATTTAGATTTCCATCAGAGAAAGTGCATTCCCCAAGTCCGACAAAGGGGCTGATCCTGTCACTATGATCACCCTCTCAGGTGAATTCTTGGACTACCCCAACATACCAAGGTTTTGACCTCCACTAAAGATTTCACTGATTGGCATATCAAAGACAGCCCAATCCGACACCTAGTGCGGTACCATAATCGAGTCTAGGGGTCAGGTGAAACATTCAAGTTTTGCTCATCTGTCTCCAAGGTTCAGGGCAACACTGAAATTTGGTCCGATTCAGAGTTTCAAGAAAACCCACACTGCATGTACCTCAGGTCTCACCCTGGCAACTGAGACAAGCCACCCCAACCAAGTTGGCGGCACATCAGTGTCAGCCTTAGCAGGATAAATCTCCCCAGATCTATCCAATGGGTGCGAAGATTCTAATCTAACATGAGTTTCATTAGTGTCTAGTTTAAGGGTATTACACAGAAACACACCATAATAACATGAATCAAATATGTACTTTATTCATTTACAATAAATGTCATAATGTACATCAAGCTGATTAGAGGTAAGGGCATACACTGTCTAACATGTCTGTCCACATCAAGTGGTATCAAAGCAAGTTTTTTTTTCCTTGGGATTGCTTCAAAGTTAATATTCTTCTTATATCTTGCTTACATTATTATGGTTGCAAGGGGTGCACATAAACGTAATAAAGGTAGAAGGAGACCACAAAAATATTATTATAGAGGTATTTCAAGAGGTTATAAGGGGGCTATAGGAACATACTAAACATCTTGCTCAACTTATAGCCCAAAGTACTACTGCAGATGGTGATGTAACAAGTGTTAAGACTAGTTGGGGCCATGTGACCAACCAAACATGACCTACAACCCAAGGAATCTCAAAGGCAGTAAAGGGCAGCCAGGGGCATCCTGCTATTCAATGTTTAGATGTATGGAGTTCAGACATCGTTCAAATGAATGTCCTAAGGGTTGAAAGACAAAACACATTTGGCTGATGAAGTAATGAATGAGATGACATATGCCATGTTCAGGAAGGACAAGTAGCTGAAACTACTGGCTAAGGCCTTAGAAGAAGAAAATTTGGAAGGGAATGTTGAGAATGAAGTGTTAGTGATACGACACTATGATTGCACCTCAAGAGCCACTACCAGGGGGACTGGTTGAGAAAGAATATCTTTACAACACACTGCACAAGCTGCAAAATCTTGTGTCTGAAAAGATGATGCACAAGCTGCAACTCAAGAATGTTGAACACCCTCAACCATATCACATTTTGTGGTTCAACAAAGGAAATGAATTAAAAGCTTCTTCTAAACGTGTAGTTAATTTTTCTATTAGGCTGCATTTGGAATCAGTGTAAAAATACACCAATGATGTTTTACACTGAACCATGAAAGTGAAGAGATGAGAGATCCATCACATGGACGCCCAAGATTGCGGAATAAGGGGCGAATTTCAAAAATTTTTTCATCTCCCTTCAACTGGGAATCACATTCCCTATTTAGAAAATTATATTTTCAAAGATAAATCTTGAACCTTAAACTGAACCAGATCTGAACCAAAAGGAATGTGAGAGAATAATACCTGATATGGAGAAGTAATATCTCCCAACGAAGGTGTTCACGCCCAAGGAAGGATCCAATGACTACTCCCACTGAAGATGGCGCAGTGCAGGATGGAGCAGAATCAGCAGTGTTCTTCCCCAAGAACTATGTCCTTCGCAAGAAACAGTATGATGGGACGTGAGCACAACTTCCTTTTCAATCCTTTCTCAAAGAACTGATGTCAAGATCCAATCTTGACTTCTCCCACAGCTGGAGATCGAACTGGCAAACAGGGCGACAAGAGCAGGGAGGCGGCAAGAGAGTATTCGCAGGCTGCAGAATTCTCTCTTCTTGATTTCAGCACTAAAGAGGATCTGATGTGTTTCTTGTTCTC
The DNA here is from genome assembly GCF_056320005.1 of Nelumbo lutea. Lineage (NCBI taxonomy): Eukaryota > Viridiplantae > Streptophyta > Magnoliopsida > Proteales > Nelumbonaceae > Nelumbo > Nelumbo lutea. Next base: position 65,051,376 of record NC_142687.1, on the reverse strand, counting down.
TCTCAAGGCTGCCGCCCCCTCCTTTTTGTTAAAAATAAAAGATCAGCTCCTAATCCCATTAGGAGGTGCTTATCCAAATCATATTTGGATCAGCCTTCTCTTCTAGTGATAAGGATAAACCCTTATCTTATCTGCAGATTAGATTAGCTTTATCCTAACCCCATTAGGAGGTTTCTAGATCTGAATGTGATTCAGATCTGGACTCTCTGAGTGGATAGGATTAAGACCCTATCCTATCTGCTAATCCATCTCAGAATTCGCCCCTTTAATTAACTAAATAAATAGCCCAGTTCGAAATGGGCTTTAGGCCCATCAAGCTTATGCTCACTTAACCTTCCTAACTGCTGCCCAGTTGGGCTTCCTTGTATGGCATGGGACCCAAGCATTGATCTACACATCAGCCACATGGGTTCGGCCCAGCCTTTGTTACAAGGCCTGATCGAATACACTGTTAAAGACAATGCACACCCTAAAACCCATCAAATGGGCTCTATGGGCCCAACACTTACCCCAAGTGGTCCCTAGGCCAAGCCACCTTGTAACACCCAGGGACTGGGCAGATGCAAGATTAGCCCATCAGGTATTATCCTCAATGGTCTTACACTTAACCTCTCAGCCCATAATGATCTTACACTACCCGACAAGAGAGGACCTCTCCCTCGGCTGCAAGGAACAGTGTTGCACTCTCCACTTATATGGATCCCGGGAATTAAAACCTTTTGCAAACATTTTAGAAACCATAATATATATACTTTTATATCTCATATAAAATATACTTTGCAAAACAAATCTCAACGGTTGAAATCGGCTGCTGGCAGTCTTGGTTTCCAACAGTGAGAGTGCATCCCCGATCATTACCTTTGTCCGACAAAGGGGCTGGTCCTGTCACTATGATCACCCACTCAGATGAATTCTTGGATTGTCCCAACATACTCAGGTTTTGACCCCCGCTAAGGATCTCACTGACTGGTACATCAAAGACACCCCGATCCGATACCTAGTGCAGTATCATAATCGAGTCTAGGGGTCGGGTGTAACTTTCCAGTTTTGCCCATCAATCTCCAAGGTCCAGGGCAATACTGGAAATCTGGTCAAGTTCAAAGATTCAATTAATCCCACACTGTATGTGCCTGGGGTCTCACCCCGGTAGCTGAGACAAGCCACCTCAACCGACTTGATGGCACCACAGTGTCAGCCTTGTCAAGATAGGTCTCCCCAGACCGACCCACTGGCTGTGAACATTCTAAACTAACACGAGTCTCAATAAGTGTCCAGTTTAAGGGTATTACACAGAAACATACCAAGGGAACATGAATCAAATATGCACTTTTATTCATTTACAATAAACTCAAAGTACATCAATTTTGATTGAAGCTAAGGGCATACAAAACTGTCTAACAGAAAGTGACCGTTGCTTTTGAAAATAGCGATGGGTCGAAGTGTAAAGTTTTACATCAATTATCAATGTAAAACTCCACTCCATCCAAATGCAAGCAAAACTGAACCGGAATGAAGTTTTACGTTGATAATAATTAAACCCTCTTTCCAAACGCCTACAAAACCGAACCGATGTAAATTTTACATCGGTTCTTGATTTACATTGCATCCAAATGCAGCCTTAGTAATGTATTTGAAGAGTCTATTGGGTGTGATGTTGTTTCAATGGATGCATGTATATTCTTTTGGGTCGCCCAATGGCAACATGATTGTAAGACTATTCATTATGGGGACAAGAATACATATAGTTTTGTGAAAGACAATAAGAATATAACTCTTAAACAATTAAGCCAATGCGGCTCAATTCCAGTCCAAAGAAAGAACCTAAGCCAAGCACTGCTCTCATCACCTCAAATAAATTGGTTCAAGAAGCCAATTTGGACAACATCATAGAGGCCTATAGGGAACTTGCAAGTAGTGAAGAAACTTAAAAAGAGCTTAGCTGAACACAAAATGATGCTGGATGGAGAGGTACAAGAGGTACTAATAACAACCAATAAGGGTAATAACACAAAGGAGGGAATATGGAGAGAATAGCTATGTTGAGGACCACTATGCTGCCCTTGTTAAAGAGATTTTGTCAGAAAGACGAGGTTCAAACTTTATCTATTGTGCAAATATCTAGAGATCTTGGAAAACATGGTGCAGAAAAGAATTTTGAGAAGAAAATTGCAGCTAAAAATTTTGAGGAGAATTCTTGTGATGACACAGTGCAGCTAAAAATTCTTGGTTCTGTAGAGACTTTTACCGATTGTGAGGAGATCTTGGCTGTGTTAGGAGTACATGTCAACCCACCATGCCAAGACCAAAGACAAGATACACAAGTTGGGATCAAATATCATAACCCCTTGTCGATCCAGGAAACTCAAGAGCGATTGTCACAGAAAGTTGAACAAGGTTTACCTGATAAGTCTCTGACCAATCAAAGCCTGTTGATGGGGTGGCTAGCGAAAGTTTAGAGCAGGGAGTTCCTCACTCCTCGGTTGTCCCTCACTTTGATTCCTTTTTTGTTAATGCTGCTTTTTTTGTTGCTAATGTTGCTTCCCCTTGTGTGTCCCCTGATTTTTGCAGCTCCAACTATTCCTCAAGATCCCTTGAATGCTGGGATCAAGTTGTCACTATGCCTGATTTCTCAGTAGACGTAGAAAAGAAGGGTGAAATTGCTGCGGAGGAGAGAGTCCTTGACTAGGTGTTAGACAATTTTAACAGATTTGATTTTAAAGGTTGACAAGGAGAATGCTGGAACTGGAAACTCATATAGGTCTGCCCCACCTCGTAGGAGCAGAGATAGTGACTTGGAGGGTAGGAATTTGTCTCCAGAACAAAAGGTTAGTTTAAGTAAGAATAAAAGGAAGGCTACCATAGAAAGTTCGAGAGGGGTAAAGGTGTACTTGAGGAAGGATAAAGGCTTAGAGAAGGTAAAGAAAAGGAAGAAGAGTGAAGTGGGCAAATTGATTAGTGAGATAGCTTATGATAGGGAAGTAAACAGGAGAAAACAAAGGGGAGGGGAGCATTAAGCTAAGGAATATATGGTTTGGGTTCCACTTCTTTTAAGAATGAAGTAAATTGGTTGGAATGTGAGAGGGTATTAGGCAGTGCCACTAAGAGGAGGTTCATAAAGGATACTCTTATAAAGGGGAAGCTGGATTTAGTTTTGACTCAAGAAACAAAACTCTCAGAAATTGACAGAAGATAGATTAAGTATTTGGGGAATCAGGGGATTGAACTAGGCATTTGCACCCTCTTGGGGTGCATCAGGAGGAATTCTTACCATTTAGAAAAATGATGAGGTGGAATGTGTGGAGGAGATCTAGTGATAGCAGGTAATGGGCTTTGACAAATGTTTATGGTCCAAAATCAGGAAGAACTAGAGAAAGGGAGAGTCCTGCTTTTGTAGGACTCTTCATTTTTGGCCTAGGAAGTGATGCCTTAGTTTTTTAGGGTTCTTTGAAGTTTTCGGAAGGGAGCGGTTCAAGTCCCACTTGTTTTGGAGGCATCTGGAGGGAGCAGCTGCTGCTTCTCTCTCTTCTCCTACTCCCGCAAGCCATGGCACATGGGGTTTCAGATCTCCTCTAGATCCGTTCCTTGTTAGGAGAAATTGGGATTGAGGCAGAAGAACCTATGATGCTATACTGTGATAATCAGGCAGCAATTAACATTGCACACAACCCGATTCAACATGATAGGATGAACACATTGAAGGGAACAGACATTTTATAAGAGAAAGGGTGACTTCAAGGGAAGTTTGCCTTCCATATGTTGCATCTGATTTGCAGCTTGCTGATTTTCTTATAAAAGGTGTTGCAAAAAAAAAGCTGGAGCATGATCTACGCAAGTTCAAGGGAATGTATGACATTTATTCCCAACTTGAGGGGGAGTGTTGAATTTGGGCCGATGTTAAGTTATTAGGACTAGCTTTGTTTTATTTTTATTTACTTTATTTAGTTAGGAAGTGATTGGGCCATACCCATTAGCTTGTGTTAGTTTAAGTTAGGTCTTTTCAGCTACTTGTAGCCAACTTACTAAGGGTATTATTGTATTTGTTCATTCTTTTTTATGAAGTATATAAATCAAAGGAAGGGGGCGGCCAGAACTAATTCTTTTTGGCTACCTCCCATTTTCTTCTACTTCTTATTCTCTCTTTCTCTCTAGCTGAAACCTTTCTACATCTGCTTCTTTTCTTCACAAAGATTATATTAAAATCAACTATCAACATCTTCTACTATAGGCCCTTTCCAAATCCAACTTACAAACAAAACCATTCTTTTTAGATCTTCTCATTTCCGCCAAACACTCGTTAGCTATTAGGATATGGTCTGTAATTTGTCTTCCTTGTACAAAGGTCCCTTGGGCTTTACAGAGTAAGGAAGGGAGCACATCTTTGATTCTCAAGGAATAGTACCTTAGCTAAAAATTTTGTAGATACTAGTCACCAAGCTAATTGGCCTGAAGTCCTTGGGGTGAATAACATCAATCTTCTTAGGAATTAAAGCCAAAAAATGTAACATAGACCCTTGGGCTTACTATGTGATTATCAACAAATTCTCTAAACATCTCACAAAGATCATCTTTTAGGATCTCCCAACAACCTTGATAGAAGGCCATTGTAAAACCATCTAGACTCAGCACCTTATATCTATCTATCAAAAACACTACCCTTTTTTTTTAGCAAAGGTAACTTTTATTGATGATAAAACAGGAAGAAGCACATGAGTGGATGTACAGAAAACTAAAGCAGCTAAAGCAGAATTACATGGGCAAACAGATGTCACTAAACAAGCTTCCTCTGAAAACCCCTGATTTTGCAAGGCTTTCAGCAACAATGTTTTGCTCCCTAGGAATTCAGATCAGATTCACATTCATAGACTCCAAGATATCCCAAGCTTCAGCTAACAGATGTGCAAGTCTCCAAGGCCCTCCTTCTCCCTTAGCCAGGCTATAATATTTGCAGAGTCCCCCTTGATAGTTAAAGAGAATAATCCTAGCTGTTTGGCAAACCGAATTTCTGTAAGTGCAGACAATACCTCTGCCTTTGTAGCATAAGCCCTCCCAATCGAACCACTATATACCCAGCAAATTCCCCTCTCCCCGTGGATTACACCTCCAATTCCTACTTGACCAGTAGAGCCTTGGGCACTGCTGTCAAAGTTTAGGGTCATCACACCATCTCTCTATCAAGGTTTCTCATGATCGACTCAGATCTTGGAGAGGACTGCAGGATAGCTGGAAGGCTGCTATGAAGGTCATTTAAGGACAAGCCTTTGAAAACTTCAGAGTAATGTAAGAAATTAGGTCTTCAACATTTCTGGTTTTGTTTTCAAAAGTTCTGTTGTTCCTTTCTTCCCATATACCCCATAGGATTGCATGGGTCACCGTTCTCCAGTATAACCTTTCCTCTTTTTCCTAAACCTTTGCCTTTCCATTGCCACAGGAGGTCCACCACCTTCTCTAGGAATACCCAGCTATAGCCAACTAAGTTTAGGAAGAAACACCAAACGTTCCTTGTGACAGGGCAGTGGAGAAGGATGTAATCAGCTATCTCTCCATCGCCAAGGCAAAGAGAACATACATGGGAGATACATAATTTTCCACTAAGCTTTTTCTGGATCAGGTCGCAAGTGTTTATTTTCATTAAGCAGCAAATAAAGAAGGAAACTCTATGTGGGATATGTGAGCTCCAAATATTCTTAATCGGAAAGGGAAAGCTTTGATCTTCCAACACTAGAGCCTTGAAAAAGGAGTTAGTTGAAAACTTGCCAGCAGGATTAAGTTTCCAGATCCTCTAGTCAGGGGTGACAAGAGAGATGCAGGCCTCACTAAGAGAACTTAGCAAACTAGATATATCAGCAAGCTCTATCTCTCTTAATGGCCTTCTGACGTTCAGATTCCAACTGGTTTCTGAAGGAGAGGGGCTAAGGCTAAAGGCTACAGTGGCTTCTTTGGAGCAGGACAGGTTAAAAATTCTAGGGTAAGAGTTAGCGAGGGTATCCTCTCCCCACCACAAATCAGTCCAAAATTTGATTCTATTCCCGTTTCCCACCTGGTATCTCACAGAATCAATAAAGAGGTCATAAAAAGAAGAAATACCTTTCCAAGGGTTAGAGGCTTTGACTCGGTTTAAGTGGACCTTGCTATCCCAACCATTGGCGTGTCTTTCGTACTTGCTTTTGATGATTTTTATCCACAAAGCTTCCGTCTCCAAGGAGTACCTCCGCAACCAATTTCCAAGAAGGGCTATGTTCCTTTCTTTAATATGTCCTGGCCCCAATCCTCCGGCTTCCTTAGGCTTGCAAACCTGATTCCAACAAACTAAATGGCACTTCTTTTCACCACCTCCTTCCCATAGGAAACCCCGCTGGAGCTTCTCAATCTTACCATTTTTACTTTGCCCGGGACTCACAAAACCGACAGATAATAGGTAGGCAAGTTGGCAAGGGAAGCCTTAATAAATGTAAGTCTTCCCCCTTTTGATAGGTAGCTTTTCTTCCATGTGGCCGATCCCTCACATTTTTCTACCACTGGATCCCAAAAGCTTTGACTCCTTGGATTCCCACGAAGAGGCATTCCCGAATAGGCAATGGGAAGCCTCTCCAGTTTACAACCTAACAGCTCCTTGAACCAATCCAACAAAGAGTCACTAACTGACTAACATTTAAGCCCATAATACTGCTTTTAGAGAAATTAATTCTAAGACCAGTCACCAGCTCAAAAATGTTTAACACCCATTTTGGGTTGGATACGTTGTCCCAATCCGCCTCCAAGAACAAGATTACGTCATCTGCAAACATCAAGTGAAATACCTGAATTTCTTCTCTACCTACCTCAAACCCTTTCAGCAGGTTTCACTCCACCATTTTTTGAAGCAAATAACTGACGATATCAGCCACCAAAGTGAAGAGTAGGGGGGAGAGAGGGCAGCCTTGTCTTAGGCCCCTGTTTGCATTAAAATAGCCAATAGGTTCATCGTTTATTAGGATTGAAAACCAAACAGAGCTTATGCACCCTCTAATCCATCTCACCTACCTACTTCTAAAACCTCTCTGGTTTAAAATCTCTACCAAGCAATCCCAATCCACTTTGTCATAGGCCTTTTCCAGATCTAGCTTGATTACCACCTCTGCTTTGCCACTTTGTCTTCTTTCTTCTACACATTCATTAGCCACTAGTATACTGTCAATATTCGGTCTCCCTTCCATAAAGGCAAACTGGTTGCTTGAAATTAAATCTTTCAGCACCTCCTTTAGTCTAGTCACCAGTACTTTAGCTACTACTTTGTATAAACTCCCCACCAAAGTGATAGGTCTGAAGTCCTTAACTTCCAAGGTCCCCTCTTTCTTTGGAACTAGGGTGATAAATGTCGAGTTGTTTACTTTGTTCATGATGGCCAAAAGGTAGAAACCCTCGACTGCTACGATGAACCTCCAAACCCAAGAAGGACTTCAGCTCCCAAATGTCGTCATGATCATCCCTAGTTAGAAGCATGTCATCAACATACAATAGAAGGATAGTGATTCCCTAGGGTCTTCTCTTAACAAAGAGGGAGTAATCAGAGAAACTCTGATTATACCCAGCTACAACAACAACATCCCAGAAGCGCTCAAACCAAGCCCTGGATGCTTGCTTCAGACCATATAGAGACTTCTTTAGGCGACAAACACATGAAGGATCACTGCAATATCCAAGCGAAGGTTTCATGTAGATCATCTCCCTCAATTCACCATGAAGAAAAGCATTCTTCACATCAAATTGGTAAATAGTCCAGAAATGAGCAACAGATATGGCTATAAGAGTCCGAAATGTGGTGATCTTTGCAATCGGGGCAAATGTTTCTTCATAATCAATCCCATATTCCTGACTGTATCCTTGGACAACTAACTGAGCCTTATATCGATCAAGGGAACCAACTGACTTCAGTTTGATTGTATAGACCCAACGGATTCCAACAATAGAAGCATCTGGAGGAGCTGGCACAAGCTCCCAAGTATCATTCTCATGGAGGGCTTGAATTTCGCAATACATGGCTTCTTTCCACTGAGAACTTCTAATGGCTTGCTGATAAGATCTAGGCTTCTACCCAAAACGAAGTTAGAGTATGAGACTCCTGTAGTAATGTCCGAACAACACTGAAAATATGTTCATTCTTCCGTTCAGCCACACCATTCTACTGTGGAGTGTCTGGGCAACTGCATTGATGCTGAATTCCATAACTCCTCAAGTAGGCCAGAAAGTCCCTGTCTCTATATTCTCCCCCTGAATCTGAGCGGAGGATAGTCACATTGCACTTGAATCGATTTTGCACAATAGTATGAAATAATTTAAATGCACCAAAGACTTCTGATTTGTGCCACAAAAAATAAATCCAAGTATATCTGGTACAATCATCTATAAATAATGCAAAATATTTATATCCCAATCGTGAAGTAATAGATGCAGATCAAACATCACTATGTATTATCTCAAAAGGTTTAGTGGCATGTTCAGATGTATGAAAAAAATGGTAAAACATGACTTTTACTCAAACAACACATGGTACAAGAAACATCAAAAGTATAAACAGGAGGAATTTTATTCTTAATCAAACCAAAGTCAAATAAAAATTTTAATTTTTGGTAATATAAATGACCGAACCGTTTATGCCATAAATCCAAAATATTATTTCTGTAACTCAGCAGAGAATCAGACAAAGAAGAACTGAGTAAAGTTGAGGATGCTCCTGATTGAGTTTTCTCGAACTCCAGTACAAATAGACGGCCCAGCCTACGCCCCTTCCCTTTGTACCAGTCTTGTATTACTAAGAGGGTTTTGAAGAGAGGAAATGATATGGTTGGTGATAGTTGAGATAAATCATTGCTACCAATGATGTCTAACTTTTCACCATTGGCAGTAATAATATGTTTATGGTAAGTTTCAGTGGAAGGATTTGGGTGATTGAGGTAGGCTCCTGTCATATGGTTGGTGGCACCTAAATCTATAATCCAAACGTGTGAAGGGGAAGAACAATATGCAAAGAACTTACCAGACAATCCAATAGCAGAGAAAGCAAAGGAAATAGCAGAAGACACCAATTGCCAAACCTTTCCTTCATCCATGACACCTGTTGAATCACCCTTCACTAAAGAATCACCCTTGGTGGATACAGTATCTGTTGCTTGTCCATATGTTGCCTGATAGGCCCAGGGCTGAGTTTTTTTCCTGAGAACCCTTAGCTAGTCGGACTAGACAGTCTGGAATGATGTGACCATGTTGCTTGCTATAGGTGCACACATTCTTCTTCTTACAGTGAGATGCAATGTGTCCAAAACCCTTACACTCATAGCACTGGATTTTGGAGAAGAACTTGGAGGTTGGCTTCTTACCCCCAGGAGAAACAAAGGCTGTTTCAACCCCAACTTCAGCCATCTTCCCATCAAACCCGGCTACAGTGAGAAGTCTAGTCTCTTCCCTCAGAAGTTCCCCTAAAACAGAATCCATATCTGGATGTGTTCCCCTCCTCAGAATGTTGGACCTGATTATCTCATATTCAGGTCTAAGTCTCATCAAGAACTGCGTCACCTTTCTCTTCTCAAAGTGTTTCTGAAGATATTTCACACACTTTACTAGATCCGAGGGTTCAATGTGAACAATCTCATATTCAACCCATAAATCAAGAAAACCATAATAATATTCTTGTATCCTCCTATCTCCTTGGATATAAGAAAATATTTCTGATTCTATCTGATACTGTTTAGATATGTTGGGCTGTTGATAAACTTTTTCCATATACAAGTACATCTCATAGGTTGTTTTCATTCTCCTCATAGGTACATATATCTGATAATCAATAGAACACATAATCCAAGAAACAAGCTTACCATTATCCAACTTCCATTATTGTAAAGCCTTGGCCTCGGTCTCAGCTGGTTTAGTGACCGTTCCATTCAGATATCCTTCACAGGAATGATATCACCTCTGTCTGGAGCCATTACAGCAAGAAAATAGCACAAAATAGGGTTCGGCAGAAGTTTAAAGGACCTAGACTAAAGTAAAACTTGATAAAAAACGAGTGAAATAAGTTGTAATCGAATCCAAGAGAGTCAAAAACTAAGAAAGAAACCCCTTACTTTCACCAAAGATTGTTCAAGATCCAATAGAAGAAGAAAACTGAACACACAGTCCAGAAAAGTAAAGTCTGGGCACAACCGCCTAGAAGAGAAGTCTAGATTTCTCTCAAATCTTCACGGATCTCAGTAAAACTTCCAGAGTATGTTGAGAATGGCTAGGCAACAACTCCTTTCAGATCTTGTTGCAAACGGATGTCAAACGAGAGAGATCCAATAAAATCTCTCTTTGGATGCATAGAAAACAGAAAAATGGTTCCTGGAAAGATCAAAATAGTCCAGGACCAATCGGCAGAGATACAAGTTCTCAATGGATCAAGAAAACAAGGTGGATCATAGAGAAAGAAGATCAAAGGGCAGCCTGCTCTGATACCGTGTGAGCAGTGAACCGAATTGAGAGCAAGAAAACAGAATTAGGGGTGTCAAGAATGGTCGACCCCCACCCCAAAGAGTTTCTTTTATATTAAAGAGATAAAAGATATGTATAGTTACAAGAATGCCCTTACAGAGCTGAAGGATAAAAAGAACAAATAAAATAATAAGAATACAATAGTGTACAACAAGGACTACTCTAATTGTGTACATCAAGGTAATTTTCACAGGTTTCAACATTTTTTGACCAAATGGTGGGTTTCAACAGAATCCGACCCAAATGGTGGTTCAACCAGCTGGATCAATTCTGGGTTGAAAACACTGTTACATGTGAGCTAATGTGGTAAAAGACTCTTCTTCAGGAGATAGTTTTTTCTCATACCACTTCCTATGCATCTTCATTGTGACAATCAAGATGCCATTAGCTTGGAAGTGTTTCATGAGAGGACAGAACACATTGAGGTTGATTGCCATTTTATTTGTGAAAAGATTCAAAACACAAAGAAAATTTAAAAAAAAAAAAGAAAGAAAGAAAAAAACAACCTGTAAATGGAACCACTGGTTGAACCACTTTTAGACATTTAAAACTAAAGACTAGAACGACCTAACCAACCATGACCTTTAAAATGACCACATTACCTATTCCTAAGCATAAACTCAATAAAACTGAGCATTCACTCTCAACTTGCTGCATACAGCAATTCCATTGATTGACAAGTTCTTAGCATACCTACCCTTGTGCATGTTTGTGTGTATGTGCTTCCAAGTGCTTTCTGTGAAGCATCCCCAACTCACATGTGCCTAAGAGTTTGTTGAGCAAATTCAGACACATGCAAGCAGAAAAAGATGCAAAGAGCCATTAACATCAAAACCACCAAAGGAAGAAAACATGCTCAATCATTTAACCAAACAATTTGCTTGTTGAGTAAACATTAAGTAAAGAAAATCCACAGAAATAATAGATTGCACATTGCAGAGATAATGCATTAAATGATGAACACTACACATTAAACTAACCTTCTTGAGAAATCCAGCACCGAATGCTCTAGTGACCTTCAATTGTCCCTTCACCCTATCATTCAAGATAGCTTGGCTGTCATCAACGTGCTCTGCTTTGACTCTCAGAACTTCCTACAACATTTAAACAAAGAATAGCTGATCAAAATAAAAACATTTAAACAAAGAGTACAACAAGGTCATTCTTGTTATATTTATCTCAGTGCTTTAGTATTTAAAATGTCTTGATTAGTTGTCTCCTCAGAGGATATAAAATAATAGAATTCATTAGCATAGAGTAATGTTTCTTTGCAACAATCTTCACAGTTGGCTCCTGGTAACAAAAGTAAGAATGCAAGAAACAACAATAGGAAACTATAACAAGCATGTTTCTATTTGACGTGGTTGCAAAAGTTGCTAAATAGGGGACGAGCAAGGATTTCAAAATGTACAATGGATTTTATTTACAGACTTGCATACAATTGACTTTTATAGTAAAAACAATTAGCCACACTTCAGTTCCCTCACATAGAAATCTAATCCTGCAGTTGACTACTTACCAGTGTCTAAGCAACGACTACGCACCTAGTATGCCTGTACTTCTTCCACCCTAGATTGAATAATTCCTATCCAAACCACATCAAAAATGAATAGACTAGACTCTTCACACTGCAATTTGATTTCAAATCTCAAAATTCTAATGTCAGTGATCTCCATAATAATGGATTCTGACTAACTTGCATTTATGTTCTGTTGCCTTCAAAAATCAGCATGGCAACCTCTTTTAGGACTAGAATATTGCAGAAAAGGGTATAAGAAGAAGAAGAGGAAAGAGGATCTCACCTTTTTTTTTGTTTCTTTTTTGATAAATAATAATAATAAATTATTAAGAAACAGGAATATTAGAAAGAGAGCATCCATACAGACGTTTGAGGTGCCGCTTCCATTACGAAAACAGAGTCACAACTGAGCCCAAAACAACCGAGACTAATGCACCCCTTGCTTAGCCAAATAATCAGCCAATCCATTAGCTGGATCCCCTTTCCCATTGTACTCTAATAGTCATATCTCTAATCAGTCATCTAACTTTTCATTACTTCCCTGTATTTCCAGATCACTGTATCCAGTTCCTTCAACCAGACCACTGTATCCGGTTCCTTCAACCATCCAACTATCAGATTAGAGTCTACTTCAATTAACAACCTATCACAGTTAACTCTCTAGCAACCTGTACTCCTTGCATTACTGCTTGGAACTCAGCATGCACCAAATCCCCTACTCAACAGAACCTGAAAATAAAGAAAGAATGTGCCTTTTGGAATTTCTAAATACTCCTCCTATACCAGCTGGCCCCGGATTTCCTAGGCTGCTGCCATCATAATTTAATTTCACAAAACTTTCTTCAGGGGGTATCCAAGCTACAACAGGTTTATCTTAAACAATCAAGCTATTTGCCACAAACTTTCAATTCTGCCCAGTGTAAAGTGCAAGGTACAAAAAAAAAAAAACACAAGGGCCATTTTGCGCCCGAAGCATGCGCCTTTTTTGAAGCAAGGTGCAAAAACTGCAAAAAAAAATCAAAATTTCAAAAAAAAAAAAACAAAAAATATATAAAAAATGCCAAAAACTTGAAAATATTAAGCACATTATTAATAAAAAATATAAACATAAATTTTAAAATAAATGCTTTGAAAAACCTATTCAAATTAAAATACATAAACACAACATGTAAAACATAATTAAAATGAAAGTTTAAAAATAAAATCAAGCATAACATATAAAACATATTCAAGCATATAAATTCTTAATCTCTTTATTTTTTTCCCAATTGCATTACTTCAAATAGCTACTGTTATGTTAAACATTATGCGTTCGTGATTCTATGAGCTACCTTTGTACCAAGCCCCCCAAGGCAAGTGCAAACAAGTCCATATCAGGGCTTTAAATTTGTAACCCCTATAAAAACGGTTTTATAACTTTAAGTATGTCATAAAAATATCTTTCATTGCAAGGAGCGAACAAGCGGGTTGGTAAGGCCTCCTGTTGGTCATAGTGGAGACTTGGGATCAAATCCCACCTGCACCTAGGTTGGGGGTATGGGCTACCCCCGTTGTGTAGCCCTTCGAAAAAAATCAAAAAAAATAATAACAATAAATATCTTTTATTAGGATGAATGAATGAGCAACATTAGCAAATTTTGGGGTTTTCAGAGCCTCCAACCCAACTGCTAAACACCAAAAAAACAGAAAAAATGCAAAGATTTTCAAAAGGCACATGCCCAGGCTGAAGCGCAAGGAGCACCAAGTGTGTGCCTTTTGAAAGTGTTACACCCGGGACGTGCGCCTAGGCGTGCCTTTTAAATCACTGATTCTATGATATAACATCAAAGGAATAGTCTGAAAATCTATTGATTTAGCCCAACGTATAGCCCTGTTAATTATACATCACAAACTGCCTTCACATTCCTTTCCTTAACATTAAAGATTTTGGCATTTCTTTCCTCCCACACCGTCCAAACCAAGGCAGCCCGAGCACATCTCCACAACTTTACCTCTTCTCTTCAGCCATTTGAAGGTTGTAAGGTCAAAAAGGCTACCAATCTATAGGGGCACATTCCACTTGTAACCAAAAGGACCGAAAAGCTTTTCCCAAAGGCTTACAACCGAAAAGCTTTTCCCAAAGGCTTAACAACAAAGGGGCAGGAGATTAGAAGGTGGTAACAACTTTCTCCACTAGTTTTGAAAAGGGTACACCACTTTGGAGAAATACAAAGGTGAGATCATATTTTTGTATACTTTCTATGAAAGATGTTTTGTATCAAGAAGAATGAAGATGCATAACAACACTAACCAGGGGAGGGGAGGTGGGAATCCAATCGAAGCGAAGGCGAGCTCACTTTACTCGCTCTCCTAAGTGGACTCGGACCCCTTGGCACAAAAAAACAAATAGGGCCAAACTTTATTTCCCTTATCTTCCCTTTCTTTTTTTTTCCCTGTCTTCTCTTTCCCTCTTTCTTTCTTTCCTTTCCCTTTCCTTTATTTTTGTATGGGGTGTGCATAAGGCATTTGAAGCGTACTCCTGAAGCACACCTCATGGAAAAGACATTTGAGGTGCATGTCTCATGCACTTGAGGCTCACGCCTCAGAGGCATCAATGCCTCATAGTATGCACCTTACAGCCTTTTGGGAAGGTGCCTTGCCTATAAGCGCACCTCCAATCATACGCCTCCCATGCTTTTTAAAACATTGAATGCAATGCAACATACACAAGTTTATATTTAATATATAAATTATATATTTCAGGAAATTTTCCCACAAAAAATTCGAGCTTTCTATAGGGAAGCTTTCCTTGATAAGGTAAATACGTGTGATATGCTACAAAAAATAATGCATTTTTCTTGCCTCTCTCCTCATATATGTTTCTTATGTAGGGATAGTAGAGAGACCCTCTCCCATTTATTAATCTCTTGTTCCTTTATACTTTGCATTTGGGAGTTTTTCTATTCTCTTTTTGGCTGCAAGTGGGACCCTCTCAAGAGATGTTGGACATTTTCAACCAAAACTTCTCGAGGCAACCAAAGAAAAGAGGGAGAGTATTGTGGAGAGCTACAAAAGGCAGCAATTAGTTGGGTAGTATGGGAAGAAAGGAACAACAGAATCTTACTGGAAAGAGCAGAACTTTGGAGGAGGTAATAGACTACATAAAAGTGAAGGTTGCACTTTGGGTAAAGACTTTGGACTGCTTCTAGAATTTCTCAGTCATTGATATACTAAGAGTTTGATCTAAGGTAGCAAAATCCCATAGATATAAGAGAGAATAAGAGTGGAATGGAAATCCCAAAAAGGCAATAATAAAGTAATGTTGAACTTTGACGGGAGCTCCTTGGGTAACCCAGGTGTGGCAAGCATAGGCATTGTAATCAGAAACTCTGAGAGCAAGATCTTTGCCTTATATTCAAGGCCACTTAGTATTGATAATTCTCTGAAGGCTGAATTGATGGAATTGCTACAAGGACTGCAGTTAGCAAAGCAACTGTGCCTTAGATAGTTGGAGGTGGAAAGGGACTCAAAAGTAATTATCTCATGGGCAAGTTGTAATAGACATACCCCATGGACTCTTAAATATGTTTTCAAGGAAGTGGAAAGGATTGCAAAGGATATAAATGCTGAATTCAAGTGGGTGAGAAGAAGTGCAAATGGGTTAGCGGATTCCCTTTCTAAGCAAGGGACTACAAGGCTACAGCTTTTTTGGGCTTGATTATAAACCACCTTTGGTTTGTTTTGGGATGACCATTTGGACATCAAGTTGTACTACTCACATATATAATTAATTTAATAAAACTACCTTTTTGCGGATAAGAAAATAATATATTGCAGGCTGGGTCAGGCTGGAAGTGTTGGGCCCAGGCATGGCCCTAAATATTTCGAGCCTAATGCGGGCCTAGGTGAGGCCACATTTGAACACAAAAATCTAAACCTGGCCCAAGCCCAAAAATTCCCAAGCTGAAAATTATCACCCCTAATGCATAGAAAGACCACGTTGTCAATTAGGTGACTGCACAAGCAAAGAGGATGGGACCTTGGCATGAAAAACAATGCTTTTTTTTAATAGATATGAAAAATGATGCTTTTATTGCTAATTCTTTTTGGGATCATTAGACAAGATGAATTTTGATGGTTGCAGCTTAGGGAACCCAGGGAGTATAGGTATAAGGAGTCTTCAGAGTTTAGACATATGATGTGTAATAGCACTCTATTCTTGGGAAGAAAGGAACACCAGAATCTTTTGTGAAAAAGAAAGGAGCTTCTCAGAAGTTAAAGAATGTATTTTGACAAGGGCAATTCAGTGGTTGAAAACTCTAAAGATCTTTGGTGCATACTCTTTTGATGACCTATGGAGAAGTTGGTTAGCAGTGGTTAATACTTCTAACAGAAAGGACAGACATGGGGTTGAATGGATGCCATCAGGGGAGGAGTTTATCAATGATTCTACTTTCTGCCCATCTGATCTTGAGATAGTAGAATCATTTTAATACGGAGTTATGGATTGAAGAATTGAGGATCTAAACCAAGTAACTAAGATGCCTTTGAATTCCTTGGATCCAAGGGTGGAGAAGGAAGATGACATAACCTCCCTTGTGGCCTCAAGGTAATGGGAGGATTGCTAACCCAATAGGAAAAGAAAGTATCAGATGCCCATGGAAAGCAAGTATTGCAATCTACCCTACCTTCATCCAAAATAAAATGTATGATCCTACCTCGGGTAAAAACCAGACTTTGGAAAAATCTATGTTTGGGTGGGGTGGGTGCAGGGAATAGACCATTATGCTAACTGTTCCCAAGAATTTTCCATTTGTCAAACATAATAACCAAATTCAATTCTGACATGGTGTCTTTTGAAAACTGGGACATCTCATGGGATCTAGGATTTAAGGGGAGGACTAAAGGATTGTGAATGTGGACTGGGGAAGTCAATACTCATAAAAGAAACCTTTATAACCCAAATTAGCGAAGATCATTGAGTGTGGGCTCTTAACACTAGGAGAACCTTTTTTTGCGAGTCCTACAAGACACTAGACCCGCTCTCTAAAAACTCCCCCTTGGACTCCCTTTCAAGGATGTGCGTGGAAAGGTCCTTCCCCTCTTGAAGTTGAAGCTTTTCATTAAGGAAGCATCCTTAGCACCAGTTAGTGATGCAGCAGGGATAGAATAAACAAGCACAAGCTAGAAAGAGAGATGCAGAGAGGGAGGAGAAAGGGTAGAGAGCTATGAGAGAAGAAATCCAAAGAAATCACAAGGGTCCTACAACCACTCTGGGTTTCTAGGAATCACCCCATACAACAAACTTGCAAAAGAGCTCTAAAGAAATCTTCATTAGCTTCAAAAGGAAGAGAATACATTTTTTATAGAGACTTGTGTGGCCCGGAATACTAGTCATCATAATTACAAAAATGTCACTCCTTGTCTTGTGCATCAAGAAATACAATATCTTTTTACCTACTAATGCAAAAATATGAAAATTGAAAGATGAGCCCTACTAAACTAAAACAACAAGATACTATGAACCAGGCCCACATGGGATCAGACAAAATGATTATAAATACCCTTACTACCCAAAAATATAGAAATACATAAAACTTTCAGAAAATTCCATTTTTGACTATTCAGCTCCTGCATCATTCTCCCCTGGTTCAAAAAACCTTGTACTCAAGTTTTGAAGAACTTAAGGATGATAAGTCGATATACCTAAATGGAAAAAGGAGTAGGAGTTTTCGTAGCTATTTCAAGACACTTGTGGACTGTAGAGTAGATGTTATACACATAGCTAGAAAAGGATCTTGAAAGCAATGTATGTCTGAAATACAGCTTTTCATAACCTTCTTCATTAAATCATTAATAACATTAGCTTCTTGAACACTTAAATCATCAATCAGCCTATCTCATGGTAAATCTTCCCCTTGCTTATCACTACAAATTTTAATATCAACAATCTCAGTTACTTATCGAAAAAAAATATATATATCAGCAATCTCAATTGTAGCACTTGGAACTTTCCTTCAATCTCTAGTTTAGGTCCTTAGGAACCACCACCTCTATGTGTTCAGATATCCTTGGTTCTTCAACAAACTCTTGGGCTTCTTCCATTATTGATTTTGGTGGATCCAGCTGAACTTGTAAGTAAAGTCATGACTTATTTCCATACCAAGATCTACTATGACCAACACACTTGCATTTTGCACCTGAAATTGATCATGGGTGTTGGAAGCTCTTTCTTCAAAAACTCCCATATTTTCATGGCCTGCACCATTTTGATCTTTAATGTTTACAACTTCTATAGGTTGAAATTCTAGTTGTTTAGCTTCATTCACAACTTTACCTTTAAGATGGGCATCAACAATGCAAGGAATCATCTTCTTTATCTTCAACTTTGTACCTTCTTCTCATTGGCTTCAAATTCTTTGTTGTAACCTATTGCCTCTCTATCTAGAGCAAGGTTCAAAATATTGATACATGCTGATATGCCACTACCCCCTGAACCTTGATACCTGTATCAAGGTTCACTTCTCCATTTTTTTAGTTTTTTTTTCAATCTGGTTCAGAGGGGTCGGTTTAAGGCCCATCTACCCCGTGAACCATGGTCTTACCCGAAACACACACTATAGAGGCTTATTGAGAAGCCCCCGATACGATACGTATCGGCCGATACGGCCCAATACATATCAAAATTTTGAACCTTGATCTTGAGAGCCAATACAAAAGCATGATCAAAGTCATAAATTTGAACTGTAGACAATTCCATTCGTGAAACAAACTAATTTGTGCCTTTCAATTTCTATAATGTCACATATAATATATAATTCATCAAACTTGTGCATTTATTGAATTACAAATAGCATACCTTGCTTGAGGCTAGTCAACTCCATATATAGATCATCATGGAAGTATTGTGGAATGTTCATTTCTTGTGTACGCCACTACATCTCTGCCCATGTAGTAATAAAATATGCAGCATTATTTTCTAGACATTGCTCAAGAGTTCACCATACTTTAGCATGACCCAGGAACTCCATGTGTGCAAATCTAATTGTTTGTGTGTTAGACATATCATGCCAATCCCTTCTAGTTGAGCAACCTAATCAAAGAATGATTGCAAGTCATCATCTCCTTTGAAATTTGGTATTTCCCTTTTTCTTCTAACCTTCTTCGAAACCTTACTCTTGTGGTTGACATTATTGGATATGCATTGGTCCACCAGCTTCTCAAATAAGTGAACTAGAGACCCTTTGTATGGTTGAAAGACCCAATCATCATTAATCCCAGACCCATAAGCTTGTTTAGAAGATACCCTAGGCTTATAGCGTCATCACTTTGTCAAAATATAGCAACTAACCATTAGCTCTAATACCAAAACTGATGCAGCAGAACTAGGACAAATAAGTACAAGCTAGAAGAGACAAGTATAGAGAAAAAGTAGAAAGGGTAGAGAAAGAAATCCCAAGGAATCGCTACAAGGGTCCTAGAATCACTCTAGGGTTTGTAGGAATCTCTCTCAACAAACTTGCAAAAGAGCTCTACAGAAATCTTCATTGGCCTCAAAAGGAAGAGAATACATATATTTATAGAGTGACTTGTATGGCCCGGAATACTGGTCACCATAATTACAAAAATGCCACTCCTTATCTTGTGCATCAAGAAATACAATAACTTTCTACCTACTAATGCAAATAAACTGAAAATTGAAAGATAAGCCCTACTAAACTAAAAGAACAAGATCTCATGGACCAGGCACACATGGGATTGGACAAAATGACGAAAATACCCCTTTGTCTAAAAATATAGAAATACATAAAACTTTCACAAATTTCCAATTTCGACTTAGATCTTGCATCAATTAGATACTTCAAAGGAGACTGAATTGGTATTTGTCCCCTCATGTTTGTATCCTTTGATTCAAAGATGGGAAGAATGTCAATCATTCATTATATCTTGCTCCTCTGCAGTAAATGTTTGGACTTACTTGTTTTGCTTATTTGGTTGTACATGTCTTGCTCCACAAGACATGGTTGAATTATTTGCTTCTCATCAACTACCATCATATAAAAAGTGGAAAATTAATGTGACAGTAAATCAGAGCAACAATCATAGAATGTGAGAAACTTTAATGAAAAAGCAGGAAGCGAACACTTTGTAGAGAACATAGTGTAATGATTGCACATTGTTTAATGACAAGAGAAGAGTTCAAAGGAAATTAGGAATGACAATAGACTCCATTCTCAAACACTGGGATGCAGTAACAAGTTATGCACCAAGAAGATAACCCAGAATGATGCAACGGAATATAACCCAGAATGAAACTCAATTTTAATATTGTTGTCTAGACAATCTAGGACCATCTAGAATTGGAAGAGCAATTAGAAATTATGAAGTCAAACTCCTGCTTAATTACTGTGGAGTAACTGGAGAACACTTGGAAGGATAAAACAATAGCACCTCTCCAATGATTCGAGCTGAGCAGTTCAATGGACTGGTCAACTAAGCTGATTTAATCATGGAAGATGACCACAAAGTTGTGATAGGATGGCTTGCATTAGAAGAACAAGGTCCTTAGAGTCTAAGACATCTGATAATAGAAATCAAACTACAGACAACAAACCACTTGTTCAATTGGATTCATAGGTCAGCAAACAATCTAGCAGATATGCCTGTCAGGGTGGGTTTGAATAAAAACTTTTTTGACTAGGGTTTAATAGACAAAATCTGTTTTGGACAAAAGTGTGATTCTATTGTAACCTTGGGCTGTTGGGATGTTCTAACCTGCTTTTACTAAATCCTATTTACTTCTCCTGATAAAATTTTATTTGCTAATAAAAAAAAGTTTTTATTGGTAATGGAGAATATTTCATCTCAGAAAGAAGACCATAAATTCCAAAATTTGAATGTAGGACTAGTACAAGCGCTTATTTTGCTAGTGAATCCGCTATTCCATTTGCTGTTCTAACCCATTCTGGAAAGATATTCAGTTCTTTTGATAAACAATCTCTTTCTTCAAATGAATGTCTGTATCCAAGGGACTGCACTCTTGTTACTTATCCAAGATATTGCCCGCTTCGAATCACCTTCTACTTCCAAATGTTGAAATCCAAGCTGGCTTTGCTAATCTTAGTCCTTGCATTAAAGCCATTAATTCTTCTTTCAACGAGTCCCCACCCTGCCCTAGAAACCTCTGAATACACCCCCCTACCTGCCCACCCCGGATTCCCCAAGGGGCACCCATCTGCAATTGGTTCCAAGTACATAGCCACCACCCTGCCCAAGAAATCTCTGAACAAGTTCAACTTTATTGTATTATTTGTTGGGGCATTCCCTTCTATAATCACCCTATCCTTAGTTTTAGCTGATTGTGCCACTTCAATCCATGATCTTAAAAAGTCATTTGCTGTGAAAGTTTGAAATACTTCCACTGTCTTTACCCAATGTGAACTTTAATCTTTATCCTTTCCACTAATTCTTCCTTGGATTTGCCATTCTTTTTAAATATCTCTCATTCCTTTCTTTCCCAAATAGTCCACACCACTGCTGCCCTAGTTGCCTTCCGCATGATCCTTCCTCTCTTTACCACATCTAGGAGAGGGACCCACCTGCATCCAAAGAGAGAACAAAAAAACTCCCAAACATAAAGCACAAAAGGACAGGAGATTAGCAAATGAGGAATGGTCTCACTACTAACTTTGCAAAGTATAAGGAGAAGATAAATATTTATGAGACCGTTTTTGAAGTATATCACAATTATTGATCTTTCCAAGGAATACTTCCCAACATAAAGCTTGGACTTTTGGTGAATAGGCTTGCTCCAAATCTCTTTCACCAAGAAGTTCTCCTCCAAATTATTAGGTTGTAATAGGGCATTGAAGAAGGAAGCACAAGTGAATAAGCCATCAGGAAAAATTGACCAATTCTTTTGTCCTCCAAGTTAGGTTCCATAAAGACTGATTCCAAGATGGCCAACAACTGATCAAGGGAAGCACATTCATTGTCCCTTAAACCCCTCTTGAAACCAAAGTCCCAATGTAACCCTAAGTGGGAGGCTACCCCAAATTTTGACACAGGTTCAAATTTATAGTTAGAGAGTGTATAAAGTAAAGGGAATTGCAATATGAGGGGAGGCTTCACCTACCCAAAGATCATCCCAGAAGAGGACTCTGTTCCCACAACACATCAAAATGAGTAAAATTAAGAAAGATCAGGAGTACCTCTTGAATTGATTTCCAAGGGGAAGTTACAGAGGAGTGAACCTAATTCCTATGAATCAGGTTTTCAGTTCCTAGCCCACCTTGCTCCTTCAGTTTGGTAACTTTTTCCCATTTAACCAAGTGACTCTTTCTTTCTTCCCCCAATTCCCACAAGAAGTCCTCGTGTTTTTTAGTTGCTTGGCCACTTTAACTAGAATACAAAAGGTAGACAAGTAGTAAATGGGTAAGTTAGCCATTCTGGATTTAATTAAGTTATTCTTCTACCCATTGAAATGTAGTTTCTTTTCCGCAATTCTTCTACCCATTGAAATGTAGTTTCTTCCTCCATCACAAGTTTCTAGAAGTCTATTGTTCTCAGGCTCCCCCCTAATAGAAGTCCTAGGTACTCCAAAGCACACTCATCGTTCTCGGGTTTACCTACTAATAAAAAACACTTTCCTATGCTCCCCAGATATCTGCATATGTTATGGGTTTCTAGAGTAGAACATTCCCCAAAAGTCTTTGACCAACTGACTTCCATTAAAATGTAGATCAAACTACTAGTATCCAAAATGAACCACTTGTACTAATGGATTCCCAGGTCAGGAAAAAACCTAGCAGATATGTCGGCTACGGTGAGAATGAAAAAACCTCAGCTCATGAAGCTGTTCTCCAGAAGATTATTAGCACAGTTCTTTCCTGATTGTCTGTTAAGAGGAGTTCAGAGAAGTCATATCCTCATCCTTGTTTTATGTTAATCACTTCGGCATGCTTAATAAATAAATTGTTGCTTCTCTTTATGTGGATCTCAATGCATCCCTTGAGATTTTAATGCAATACCTTATTTCGGCATGCTAAATATCTTTATGCGTGCTTGTTCCATTGAGATTTTAATGCAATACCTTACTTTTTTCGCAGATGCAAATACAGAGTTTAAGACATTCAATCAGGGAAACATAATCAAGAGCCTTGGTCACAACAGTGAACAACTCATTCTAACGAATTCATAGGTTTGCCAACTTATTAGCAGTTAGACTTGCTAGGGTGAGCCCAGATGAGTCTGTTGTCTTGGGAATCTGACATTCCGGGATAGTATGTTGGTGTAATTTGTTACCTTGATTGTTATGTTTTCTGCCTATTTGAGGTAGCTTTTCTTTTTCCTAGTTTTCATTTTGTAGGTAAAAGATGTTTGTATTGCCATTTTGGTTACACCACTCTTCATCTGCTTGTCTCCTCTCCCCATTTGTGAGGATT
This sequence comes from Nelumbo lutea, assembly GCF_056320005.1. NCBI lineage: Eukaryota > Viridiplantae > Streptophyta > Magnoliopsida > Proteales > Nelumbonaceae > Nelumbo > Nelumbo lutea. The sequence continues at coordinate 65,027,931 of NC_142687.1, read as the reverse complement.
TGGGAGCACTTATTTACATTGTTTGGGCAAGATGTAAGGGTGGAAACAAATTGAGCCTTTTACTAGTTATTCAAGCTCGACTCGTGAAAAGATCAATTCAGCTCAGTTTAACCAAAATAAATGTAATAAAAATATAAACTTCAATTTTAAAATAAATGTTTTAAAAAACCTATTATCTAAATTAAAATACATAAACATAATGTGTAAATCGTATTCAAAATAAAACTTTAAAAACAAAATCAAACATATAAAACATTTTCAAGCATGTAAAACCCAAAATCTCTTTTTTCTTCAATTGCATTACTTCAAATAGCTAATCTGATGTAGAACATCTTGTATTCCTAATTCTACGAGCCACCTTTGTACCAAACCCCTCAAGGCAACAAAAATCGCAAAAAATAAAAAAAGGCACACACCTGTGCTGAAGCACCAGGTGCTTACCTTTTGAAAGTGCTGTGCCTAAGGCCTAGGCGAGGCACATACCTTTAAATGCACCTCACCTGAGCACCTAGTCACACCTTTTAAATCACTGCGACAAAGCTAAGCTATTTTAAGTTTTTCACAATTTACTCCTAGAGCTTCAGCCCTTTCTTCTCATGTTTTTCAGGCACATTTTGGGGAGAGAAGCAGGAAAGGCGAATATGGGATTTGATCCTAGCTCAGGGGAGACTACATCTACTTGTTTATCAGTAGCAGGAACTACATGCACAGACTTTTCTGCTTTTGGTTCATAAGACCTCCATTCAGATTGATCATCTTTTGCCAAGCATAAGATCAGCATCCTCTCTACCCATATAAATCATCTGATATACATCCCCAATTGAAGAGGTAAGCAATTCAAAGGTAATGTTTTAAGAGTGCAAGGTGCAAAAACAGCATAAGGGGATTTTGGCACCCGAGGCACAGGGCACAAGGTGAGCTGCAAACCTTTGAAAAAAAAAATCAAAAAGTAAAAAAAAATGCAATAATACATAAAAATGCAAAATTGAATTTTAAAAGAAATTAAATGGTTTAAAAAACCTACTGGCTCAAATTAAAAAACATAAAGCATGACATATAAAATATATTCAAAGTAAAAAATGTCAAAGTGAAAGCAAACATATGTAGATCATACCAAAGTGCTTCAAGCACAAAACAATTCAAGCTTGTGAAACTTTCAATGTGGTTATTTATCTCCTAGTTGCATACTTCAGGTAGCTAGTGTGATGTTAAACATCTTGTTTTCCTAATCTTTGAAGATTGGCCCTCAGCCTCCATTATAAAGACCCCTTGAGGCAAGCCCAAACAAGTGTATGCAGGAGTTTGGGGAAGTACCTCTCACCTAAATGCTTGACCCCTATATAGAAAGAAGGGTAGGCGTTGGCGCAAAGGTTGGGTTGCTCCATTGAGACCTGGGTGATCAGGGTTCAAATCTTGGAAAAAGTCTCTCCGTGTATCTGCAGGGATAAGGCTGCATACATCTGTCCCTCCCCATTGTGAGGGAACTGAGGTTTCAGGTATTTAAAAGGTTCTTTTTTTGTTTATTTCAGAAGTTAATAAACCATTACTAGTGCACAAACAGCAATAAAAGATCATTTAGAAGTTGATAAACCATTACGAAACAGTAAAGAATATAAGATTCTACAAAAACAAAAACAAAAAAAAAAAACAAAAACAAACAGAAACAAAAAGAAATATGTAGAAAACCCATATACCTGGGCTGAATCACAAGGCACATCAGGCACACACCTTTTGAAAGGATATTGTGCCTTGATCCAGGCAAGGGCGCAAGGCACATGGTGCACCTAGGCATGCCTGAGGTGTGCCTTTTAAAACACTGCTCAAAGGCTGACTTGGACATCTTCCAGCTGAACAAAATAGTAGTGTGGAACCCCAGGATATTTTCCAGACATCTTCCCTTAATATAAATTTCATTCTCTTGATGACAAGAAAATGTATAAAGTTGGAAAAAAATCAAGGAAAAAGACAACAAAAAAATGTCCCAAACCCTGGACTCACAGATGTGCGTACTAGCAAAGTAGACATCAGCATAACAGCTTTGACCTCAGTACCTTGTCTAATTAGAAATATGAACTCCCATGAATGCACTTAGGTTACTTAACTTACGGGGACAACAGAGATCAAAATTGGATATCAGTATTTAAAAATGCCCCAAAGACTAAGCATTATTCAGTGAATCCTTGTAAACTGGTGCTGCCAACAGATTCCAAATATGTGAAGAAACAACTGTTTCAAAAGGTATCTGCAAGAAGCAAGAAAAATGCTTATAGTACCCTGACACGTAAATGTGCCGACCCATGCTTGTTTGGTCAAATCCATGTAAGAAAATTCTTATAGTACCACCATCAAATATCAGTATACAACCTGCAATTGTGATGACATGTACCAAATCAAATCCATGAGAAGGATCTGTTCTCTTCTTTGTTCAAGTAAAACTAACTGAAACCAGAAGGTCGATGCAATGCTATACAGAAGCCAACACTATGTATCCAGTCCAAATATGTCAAATTATACTTCCATGGCATAATGGCGTCTAATTATGGATTTCTAAATTCTAACACTATTGCATTTTAACTGACCGAAAGAAAAGCACTAGCCTTAGGGTCAAAAAAGAACATAATTAGTGTTGAGTTCTTGTATATGTTTCACAATCAATTAACATTTTCAAGCAAAACCAGGACTACTGTAAGAAAATGAAAAAGAGGAAAGTTTTATAGTACCTCTTCAATACTTGTGCTATGATCAGTAGAAAGTTGAACAGCCCTCATCTTTAATCTGCAAATAGATATCTCTTTATTCTTGTTGATTTTGTTGATTTGGCTGTTCTGGTTATGCATTGGAGACTCCTCTGATATTCTGTCCAGCTCCACACGTACAAGTGATTCCCTTGATCTGTTCCGATGCCTTACATCATCCTTCAGAATATTTGGATTCGGGTGGCGATCATTTGGCCTCTCTTGTGCTAAAATCACACGGCTATCACCAAGGTTCATCACATAGACATCCTGATCCTTCATTAACATTACTAGAACACAGGATCCCATCAGAGCAAGCTCTGGGTTTTTGTCAAGTGCCTTCTCCACCATTTCCATGTAAGCATCCTCAGTGGTTTCAAGTGCTCGAGACATTGCCTTCAAAACTGCATCATGATCAACAAGCCCTGACTTGCATCTCCTCATGGGCCCCACTGGTTCTGCTATTCGCTCATCCACATGAATCTCTTCTCTATGCCAATCATAACTCCAAGGGAACAGCTTCTTACGCAATGACTTCTGCTTTCTGTACATTCTTTTTATCTTTGACCCAATTACAGACTTTCTTGTCCCCTGCCTTTGTTCTGAAAAAGAACACGAAGCCATAGCATCTTGCTCAGATTCCAACCCAATAACCCCTCCATCTTCCCGGGAAGTACTAGTATCTTCTGCCAGACAAGTAGAAGTTTCTCCTTTGGGATTCACCAAGGTTGATAGAAGCTGTGCTTGTGGTAAGGCCTCTCTTGAATACAATCCATCTGCACTTGCTTGCAAATTGTGCAAACCATTTTTCCGGTTTCCAGTCTCCAAGGCCAAGATAGAACCTTCAAGATTCCAGCTTTCCAACTGAAGTAGTTCATAAAGCCTCTTGCTTTTCCTACCTTGACCAGCTATTTTTCCATTCATAATGGAATCCGATTCTATGCCTGAAATAGATGGCATTGCATCTGAATCTTCACTCCTTTTCTTAGCTGCCTGCAGTTCAATGATTTCCATGGTCACATCTTTTTCCTCAATTATCTCATTGTTAGATGGTTGGGCCTTTATAGTTCTAGGATCAAGCTCTGAATTACCACAAACAACTTGTTCATGCACTTGATGTTTTGGATGATCCTCTTCCCTGGATTCTGAAGAAGCTGCAGCATTTCCGGCATCAAGAAGTTGGGAATTTGGTTGGTCACTTACAGGTTTATCCTCATAATCCCAAAGCAATCCTTCCATTTCCTTGTCAATAGACTTATAAAGATGGCCCATAAGAAAATCTGGTGCATCTGGGCCACTAAAGCCATCATATATCCCAACAAACAACCATCCCTGCTCTTCAGACAGCACAACATGAACCCTGTCTTCTCCAGCCTTGCCATGAGCCCATTGCAAGTTGCGGGTATTCCTATACTCGCCTTCTGATAGGCCTAACTCAACACAGTTTCTTGGGCCTTCCTGTCGAAACTTTGTCTCCTTGGAGTGCCAGACAAATTGAGTAACTGGATGCAAGAAAAAACGTTGCATCCACCCAGAGCCCACCGATCGTCTTGAGAAGGTCCGAGAGAGGGCACTCCTCATGGGTCTACTTACGCTCCTCATTAAACGCCCAAGACCTGGCTTTCTACGACCATAAGCAAGTGGTGCTGAGAAGTTGATTTTATCTGCACCGTCTAGAGGACCTGACATAAACCCACCTCCCTTTTCCAAAGGACCAGAAGCAAAACCTCTCTCCAGAGGTCCCGACATGAATCCATTTAAAGGCCCTGAGCCCCGAGGCACCGGCTGCAGGGGTATCGCTGCAAAGGAAGAAGTGCCCTCAAATGATGCAGCAGGCTCTTGTGCATCACTCGCAAAAAGTGCACTCTGATTTCCAGTACGAGCTGTAGAGACATTGGCACTCACGGAAGCCCCCGATATTGTTTTGAATGTTGTTTCAGGAAACCCCCGGTTGGGCTTTTGTAAACCCAATTGGTCTTCTACATTCTCGTGGCGAAACGACCCACTTAGTGTTTCAGAATCAAGCGTACTAGAATCAACCGTGAACCTCTCTGAATTCGACGGGGTTATGGCAGGAGAGTCAAGAATCATCGGCCTTACATAGCAGAAGGAATGGCCTAATCCTTCATCCAGTGGCTCTAAGAACTCTAAATCAACCCCACCTTTTCCGCTATCAACTGGAACAAAGCACCTCACCACGCGGGAAGTGCTGTTCCCCATCACGGACCAAACTAGATAGGAGACCTCCGGAATGGAAGATTTCTGTGGCTTTGCACCATGAGCAGGTACAACGGAAAGTAGCTTAAAGGAAACAGAGGAAGCCCAACAAATCCCTCTGCCTGGTGGGTGTTCTGGTGATTATGCATCATCAATATATCAAACTAAAACATTATGAAACCAAGGCCAAGAACACTCTTAGCTTCTCCATTACAACTGAACCAAGACCTCCTCGTGTATTTCTGTAGGTTTACCGATTCTCCGATAAACTAAAAGCACATACAAAGCAGATGTATAGAGCAATAATGATAGAAAGTGAAAGACTTCATCTAACCTCTTGAAGGATCCTTGGACGTCAATGGAGCTCCGGATCGGGCGGCACAGCAAACAGATCGAAGGGTGGAAAGGGCTTCAAATGGAACATCGTCGCCAAGGTAACCAGGTGGTGTTTCAGGAATCTGAGAAACCAGATAAGAAAACAAGCCTAGATGTAGAGGAAATACAACAGATTTAAAATAGGAAAAAAAACATGTAAAGATGGAGCTGTATAAGAGCTAAAGTGAGAAGAAACAGTCAACCCAGATGAGAATTTGAGTAAATAAAGAAGAAGAGAGGACTAGGATTTGGGAGATGAGAGAAACAGGAACCCAAGTGACAAGAGAAAAGAATGGGAAAGAAGAGCAGGAAACGAGGTTTTTTTTTCAATTTTTTATTAATATTTTTTGGTCTGATGATGAATCTATTTTGAGTTCATCAAGGAAACTCTCTTTCTTGGGGTTTTCAAATGGTTTGGGAGGGTAAAAAGAAATTAAATTAAGTTGAAGGGTTGAAACAGTTACATGGGTTTTGTTGCAAAGAGAGCACTGGAGAAGCTGCCCAAATAAAATAAAAGAAAAGCCATTTCATTTGTGGAAGAGCTGTGTACGGGTGAATTGTGGGTTGAGAAAAACACTGGAAAAGGGAAGATCTCGTACAAAACAACGATCAAGTGTGGTCGAACTGCATCAGCATTGAACTACATCCTGCTCCTGCTCCCAAAGATGAAACCACCCTCGTCTAGTGTGGTACTGCTGGAGCCCACCTAACACCAATCCGCTATTATCAAAAATTAAAGGGAAACACCCTAAATTTGAGTGAGAGCTTTTATTTTTTTTTTTTCTATTTTTGCTTTATTTGAATGATTGGTGGTGCAGATATCGTTGGAGTCAATAAATAGCCACTTTCCACCATCACCATCAGCACCACTCTCTTGCCCATGGTCGTCCTCGTGCTGAAAGACATGGATGGATGGGGATTATAAAGCTTCAAACCTACTTAGCATTCAAAAATAATAAATTTCCGGTTTATATTTTTTTTACAGGTTGATGACCACACCCTAAATAATAGAGAGTGGGTTAAATAATCCGTGGCTACCCTCAAGAAGAGAATCCACTTGTTTAGGGTGATTCATTAAAACAGTAAAAAAGAAAAAAAGAAAAAAAAAACATCAAACAAACCAACAATTTAAAAATAAATAAATTTGAATATTTCTTGAACCTATTACTTTTTCAGAAAATTTGAATTTTTATGGGGTGCCGGATGATATAATTGGTTTTGTTTTCAAAAACAAAACCATGTCCCTATTTCTACACAATTAAGGGTAATCCTCCTCCAAGCCCAAATCTTCTACTATAAACTCTTTCCACATCCCTACCACAAGATACTATAAGAACAGATTGGGAATATCTCCTTTATCATTCACTAGAAATGGCAATGGGTGGGTTCAAGGTGGGGATCATATTCCCCAACTTAGAGATAAATTACAGTCTTTATCCTCCATCCCCAATCCATGATGGAGGCAGGTTCCTTGCAAGGACCTGAATCCTCAAATCTTTTTAATTAATAGGAATTTTGAAAAAAATAAATTTACTTAAAATAAAAGAAAATTTTAAAATATAAATAATATTTTAAACATATTTTGATATAAAATTATAAATAATATCATATATAATAATATATATTTAATATATACATATATATAATCAGGATCGGGTCAGGGTGGGGACTTCATTCCCCGTAAGCACAGATTGGGAATATCTCCTTTATCATTCACTAGAAATGGCAATGGGTGAGTTCAAGGTGGGGATCATATTCCCCAACTTAAAGATAAATTACAGTCTTTATCCTCCATCCCCAATCCTTGACAGAGGCGGGTTCCTTGCAAGGACCTGAATCCTCAAATCTTTTTAATTAGCAGGAATTTTGAGAAAAATAAGTTTACTTAAAATAAAAGAAAAATTTTAAATATAAATAATATTTTAAACATATTTTGATATAAAATTATAAATAATATCATATATAATAATATATATTTAATATATACATCTATAATCAAGGTCGGGTCAGGGTGGGGACTTCATTCCCAGTCCCCAATCTTAACCTCGGTCAGGGGTTCCTATTAATCCCCATCCCCGAGGTCAGGTACCCGGTGAGAATGGGAAAAATTGCCATCTCTACACAGGACAGCATAGGTGTGCATTGGATTTATTACCCATGTCATCTCCCCATTAATTATATTTCATGGGTATGGGGTGTCATAAAATTTTGTGGCAAAAAAATATGGCATTAAACAAAATAGAATGGCTAAATAGTATTCATGTAGCCAACCCCATATGTTTGCAATAAGGCTTGGACAACAATGAACTCACCCCCAACCTTGAAACCAATGCATATATCTGCAATTTTTAAGCTTATTTTCTATAATTTTGACTATGAAGTTAAATTAAAACCTTATTAGTTTTAAAATATAAATACTGTATAGTCATATTTTTATTTGTTTCAATAAAAATGCAAGGCAGATAATACACGATATTTTTTTAATTTATAAATTATATATGCATGCATTTAAATACTATAGGAAAATTTACTTTTATTTTATATTGCACATGTAATGTACACATAAAGCACACTGAATTTTATCCTATAAATCCTAACGTTGCACTTGGAAACAATGTAAATGGAGTGTAAATCTTGGTTTAAGGTAAATTTACACTCTAGTTCAGTTTTGCCTGTTTACAGAAAATATATTTTTCAATGCATGTTTATATCGATAATGAGATGTAAAAGTACATCCATAAAAAATAAGTAAATTTGCATTTCAAGTGGGCTTTTGATAAAAAAAAAAAAAAAAAAAAGACATACTTTATTAGAATTCTTGTTTGCATCCATTGCAGGTAAAAGCTTGTTTGGTAATAAGGTAAATTTGTAAATGCAAAACTAACCCAACTTTGTATTTGCATGAACGGTTTTACACTCTTCATATTTGCATTCACACTCTATTTGCATCGTTTCCAAACGTAGCCTAAATGAAAATGTATTACTTATCAGTTCACATTTAACTATTCATTTTGTGTATGAAATCGGGTTGTTTACTCTATCTTATATTGTTAGAATAAACTCATGCATGAGCTGGTTTAAAAAATGTGCTTAGCATGAGATCAATAACCGAGTGAAAAAAAAGCAAATTCAAAATTGACCCAACAAATATAACTAAAGCTCACGTTAAATACTTTCTTAATGCATTTTATTATTGTACCATAACAATCTATGAAACAAATCTATATTAAATCAATAGAGAGAGAGAGGGAGCCCATGGAAAAATGAACAATGATTTCTTAAAGTTTTTATAGAGGAGGAAAATTAGTTCATACCATGTATTGGTGGGCAAATTTAGGGAAGAGTAGAAATACAAGTATGTATAGTGTATATACAAGGTTTAGAAATATACTACACAAGCTTTTGTATTGAACATATTTGTATTTGCATTCTTCCCAAATGGAGCATTAAGAATTCTCCCATTAGAGTGTAAATATGGAGACAATAAGACCCATGGGAGATTTAAGACTGTTTTTATTAGAGAGTAAATATGAATTTTATGAGAGACAATGAAGACCCATGAAATGTTAGAAATGTTTAATAGATATCTAAATCTAGCTACTAATTTATCTAATCAAGTAGTAGTAAAGTAATCATCATTCATCAATATTTAGAGAATTGAAACCAAAATCAGAATTGGAATCCAAATAGTTCTTCCCCAACCTATTTAGTTAGGCTCGGATCGGATTTTAAATTAGAATTGGTTGGAATGAATTTCTCATTCCCAATACAATGGACATTCTCTCATTCCACTAGAAATGAGAATCAAATTCTGATTCCACTCAACCAAATAATTAAAATTTGAATGATCCATTTTGATTTTGATTCTATACTTCAAATCCCACAAACCAAACTGGCCCTTAATTTGGAAAGATTTGTCACGATAAAGAGAAACCTATGGGGCTGAGTCGTACTCGCCTCACCTGGTGGATTGCCTCGAAAGATCCCCGAGTAAACTTGCAGCTGGGCAGAGAAGGTAGGTATACACAACACTTCCATTAATGGGTGGTTAGATTTAGATGGGCCACATATGGGATCACCAAGTCAACTCAACATCTTCAGACTGTGGCCCATCTAGTACACATACATAGATGGTCCAAATCTTGGGACAAGCTCAACATATATTACATCCATGCCTGAGTAAAAAAGAGATATAATTAAACATGGTCCACAGCCAATAAAGTCATCTATATATTTATTGCCCAACCTTTGCACTCTCTTATAAAATTATAATTAACTAATTATTCTTTTATTTTTATTTTCTTAATTTGAGCATCTATATATATATATATATATATTTATATATACATACACAATGTTTAGAGAACCAAAGACAATAAAAAAAGAGAGAGATTTACGGGTCAGAGGTTTGAGGTCAAAATGTGATGATGTAATAATAACAACAGCAATAACATAATATATACATAATAATATTAATTATATACTTGTATTCAATGTATATATTTATATTTTGTTATAATATATATTTTTATTCTAGTTTCAATTTTTATATTAAAATTAAGATCTGAGGCAAAGGATGTTTTTTTTTTGGCAAAAATAATGATGCCAAGACGCCTCTGCAAGTTTGCATATTAGCTAAAATTAAAATGATAAAAAAACTGGCTAGTTTTATAAACCAAAGGCTGGTTTACTCTAGTTGGACTAGCCAGCTGGCCAATTGGTTGGTGATAATGGTTTTAGGGGTATGACCAAATTGATGAGGGCCCATGTCATAGTTTAACCAATCCAATTGGCTGATCTAGTCCAATTTTCTAAACATTGGAAAATGGGACTATGATGAGTTTATGTTGAAATAAAAAATACATAATGGACATTTAGATTGTGGGAGAAAGGGAAAGTGTTCTTACTTTAGTTTGTTTGTTCAGTGGCAAAATAAAAAAGAAAAAAGTCCAATTAAATTTAGAAAGTAGTTGGTTTTATTGCCACTAATTAACAGAAGGGGACATAATAAAAGAGTAAAAATATGAAAACTATTGTTTGCAAGTATTAACTTTTTGTGCTGCTACTAAAATATGGCTTTCTCAAAAATTGTGTGAACCATTTATTAAAAAACACCAATTTTGATGTTTTTCATTTTCAAGACCGATTTTTCATTGTTTGGCTTATATGGCGCCTAATAACGCTGAGGTGTAAGAAAATCGTACAAAATGTTTAAAACAGATTTTGTCTCGTTTTTCAAGACAAAATCGTACAAAACATTTATCTTATAAATGCCATTGATACCAAACAACCTCTTAACTTTTATGACTTGAAATGTAAAGCCAAGGCAAATAATAAATAAGTTTTTATCAATTTTAGTGGATAGATATTTTTAGTAGGTATAGTCCTTCAAAATCCACTGATTGAAGGGTAAGTGGGATGTTTTCACTTGTCTGTTTTGTACTTTGTAATTACAGTCTCAAGGTGCATTTCCATTAGGCATCCAATATGTAACTAGTAGATCCTGACAAATACTTCCCACTTTACCCACCAAATCCACAGATATATTGTCTTATGTTGTGTTTGGTTTTAGGCATCCAATATGTAACTAGTAGATCCTGACAAATACTTCTCACTTTACCCACCAAATCCACAGATATATTGTCTTATGTTGTGTTTGGTTGCAAAGGGAACATAGAAAAACGGAAACAAATTAAAATTGATCTTCCTTATTTTGACCATATAGCAGGCTAAAAGAGAAAAGAGAAAAGAAAAAGAACTGAGGGATAAAAAAACTAATGACCTCTTTCACTTATCTAAAGAAGATAAGAAAGCTAAGAAAAACAGTAAAAAGAAGCAAAATTGGTCCCACACATTTTTCCACGACCCAACATGGAATCTGGGGTGAAGAAATTGTAAAACATGCAATGATAAATGGTCCAACATGCACATTTGTTGAGGCTCAGATATGCTACCCATTAGTTGTTTTCACATCTCTATTCATGAAACATTACAGTGAGAATATCTTTCTTATAAGATGTTTTCAATACACAGTGGTGATGCTCTGTAAATAGAATATGGGAACAATTTGTGAGAGCAGATCCGAGGTGTATTTGTTGTGTGGGCCTTGGAAGAGCAGACCCCCAACTCCACAAACAGTCAGTCAAAGCACCGATACTCATCACTTTGTCATTTGACTAAATTAACCAGTTCCACTACAGCTAAAGCTTTAATGATGACTGAAAAGCTCCCATATTAATTAATTATCCTTTTCAACACTGTTATTCTATATATGATTAAACCATATCTTTGTTTTCTATATTTTCTCTTCCAGTGGGCCGTGGACAAACAAGCAACAATTTCTCTTATAAAAAAAGTAACAATTTCTAGAAAGTGGTTGAAGTGGTCACCTCTCAACCCAACCCAAGTCCAATATTCCAATCTCATGAGTCATGCATGAATGTTTTATTTTTTTTTCCTTGAAAAATCTTTCAACCAACCCCCTCATCAATCAATGAAAGAAACAAAACCTCAAGTCAGAAATCAGAAATGGCCATTGAAGTATAACAATATTAATTAAAATAAAGACTTAAAAAGGTCCTTCTAGATTACTCACCATTCATTATAATAATTAAGAAACTCTTCTTTATTAATTAGTTAATTGATTATTATTATTATTATTATTATTAAATTAAGGAAATTAAAGGTCCTGGACCTCTCTTGGTGGTGGTGGATAGATGGATTGGGATGATACTTTGGATGATAGATTACATTTGACATTTCTATGCACATGCATGTTATCTATTAATTATTATATTATTATCGTAAATTAAAACCCAACTTCTTTTTCTTCTCAAAAATCAAATTATTTATATGAGCAACTTTTAATCTTGTTACACATGTTATGTTACTAGCGAATGTAAACGTAAGAAATAGAATTGTCTCTTGTTCACTTTTTTGGTGGTGTTTGGAACGTATTTTATCAGAAAATAGTATTGCATAGATATGCTGCTTTTTTTTTTCAGAAAAAGTTTTTTTATTGGAATTTGCTATTTCATATTATTGTTTTTACTATCACATAATTACACTGATGTATTTGTAAAACAGCCCATCAGATAAGTGTAAAAGATGAATCGATCCAGTAAAAGTTTTTGGAAGATCATCGGTTATCTTTTGCACTCACCTGGTGTAATGGTTAGAGTGTACGAGGACGACAACGAAGAAGAAGAAGAAGGAAGGGGGAGAGAACAGAGAAGCCAACAAGCTACTGAACAGAAAGTGAGAGAGAAGAAGAAGAAGATGGAGAGGGGAAGAGAGAGAGGGGGAGCAGAAACAATGGTTGTGGATGGTATTGCGAATGAAACGACGACGAACACAAGGAAACCGAGGTAAAAATCCCTACAACCGAGAGATTGCAGTCCTTACCGGTCGGCCATGAAACAGAGCACCGCGATCGGCGGTGAGTGATGTATCAGACCCATAAACTGGTGACTGGGTGTTGCAACAGGAGAGGCTCTCGTACGTAAGCGCCTCTCTGTTCTCGTTCTCGTCGGGTGTTGCAATCCTTGCCAGGTGTTGCAACTGCCTCTCTGTTCGTAAGTCATGTTCTCGTACTCTGTTCTCATCAAAGGAAGAGAGAAGGAGAAGAGAGAGAGTGAGCGAGCAATGTAATAAATACGTCAAAAATTACATCGATTATCGTTGTAATTAAAAGATAAAATGTAATTTTATACCGATTTAATAATTTTTCGATATAAAATTACATGTTTACCAAATGTATGTAAAATCGAACCAGGTGCAAAGTTTATCTCAGGTCGATTTTACACTTCCACCAAACGCAGCCTAAGTGTTTTTTAATACTATATCAGTATATTATTATTAACAATAATAAAAAAAATAAAAAATAATAAAAAAATATGTTATCAAATCACACATTTCCCAACTTCTAAGACTGATCTGAGAAAATGTTTTTCGAAGAATCAATAACATTAGAAATTTTTCATAAACGGATTTTAGACACAGCACAAATGAGACAATATTTACTATAAACATGGCCGAGAATCGATTCATTCTAGTCAAATGGTCATAACCTTTTGATCGTCTGAGCCAGCTGTTAAAAGGGAAAATATTTAGTATCGTGTCACACATGATCCCATCCACATGGCAAAAATAGGTGGGTCTGTGTCGTGTATTAATTAATTATTAAAAAGACAAGAAAAGAAAAAAAAAATTAAAGGAACAAATGGTCGCCATTGTAACTTGTAGAGGTGATTCAGATTTCAGAAAGTAGAAGCTAGAAGCTGGACTTGCTTCTCGAATAAGAATAAGATAAATAATGCATGCATGTGGGTGCTCGGGATTTGTATAATTTTATATCATCTGTTAGAAGAATCAAGAAATGCTGATCGTCTCTTCCTCTTACCCTTTTCTTTTGTACACTTTATATTAACAATGACTCCATTATGTACAGTTTTTCTCATGTAAAGCCAAGATGAGATATAGAGTTATGTACAATTTTTCTCATGTAAAGCCAAGATGAGATATAGAGCTGTCAGTAGGATTGGATTTGGTTCAATCCGATCCAGTATAATGTGAGCCCACTTATAAATTGATTGCACTTCAGCTTAAATGTAATACAAACCAAATTCAATCCATGTAAATGGACTGGATTGGATCTAATCCGAATCGAATGAAATATAAAAAATTAAATAAAAAATAGAATATGTAAAAAATTACAAAAATATATTAAAATGAAGAAAATCTGAAAATTACAAAAAATATACCCTTTTGGTATTGAAATACACTTTTGCAAAAGTACTTTCATAAAAATGTTTTCGTAAAAATACTTTAATAAAAGTACTTTTTGTAAAAGTATTTTTATAGAAGTACTTCCATATAAGTGCTTTTATAAAAGTACTTTCATATAAGTGCCTTTGTAAAGGTACTTTTATAAAAGTACTTTCATAGAAGTGCTTTAATATGCTTTTATAAAAGTATTTTTGTAGTACTTTTATAAAAATACTTTCGTAAAAGTGCTTTCGTAAAAGTTCTTTCATAAAAGTGCTTTTATAAAAGTACATCCATAAAGTGCTTTTATAAAAAGTATTTCTGTAAGATTTCATTTGTAAAAGTGTTTTTGTGTAAAATTACTTTCATAAAAGTACTTTTTTTATAAAACCGCTTCTATAAAAGTGCTTTCATAAAAGTACTTTTATGAAAGTGCTTTCGTAAAAGTATTTTTCTAAAGGTGCTTTTGTAAAAGTACTTTTATAAAAATGATTTTATATCGGCTTCAATTCTAATAGATTCCTAATTGGACAAGGGTTTGGCCTCATGATCGGATTATTGGAAATTTGGTTTAGGTCCAATTTAGACCAATAAGAATATGAACCAATTTATTTTGGATTGGCCCAATCCAATAATTACAACGAACTGTCCAAATCCGAATTGATAAGGTTTGGATCACATTGGATCCAATCCAAAACCAGTCAATTGACACCCCTAATGAGATATTAAGTAAATCTCTCTCTCTCTCTCTCTCTGATTTATTTGTATGATATACAGGTTGTTGTTTAAAATGCAATTTTAAGTATCATTTTAAAATCGACAACCAAGTTGAAAAACAGTCTCAAAATTGAACTAACGAAAATGACCAAAAGTTCACATTAAGTGCTTTTTTACAGCATTTTATTATTGAACTAAAACAATCCATGAAACATCTCTGCATTAAATTAATAAAAAAAGAGAAAAACCTGATACCATAGAAAGGAGCAATGATTTCTTTAGACTTTTATAAGGAAGAAGTTGGTTCACCCTATATACTTTGTGGACAAATTTGGTTTGACATTAGTTTGGGTTCAAGCTGGGGCTCATATTTAGGATTGGCCCTTAATCTAATCCATCTATTCATACATCCATTTTATCATATAACCAAAAGGAATTAAAAGAGATGTAAGTGAAAAAGAGAGATTTAATGGGAAAGGAGAGATGTTAGAATTTAGAAACATTGATTACTAAAGGGTGTGTGTGAGTGTATGTGTATAAGAGAAAGAAATGAAAAGTTAAATCGTCAGTTTTAATTGTTTTTCTAATATATATTGCAGGTGTTGTTTCCCCTTTAAATAATTAAGAATAATTATTAAATGCTAGGATATTTAAATCAAGGCCATGTATTGGGGTCTGATAAATATCCTCCTTAACACAAAGTCCTGTCCGAGAGAGATAATAATAACAAAATTCCAATGTTAATTAATGAAATGCCATGCATTCAACAATTTGTATTGTTTGAGTGGGCTTAACTTGCACCACTGATCTTATCTGTATAGAAGAAGGGCTCTTTGAAAGTTGAAACAAAGAGCCCAATTTAAAATTAGGTAGCCACCATCACTGCTGCTATGAACCAACCAATACACACATGGAGATGAGATTAGTGATTAGGTATTTAGGTGGGCATTGGGCAACACTATTAGACTACACGCAGGTCAATAACCTACGTGGGCTGTGTGGTTAATTAATACAATTTATTATTTATCAATAAATATAATATAGTAATAACTATAACCCGCCAAACAAGTGAGACAGTGAGAATAGGTAAAATTAAAATTGCCCCCTCCCCCACTATTCTTTGTTTTTGAACACCTATTAATAGTTAATACTATTTGTTGTGTTGTGTGTTAAATAAACGTTCAAATAAGTGTAATTTATTAAGTATGTGTTTGGTTTTGTAGGTGTTTATGAATAAATTGTTTATTTGTATTTTTTCATTTTAAATGTTTATTTATATTTTTTTATTTTAAAATGTTTCTTGTTTTTATTATTTGGTTGGACTTCACTTTAAACATTTTTACTCTCTACCTCATATTAATATCCATTAAAGTGTCACATCATCATTTGATTTCAAGAAATACTGGGGTATTGGAATAAACAAAATTTTGAAATTTCCCCAAATATCATATACACAAAGCATTTCAATTTTCTATTATTTAGTTGATAGACGATGAAACCAAATAAGTGTTTCATTTTACTTCATATACAATAAATCTAACGCTTATGTAACGCTAATATAACAACATTTTTTCCATTAAACTGCCACGAAACCAAACACACAACCTAAATATCCTAATCCCCTTATCTAACCAAAACCACTTAACTAGTTTCACTGTTAAGGTAGTAGACATATTTGCAGCAGTAACAACTATGCAATATAATGCTATCCACCCGTCCTATGTCCTTCACATAACATGTGCAGTGATGAATGCAAATGGGCTCCACACTCCAAACCTGTCACACCCATTCCAAAAGTCAACTCAATACCGTTCATCCATTTTATTCCTCCCCTTCCCCCCCCCCTCCCCCCTTTTTTTTTTCATTGGACTATTTTAATTTAATCCACACCCAGTTGTACTTGAATCATGATTAGAAAGTAGACTCGTTGAATTGGGTTGATACATAACTTTAGGGTACTCCTGCAGTCCTGGGTCAGAATAGGCCAGCTGGCTCATTGGGTTTGGGTGGCCTACTCCAGTAGTCCAGTTCAATATATGAATCCATTACCCACTACAGCTAGTCAGCTACTGTGGGATGGATCATCCACCATGTTGTCGCACTACTCCTTCAATTACTACAACAGTTGAGAAGAAAGAAAGCAATGATTCCCGGTGACAATTCATAAATGTAGATTGCTGGATCCATGGTGTTGAACTGCGTGAGACCAGTTTATTAAAATCAAGGATGATATTGGATCACCCAGGACCCATCTCTCTGTATTCATTTATGCACAGCAAAATTCCTGTTTTTCCACTGCTTTTAATTGTTGCTTTGATAATCCATACCTCTACAATTGAATAGAGTCTGAAGATAAAGCTTGACCAACATATAGTTGAAATATTTCACTTTTTTTTTTTTTTTTTTCAATTAGGAGAGCTTTTAACAATTAAGATTAATCCTTGCTGATTCTATGGGATTAGAGGTGATGTGGGCAATTTTGGTTGACCTAATGTACTCTAGGCTACATCAATTGGAGTAGACAAAATGAAGCTTCTCCATGTCCCCCTGTCTATCTGGTCACATGAAGAGTGAAAGATACAAACTTGTCTCTCTCTGTTCTATATATGCCTATATATATTTACCAAGACTGAGGCCTCACCTCATGGATTGTGCATGCCATACTTCCTTTATTAAATATATTACTCATCAAAATATTTGTTGGGTTTTGAGAAGGGGTCAATAAGATTTTGGTTCTCAATGATCAAAATATTTGTATTCTTTTTTTTTTTTTAGATTTATGTGGAATTCAGAAAAATCTTATTTTCCTTTCTTTAAGTGATACTCATCATCTCTTAAGTTATATGTTAAGTAACTTGGTGAAAAACAAACAGAGCCTAAGTCTTACCAACTGGCGAGCCTCCCCGTGAGAAAATAAAAGGGACTAAAATAATCCAAATTTTAATATCTCTCATGTCAAATAATTATACTGATCAGCTCAGGTCTCAGAGGCTTTGAAGGCTTATCACGTGCATAATAGGTCCTCCTATTTAGTTTTCTGTGTCAAATATAATACCCAGCCCAAAGACTTCTGTCATCTAGTGTAGATGTTTTGAATAAAAATATACGTAAAATTGCCCCATCCTAAGACATGTGGTTTGCCCTCTACTGGACAAAACCTTGTCAAATCGTCGGTCTAGCTAATCTCCTCCCTCTTGTTAATTAATGGCGTTAACAATGAAGCTTTCCAAACGAAAAACAATTTCTTTTTTAGATTCAATCATTCAGACACTTCTGGTTTTTAAGATAAAATCCAAAGCTATTAATAGATTATAGATTCCTCATGCTAATTCCTTTTCCTCTTAACAAAAAGAATATCTTTGTGTTTTTTGGGTATATCAAAGAAAGTTTGAAGCTAAATTAGATTATATACACTGCCTATATAAACAAGTAATAATCTCTTCTTTTCTTTTTGAGGGTGGGGGTAGAATAAGCATAGGGTTGATAGGTAGTGATTATTGAAACTAGGACCTGCACTCAAATTTTAATTTCATCGTGAACCATACCTAACCTTCATATCTAGAGCTTGTCTGGCTAAACCTGCCTCAGCCGAGCTAGCTAGGGTGATTGACTCGTTTTAGGCTTGATTTTATTTATATTATTATATATTACAATATTGTGTAATTTATACATTTAGAAATTGGGTATGCCTATATTATTTTACTTTATTACTATTTTTTTCTTCATTTTGATAACTAAGGTATATAGTTGTTAAGGCGACGCCTAAGCGATAAGGCGCCTTAGAGGCTCACCTCACCCAGTCGCCAAGTAGTTTTGTCTACTATGTTACAAAGTACTTGTATATTTTTAATTTTTTGACATTATAATTATAAAATAGATATTATTAAACTAGAATACTCATTTTATGTGTTTATATACTAATTTCTTTTTATTATTTTCTTATTTGTTAGGGTTTAATCAATACAAACATTGCTAAATGTTCTATTGAACCCATGGTTCAAAGTATCGATAGACCTCTGATACGTATCAGTACTTATAACGATACTCCCCTTATTATATATATTGTTAGACAATGTATGCCCTTAGCTCCAATCAGAATGATATACATTATGACATTTAATGTAAATAAATAAAATACATATTTGATTCATGTTATTATGGTGTGTTTCTGTGTAATACCCTTAAACTAGACACATATGAGACTCATATTAGTTTAAAATCTTCACAGCCGTTGGATAGATCTGGGGAGATTTATCCTACCAAGGCCGACACTGATGTGTCGCCAAGTTGGTTGGAGTGGCTTGTTTCAACTGCCAGGGTAAGACCTGAGGTACATGCAGTGTGGGTTTTCTTGAAACCCTGAACTGGACCAAAATTCCAATATTGCCCTGTGATGCGCCTTGGTGACACTAGCAAGTGCACTAGCCGCTCAAGTAATAGAGTAGTGAGTAGAGTATCGTTCCCACGACGACTTATGTAGCAACTACTAGTATTATATAAGCCTGCTCTTATCTGATTAGCCGAATTCTAAATCTAATTCAAATATGAAAATCTAGCTAACAAATTATCTACTAGGAGTTGGCTCAAACACCTTGTATTCAAGTTGAGAGGATAAGCTAAAAATACCCAGAAATGAGTAAGCAATTAGCTCTCTAAATCATTCGAATAGAATTTGATTCAGCCTTGGTTTGGTGAAACCCCAAAGCAATGAACAACCTCTTTCAAGTGCATGTTCATCCTATGCATGAACGATGATTCTTATATCTCTATCAAGAATCTAATCATTCATGCATGCATTAGATCAAACATTTCAAGAGCATCAATTCAGATTGAATGATCACTAACTGAACTGTGCAAGTTATCTCTAATCTTGCATTCAATTCAGTTCTTGAGTAGCAGATCTAAAATTCTAGAGTCTTTCTCAAGCACTCTAGAATTTACAAGAGTCTAGAACAAATCGGCCAATACTGAATGATGAATGTCTGAATTCTCTCTCAAGCAATTCGGACATTACAAATTACAGATCTGAATTTGTAAGATAGCAGTTCAGCTAATCAGTTCTACAATTTATATTCTAATCAAGAAACTCAAAGTTGGATATGATCTATTCGAATGATTCAAGAAAACTAATTACAGAATTGAATTTACAATAATCAAACTTCCATTACAGCAAGAAAGAAAGATAGATGGAGAAATTACATAATCTCTAGCTGAATTCGAACACAAAATATGCAAAAATTAAGTAAGAGTGTGACCTAGATCTCTCAAAAAGCTTCTCCTCCTTCAAACTCACATTCTTCTCTTCTTGGAAAGCTTGGATCTCCTCAGCTCATTCTCTCTTGTGCCTAGCTATCTCTCTTCTCCTCTCCTTGAATTTTGAACCAAGAGACCAAGGAGACTTGAACTTAGTCAATTGAACACCATTCCTCTCCAAGAGACCTCCTTAAATAGGTTTTCAAGGAGTCTAGAAGCTGCCACATCTAGCCTCTCTTGAAGCTTCTAGAATTTGCTACCCTTTTTCTCCTCTTGAACCTTCTATAAAATGCTGCCCCTTTCTCTTGAACTCTCTAGAGGTGCCGCCCCTAGCTCTTCTTGGGCTGCACCTTGGCTGAAATTTGGGTTGTTTATGGCTGCAATTTAGGCTGTTTTTGAGCTGAAATGGGCCTCCTCTTTGTTTAGCCGAATTGACTTTCTTGCTAAGCTCTCTCTTTGGGTTCTCCCAAAGAGTGTAGCATGGGCTGCATGGGCTGAGTGAACCTCTCTTGTTCTCTCGGCTGGGCCATGGTTCTAGCTGGGATAAATTACCTCAAATTTGGCTCTTTTCTTTTTGTTTTATGCCTTCTTTCTCCTTAGTTGGTTTCCCCTTAATTATTTCCTGAAGTTAAGTTGAAATGGGGTGAAAAACAAACCGTCATAAAAATCATGCATAAAATCCTTATAAATTGTATGTAAATTATGCACTTCATCACACTAGAACTTGGAGATAGATGGGCAAAACTGGAATGTTACACTTGACCCCTAGACTCGATTATGATACTACACTATGAAAGAGTGGAAAGATCCATCGAATGGACGCTCGGATAATGTGGAATAGAATGGGCGAATTTCAAAAATTTCTTTCATTCCAACAACTGGGAATCGCATTCCCTATTTTAGAAAACTAATTTTCAAGGATCAATCTTGAATCAAGAACCAAATCAGATCTAAAACAAACAATAGGAGAGAGAAATACCTGATACAAAGAATTAGTATCCCCCAATGAAGGTGTTCATGCCCAGGAAAATCACCAAAGACTGGTCCAACTGAAGATGACGCAGTGTAGGATGGAGCAGAATCGGCAACGTTCTTCACAAGAACTGGGTCCTTCACAAGAACCCACTGGACGACAGGTGAGCATAGCTTCTTTTCAATTCTTTCACAAAGAACTGAAATCAAGAATGCTTCTTGATGACTCCCATGTGAGTGGAGATGAACTACTAATGGCGGCGGCGACAGGAAGGAGGCGGTAGAGAGAAGTTGGCACAGTCTCACTGTATGCTGATTTCTCTCTTCTCTGTTGTATCTGTATCTCAGATGAGTGTGTTGTAAGGCTGCCGCCCCCTCCTCCTTTTATTACCCTAAAGGGATCAGCTCCTAATCCCATTAGGAGATGTTGATCCCCTTAAGTGATAAGGTAGAGACCTTATCTAATCTACAGATCATGAGCAGCCCTCCTAATTTAATTAGGAGTTTCCAATTTTGAATCATATTCAAATCTGGACTCTTATTGAGTGGATAGGGACTTTCCCTTATCCTTTAAGGTTGGTCCACATCTCAGATTTGCCCCATTCAAGCCAATTCTAATTAGCCCAGTTTGAATTGGGCTTTTGGCCCATTAAATGCACGTGCTCACTTAATTCTTCCAAATTGCTGCCCAGTTGGGCTATCTCTGTATGGCGTGGGACCCAAACATTGATCTACACATCAGCCACAAGGGTTTGGCCCAACCTCTGTCACAAGGCTTAGTCGAATTCACTGGAAAGCCTAGTGAATCCCTTGAGCCCATCATATGGACTCTATGGGCCCAACACTTACTCTAAGTGGTCCTTGGGGCAAGCCACCTTGTAACATCTAAGGACTGTAGGCAGATGCAAGATTAGCCCATTAGGTTTAACCCTCAATGGCCTTATACTTAACCTCTTAGCCCATAATGATCAAACACTGCCCGACAAGGGAGGACCTCTCCCACGACTACAAGGTACAGTGTTGCACTCTCCTCTTATATGGACCCCAGGGATTAAAACCTTTTGCAAACAATTTCAGAAACCTATAGTATATATACATATACTATATATTTTGCAAAACAAAATTTCAATGATTGAAATCAATTGCCAATAATTTTGGTTTCCATCAGAGAGAGTGCATGTCCCTGGTCATTACCTTTGTCCGACAAAGGGGTTGATCCTTTCACTATGATCACCTACTCAGATGGGTTTATGAATCATCTCAACATACCTAGGTTTTGACCCCCTCTAAGGGTCTCATTGATTGGCATATCAAAGATGGCCCAATCCGCCACCTAGTGCGGTACCATAATCGAGTCTAGGGGTCAGATGTAACATTCCAATTTTGCCCATTAATTGCCAAGGTCCAGGGCAATACTGGAATTCTGGTCCGGTTCAAGGTCTCAAGGTGGATCCCACACTGCATGTACCTTGGGTCTCACCCTGGTGGCAGAGACAGGCCACCCCAACTGACTTGGCGGTACATCAGTGTCAGCCTTATCAGGATAGGTTTCCCCAGACTGACCCACTGGCTGTGAACGTTCTAAACCAACACAAGTTTCATAAGTGTCTGATTTTAAGGGTATTACGCAGAAACACACCACATGACAAGAATCAAATATGCACTTTATTCATTTACAATAAATGCCATAAGTACATCAAACTGATTGAAGCTAAGGCATACAAAACTGTCTAACACACTAGGTGTCGGATTGGGCTATCTTTGATATGCCAATTAGTAAGATCTTTAGAGGGGGTTAAAACCTGGGTATGTTGGGACAATCTGAGAATTCATTTGAGTGGGTGATTATAGTGACAGGATCATCCTTTTGTCAGACAAAGTGAATCATCGGGGATGCATTCTCTCTGATGGAAACCTAAATTGCCGACAGTTGATTTCAACTATTGAAGTTTGTTTTGCAAAATATATTTATATAGAGATATACATACATATATATATATATATATATATATATATATATATATATATATATATATATTATGGTTTCAAAATGTTTGCAAAAGGTTTTAATTCCCAGGATCAATGTGAGTAGAGAGTGCAGAACTGTACCTTGCAGCCGAGGGAGAGGTCCTCTCTTGTCGGATAGTGTTTGATCATTATGGGCTGAGAGGTTAAGTGTAAGACCATTGAGGGTAATACCTGATGGGCTAATCTTGCATCTGCCCACAATCCTTAGGTTTTTATAAGGTGGCTTGACCCAAGGACCATTTAGTGTAAATGTTGGGCCCATTAAAAGCCCATGGTGATGGACTCAGGGGTTCACTGTTTCCTACAGTGAATTTGCCCAGGCCTTGTAATAGAGATTGGGCTGAACACATGTGGTTGATGTGTAGATCATTGTTTGGGTCCCACACCATACAAGGATAGCCAACTGGGCAGCTGTTGGGAGGTTAAGTGAGCACATAGACTTAATGGGCTTAAAGCCCAATTCGAACTGGTTTAATAGATTAATTAAAAGGGGGTTGTTCTGGGATTTAGATCACCAGATAGGATAAGGGATTATCCCTATCCACTTAGAGAGTTCAGATCCAAATAAAGATTTGGATCAAGAAACTCCTAATTTGATTAGGAAGGCTGATCTTCATGTGCAGATAAGATAAGGAGTTATCCTTATCTCTTAAAGCGAGTTCAGATCCAAATACAATATTTGGATTAGGAAACTCCTAATGGGATTAGGAGATGCTTTCTTTAAAGGCTATAAATAGAGGAGCAGGGAGAACTTCCAAGATACAATAATCAGTTCGTAGATTACAAAGAGAGAAGAATTTGCAGTTTGACTGTTCTTTCCTGCTCTTGCCGCCCTTGTTAGTTTGATCTTCACCTGTGGGAGTGATCAAGAAAGGTTCTTGATATTACCTTTTGGTAGAAAATGTAATCTGAAGTCGTGCTCACCAGCCCTCCATCACATTTTTGCTGAAGAGCCATCCTGCTGATTCTGCTCCACCTCACACTGTCATCTTCAGTGGGAGCAATCTTTGGTTTTCTCCTTGGGCGTGAACATCTTCGTTGGGAGTTATTGTTACTCCGTATCGGGTATATCCCTCTCCTACATTTTGGTTTCAGATCTGGTCCGGTTTGGTTTCGTCCAACCTTCCTGCAAGGTTCGGCCATTCATATGATGGATCTCTCATCCCTTCATATATTATTTAAAAAAATGGGTTTTCGAAAACACCTGTAAACATGTGCATTGGGATGCCAAAGATATAATACAATACACCCAATACATGGCATATCGTATCAAAGTTTTGATCTTTGATTGAATCCTCAAAGATTTCAAAACATGAACCAATAAGCAAGGGAAGAACTTAAAATTTTGTCTAATCAACACATTTTCTTCTTACAGATCTTCTTCTTCCACCTTTTCTTTTCTTCTTTTCCTATAACAAAAGTAAGGTTTCAGCCTCTATATTTTTTGAATTTTCTTTCCTTTGTTCATTTTTTTCTCATAAAATGTTGATTTTCTAAACTTAAAACATAAAATTTACATGTCTCTTATGAAAATTATGGATAATTATTAAGGAAAGATGGTTATGGAACCTAGGGAACTACCCTAGGATATATGGTTTTATTTAAACCTAGGTGCCCCCTAGGCGACTAAGCGACAAGGCACCCCTTACCACCTCACCTTGCCTTGGTGCCTTAAAAACTATGCTTAGGTAGTAAACTTTGGATAACGAGAACTATGTTTGGGCAAATATAGGCCCAACTCATTTTAGCCGACCCAAGCCATATATAAGAAAAATGAAGGTTTGTTTAAGATAGGGCTAGGGCTAGGGTTAGGGTTGGAAAACACCAACAATAAATAGCGCCAAGTTGGGTTAACGTTAGAGTTGATAAATTAGGCAAAACAGTTTGACTTAAATCCAATGTGTTATATTTCAAACTGTATATTTTATGTGTTGATTTATGTCTGTAAATAGTGGAGGAGAGAGAATGATGAAAAAGGGCATTTTCTTTGTAAAGTATTAGTGATATGATATTTATGTATAGTTTGCATATGGTGTGTTTGCAAGAAGCATAAAGTTTATACAAACGGGGACCCATGCGATGCATGGTAATTGTTAAGTGAAAGCTAAATAATATAAATACATAAGTATGTAATTGTTTTACATTTTTAAAATTAGAAATAATTAATAATTATTTTTTCTTTATAAACCACTTTCAATATTTTTTACAATAAAAAATAACAATAACAGATTTCAGCTAGGGTTACTTATCAAATTGATGAAACCGACCAACCATACCAACTCCACTCAAGTTGGTTGATTATCTAGTATTTGTGGCCGACCTTGGTTCAACACCTTCCCAACCTTACTAGTTGGATCAGTTTTGCTTTGGCCACTTGTAAACCAACCAAAATCAAATGACCCGACCATAGAATTTAAACTTAAAAATTTTAAATTTAAAAATTAAGTTTAAATTAAAAAATATATTAATATTTTATATTTTAAATATAATTCTTTAATACAGAAAAGTGGAAAATTTCCCATATTTCTTAGTCTAAATATTTTATATCATAAATTTAATTTAGAAACTTATTTTTAATAATTTCACTATATTTTTTAATTTAAACTTAATTTTTAAATTTAATTTTTTAAGTTTAAATCTTTTGAATTGACCGAGACACCAAAATTCGACCTAAACTGATACAACCTGAGTTGGTCGGTTTTCACTAATGGTCAGTTGGTTTCGGGTGATCAACTTCCCAACCTAACCAAGTCGATTTGGTTGGCCAAACAACCTACAACCGAATTGAACCAACTAGTGAACACTCTTAATTTCAACTAAATTAATACTTTAATCTCTAATAAATAATAATAGTTTAATCTCCAATAATTATTAAAAATTTATAGCAAAAATACAAAATTAAGGAAAATATATTGATAATAAAAATACAATAAATATTAAAAAATATATTAAATTAATCAATAAATAGTGTAATATAAAATAATATTTTAATCTCTAATAATTATTAAACAATAAATTATAACAAAAATACAATAAATACAATAAGTACAATAAAGTAAATTTAAAAATTTAAATAACAGTAGTTTAATCTCCAATAATTATTGAAAGTTTTTTGTTAAATAAAAAACAAAAATAGATTTATATAAAATTATTAAAAACATATTTATCACAATAAATAATAAATAATTACTGAAATGTAATAAATATTAATTTTAGTATATATAAAAATAAAATAAATCTAGATTAATATTTAAAATTATTATTAATACATATTATTTTTTGAAAGCTATTTTCTACAATTATTAATTTATATAAGTGAAATTAGTTATTTACAGTATTATTCCGTTATTTAAATAATATCATTATTTAAATTTTAAAATATTAATTATTTATCAAATTTAATAATCCTTAAAATTATAATTTATACTAATATTACAAAATTTATTTATTATTTTTTGCAAAATATTAAATTATTATTAATTTGGATATGATGTTGTAATTATTTTTCTATTTTTAAGAATTTTTTAAATTTGTTACATAATTTCGTTATTTTAACTATTCGAAACTTAGTTGTATTAAATATTATGTTATTTATTATAAATTTTGTTCTATAATTATTTAGCTATTTTTAGTATTTTTATCTGTGATATTTAGTTATTTAAATATTTAAATATTATTTCATTTTTTATGTTAGATTTTTACTATTTGAATAACATTTGAATTGAATAACTAGAAAATCATAATTTATATTGTTTGTACATAATTTCACAATGAATTTTGTAAAAATACAAAGTTATTAATAATATGAATATTATTAAATCTATAATAATGATTTTTTGTGTTTTTAATAAATATTTTAAAATTATTATATAGTTTTGTTAGAATATTTAAATATTGTTTTATTTTTTTAATTTAAATTTTCTTTAGATAGATATAGATAAAAAGTGGGGAAGAAGAGATAAATAGGAATTAGAGATACCTTAGGAGAGACACTCTCTACTAAATTAGAGATAATTTAGGAGATAATTTATGGGGAAGGAGAGCACAAATTGAGCACCTTAGGAGAGAAGCTCATGCTTCCTCCTGGGAACATGAGAGAGAGAGAGAGAGAGAGAGAGAGAGAGAGAGAGAGAGAGAGAGAGAGAGAGAGATTTTATATAATTTTTTGTGAGGAAGGAGAGCATGTAATTGATTTTTTTTAAAAAATGACATGGAATAAAAAATTTAAAAAATCAAAAAAGGAGAAAATTCCTAGACTTCCTTCTTTTAATATGTACTAGCGGGGATCTAAATAATAGAAAGAGTCATTTACTAAAATACCCTTTATAGTTTCATGGATTTACTAAAATCTACCCCATAGTTAGCATTTTACTAAAACACCACATATAATTTGCAATGGATTTAATCAATCTTCCATTATATGACAGTGGAAAATGACAATGTTGACCCTAATGTTCATTTAAATAAAATTAACCAATAGAAAATAAAAAAATGCCATTTTTGCCCTTAATAAGACATGTAACCACTCTATTGGCTATATTTGGTCAATTTTGTTTTTTGTACAAAAAAGTGTTAAGGGTATTTTTGGAATAAAAAATTATGGGCCTAATGGAAAAAGAAACACTCCTTAATGATAGGTTAATTATGTAAAAAAGTTATAAAATATATGGGATATTTTAGTAAAATGAAAACTATAAGATAGGTTTAAGTAAATGATGCGTTTAAATTACACTAGCAAATGCACTAGCCGATCAAATAATATACTAATGAATAGAGTATCGTTCCCATAGGGATTAATCCAACAACTACTAGTACTGAATCAACCTTTTGTTATCTGACAATCTGAAAGGTTAAACAAGGAAAAACGTAACTCCTAATTAGCTAATTATCCTAAGTATTCTTGGATCAAACCGCCTTAAGTAATGAGAGGAAATGCTTCACGAAAATACTAGCAGAACCGGTTCAACGATTACACCATTAAGCTAACCAACCAAAGTTGAATGCAATCATGGGTTGACTAATTCCTAATTGTATGAGCAGCCTCTTTCGAGCATAGCCCACTCTATCTATGAGCAACAACTCTTATATTTCTATCAAGAATTTAATCGCCATATATGCATTAAGGACAAAGAATTTGAAGGAAATCAATTCTTTCTGAATGAATGCCAAACAATCATGCATATTATCTCAAAGATACATTCAATCCATTTTCTTAATCAGTTGATCTGATTACCTAAACCCTTTCTCAAGCAATTCAAGTAATCCAAGAAACAAGAATAATTTGGCCAAAATTACTCTAAAATTCGAAAACCCTAATCAAGAAATCCCAAGACTGAACCACTATCAATCAGATCAGCTTAAAATATTAATTACAAATCTGAATTAACATCCATCATGGTTCTTATAATAGATAGAAAGAAAGATTCAACAAAGAAAAACCCTAATTGAATCTAGGTTATCGAATTCGCAGAATAAAAGAAGGAGACAACTTAGGAATTCTGCATCAATCTTCGATCTCCCCTCCAATTTGCCTTCAGCAGCCTTGTGATCCTTCTCCTAGCACTTCTCCTCTTCGTTCTTGGGTCAAGGGGTCAAACCCTAATTTCCTCTCTTTTTTTTTTTATACTTTTCTTTTCAGCCTTTTGTTTAGAGTCCTCCTCCTTTTTCAATTCTCCTAAAGTCAGCAGCCTTTTGGAGCCTCCCATAGGGCTGTGGTTGGGCCTCTCTCCTTGGTGGGCCGAAGGTCTCCCCTTGCCGCTGAAAGAATGGTAGGATCCATCTAATGGATGCCAAGAAAGGTGCGGAATGGGGGGCGAATTTCAAAAAAATTTCCTACCTTCTTCCAACTGGGAATCATATTCCCTAAATTTAGAATACATTATTCAAGGATCCTACTTGAACCATAAACAAACCAGATCTGAACCAAAAGGAAATAGGAAGGATTATACCTGATCCAGAGAAATAATACCTCCCAAAGTTGGTGTTCATGCCCAAAGAAGTGACCAAGATCCGCTCCTGCTGAAGATGACATAGCTGTGGATGGAACGGAATCAGCAGGGTGCGTCCTACACACTGGATTCTTCACAAGAACCCTCTGGAAACCAGGAACACCGAATCATAGTGTCTTTCTTGCAAGACTATTGTCAAGAACTGCTTTCTTGACTTCCTGTTGCTGCAAAGATCCAATCTTCCAACAGGTAGTGGCGGCGGCTGAAGGAGGAGAAGTCCAGGGACGAAGAGGGTAGAATTATCTCTTCTCTCTAGAGTCTATGAGAGATCAAATCTCAGATTGCAGGATGTGTTTCTGGCTTACTCAATCCCCCTAGCTCAAAATCTGATATTTCTGCTAGGGTTTTCTCCTCTTTCTTCTTGATTAAGAAACCTTCCAATATTTTGGGAGTTATCCCAATCCAAATCAGTATTTGGATAGAGGTTAATCTTAATCCTATCTGCAGATTAAGTTAGTTAATTCCTGATCTTATCAGAAGGTTACCAGATTCAAATCTAATTTGAATTTGGTCTCTTAGAGTGGATAAGGTCAAAGACCCAATCCTTTTACTAACACTAATCTCAGATTTGCCCTATTAACTGGTGATCATATCAGCCCAGTTCGAAATGGGCTTTTGGCCCATTAAGTGTTCAATGTTTAACAAGTTTCCAAATTGGAAAGTTACACTTGACCCCTAGACTCGATTATTACACATCACTAGGTGCCAGATCGAGCTGTCTTTGATGTGTCAATCAGTGAGATCCTTAGTGGGGGTCAAAACCTGGACATGTTGGAACAGTCTGAGAATTCATCTGAGTGAGTGGTCATAGTGACAGGATCAGCCCCTTTGTCGGACAATGGTAATGATCGGGAATGCACTCTCTCTGATGGAAACCAAACTGTCGGCAGTTGATTTCAATCGTTGGAATTTTGTTTTGCAAAAATAAATATATGTATATGTACGGTTTCAAAAGATTTGCAAAAGGTTTTAATTCCCGGGATCCATGTGAGTAGAGAGTGCGGCACTGTTCCTTGCAGCCGAGAGAGAGGTGTTCTCTTGTCGGGCAGTGCTTGATCATTAAGGGCTGAGAGGTTAAGTGTAAGACCATTTAGGATAATACCTGATGGGCTAATCTTGCACTTGCCCATAGTCCCTGGGTTTTTATAAGATGGCTTGGCCCAAGGACCACTTAATGTAAGTGTTGGGCCCTTAGGGTCCATGTGATTGGCTCAAGGGGGTCACTGAGTCTTTCAGTGAATTCGGCTGGGCCTTGTAATAAAGGCTGGGCCGAACCCATGTGGCTGGTGTGTAGATCAATGCTTGGGTCCCACTCCAAGGTCTAGGGCAATACTGGAAATCTGGTCCGGTTCAAAGGTTCAAGAAATCCCATACTGCATGTGCCTTGGGTCTTACCCTGATGGCCGAAACAAGCCATCGCAACACTTGGTGGCACATCAGTATCAGCCTTGGTAGGATAAATCTCCCCAGACTTATCTAATGGCTGTGAACATTTAAAACTAACACAAGTTTCTATAAGTGTCCAGTTTTAGGGTCTTACACAGAATTATACCAAACAACATGAATCAAACATGCACTTTAATTTATTTCCACTAAATAACAAAAGTACATCAAATCCGATTGAAGCTAAGGGCATACAAGACTGTCTAACAGCTCCCACTTGCACATAGGTCCAACCTGGTACAAGTCGGAGTCCCATACTTTCCACTTGTTTCTCAAACACCTTCTGTGTTAGTGGCTTAGTCAATGGGTCTGCCACATTATCCGCTGATGCTACCTTCTGAATTAGGACATCCCCTCTACCAATGATCTCCCGCAGTAAATGGTACTTCCTCTCGATGTGCTTTGACTTTGAGTGAGCCCAAGGCTCTTTAGTCTGGGCGATTGCTCCATTGTTGTCACACAACAATGGGATGAGTGATGTGCTGGACGGAATCACTCCCAATTCGTGTATGAGATTCTTCATCCACACGACTTCCTTGGCAGCTTCACTTGCAATGTACTCGGCCTCAGTTGTGGAGTCTACAGTGGACCCCTGTTTGCTGCTTTTCCAGCAAACAACACACGATCCTATCATGAAAACATACCCAGATGTAGACTATCATCTGGATCCGACTGGAAATCGTCATTGGTATACCCAGAACTTGTAGTGAACTACCATCGAATACCAGACAAAACTCTTTTGTCCTTCAAAGGTATTTAAGTATGTTTTTCACAGCAGTCCAAAGCTCATGCCCTAGGTTAGCCTGGAATCTGCTTACCACACTCACCGCCTAAGCTATGTCCGGGCGAGTGCACAGCATGGCATACATGATGCTCCCTACGACTGAGGCATAGGGAACGTCTCTCATGCCCTCAATCTCCTCAGAAGTCTTGGGAGACATCTTTTTGGAGAGAGTTACTCCATGTCGAAGACCCAGTATGTATGAAACTTCTTCAAGATCTTTCATGGAGAACTGCTGTGACATCCATACCTTGACCGAAGTCAACAATCCTACATCATTCCCAATGAGTAGGATATCATCCACGTACATTACTAAAAAAGTAATATTATCCCCATTGGACTTCCTGTAAACATAGGGTTCATCCGGATTCTGCTCAAAGTCAAACGTTTTGACGGCAGAATCAAAACGGATGTTCCAACTCCTAGAAGCATGCTTAAGTCCATATATGGACCTATTGAGTTTACATACCATGTGTTCCTGACCAGCAGCAATGAATCCATGTGGCTGCTGCATGTAGATATCTTCACTAAGATCTCCATTCAGGAATGTGGTTTTGACATCCATTTGCCAAATCTCGTAGTTATGGTATGCTGCTACAGCTAGCAGGATCCTAATGGATTTAGGCATGGCCACAGGTGAAAATGTTTCCTCATAATCGATGCCTTCTTTCTGAGTATACACTTTCGCCACCAAGTGAGCTTTGTAGGTCTCAATCTTGCCATCGGGGCCCTTATTCCTCTTGTAGATCCATTTGCAACCAATTGCTTTTACCTCGGAGGGCGGATCCACTAGAGTCCAGACTTCATTGGTCTCCATTGAGTCCATCTCAACTCTCATGGCCTCCACCCACTTCTAGGAATCTATGTCTAACATAGCTTCCGCGTAAGTCACGGGATCCTCTTCACTAGTCAAAGCTTCCACCAGGTAGGTATCCTAGTCATAACCATATCGGACTGGTGGTCTGGATACTCGGGTGGACCTTCTAGGTTGGTCACTACCTGGAACTTGTGGGACATCTCCTACTGCTCCTGAGCTCTCATCATCAAGAACTATTTCCTGACGGTGAGTGTCCATGATGTATTCAGATTCTAAGAATTGGGCGTTTCGACTCCAGAACACTTTCTGCTCACTTGGGTCATAGAATAGATAACCCAATGAATCCTTTGGGTAGCCTATAAATAGGCAACGGTTGGTTTTGGATTCCAACTTGTCCACACTTGTTCTTATAACGTGTGCAGGACAACCCCAAATCTTCAAGTGTCTTACACTTGGCTTCCTTCCGGTCCATAGTTCATATGGAGTTTTCGGAACTAATTTGGTTGGAACCTGATTCAGTATGTAGATAACAGTCTCTAATGCATATCCCCAAAAGGATGTGGGTAATTCTGAGCGTACGAGAAATGACCGGACCATGTCCAACAAGGTCCTATTCCTCCTCTCTGAAACACCGTTGAGTTGTGGTGTAGCAGGAGGAGCTAGTTGTGACACTATCCCATTGTCCTTTAAGAAGTCCCTGAATTCGTCAGAGAGATACTCGCCTCCTCGATCCGATCGAAGGGCCTTAACTTCTCTCCCTAACTGTTTCTTGACTTCCTGTCTGAACTCTCTGAACTTTTCAAAGGATTCAGATTTGTGCCTCATTAGGTACACGTAACCATATCGTGAAAAATCATCTGTTAAGGTGATGAAATACACGTGTTGATTCCGTGTCCTAACACTCAGGGGACCACATACATTAGTATGTATTAGGTCAAGTGTGCCTCCAGATCTTTCAGGCTTACCGTCAAATGGCCGCTTAGTCATCTTACCATGAAGGCAAGGCTCACAAGTGGGAAGATTTTCTACGGTTAGAAAATCCAAAGGACCATCCTTTACCAGTCTTGTGATTCGGTCAATACCGATATGACCAAGTTGGTAATGCCAGAGGCACGTGGGATTAATTGTATCACGATTCCTTTTCTTGGGATTTTCGACCGACGTAGTTTTGGTTAGGTTAGTTTCTAGAGAAGGATGTAGAACATAGAGACCATTCTCCAGTTCCCCGCATGCGATGAATTTGTTATTCCATTTAACAGTAATCATATTACTAAAATAAATAGTATATCCATCAGCACACAGTTTAGAAACAGAAATTAAACTTATTCTCAAGTTCTGTACATAAAGACAATCTTTAAGTACAAGGACTCTTTCTTAAAAACTAATTCTACGGTTCCTATCGCCGCAGCTGCAACACTTGCAGTCATTCCCAAGAATAGTGTAACCTCGCCATCACTCAATCTTCTGCTAACCTTGAACCCCTGCAGTGAGTTACACGCATGAGTTGAAGCCCCGGAGTCAACACACCAGGACATAGAAGTAACTAACATATTAGTTTCTATGACACAAGTTCTGATGTTACCTTTCTTAGATTCCAGGTAGGCAGGACAATTCCTCTTCCAGTGGCCGGTCTGTTTGCAGAAGTGACAGACATTCGATGCCTTATTCTTCTTCTGCTTCTTGGGTTTGGCAGCTTTTTTCTATGGCTTCTTTGCCTTTCTCTTTTTCTTGCCCGATTTGTTAGTTTTAGCAAGCATAACCATAAGCTCATCCTTCTTTAAAAGATCCTCGGCCCTCTACAACATATTGCTGAGTTCCTGGACGTTGACATTCAACTTATTCATATTGTAGTTCATTGTGAATGCATTGAAGGAAGAGGGCAAAGAATTCGGAATGGCATCCACTTGCGTGCCAAGATCTAGCTCGGATCCAAGAGCTTCAAGTTCATTAATGTATCCCATCATCCGAAGACAGTGGTCATGAACATTCTGCCCCTTGGACATCTGCGCGGTCATGAACAATTTCAGGACCTTTTGTCGAGTAGAACGGTTCTGTTCTTCATACATTGTTCTTAGACTATCCAATATGTCCTTGGCTTGTTCGATCTGATCGAACCACCTCTGTATTGAGTTGTTTAATGAGGCAATGACAAAGCAGCGGGCTAGGGAGTTCTTATCCTCCCAATCTTGGTAGTCCCTCCTACGGGCCTCAGAAGCCCTATCACCCAGACGTTCCGGGGCAGGATTTTTCACCACCTTATCTAACTTTTTAGAAGTTAGGACCAGCATAAGATTTCTGTACTAGTTGGCATAGTTTGGTCCCTTAAGCTTGTTATCATCTAGAAGCTTTGCAAATTGACCGTTTGCCATTTTCTGATAAAACAGCGAAAACGTTAATCCACGACCTTAATTTGATTCATGTTAGTTACATAGATATGGCTTTTAATCTATGTTCCATTCCCATTTATTCATCTCTGAGATTTCCCTCCCTTCTCAGTGACAAAGACGACTAAATGTCTCTGGAAATGTGGGAAATCACATAAGGTGCGTGAATCCAACTGTTTCAGCTGCATAATCCCACCACCTTTCTGTGACGGATCATATCCACCCATCAGATGAGTTTCCCTTTGGCCTCTGTCAGACAAGGTTCGGAGCCGTTTTCAGGTAAACCTTTCTCTCCAGTGAGTGCACACCCATCATATTTAGGTTATGCCAAGGTACTGTGAGAGAGTTCCCATTTTCTGGTGAAGCCCCTCCCACATCGGTCTATGACGCCCCTATCATCTAATGAAACACTCTAACAGATCCAACAGCAAATGGATAGCCCAATTTTATGGTGCGTTTCCTCATTACTAATGGACCCATCATTGTGCTAATGACGGAAGGCCTTTAGAGAGTCCATCAAATGGATCTCCCTATCACACGCACTCATATTTCTCTGAATCAAGTATAATCCTTCTTGTTTCCTTTTGGTTCAGATTTGGTTTGTTTATGGTTCAAATAGGATCCTTGAATAATGTTTTCTAAATTTAGGGAATATGATTCCCAGTTGGAATCCATTAGATGGATTCTACCATTCTTTCAATGGTATCAAAGCCACAGGTTCGAATCTTGAACCAAAAGAATATCATATCTGACCCTGCGCAGATGAACAGAAAATGTTCTGCCAAGATCTGCGCAGATTGCTTTCTTTTTTTTCAAGAAATGGTTTCTTGTTAAGGGCGTTTTATCTGAAATTAATTTTGTTAAATCCAAAAAATTTATTTAGAATTGTTCTTTATTTTTTTTTTATTTAATGGACTGTTCGAACCTGGAGATCACAGTGCAATTTTGGCGCAGATATTCTGCGCACCCTTTTTTCTTCCTTTTATTATTATTCGGTCTGTAAATATTTTTTTTTATTTTTCTAGACTGAATGTATAAGATTTGATCAAAAATGTAATTAATTAATAGAAATAGGATTTCTATTTTTTATTTATTTTCTTGATTAAAGAAGAAGGAAGAAGATGGCAGTGCTGGAGATTTGCAAATCAAGAAATCAAATACCGCGATTTACAGTTTATGAAACTGTAACTTTTGTGATTAACCTCTGTTTTGCATGTGGTACGAACAGTCCATATTATTTATTTGTGATTGTCTAAAATCAAAAATTATTAATTTCAGATCTCTCTTGAATTAATTCTTGAATTGAAAATCAGTTTTGGACCTTTTCGGACTAGATTGGACCAAAATTGTTTGGACCGAATCTGAGATTCAAAGGGGGCTGTTTTCAGTCCATATTTCTCACACTGAGTATTCCAAATCTGATGTTCAATTACAGGGATTAATTCAGCCCACCTGTAAAGCCCAGCTTTAAAGGTTAAAACTGCAAAAGCCCATTGTTGTGAGAAAAGTTGTATGGGCCGAACTGCTAACGACAATTTAGCCCATACACCTATAAACATTAATTGTTAATGCTTTAAGTTTTAAATGGCTCATTCGATGGGCTTTATAATAGTTAATTGATTGGATCAATTCTTCCTTTACATGTGATGTTTGGATGTATGATGTGTTGCGACCATGGGCCATAAGCACTTGGCCCATGCTAAGTCGTTAGTGGCTCTTGCGCACACCATGGCTGAATGCACATCATTGCCATGGTGTCCCTTAAGGTCATTGGATGACCCCTCTCTACTTTGTGGGCCCCATAACCCTGAAAAGGGATGCGTACGGAACCCCTAGCCAATTGAGGCCCACCAGAAATCTGGCTTTATGAAAGCTAGTGGGAGCCACTTTGGTTTGACCTAAATTACCTTCTTGGTGTTGTATGTGGACGATATCCTACTCATTGGGAATGATGTAGGAATGTTGACTTTAGTCAAAGTGTGGCTTTCTCAACAATTCTCCATGAAAGATCTTGGAGAAACTTCCTATATACTTGATCTTTGACTCTATAGAGATAGATCAAAGCGGATAATTGGATTGTCCTAGGCTGCTTACATTGACAAAGTTGTCAAAAGGTACAGCATGGAGAACTCCAAAAAATGAAATGTTCCTTTCAGGCACGGAGTCACTCTCTCTAAGAAGATGTTTCCCAAGACTTCTGAGGAGATCGAGGACATGAAAGACGTTCCCTATGCCTCAGCCTTAGGGAGCATCATGTATGTCATGTTGTGCACTCACACTGGCATTGCTCAGGCGATGAGTGTCGTAAGCAGGTTCCAGGCCAACCTAGGGTAGGAGCATTGGATTGTTGTGAAGAACATACTCAATACCTACGAAGGACAAAATATTTATGTCTGGTATTCGATGGTAATTCACTATAAATTCTGGGGTATACTGATGCCAATTTCTAGTTGGATCCAGATGATAGAATGCCTACATCTGGGTATGTTCTCACGATAGGATCGTGTGTTGTTTGCTAGAAAAGTAGCAAACAGGGGTCCACAGCAGATTCCGCAACTGAGGCCGAGTACATTGCCACAAATGAAGCTGCCAAGGAAGCCGTGTAGATGAAAAAGTCCATTCACGAATTAGGAGTGATTCCATCCAACACATCACCCATCCCATTGTTGTGTGACAACAATGGAGTGATCGCTCAAGCTAAGGAGCCTCGAGCCCACTCGAAGTCGAAGCACATCGAGAGGAAGTACCATGTACTGCGGAAGATTGCTGGAAGAGGGAACGTCCTAATTCAGAGGGTAGCTTCAGTGGATAATGTGGCAGACCCATTGACTAAGCCACTCACACAGAAAGTGTTTGAGAAACATGTGGAAAGCATGGGACTCTGGCTTGTACCAGATGTACTTTTGACAGTTAATGTAAATGAATAAAATGCATGTTTGATTCATGTTGTGTGGTATGTTTCTATGTAAGACAATTAAACTGGACACTTAATGAGACTCGTGTTAGTTTAGAACATTCACAGCCGTTGGATAAGTCTGGGGAGATTTTTCCTACCAAGGCTGACACTGGTGTGCTGCCATGTGTTGGGGTAGCCTGTCTCAGCTGCCAGGGGAAACCCAAAGCACATGCAATGTAGGATTAATTGAATCTTTGAATCGGACTAGAATTCTAGTATTGCCCTGGTCCTTGGTGATTGATGGGCAAAACTGGAAAGTTATACCTGACCCCTAGGCTAGATTATGATACTGCACTATGTGTCGGATTGGGTTGTCTTCGACATGCCAATCAGGGAGATCCTTAGCGGGGGTCAAAACATGGGTATGTTGGGACAGTTTGAGAATTCATCTGAGTGGGTGATCATAATGACAGGATCAGCCCCTTTGTCGAACAAAGGCAATGATCAGGGATGCACTCTCTCTATTGGAAACCAAACTGCCAGCAATTAATTTCAATCGTTGGAATTTTATTTTGAAAAAATTATATATATGATATATGGATATGTACGGTTTCAAAATGTTTCCAAATGGTTTTAAATCTGGGGATCCATGTGAGCAGAGAGTGCAACACTGTTCCTTCCAGCCGAGGGAGAGGTCCTCTCTCGTCGGGCTGAAGGGATGAGAGATCCATCGTATGGACGCCAAAATCTTGCGGAATAAGGTGGGCGAATTTCAAAAAAAATTTCTCTCCCTTCAACTGGGAATCGCATTCCCTACTTAGAAAAACATATTTTCAATGATCAATCATGAACCATAAACTGAACTAGATCTAAACAAAAATAGTAGGAGAGGATTATACCTAATACAGAGAAATATTATCTCTCAATGGAGCTGTTCACACCCAAGGAAGGATCCAAAGACTGCTCCCACTGAAGATGGTGCAGTGTAGGGTGGAGCAGAATCAGTAGTGTTCTCTCCAAGAACATAATCCTTCACAAGAAGTAGCAGAATGGCACGTGAGCATAGCTTCCTATCATTCCCATCACAAGGAACTGATATCAAGATCGAATCCTGATTTCTCCCACTGAACTAGAGATCGAACTGACAGGGTAGGCGGCAACAAGAAGGAGGCGGCAAGAAAGAATTTCAAAGGGTTGCTTAATCCTTCCTTCTGTGATAAGGATAAACCCTTATCTTATCTGCATATTAGATCTGCCTTCTCCTAATCTCATTAGAAGGTTTCCATATCTGAATCAGGACTCTCTGAGTGGATTGGATTAAGATCCTATATTATCTACTAATCCATCGCAGAATTAGCCCCATATTTAACTAATTAAATCAGCCCAGTTCAAAATGGGCTTTAGCCCCATTAAGATTATGTGCTCACTTAGCCTTCCTAACTGCTGCCCAGTTGGGCTTCCTTGTATAGCGTGGGACCCAAACATTGATCTGCACATCAGCCACATGTGTTCAGCCCAGCCATTGTTACAAGGCTGGGCCGAATACACTGTTATGGACAATGCACCCCCTAAAACCCATCATATGGGCTCTATGGGCCCAACACTAACCCTAAGTGGTCCTTGGGCCAAGCCACCTTGTAACACCCAGGGACTGTAGGTAGATGCAAGATTAGCCCATCAGGTATTACCCTCTATGTTCTTACACTCAACCTCTCAGCCCAAAATGATCAAACACTGCCCGACAGGAGAGGACCTCTCCCTCAGCTGCAAGGAACAATGTTGCACTCTCTGTTTATATGGATCCCGTGAACTAAAACCTTTTGTAAGCATTTTGAAACCATAACATATATATATATATATATATATATACTTTTTTATATTTTGCAAAATCAAATCTCACCCACTCAGATGAATTCTCAGACAGTCCCAACATACTCAGGTTTTGACCCTCGCTAAGGATCTCACTAATTGGTACATCAAAAATAGTCCAATCCAACACCTAGTGCAGTATCATAATCGAGTCTAGGGGTCGGGTTTAACTTTCCAGTTTTGCCCATTAATCTCCAAGGTCCAGGGCAATACTGGAAATCTGGTCCGGTTCAAAGATTCAATTAATCCTACACTGCATGTGCCTAGGGTCTCACCCTTGCGGCTGAGACAGGCTACCCCAACCAACTTGGTGGAACATCTGTGTCAGCTTTATCAGGATAGGTCTCCCCAAACCAACACACTGGCTGTGAACATTCTAAACTAACACGAGTCTCATTATGTGTCCAGTTTAAGGGGATTACACCGAAACACACCAAAGGATCATGAATCAAAGATGTACTTTATTCA
The DNA here is from genome assembly GCF_056320005.1 of Nelumbo lutea. Classification (NCBI taxonomy): domain Eukaryota; kingdom Viridiplantae; phylum Streptophyta; class Magnoliopsida; order Proteales; family Nelumbonaceae; genus Nelumbo; species Nelumbo lutea. The sequence goes on along the minus strand of NC_142687.1, from coordinate 64,988,202 downwards.
TTTACAATAAACTCATAATGTACATCATTCTGATTGAATCTAAGGGCATACAAAAACTGTCTAACAGCTCCCACTTGCACTTAGGTCCAATCTGGTATAAGTCGAAGTTCCATGCTTTCCACGTGTTTCTCAAACACTTTCTGTGATAGTGCTTCATCAATGGGTCTGCTACATTTTCCACTGATGCTACCTTCTGAATCAGGACGTCCCCTCTACCAACAATCTCCCACAGTATGTGTTACTTCCTCTAGATGTGCTTTGACTTCGAGTGGGCTAGTGGCTCCTTAGCTTGAGCAATGGCTCCATTATTGTCACACAACAATGGGATGGGTGATGTGCTAGATGGAACTGCTCCCAACTTGTGAATGAACTTCTTCATCCACACGGCTTCTTTGGTAGCGTCACTTGTGGCAATGTATTTGGCTTCAGTCGTGGAGTCTGCAATGGACCCCTGTTTGCTTCTTTTCTAGCAAACAGCACACAATCTTATCGTGAAAATATATCCAGATGTAGACTTTCTATCATCTTGATCCAAATAAAAATCGGCATCAGTATACCCTTGGATCGATAGTGAGCTACCATCGAATACCAAACAAAACTCTTTTGTCCTTCGAAGGTACTTAAGGATGTTTTTCACAGCAGTCTAGTGCTCCTGTCCTGGGTTGACTTGGAATCTACTTACCACACTCACTGCCTGAGCAATGTTAGGCCGAGTGCACAGCATGGCATACATGATGCTTCCTACGGCAGAGGCATAGGGAGCGTCCTTCATGCCCTCAATCTCCTCAAAGGTCTGAAGGGATGAGAGATCCATCGTATGGATGCCCAAATCTTGCGGAATAAAGGGGGCAAATTTAAAAAATTTTTCTCTCCCTTCAACTGGGAATAGCATTCCCTATTAAGAAAATCATATTTTCAATAATCATTCTTGAACCATAAACTAAATCAGATCTGAACAAAAATGAGTAGGAGAGGATTATACCTGATACGGAGAAATAGTATTCCCCAACGAAAGTGTTCACACCCAATGAAGGATCTAAAGACTGCTCCCATTGAAGATGGCGCAGTATTGGATGGAGCAGAATCAGCAGTGTTTTTCTCCAAGAACTCTATCCTTCACGAGAAACAGCAAGATGGCACATGAGCACAGCTTCCAATCAATTCTTTCTCCAAAAACTGATGTCAAGATCGAATCTTGACTTCTCCCACAACTGGAGATCAAACTAGCAAATAGGGGTGGCAAGAACAGGAAGGCAGCAAGAAAGAATTTTGTAGGGATGCTTAATTCTTCCTTCTATGATTTCAGCACTAAAGAGGATCTGGAATATCTGTCTCTAAAAGCTGCCACCCCTTCTTTCCTTTTGATAACCTAAAAGATTAGCTCCTAATCCAATTAGGAGCTGCTTATCTAAATCATATTTGGATCAACCCTCTCTTTAGGAGATAAGGATAAACCATTATCTTATCTGCAGATTAGGTTAGCTTTCTCCTAATCTCATTAGGAGGTTTCTAGATCTGAATCACATTCAGATCTGGATTCTCTGAATTCATCTCAGAATTCGCCCCATAATTAACTAATTAAATAGCCCAGTTCGAAATGGGCTTTAGGACCATTAAGCTTATGTGCTCACTTAACCTTCCTTACTGCTACCCAGTTGGGCATCCTTGTATGGCGTGGGACCCAAGCATTGATCTACACATCAGTCACATGGGTTCAGCCCAGCCTTTGTTACAAGGCCTAGCCGAATACACTGTTATGGACAATGCACCCCCTGAAACCCATCAAATGGGCTCTATGGGCGCAACACTTACCCTAAGTGGTCCCTGGACCAAGCCACCTTGTAAAACCCAGGGACAGTGGGCAGATGCAAGATTAGTCCATCAGGCATTATCCTCAATGGTCTTACACTTAACCTCTCAGCCCATAATGATCATACATTACCCGACAAGAGAGGACCTCTCCCTCGGTTGCAAGGAACAGTGTTGCACTTTCTACTTGTATGGATCCCGGGAATTAAAACCTTCTTGCAAACATTTTAGAAACCATATATATACTTTTAAATCTCATATAAAATATATTTTGCAAAACAAGTCTCAACGATTGAAATCAACTGCCGGTAGTCTTGGTTTCCATCAGTGAGAGTGCATCCCTGATCATTACCTTTGTCCGACAAAGGGGCTGATCCTGTCACTATGATCACCCACTCAGATGAATTCTCAGACTGTCCCAACATACTTAGGTTTTGACCCCTGCTAAGGATCTCACTGGTTGGTACATCAAAGACAGCCCTATCCGACACCCAGTGCAGTATCATAATTGAGTCTAGGGGTCGGGTGTAACTTTCCAGTTTTGCCCATCAATCTCCAAGGTTCAGGGCAATACTGGAAATCTAGTCCAGTTCAATTAATCCAATACTACATGTGCCTAGGGTCTCACCCTGATAGCTGAGACAGGCCATCAACCGACTTGGTGGCACCACAGTGTCAGCCTTATCAGGATAGGTCTCCCCAGACCAACCCACTGTCTGTGAACATTCTAAATTAACACGAGTCTCATTAAGTGTCCACTTTAAGGGTATTGCACAGAAACATACCAAGGGAATATGCACTTTTATTCAATTACAATAAACTCATGAAGTACATCATTCTGATTGAAGCTAAGGGCGTACAAAACTGTCTAACAGTCTTGGGAGACATCTTCTTGGAGAAAATGACTCCGTGCCTGAAAGGAAAATTTCCTTTTTGGAGTTCTACATGCTGTATCTTTTGACTATTTTGTCAATGTAAGTAGATTGGGATAATCCTATCTATCTCTATAGAGTCGAAGACCCAGTATATAGGAGGCTTCTCCAAGATCTTTGATGGAGAGTTGCTGTGAAAGCCATACTTTCACCGTTGTTAACATTCCTACATCATTCCCAATGAGTAGAATGTCATCTACATATAGAACCAAGAAAGTAACCTTATCCCCACTAGATTTCCTGTAAAAACATGGCTCATCCAGAATCTGCTTGAAGTCAAACGATTTGACAGCAGAGTCAAAACAGATGTTCCAACTCCTATAACCTTGCTTAAGTCCATAAATTGATCTATTGACTTTACAAACCATGTGTTCTTGACCAGCAGCAATGAAACCTTGCGGCTACTACATGTAGATATCTTCAGTAAGATCTCCATTCAGGAATGCAGTTTTGACATCCATTTGCCAAATCTCATAATCATGGTATGCTGCTACAACTAACAGGATCGTAATGGATTTAAGCATGGCCACAGGCAAAAAGGTTTCCTCATAATCGATGCCCTCTTTCTGAGTGCACCCTTTCACCACCAAACGAGCTTTGAAGGTCTCAACTCTACCATCGGGGCCCTTCTTCCTCTTGTAAATTCATTTGCAACCAATTGCTTTTACCCCAGAGGGTGGATCTACTAGAGTTCAGACTCCATTGGTCTCCATTAAGTCAATCTAAGCTCTCATGGCCGCCACCAACTTCTGCGAATCTATGTCCAACATAGCTTCCGCATAAGTCACTGGATCCTCCTCACTAGTCAAGGTTTCCACCAAGTAACTATCTTAGACATAACAATAACGGATTGGTGGCCTGGATACCCGAGTGGACCTTCTAGGTTGGTCACTACCTGGAACTTGTGGGACATCTCCCACTGCTCCTAAGCTCTCTTCATCAAGAACTATTTCCTGATGATGGGTGTCAAAGATGTAATCGGTTTCCAAGAATTGTGCATTTCGGCTGCAGAACACCTTCTACTCACTTGGGTCATAGAATAGGTAACCTATAGAGCCTTTTGGGTAGCCTACAAATAGGCAACGGCTGGTCTTAGATTCCAACTTGTCTGCACTCGTTCTTTTAACGTGTGCTAGACAACCCCAAATCTTCAAGTGTTTGACACTTGGTTTCTTTCTGGTCCAAAGTTCATATGGAGTATTCGGAACCGATTTGGTTGGAACCTGATTCAGCACGTAAATCATAGTCTCTAATGCGTAACCCCAAAAGGAAGTGGGTAACTCTGAGTGTATGAGAAACAACAGGACCATATCCAATAAGGTGCTATTCCTCCTCTCTGAAACACCGTTAAGTTGGTGTAACAGGAGGAGCCAATTGTGATACTATCCCATTGCTCTTTAAGTAGTCCCTGAATTCGCCAGAGTGATACTCGCCACCTTGATTAGATCGAAGGGCTTTAATTTCTCTCCCTAAATGTTTCTCGACCTCTTGTCTGAATCTTTGAACTTTTCAAAGGATTCAGACTTGTGTCTCATTAGGTACACATAACCATGTCGTGAGAAATCATCTGTAAAGGTGATGAAATACACGTGTTGATTTCGTGTCCTAACACTTAGGGGACTACATACATTAGTATGTATAAGGTCAAGTGTGCCAGTACATCTTTCAGGCTTACCGTTAAATGGTCATTTCGTCATCTTACCTTGTAGGCAAGCCTCACAAGTGGGAAGATCTTCTACAGTTAGAAAATCCAAAGGACCATCCTTTACCAACCTTTTGATTTGGTCAACACCGATATGGCCAAGTCGGTAATGCCACAGGTGCATGGAATTAACTATATCATGGACTCTTTTCTTGGGGATTTCAACCGACGTAATTTCTGTTATGTTAGTTTCTAGAGAATGATGTAGAACATAGAGACCATTCTCTAGTTCCCCATATGCGATGAATTTGTTATTTCTTATAATAGTAATTGTATTACTAAAGAAGATAGAATAACCATCCGCACAGTTTTGAGACAGAAGTCAAATTTCTTCTTAAATTTTGTACATAAAGACAATCTTTCAGTACAATAGTTCATTCTCTAAAAATTAACTCCACGGTTCCTATGGCCGCGGGTACAACCCTTGCAGAAATCCCCAAGTAGAGCGTAACTTCTACTTCACTCAGCCTTCTGTTTACCTTGAACCCCTGTAGTGAGATACACGCATGAGTTGAAGCCCCGGAGTCAATACACCAGGACGCAGAAACTACCAACAAATTGGTTTCTATAACACAAGATTCGAAATTACCTTTCTTGGATTCCAGGTAGGCAGGACAGTTCCTTTTCTAGTGGCCGGTCTACTTGCAGAAGTGACAAGCATCCGATGCTTTGTCTTTCTTCTACTTCTTACCCTTAGTGGCTTTCTTCTAAGGCTTCTTTGCCTTCCTCTTTCTCTTGCCTATTTTGCTAGCTTCAACAAGCATAGCTACAAACTCATCCTTTTTAATCAGTTCTTCTACTCATTGCAACATATTGTTGAGCTCTTATAAGTTGATATTCAGCTTGTTCATGTTATAGTTCATGATGAACGGATTAAAGGAAGGAGGCAATGAATTAAGGATAGCGTCTATCTGGATCGCAAGGTCCAGCCCAGATCCAAGAGCCTCCAGTTCGTTGATGTAACCCATCATCCGTAGACAATGGTCATGAACTTGTTGGCCCTTGGACATCTGCGCAGTCATTAACTGTTTCAAGACCTTCTGCCAAATAGAACGATTCTGCTCTTCGTACATTGTCCTGAGACTGTCTAATATGTCCTTGGCAAGTTTGATCTGATCGAACTCCCTCTGTATTGGGTTGTCCAAAAAGGCAATGATATAGCAGTTGTTAGACAGCTTTGTATGCCCTTAGCTTTAATCCGATTTGATGTACTTTTGACATTTAGTTTAAATAAATACAATGCTTGTTTGATTCATGTTGTTTGGTATAATTCTATGTAAGACCCTAAAACTGGACACTTATAGAGACTCGTGTTAGTTTTAAATGTTCACAGCCATTGGATAAGTCTGGGGAGATTTATCTTGCCAAGGCTGATACTGGTGTGCCGCCAAGTGTTGGAATGGCCTGTCTCGGCCACCAGGGTAAGACCCAAGGCACATGCAGTATGGGATTACTTGAATCCTTGAACCGGACCAGATTTCCTGTATTGCCCTGGACCTTGGATACAGATGGGCAAAACTGGAAAATTACACCTGACCCCTGGACTTGATTATGACACTTTAGTAGATGTCGGATCGGGCTATCTTTGATATGCCAATCAGTGAGATCCTTAGTAGGGGTCAAAACCTGCGTATTTTGGGCAGTCTGAGAATTCATCTGAATGGGTAATCATAGTGACAAGATCAGCCCCTTTGTCGGACAAAGGTAATGATCGGGAATGCACTCTCTCTGATGGAAACCAAACTGCCGGAAGTTGATTTCAATCATTGGAATTTTGTTTTGCAAAATTTATATATGATATGTATATATGTATGGTTTCAAAAATGTTTGCAAATGGTTTTAATTCCCGGGATCCATGTGAGTAGAGAGTGCGGCACTGTTCCTGGCAGCCGAGGGAGAAGTCATCTCTTGTCGGGCAGTGCTTAATCATTAAGGGTTGAGAGGTTAAGTGTAAGACCATTTAGGATAGTACTTGATGGGCTAATCTTGCACCTGCCCACGGTCCCTGAGTTTTTATAAGATGGCTTGGCCTAGGGACCATTTAATGTAAGTGTTGGGCCCATAGGGTCCATGTGATGGGCTCAGGGGTTCACTGAGCTCTTTCAGTGAATTTGGCTGGGCCTTGTAATAAAGGCTGGGCCGAACCCATGGGGCTGGTGTGTAGATCAATGCTTGGGTCCCACGCCATACAAAGAAGCCCAACTGGGCAGCAAATTGGAAACTAGTTAAGCACTGAACACTTAATGGGCCAAAAGCCCATTTTGAGCTGGGCTGATATGATCACCCTTCTATGGGGCGGATCTGAGATTAATGTTAGCAAAAGGATATGGCCTTTAACCTTATCCACTTTGGGAGACCAAATTCAAATCAGATTTGTATTTGGTAATCTCCTGATAAGATTCAGAGTAAGCTAACTTAATCTGCAAATAGGATTAAGATCATCCCCTATCCAAATATTGATTTGGATTGGGATAACTCCCAATTATGAGGTTTCTTAATCAAGAAGAAAAGAGGAGAAACTCCAGAAAGAAGAGAAAAATATCAGATTTCGAACAGGGGTTTTTGTGTAAGCAAGAAAGCATCTTGCGAATTGAGATTAGATCTCATTCATACTCCAAAGAGAAGAGAAGCAATTCAGCCATCTTTGTCCCAGGAGTTCTCCTCCAGTCGCCGCCATTCGTTTCTTACAAGATTCGATCTTTGAAGAAGAAAGAAATCAAGAAACTGTTTCTTGACACCAGTCTTGCAGAAAAGACTGAAAAAGATTCGGTGTTCAAAGTTTCCAGAGGATTCTTGCGAAGGATCCAGTGTGTAGGACGCACTCTGCTGGTTACATTCCACATACAGCTGTGTCATCTTCAGCAGGAGCGGATCTTGGTGTCCTCTTTGGGCGTGAACACCAACTTTGGGAGATACTGCTTCTCTGGATCAGGTATAATTCCTCCCTTTTCTTTTTGGTTCAGATCTGGTTCGATTATGGTTCAAATAGGATCCTTGAATATTATATTCTATTTTAGGGAATATGATTCCTAGTTGGAAGAAGGTAGGAAATTTTTGAAATTCACCCACCCATTCCACAATTTTTTTGGCATCTATTAGATGGATCCTACCATTCTTTCAGTGGTATCAGAGCCAGATTCGAATCTTGAACCAAAAGAAAATCATATCTGAACCTGCGCAGATGGACAGAAGATGTTCTGCCAAGATTTGCGCAGATTGTTTTCTTTTTCAAGAAATTGTTTCTTGTTTAGGGTGATTGATTTGAAATTAATTTTTGTTAAATCCAAAATTTATTTAGAATTGTTCTTTATTTATTTTGATTTAATAGACTGTTCGAACCTGGAGATCGCAGTGCAAATTTGGTGCAAATGGTTTGCGCACCCTTTTTCCTTTTTATTCAATTTGATCGGTAAATAATTTTTTTTTATTTTTCTAGATTGAATGTATAGGATTTGATAAAAAATGTAATAAATTAATAGAAATAGGATTTCTGTTTATTTTTTTCTTGATTGAAGAAGAAGGAAGAAGAAGGAAGAAGAAGAAGGCGCTGGAGATTTACAGATGGAGAAATCGCTTTCTGCGATTTGTAGTTTGTGAAACTACAACCCTAGTGATTAACCTCTATTTTGCAGGTGGTGCAAACAGTCCATAGTTGATTTGTGATTGCTTAAAATCAAGATTATTAATTTCAGATCTTTCATGAATTAATTCTTGAATTGAAAATCAGTTTTGGACCATTTTGGACTAGATTGGACCAAAACTGTTTGGACCAAATCTAGGGCTCGAAGGGGACTATTTTCAGTCCATTTTTCTCAGTCTTGCAGTTTCAAATCTGATGTTGAATTACAGGGATTAATTCGGTCCACCTGTAAAGCCCAGTTTTAAAAGGTTAAAACTGCAAAAGCCCACTCTTGTGAGAAAAGTTGTATGGGCCGAACTGCTAACTGTGATTCAGCCCAAACACCTAGTAGACATTAATTGTTAATGTTATGGATTTCAAATGGGTTGTTCAATGGGCTTTACAGTAGTTAATTGATTGGATCAATTCCTCCTTTACATGTGATGATTGGATTTTGATGTACTGTGACCATGGGCCATAAGCACTTGGCCCATGATGACTCGTTAGTGGCTCTTGCGCACACCATGGCACACCATGGCTGAATGCACATCATTGCCATAGTGTCCCTTAAGGTCATTGGATGTCCCCTCCTTTCATGGTGGGCCCCACAACCCTGAAAAGGGATGCGTATGAAACCCCTAGCCGATTAAGGCCCACTAGAAATCTGACTTTATGAAAGTCAGTGGGAGCCACTTTGGTTTGACCGAAAATTAGAACTATGGCATAATTTTGTTCCCTCCAGCAAATATGAGTGCATCTGATAGGGAGATCCATTTGATGGACTCTCTAAAGGCCTTCCGTCATTAGCACAACGATGGGTCCTACAGTAATGAGGAAACGCACCATAAAATTGGGTTATCCATTTGTTGTTGGATCTGTTAGAGTGTTTCATAAGATTATAGGGGCGTCATAGACCGATGTGGGAGGGGCTTCACCAAAAAATGGAAGCTCTCTCATGGTACCTTGGCGTAACCTGAATATAATGGTTGTGCACTCAATGGACAGAAAGGTTTACCTGAAAACGGCTCCGAACCTTGTCTAACAGAGGCCAAAGGGAAACTCATTTGATGAGTGGATATGATCCGTCATAGAAAGGTAGTGGGGTTATGCAGTTGAAACAGTTGCCTTCACGCACCCCATGTGATTTCCCACATTTCCAGAGACATTTTGTCATCTCCGTCACTGAGAAAGGAGAGAAATCTCAGAGATGAACAAATAGGAATGGAACATAGATTAAAAACCATATCTATGTAGGTAACATTAATCAAACTAAGGTTGTGGACTAATATCTTTGTTGTTTTACCAAAAAATGGCAAACGGTCAATTTGCAAAGCTTCTAGATGATAACAAGCTTAAGGGCCCAAACAATGCCGACTGGTACAGAAATCTTATGCTGGTCCTAACTTCCAAAAAAGTAGATAAGGTGGTGAAAAATCCTACCCTAGAGCGTCCGGGTGATAGGGCTTCTGAGTCCCATAAGAGGGACTACCAAGATTGGGAGGATAAGAACTCCCTAGCCCGCTGCTTTGTCATTGCCTCACTGGACAACTCAATACAGAGGCAGTTCGATCATATTGAACTAGCCAAGGACATATTGGACAGCGTAAAGACAATGTATGAAGAGCAGAACCATTCTACTCGACAGAAGGTCCTGAAACTGTTCATGACCGCGGAGATGTCCAAAGGGCAGAAAGTTCATGACCATTGTCTTCGGATAATGGGCTACACTAATGAACTTGAAGCCCTTAGATCCGGGCTAGATCTTGGTACGTAAGTGGATTCCATCCTGAATTCTTTGCCACCTTCCTTCAATGCAATATGTTGTAGAGGGCCGAGGATCTACTCGAGATGGATGAGCCTGTGGTTATGCTTGCTGAAGCTAACAAATCGGGCAAGAAAAAGAGAAAGGCAAAGAAGCCCCAAAAGCAAGCTGCCAAACCCAAGAAGTAGAAGAAGAACAAGGCATCTGATGTCTGTCACTTCTGCAAGCAGACCGGCCACTGGAAGAAGAACTTTCCTGCCTACCTGGAATCTAAGAAAGGTAATGTCGAAACTTGTGTCATAGAAACTAATATGTTAGTTAATTCTGTGTCCTGGTGTGTTGACTCTAGGGCTTCAACTCATGCGTGTAACTCACTGCAGGAGTTCAAAGTTAGCAGAAGATTGAGTGAAGGTGAGGTGACACTATTCTTGGGAAAGACTGCAAGTGTTGCAGCTGCGGCAATAGGAACTGTAGAATTAATTTTTAGAGAAGGAGTGCCTGTACTTAAAGATTGTCTTTATGTACAGAACTTGAGAAGAAATTTAATCTATGTTTCTAAACTGTGTGCTGATGGATATATTGTTTATTTTAATAATATGATTACTGTTAAATGGAATAACAAATTCATCGCATGCAGGGAACTGGAGAACGGTCTCTATGTTCTACATACTTCTCTGGAAACTAACTTAACCAAAACTACATCAGTCAAAAATCCAAAGAAAAAGACTCGTGATACAGTGAATCCCACGTGGCTCTAGCATTACCGACTTGGCAATATCGGTGTCGACCGAATCACAAGACTGGTAAAGGATGTCCCTTTGGATTTTCTAACCGTAGAAAATCTTCCCACTTGTGAGCCTTGCCTACAAGGTAAGATGTCCAAGCAGCCATTTGACGGTAAGGCTCAAAGATCTACAGGCACACTTGTCCTAATACATACTGATGTATGTGGTCCCCTGAGTGTAAGGACACGGAATCAAACATGCATTTCATCACCTTTACAGATAATTTTTCACAATATGGTTACGTGTAACTAATGAGACACAAATCTGAATCCTTTGAAAAGTTCAAAGAGTTCAGACAGGAAGTCGAGAAACAGTTAGGGAGAGAAATTAAGGCCCTTCTATCAGATCGAGATGGTGAATATCTTTCTAACGAATTCAGGTACTACTTAAAGGTCAATGAGTTAGTGTCACAATTAGCTCCTCCTGCTACACCTCAACTCAACGGTGTTTCAGAGAGGAGGAATAGGACCTTGTTGGACATGGCCCGGTCACTTCTCGTACGCTCAAAAGTACCCACATCCTTTTGGGGATACGCATTAGAGACTGCTATCTACGTGCTGAATCAGGTTCCAACCAAATCGGTTCTGAAAAATCCATATGTAGTAGGGATTGGAAGGAAGCCAAGTGTGAGACACTTGAAGATTTGGGATTGTCTTGCACACGTTAAAGGAACAAGTGCGGATAAGTTGCAGTCCAAAACCAGTCGTTGCCTATTTATAGGCTACCCAAAAGATTTGGTGGGTTATCTATTCTATGACCCAAGTGAGCAGAAAGTGTTCTGCAATCAAAACGCCCAATTCATAGAAACTGAATACATTTTGGACACCCATCATCAAGAAATAGTTCTTGATGAGGAGAGCTCAGCAGCAGTGGGAGATGTCCAACAAGTTCCAAGTAGTGACGAACCTAGAAGATCCACTCAGGTATCCAGGCCACCAATCCGATATGGTTATGACCAAGATAGCTACCTGGTGGAAGCCTTGACTTGTGAGGAGGATCCTGTAACTTACGCGGAAGCTATGTTAGACATAGATTCCCAGAAGTGGGTGGAGGCCATGAGAGCTGATATGAACTCGATAGAGACCAATGGAATCTGGACTCTAGTAGATCCACCCTCCAGGGTGAAAGCAATTGGTTGCAAATGGATCCACAAGAGGAAGAAGGGCCCCGATGGCAGGATTGAGACCTACAAAGCTCATTTGGTGGCGAAAGGGTATACTCAGAAAGAAGACATCAATTATGAGGAAACCTCTTCGCCTGTGGCCATGCTTAAATCCATTAGGATCCTACTAGCTGTAGCAGCGTACCATGACTACGAGATTTGGCAGATGGATGTCAAAACCGCATTCCTGAATGGAGATCTTAGTGAAGATATCTACATGCAGCAACCGCAAGGCTTCATTGTTGCTGGTCAGGAACATATGGTATGTAAACTTAATAGATCCATATATGGACTTAAGCAAGCTTCTAGGAGTTGGAACATCCGTTTTGGTTCTGCCTTCAAAACATTTGACTTTGAGCAGAATCCGGATGAGGTTTGTGTTTACAAGAAGTCCAGTGGAGATAAGATCACCTTTTTGGTGTTGTACGTGGACGATATCCTACTCATTGGGAATGATGCAGGAATATTGACTTTGGTCAAGGTATTGTTATCACAGCAGTTCTCCATATCTTGGAGAAGCGTCATATATATTGGGTCTTTGACTCTATAGAGATAGATCGAATCGGATAATTGAATTATCCCCGGCTGCTTACATTGACAAAATTGTCAAAAGATACAGCATGGAGAACTCCAAGAAAGGAAACATTCCTTTCAGGCATGGAGTCACTCTCTCCAAGAAGATGTCTCCCAAGACTTCTGAGGAGATCGAGGGCATGAGAGACGTTCCCTATGCCTCAGTCGTAGGGACCATCATGTATGCCATGCAGTGCACTCACCCGGACATTGCTCAGGTGGTGAGTGTGATAAGCAAATTCCAAACCAACCCAGGGCAGGAGCATTGGACCGCTGTGAAGAACATACTTAAATACCTTCGAAAGACAAAAGTGTTTTGTCTGGTTTTCGATGGTAGTTCTCTACAAGTTCTAGGGTATACCGATGCCAATTTCCAGTCGGATCCAAATAATAGAAAGTCTACATCTGGGTATGTTTTCATGATAGGATCATGTGATGTTTGTTGGAAAAGCAGCAAAAAGAGGTCCACTACAGATTCCACAACCGAGGCCGAGTACATTACAGCAAGTGAAGCTACCAAGGAAGCCGTGCGGATGAAGAAATTCTTACATGAATTAGGAGGGATTCCCTCCAGCACATCACCCATCCCATTGTTTTGTGAAAACAATGGAGTGATCGCCTAGGCTAAAGAGCCTTGGGCCCACTCGAAGTCAAAGCATATCGAGAGGAAGTACCATGTACTGCGGGAGATCGTTGGTAGAGGGGACATCCTAATTCAGAAGGTAGCATCAGTGGATAATGTGGTAGACCCATTGACTAAGCCACTAACATAGAAGGTGTTGGACCTAAGTGCAAGTGGGAGCTGTTAGACAGTTTTGTATGCCCTTAGCTTCAATCCGATTTCATGTACTTTTGACATTTAGTGTAAATAAAAAAGTGCATGTTTGATTTATGTTGTTTGGTATAATTCACTATAAGACCCTAAAACTGGACACTTATACAGACTCGTGTTAGTTTTAAATGTCTTCAACACGTCACCAATGCAGTTGCAGAGAATTCGGGCCCGATTCATCTCAATCGGAGTCCAAATGAGAGAGTTATGATCAATCTACCACATGACGCCGAAGTGTAAAATGACCCGATTAGCCTTGTTTCTCACCAAACGCCTCATTTCTTGCCTTAAACCAAAATATAAGAATTACGAGTGCATTTGGGCATAAAATAAACATAAAAGTCTAAAGAAAAATATGATATTTTTTGTTCTCATCAGCCAACCAATCCGGGTACTTCCCGGTTGAAGTCGGCGTCCAGTAGCTTCAAGCAATGAGTGATGACCTTTGGGTTCGATCCCCGGCATGTCCGCCATTGACCAAGAAAACATGTCAAAATAGTCCTTCAGCAACTGTATGAGATCTTCCCAAAGACAATCCTCCAGAAGGGATTTAACTCGGACCATCTTCTCAGGGTCTTCTTCAGAGAGCGGCACCTATATCAAGTCTTTGACAAGCTGGCCGCGTTGAGTCTTTAACTCATCTTGTAGGTCTATGCTCTCTATGGTCAGGGTTTTCGTGGCTTGGCATTTTCCTCGGTAGGACATCAAGTAGCATTGTGCTGCCCTCTGGTCCCCACGCACTACTCCCACTCCATATGGGGTTGGGAATTTTATTGTGAGATGGAATGTGGAAACAGAGGCCCACAAAGCATTTAAGGTCGGTCGGCCAAGGATTGCATTGTAGGATGAGAGGCACCGAACAACGATGAAGTCCACCATCGCTGTGGTCATGATGTCCCCATTTCCAATCAATAAGGGTAGTTAAATCTTCCCTTTTGGCATGAGAAACTCCTAGAGAATCCCAGTAGGGGTGTATTGACCAGAGTGAGGCGATCCTTGCTGATGTCGACCTACTTGAAAGCTACTTCAAAGAGAATGCCAGCTAAGCTTCCTATGTTTACTAGGATGCGTCGAACTTCAAAGTTTGCGATCTCGACTGTGATCACCAGGGCATCATCATGTGGGGTTTGGACCCTCCTAAGGTCGTCGTCAAAGAAGGTGATCTGGTCCTCTCATCTTCTCTTATGCTTCCTATTGTTGATCTAAAGTAGCCACTCAGACGCCTTTCGGCCTGAGCTACTCTCCCCTCCGGAGGCCATCCCTCTTGAGATCACAGCGATGACTTTGACTAAGGGAGCTCGGCTTGGGGGTCTAGGTGCATAGTTCCTCCTTCGAGGTAGTTGCACCTGATCAGGTCCTCGAGGTAGTGTTTTAGGTTGTGGTAGTTGTTAGTCTCGTGGCCTCAATGGAACTCATAGTACTTGTCCCAGTTCCTCTTGTTGCTCTGGGATTTCATCCTCCCAGGCCATCTGACGTATTTGCTATCATGAATTTGCATAGGATTTCAAATTGTGGTACATTCAGCGATTTGAAATTCATGTAAGTCGGTGGAGGAGTCCTCAGTCTTTGATCTAGTCGGTGGTCCTGCAACTTGTTGTCTTTGTCCACCTTCTTTGTCTTGTAGTCATCAAGGTCTCTCCTTTTCATGCCAGGCTTGTTCTTCCTCGCCTCTCAGTAGTGTATGCACTTCTTCAGCGTTGATATACTTCTGGGCGTAGGCCATCAGCGCAACCACAGTCTAAGGAGGATTCTTCAAGACCGAGAAGATGAATGGAGAGGGGTAGAAGCCTTGAATGATAGTTGTGACAGCCACTAACTAGTTCAGTGATCGGACATGTAAGGCCTCAGAATTGGACCTCGCTAGGTATTCTCTGAGGAACTCTCCTTTCCTCTGTCGTGTTAGACAGTGTATGCCCTTAGCTCCAATCAAAATGATGTACATTATGACATTTATTTTAAATGAACAAAATACATATTTGATTCATGTTATTATGCTGTGTTTCCATGTAATACCCTTAAATTAGACACATATGAGATTTGTTCTAATTTAGAATCTTCACAGTCGTTGGATAAGTCTGGGGAGATTTATCCTGCCAAGACTGACACTGATGTGCCACCAAGTTGTTTGGCGTGTCTTGTCTTAGCTAAAAGGGTGAGACCTGAGGTACATGCAGTGTAGGTTTACTTGAAACCCTGGACTTGAATTCCAGTATTGCCCTGGACCTTGGAGATTGATGGGCAAAACTAGAATATTACACCTGACCCCTAGACTCGATTACGATATTGCACTAGGTGTCGGATTGGGCTCTCTTTGATATGCCAACCAGTGAGATCCTTAGAGGGTGTCAAAACCTGGGTATGTTGGGACAGTCCGATAATTCATCTAAGTCGGTGATCATAGTGACAGGATCAGCCCCTTTGTCGGACAAAGGAGATGATCAGGGATGCACTCTCTCTGATGGAGACCAAAACTGTCGGAAGTTGATTTCAATCGTTAAAATTTGTTTTTACAAAATATATATATATACGGATATATATATATATATATTTATGGTTTCAAATTGTCTGTAAAAGGTTTTAATTCCCGGGATCCATGTGAGTAGAGAGTGCAACAATGTTCCTTGCAGCCGAGGGAGAGGTCCCCTCTTGTCGGGCAGTGTTTGTTCATTATGGGCTGAGAGGCTAGTGTAAAACCATTGAGGGTAATACCTGATGGGCTAATCCTGCATCTACCCATAGTCCCTGGGTTTTTATAAGGTGGCTTGACCCAAGGACCACACTACCACTTAAGAGCCCATGGTGATGGGCTCAGGGGTTCACTATCCATTACAGTGAATTCGGCCAGGCCTTGTAATTGAGGTTGGGCTGAACCCATGTGGTTGATGTGAAGATCAATGTTTAGGTCCCACGCCATACAAGGAAACCCAACTGTGCAACAGTTTGGAAGGTTAGTGAGCACATGGACTTAATGGGCCTAAAACCCAATTTGAACTAGTTTAATTAGATTAATTAAAGAGGGGCAGATCTAGGATTTGGATCAGCAGATAGGATAAGGAATTATCCTTATCCACTCAGAGAGTAGAGAACCAAATACAGATTTCGATTTGGAAACTCCTAATAAGATTAGGAGGGTTGATCTAATCAACACATTAGAATAATGATTTGAATTAGGAAATTCCTAATGGGATTAGGAGCTGATCTCTTTAAGGCTATAAAAGGAGGAGGAGGGCGAACCTCCAGTCACTCAATCATATCTCATATCACAGAAAGAGAGAAGATAGCAACAGTAAGACTGCGCCATCTTCTGCTCTTGCGCCCTCCTCCTGCTGCCATTGCCAGTTCATTCTCCACCTGTAGGAGCGATCAAGAATGGTTCTTGATATCAGTTTTTGGTGAAATTTTGATCTGAAGTCGTGCCCACATACCCTCCATCGAATTCTTGCTGAAGGATTCGGTTCTTGTGAAGAACTACCTGTTGATTCTCCTCCAACCTACTTTGTATCATCTTCAATGGGAGCAGTCTTTGGAGCTTTCCTTGGGTGTGAACACCTTCACTAGGAGTTACTGCTACTCTGTATCAGGTATATCACTCTCCTACTTTTTGGTTTTCGATCTAGTTCAGTTTAGGTTCAAGATTGATCCTTGAAAATGCAAATTTTCTAAAAAATGGAATGTCATTCCCACATGGGAGAGAGAAATTTTTGAAATTTCGCCCTACCTACCTATAGGGTCTGGCTATCCATATGATGGATCCCTCATCCCTTCAGTGGCATCAGAGCCAGGTTCAAATCTTGAACCGAAATATATCAGATCTGAACCTATGCAAATGGGCAGAAGGCGTTCTACCCGATTTGCGCAAATAATTGTTTTTCTCAAAAATCGGTTCCTAGATTAAGAGCGAATGATCTAAAATTAAATCTTTTTAAATTTGATATTTATTTGGAACTGTTCTTTATAATTATCTTGATTTATGGGTTGTTCGTACGATGGAGGTCGAATTCTTTATTGGCGTAGGAAATCGCAAATTTGCAGTTCTATTAATTTTGGTCTGTAATTATTTTTTTAATTTCTAGACTGAATGTATAGGAATTTGATCTGATATAATAATTATAGAAAATTAGGGTTTTTCTATTTTATTTTATTTCAAGATCGAAGCTGGATGCACGGGAGAAGGAGATTTCACAGATGGAGAAATCGCTATCTACGATTTGTAGTTTGTGAAACTACAAACTGTGATCTAGCATCTATTTTGTAGGTTGCAGATGTACGAACAGCCCTAGTTTTGACTTTTGATTGTCTTTAATCAGTGATTTAATTTTTCAGATCAATTCTTTAATTATTTCTTGAATTAAAGTCAAACCCTAGACCCATTCGAACCAAGTTGGACCAAACTGGTTGGACCGAATCTATGGTTCAATGAGGCTGATCTCAATCCTAATTTCCCACTCTTGGGTCAAGGGATTGATGTTTAATTGTAAGAATTAAATCGGCCCACACCTGTAAGGCCCAGTTTTAAAATGTTAAAACTGCTTGAGCCCACTAACTACAGAAAAGCTATATGGGTTGAATTGCTTAATGCAATTCAACCCATATACCTAGATAATATTAATTAGTAATATTATGGATTAAATTGGGCTTTAATGATGGGCTTTACAGATATTAATTGATTGGACCAATTTTATCCCTGCATGTAATGTATGGATGTGTGATATGCAACGTTCATGGGCCATTAGCACTTGGCCCAAGCAGATACGATATTGGCTCTTGCGCTCACCATGGTTGAATGCACATCATTGTCATGGTGTTCTTAAAGATCATTGGATGATCTCCCTTTGTGGTGGGCCCCACACCTCCCTAAAGAAGATCCGTGTGAAACCCTAGCTGTTTAGGGCCCATCGAAATCTGGCTTTATGAAAGTCTATGGGAGCCACTTTTGTTTGATCTAAATTAAACTAGGGCGTAATAACTTTGTTCCCTCCTGAAATATGAGTGCATGTGATAGGGAGATTCATATGATAAACTCTCTAAAGGCCTTCCATCATTAGCATGAAGATGGGTCCTTCAGTAATGAGGAAGCGCACCATAAAATTGGACTATCTATTTGTTGTTGGATCTGTTGGAATGTTTCATAAGATGATAGGAGCGTCATAGACCGATGTGGGAGGGGCCTATCCTAAAATGGAAGACTCTCACATGGTACCTTGGCGTTCATGAATATGATGGGTGAGCACTCACTGGACAGAAAGGTTTAACCTAAAATGGCAATGAACCTTGTCTGACAGAGGCCAAAGGGAAAACTCATATGATGAGTGGATATGATCCTTCACAGAAAGGTGGTGGGGTTATAAAGCTAAAACAGTTGGCTCCATGCCCCCTATGTGATTTCTCACATTTTCAGAGACATAAGTCGTTGTTCCATCATTGATATAAGAGGGAAATCTCAGAGATGAATAAATGGAAATGGAACATAGATTAAAAGCAATATCTATGTAGATAACATGAATCAAATTAGGTTGTGGACTAATGTTTGCTTTTTGCCATAAATGGCAAATGGACAATTTACAAAGTTGTTGGATGACAACAAACTGAAAGGACCAAACTATGCTGACTGGTATTGTAACCTTATGCTGGTCCTAACTTCTGAGAAGTTGAACAAGGTGGCGAAAAACCCTGCCCTGGAGAGTCCGGGAAATAAGGCTTCTGAGGCCCGCAAGAGGGACTACCAAGAATGGAAAGAGAAAAATTCCCTGGCCCGGTGTTACATCATTGCCTCCCTAGACAATCTGATATAGAGGCAGTTCGATCAGATCAAACTAGCTGAGAACATATTGGACAATCTAAAGACAGTGTACGAAGAGCATAACCATTCTACTCGCCAAAGTTCTTGAAGCAGTTCATGACCGCCCAAATGTGCAAGAACCAGTAGGTTCATGACCATTGTCTTCGGATGATGGATTATATCAATGAACTTGATGCTCTTGGATCTGGGCTTGACCATGTCACGAAAGTAGACGCCATCCTAAATTCTCAGCCTCCTTCCATCAATCCGTTCATCATGAACTATAACATGAACAAGCAGAATGACAACATTCAGGAACTCAGCAATATGTTGTAGAGGGCCAAAAAACTGATAAAGAAGGATGAGCCTCTTGCTATGCTTGTTGAAGCTAGAAAGTCGGGCAAGAAAAAGAGGAAGGCTAAGAGAAAGCCCCAGAATAAATCCGCCAAGTCCAAGATGCAGAAAAAATACAGAGCATCAGATGGTTGTCACTTCTGCAAACAGACCAGCCACTGGAAGAGGAACTGTCCTCAATACCTGGAATCCAAGAAAAGTAATTTCAAATCCTATGTCATAGAAACCAATTTGTTGATAACTTCTGCTTCCTAGTGTATTGACTCTGGGGCTTTGACTCATGCGTGTAACTCACTATAGGGGTTCAGGATAAGCAGAAGACTGAGTGATGGAGAAGTAACTCTTTACTTGGGGACTTCTACAAGTGTTGCAGCTGCAATTATAGGAACCGTAGAGTTCATTTTCAGAGAAGGAATTATAGTTCTAAAAGATTGTCTTTATATACAGAATTTGAGAAGAATTTGATTTTTGTTTCAAAATTGTGTGCGGATGGGTATTCTATTCTTTTTGGTAATACGATTACTGTTAAAAAAAATAACAATTTCATCGCATATGGAGAACTTGAGAATGGTCTTTATGTTCTCCATCCTTCTCTGAAAACTAACATAGCTGAAACTACGTCAGATGATATCCCCTAAAAAAGAACCCGTGATACAGTTAATCCCATGTGCTTGTGGCATTACCGACTTGGCCATATTAACATAGATTGTATCACAGGGTTGGGAAAGGATGATCCTTTGGATTTTCAAACTGTAGAAGATCTTCCTAAAGGGATGAGAGATCCATCGTATGGACGCCCAAAACTTGCAGAATAAAGGGCGAATTTAAAAAAAAAAAACTTTCTCTCTTCAACTGGAAATTGCATTCCCTATTTAGAAAATCATATTTTCAAAGATCAATCTTGAACCATAAATTGAATCAGATCTGAACCAAAAGGAATAGGAGAGGATTATACCATATACGGAGAAATAATATCTCCCAACGAAGGTGTTCACACCTAAGGAAGGATCCAAAGACTGCTCCCACTGAAGATGACACAATTTAGGATGGAGCAGAATCAGCAGTGTTCTTCTCCAAGAACTCTATCCTTCGCAAGAAACAGTAGGATGGCACGTGAGCACAGCTTCCTATCAATCCTTTCACAAAGAACTAATGTCAAGATTGAATCTTGACTTCTCCCACAACTGGAGATCAAACTAGCAAACTGGGCAGCAAGAACAAGGAGGCGGCAAGAAAGAGTTTTGTAGGTTGCTTAAATCTTTCTTTAATGATTTCAGCTCTGAAGAGGATGTGAATATGTGTCTTCTAAAGGCTGCCACCCCCTCCTTCTTTTGTAACCCTAAAGGATCAGCTCCTAATCCAATTAAGAGTTGCTGATCCAAATCATATTTGGATCAAACATGCTTTTAAGTGATAAGGATAAACCCTTATCTTATCTGCAGATTTGACCAGCCTTCTCCTAATCTCATTAGGAGGTTGCTAGATCTGAATCATATTCAGATATGCACTCTCTGAGTGGATTGGGTTAAGACCCCAACCTATCTGTTGATCCATCTCATAATTCGCCCATATTTAACTTACTAAATTAGTCCAGTTCAAAATGGACATTAGGCCCATTAAGGTTATGTGCTCACTTAGCCTTCCTAACTGCTGCCCAGTTGGGCTTCCTTGTATGGGACCCAAGCATAGATCTACACATCAGCCACATGGGTTTGGCCCAGCCTTTGTTACAAGGCCTGGTCGAATACACTGCTATGGACAGTGCACCCCCTGAAACCAATCAAATAGGCTCTATGGGCCCAACACTTACCCTAAGTGGTCCCTGGGCCAAGCCACCTTGTAACACCTAGGGACAATGGGCAGATGCAAGATTATCCCACCAGGTATTATCCTCAATGGTCTTATACTCAACCTCTCAGCCCATAATTATCATACACTACCCGACAAGAGAGCACCGCTCCCTCGGCTACAAGGAATAGTGTTGCACTCTCTGCTTATATGGATCTCGGGAATTGAAACTTTTTAAAAGCATTTTAGAAACCATAATATATATATATATATATATATATATATATATATATATATATATATATATATATATATATATATATATATATATATATATATCTTTTACATCTCATATAAAATATATTTTTCAAAACAAATCTCAATGATTGAAATCGGTTGCCGACAGTCTTTGTTTCCAACAGGGAGAATGCATCCCCGATCATTACCTTTGTCCGACAAAGGGGCTGATCCTGTCACTATGATCACCCACTCAGATGAATTATCAAACTGTCCCAATATACCCAGGTTTTGACCCCCCTAAGGATCTCACTGATTGGTACATCAAAGACAGCCCAATCCGACACCTAGTGCAATATTATAATCGAGTCAAGGGGTTGGGTGTAACTTTCCAGTTTTGCCCATTACTCTCCAAGGTCTAGGGAAATACTGGAAATTTGGTCCAGTTCAAAGATTCAATTAATCCTACACTGCATGTGCCTAAGGTCTCACCTTGGCAGCTAGGACAGGCCACCCCAACCGACTTGGTGGCACAATAGTGTCAACCTTATCAGGATAGGTCTCCCCAGACCGTCTCATTGGCTGTGAACATTCTAAACTAACATGAGTCTCATCAAGTGTCCAGTTTAAGGGTATTACATAGAAATATACCAAAGGAACATGAATCAAATATGTACTTTTATTCATTTACAATAAACTCATAATGTACATCATTCTGATTGAAGCTAAGGGCATACAAAACTGTCTAACACTTCCCACTTGTGAACCTTGCCTTCAGGGTAAGATGACGAAATGGCCATTTAATGGTAAGCCAGAAAGATGTACAGGCATGCTTGACCTTATACATACAGATGTATGTGGTCCCCTGAGTGTTAGGACACGTAACCAGCACATTTATTTCATAACATTCACCGATGACTACTCTCGACATGGTTACGTGTACCTAATGAGACACAAGTCTGTCCTTTGAAAAGTTTAGAGAGTTCAGACAAGAGGTTGAGAAATGGTTATGAGAGAAATTAAGACCCTTCAATCAGATCGAGGTGGCGAGTATCTCTCTGACGAATTCAGGGACTACTTGAAGGTCAACGGGATAGTATCACAGTTAGGTCCTCCTGCTACACCATAGCTAAATGGTGTTTCAGAAAGGAGGAATAAGACCTTATTGGATATGGTCCGGTCACTTCTCGTACACTCAGAGTTACCCACATCATTTTTGGGTTACGCATTGGAGACTGCGATATACATGCTACACTAGGTGCTAACCAAATCAGTTCCGAATACTCTCTATGAGCTTTGGACTGGAAAGTAACCAAGTGTGAGACTATAAGAGGAAGAAGGGCCCTGATGGTAAGGTTGAGCCCTACAAGGCTCATCTGGTGACGAAAGGGTATACTCAGAAAGAGGAAATCGATTATGAGGAAACCTTTTTGCCGGTGGCCATGCTTAAATCTATTAGGATTCTGCTAGTTATAACAACATACCATGATTACGAGATTTGGCAAATGGATGTCAAAATTGCGTTCCTGAATGGAGATCTTACTAAAGATATCTATATGTAGCAACGGCAAGGTTTCATAATTGTGGGTCAGGAACACATGGTATGTAAATTAAATAGATCCATATATGGACTTAAACAAGCTTCTAGGAGTTGAAACATCTGGTTTGACTCTACTATCAAAAAGTTTGACTTTGAGCAGATTCTGGATGAGCCTACGTTTACAGAAGTCTAGTGGAGAGAAGGTTACGTTCTTGGTTCTATATGTAGATGACATTTTAATCATTGGGAATGATGTAGGAATGTTAACTACGGTGAAAGTATGGCTTTCACAGCAATTCTCCATGAAAGATCTTGGAGAAGCCTCCTATATACTGGGTCTTCGACTCCATTGAGATAGATCGAACGGATAATAGGATTATCCCAATCTGCTTACATTGACAAAATAGTCAAGAGATACAGCATAGAGAACTCCAAGAAGGGAAATGTTCCTTTCAGGCACAAAGTCACTCTCTCCAAGAAGATGTCTCTCAAGACCTCTAAGGAGATTTGGGGCATGAAGGACGTTCCCTATGCCTCAGTCGTAGGGTGCATCATGTATGCCATGTTGTGCACTCGTCCAGACATTGCTAAGGCAGTGAGTGTGGTAAGTAGATTCCAGGCCAACCCAAGGCAGGAGCACTAGACTGCGGTGAAAAATATACTTAAGTACCTTCGAAGGACAAAAGAGTTTTGTTTGGTATTCGATTATAGCTCACTACAGATCTAGGGGTATACTGATTCCGATTTCCAATCGGATCCAGATGATAGAAAGTCTATATCTAGGTATGTTTTCACAATAAAATCGTTTGATGTTTCCTAAAAGTCAATAAACAGGGGTCCTAAGTAGCAAAGATAACAGTCCACAACCCAATCTGATCACATTGCTGTAAGTGAGGCTACCTTATGAATAAAGGTATTCATTCTGGAATTTGGAATTCCGCACATCACCCATTCCACTGTGTGTGACAACACTGGATCTACGGGAGATTGATGTTAAAAGGTAGCATCAACGAAAAATGTAGCAAATCCATTGACTAAGCCACTAACACAGAAAGTGTTTGAAAAACACGTAAAAAGTCTGGGACTCCGGCTTGTACCCGATTGGACTTAAGTGCAAGTGGGAGCTATTAGACAGTATATGCCATTAGCTCCAATCAGATTGATGTACCTTATGACATTTCATGTAAATGTATAAAGTACATATTTGATTCATGTTATTGTGGTGTGTTTCTGTGTAATACCCTTAAACTTGACACATAATGTGATTCGTGTTACTTTAGAATGTTCATAGCCATTGGATAAGTCTGGGGAGATTTATCCTGCTAAGGCTGACACTGGTGTGCCACCAAGTGTTGGGGTGGCCTGTCTCAGCTGCCAGGGTGAGACCCAAGGTACATGCAGTGTAGCTTTACTTGAAACCCTGAATTGGACCAAAATTCCACTTTTGCCCTAGGCCTTGGAGATTGATGGGCAAAACTGGAATGTTGCACCTGACCCCTAGACTCGATTATGATACTGCACTAGGTATCAGATTGGATTGTCTTTGATATGCCAATCAATGAGATCCATAGAGGGGGTCAAAACCTGGGTATGTTGGGACAGTCCGAGAATTCATCTGAGCGGGTGATCATAGTGACAGGATCAGCCCCTTTGTCGAACAAAGGTAATGATCAGGGATGCACTCTCTCTTATGGAAACCAAAACTGCCGGCAGTTGATTTCAATCATTAAAATTTGTTTTTGCAAATTATATTTATAAATGGATATATATATATTATGGTTTCAAATTGTTTGCAAAAGGTTTTAATTCCCGAGATCCATGTGAGTAGAGAGTGCAGCAATGTTCCTTGCAGCCGAGGGAGAGGTCCTCTCTTGTCGGGTAGTGTTTGATCATTATGGGCTGAGAG
Organism: Nelumbo lutea; assembly: GCF_056320005.1. Lineage (NCBI taxonomy): Eukaryota > Viridiplantae > Streptophyta > Magnoliopsida > Proteales > Nelumbonaceae > Nelumbo > Nelumbo lutea. Next base: position 64,963,422 of record NC_142687.1, on the reverse strand, counting down.
GGTAAGTGTAAAACCATTGAGGGTAATACCTGATGGGCTAATCTTGCATCTACCCACAGTCCCTGGGTTTTTATAAGGTGGCTTGGCCCAAGGACCACTTAGTGTAAGTGTTGGGCCCAATAAGAGCCCATGGTGATGGGCTCAAGGGTTCACTGTCCATTACAGTGAATTCGGCCAGGCCTTGTAACAAAGGTTGGGCTGAACTCCATAGGGTTGATGTGTAGATCAATGTTTGGGTCCCACGCCATACAAGGAAACCCAACTGGGCAATAGTTTGGAAGGTTAGTGAGCACATGGACTTAATGGGCCTAAAGACCATTTCAAACTAGTTTAATTAGATCAATTAAAGAGGGGCGGATATGGGATTTGGATCAGCAAATAGGATAAGGGATTATCCTTATCCACTCAAAGAGTGCAGATCCAAATACAGATTTCGATTTGGAAACTCCTAATAAGATTAGGAGGGTTGATCTAATCTGCAGATAAGATAAGGGCTTATCCTTATCTCTTAAAGAAAGTCCAGATTCAAATAAGGATTTGAATTAGGAAACTCCTAATGGGATTAGGAGTTGATCTCTTTAAGGCTATAAAAGGAGGAGGTGGGTGAACCTCCAGTAACTCAACCATATCTTAGATCACAGAAAGAGAGAAGACAGCAACAGTAAGACTACGCCATCTTCTGCTCTTGTGCCCTCCTCCTACTACTACCATTGCCAGTTCATTCTCCACCTATAGGAGCGATCAAGAAGGGTTCTTGATATCAGTTTTTGGTGAAAAATTCATCTGATGTCGAAGCCCTCAAAATTAATGCTAGTCCCACAATAGAATTTTTGTAGTAATAGTGGTACTATGTCGAATCCCATAGGGAGCTAGGGAATAATTTCTTAGTCGAATGTGCAATACAATAGAGTAGGAAAATTAAATAATTAAAATTTCTAAAAGAACAAGAAAGCAATAGCATTATCAAATAAGAGAAATCAGTCTTACCGAATTCCGATTCAAGGGTTCGGATTAATCAATTAGTCATCGATCATAGGTAAACTTCGGCAGTCTTGCATTTCAACCATTTAACCTAAGATTTATTAGGATAGACATAATAAACCTTGTGTTTTTCTAAATCAGCTTACAAACCCAGGATTCGATTAACACTTATCACTAATCGACTGGGTACGATAGCGCTCCTAATCAGTTTTGATCTAATCCTATCCTATCTCTTATCTAGTAATCCCTCTTATCTAGTAATCTAATATCAATCATCTTATCCTTCTAAGATTACATTTGAAATTTAAATCTGAAGGGACTCTTTATTCTTGAATTCGAGTTGGCCTCTTTAATAACTAGGGCCGCTACAAGGCTTTCCTGCGAATTGGGCTTCAGCTATGGGTTGGGCTTCTCTACAAATTTTCTCCGACTACGGGCCCGATTTCGTCTTCAATGCAGACTGAATCTGTTAAAATCCAAAACATAAAAGTTATGGGCCTATCCCTCAACTTTCCAGTGCATCTTGAATTATCCAAATCGGAGTCCAGAATAGAGAGTTATGCCCAGATTACTGAATGGTTCCGAAACTGTGCAAAATCATCAAATTAGCCTTATTTTCTTCCAATCGCCTTCTTGCTTGCTCTGAATCGAAATACAAGAGTAATGAGTCCAATTAAGTGCTAAAATAATGAAAAGGAGTGAATATTTGGGGATAAAAATAGGGAACTTTCTAGTCTCATCAAGGGCTCGCCATCTGGCTGGGGAGAGCTCATCCATGATGTCTTGGGTGAAGGGTGGCTCCTTGGCAGGCTGGTTGTTCGGCTCTGTGGGTCAGACCATGGGAGGGGCTGCACTTCGTTCTGCTTGGTTGCACTCCGACTTGGTCAGGCATTGTCGAAGTTCTCTGATCTCTGCATCCCAGTTGCCCGAGCCCACAGGCGTGATTCTTTCTTTCTTGGGCATTGCTACACGATCTTTAACCGAACTGGATTCGGCAATGGAGACCAGTTCTTCTTGCATCCATCCACCAAGCCTTTCTTTTGTCGGAATCTGTGCAAATCGGTGTGTTATGCTATGGTCATCACGTTCACGGGACTGGGCCGAGGAGCCCAATCTTCTTGATGTTTGTTGCTTTTCTTGATCGGACCATCCCTTCCCCTTGTCCGACTGGCACTTTTTGGGGTCCTCAGGACGAGGATCGACTGTAGTAAGGGGTAGGAGGAGAGACGGTTTGAGGAGGTTGTGCCGCAAACCCCAGTGTTTGCATCATCGCCAAGATCTAGTCGACGTTTTTTTGCATCATTTAGAATTAGGCAGGGTCGACCGTGGTTTGCTACTGAGGTTTCTGAGTTTCGCGATGAGGAGGGATGCGATGAGAGCGGGATCCCCGAGATGGGGATCAGCCTGTTGAGCATTCAAATGTGTTTCTCGACATCTTTCTTGATCACACAGAGAGAGGATTTGGAATAGATTTTTGTGCATTTCACACAAACGGCACTAATCTGATGCTGCTCAATCCGAGGTAGTTCTTGAACCAAGGCCGCAGTCAAATAATCTTGCCAACTGGGCGGAGCCCAGGTGGAAGGAGGAAGCTACGCTCCAAGATCTGGTACCAAGAAAGTAGTTAGAGGCCCGAGGAGTTGTCCTCGAGTAGGTGCTCCAACACTCAAGTCAGTCGAGAATAGTGGGCGGTTGAGCTGAGCAATTAGAGAATGGTGCTGGTCCGAGTAGAGTAACAGTATGGAAGTCAAAAGTTGGATGCCTTACCTTGAGCGGGAGGAACCTTTTTATAGTCAAGAATCCGTGTTCTAGTCTAATGATGCTTTTGGAGTTGTCAGGATAAGGTTGCCCACCGAGGTCTTTGGGATAAGATCTAATCCCCAGCGGAGTTGTCCTCATCCATACAATGTTCTCCTGTCTTGGACGAGCTTATCCATATGACGTGGTGCCGATGTGGCCAAAGTGATAAGGCGGTCACGGAGGTGACACGTGGCACTCAGACCCTACTCAACCATGACCCAAACACTATGTATTGACTAAGTTAATATATTTTTAGCACTTATTGTATTTTTGTAATTATTGTATTTCTTCATTATCAATATATTTTCAATAATTGTGTATTTTCGCTATAAATTTTCAATAATTATTGAAAATTAAACTATTGTTATTTATCAAAGATGAGAGTATTAATTTAGTTGAAATTATGAATGTTCATGACTTGGTTCGTTTTGGTCATAGGCTATTTGGCCAACCAAATTGACCTGGTCAGGTTGGGTAGTTGGTTAGCTAAAACTGATTGACCTTTTGTGAAAATTGACACACACAAGTTGTATCTGTTTGGGTTGATTTTTTTGTTTGGTTAGTTGATACAAAAGATTTAAACTTAAAAATTTAATTTAATTTTAAAAATTACTGTGTAATTATTAAAAAATAATTTTAAAAATTAGATTTATGATATAAAACATTTTAGACTAAGAAATATGGGAAAATTTCCACTTTTCTATATTAAAATTTATATTTAAAATATAAAAAATATATATATGTATATATATATATATATGGCCAGTTTACAAATGGCCAATGTAAAACTGATCCAACTTGATAGTATTGAGAATTTTTTGAACCAAAGCCAACCTAAAATACTAGAAAACCAACCAACTCGGGTTGAGTTGATCGAGTTGGTTGGTTTCATCAGTTTGATGAATAAACCTAACTAAAATTAATTATTGTTATTTTTGTATTATAAAAAATTATTAAAAATAGTATATAAAATATGAATAATTATTAATTATTTAAAAAGTTAAAAATATAAAACAATTATATACTCTTATGTGTAGTCTATTAGGGTCATTTACTAGAAACACCTACATGGTTTTGATGATGATTCCTAATGGTTTTTACCTTAATTGAGCTGAATTTCAGGAAATTGGGAATTTGGGACAATTTAGAGTTAAGAGAACATAATACATGGTGATATGGCAGCAAGGGAAGGACTTCGGCCCACCAAGGAGAGAGGCACAACCGCAGCACTATGGGAGGCTCCAAAAGGCAGCTGACTTTAGGAGAATTGAAAAAAGGGGAGGACTCTAAACAAAAGGCTGAAAAGAAAAGTATAAAAGAAAAAGAAGGAGAGGAAACTAGGGTTCGACCCCTTGACACATGAACAAAGAGGAGAAGTGCTAGGAGAAGGATCACAATGCTGTTGAACGCGAATTGGAGAAGAGATCGAAGATTGTTGCAGAATTCCTAAGTTGTCTTCTTCTTTGATTCTGCGAATTCGGTAACCTAGATTCAATTAGGGTTTTTTTTGTTGAATCTTTCTTTCTTTCTATTATGCGAACCATGATGGATGTTAATTTAGATTTGTAATTAATATTCTAAGTTGATCTAATTGATAGTGGTTCAGACTTGGAATTTCTTGATTAGGGTTTTCGATTATAAGAGTAGTTTTGGCCGAATTATTCTTGTTTCTTGGATTACTTGAATTGCTTGAGAAAGGGTTTAGGTAATCAGATCAACTGATCAAGAAAACAGATTGAATGTATCTTAGAGATAATATGCATGATTCATTTGGCATTCATTCAGCAAGATTCAATTTCCTTCAAATTCTTTGTCCTTAACGATTCTATGGCAATTAAATTCTTGATAGAAATATAAGAATTGTTGCTCATAGATAAAGTGGGCTGTGCTCGAAAGAGGCTGCTCATACAATTAGGAATTAGCCAACCCATGACTGAATTCAACTTCGATTGGTTAGCTTAATGGTGTAATCGTTGAACCGGTTCTGCTAGTATTTTCGTGAAGCACTTCCTCTCATTACTTAAGGTGGTTTGGTCCGAGAATACTTAGGATAATTGGCTAATTAGGAGTTAAGTTTTTCCTCGTTTAACCTTTCGGATTGTCAGATTTCAAAAGGCTAAGTCAGTACTAGTATTTGTTGGATTAATCCCTGTGGGAACGATACTCTACTCATCAGTATATTATTTGATTGGCTAGTGCACTTGCTAGTGTAATCTAAATGCATCAAGTTTTTGGCGTCGTTGCTGGGGATTATCACAACAATATTAGGAACCATCTACTATTGTTAATCTGATTTGGTACAATATGTTCATGATATGTGTGTATTAGTATCTTTATGACTTTGACTTGTTCAGTTTATGACACGTAGAAGTGAAAAGGAGAGCATCATCTACGATCCAGAGATTGAACGAACTCTCCACCATCGCCTTACAGTTTCTAAGAAAGGGAAAGCTGAAAGTACAAAGATGGCCGAGCAAAGGACTACAATGGACTATGCCAAGCCAACCTTCACCGGGGCAGCCTCGAGCATTGTGAGACCAGCAATAGCTGCTAATAACCTTGAGGTCAAACCAGCAATCATTTAGATGATCCAGAACATAGTTCAGTTCTGCAGCTTGGCTAATGATGATCCAAACACTCACATCGCCAACTTCTTGGAGATATGTGACACATTCAAGCACAACGGAGTTAGTGATGATGCTGTGAGGCTCAGATTAATTTCGTTTTCGTTGAAGGACAAGGCTAAGACTTGGCTGAACTCTCTACCAGCTGGATCGATCACAACTTGGGATGAAATGGCCAGCCGCTCCCTATCCAAGTATTTCCCTCCATCCAAGATTACAAAGATGCAGAATGATATCACCACTTTCTCTCAACAGGACGGGGAATCATTGTATGAGTCATGGGAGCGTTACAAGGAATTACTGAGGAAGGTCCCTGATCCTGGATTTCTTGTATGGCTCCAAGTTCAGATGTTCTACAACAGATTGACTGAAGCAAACAAGACCATTATGGACGCTACAGCTGAGGGATCCAATAACAACAAGACCTCTGAAGTTGCCCATGCTCTTATTGAGGAAATGGCTGCAAATAACTATCAGTGGAATTCCGAGAGAGCCCAAGTTAGGATACAAACCGGCCTTCACAATGCAGACACCTATATGGCACTATCTGCACAAATCGGTGCCCTCAGCAAGAAGATCAATGAAATGTAGTTGGCAGCCATGCATGTTCATCTGTGAATGGTGTGGGGGAGGTCATATCAACACCGAATGCCAAGTTGGAAATCAATTCATGCAGTCCTCTGAGCAAGTAGATTTCGTAGGGAATTTGCAAAGGTAGCGAGACAATCACTATCCTCGTGCCTTTAACCCCGGATGGAGGAATCACCCCAACCTGTCTTGGTCAAATCAAAATGCGGTTTAACCCCTCCCTCAAAACTTTGCTCAGTCAAAAAAGAAATCTAATCTAGAGGAGTTGATGACCAAGTTCATATCAATTGCGGAAACAAGATTTCAAAATCAAGAGGCATCGATCAAGAATTTGGAGACTCAAGTGGGGCAGTTGGCACAGATGATATCTTCTAGAGTCCAAGGTACCTTGCCCAGCAATACAGAAGTGAATCCAAGGGAACAAGTGCAAGCCATTACCTTGAGGAGTGGTAAGGAGCTGCAAGAGGTGGAGAAGAAAACAAAGGAAGAAGGTAAGATGGGCACAACCCTAGAAACCGAAAAGAAGGAGGAAGAGTAATCGGATTCAAAGAAAGAGACAAGCTAAAAGCCACAAGTGCCATTTCCCAATAGGCTTAAGTGACACAAAATGAAAAAGGAATTCGGTAAGTTTCTTGAAATTTTCAAGAGTTTACATATTAACATTCCTTTTGCAGATGCCTTAGCCCAGATGTCATATTATGCAAAGTTCCTTAAGGAAATCTTGGCGAACAAAAGAAAATTGGGAGACGTGGCTACAGTTGCACTGAATGAAGAATGCCTAGCAATCCTCCTCAACAAGTTACCTCAAAAACTGAAAGATCCAGAGAGTTTTATTATTCCTTGCACTATAGGCAGTTTAAAGATTAATAAGGCATTATGTGATTTAGGAGCTAGTATAAATCAAGCATCCTAGGGGAATCATAGAGGATGTACTTGTTAAGGTTGACAAATTTATTTTTCCCGTGGATTTCATAGTGTTAAACATGGAAGAAGACGTTGATGTCCCACTTATCCTAGGGTGACCCTTCCTAGCTACAAGAAAGGTAATGATTGGTGTCCAACAAGGGCAACTCATTCTTTGGATTCAAGATGAGGAAGTAATTTTTAAAATGTTTGATGCTATGAAACATGCACCTTCTAGTGATAATTTATGTTATATGATAGATGTCATTGATTATACGGTTGGTGGGTGTTTCCAGGTTAACAGGGCGGTCGATCCCCTTGATCTATGCATACAAGAAGGAGAAGCCATAATGAGAGAAAACGAAAAAATTCAAAGCATGTTGACATACCTGAATGCCAATCCTCGGTTTCAAGGAAAGGGTTTCATCAAGTTAGAGAGCTTGGACAGACCCTCGATGCCAGAAAGCAAGTCTTCAATCGAAGAGCCCCCCACCCTTGAGCTTAAACAACTCCCACCACATCTGGAGTATGCCTTCTTAGAAGCACCATCAGCCCTACCAGTGATAATATCATCAGCCTTGACCCCTTTGCAGACGGAAAAACTATTACGGATGCTATGGGAACACAAGACAGCTCTAGATTGGAAGATAGCAGATATCAAGGGTATCAACCTGTCCATATGCACTCACAAAATTCTGATAGAGGTGAAAGAATGGTAGGATCCATCTAATGGACGCCATGAAGGGTGCGGAATGGGTGGGCGAATTTCAAAAAAATTTCCTACCTTCTTCCAACTAGGAATCAAATTCCCTAAATTTAGAATACATTATTCAAATATTCTACTTGAACCATAATCAAACCAGATCTGAACAAAAGGAAACATGAAAAATTATACCTGATCCGGAGAAACAATATCTCCCAAAGTTGGTGTTCACGCCCAAAGAAGAAACCAAGATCTGTTCCTACTGAAGATGACACAACTGTGGATGGAACGGAACCAATAGGGTGCGTCCTACACTGGATTCTTCGCAAGAATCCTCTGGAAACCTTGAACACCGAATCTTTTGGTCTTTCTTTCAAAACTGTTGTTAAGAACTGATTTCTTGACTTCCTGTTGCTGCAAAGATCCAATCTTCCAATAGGGAATGGCAGCTGCTGGAGAAGGAGACATCCAGGGACGAAGAGGGTAGAACTGTCTCTTCTCTTTGGAGTCTGTGAGAGATCAAATCTCAATTCGCAGGAAGTGTCTCTTGCATACAAAACCCTAGTTCGAAATCTGATATTTCTGTTAGGGTTTTTCTCCTCTTTCTTCTTGATTAAGAAACCTCCCAATATTTTGGGAGTTATCCCAATCCGAATCAGTATTTAGATAGGGGATAATCTTAATCCTATCTGCAGATTAAGTTAGTTAACTCGTGATCTTATCAGGAGGTTACCAGATTCAAATCTAATTTGAATTTGGTCTCTTACAGTGCATAAGGTTAAAGACCCAATCCTTTTACTAACATTAATCTCATATTCGCCCCATGAACAGGTGATCATATCAGCCCGGTTCGAAATGGGCTTTTGGCCCATTAAGTGTTTAGTGTTTAACCAGTTTCCAATTTGCTGCCCAGTTGGGCTTCTTTGTATGGCATGGGACCCAAGCATTGATCTACACACCAGCCACATGGGTTCGGCCCAGCCTTTATTACAAGGCCCAGCCGAATTCACTGAAAGACTCAGTGACCCATTTGAGCCCATCACATGGACCCTATGGGCCCAACACTTACATTAAGTGGTCCTAGGGCCAAACCATCTTATAAAAACTTAGGGACTGTGGGCAGGTGCAAAATTAGCCCATCTGGTATTATCCTAAATGGTCTTACACTTAACCTCTCAACCCTTAATGATCAAGAACTTCCCGACAAGAGAAGACCTCTCTCTCGGCTACAAAGAACAGTGCCACACTCTCCACTCACATGGATCCCGGGAATTAAAACATTTTGAAAATCTTTTGAAACCGTATATATATATATATTAATTTTGTAAAACAAAGTTCCAACTATTGAAATCAACTGCCGGCAGTTTGGTTTCCATCAGAAAGAGTGAATTCCCGATCAGTACCATTGTCTCACAAAGGGGCTGATCCTGTCACTATGACCACTCACTCAGATGAATTCTCGGATTGCTCCAACATGTCTAGGTTTTGACCCCACTAAGGATCTCACTGATTGACACTAGTGATGTGTCATAATCGATTCTAGGGGTTCGGTGTAACTTTCCAATTTTGCCCATCTGCCTCCAAGGTCTAGGGCAATACTAGAAATCTGGTCCGGTTCAAGGGTTCAAGAAATCCCATACTACATGTGCCTTGGGTCTTACCCTGATGGCTGAAACAAGCCATCCCAACACTTGGTGGCATATCTGTATCAGCCTTGGTAGGATAAATCTCCCCAGAAGTATCCAATGGCTGTGAACATTTAAAACTAACACAAGTTTCTATAAGTGTCCAGTTTTAGGGTCTTACACAGAATTATACCAAACAACATGAATCAAACATGCACTTTAATTTATTTTCACTAAATAACAAAAGTGCATCAAATACGATTGAAGCTAAGGGCATACAAGACTGTCTAACAGCTCCCGCTTGCACTTAGGTCCAATCTGGTACAAGCCGGAGACCCATACTTTCCACGTGTTTCTCAAACACCTTCTGTGTCAGTGGCTTAGTCAATGGGACTGCCACATTATCTGTTGATGCTACCTTCTGAATTAGGACGTCCCCTCTACCAATGATCTCCCGCAGTACATGGTACTTCCTCTCGATGTGCTTTGACTTCGAGTGGGCCTGAGGCTCTTTAGTCTGAGCGATCACTCCACTGTTGTCACACAACAACGGGATGGGGGATGTGCTGGACGGAATCACTCCCAATTCATGTATGAATTTCTTCATCCACACGGCTTCCTTGGCAGCTTCACTTGCGGCAATGTACTCGGCCTCGGTTGTGGAGTCTGCATTGGACCCCTATTTGCTGCTTTTTCAGCAAACATCACACGATCCTATCGTGAAAACATACCTAGATGTAGACTTTCTATCATCTGAATCCGCCTGGAAATCAGCATCGGTATACCCTAGAACTTGTAGTGAACTACCATCGAATACCAAACAAAACCCTTTTGTCCTTCGAAGGTATTTAAGTATGTTCTTCACAATAGTCCAATGCTCCTGCACTGGGTTAGCCTGGAATCTGCTTACCACACTCACCGCTTGAGCTATGTCCGGGCGAGTGCATAGCATGGCGTACATGATGCTCTCTACGGCTGAGGCATAGGGAACGTCTCTCATACCCTCAATCTCCTTAGAAGTATTGGGAGACATGTTCTTGGAGAGAGTACTCCATTTCTAAAAGGAACATTTCCTTTCTTGGAATTTTCCATGCTGTACCTTTTGACAATTTTGTCAATGTAAGGAGCCCGGGATAATCCAATTAACCGCTTAGATCTATCTCTATAGAGTCGAAGACCCAGTATATATGAAGCTTCTCCAAGATCTTTCATGGAGAACTGCTGTGATAGCCATACCTTGTCCGAAGTCAACATTCCTACATCATTCCCAATGAGTAGGATATCCCCACTGAACTTCCTATAAACACAGGGCTCATCCGAATTCAGCTCAAAGTCAAACGTTTTGATGGCAGAATCAAAACGGATGTTCCAACTCCTAGAAGCATGCTTAAGTCCATATATGGATCTATTGAGTTTACATACCATGTGTTCCTGACCAGCAGCAATGAAGCCTTGCGGCTGTTGCATGTAGATATATTCACTAAGATCTCCATTCAGGAACACGGTTTTGACATCCATTTGCCAAATCTCATAGTTATGGTATGCTGCTACAGCTAACAGGATCCTAATGGATTTAAGCTTGGCCACGGGCGAAAAGGTTTCCCCATAATCGATGCCTTCTTTCTGAGTATACCCTTTCACCACGAAGTGAGCTTTGTAGGTCTCAATCCTGCCATCAGGGCCCTTTTTCCTCTTGTAGATCCATTTGCAACCAATTGCTTTTACCCCGGAGAGTGGATCTACTAAAGTCCAGACTCCATTGGCCTCCACCCACTTATAGGAATCTATGTCTAACATAGCTTCCGCATAAGTCACGGGATCCTCTTCACTAGTCACGGCTTCCACCAGGTAGGTATCCTGGTCATAACAATATCGGACTGGTGGTCTGGATACCCGGGTGGACTTTCTAGGTTGGTCACTATCTGGAACTTGTGGGACATCTCCCACTGCTCCTGAGCTCTCCTCATCAAGAACTATTTCCTAACGGTGAGTGTCCATGATGTATTCGGATTCTAAGAATTGGGTGTTTCAACTAAAGAACACTTTCTGCTCACTTGGGTCATAAAATAGATAACCCACTGAATCCTTTGGGTAGCCTATAAATAGGCAACGACTGGTTTTGGATTCCAACTTGTCCGCACTTGTTCTTTTAACGTGTGCAAGACAACCCCAAATCTTCAAATGTCTTACACTTGTCTTCCTTCCGGTCCATAGTTCATATGGAGTTTTCGGAACTGATTTGGTTGGAACGTGATTCAACACATAGATAGCAATCTCTAATGCATATCCCCAAAAAGGTATGGGTAATTCTTAGCGTACGAGAAGTGATCGGACCATGTCCAACAAGGTCCTATTCCTCCTCTCTGAGACACCATTGAGTTGAGGTGTAGCAGGAGGAACTAGTTGTGACACTATCCCATTGTCCATTAAGTAGTCCCTGAATTCCTCGGAGAGATACTCGCCACCTCGATCTGATCGAAGGACCTTAACTTCTCTCCCTAACTGTTTCTCGACTTCCTATCTGAACTCTTTGAACTTTTCAAAGGATTCAGACTTGTGTCTCATTAGATACACGTAACCATATCGTGAAAAATCATCTATAAAGGTGATGAAATACATGTGTTGATTCCATGTCCTAACACTCAGGGGACCACATACATTAGTATGTATTAGGTCAAGTATACCTCCAGATCTTTCAGGCTTACCGTCAAATGCTCGCTTAGTCATCTTACCTTGAAGGCAAGGGTCACATGTGGGAAGATTTTCTACGGTTAGAAAATCCAAAGGACCATCCTTTACCTGTCTTGTGATTCGGTCAACACCGATACGGCCAAGTCGGTAATGCCAGAGGCACGTGGGATTAACTGTATCACGATTCCTTTTCTTGGGATTTTCGACCGACGTAGTTTCGGTTAGGTTAGTTTCTAGAGAAGGATGTAGAACATAGAGACCATTCTCCAGTTCCCCGCATGCGATGAATTTGTTATTCCATTTAACAGTAATCATATTACTAAAATAAACAGTATATCCATCAGCACACAGTTAACAAACAGAAATTAAATTTCTTCTCAAGTTTTGTACATAAAGACAATCTTTAAATACAATGACTCTTTCCCTAAAAACTAATTCTACGGTTTCTAGCGCCGCAGCTGCAACACTTGCAGTCGTTCCCAAAATTACTGTTAGACAGTTATGCCCTTAGCTTCAATCAAATTGATGTACTTTATGAGTTTATTGTAAATGAATAAAAGTGCATATTTGATTCATGTTCCCTTGGTATGTTTCTGTGTAATACCCTTAAACTGGACACTTAATGAGACTCGTGTTAGTTTAGAATGTTCACAGTGGGTCGGTCTGGGGAGACCTATCCTGACAAGGCTGACACTGTGGTGCCCCCAAGTCGGTTGGGGTGGCTTGTCTCAGCTACCAAGGTGAGACCCTAAGCACATACAGTGTGGGATTAATTGAATCTTTGAACTGGAAAAGATTTCCAGTATTGCCCTGGACCTTGGAGATTGATGGGCAAAACTGGAAAGTTACACCTGACCCCTACACTCGATTATGATATTGCACTAGGTGTCGGATCGGGCTGTCTTTGATGTACCAATCAGTGAGATCCTTAGCGGGGGTCAAAACCTGGGTATGATTGGACAATCCGAGAATTCATCTGAGTGGTTGATCATAGTGATAGGATCAGCCCCTTTGTCGGACAAAGGTAATGATCGGGGATGCACTCTCACTGTTGGAAACCAAGACAGCCGGCAGCCGATTTCAACCATTGAGATTTTTTTTGCAAAGTATGTTTTATATGAGATATAAAAGTATATATATTATGGTTTCTAAAATGTTTGCAAAAAGGTTTTAATTCCCGAGATCAATATAAGTAGAGAGTGCAACACTGTTGCTTGCAGCCGAGGGAGAGGTCCTCTCTTGTCGGGCAGTGTATGATCATTAAGAGCTGAGAGGTTAAGTGTAAGACCATTGAGGATAATACCTGATTGGCTAATCTTGCATCTGCCCACGGTCCTTGGGGGTTACAAGGTGGCTTGGCCTAGGGACCACTTAGGGTAAGTGTTGGGCCCATAGAGCCCATTCGATGGGTTTCAGGGGTGCACTATCTTTAGCAGTGTATTCGACCAGGCCTTGTAACAAAGGCTGGGCCGAACCCATGTGGCGATGTGTAGATCAATGCTTGGGTCCCACACCATACAAGGAAGTCCAACTGGGCAGCAGTTAGGAAGGTTAAGTGAGCACATGAGCTTAATGGGCCTAAAGCCCATTTCGAACTGGGCTATTTATTTAGTTAATTAAAGGGCGAATTCTGAGATGGATTAGCAGATAGGATAGGGTCCTAATCCTATCCACTCAGAGAGTCCAGATCTGAATGTGATTCAGATCTAGAAACCTCCTAATGGGATTAGGAGAAAACTAATCTAATCCGTAGATAAGATAAGGGTTTATCCTTATCACTAGAAGAGAAGGCTAATCCAAATATGATTTGGATAAGCAGCTCCTAATGGGATTAGGAGCTGATCTTTTAAGTTAACAAAAAGAAGGAGGGGGCGGCAGCCTTTAGGTGACATACATCAGATCCTCTTTAGTGCTGAAATCAAGAAGAGAGAATTCTGCACCCTGCGAATACTCTCTTGCCGCCTCCCTGTTCTTGTCGCCCTATTTTCCAGTTCGATCTCCATTTGTGGGAGAAGTCAAGATTGGATCTTGACATCAGTTCTTTGAGAAATGATTGAAAGGAAGCTGTGCTCACGTACCATTCTACTGATTCTTGCGAAGGACAAATTTCTTGGGGAAGAACACTGTTGATTCTGCTCCATCATGCACTGTGCCATCTTCAGTGGGAGCAGTCTTTGGATACTTCCTTGGGCATGAACACCTTCGTTGGGAGATATTACTTCTCTGTATCAGGTATAATTCTCTCCTATTCCTTTTGGTTCAGATCTGGTTCAGTTTAAGGTTCAAAAATGATCCTTGAAAATATGATTTTCTAAATAGGGAATGTGATTCCCAGTTGAAGGGAGAGAAAAAAATTTTGAAATTCACCCCTTATTCCGCAATCTTTGGGCATCCATGGGATGGATCTCTCATCCCTTCAGTTACACGTATGATTTGAAGCCCCGGAGTCAACACACCAGGACACAGAAGTAACTAACATATTAGTTTCTATGACACAAGTTTTGATGTTACCTTTCTTAGATTCCAGGTAGGCAAGACGGTTCCTCTTCCAGTGGCCGGTCTGTTTGCAGAAGTGACAGACATCAGATGCCTTGTTCTTCTTCTGCTTCTTGGGTTTGTCAGCTTTATTCTAGGGCTTCTTTGCCTTTCTCTTTTTCATGCCCAATTTGTTAGCTTCATCAAGCATAACCACAGGCTCATCCTTCTTTAAAAGATCATCGGCCTTCTGCAACATATTGCTGAGTTCCTGGACGATGACATTCAGCTTATTCATATTGTAGTTCATTGTGAACGCATTGAAGGAAGAGGACAAAGAATTCAGGATGGCATCCACTTGTGTGCCAAGATCTAACCTGGATCCAAGAGCCTCGAGTTCGTTAATGTATCCCATCATCCGAAAATAATGGTCATGAACTTTCTGCCCTTTGGACATCTACGCGGTCATGAACAATTTCAGGACCTTCTGTCGAGTAGAACAGTTCTGTTCTTCATACATTGTTCTTAGACAGTCCAATATGTCCTTGGCTAGTTCGATCTGATCGAACTGCCTCTGTATTGATTTGTCAAATGAGGCAATGGCAAAGCAGCGGGCTAGGGAGTTCTTATCCTCCCAATCTTGGTAGTCCCTCCTATGGGCCTCAGAAGCCCTATCACCCGGACGTTCTGGGGTAGGATTTTTTCATCACCTTATCTAACTTTTCAGAAGTTAGGACCGGCATAAGATTTCTGTACAAGTCGGCATAGTTTGGGCCATTAAGCTTGTTATTGTCAAGAAACTTTGCAAATTGACCGTTTGCCATTTTTTGATAAAACAGCAAAGACGTTAGTCCACAACCTTAATTTGATTCATGTTAGCTACATAGATATGGCTTTTAATCTATGTTCCATTCTCATTTATTCATCTCTGAGATTTTCCCTCCTTTTTCAGTGACGGAGATGACGGAATGTCTCTAGAAATGTGGAAAATCACATAGGGTGCGTGAAACCAACTGTTTCAGCTGCATAACACCACCACCTCTCTGTGACGGATCATATCCACTCATCAGATGAGTTTCCCTTTGGCCTCTGTCAGACAAGGTTCAAAGCCGTTTTTAGGTAAACGTTTTTGTCTAGTGAGTGCACACCCATCATATTCAGGTTACGCCAATGTACCGTGAGAGAGTTCCAATTTTTTGGTGAAGCCCCTCCCATATCAGTCTATGACGCCCCTATCATCTAATTAAACACTCTAACAGATCCAACAGCAAATGGATAGCCCAATTTTATGATCCGTTTCCTCATTACTGATGGACCCATCATTGTGCTAATGACGGAAGGCCATTAGAGAATCCATCATATGGATCTCCCTATCACATGCATTCATATTTGCTGGAGGGAACAAAATTACGCCCAAGTTCTAATTTAGGTCAAACCAAAGTGGCTCCCACTAACTTTCATAAAGTCAGATTTCCGATGGGCCTTAAACGGCTAGGGGTTCCGTATGCATCCCTTTTCAGGGTTGAGGGGGCCCACCATGTAGAGAGGGGGTCATCCAATGACCTTAAGGGACACCATGGCTATGATGTGCATTCAGCCATGGTGTGCGCAAGAGCCACTAACGACTTAACATGGGCCAAGTGCTTATGGCCCATGGTCACAGCACATCAAACATCCAAACATCACATGTAAAGGAAGAATTGATCCAATCAATTAACTGTTATAAAGCCCATCGAATGGCCCATTTAAAACTTAAAGCATTAACAATTAATGTTACTAGGTGTATGGGCTAAATTGTCGTTAGCAGTTCGGCCCATACAACTTTTCTCACAACAATGGGCTTTTGCAGTTTTAACATTTAAAGCTGGGCTTTACAGGTGGGCTGAATTAATCCCTGTAATTGAACATCAGATTTGGAATACTCAGTGTGAGAAATATGGACTGAAAACAGCCCCCTTCGAATCTCAGATTCGGTCCAAACAATTTTGGTCCAATCTAGTCCGAAAAGGTCCAAAACTGATTTTCAATTCAAGAATTAATTCAAGAGAGATCTGAAATTAATAATTTTTGATTTTAGACAATCACAAATAAAAAATATGGACTGTTCGTACCACATGCAAAACAGAGGTTAATCACAAAAGTTACAGTTTCATAAACTGTAAATCGCAGTATGTGATTTCTCACAATAATGGGCTTTTGCAGTTTTAACCCTTTAAAACTGGGCTTTACAGGTGGGCCAAATTAATCCATGTAATTGAACATCAGATTTGGAATAACAAGTGTGAGAAAAATGGACTGAAAAACAATCCCTTTCGAATCTAAGATTCGGTCCAAACAGTTTTGGTCCAATCTAGTCCGAAATGGTCCAAAACTGATTTTCAATTCAAGAATTAATTCACGAGAGATCTGAAATTAATAATTTTGATTTTAGACAATCACAAATCAAATATGGAATGTTCGTACCACCTGCAAGATAGAGGTTAAACACAAATGTTATAGTTTCATAAACTGTAAATCGTAGGTGGCGATTTCTCCATCTGCAAATCTCCAGCGCCGCCATCTTCTTCCTTCTTCTTTAATCAAGAAAATAAATAAAAAATAAAAATCTTATTTCTATTAATTAATTACATTCTTGATCAAATCCTATACATTCAGTCTAGAAAAATAAAAAAAATTATTTATAGACCGAATAATAATAAAAAAAGAAAAAGGGTGTGCAGACCATCTACGCCAAATCTGCACTATAATCTCCATGTTCGAACAGTCCATTAAATCAAAAATTAAATAAAGAACAATTCTAAATAAATTTTGGATTTAACAAAATTAATTTCAGATCAATCGCCCTTAACAAGAAACCATTTCTTGAAGACAAAAAAAGAAAGCAATCTGCGCAGATCTTGGCAGAACATCTTCTGTCTATCTGCACAAGGTCAGATCTAATTTTCTTTTCAAGATTCGAACCCGTGGCTCTGATACCACTGAAAGAATGGTAGGATCCATCTAATAGATGCCATGAAGGGTGCAGAATGGGTGGGCGAAACAATATTCAAGGATTCTACTTGAACCATAATCAAACCAGATCTAAACAAAAGGAAACAGGAAAGATTATACCTGATCCGAAGAAACAATATCTCCCAAAGTTGGTGTTCACGCCCAAAGAAAAAACCAAGATCCGCTCCTGCTGAAAATGACACAACTGTGGATAGAACGAAACCAGCAGGGTGCGTCCTACACACTAGATTCTTCGCAAGAATCCTCTGGAAACCTTGAACACCAAATCTTTTGGTTTTCTTGCAAGACTGTTGTCAAAAACTGATTTCTTGACTTCCTGTTGCTGCAAAGATAAAATCTTCCTACAGGGAATGGCGGCTGTTAGAGGACGAGAAATCCAGGGACGAAGAGGGAAGAACTGTCTCTTCTCTCTGGAGTCTGTGAGAGATCAAATCTCAATTCGCAGGAAGTGTCTCTTGCATACAAAACCCTATCTCGAAATCTGATATTTCTGTTAGGGTTTTTATCCTCTTTCTTCTTGATTAAGAAACCTCCCAATATTTTGGGAGTTATCCCAATCCAAATCAGTATTTGGATAGGGGATAATCTTAATACTATCTGTAGATTAAGTTAGTTAACTCTTGATCTTATCAGAAGGTTACCAGATTCAAATCTAATTTGAATTTGGTCTCTTAGAGTGGATAAGGTTAAAGACCCAATCCTTTTACTAACATTAATCTCAGATTCGCCCCATGAACAGGTGATCATATCAGCCCAGTTCGAAATGGGCTTTTGGCCCATTAAGTGTTCAGTGTTTAACTAGTTTCAAAAGAGCTGCTCAGTTGGGCTTCTTTGTATGGCGTGGGACCCAAGCATTGATCTACACACCAGCCACATGAGTTAGGCCCAGCCTTTATTACAAGGCCTAGCCGAATTCACTGAAAGACTCAATGACCCCTTTGAGCCCATCACGTGGACCCTATGGGCCCAACACTTACATTAAGTAGTCCCTGGGCCAAGCCATCTTATAAAAACCCAGGGACTGTGGGCAGTTGCAAGATTAGCCCATCAGGTATTATCGTAAATGGTCTTACAATTAACCTCTCAGCCCTTAATGATCAAGAACTGCCCGACAAGAGAAGACATCTCTCTCGGCTGCAAGGAACAATGTCGCACTCTCCACTCACATGGATCCCGGGAATTAAAACCTTTTGCAAATCTTTCGAAACCGTACATATACATATATATATATATATATATATATATATATATTAATTTTGGAAAACAAAATTCCAACGATTGAAATCAACTGCCGGCAGATTGGTTTCCATCAGAGAGAGTGCATTCCCGATCATTATCATTGTCCAACAAAGGGGCTGATCCTGTCACTATGACCACTCACTCAGATGAATTCTCAGATTGCCCCAACATATCCAGGTTTTGACCCCACTACGGACCTCACTGATTGACACATCAAAGACAGCCCGATCCGACACCTAGTGATGTGTCATAATCGAGTCTAGGGGTCAGGTGTAACTTTCCAATTTTGCCCATCTGTCTCTAAGGTCTAGGGCAATACTGGAAATCTGGTCCGGTTCAAGGGTTCAAGCAATCCCATACTACATGTGCCTTGGGTCTTACCCTGATGGCCAAAACAAACCATCCCAACACTTGGTGGCACATCAGTATCAGCCTTGGCAGGATAAATCTCCCCAGACTTATCCAATGGTTGTGAACATTTAAAACTAACACAAGTTTCTATAAGTGTCCAGTTTTAGGGTCTTACACAGAATTATACCAAACAACATGAATCAAACATGCATTTTAATTTATTTCCACTAAATAACAAAAGTACATGAAATCCGATTGAAGCTAAGGGCATACAAGTCTGTCTAACAAGAGGATGGAAGAAAGCCTACGGTTCAGCCCCAAAGACGCCTGAACCCGAACATGAAGGATGTGGTGAAAGCAAAAGTCATCAAGTTATTAGATGCAGGTATTATCTATCCGATCTCCGACAGCTCATGGGTGAGCCCCATCCAAGTAGTGCCGAAGAAAGAGGCATGACTATGGTACCGAATGCGAAGAATGAACTCATACTGACTAGGACGGTTACAGGGTGGCAAGTGTGCATTGATTACAAAAGACTGAACGAAGCCACACACAAGGATCACTTCCCTCTACCCTTCATCAATCAAATGCTAGAGAGGCTATCTGGTCATGAGTTCTATTGTTTCCTAGATGGGTACTCGGAGTACAAATAGATACCGATTTCACCAGAAGATCAGGAGAAGACCACCTTCACATGTCCTTACGGTACCTTTGCTTACAAAAAGATGCCATTCGGTTTAGGCAATGCTCCAGCAACATTCCAGATGTGCATGATGGCTATATTCTCTAATATGGTGGAGAACTTCATGGAGATTTTCATGGATGACTTTTCAATCTTTGGCTCTTTCTTCGATTCATGTCTGTATAACTTGGAAAAGGTACTCAAGCGTTGCAAGGAAACCCATCTAGTGCTGAACTGGGAAAAATGCCACTTCATGGTGCAAGAAGGTATTGTGCTTGGACATAAGGTTTCACAGAGAGGGATTAAGGTTGATAGAGCCAAGGTGGAGACAATTGAGAAGTTTCCACCACCAACATCCATCCGATCTGTGAGAAGATTCTTGGGACACGCAGGATTCTACAGAAGGTTCATCAAAGATTTCTCCAAGATAGCTAAGCCATTGTCCAAAATGGTGCAGAAAGATGTGCCCTTCAATTTCACAAAGGAATGCCTAGAAGCGTACAACATCTTGAAGGACAAGCTGATTAATGCCCCGATCATAATAGCACTGGATTGGACACTCCCTTTTGAGTTGATGTGCGATGCGAGTGATTCAGCAGTTGGAGTTGTTCTAGGACAAAGAGTGAACAAACATTTCCAGCCAATTTACTATGCTAGTAGGACCTTGAATGGAGCTCAACAGAATTACACCACGATGGAAAAGGAACTACTAGCGGTAATTTTTGCTTTTGATAAATTCCATTCATACCTAATCTTGTCCAAGGTTATTGTGTATACAGATCACTCGGCACTTAGACATCTACTTGCAAAGAAGGATGCAAAGCCAAGGTTGATCAGGTGGATTTTGTTGCTACAAGAATTCGATGTCGAAATCCGTTATAAAAAAGGCACCGAGAACCTGGCCACAGACCATCTCTCCCGGTTAGAGGATTCAGATTTGGGAGGGAAGACACCCGGCACCCTCTGAGATGATTTTCCAAACAAGCAGCTCTACTTCACTCGGGTTGATACATCCCCTTGGTATGCTAATTTTGCCAACTATCTCGTAGGAAATGTCCTCCCTCCTAACCTTTCATATCAGTAGAGGAAGAAATTCTTCTCTGATGTGAAATAGTATTTGTGCGATGACCCCTTTTTGTAAAAGCTTTGTGCAGATTAGATCATTCAGAGGTGTGTCCCCGACGAGGAGATGGAGTCGGTACTCCGATGTTGCCATGACCGAGAAGCAGGATATCATTTTGGAGCCAACCGCACGGAAGCCAAAGTGTTACAATCAGGTTTCTATTGGCCCACCTTGTTCAAGGATGCTCACAGGTATGTGTCCACATTTGACCAATGCCAAAGGACAGGTAACATCTCTCGACAAAATGAAATGCCCCTTACTAACATATTAATATGTGAAATCTTTAATGTATGGGGTATTGACTTCATGGGACCTTTCCCAAATTCTTTTGGAAATAAATACATCCTACTTGTTGTTGACTATGTGTCCAAATGGGTTGAAGCCATGGCTTTACCCACAAATGACTCTAGGAGAGTAGTCCAATTCCTTAAGAAGCTATTCACTCGATTCGGCACACCCCGCACCATAATTAGTGATAGGGGAACTCATTTCTACAACACCCAATTTGAGTGGCTGATGCGAAAATATGGTGTTACGCATAAATTTGCAACCCCATATCACCCTCAAATCAGTGGCCAAGTCAAATTAGATAATAGGGAATTAAAAAGAATTTTGGAGAAGACGGTATCCTCTTCCATAAAGGATTGGTCAGTCAAGTTAGATGATGCATTGTGGGCAAATAAGACTGCATACAAAACACCTATTGGCATGTCCCCATATAGGTTGGCCTTTGACAAACCATGTCATTTACCTGTTGAACTTGAGCATAAAGCATATTGGTCCCTGAAACTATTAAATTTTGATTTGCGGGCCACAGGTGCACATAGACGAATGCAATTGAATGAGATGGATGAATTTAGACTTGCAGCCTATGAGAATGCCAAGATCTATAAGGAAAGAACCAAACGATGGCATGACAAGAATTTACTAAGGCATGACTTTCAGAAAGGACAGCAAATACTATTATATAATTCACGCCCCCAGTTGTTCCCAGGTAAGCTAAAATCAAGGTGGTCCAGACCATTCACCATATCACAAGTTTTCCCTCATGGAGCTGTAGAGGCCACTCACCCGACACAAAGAACGTTTAAGGTCAATGGTCAGCACCTAAAACCATATATAGTGGATGAATGTTGCCTACCCCATCAATACAGAAGGTGTTTGAGAAACACGTGGAAAGTATGGGACTCCGGCAAGGACCAGATTGGACCTAAGTGCAAATGGAAGCTGTTAGACAGTCTTGTATGCCCTTAGCTTCATTCGGATTTGATGTACTTTTGTTATTTAGTGGAAATAAATTAAAGTGCATGTTTGATTCATGTTGTTTGGTATAATTCTGTGTAAGACCCTAAAACTGGACACTTATAGAAACTTGTGTTAGTTTTAAATGTTCACAGCCATTGGATAAATTTGGGGAGATAGATCCTGCCAAGGCTGATACTGGTGTGCCACCAAGTGTTGGGATGGCTTCTTTCAGCCATCAGGGTAAGACCCAAGTTACATGTAGTATGGGATTGCTTGAACCCTTGAACCGGACCAGATTTCCAGTATTGCCCTAAACCTTGGAGACAGATGTGCAAAACTGAAAAGTTACACCTGACCCCTAGACTCGATTATTACACATCACTAGGTGCCGGATCAGGCTGTCTTTGATGTGTCAATCAGTGAGATCCTTATTGGGGGTAGAAACCTGGACATGTTGGGGTAGTCTGAGAATTCATCTGAGTGAATGGTCATAGTGACAGGATCAGCCCCTTTGTCGGACAATGGTAATGATCGGGAATGCACTCTCTCTGATGGAAACCAAACTGCCGGCAGTTGATTTTAATCATTGGAATTTTGTTTTGCAAAAATAAATATATGTATATGTACGGTTTCAAAAGATTTGCAAAAGGTTTTAATTCCCGGGATCCATGTGAGTAGAGAGTGCGGCACTGTTCTTTGCAGCCGAGAGAGGGGTCTTCTCTTATTGGATAGTTCTTGATCATTAAGGGCTGAGAGGTTAAGTGTAAGACCATTTAGGATAATACCTGATGGGATAATCTTGCACCTGCCCACAATCCTTGGGTTTTTATAAGATGGCTTGGCCCAGGGACTACTTAATGTACGTGTCGGGCCCATAGGGTCCATGTGATTGGCTCAAGGGGGTCACTGAGTTTTTCAGTGAATTTGGATGGACCTTGTAATAAAGGCTGGGCTGAACCCATGTGGTTGGTTTGTAGATCAATGCTTGGGTCCAATGCCATACAAAGAAGCCCAACTGGGCAGCAGGTTGGAAACTAATTAAACACTGAACACTTAATGGGCCAAAAGCCCATTTCGAACTGGGCAGATATGATCACCTGTTCATAGGGAAAATCTGAGATTAGTGTTAGTAAAAGGATTGGGTCTTTGACCTTATCCATTCTAAGAGACCAAATTCAAATTAGATTTGAATCTGGTAACCTCCTGATAAGATCAGGAGTTAACTAACTTAATGTGCAGATAGGATTAAGATTAACCTCTATCCAAATACTGATTTGGATTGGGATAACTCCCAAAATATTGGGAGGTTTCTTAATCAAGAAAAAAGAGAAAACCCTAGCAGAAATATCAGATTTTGAACTAGGGGGTTGGAGTAAGCAAGAAACACATCTTGCAATCTAAGATTTGATCTCACAGACTCCAGAGAGAAGAGACAATTCTGCCCTCTTCGTCCCTGGACTTCTCCTCCTTTAGCCGCCGCCACTACCTGTTGGAAGATTGGATCTTTGCAGCAACAGGAAGTCAAGAAAGCAGTTCTTGATAATAGTCTTGTAAGAAAGACAAAAGGATTCGGTGTTCAAGGTTTCCAGAGGGTTCTTGTGAAGAATCCAGTGTGTAGGACGCACCCTGCTGGTTCCGTTCCATCCACAACTGTGTCATCTTCAGCAGGAGCGGATCTTGGTTATTTCTTCGGGCGTGAACACCAACTTTGGGACCAAAAAGATGTGGGTAATTCTGAGCGTGTGAGAAGTGACCGGACCATGTCTAACAATGTCCTATTACTCCTCTCGGAAACACCATTAAGTTGTGGTGTTGCACAATGGTGGGGCATGAACTCCTGGGCTTCATGGATGTGTTCATTGGTTACAATCAGATCCAAATGCATCTCAATGGCCCAGAGAACACTGCTTTCATCATCGACTGTGGACTCTACTGCTACAAGGTGATGCCCTTTGGCCTTAAGAACACCGGCGCTACCTATCAGTGGTTGGTGAATGAGGTGTTCAAAGATCAGCTCTGTCGTAATGTAGAGGCTTACGTGGATGACATGCTGGTGAAGATCAAGAAGGATGAACACCACCTAGCTGACCTCAAGGAAGTCTTCGGCATCCTTAGGAAATACAGAATGAAGCTGAACCTGAAAAAATGTGCTTTCGAGGTCAGCTCTGAAAAATTCCTGGGGTTCATGGTTACATAGAGAGGAATTGAAGCCAATCCAGAGAAGATCCAAGCCATCCTCGACATGCAGTCACCCCAGACCTACAAAGAAGTGTAGCGCCTCATTGAACTAGTAGCTGCCCTCAACAGGTTTATGTCAGAGTCCACAGATTGGTGTTGCCCTTCCTCAAGGCCTTGCAGAAGATGAAGGACTTCTAGTGGACCAAGGAATGTGAAAGGTCCTTTCAAGAGTTGAAGAGGTATCTGAGTTTTCCACCTTTCCTCACAAAGGTGAGCCCTGGGATGGGCTGTTACTCTATCTCTTGGTTGGATATGAGGTGGTCACCTCAGTACTGGTCAAGGAAGAAGGCCGAGTACAAAGGTTGATTTACTACACCAGCAATGTCCTCAATGACGTAGAAACCTCGTGCACAAATTTGGAGAAGGTAGCCCTGGCCCTAGTCACCTCAACAAGAAAGCTCAGGCCATACTTCCAAGCCTACAACGTCCGAGTGCTTACCGATCAACCTCTTAAGCAAGTTCTACAGAGGCTAGAAGCATCTGCCCGCCTAGTCAAGTGGAGTGTAGAGCTGAGTGAGTTCGACATTGACTACGCATCATGGCCCACCATCAAGGCCCATGCCTTGGCTGATTTCCTTGTAGAGTGCACCTTCACGTCATAGGATCCAGCCTCAGCATCGTAGATATGGACTCTCCATGTGGACGGTTCATCTACCAAGCAAGGCAGCGGGCCGGCCTCATCCTCCTTGGTCCAGACAACACGGTACTAGAGCATGCCCTCAGGTTCAAGTTCAAGGCATCCAACAACAATGCTAAATACGAAGCCTTGATTGCCAAACTTCGGCTTGCCCTAGACCTCAGTGCCCGGCGACTCGAGTCCTTCAGCAACACTCAACTAGTGGTCAACTACATCCATGACCAGATCCCCGAGCTGAGAACATATGAGCTCATTCAATGGCTTGAACACTTCGTCATTCAACAGATCCCCGAGCTGAGAACATATGAGCTGACACACTCTCAAAGCTAGCTAGCTCACCGCGAACCGACCTTGACACAACAATTCAGATTGACACTTTGGCCCAGTCCAACATCACCTTCCTCATCCTTCCAGTTTTGCAAGGGCCATCTTGGATGGACCCCCTAGTACAATACTTACAGGACGAAACACTACCAGAAGACCGAGTCGAATGCAAAAGACTTGCATACAAGGCGGCCAGATATTGCCTCATCTAGGGACAACTCTACTATTGGTCACATACTCTCCCCTACCTGAGGTGTCTCCCTCCCCCCTTCCGAGGCCAACTATGTCCTCAAGGAGATACATCAAGGTATCTGCGGAGATCACCCTAGCGCCCGAACTCTAGCTCACAAGGCACTTCAGCAAGGTTACTTCTGGCCAACCATGAAGCAAGATTCCACCCAGCTCGTCAGAAAGTGCGACCGCTGTCAAAGGCATTCCAACCTCCATCACCAACCAGCAGTTCCCTTGAATCCAATCACTAGACCATGGCCCTTCATGCTGTGGGGAATGGATATCCTCGGCCCCTTCCCTACTGCGGTCGGGCAAAAGAAGTTTCTCTTGGTTGTAGTGAACTACTTCACCAAGTGGGTGGAAGCCAAGGCCCTGACAAGGTATTGTTTTCCGGTTTGGCATACCTCAGGTCCTCATCACTAACAATGGCGCATAGTTCATTGATCACAAGTTTGAAGCCTACTGTGCCGACCTGAAGATCGATTATCAGACTACGTCCGTTCACCGACCTCAGAGCAATGGACAGACCAAAGTGACCAACCGAACCCTACTGCATGGCCTGAAAACCAGACATGACCAGGCCAAGGGAAGGTGGGTCAAGGAGTTGCCTGGCATTCTCTGGGCATACAAGACCACACTGCGGACAACTACTGGAGAGATGCCCTTTAGCCTAGCCTACGAGGCTAAAGCTGTGATCCCCGTGGAAATAGGCTCACCAACTCTCCCAACCGAGTTATATGATGAGGAGTGATAGCTATAATTATAACCCTAGCAAGTGCTCTAGTTATCAAGTAGTATAAAAGAATAGAAAAAGAAAATAAAAGCAAGGGCAATCAATAACTGAATATGCAATGATTAAGTGAAATCGCTAGGACAATTGGTCCGCCTAACCATTCCAATGAATATTAATGGATGAGATTAACCAAGATAATTTGTCATTCCCATAAGCTAAGGTTTTTCCAATTTTATTTAATATTCTTTCCCAAGATATATTAAACCTACTTCTATCAAGTCACCCCTCGATCCCTCGACTAGAGTTCTCAAGATAGAAATGCATTAAGTGCAAGAAAAACTTATATATTTCGATGAATCGTGTGTATATATCCCTATATACCATTCAATTCACACCATGAATTATGTGGTCTAATATATGAATTCCTCTCCCGATTCATTCATATAAACCTAATCAATTAAGAGATGGCCACTCCTAATCGCATTAAGCAAATAACTCATAGACTATATGAAAATTATGATCTTGGAAGAATCATATTAATAAAAATATATTCATTGTCATGGTTAGGCTTTCCACAGCCCTAGCTATAAATAAATCAGTTCATGATAAAGGAAATAAAGAAAACAAGAGTAAAGAAAGAACTCATGATTTCGCCCTTGGAGCTGAGATCTCCTCTTCTTCTTGCCGCCACCTCCTTCTTGCTAATCTCCTTCTTGAAGTTTTCTTGATGATATTCTTGATTAATTCAGAGGAAACTTCAGTAATTGATTGATTGAGTGATAGTTCACCCCGCCTTTATATAGCTTTAGGAGGAGGGGCTGTTTCCAACTCCTTCTTGGAGTTCTTCCTCAAAAATAGAAAGTCCTAATCTAATCCTATCCTTATCTCTTATCTAGTAATCTCAGTCTCCTTTATCTTTCTAGAATTACATCAGGAAATTAAATCTGATAGGGTTCTTTATTCTTGCATTTGTATTGGGCTTCTTTAACGAATTGGGCCGCTGCAAGGCTACTCTACGAACTAGGCTTCAGCTGCGAACTGTGCTTCTCTACGAATTTGGTTATACTTCGGGCCAGATTTTGACCTTGATGCAGTCTGAATCTATCAAAAATAAAAACATGAAAGTTGTGGAGTTTTTCTTTATTTTTCCAATGCATCTTGAATCTTCTCAATCAGAGTCTAGATGGGAGAGTTATTCCAAAATCATCTCGTGGTGCCGAAATTGGGTAAAATTACCATATTTGCCTTGTTTTTCTCCTGATGCCTTTTTTCATGCCCTGAATCGAAATACAAGAATAATGAGTCCAATTAAGTACTAATTAAGTATAAAAGACTGAATATTTGGGGATAAAAATATGATAATTTTTATTCTCATCAAGGAGTAGAACAATGAAGATCTCCACATAGAACTCGACTTGGTGGAGAAAGCACGGGACCAAGCATACATCAAGATGGCAGCATAGCTACACCAAATGGCTTAGTACTACAACTCCAAAGTCCGAAGAAGGGAGTTCAAGACTGGTAACCTCATTCTTCACAAAGTCATAGTACCCGTGCCAATAGAAGGAAAGCTCGGACCGAACTGGGAAGGACCATACAAAGTCATCAAAGTGCTCGGACCTGGTACCTACAACCTAGAAGACCTCGACGGGAAGCCCGTACCAAGGAGTTGGAATACTGGGAAACTGAGAATGTACTATCAGTGAGTCTACATCAATAAAGAGCCTTTTTTACAATCGGTTGTTCAACAGGTTGCACGACACACACTGCATACACGACACAACACATACCGCATAGTATACGCCGCGCAACACACGCTACCTAGCCTAACTCTCAAACGGTTGGAACGTCTGTGCACTAACTTGGCCGACCCTTAAATGGCCAAAGCCTAAAATGCATAGCCACATGCTAGCTTGACAACGCATAGCCGACCAAGTAAGTTGACTCAACTGACGATGGCTAGAGCCCAAAGTGGGGAAGAACAATCCCGCCTCCAAAGGACAAAGGGCAGTCACCAAACTCTGCACACCTTGTTGACGAACCGTTAGAGTAGAGCTAGTTGAGGAACGACTAGCCCTTGAAGAGCACAAAGCTCTCTGAGACCATGTGCCACTAAGCATCCCCCGAGTGACGAGAGCTAGGAAGCACTTCGGCTAGTGCAAGCCGAAGACTGAAGAACTTGGCTACACTAGACCTTGGCTAGGATAAGACTGATGCTTACAACTAAGTTCAATAGAATAAAACAGAAAATGGGACACAACAAGCTCAGAACCAAAAAGCATATTTTCTATTAATTATCAAAATTTGTACTAGTATAAAGGCTCAACATACCAAGCCGTTTACATCATGAAAAAAAAGAGAAAAAAAAGAGAACAAACACTAGAAAGGAAAAAAAATGACAGGAGAGTAGTAGGCGAACACCTTACTCCCTGATAGGACATCCCTTAACCTCCTCAGGGATAACTCCTCGAGCCTCTAACTACTTTCTTGGTTTCAAATCTTGGAGCACGACTTCGTCCTTCCTCCTCGGCTTCACCTAGTTGGTAGGATTATCTGAGTGTGACCTCCGTTCAAGAACTACCTCGGATTGAACAACATTATATTAGTGTCGTCTGTGGGAATTGTTAGTACATAATTTGGTGATATATTTTGTAAAAAAATAAAATTATTTTTTATGATTTTAATAAATATTTTAAAGTTATTATATAATTTTTTAGAATATTTAAATAATTCTTACATTTTTTTAATCCAAACCTTCTTTAGATAAATATAGATAAAAAGTTGGAGAGAGGATAAATAGGAATTATAGATAATTTAGGAGAGAAACTATCTACTACCTACTAAATTAGAGATAATTTTGGAGATAAATAAGAATTAGAGATAATTTAGAAGATAAATAGGAATTAGAGATAATTTTAGAGAAAGTGGCGGATAGTAGTGGAAGTAGTTTAGGAGAAATTTTAGGAGAAGAGATTATTTATGTTATTGGGAAAGTGCATCCCCTTGGTTGTTTCAAAAATGACATGGAATTAAAAAATAAAAAATTCAAAAGAAGGAGAAAATTTCTAGACTTCCTTGTTTTAATATATATACTAGTGGGAACCCGTGCGATGCATGGGATTTATTAAGTGAAAGATAAATAATAGAAATGGTCATTTACTAAAATACCCTTATAGTTTTATGGATTTACTAAAATCTACCCTATAATTAGCATTTTACTAAAACACCAATTATAATTTACAATTGATTTAATCAATCTTCCATTAGATGATACTAGAAAATGACAGTGTTGACCCTAATGTTCATTTAAATAAATTTAATCAAAAGAAATAGAAATAAAATACCATGTTTACCCTTAATAAGAAATGTGCAACCACTCATGGGCCTAATGGCAAAACAAACACTACTTAATGAAAGGTTGATTAAGTAAAGAAATTGTAAAATATATGGGATGTTTTAGTAAAATGAAAATTATAAGGTAGGTTTAAGTAAATATGTAAGACTATAAGGTGTGTTCTAGTAATTGACCCTAATAGAAACACATAAGAGTATACAATTGTTTTATATTTTCAACTTTTTATATAATTAATAATTATTCATATTTTATATACTACTTTTAATAATTTTTTATAATATAAAAATAATAATAATTAATTTCAATTAGGTTCATTCATTAAACTTATGAAACCGACCAACCTGATCAACTCGGCTCGAGTTGGTCTGTTTTCTTGTATTTTAGGTTGGCTTTGGTTAAAAAATTTCCCAATTCGATCAAGTTGGATCAGTTTCACTTTGGCCATTTGTAAACTGACCAAAATCGAACAACCTAATCTTGGATATATATTAATATTTTATATTTTAAATATAATTTTTAATGTGAAAAAGTGAGAAATTTCCCATATTTATTAGTCTAAAATATTTTATTTCATAAATCTAATTTTTAAATTTATTTTTTAATAATTGCATTGTAATTTTTGAAATTAAATTTGTTATTTTGTAAAAATATAAAATTAATTTTTTTGTTTTTAATAAATATTTTAAAGTTATTATATAATTTTGTTAGAATATTTAAATAGTTCTTAATTTTTTAAATGAAACTTTCTTTAGATAGATATAATTTTTTAAACGAAACTTTCTATTAAATTAGAGATAATTTTGGAGATAAATAGGAATTAGAGATAATTTAGAAGATTAAGAGGAATTAGAGATAATTTTGGAGAAAGTGGGAGATAGTGGGGGACATAGTTTAGGAGAAATTTTAGGAGAAGAGATTATTTAGGTTTTGTGAAAATGCATCTCATTGGTTGTTTCAAAAATGACATGGAATAAAAAAATAAAAAATGAGAAAAGATGAGAAAATTTCTTTATTGCCATGTTTTAATGTTTACTAGCGGGGACTCGTGCGATGCACAAGATTTATTAAGCAGAAGTTAAATAATAGAAAGGGTCATTTACTAAATTATCCCTTATAGTTTCATGGATTTAGTAAAATTTACCCTATAGTTAGCATCTTACTAAAACACCACTTATAATTTGCAAGTTGGGCTTCAGCTGCAAATTTGGCCTTCCTACGAATTTTCCCCAACTTTGGGCCCGGATTTGACTTTGATGCAGGCCGAATCTGCAAAAGCCCAAAACATAAAATTTGTAGCTTTCTCTCTTATATTTTCAGTGAGTCTTGAATCATCCCAATCGAATCTCGGATACAAGAGTTAGGTCCAGATTACTGAATGGTGCCGAAACTATGAAAAATCATCCGACTTGCCTTGCTTTTTCTCCTGATGCATTCTTTCATGCCCTGCACCGAAATACAAGAAGTATGAGTCCAATTAAGTACTAATTCAGTATAAAAGACAAAATATTTGGGGATAAAAATATGATAAATTTTATTCTCTCAAATCCCCCCACACTTAAACTTTGCCTGTCCTCGGGCAAGACAAAACTCAAGCTAAAATAAAACAAGAACAAACTAACTATCCTACCGATTTTTAAACTCAACTCTCCTTCATCTTTTTCTACAAATATTCTAGGTTAAATATTGTAACCGTTAAATCAACATAACCAATCCATACATGACTCATTCATCAGTCAATCCAATTCTAGCTACTACAAATCAGGTAGAAAACTAGGGAAAACATTTTTACCTCCTCTCTCTCTCTCTCTCTCTCTCTCTCTTTTTCTTTTTTTTTCTCTCTTTTTTTCTCTTTGGTGGAAGTGAGTGCATTTTATGCTCCATCTCACTTTTAGGATTACTTGGTCAGTAAGTGCATTTTATGCTCCATCCTACTGTTTGAATTGTTGGCTAGTAGGTGCATTTTATGCTCCATCCTACTATTGAATTACTTGACTGGTAGGTGCATTTTAGGCTCCATCCTACAAAAAATATTCACCCTAGTTACTTAAACCTGAATTTAGGACTAGCTTAATTGGAAATGGCTTCAGATAAGTCACACACCCCCGGATCGTACCTCATTACTAGGTTCGCAAGAGTTTTCCTAGAACATTGTTTCAATTGATTTCAAAAAGAGTTGAGGTTTTGATTTTTTATTAAAGCAAATGCAGAAAACATGACCTAAATCAAATTTTAAAACACAACCTAAATTCTAACCTAAATCCTAAATCCCCTTCCCCACACTTAAAACTTACATTGTCCCCAATGTGAGGTTAAATGCAAAGAAAGGGCAAAAAAACTTAACTAGAATTGTAAAAACAAAAAGAAAAAGAAAAAAAAAAACAAGCTTCCCTTATCATAAACCGGATCCTCTAGGTCTTGTTGTTGCAACTTTTGATGTTTTCCCCTCTCATCCATTAAGGGTGTGTTTAAATATGGAATAGGGGCTTGCAAAACAGAGGGTAATGGTCTCTTATAAGAAATCGACAACATCATATAATGAGCATTACCTTGTTTGGGCTTGGACCCTTCTTGACCGACCTCCAAATTGTTCAAAACCTCATTAACTTCCTCATCCAAGTTATCTTTCAAATCTCTTTCAGGATAAGGGAGAGGAAGTTTAACAACATCTAAACTCAGTTTAGGTGTACTCCCTTCGATCTCCATTTGAGAATCGGCTACCTCAACTTCCTAGTCATTATTTTGGATCTCACCAATAGTCTTCCTGCTTCTTAAGGCAATGCCATTCACTTGCTCCCTTGGGTTCTTCTCCGTGTTGCTGGGTAGTCGTCCCTCTTTTCTTTCCGACAACAGATTCACAATCTGCCCCATTTGAACTTCTAAGTTCTTGATCGATGCTTCTGTTAGACAGTTGTATGCACTTAGCTCTAATTAGAATGATGTACATTATGAATTTATTGTAAATGGATAAAGTACATATTTGATTCATGTTCCTGTGGTGTGTTTCTGTGTAATACCCTTAAACTGGACACTTATGAGACTTGTGTTAGTTTAGAATGTTCACAGCCGTTGGATAAGTATGGGGGGATTTATCCTGCCAAGGGTGACACTGGTGTGCTGCCAAATGTTGGGGTGGCCTGTCTCAGCTGCCAGGGTGAGACCCAAGGCACATGCAGTGTAGGATTAATTGAACCTTTGAATCGGACCAGATTTCCAATATTGCCCTGGACATTGGAGATTGATGGGCAGAACTGGAAAGTTACACTTAACCCCTAGACTCGATTATGATACTGCACTAGGTGTCGGATTAGGCTGTCTTTGATATGCCAATCAGTGAGATCCTTAGCGGGGGGTCAAAACCTGGGTATGTTAGGATAGTCTAAGAATTCATCTGAGTGGGTGATCATAGTGACAGAATCAGCCCTTTGTCGGACAAAGGTAATGATCGGGGATGCACTCTTTCTGATGGAAACCAAGACTGCTGGCAACCGATTTCAATCGTAGAGAATGCAACACTGTTCCTTGTAGTCGAGGGAGAGGTCCTCTCTTGTCGGGCAGTGTTTGATCATTATGGGCTGAGAGGTTAAGTATAAGACCATTGAGGGTAATGCCTAATGGGAAAATCTTGCAGCTACCCATAGTCCCTGGGTGTTACATGGTGGCTTGGCCCAGGGACCACTTAGGGTAAGTGTTGGGCCCATAGAGCCCATGTGATGAGTTTTTGGGGGTGCACTGTCCATAACATTGTATTCGGCCAGGCCTTGTAACAAAGGCTAGGATGAACCCATATGGCTGATGTGTAGATCAATGTTTGGGTCTCACACCATACAAGGAAGCCCAACTGGGCAGCAGTTTGGAAGGCTAAGTGAGCACATAACCTTACTGGGCCTAAAGCCCATTTCGAACTGGGCTGATTTGATCAGTTAAATAAGGGGTGAATTCTGAGATTGGATTAGCAGATACGATTGGGTCTTAACCCGATCCACTTTGAGAGTCCAGATCTAAATGAGATTCAGATATGGAAACCTCCTAATGAGATTAAGAGAAGGTTGATCCAATCTATAGATAAGATAAGGGTTTACCCTTATCACTTGAATGGAATTCTGATCCAAATCATATTTGGATCAGCAACTCCTAATGCGATTAGGAGCTGATCCCTTTAAGGTTATAAAAGGAGGTGGGAGCGGCAACCTTTTAAAACACTTCACATCCTGTCTATAGAGCTGGAATCACAGAAAGGAGAATTTCGCAGCTCTACGAAATTCATTCTTTCCGCCTCCTTCTAGCCGTCGCCTCACCTGCCAGTTTGATCTCCAGTTCAGTGGGAGAAATCAAGATAGGATTTTGATATTAGTTCCTTGTGAAGGGATTGATAGGAAGTTGTGCTCACGTGCTATCCTGCTAATTCTTGCGAAGGATCAGGTTCTTGGGAAGAACACTGCTAATTCTGCTCCATCCTGCATTGTGCCATCTTCAGTGGGAGCAGTCTTTGGATCCTTCTTTGGGTGTGAACACCTTCGTTGGGAGATATTATTTCACCGTATCAGGTATATCCCTCTCCTACTACTTTTGTTCAGATCTGGTTCGGTTCATGGTTCAAGAATGATCCTTGAAAAATATGAATTTTCTAAAATAGGGAATGCGATTCCCAATAGGATAGAGAGAAATTTTTGAAATTTGCCCATTCTATTCCTTAAGATTCGGGCGTTCATACGATGGATATCTCATCCCTTCAGTGGTATCAGAGCCGTGTCGAAGTCTTGAATTGAATTGGATCAAATCTGAACCTGCGCAAATGGGCAGAAGGTGTTCTATCCGATATGCGCAGATATAAGGTTTTTCGGGAAAATTTGTTTCCAGTTAATGGGTGATTAATCTGAAATTAAATTTTATAAATCTGATTATTATTTAGAACTATTCTTTATAATTTTCTTGATTTATGGGTTGTTCGTACACATGGAGATCAAAATCTTGATTGGCGAAAGGAACCTGCGATTTTGCAGTTTCTTGATTATTTTATTACATTTGGTTTGTAAAATAATTTTTTTTTTTTTAGACTGAATGTATAGGCATTCAGTCTGATGTAATTATAATAGAAATTAGGTTTTCTATTTATTTTTATTTTGGATCGAAGATGGCAGTGCAAGGAAGGAGATTTCGCAGATGGGAGAATCACTATCTATGATTTGCAGTTTATGAAATTGCAAACTGTGATCTAACCTCTGTTTTGTAGGATGGATTATAAGAACCGCCCTATTTGACTGATTCTTGTTATTCTTTTATCAGTATTTAATTTGAGATTAATTTCTTGAATTAAATCATTAATTAAAGATCAAACCCTAGACCCATTCAAACCAAATTGGTCCAAACTGGTTGGACCAAATCTAGGGTTTGATCAAGGCTGAATGTCACCCCCTTTTCTCCCACTAATGGGCCTAAGGATTGATGATTAATTGAAAGTTTAATTCAGCCCAACCTGTAAAGGCCCAATTTTAATATGTTAAAACTACTAAAAGCCCACTTCGCAAATAAAACTATATGGACCAAATTCATCAACTCTAATTTCGGCCCATATACCTAGATAATATTAATGGTTAATATTATGGGCTTTAAATGGGCATTATAGATATTAATTGATTGAATCAATTCTTTCCTGCATGTGATGTATGGATATGTGATGTGCTACGTTCATGGGCCATAAGTGCTTGGCCCATGTTGATTCGAGAGTGGCTCTTGCGCACACCATGGCTGAATGCACTTCATTTCCATGGTGTCCCTAATGGTCATTGGATGACCTCCCTTAGTGGTGGGCCCCACACCTCCTAAAGAGGATACTTGCGGAACCCTAGCCGATTTGGGCCCACCAAAATCTAGCTTTATGAAAGTTAGTGGGAGCCACTTTGGATTGACCTAGATCAAACTAGGGTGTAATTTCTCGTTCACTCTAGCAAATATGAGTGCATGTGATAGGGAGATTCATATGATGAACTCTCTAAAAGCCATCCATCATTAGCATGAGGATGGATCCTTCAGTAATGAGGAAACACACCAGAAATTGGGCTATCCATTTGTTGTTGGGCTTGTCTGAGTGTTTCATAAGATGATAGGGGCGTCATAGACCGATGTGGGAGGGGCTTCACCAGAAAATGACTCTGAACCTTGGCGTTCACGAATATGATGGGTGAGCACTCACTGGACAGAAAGGTTTACCTAAAAACGGCTCTGAACCTTGTTTGAAAGAGGCCAAAGGGAAAACTCATATGATGAGTGGATATGATCCTTCACTGAAAGGTGGTGGGGTTTTGCAGCTGAAACAGCTGGCTCCATGCACCATATATGGTTTCCCACATTTCTAGAGACAAGTCACTGTCTCCATCACTGAGATGGGAGGGAAATCTCAAAGATGAACAAATGGAAATGGAACATAGATTAAAATCCATATCTATGTAATGAACATGAATCAAATTAGGTTGTAGACTGATATTTGTTGTTTAACAAAAAAATGGCAAACAACCAATTTACAAAGCTTCTTGACGACAACAAGCTTAAGGGACCGAACTATGCCGATTGGTACCACAATCTCATGCTGGTCCTAACATCTGAAAAATTGGATAAGGTAGTTAAAAATCCTGCCCCGGAGCATCCGAGCGACAGGGCTTTTGAGGCTAGAAGGAGGGAATTCCAAGATTGGGAGGGTAAAATCTCCCTAGCCCATTGCTATGTCATTGGCTCTCTAGACAATCCGATACAGAGGCAGTTTGATCAAATCGAACTAGCCAAGGACATATTGCTCAGACAGTGAGTGTGGTAAGCAGATTTCAGGCCAACCCAGGGCAGGAGCACTGGATTGATATAAAAAACATACTTAAATACCTTCGAAGGACAAAAGAGTTTTGTCTGGTATTCGATGGTAGTTCACTATAGATCCAGGGGTATACTGATGCCGATTTCCAATCGGATCCAGATGATAGAAAGTCTACATTTGGGTATGTTTTCATGATAGGATCGTGTTCTGTTTGCTGGAAAAGCAGCAAACAGTGGTCCACGGCAGACTCCACAACCGAAGCCAAATACGTAGCCATAAACGAAGCTGCCAAGGAAGTCGTGTAGATGAAGAAATTTGTTCGCAAATTGGGAGTAGTTCCATCTAGCACATCACCCATCCCGTTGTTGTGTGACAACAATGGAGTGATTGCTCAGGCTAAGGAGCCATGAGCCCACTCGAATTCGAAGCACATCGAGAGGAAGTACCACATACTGCGGGATATTGTTGGCAGAGGGAACGTCCTGATTCAGAAGGTAGCGTCAGTGGAGAATGGGACTCCGGCTTGTACCAGATTGGACTTAAGTGCAAGTGGGAGCTATTAGACAGTTGTATGCCCTTAGCTCCAATCAGAATGATGTACATTATGAATTTATTGTAAATGAGTACATAATCGATTCATGTTCCTGTGGTGTGTTTCTGTGTAATACCCTTAAAGTGGACACTTACACGACTCGTGTTAGTTTAGAATGTTCACAGCCGTTGGATAAGTTTGGGGAGATTTTTCCTGCCAAGGCTGACACTGGTGTGTTGCCAAATGTTGGGGTGGCCTGTCTCGGCCGCAAGGGTGAGACCCAAGGCACATGCATTGTAGGATTAATTGAATGTTTGAACCGGACCAGATTTCTAGTACTACCCTGGACCTTGGAGATTGATGGGCAAAATTGGAAAGTTACACCTAACCCCTAGGATCAATTATGATACTACACTAGGTGTCGGATTGGGCTATCTTTGATATGCCAATTAGTGAGATCCTTAGTGGGGGTCAAAACCTAGGTATGTTGGGATAGTCTGAGAATTCATCTAACTGGGTGATCATAGTGACAGGATTAGCCTCTTTCTTGGACAAAGGTAATGATCGGGGGTGCACTCTCTCTGATGGAAACCAAGACTGCCGGCAGCCAATTTCAATCGTTGAGATTTGTTTTGCAAAATATATTTTATATGAGATATAAAAGTATATATATTATGGTTTTCAAACGTTTACAAAAGGTTTTAATTCCTGGGATCCATGTGAGTAGAGAGTGCAGCTCTGTTCCTTGTAGCCAAGGGAGAGGTCATCTCTTGTCGGGTAGTGTTTCGTCATTATGGGTTGAGAGGTTAAGTGTAAGACCATTGAGGGTAATGTCTGATGGGCTAATCTTGCATCTACCCACAGTCCCTAGGTGTTACAATGTGGTTTGGCCAAGGGACCACTTAGTGTAAGTGTTGGGCCCATAGAGCCCATGTGATGGGTTTCAGGGGGTGCACTGTCCATAATAGTGTATTCGGCCAGGCCTTGTAATAAAGGCTGGGCTGAACCTATGTGGTTGATGTGTAGATCAGTGTTTTGGTCCCACGCCATGCAAGGAAGCCCAACTGGGTAACAGTTTGGAAGGCAAAGTGAGCACATAACCTTATTGGGCCTAAAGCCCATTTCAAACTAGGCTAATTTGATGAGTTAAATAAGGGGCGAATTCTGAGATTGGATTAGCAGATAAGATTGAGTCTTAACCCTGTCCACTCACAGAGTCTAGATCTAAATGAGATTCAGATTTGGAAACGTCCTAATGAGATTAGGAGAAGGTTGATCCAATCTATAGATAAGATAAGGGTTTACCCTTATCACTTAAAGGGAATTTTGATCCAAATATGATTTGGATTAGCAACACCTAATGGGACTAGGAGCTGATCCCTTTAAGGTTATAAAAGGAGGTGGGGGCGGCAACCTTTTAAAACACTTCACATCCTATCTTCAGAGCTGAAATCACAGAATGGAGAATTTAGCAGCCCTGCGAAATTCATTCTTACCGCCTCCTTCCTGCCGTCGCATCACCTGCCAGTTCGATCTCCAGTTCAGTTGGAGAAATCAAGATTGGATCTTGATATCATTTCCTTGTGAAGGGACTGATAGGAAGCTGTGCTCACGTGCCATCCTGCTAATTCTTGTAAAGGATTAGGTTCTTGGGAAGAACACTACTGATTCTGCTCCATCCTGCACTGCACCATCTTCAGTGGGAGCAGTCTTTAGATCCTTCCTTAGGCGTGAACACATTCGTTGGGAGATATTATTTCTCCGTATCAGGTATATCCCTCTCCTACTACTTTTGTTTTGATTTGGTTCGGTTCATGGTTCAAGAATGATCCTTGAAAAATATGATTTTTCTAAAATAGGGAGTTCGATTCCCAATAGGATATAAAGAAATTTTTGAAATTTCCCCATTCTATTCCACAAGATTCGGCCGTCCATACGATGGATATCTCATCCCTTCAGTGGTATCAGAGCCAGGTCCAAGTCTTGAACCAAATTGGATCAAATCTGAACCTGCGCAAATATAAGGTTTTTCTGGAAAATTTGTTTCCAGTTAATGGGCGATTAATCTGAAATTAAATTTTATAAATCTAATTATTATTTAGAACTGTTCTTTATAATTTTCTTGATTTATGGGTTGTTCGTACACATGGAGATCAAAATCTTGATTGGCGCAGGGAACCTATGATTTTGCAGTTTATTGATTATTTTGTTACATTTGGTCTGTAAAATAATTTTTCTTTTATTTTTAGACTTAATGTATTGGCATTTGATTTGATGTAATTATAATAGAAATTAGGTTTTCTGTTTATTTTTATTTTGGATCAAAGATGGCGGTGCAAGGAAGGAGATTTCGCATATGGGAGAATTACTATCTGCGATTTGCAGTTTATGAAACTGCAAACTGTGATCTAACCTCTGTTTTGCAGGATGTATTGTGCGAACAACCCTATCTGACTGATTCTTGTTTTTCTTTTATCAGTATTTAATTTTAGATTAATTTCTTGAATTAAATATTTAATTAAATATCAAACCCTAGACCCATTCGAACCAGATTTGTCCAAACTAGTAGGACCGAATCTAGGGTTTGATCAAGGCTGAATGTCAGCCCCTTTTCTCCCACTAATGGGCCTAAGGATTGATGATTAATTGAAAGTTTAATTCGGCCCAACCTGTAAAGGCCCAATTTTAATCTGTTAAAACTGCTAAAAGCCTGCTTCGCAAATAAAGCTATATGGACCAAATTGATCAACCCTAATTTTGGCCCATATACCTAGATAATATTAATGGTTAGTATTATGGGCTTTAAATGGGCTTTACATATATTAATTGATTGGATCAATTCTTCCCTGCATGTGATGTATGAATGTGTGATGTGCTACGTACATGGGCCATAAGTGCTTGGCCCATGCTGATTCGATAGTGGCTCTTGCGCACACCATGGCTGAATGCACTTTATTGCCATGGTGTCCCTAATGGTCATTGGATGACCTCCCTCAGTGGTGGTCCCCACACTTCCTGAAGAGGATACTTATGGAACCCTAGCCGATTTGGGCCCACCGAAATTTTGCTTTACGAAAGTCAGTGGGAGCCACTTTGGTTTGACCTAGATCAAACTAGGGCGTAATTTCTTGTTCCCTCCAACAAATATGAGTGCATGTGTGTAAAGGCCTTCCATCATTAGCATGAGGATTGGTCCTTCAGTAATGAGGAAACACACTAGAAAATGGGCTATCCAATTGCTGTTGGGCTTGTCTGAGTGTTTCATAGGATGATAGGGGCATCATAGACCGATGTGGGAGGGGCTTCACCAGAAAATGGGAACTCATATGATGAGTGGATATGATCCTTCATAGAAAAGTGGTGGTGTTTTGCAGCTGAAACAGTTGGCTCCATGCACCCTATGTGGTTTCCCACATTTCCAGAGACAAGTCGCTGTCTCCGTCACTGAGATGGGAGGGAAATCTCAGAGATGAACAAATGGAAATGGATCATAGATTAAAAGCCATATTTATGTAGTGAACATGAATCAAATTAGGTTGTGGGCTGATATTTGCTATTTTATTAGAAATTGGCAAATGAACAATTTGCAAAGCTTCTTGACGACAACAAGCTTAAGGGCCCGAACTATGCCGATTGGTTTCGTAACCTCATGTTGGTCCTAACATCTGAAAAATTGGATAAGGGCCCGAGCGATAGGGCTTCTGAGGCTAGAAGGAGGGAATTTCAAGATTGGGAGGATAAAAACTCCCTAGCCTGTTGCTATGTCATTGCCTCTCTAGACAATCCGATATAGAGGTAGTTCGATCAGATCGAACTAGCCAAGGACATATTGGATAGTTTGAAGATGTTGTACGAAGAGCAGAATCGTTCTACTCGGCAGAAGGTCTTGAAGCAGTTCATGACCGCTCAAATGTCCAAAGGGCGAAAAGTTCACGATCATTGTCTTCGGATGATGGGATATATCAACGAGCTTGAAGCCCTTGGATTCGGGCTAGATCTTGGAACGCAAGTGGATGCCATCCTTAACTGTTTGCCTCCTTCCTTCAACCCATTTATAATGAATTACAATATCAACAAGCTGAATTCCAGCGTCCAGGAACTCAGCAACATGTTGCAGAGAGCTGAGGATTTAATTAGGAAGGATGAGCCTGTGGCTATGCTTGCTGAAGCTAACAAATTGGGTAAGAAAAAGAGGAAGGCAAATCGGGCATCGGATGTGTGTCACTTCTGCAAACAGACCGGCCACTGGAAGAGGAATTGTCCTCAGTACCTGGAATCCAAGAAAGGTAATTTCGAATCTTGTGTCATAGAAACCAATTTATTGGTGGCTTTTGCGCCCTATTGCATTGACTCCAGGGCTTCAACTCATGTGTGTAAGTCACTACAGGGCTTCAAGGTAAGCAGAAGGCTGAATGAAGGTGAAGTGATACTCTACTTGGGGACTTCTACAAGTGTTGTAGCTACGACAATAGGAACCGTAGAGTTATTTTTTAGAGAATGATCCATTGTACTTAAAGATTTTTTTTTTGTGTAAAATTTAAGAAGAAATTTGATTTTTGTCTCAAAACTGTGTGCGGAGGGATATTTTGTCTTTTTCAGTAATACGATTACTATTAAAAGGAATAACAGATTCATCGCATACGGGGAACTGGAGAGCAGTCTCTATGTTCTACATCCTTCTCTAGAAACTAACATAGCCAAAACTACGTCGGCTGACATCCCCCCAGAAAAGAGTATGTGATATAGTTAATCCCACGTGCCTGTGGCATTACCGACTTGGCCATATCGGTATTGACCGAATCATAAGACTGGTAAAGGATGGTCCTTTGGATTTTCTAACTGTAGAAGATCCTCCCACTTGTGAGCCTTGTCTTCAGGGTAAGATGACAAAGAGGCCATTTAACGGTAAGCCTGAAAGATGTATAGGCATGCTTGACCTTATACATACTATAATGTATGTGGTCCTCTGAGTGTTAGGACCTGTAACCCGCATGTGTATTTCATTACATTTACTGATGATTATTCTTGGTATGGTTATGTGTACCTAAGGAGACATAAGTCTGAATCCTTTAAAAAGTTCAAAGAGTTTAGACAAGAGGTCGAGAAACAGTTAGGGAGAGAAATTAGGACCCTTCGATCAAATCGAGGTGGCGAGTATCTCTCTGACGAATTTAGGGACTACTTAAAGGTCAAAGGGATAGTATCATAGTTGACTCCTCTTGCTACACACAACTTAACGGTGTTTCAGAGAGTAGGAATAGGACCTTATTGGATATGGTCCGGTCACTTCTCGTCTGTTCAGAGTTATCCACATCCTTTTGGGGACATGCATTGGAGACTGCGATATACGTGCTGAATCGGGTTCCAACCAAATCAGTTCCGAAGACTCCCTATGCGCTTTGGACCAGAAAGAAACCAAGTGTATGACACTTGAAGATTTGGGGTTGTCCGGCACACGTTAAAAGAACGAGTCCGGACAAATTGGAATCCAAGACCCGCCGTTGCCTATTTGTAGGCTACCCAAAAGGCTCTGTAGGTTACCTATTCTATGACCCAAGTGAGCAGAAGGTGTTCTGCAGTTGAAATGCACAATTCTTGAAATATGATTACATCTTGGACAATCATTGTTAGGAAATTGTTCTTGATGAGGAGAGCTCGGATGTAGTGGGAGGCGTCCCACAAGTTCCAGTTAGTGACCAGCCTAGAAGATCTACCCGGGTATCCAGGCCACCAGTCTGTTTTGGTTATGACCTAGATAGTTACTGATGAGAGTAGAATTTATCACATTTTTATCCCCAAATATTTTGTCTTTCATACCTAATTAGTAGTTAATTGGACTCATATCTCTTGTATTTCGGTTCAGGGCATGAAAGAAGGCATCAGGAGCAAAGAAAGACAAATCAGATGATTTTTCATAGTTTCGACATTGTTCAGTAATCAGGGCCTAATTCATGTACCCGAACTCCGATTGGGCTGATTCAAGACCCACTGGAATTATAATAGGAAAAGCCACAACTTTCATGTTTTGGGCTTTCACATATTTGAACTGAGTTGAGGTCAAATCCGGGCCCAAAATTGAGACAAATTCATAGGAAGGCCCAATCCGCAACTGAAGCCCAACTTGCAAAAAAGCCTGGCTGAAGCCCAATTCGCAGAGGAGGTCTAATACGAATCCAAGAACAAGAAACTGAGAAGAGTCATCCTAGATCTAAATTCTTGATGTAATCTTAGAGAGATAAAGGGATTGAGTTCATTAGATAAAGTGATAAGAGTAGAATTAGGATAGAACTTTCTATTTTTGTAAGATCAACTTCAAGAGAAAGTAGGAGACCACCCCTCCCCTTTAAGCTATATAAGGGAGGGGGAGGACCTGCTTTAGGCATCACTCAATCTTTGGAGAGAATCAAGAAGCAAAGGAGCAATCAGTCAAGAAAGGAGAAGAAAATCAAGAAATTGAGGGAAGGTGATCAAGAATTCAAGAAACTTCAAGAAGAAGGTGGCGGCAAGAAGAGGATATCTCAGCACCATGGGTGAATTCAAGAGTTTTTTCTTTCCCTTTGTTTGCATTGATTCTTTTATCATGAACTGATTTGTTTCTTGCTAGGACTATGGAAAGCCTAACCATGTTAATGAATATATTTTTATCTCTATGATTTATCGAATATTGTGATTTCCATATAGTCTATGAATTATTGTGCTTAATGCAATTAAGAGCTTGGCCACCTCTTAATTGATTTGTGTTATGTGAATGAATTGAGAGAGGAATTCACATAACCGACTGAATAATTCATAGTGTGAATTGAATGGTATATAGGGATATATATATATATATATACATTCATATGAATTTAATGGTTTTTCTTGGACTTAATGCACTTCCATCTTGAGAGCTCTACTTGAGAGATCGAAGGGTTACCTAATGGGCGTAGGTTTAGTATATCTTGAGAGAGAATATTAAATAAATTTGGGAAGACCTCAGCTTATGGGAATGATAAATAATCTTGGTTAATCGAACCCATCAACATTCATTACATTGGTTAGGTGGACCAAAAGTCCTAGCGATTTCATCCATTGCATATTCAGTTAGTGATCACCTTTGTTTCTATTTTCTCTTTCTAGTGTTTATTTTCAGTAGTTCTTGCTCAAATCTGAATTTCGATTGTCCAGATAATTAGGGAAGATGGTGGTTCTAATACTTGTTTTGTTAAATGTCCGTGGGAACGATATTATTATACTACTTGATAACTAGTGCACTTGCTAGGGTTATATATTTATAGCTATCAGTTACCACATGGAAGCCTTGACTAGTGAGGAGGATCCCGTGACTTATGCGGAAGCTATGTTGGACATAGATTCCCTTAAGTGGGTAGATGCCATGAGAGCTGAGATGGACTCAATGGAGACCAATGAAGTCTGGACTCTAATAGATCTTCCCCCCGGGGTAAAAGCAATTGGTTGCAAATGGATCTATAAAATGAAGAAGGGCCCCGATGGTAGGGTTGAGACCTACAAAGCTCGTCTGGTGACGAAAGGGTACACTCAGAAAGAGGGCATCAATTATGAGGAAACATTTTCGCTTGTGGCCATGCTTAAATCCATTAGGATCCTACTATCTGTAGCAACATACCATGACTATGAGATTTGTCAAATGGATGCCAAAACTGCGTTCCTGAATGGAGATCTTACTGAAGATATCTATTTGTAGCAGCCGCACGGCTTCATAGCTACAGGTTAGGAACACATGGTGTGTAAACTAAATAGATCCATATATGGACTTAAGCAAGCTTCTAGGAGTTGGAACATCCGATTTGACTCTACTGTCAAAATGTTTGACTTTGAGCAGAATCCGGATAAGCCCTT
This sequence comes from Nelumbo lutea, assembly GCF_056320005.1. Classification (NCBI taxonomy): domain Eukaryota; kingdom Viridiplantae; phylum Streptophyta; class Magnoliopsida; order Proteales; family Nelumbonaceae; genus Nelumbo; species Nelumbo lutea. The sequence continues at coordinate 64,918,668 of NC_142687.1, read as the reverse complement.
TATTTAAAGGAAGACCAGTGGGGACAGGGTTACGTTCTTGGTTCTGTATGTAGACGACATTCTACTCATTGAGAATGATGTAGGAATGTTAACTATGGTGAAAGTGTGGCTCTCACAACAATTTTCCATGAAAGATCTTGGAGAGGCCTCCTATATACTAGGTCTTTGACTCTATAGAGATAGATCGAGGTGGATAATAGGATTATCCCAATCTGCTTACTTTGACAAAATTGTCAAGAGATACAACATGGAGAACTCCAAGAAGGGAAATGTTCCTTTCAGGCTCGGGGTCATTCTCTCCAAGAAGATGTCTCCCAAGACCTCTGAGGGGATTGAGGGCATGAAGGACGTTCCCTATGCCTCAGCCATAGGGATCATCATGTATGCCATGCTATGCATTCGTCTTGACATTGCTCAGGCTGTGAGTGTGGTAAGCAGATTTCAGGCCAACCCAGGGAAGGAACACTGGACTGCTGTGAAAAACATACTGAAATACCTTCGAAGGACAATAGAGTTTTGTCTGGTATTTGACGGTAGTTCACTACAGATCCAGGGGTATACTGATGTCGATTTCCAATCAGATCCAGAGGATAGAAAGTCTACATCTGGGTATATTTTCATGATAGGATCATGTGTTGTTTACTAGAAAAGCAACAAACAGGGGTCCATGGCAGACTCCACAACCGAAGCCAAATACATAGCCGCAAGTGAAGCTGCCAAGGAAGCCGTGTGGATAAAGAAGTTTATTCATGAATTGTGAGTAGTTCCATCTAGCACATCACCCATCCCATTGTTGTATGACAACAATGGAGTGATTGCTTAGGCTAAGGAGCCACGAGCCCACTCAAAGTTGAAGCACATTGAGAGGAAGTATCACGTACTGCGAGATATTGTTGGTAGAGGGGATGTCCTGATTCAGAAGGTAGCGTCAACAAAGAATGTAGCAAACCCATTGACTAAGCCACTGACAAAGAAATTGTTTGAGAGACACGTGGAAAGTATGGGTGTCCGGTTTGTACCAAATTGGACCTAAGTGCAAGTGGGAGCTGTTAGACAATTGTATGCCCTTAGCTCCAATCAGAATGGTGTACATTATGGATTTATTGTAAATGAATAAAGTACATATTTGATTCATGTTCCTGTGGTGTGTTTCTGTGTAATACCCTTAAACTGGACACTTATGAGACTCGTGTTAGTTTAGAATGTTCACAGCCGTTGGATAAGTTTGGGGAGATTTATCCTATCAAGGCTGACACTGGTGTGCTGCCAAATGTTGGGGTGGCCTGTCTCAACCGCCAGGGTGAGACCCAAGGCACATGCAGTGTAGGATTAATTGAACCTTTGAACCGGACCAGATTTCCAGTATTGCCCTGGACCTTGGAGATTGATGGGCAAAACTAGAAAGTTACACCTGACCCCTAGACTCGATTATGATATTGCACTAGGTGTCGGATTGGGCTATCTTGGATATGCCAATCAGTTAGATCCTTAGCGGGGGTCAAAACCTAGGTATGTTGGGATAGTCTAAGAATTCATGTAAGTGGGTGATCATAGTGACAGGATCAGCCCCTTTGTCGGACAAAGGTAATGATCGGGGATGCACTCTCTCTAATGGAAACCAAGACTGCCGACAGCCGATATCAATCATGGAAATTTGTTTTGCAAAATATATTTTTTATGAGATATAAAAGTATATATATTATGGTTTTCAAACATTTGCAAAAGGTTTTAATTCCTGGGATCCATGTGAGTAGAGAATGCAGCACTGTTCCTTGTAGCTGAGGGAGAGGTCCTCTCTTGTCGGGCTATGTTTGATCATTATGGGCTGAGAGGTTAAGTGTAAAACCATTGAGGGTAATGCCTGATGGGCTAATCTTGCATTTGCCCACAGTCCCTGGGTGTTACAAGGTGGCTTGGCCCAAGGACAACTTAGGGTAAATGTTGGGCCCATAGAGCCCATGTGATGGGTTTCAGGGGGTGCATTGTCCATAATAGTGTATTCGGCCAGGCCTTGTAACAAAGGCTGGGATGAACCCATGTGGTTGATGTGTAGATAGACCTTTTCATGTGTCGACCGGAACCAGGCTCGGGCTGGGCTTTTACTGTGTATTAACAAATTTTTTTAAGGCTCGAGCCCGAGCTCGGCCCGACCATCGGGCCTACAACTTGGGCCTGAGCCCGACTCTCATAAAAAGCTCGAAGCCCGAGTTTGGGCCCGGGCCCGAAATTTAGCCTATACTATTATTATTATTAAAGTTGAAGCAGCTAAATAGATAGAGAGAGAGATTGAAATTATAAAAAAAGAATAAAAAATATATATATATATATTAAATTATAAATATATATTTTAATAAATATTATATTATTTATATATTTTATATAATATAAAATACATATTATATATTTATAAAATATATAATACTGAGTCGGGCTAGGCCGGGCTCGGGTCGGGCTTTTTTGACAAATCCTGAGCCCGGCCCGAAACACAGTCGGGCTTACTGTGTTAAGCCCGAGGTTAGTCCTGCATGCCTAATTATATGACTAAGCCTGGTTGGGGTGCGGGCCGGGCCGTCGGGCTACCGGCCCATGAACAGGTCTATGTGTAGATCAATGTTTGGGTGCCACGCCATACAAGGAAGCCCAACTGGGCAGCAGTTTGGAAGGCTAAGTGAGCACATAAACTTATTGGGCCTAAAGCCCATATCGAAATGGGCTGATTTGATCAGTTAAATAAGGGGCAAATTCTGAGATTGGATTAGTAGATAGGATTGGTTTTTAACCCTATCCACTTAGTCCAGATCTAAATGGGATTCAGATTTGGAAACCTCCTAATGAAATTAGGAGAAGGCTGATCCAATCTATAGATAAGATAAGGGTTTACCCTTATCACTTAAAGGGAATTCTAATCCAAATATGATTTGGATCAACAACTACTAATTGGATTAGGAGCTGATCCCTTTAAGGTTATAAAAGGAGGAGGGGGCAGCAGCCTATTGACACACTTCACATCCTGTCTTTAGAGCTGAAATCACAAGGGAGAATTTAGCAGCCTTGCGAAATTCTTTCTTGCCGCCTCCTTCCTACCGCCGCATCACTTGCCAGTTCGATCTCCAGTTTAGTGGGAGAAATCAAGATTGGACCTTGATATCAGTTCCTTGTGAAGGGACTGATAGGAAGCAATGCTTATGTGCCATCCTGCTAATTCTTGCGAAGGATTAGGTTCTTGGGAAGAACACTGCTGATTCTGCTCCATCTTGCACTGCGCCATCCATCTTCAGTGCGAGTAGTCTTTGGATCATTCCTTGGGCGTGAACACCTTCGTTGGGAGATATTATTTCTCCATATCAAGTATATCCCTCTCCTACTGCTTTTGTTCAGACCTGGTTTGGTTCATGGTTCAAGAATGATCCTTGAAAAATATGATTTTTCTAAAATAGGGAATGCGATTCCCAGTAGGATAGAGAGAAAATTTTGAAATTCACCCATTCTATTCCGCAAGATTCGGGTGTCCATACAATGGATATATCATCCCTTCAGCTTCATGACTTAAAAGTCTCTTATCTTGTTCTTGGAATTTTGCTTCAGTAGCATTGATGAACTTAGAAATCATCTCTTCCAAATTACTCTTTTTTTCTTGTGGGGGCGGCTGTTGTTGGAATCCCATGGGTGCCTTTTGCTGATTGTTGTTCCATGAAAAGTTTGGATGATTCCTCCCCCCTGGGTTGTATGTATTTGAGTAGGGGTTGAAATTTGACCTACCAGTATGAGAGATAAAATTAGCATTCTCATGTGAGGCAAAAGGACTACCTAATGGATAATCATAATTAGTATGTCCTATTTGACTACAGAAATCACATGGGATGCTAGATGATGTATTTATTGTTGCAACATTAGTACTCCCCTCTGATTGGTACGATCATTGCTCCACTGGTAACTGTTTGACACCATCTCCTCCACTAGGTCAAAGGCTTCCTTTGGTGTTTTTCTCATGATTGTGCCACTTGCTGCTGCATCAATAATGGAGCAATAGGATGGAGTAATACCATTATAAAAAGTTTGAATTTGATGCCAAACTAGTATTCCATGGTGAGGATACTTCCCAAGCATCTCTTTAAATAAAGAAAAAAAATCCAAATTAACCAAGGTTAACAAGTTCTAATATTATTTTAAGATTAAATCCCTCGTAACGACTTCAAAAACTTGATAGCTATATTTATAACCCTAGCAAGTGCACTAGTTATCAAGTAGTATAAAAATATTGTTCCCACAAGGATTTAACAAAATAAGTATTAGAACTACAGCCTTTCCTAATTATTTGGACAATCGAATTTCATATTTAAGAGTAAAACTAATGAAAAGCAGAAAAAGAAAACAAGAGCAGAAGTAACCAATCCTGAAGTATAAAACGATTGATTGAATCCACTAGGACTTTTGGTCCACCTAACTATTCCAATGAGTATTAATGTATGAGATTATCCAAGATAATTTATCATTCCCATAAGTTGAAGTCTTTCCAATTTTATTTAATATTCTCTCTCAAGATAATACTAAAACTACTTCTATCAAGTAACCCTTCGATCTCTCGACTAGAGTTCTCAAGGTAGAAGTGCATTAAGTTCAAGGAAAAACTATTACATTTAGATGAATCATGTGTATATACCCCTATATACCATTCAATTCACGCCATGAATTATGTGGTCTGCTATATGAATTCCTCCCTCTATTCATTCACATTAACCTAATCAATTAAGAGATGGTCACTCCTAATAGCATTAAGCAAGATAACTTACAGACTATATGAAAATCATGATCTTGGATAAATCAGAATAAAAATATATTCATTGTTATGATTAGGCTTTCCATAGTCCTATCTACAAATAAATCAGTTCATACTAGAGGAAATAAAATAAACAAGAGGAAAGAAAGAACTCATGGTGTCGCCCTTAGAGCTGAGGTCTCCTCTTCTCCTTGCTGCCACCTTCTTCTTGTAGTCTTCTTGCTTCTTGACTGATTGCTCCTCTCCTTCTTGATGCCTCAAGCTGGTCTGCCCCCCACCCTCTTTATATAGCTTTAGGAGGAGGGGCTCTCTCCAACTCCTCTTAGGAGATTATCCTCAAAATTAGAAAATCCTAATCTAATCCTATTTTATCTCTTTATCTTTCTAGGATTACATCACAAATTTAAATCTGATAGGAATCTTCTCAGTTTCTTGTTCTTGCATTCGTATTAGGCTGCCTCTGTGAATTGGGCTACTGCAAGGCTTTTCTGCAAGTTGGGCTTCAGTTGTGAATTTGGCCTTCTTGCGAATTTGCCCCGACTTCGGGCCCGGATTTGACTTCGATTCAGGTCAAATCTACGAAAGCCCAAAACATGAAAGTTGTAGCTTTCTTTCTCTTTCTAGCGAGTCTTGAATCAGCCCAATCGGACCTCGGATACGAGAGTTAGGCCCAGATTATTGAATGGTGCCGAAACTATGAAAAATCATCCGATTTGCCTTGTTTTTTCTCTTGATGCCTTCTTTCATGCCTTGCATCGAAATACTAGAAGTATGAGTCCAATTAAGTACTAATTCAGTATAAAAGACAGAATATTTAGTGATAAAAGTATGATAAATTTTATTCTAATCAATGGTAGTGAAAAATTATAGTGTTGATCCTAATGTTCATTTAAATAAATTTAATCAAAAGAAAATAAAAATAGAAATACCATTTTTGCCCTTAATAAGACACAGGCAACCACTTTGTTGGTTATATTTGGTCAATTTTGTTTTTATACAAAAAAATGTGTTAAGGGTATTTTTGGAATAAAAAATTGTGGGTCTAATGGCAAAACAAACACTCTTTAATGAAAGGTTGATTAAGTAAATAGTTGTAAAATATTTGGGATGTTTTAGTAAAATGAAAACTATAAGGTAGGTTTAAGTAAATATGTAAAACTATAAGGTGTGTAGGAATGGCAACAGGGCATGGATCATATTCCCCATCCCCGACTCCGATTCTGAAATTAACCCCCATCCCCGATCGCCGATGGGGATGGATTCCCTATCGGGACCCAAATGTTTTTAGATAATGGTATTTTTTAATTAAATTTATTTAAAGTAAATAAAAATTTTAAATTATAAATAATGTTTTAAATTTGTTTTGATATATATATATATATATATATATATATATATATATATATATTGTATATATGTATATGTATATGTATATACATATACAAATATATATGTATATACATATATACATATATATGTATATGTATATATATATCCCTATCCCTGCCCCCTCCCTGCCAAAACAATCCCTATCCTTGACCCCATCGGGTCGGGAAAGTCGGGTCCCTGTCGAGGATGGGGAAAATTGCCATCCCTAAAGGTGCATTCTAGTAAATGACCCTAATAAAAACACATAAGAGTATATAATTGTTTTATATTTTCAACTTTGTAAATAATTAAAAATTATTCATATTTTATATTTCTACTTTTAATAAAATTTTTATAATACAAAAATAACAATAATTAATTTCAGTTAGGTTTATTCATCAAACTAATGAAACCGACCAACCCGATTAACTCGATTCGAGTTGGTCGGTTTTCTAGTATTTTAGGTTGGCTTTGGTTAAAAAATTTCCCAATTTGACCAAGTTGGATCAATTTCACTTTGGCCATTTGTAAACTAACCAACATCAAATGACCTAACCATGGATAGATACTAATATTTTATATTTTAAATATAATTTTTAATATGGAAAAGTGGGAAATTTCCCATATTTCTTAGCCTAAAATTTTTATATCATAAATCTAAATTTTAAATTTATTTTTAACAATTGCACTATAATTTATAAATTATTATTTTTCTACTTTTATAAAAATTAATATTTATTAATAATAATTTTATACTTTAATTTATATTTATTATATAATTATATATACTAATATTAATATTTATTGCATTTTAGTAATTATTAATTGTTTTTTGTGATAAATTTATTTTCAATAATTATGTATAAATTTATTTTTGTTTCGTTATTTAATAGAAAACTTTCACTAATTATTAGGTTTAAACTACTGTAGGTATGTACAGCCCACCCGTACCCTCAGAGAACACTTAGACACCAAGAGTAATACCATAGAAGCACTTACGAGTGGCTTGCAATCAACCCCCACGCTGCAATGAACTTATGGTACACCGCCACCTTTACAATGAACCCGCAAAACATTAAGCAAAACCGCGATAAACCCGTGGTCCACCAAGTCCAGTCAACGTCCGAACCTAAATGAACCTCAAAAAGTCCCGCGCAAGAGACCTAAACACACCTAAGTGTGTGATGGAGCCACACTTACTGTGACATGCGATGAACTCACAACCCACAGGCCTACTCTTAATTCTAAGCGTTTGTTATTGATACTCTCGAGCATCCACAACTCTCTCATTTTTCTAAGCTCTTTACCTAAAGATCTTCACCTTCCTTCACTCTCGAGGCTTCTCTTCGTCTTTCAAAGAGACCACTCCCCAACCTAGCCTTACCCCACCATTCTATAGTAGAATTTCTGGTTCGTCTTTGATTACAAAGAATGGCCTCAAGAAGGATCAAATTTACCGCCATCCCCTGAGGAGCAAAGCAACATCCAGGAAAACAACAAACCTAGAGTCAAAAACCAGCAGGAGATGGAAACGCCCTTCCAGGCTGATATCGAGATCTTATCAAACAATGTCTATGGGTTTGAAGCGCTCTTCGAAGAATGGTTTAGGAAACTCGACCAGAACATGGAAGAAATGAGGAGCGCCCTCCAGATCCTGCTCATCCATTTAGCCCAAGCTGAACAGACCCCCACTACTACTACCCCTCGCGTCCCGAATTCCAACCCTAACCCTAGTCGCCTTGACCATCGTCCCAGAACAGCCCCATAGGGCCAATCCGACCCCAACCCAAGCAGGCTCCCTGCCTACTCACCAGTTTTGTGCTTTCCCCTGTGCCGACCCGGTATCAGAGACCCCTCTTAGTAGAGACGAGTTGAGGGAGTACATTCAGGGACTGGTGGTTGAAAGTCGCAGTCGGGCCCAAGATTCAACAATCCTATAGAAAGGGGTAGCCCGCAGGAGCACATCAGCAAGTTCGAGGACATCCTAGGCTCCTTCGCTCTCAATGGGGATTTATAAGTGTGAGAGTTTTCAAAGTTGCTGACCAGCCCAGCGTATACATTGTTCGTAAGTTTCACCTCTAGGAACATTGATTCATGGGGCAAGCTAGCCAAGAAGTTCTTATCCAAATGGTTCACCTTAGAAAGGAAGTTGACAATGGCCAATCTACGGAATGTAGAGCAGGGATCGAGAGAGGACTTCTTGGCATATGTCATGATGTTCCAGAAATGTACGCATTCTATTTTCGATGAGCATACCGCCGAAAGAATTTTTGTTGAGCGGTGCATCCAAGGTATACGTCGTACCTATACAATTAACATAAAAAATATCGAAGTCAAAAACCTTCAGCAAGCCTTGGAGATGCACGGAGAGAATGGTGCGAACGTCAAAGACACTTCCCCTTACAACAGAAATGAGGCGGACACGATTGACAGGAGGCCCAGGAATAACGGAGGAGCCAGACAAGGGATGTATCAACGAGTACCATCAGATGCCAGGAGTAGACCTAGAGAAAGACAAGCATGGAGGATGGTGGTGTAACTACCATCAAATACCTCATCATGACCTAATGGACTGTTTCACCTTGAGGAGGATATTCACATAGAAAGTAAAGCAAGAGCGGTTTGTAACGAAAGACTCGACTCTCGTGGAAATCGACCCCTTCTCGTTCTATACCCAAGGAGGCAACATCAACATGGTAGGGCACCCAAACAGTACTTAGCTAATGCTTTGATAGAGAAGCTGGAGCAAAGTGAAGAGTTATGATAATTCTTCACCAAACAGGGGGCCAACACAACAACATAGAAGTTGGCCATCAGGGTGTTAGACAGTTTTGTATGCCCTTAGCTTCAATCAAAATGACGTACTTTATGAGTTTATTGTAAATGAATAAAAGTGCATATTTGATTCATGTTCCCTTGGTATGTTTCTGTGTAATACCCTTAAATTGGACACTTAATGAGACTCGTGTTAGTTTAGAATGTTCACAGCAGGTGGGTCGGTCTGGGGAGACCTATCCTGACAAGGCTGACACTGTGGTGCCACCAAGTCAGTTGGGGTGGCTTGTCTCAGCTACCGGGGTGAGACCCTAGGCACATACAGTGTAGGATTATTTGAATCTTTGAACTGGACCAAATTTCCAGTATTGCCCTGGACCTTGGAGATTGATGGGCAAAACTAGAAAGTTACACCCGATCCCTAGACTCGATTATGATACTGCACTAGGTGTCGGATTGGGCTGTCAATGATGTACCAATTAGTGAGATCCTTAGCAGGGGTCAAAACCTGGGTATGTTGGGACAATGAGAAATCATCTGAGTGGGTGATCATAGTGACAGGATCAGCCCCTTTGTCGGACAAAGGTAATGATCGGAGATGCACTCTCACTGATGGAAACCAAGACTACTGGCAACCGATTTCAATTGTTGAGATTTGTTTTACAAAATATATTTTATATGAGATATAAAAGTATATACATTATGATTTCGAAATGATTTGCAAAAGGTTTAAATTCCCGGGATCCATACTTGAGAGAGTGCAACGCTGTTCCTTGCAGTCGAGGGAGAGGTCCTCTCTTGTTGGGCAGTGTATGATCATTATGGGCTGAGAGGTTAAGTGTAAGACCATTGAGGATAATACCTGATGGAGTAATCTTGCATCTGCCCACAGTCCCTGGGTGTTACAAGGTGGCTTGGCCCAGGGACCATTTAGGGTAAGTGTTGGGCCCATAGAGCCCATCTGATGGGTTTCAGGGGGTGCACTGTCTATAACAGTGTATTCGGCCAGGCCTTGTAACAAAGGCAGGACTGAACCCATGTGGCTGATGTGTAGATCAATGTTTGGGTCCCACGCCATACAAGGAAGCCCAACTGGGCAGCAGTTTGGAAGGCTAAATGAATACATAACCCTAAATGGGCCTTAGGCCCATTTCGAACTGGGCTAATTTGATTAGTCATTAAGGGGCGAATTCTGAGATAAGATCAGCTGATAGGATTGGGCTCACACCCTATCCATTCAGAGGGTCCTAGATCTAAATGAGATTTAGATCTAGAAATTTCCTAATTAGATTAGGAGATGGCTGATCTAATCTGCATATAAGATAAGGGTTATCCCTTATTTTAAAGGGACTTCTAATCTAGATATGATTTGGGTTAGCAACTCCTAATGGGATTAGGAGCTGATCCCTTTAAGTCTATAAAAGGAAGAGGGGGCGGCAACCTTTAGACACAACAGACAACCACCAGCAACAGTCTTGTCTTCAGAGTTGAAATTACAGAAGAGAGAATTCTGCACCCTGCAAATTCTCTCTAGCCGTCTCCTTCTTGCAGCCGCCGCCTACAGAAGTTCGATCTCCATTCCTTAGGAGAAATCAAGATTGGATCTTGATTCCAATCTTTTGGATAAAAGATTGGTGGGAGTTGTATTCACAAGCCGTCCAGGTGAATTTTAGAAGGATCAAGTTCTTTTGGAAGAACACTGTTGATTCTGCTCCACCCTGCACTGCACCATCTTCAGTGGGAGTAGATTTTGAATCCTACCTTTGGTGTGAACACTTCCATTGAGAGATATTATTTCTCTGTATCAGGTATTATCTCTCCCTACTCCTTTTGGTTCAGATCTGGTTCAGTTTATGGTTCAAGAATGATCATTGAAAATATGATTTTCTAAATAGGGAATTCAATTCCCAGTTGAAGGGAGAGAATTTTTTTTTTTGAAATTCACCCCCCTATTCCACAATCTTTGGGCGTCCATGTGATGGATTTCCTATCCCTTCAGTGGTATTAGAGCCATGGTTCAAATCTTGAACCATTCTGTTTCAGATTTGAACCTACACAAATATTGAGAAGGCGTTCTACCCAATTTGCGCAGATATGGGTTTTGGGAAATTTGTTCGCAAAACAGATGGGCAAATAATCTGAAATTAATTTTAAATAAATTTGATTATTATTTAGAATAGTTCTTTATCATTTTCTTGATTTATGGGCTATTCGTACAAGAGGCGATCGAATTCTTGGTTTGCGTAGGGAGAACTGCAAGATTTGTAGTTTATTGAATTTATTTATTACATTTGGTCTATAAATAATTTTATTTTATTTTTAGACTCAATGTATAGGCATTTGATCTGATGTAATAATTAATAGAAATAGGATTTTTATTTATTTTTAATTTTGGATCGAAGATGGCGGCGCAGAGAAGGAGATTTCACAGATGGGAGATTCGATATCTGCGATTTGCAGTTTGAGAAACTGCAATCTGTGATCTAACCTTTGTTTTACAGGATGGAGTGTGCGAATGACCCTGATTAACTTATTCTTGTTTTTCTTTTATCAGTTATTTAATTTCAGATTATTTTCTTGAATTAAGGATTTAATTAAAGATCAAACCCTAGACCCATTCGAACCAAGATTGGTTGAAACTGTTTGGACCAAATTTAGGGTTTAATCAAGGCTGAAAGTCAGCCCTAATTTTCCCACTAATGGGCTTGAGGATTGATATTTAATTAAATGGTTAATTCGGCCCAACCTGTAAAGGCCCAGTTTTAAATAGTTAAAACTGTTAAAAGCCCACTTTAAAGGATAAAGCAATATGGGCCGAACTGGGTAACCCTAATTTAGCCCATATACCTAGATAATATTAATGGTTATGTTATGGAATTTTAACGGGCTTCCAATGGGCCTTACAGATAATTAATTGATTGGATCAATTTATTCCTACATGAGATGTATGGATGTGTGATGTGCTGCGTACATGGGCCATAAGTGCTTGGCCCATGCTCATTCAACAATGCCTCTTGCGCACACCATGGCTGAATGCACATCATTTCCATGGTGTCCCTTTTGGTCATTGGATGACATCTCTTAGTGGTGGGCCACACACCTCATCAAGAGGTTACGTGCAGAACCCTAGCCGATTTGAGGCCCACCGAAATATGGCTTTATGAAAGTCAGTGGGAGCCACTTTGGTTTGACCTAAATCAAATTAAGGCGTAATTAACTGTTCCCTCCAGCTAATATGAGTGCACGTGATAGGGAGATTCATATGATGAACTCTCTAAAGGCCTTTCATCATTAGCATGAGGATGGGTCCTTCAGTAATGAGGAAACACACCAGAAAATGGGCTATCCATTTGCTGTTGGGCTTGTCTAAGTGTTTCATAAGACGATAGGGGCGTTATAGACCGATGTGGGAGGGGCTTCACCAGAAAATGGGAATCTTTCACGGTACCTTGGTGTTCACGAATATGATGGGTAAGCACTCACTGGACAGAAAGGTTTACCTGAAAACGGTTTTGAACCTTGTCTGACCGAGGCCAAAGGGAAAAATCATATGATGAGTGGTTATGATCATTCACAGAAAGATGGTGGGGTTATGCAGCTGAAACTGTTGGCTCCATGCATCCTATGTGATTTCCCACATTTCCAGAGACAACCCGTAGTCTCCGTCACTGAGAAAGGAGGGAAATCTCAGAGATGAATAAAAAGAAATGGATTGTAGATTAAAATCCATATCTATGAAATGAACATGAATCAAATTAGGTTGTGGACTGATGTTTGCTCTTTTATCAGAAAATGGCAAACGGAACTTTTGCAAAGCTTCTTGATGACAACAAGCTTAAGGGCCCAAACTACGCCGACTAGTACAGGAACCTTACGCTGGTCCTAGCTTCTAAAAGGTTGGACACAGTTGCGAAGAATCCTGCCCCGGAGCGTCCAGGTGACAGGGCTTCTGAGGCCCGAACGAGAGACCATCAGGAATGGGAGGACAAAAACTCCCTAGCCCGGTGTTACAGCATTGCCTCCTTGGACAACCCAATATAGAGGCAGTTTGATCAGATCGAACTTCCCAAAGACATATTGGACATCCTGAGGACAATGTACGAAGAGCAGAATCATTCTACTCGACAAAAGGTCTTGAAACAATTCAAGACCACTCAAATGTCCAAGGGCCAATAGGTTCACGACCATTGTCTTCAGATGATGGGTTACATCAACGAACTGGAGGCTCTTGGATCCGGGCTGGACCTTTCAACCCAGATAGATGCTATCCTTAATTCTTTGCCTCCTTCCTTTAATCAGTTCATCATGAACTACAACATGAACAAGCTGAATGTCAGCTTGCAAGAGCTCAGCAATATGTTGCAAAAAGCTGAAGAACTAATTAGAAAGGATGAGCCTGTAGCTATGCTTGTTGAATCTAGCAAAACGGGCAAGAGAAAGAGGAAGGCAAAGAAGCCTCAGAAGAAAGCCACTAAGGGTAAGAAGTAGAAGAAAGACAAAGCATCGGATGCTTGTCACTTCTGCAAGAAGACCGGCCACTGGAAAAGGAATTGTCTTGCCTACCTGGAATCCAAGAAAGGTAATTTCGAAACTTGTGTTATAGAAACCAATTTATTGGTAGCTTCTGCGTCCTGGTGTATTGACTCCGGGGCTTCAACTCATGCGTGTAACTCACTACAGGGGTTCAAGGTAAGCAGAAGGATGAGTGAAGGAGAAGTCACTCTCTACTTGGGGACTACTGCAACTGTTGCAGCCCGGTAATAGGAACTCTGGAGTTAATTTTTAGAGAAGGAAAAGTTGTACTGAAAAATTGTCTTTATGTACAAAACTTAAGAAGAAATTTGATTTCTGTTTCAAAACTGTGTGCAGATGGTTATTCTGTCTTCTTTAGTAATACGATTACTATTAAAAGAAATAACAGATTCATCGCATATGGGAACTGGAGAACGGTCTCTATGTTCTACATCCTTCTTTAGAAACTAACATAACCGAAACTATGTCAGCTGAAATCCCCAAGAAGAGAGCCCGTGATACAGTTAATCCCACATGTCTGTGGCATTACCAACTTGGCCACATCGGTGTTGACCGAATCACAAGGTTGGTAAATGATGGTCTTTTGGATTTTCTAACTATAGAAGATCTTCCCACCTGTGAGCCTTGCCTACAAGGCAAGATGACAAAACGGCCATTTAATGGTAAGCCTGAAAGATGTACAGGCACACTTGACTTAATACATACTGATGTATGTGGTCCCCTGAGTGTTAGGACACGAAATCAACATGTGTATTTCATCACCTTCACAGATGATTTTTCACGATATGGTTACATGTACCTAATGAGACAAGTCTAAATCCTTTGAAAAGTTCAAAGAATTTAGACAAGAGGTCGAGAAACAGTTGGGATAGTATCACAATTAGCTCAGGGACTACTTAAAGGACAATGGGATGGTATCACAATTAGCTCCTCCTACTACGCCACAACTGAACGGTGTTTCAGAGAGGAGGAATAGGACCTTATTGGATTTGGTTCGGTCACTTCTCATACACTCAGAGTTACCCACATCCTTTTGGGGTTATGCATTAGAGACTGCGATTTACATGCTGAATCGGGTTCCAACCAAATTGGTTCCGAACACTCCATATGAACTTTGGACCGGAAAGAAAACAAGTGTTAGACACTTGAAGATTTGGGGTTGTCCAGCACACGTTAAAAGAACGAGTGCAGACAAGTTGCAATCCAAGACCAGCCATTGCCTATTTGTAGGCTACCCAAAAGGCTCTGTAGGTTACCTTTTCCAAGTGAGCAGAAAGTGTTCTGCAGTCGAAATGCCCAGTTCTTGGAGACTGATTATATCCTGGACACCCATCGTCAGGAAATTGTTCTTGATTAGGAGAGCTCAGGAGTAGTGGGAGATGTCCCACAAGTTCCAAGTAGTGACCAACCTAGAAGATCCACAAGTCCCACAAGTTCCCAGAAGTGGGTGGAGGCCATGAGAGCAGAGATGAACTCAATGGATACCAATGGAGTCTGGACTCTAGTAAATCCGTCCTCTGGGGTAAAAGCAATCGGTTGCAAATGGATTTATAAGAGGAAGAAGGGCCCCGATGGTAGGGTTGAGACCTTCAAAGCTCGTCTGGTGGTGAAAGGGTATACTCAGAAAGAGGGCATCGATTATGAGGAAACCTTTTCGCCTGTGGCCATGCTTAAATCCATTAGGATCCTGCTAGCTGTAGCAGCATGCCATGATTATGAGATTTGGCAAATGGATGTCAAAACTGCATTCCTGAATGGAGATCTTACTGAAGATATCTATTTGCAGCAGTCGCAAGGCTTCATAGCTGCGGGTCAGGAAAACATGGTATGTAAACATAATAGATCCATTTATGGACTTAAGCAAGCTTCTAGAAGTTGGAACATCCGTTTTGAATCTCCTGTCAAATCGTTTGACTTCGAGCAGAATCCGGATGAACCCTGTGTTTATAGGAAGTACAGTGGAGATAAAGTTACCTTTTTGGTTCTGTATGTAGATGACATTCTACTCATTGGGAATGATGTAGGAATGTTGCTACGGTGAAAGTATGGCTTTCACAGCAATTCTCCATGAAAGATCTTGGAGAAGCCTCCTATATACTGGGTCTTCGACTCTATAGAGATAGATCGAAGCGGATAATAGGATTATCCCAATCTGCCTACATTGACAAAATAGTCAAAAGATACAACATGGAAAACTCCAAGAAAGGAAATGTTCCTTTCAGGCACAGAGTCACTCTCTCCAAGAAGATGTCTCCCAAGACTTTTGAGGAGACTGATGGCATGAAAGACGTTCCCTATGCCTCTGCCATTGGGAGCATCATGTATGCCAACCCAGGGCAGGAGCACTGGACTGCTGTGAAAAACATACTTAAGTACCTTCAAAGGACAAAAGAGTTTTGTCTAGTATTCGATGATAATTCACTACAGATCGAAGGGTATACTGATGCCGATTTCCAATCGGATCCAGATGATAGAATGTCTACATCTGGATATGTTTTCACGAAAGGATCGTGTGTTGTTTTGTTAAATGTTAGCAAACAGAGGTCCTAAGTAGCAAATTAATAGTCCGCAACTCAAGCCGAACGAATTGCCATAAGTGAGGCTGCCTTATGAATGAAGGTGTTCATTCCTAGATTTAGAATTCAGCACATCACCCATTCCACTGTTGTATGACAACACTGGACCTATGGGAGGATGATGCTAAGAGGTAGCATCAGCGGAGAATGTGGTAGACCCATTGACTAAGCCACTGACACAGAAAGTGTTTATGAAACACAGGGAAAGTCTGGGACTCCGGCTAGTACCTGAATGTACCTAAGTGCAAGTGGGAGCTGTTAGACAGTTTTGTATGCCCTTAGCTTCAATCAAAATGATGTACTTTATGAGTTTATTGTAAATGAATAAAAGTGAATATTTGATTCATGTTCCCTTGGTATGTTTTTGTGTAATACCCTTAAACTAGACACTTAATGAGACTCGTGTTAGTTTAGAATGTTCACATCCAGTGGGTCGGTCTGGGGAGACCTATCCTGACAAGGCTGACACTGTGGTGCCACCAAGTCGATTGGGGTGGCTTGTCTCAGCTACCGGGGTGAGACCCTAGGCACATACAGTGTAGGATTATTTGAATCTTTGAACTGGACTAGATTTCTAGTATTGCCCTGGACCTTGGTGATTGATGGGCAAAACTAGAAAGTTACACCCGACCCCTAAACTCGATTATGATACTGCACTAGGTGTCGGATTAGGCTGTCTTTGATGTACCAATCAGTGAGATGCTTAGTGGGGGTCAAAACCTAGGTATGTTGGGACAGTCTGAGAATTCATCTGAGTGGGTGATCATAGTGACAGGATCAGCCCCTTTGTCGGATAAAGGTAATGATCGGGGATGCACTCTCACTAATGGAAACCAAGACTGCCGACAGTCGATTTCAATCCTTGAGATTTGTTTTGCAAAATATATTTTATATGAGATATAAAAGTATATACATTATGGTTTCAAAATGATTTGCAAAAGGTTTTAAATTCCAGGATCCATACTTGAGAGGGTGCAACACTGTTCCTTGCAGCCGAGGGAGAGGTCCTCTCTTGTCGGGCAGTGTATGATCATTATGGGCCGAGAGGTTAAGTGTAAGACCATTGAGGATAATACCTGATGGGCTAATCTTGCATCTGCCCATAGTCCCTGGGTGTTACAAGGTGGCTTGGCCCAGGGACCACTTAGGGTAAGTGTTGGGCCCATAGAGCCCATCTGATGGGTTTCAGGGGGTGCACTGTCTATAACAGCTTATTCGGCCAGGCCTTGTAATAAAGGCTGGGCTGAACCCATGTGGCTGATGTGTAGATCAATGTTTGGGTCCCATGCCATACAAGGAAGCCCAACTGGGCAGTAGTTTGGAAGGCTAAATGAATACATAACTTTAAATGGACCTTAAGCCCATTTCGAACTGGGCTAATTTGATTAGTCATTAAGGGGCGAATTCTGAGATAAGATCAACTGATAGGATTGGGCTCACACCCTATCCAATCAGAGAGTCCTAGATCTAAATGAGTTTTAGATCTGGAAATTTCCTAATTAGATTAGGAGATGGCTGATCTACTCTGTAGATAAGATAAGGGTTATCCCTTATCTTAAAGGGAATTTTAATCCAGATATGATTTGGGTTAGCAACTCCTAATGGGATTAGGAGTTGATCCCTTTAAGTCTATGAAAGGAAGAGGGGGCGGCAGCCTTTAGACACAACAGACAACCACCAGCAACAGTCTTGTTTTCAGAGCTGAGATCACAAAAGAGAGAATTTTGCACCCTACAAATACTCTCTAGCCGCCTCCTTCCCGCAGCCGCCGCCTACAGCAGTTCGATCTCCATTCCTTGGGAGAAATGAAGATTGGATCTTGATTCCAATCTTTTCTTAAAAAGATTGGTGGGAGTTGTATTCACAAGCCGTCCAGGTGATTTTTGAGAAGGATCAAGTTCTTTTGGAAGAACACTACTGATTCTGCTCCATCCTGCTCTACGCCATCCTGCTCTACGCCATCTTCAGTGGGTGCAGATTTTGGATCCTACCTTGGTCGTGAACACCTCCATTGAGAGATATTATTTCTCTGTATCAGGTATTATCTCTTCTTACTCCTTTTGGTTCAGATCTGATTCAGTTTATGGTTCAAGAATGATCCTTGAAAATATGATTTTCTAAATAGGGAATTCGATTCCTAGTTGAAGGGAGAGAATTTTTTTTTTGAAATTTTCCCCCTTATTCCGCAATCTTTGGGCGTCCATGTGATGGATTTCCTATCCCTTCACAGGGTGCTGGCCGAAGTATTTTGACACCCCTATAACCGTACAACTGCGACCATTGCAGTGTCAAGTTCACAGCGGAGGACATGTTGGCCGCTAACCCTCATCACAACAGACCCCTATACATCATGGCGAAGATAGGGGGTTTTGACATGAGAAGATCGATGGTCAACCTAGGAAGCTCTGCTAACCTCATTTCCATCCATACACTAGAATTAATGAATTTTCTAAAAGAGGATATCAAAGGATTGCCTTTAGAGGTACCAAATTTCAGCGGGAACCTGTTTATCATCGAAGGGTCTATCGAACTGCAGAATGCGATCGGGCGATTTACCATAATGCAACAATTCCAAGTAATCCTAGGAAGGACCTGCTATTACTCCCTCTTAGGTCATCCACTAATCTATGTCCTCGCCTTTGTCCCTTCGAGTTACCACTAATGCATCAAAGCCAGATACCGAGGGAGATCGATAAGGATCCCAGCCACCAGGGCCCCGTTCGATAAGTCCGAAATGCACTTCTAAGACGCCATCTACTTCACGGAGTTAGCAGAAGATGACAAAATAAGGATAGCCAAAGTCGAGGGAATGAAGCTACCGCACCAACCGGAACGTCGAAAGAAAATCAGATGCGTCTGGATAACAGGGGACGATAGGAAGGAACACTACACCATCGTCGAGGACAATTGTGAGTTCCGGGAAGCTCATGGCTGGCTCAAAGGAGTTGGAGTCACCACCCATTTTTTAGAGGAAATGGGCCCTCACTTTCGGGTTTGAAAAACTCGATTTAGGTCTTTGATAGTGGCTCCATTTTCCAAGGTAAAGGTATACAACCAAGAGATTTCAAGTTCTAAGGATTGGGAGAGGGAAGGTATTAGGCACCCCTCTCTCCAAGCTGCTGTAGCTGCCCAAAACGGGAGTTATTCAGGCTCAAAATCTGACAAAACACCAATTAATGGGATTTCTCAAAGCTCTTGAATCTCGGCAAAAACATTCACAACTTTGCCCAAAATTAAATCTGGAGGAAGCTGGGAATGCAAGTTTGCCAAAATTTAAGATTTTAAGTAGTCTGAAACTAAACTAAAGCAGGGAGGTGGGGGGCGAGAGGCTTACCTCTCGTATACAACCTTAAAACCAACTTTCCAACAATTGAAAGGACTTCAAATGGAACTTGAGCATGGCAGGGGCTGGTCTGAATGCTTCTGGTGTTAGGTCTAAAAAGCTGGGGATGGGGCTTGAGCTTGGCTTCAGGGATTTCGGGATTGTAAGCAGAATGGGGGGGGGGTATAGAAGTTGGAAAACTGCCCTCTTCCCCTCTTCTTCTCTTTTCTGGGGCCTTTCTTAAGTTTCCTTTTCTCCCTTTCTTCCGTCCCCCCCCAAGCTCGAGCTGGGCCTCTATTTATAGAGAAAATGGAAGGAGATGGGCGGAGCTCTTTTACCGAAATAGGCAAAGATTCTTCAAAGAAATATGTGTATAGCCATGCTTTGTTGTTTGGTGAAACATTTTCTTTGATTTGGAGGTGGTTTTCATGGGTTTTGTGCCTCCAATGGGAGTGCCATATGACATGGGTTTGACATCAGTCATCACCCTTTTGAGACTTAGGTTGGGATAGATGACGTGGCAATTTGATCTATTACGTCAAAATGGTATATTTTTAGTTTAATGGTCAAGAGAATGAGTCTGGTCATGAAATTTGGCATAGTGGTGAGGTCTGATCGGACAAATGGGGTTGGGATGATGGAGATCTATGGTTGACAAGTTCGGATTTACGTAATTTGCTGAAATAGAACCTTTGTTCGATGAAGGGTCAAATGGAGGAATTTTGGGGTGAAATTTGGTGGGTTGGTACTTTTGATCATCAAAAATCTAATTGAAGTGATGGATCTTTGATCAGGGGTGCAGATTGATTGATTTAGTTCAGATCATGGTCTTACCTTATGGAATCTTACTTTTTCAACGGTCAAATGGAGGTGTTTGGTTGTGAGATTTGACATCCTAGGGTTTTCTAGGTCTCCGAATACAGTGGCAAGGTCTGATTTATCATGTGAGGTTGGGATGATGGATGGTAGATTCTAATTAATGAGATTTATTGGAATAGGGTCTAGGCTTGATGGGGGGTTAAACGAGGGAATTTTGAGCTACAATTTGGTAGGTAGGCATGGATTAGGGTGAGGAGTCAAGTGGATGGTTCTGATCTTAGAAATATATTGTCAGCCTTGGTAATTATTCAGTGCCATCCGAATGGGATCTTGATGTTTTTGCGGTTGGTTATTGAAGATTTGTGGTGGGATTTGCTAGTTGATTATTTCCTAACGATCATGGGGTGATGGATATGTTGGATTAAATTTTGGAGTTGGAATTTGGATATCGCATAGATTAGGGCCATTCGAAAGGAGGTTGGTGTGATGAATGGTGGATCTTTTGAGTTTAGTCATGGAAATTGATGTGTAACTAAGTTATAGTTTTTTAAGTCCAGGGATGATTACTGATTAAGGTTCTTGTTTGTCCTATGGATTGTGTCAAAGTAGGGTTTTTGTTGGGTTTGGAAAGTCTCAAGTTGATCTAGTTGTGTTTCTGAATTTTTGGGGTCTAAGAGGGAGTACAAAGAGGTAGTGCGAAGGGACTGAGCAAAAATTGGGTGCTAACAGCTGCCCCTCTTTGTTGGAGGTAGCAAGATGTCGGACAACAAAGATAAAGAAGAGCAAGAAGATTTTTGTGAGTGCCAAGAGTTTGGAGGAGGAAATTTTGCTATTGGAATTTTAGTCAAGGTTGAAGTTGATGTAGTACAAAACTTTTACTTGGTAGGTGTTGTATCGTCCCATGCCTTGGAAGGCAATTGCAACTATCAAACAAACACGAGAAAAACATAGTGGTGCCACCTCAAAAATAGTTAGCATTAGTTGATGTTTGATTTTTTGTTGTTTGCTTGCATATGTTTTGAAGGATTTGATATTTTTTAATTTGGGATCAAGCTCCTTAAGTTTTTATTTTTTTTTTATAGTTTTCTAATTTGTTATTTGTTGGATGTCTATAGGTTAAGTTTGTGTGTGTTTGACCCTTTTCTGTTGTGGCATTTGAATTGATGATTTGATGAAAGACTATAAATCTTGATTTGATTTGATTTTTTTTACTAATTTAGGTTTTTGAAGATCGAATTGTTATTTGATTCAAATGTTTGGTGAAAGTTTACTAAGTTGATATGGATTTTGGTTTTACTATTTGAGTCCTTTTTAGGTTTTGATTTTGATTTAAATGTTTGATGAATTTTGAATTTTCATGAGTTTTGATTTTTTGAATATGTTTGATTTTTTTTGCAGGTTTCATTTAATTTAAATATTTGATCGACTTTGGCTCTCGATTTTGATTTTTGAAATTGGATATTTGATTTGAATATTTTATGGTTTTGAATTTTTATGGGTTTTGATTTTTAAAAATATTTGATTTTTATGGGTTTTATTTTATTTAAATATTTGATGGGCTTTGGCTTTTGATTAGTAATTGATTTGAATATTTGATGGTTTTTGACTTTTGATTTGAATTTTTATGGGTTTTGATTTTTGAAAATTTTTTATTTTTTATGGGTTTTATTCGATTTAAATATTTGTTGGACTTTGGCTCTTGATTTTGATTTTTTTAAATTGGCTATTTGATTTGAATATTTTATGGTTTTTGAATTTTTATGGGTCTTGAGTTATGAAAATATTTGATTTTTATGAGTTTTAATTAATTTAAATATTTGATGGTCTTCGACTTTTGAATATCTGATGCTTTTTGACTTTTGATTTGAATTTGAAAATATTGAAATTGGCTATCTGATTTAAATATTTGATGGTTTTGGACCTTTGATTTTTGTATTTGAATTGAATATTTGATGAATTTTGTCTTTTGATTGGCTATTTGAATTTTTTATGGTTTTTGACCTTGGACTGATTTTGGATTTTCATTAGCTATTTGATTTACATATTTAAAGGTTTTTTTACCTATTATTTGGATTTTTATGGGTTTTAATTTTTAAAATTTGATTTGAATATTCGATGGATTTTGACTCTTGATTTGAATTAGTTGATTAATTTATGGATTTAAAATATTTGATGGAAGCATATCAACTTAATATGGATTTTGATTTTTTTTTGAATTCAGTTATTTGAAATGGTTAACAAAAGTTTATGGGTTTTGATTTTCCCTTCTTTTTTTGGGTTTGTTTTGATTTTTGAAAACATTCGATGGAAGTTTAATATGGATTTTGATTTGAGTTTTTACGGGTTTTTGTTTTTTGAAAGGATTTTGATTTTTTGTTTGTTTTTTTTATGTATTTTGATTTTTGTTTTGGGATGGATTTTGATTTCTACTTTGGATTTTTACAGGTTTTGATTTTGAATGTATTTGATGGATTTTGATTTTTGTTTTGGGTTTTTCACAGGTTTTGATTTTGAACATATTTGATGGATTTTGATTTTTGTTTTGGGTTTTTTACAAGTTTTGATTTTTGAAATTAGTTATTTGATTTTGAGTTTTTACAGGTTTCGATTTTTTAAAATATTTGATGCAAGTTTAATATGGATTTTGATTTTTTTTACAAGTTTGGATTTTTGATGTTTGATGTTGAAATCATTTTAGGAAATCATTTTGAAAACTTAACAAAGGTCCTGTGATTGATATATCACGTGTTGTCATTTTGAGAGGTAATAAGATCCCTTCGGATAGGAGTTACTTGTGCATTAAAACATTGATAATTCAGGCGACGAAAACTATGTGGTGCAAAGCGTATGGTGTTAAAGTAAGTCTAATGCCCCTTGCAATGGTCTGGATTTCATAAAATGTGGTTTGGTCATAATTTATCAAGCTTTTTGTGCTTCTGGACATTCTACCATGCATTGGGGGAAAAAGATCTTTGAATTCTACAATTGATCTTAGGAATGCTCGAAATGAAAGTTTTTTCTCTTCTTTGAGTGATTTGCCTAGAGGTATCTCACATGGGATTTTTTTTTTTGGATTAGGCCAAGTGATTGCTTTTGATCGACTCCAAGATTTTGCACGAAAGTAGGCCGTGCAAGGTGATAAATTTTGATGGTAAGAGATTATTGCAGAGAGATTTTGGTGAATTTGGATGGGTATTTGATTATGCCCGAACGCCAAGTGCACAAAGAAAAAAATTTTGATGGGTATTCGACTATGCCCGAAGGTGGATCACACAAAGTGAGAAATTTCGATGATATTTGATGGGTATTCGATTATGCCCGAAGGCAAATCATACCAAGCAAGAAATTTTAGTGATATTTGATGGGTATTTGGTTATGCCTGAAGGTTGATTGCACAAAGCGAGAAATTTCGATGATATTCGATTGGTATTCTATTATGCCCAAGGTAGGATCACCCAAAGTGAGAAATTTTGACGATATTTGATGGGTATTCGATTATGCTTGAATGCGGATCACACAAAGTGAGAAATTTTGAAGATATTTGATGGGTATTCAATTATGCCCGAAGGCAGATTGCACAAAGCAAGAGATTTCAATGAATATTCGATTATGCTCGAAGGTGGATTGCACGAAGCGAGAGATTTTGGTGATATTTGATCTCAATTTTGATGATTTTTATGGGTATTCGATTATGGCTAAAGGTGGATTACACAAAGCAAGAGATTTTGATGATTTTCGATGGATATTTGATTATGCCCGAAGGTGGATTGCACAAAGCAAGAGATTTTGATGATTTTTGATGGATATTTGATTATGCCCGAAGGCAGATTGCACAAAGCATGAGATTTTGATGATTTTTTATGGATATTTGATTATGCCTAAAGGTGGATTGCATGAAGCAATAGATTTCAGTGATGTTTGATTTTGATTTTGATGATTTTTGATGGGTATTCGATTATGCCCGAAAGCGGATTGCAAAAAGCATGAGATTTGGATGGATATTTGATTATTCTTGAAGGCGGATTGCACGAATGATGAACCTTCAATTTATCTATAATTTTTTAAGACTTTAGCATGGATTTTTATGTCGGTTTTATTAATTTTTGCCTTAATTTAGCTTAATGCTAAGAATAAGTTTCAGGGATAATTAATCCAAGAAAAGGAAGGAAAAAGGCAAGAAAAGAATGTTCAAAAAGACCAATTTCAGCCCAGCCCGGTTGTGGAAGCAAGAGAGAGCACTTCAGCTCAAGAAGAGCAAGTGGATTCCTTGAGAAAACCCAAAAAAAGAAAGCCAAGCTAAGAGTAGAATTCAGCCAGCTAAGAAGGCTCATTCTCAGCCCAAAAGAGCAGCTCAAAGTATAGCTATCATGTGCTAAGAGAGAGCCTAAGTGCAGTCCAAATAGCAGTTCTTAGGAGGCTTTCAAGATAGCTCTAGAAAGTTCAAGAAAGGGGTGTAATACACCCCATTCTAGAGGCTTCAAGAAGGGGTAAGAGCCCCCTTGAAAAACTATATAATGAGGCCTCTAAGAGGGGGGAGAGGTGTTCAATTGCTTGAGAGGAAGGCTCTCCCACTCTTAGAGGTTCAGTCACCTTGAGAGAAGAGAAGAGAAGAAGGCTAGGTGCAAGGAAGAAGAAGAAGAAAGGTTGAAGGAAGTTCTACTCAAGCAAGCAAGAAGAAGAAGAAGGTGAGTTCGAAATTGGGGGTTTGTGATTCAAAGATCTTTTGTAATAACTCAATTGTAGTTTCATTCTCCTTTAATTTGAATTCAGTTTCTTTGTTATATTTTCTTTCCTCTTTTTCCTTTTTCCATTCTTTCTTGATGTATTTCAGCTTGTAAAATTTCAGTTTAGCAATCAAATTCTTTTTGATTCATTCGAATGGTTATGAATTGTACTTGAAGTTTCTTGAATAGGGGTTAAATTGTAGATTAATTCGGCCAATTAACCTTCAAAACTCAATCAGATCTGAGATTGCAAGATCTGAATTGATTGAAAAAGAATTCAGATCTGCAAATTTCAGATTGGCCGAATGGATTTAAAGCTTGGAATTCCTACAGTGCTTGAGAGAGGTTCTAGGAATTCGGATCTACTATTCAAGAACTGAATTGAGTGCAAGGTTAGAGATTGAAGGGATAGGATATCCATCACATGGATGCCCAAAGATTGTGGAATAAAGGGGCGAATTTCAAAATTTTTCTCTCCCTTCAACTGGGAATCGTATTCCCTATTTAGAAAATCATATTTTCAAGGATCATTCTTGAACCATAAACTAAACCAGATCTGAACCAAAAGGAGTAGGGGGGATTATACCTGATACGGAGAAATGGTATCTCCCAATGGAGGTGTTCATGCCCAAGGAAGGATCCAAAATCTACTCCCACTAAAGATGGCGCAATGCAGGATGGAGTAGAATCAGCAGTGTTCTTCCAAAAGAACTTGACCGTTCACAAGAATCAACAGGATGGCTTGTGAATACAACTCCAATCAATCTTTTCTCCAAAAGATTGTTATCAAGATCAAATCTTGATTACTCCTATAGAGAGTAGGAGATCGAACTACTGGAGGCGGTGGCTGCAGGAAGAAGGCGGCAAGAGAGTATTCGTAGGGAGTAGAATTTTCTCTTCTTGTGATTTCAGCTTTGAAGACAGGAGTTGTGTATTGCATGTCTAAAGGCTGCCGCCCCCTCCTCATTTTATAATCTTAAAGGGATCAGCTCGTAATCCCATCAGGAGTTGGTGATCCAAATCATATTTGGATTAGAAGTCCCTTTAAGTGATAAGGGATAACCCTTATCTTATCTGCAGATCAAATCAGCCATCTCCTAATCTAATTAGGAGACTTCCAGATCTAAATCATATTTAGATCTTGGACTCTTTAAGTGGATAGGGTCTGGAGCCAATCCTTTCAACTGATACATCTCAGAATTCGCCTCTTTAAGTGATTAATCAAATTAGCCCAGTTCGAAATGGGCTTAAGGCCCATTTAAGGTTATGTATTCATTTAGCCTTTCAAACTGCTGCCCAGTTGGGCTTCTTTGTATGGCGTGGGACACAAACATTGATCTATTCATCAGCCACATGGGTTCAGCCCAGCCTTTATTACAAGGCCAGGCCGAATACACTGTTATGGACAGTGCACCCCCTGAAAATCATCTCTTGGTCTCTATGGGCCCAACACTTATTCTAAGTGATCTCTGGGCTAAACCACCTTATAACACCCAGGGACTGTGGGTAAATGCAAGATTAGCCCATCAGGTATTATCATCAATGGTCTTACACCTAACCTCTCAGCCTATAATGATCATACACTGCCCGACAAGAGAGGACCTCTCCCTCGGCCGCAAGGAACAGTGTTGCACTCTCTGCTTATATGAATCCGGGAATTAAAACCTTCTTGCAAACATTTTAGAAACTATAATATATATACTTTTATATCTCATATAAAATATATTTTGCAAAACAAATCTCAACGATTGAAATCGGCTGCCGGCAGTCTTGGTTTCCATCAGTGAGAGTGCATCCTTGATCATTACCTTTGTCCGACAAAGGGGCTGATCCTGTCACTATGATCACCCACTCAGATGAATTCTCAGACTGTCCCAACATACCTAGGTTTTGACCCCCACTAAGCATCTCACTGATTGGTACATCAAAGACAGCCTAATCCGACACCTAGTGCAGTATCATAATCGAGTTTAGGGGTCAGGTGTAACTTTCTAGTTTTGCCCATCAATCTCCAAGGTCCAGGGCAATACTGGAAATCTGGTCCAGTTCATAGATTCAATTAATCCTACACTGTATGTGCCTAGGGTCTCACCCTGGTAGCTGAGACAGGCCACCCCAACCGACTTGGTGGCACCATAGTGTCAGCCTTGTTAGGATAGGTCTCCCCTGACCGACCCACTGGCTGTGAACATTCTAAACTAACACGAGTCTCATTAAGTGTCCAGTTTAAGGGTATTACACAAAAACATGCCAAAGGAACATGAATCAAATATGCACTTTCATTCATTTACAATAAACTCATAAAGTAAATCATCTTGATTAAAGCTAAGGGCATACAAAATTGTCTAACAGGTCCCACTTGCACTTAGGTCCAATCAGGTATTAGCCGGAGTCCCATGCTTTCCACGTGTTTTTCAAACACTTTCTGTGATAGTGACTTTGTCAATGGGTCTGCTACATTTTCCACTGACGCTACCTTCTGAATCAGGACGTCCCCTCTACCAACAATCTACCGGAGTACGTGGTACTTCCTCTCGATGTGCTTCGACTTTGAATGGGATTGTGGCTCCTTAACCTGAGCAATGGCTCCATTGTTTTCACACAACAATGAGATGGGTGATGTGCTGGACAGAACTACTCCCAACTCATGAACGAACTTCTTCATCCACACGGCTTCTTTGGCAGTCTCACTTGCGGCAATGTAGTCAGCCTCGATCGTTGAGTTTGTAGTGGACCCCTGTTTGCTGCTTTTATAGCAAACAACACATGATCCTATCGTGAAAATATATCCAGATGTAGACTTTTCTATCATCTGCATCCGATTGAAAATCGGCATCTGTATACCCTTGGATCTGTAGTGAATTACCATTGAATACTAGACAAAACTCTTTTGTCCTTCGAATGTACTTAAGTATGTTTTTCACAACAGTCCAGTGCTCCTGCCCTGGATTGGCCTGAAATTTGCTTACTACACTCACTACCTGAGCAATGTCAGGACGAGTGCACAGCATGGCATACATGATGCTTCCTATGACAGAGGCATAGGGAACGTCTTTCATGCCATCAATCTCCTCAGAAGTCTTGGGAGACATCTTCTTGGAGAGAGTGACTCCGTGCCTGAAAGGAACATTTCCTTTCTTTGAGTTCTCCTTGCTGTATCTTTTGACTATTTTGTCAATGTAGGCAGATTGGGACAATCCTATTATCTGCTTCGATCTATCTCTATAGAGTCAAAGGCCCAGTATATAGGAGGCTTCTCCAAGATTTTTCATGGAGAATTGCGGTGAAAGCCATACTTTCTACTCGAGGTCAAACGATTTGACAGCATGTCAAAATGGATGCTCCAACTTCTAAAAGCTTGCTTAAGTCCATAAATGGATTTATTAAGTTTACATACCATGTTTTCCTGACCTGCAGCAATGAAGCCTTGCGGCTGCTACATATAGATATCTTCAATAAGATCTCCATTCTGGAATGCAGTTTTGACATCCATCTATCAAATCTCATATTCAGGGTATGCTGCTACATCTAGCAGGATCCTAATGGATTTAAGCATGGCCACAGGCGAAAAAGTTTCCTCATAATCGAAGCCCTCTTTCTGAGTGTACCCTTTCACCACCAGATGAGCTTTGAAGGTCTCAACCCCACCATCGGGGCCCTTCTTCCTCTTGTAAATCCATTTACAACTGATTGCTTTTACCACGGAGGGTGGATCTACTAGAGTCCAGACTCCATTGATCTCTATTGTGTCCATCTCTGCTCTCATGGCCTCCATCCACTTCTTGGAATCTATGTCCAACATAGCTTCCGTGTAAGTCACGGGATTCTCCTCACTAGTTAAGGTTTCCACCAGGTAACTATCCTGGTCATAACCATAACGGACTGGTGGCCTGGATACCCGAGTGGATATTCTAGGTTGGTCACTACCTAAAACCAGCGGGACATCTCCCACGATGGGTGTCCAAGATGTAATCGGTTTCCAAGAATTGTGCATTTCGATTGTAGAACACTTTCTGCTCACTTGGGTCATAGAATAGATAACCTATAGAGCCTTTTGGGTAGCCTACAAACAGGCAACGACTAGTCTTGGATTCCAACTTGTCTGCACTCGTTCTTTTAACGTGTGCTGGACAACCCCAAATTTCAAGTGTTTGACACTTGGTTTCTTTCCAGTCCAATGTTCATATGGAGTATTTAGAACCGATTTGGTTGGAACCCGATTCAGCACGTAAATCACAATCTCTAATGCGTAACCCCAAAAGGATGTGGGTAACTCTGAGTGTATGAGAAGCGACCGGACCATATCCAATAAGTTCCTATTCCTCCTCTCTGAAACACCATTAAGTTGTGGTGTAGTAGGAGGAGCTCATTTTGATACTATCCCATTGTCCTTTAAGTAGTCCCTGAATTCGTCAGAGAGATACTCGCCACCTCGATCTGATCGAAGGGCTTTAATTTATCTCCCTAACTGTTTCTTGGCCTCTTGTCTAAACTCTTTGAACTTTTCAAAGGATTCAAACTTGTGTCTCATTAGGTACACGTAACCATATCGTGAGAAATCAGCTGTAAGGGTGATGAAATACATGTATTGATTCTGTGTCCTAACACTCAGGGGACCACATACATCAGTATGTATTAGGTCAAGTGTGCCTGTACATCTTTCAGACGTACCGTTAAATGGCCGTTTTGTCATCTTGCCTTGTAGGCAAGGCTCACAGGTAGGAAGATCTTCTACAGTTAGAAAATCCAAACGACCATCTTTTACCAACCTTGTGATCCGGTCAACACCGATGTGGCCAAGTCGGTAATGCCACAGACACATGGGATTACTGTATCATGGGCTCTCTTCTTGGGGATTTCAGCCGACATAGTTTCGGTTATGTTAGTTTCTAGAGAAGGATGTAGAACATAGAGACCGTTCTCCAGTTCCCCGTATGCGATGAATCTATTATTTCTTTTAATAGTAATCATATTACTAAAGAAGACATAATAACCATCTGCACACAGTTTTGAGATAGAAATCAAATTTCTCCTTAAATTTTGTACATAAAGACAATCTTTAGTACAATTGTTCATTCTCTAAAAAGTAACTCCACAGTTCCTATGGTCGCGACTGCAATAGTTGCAGTAGTCCCCAAGTAGAGTGTGGCTTCTCCTTCACTCAACCTTCTGCTTATCTTGAACCCCTGCAGTGAGTTACACGCATGAGTTGAAGCCCCAGAGTCAATACACCAGGACGTAGAAGCTACCAACAGATTGGTATCTATAACACAAGTTTCGAAATTACATATCTTGGATTCCAGGTAGGCAGGACAGTACCTTTTCCAGTGGTCAGTCTTTTTACAGAAGTGATAGGCATCCGATGCTTTGTCTTTCTTCTGCTTCTTCGGTTTGGCAACCTTCTTCTAGGGCTTTCTCTTTGCCTTCCTTTTCTTGCCCGATTTGCCTGTTTCAACAAGCATGGCAATGGGCTCATCCTTTTAATCAATTCTTCGGCCCTCTGCAACATATTGCTGAGTTCCTACAAGCTAACGTTCGGCTTGTTCATGTTGTAGTTCATGATGAATGGATTAAAGGATAGAGGCAGAGAGTTGAGAATAGCATCAATCTGTGTTACCAGATCCAGCCCGGATCCAAGAGCCTCCAGTTCGTTGATATAACCCATCATCCGAAGACAATGGTCGTGAACTTGTTGGCCCTTGGACATCTGCGCGGTCATGAACTGTTTCAAGACCTTCGGCCGAGTAGAACGATTTAGCTCTTCATACATTGCCTTGAGACTATCCAATACGTCTTTGGCAAGTTCGATTTGATCGAACTACCTTTGAATTGGATTGTCCAAGGAGGTAATGATATAGCAGCGGGCAAGGGAGTTTTTCTCCTCCCATTCTTGGTATTCTCTTCTACGGGCCTTAGAAGCCCAATCTCCCGGACGATCCGGGGCAGGATTATTGGCTACCTTATCCAACTTTTCAGAGGTTAAGACCAACATAAGGTTTTTGTACCAATCAGCATAGTTTGGGCCCTTAAGCTTGTTGTCATCAAGAAGCTTTGCAAAAGATCCGTTTGCCATTTTTTAATAAAAGAGCAAACATCAATCCACAACCTAATTTGATTCATGTTCATTATATAGATACGGATTTTAATCTACATTCCATTTCCATTTATTCATCTCTGAGATTTCTTTCCTTTCTCAGTGACGGAGACTACGGGTTGTCTCTGGAAATGTGGGAAATCACATAGGGTGCATGGAGCCAACTGTTTCAGTTGCATAACCCCATCACCTTTCTGTGAAGGATCATATCCACATCATATGAGTTTTCCCTTTGGCCTCTGTCAGACAAGGTTCAGAGCCATTTTTAGGTAAACCTTTCTATCTAGTGAGTGCTTACCCATCATATTCGTGAACGCCGAGGTACCGTGAGAGAGTTTTCATTTTCTGGTGAAGCCCCTCCCATATCAGTCTATGACACCCCTATCATCTTATGAAACACTTAGACAAGCCCAACACCAAATGGATAACCCATTTTCTGGTGTGTTTCCTCATTACTGAAGGACCCATCCTCATGCTAATGATGGAAGGCCTTTAGAGAGCTCATCATATGAATCTCCCTATCACTTGCACTCATATTAGCTGGAGGGAACAGTTATTACGCCCTAGTTTGATTTAGGTCAAACCAAAGTCTCTCCCACTGACTTTCATAAAGTCAGATTTTGGTGAGCCTTAATAGGATAGGGTTCCGCACGTAACCTCTCGATGAGGTGTGGGGCCCACCACTGAGGGAGGCCATCCAATGACCAAAAGGGACACCATGGCAATGATGTGCATTCAGCCATGGTGTGGGCAAGAGCCACTATCGATTAAGCATAGGCCAAGCACTTATGGCCCATGTACGTAGCACATCACACATCCATACATCTCATGCAGGGATAAATTGATCCGATCAATTACATTCACATAATCCATCATGCAAAACAGAGGTTAGATCACAATTTGCAGTTTCATAAACTGCAAATCGTAGATTGCGAATGTCCCATCTGCGAAATCTCCTTCTTTGTGAAATATCCCTTTCTGCGCCGCCATCTTCGATCCAAAAATAAAAATAAATAGAAATCCTATTTCTATTAATGATTACATCAAATCGAATAACTATACGTTGAGTCTAAAAATAAAAAAAAAATTTACAGACCCAATGTAATAAATAAATCAAGAAACTGCAAATCTTGCAAGTTCCCTGCGTAAACCAAGAATTCGATCTCCTCTTGTACGAACAACCCATAAATCAAGAAAATTATAAAGAACTATTCTAAACAATAATCATATTTATAGAAAATTAATTTCAGATTATTCGCCCATTAATTTTGGGAACAAATTTCCCAAAACCCATATCTGCACAAATCGGGTAAAATGGCTTCTTCCCATTTGCGCAGGTTCAGATCTGAAACAAAATGGTTCAAGATTTAAAACTTGGCTTTGATACAACTGAAGGGATAGGATATCCATCACATGGATGTCCAATGATTGCGGAATAAGGGGGTGAATTTCAAAATTTTTTCTCTCCCTTCAACTGGGAATTGTATTCCCTAATTAGAAAATCAGATTTTCAAGGATCATTCTTGAACCATAAAATGAACCAGATCTGTACCAAAAGGAGTAGAGAGGGATTATACCTGATATGGAGAAACAGTATCTTCCAGTGGAGGTGTTCATGCCCAATGAAGGATCCAAAATCTGCTCCCACTGAAGATAGCGCAGTGAAGGATGGAGCAGAATCAACAGTGTTCTTCCAAAAGAACTTGACCCTTCGCAAGAATCAACAGGATGGGTTGTGAATACAACTCCAATCAATCTTTTTTCCAAAAGATTGTTATCAAGATCAAATCTTGATTACTTTTGTAGAGAGTAGGAGATCGAACTGCTAGAGGTGGCGACTGTAGGAAGAAGGCGGCAAGAGAGTATTCGTAGGGAGAAGAATTCTCTCTTCTTGTGATTTCATCTCTGAAGACAGGAGTTGTGTATTGCATGTCTAAAGGCTGCCGCCCCCTCCTCCTTTTATAATCTTAAAGGGATCAGCTCGTAATCCCATTAGGAGTTGGTGATCCAAATCATATTTGGATTAGAAGTCCCTTTAAGTGATAAGGGATAACCCTTATCTTATCTGCAGATCAGATCAGCCATCTCCTAATCTAATTAGGAGGCTTCCAATTCTAAATCTTATTTAGATCTTGGACTCTTTAAGTGGATAGGGTCTGGGCCCAATCCTATCAGCTGATCCATCTTAGAATTCGCCCTTTTAAGTGACTAATCAAATTAGCCTAGTTCGAAATGGGCTTAATCTCCATTTATGGTTTTATATTCACTTAACCTTCCAAACTACTGCCCAGTTGGGCTTTCTTGTATGGCGTGGGACCTAAACATTAATCTACACATCAGCTACATGGGTTCAGCCCAACCTTTGTTACAAGGCCAGGCCAAATACACTGTTATGGACAGTGCACCCCCTGAAAACCATCTCATGGTCTCTATGGGCCCAACACTTACCCTAAGTGGTCCTTGGGCCAAGCCACCTTGTAACGCCCAGGGACTGTGGGCAGATGCAAGATTAGCTCATCAGGTATTATCCTCAATGGTCTTACACTTAACCTCTCAGCCTATAATGATCATACACTGCCCGACAAGAGAGGACCTCTCCCTCGGCTGCAAGGAACAGTGTTGCACTCTCTGCTTATATGGATCCCAGGAATTAAAACCTTCTTGCAAACATTTTAGAAACCATAATATATATACTTTTATATCTAATATAAAATATATTTTGCAAAACAAATCTCAATGATTGAAATCGGCTGCTGGCAGTCTTGGTTTCCATCAGTGAGATTGCATCCCTGATCATTACCTTTGTCCGACAAAGGGTCTGATCCTATCACTATGATCACCCACTCAGATGAATTCTCAGACTGCCCCAACATACCCAGGTTTTGACCCCCGCTAAGGATTTCACTGAGTGGTATATCAAAGATAGCCCAATCCAACACCTCGTGCAGTATCATAATCGAGTTTAGGGGTCGGGTGTAACTTTCTAGTTTTGCCCATCAATCTCCAAGGTCCAGGGCAATACTGGAAATCTGGTCTAGTTCATAGATTCAATTAATCATACACTGTATCTGCCTAGGGTCTCACCCTGGTAGCTGAGACAGGCCACCCCAACTGATTTGGTGGCACCACAGTGTCAGCCTTGCTAGAATAGGTCTCCCCAGACCGACCCACTGGCCGTGAACATTCTAAACTAACATGAGTCTAATTAAGTGTCCAGTTTAAGGGTATTACACAGAAACGTACCAAACTGTCTAATAGAGATAACTTGCACAATTCAATTGGTGATCAATTCAGATTTGAATTGATGTTTTAGAAGTGTTTGAAGAAATGCATGCATGGGGATTAGATTCTTGCTGGAGATAGAAGAATCGCCACTCATGCATAGGATGAACATGCGCTTGAGAGAGGTTGTTCATGACCTTGGAGTTTCACCAAAACAAGGCTCAATCATGATTTATTCGAATGATCCAAATTGATAGATTGCTGAATTCTGAGATTGTCATTTACTGCTTACTCTTCTAACCTGATTTAAAGGCAATTGGGCCAATGATTTAGATAGATTTTAGTTTAGAATTTTTAGCTTTCATTAAAATTTTGATTTATTTGTTAAACAGATAAGAAATACTCAATTTAGTATTGGTAATTGTTTCCTAAATCCTCGTGGACACGATACTTCACTCACTACTTTATTACTTGAACGGCTAGTGCACTTGCTAGTGTCACAATGAGCCACACATCAAGTTTTTGGCGCCGTTGCGGAGGATTTAGGGAAGCAATATTAGGAAACATTAGGCATTCTTAATTTGGTCTCAGTCATCATTGCATTCATAGATGGTTTTAATTGCTTCATTTTACATTTTAGCTTTGAATGCAACAGCTATACTGATTTAATTATGTTTCTTCTTTCTTCAGTAGATTACTTCATTTCCTTGTTTCGGTTTCATTTTAATAAAGATAGATTTGATTTCCTTTCAATCTTGGTGTTGTTACTTTCAAAATGAAAAAAAAAAGAAGAAAAATTCATTACAACATAAGTGTTGTAGATCTGAGTTGCATTCGACACTCAGATTAGCAGAACTCAGAGCTGTAGCACTCTGCTGAAAAGACTTAGTTAGTTTGTGTTTCAGCCTTTTATTTTTTTATTTTTTTCATTACAAAAAGGAAAATAATATAAAGTGAAAAGGAAAAAAAAATGAGATCATATGAACAACAAGAGGGGCAATTGAGAATTCAGATCAGCACTCAGATCTGAGTTTAGATCTGAGTTCCTCTTAACACAGATCTGAACTGATGCAAATTTGAGGTGAATTGGGTGTCATAACCACCCCAATTTACCATAGGACACTTCTGCTGCTCCTCAAAGGAAATTTGGTAGCAATGAATGAAGGTAAGGCAATTGAGAATTCAGATCCAAACTCAGACTTGAGTTTAGATCTAAATTCTACTATTACAGATCTGCTCAGTTCAGATCTGAATTCCTTTGAACTCAAACCTAAACCGATGCAAGTTTGAGGTGAATTGGGTGCCATCACTACCCCAATCCACCCTATGATACATCCAACCTGACTCAAGGGTGAATGGATAGCAAAGAATGAGAGAAATTCAAATCTGAAATGCAATTGATATGGATAGCAAAGAACTGATTTTTAATTCTGCATCTTAGAATTCAGATTTGAATGCAGTAGCTTTTATTACTGATGAAGCTGATCTTCTTTCCTAATGCTGAATTGCTTCATCTTTGGTTCCTGTTTTAGTTTAGGTAGTTTAGTTGATTGCTGGTTTGTTTATCAAAAATTTCATTGCTGATTTCTTTAACTGTTAGCTGATTTCAGTTCTTTACAAATCTACATATATTATTCTTCATTACTGATATTACTACTCTATTTTTTTCTATTGCTGATTTGTTTGGTTTTGATTACTGTTTTAGTGCTTCTAGTTTAGCTGGTTTTTGGGTCTATATAGCTCATAAAAACAGGGGAGTTCAGATCTGTACACAATAGATTTCAGTACTGAAATAAAAAATCAGATTTGAGAACACCGAAAAAAAAAAAAGATTTTGTTTAGTAGTATAGTTGCACTACTGCTTTGTGTTCTATTTCATCTCAAAAGAAAAGAAAAAAAAATCAGATCCCAGCAGCCACACCATGGTGAATACAGGTCTGATTTCAGATCTTTTTACTACTAATTGAATTTGGTTTTGTGTAGATCTGTATACAACATGTTTCATTGCTGATATCAGTGGGTTATCCTGCTGATTTGCTCAGCTTTAGTATGGCTATGGTGTTTGGTGATGCATAGCTCATCAAAACAGTGGGTTCAGATCTGATATTTAGTAGCCTTCCAATATGGAAATCAGACCTGAGCACAACTGTACTATTATTAGTAATTGTTGTTATATTTGTTGCTGTTCTCAGTGGCTTCTGAGATTTCAGAGCTGATCTCAATTTTGTGTGTTAGATAGTTTTGTATGCCCTTAGCTTCAATCAAAATGATGTACTTTATGATTTTATTGTAAATGAATAAAAGTGCATATTTGATTCATGTTCCCTTGGCATGTTTCTATGTAATACCCTTAAACTGGACACTTAATGAGACTCGTGTTAGTTTAGAATGTTCACAGCCAGTGGGTCGGTCTGGGGAGACCTATCCAAACAAGGCTGACACTATGGTACCACCAAGTCGGTTGGGGTGGCCAATCTCAGCTGCCAAGGTGAGACGCTAGGCACATACAGTGTAGGATTAATTGAATCTTTGAACTGGACCAGATTTCCAGTATTGCCCTGGACCTTGGAGATTGATGGGCAAAACTGGAAAATTACACCCGACCCCTAGACTTGATTATGATACTGCAATAGGGGTCGGATTGGGCTGTCTTTGATGTACCAATCAGTGAGATCCTTAGCGGGGGTCAAAACCTGGGTATGTTGGGACAGCCTGAGAATTCATCTTAGTGCGTAATCATAGTGATAGGATCAGCCCCTTTGTCGGACAAAGGTAATGATCGGGGATGCACTCTCACTGATGGAAACCAAGATTGCCGGCAACCGATTTCAATCGCTGAGATTTGCTTTTGCAAAATATATTTTGTATGAGATATAAAAGTATATATATTATGGTTTCTAAATGATTTGCAAAAGGTTTTAATTCCTGGGATCCATATAAGCAGAGATTGCAACACTATTCCTTGCAGCCAAGGGAGAGGTCCTCTTGCCGGGTAGTGTATGATCATTATGGGCTGAGAGGTTAAGTGTAAGACCATTAAGGAGAATACTTGATGGGCTAATCTTGCATCTGCCCATAGTCCCTGGGTGTTACAAGGTGACTTGGCCCAGGGACCACTTAGGGTAAGTGTTGGGCCCATAGAGACAATGAGATGGTTTTCAGGGGGTGCACTGTCCATAACAGTGTATTCGGCTAGGCCTTGTAACAAAGGCTGGGCCGAACCCATGTGGCTGATGTGTAGATCAATATTTGGTTCCCACGCCATACAAGGAAGCCCAACTGGGTGGTAGTTTAGAAGGCTAAATGAATACATAACCTTAAATGGGCCTTAAGCCCATTTCGAACAGGGCTAATTTGATTAGTCACTTAAGGGGCGAATTCTGAGATGGATCAACTGATAGGATTGGGCCCAGACCCTATCCACTTAGAGAGTGCAAGATCTAAATAAGATTTAGATATGGAAACTTCCTAATTAGATTAGGAGATGGCTGATCTGATCTGCAGATAAGATAAGGGTTATCCCTTATCACTTAAAGGGACTTCTAATCCAAATATGATTTGGGTTAGCAACTCCTAATGGGATTAGGAGCTGATCCCTTTAAGTCTATAAAAGGAGGAGGGGGCGGTAGCCTTTAGACATGCAAGCTACACACTCTTGTCTTCAGAGCTGAGATTACAAGAAGAGAGAATTCTGCACCCTACAAATACTCTGTTGCTGCCTCCTTCCTACAGTCGCCGCCTACAGTAGTTCGATCTCCAGTTCTTGGGAGAAATCAAGATTTGATCTTGATACCAATCTTTTGGAGAAAATATTGGTGGGAGTTGTATTCACAAGCCGTCCAGTTGATTCTTGCGAAGGGTCAAGTTCTTTTGGAAGAACACTGCTGATTTTGCTCCACCCTGCACTGTGCCATCTTCAGTTGGAGTAGATTTTGGATCCTTCCTTGGGCGCGAACACCTCCATTGGGAGATACTGCTTCTCTATATCAGGTATTATCCCTCCCTACTCCTTTTGGTTTAGATCTGGTTCAGTTTATGGTTCAAGAATGATCTTTGAAAATATGATTTTCTAAATAGGGAATTTGATTCCCAGTTGAAGGGAGAGAAAATTTTCGAAATTTGCCCCTTATTCTGCAATCTTTGGATGTCTATGTGATAGATTTCTTATCCCTTCAGTGGTATCAGAGCCATGGTTCAAATCATGAACAATTCTGTTTCAGATCTGAACCTGCGCAAATAGGGAGAAGGCGTTCTACCCAATTTGCGCATATATGGGTTTTGGGAAACTTGTTCCGAAAATTGATGGGCAAATAATCTGTAATTAATTTTATATAAATTTGATTATTGTTTAGAATAATTCTTTATGATTTTCTTGATTTATGGGTTGTTCGTACAAAAGGAGATAGGATTCTTGGTTTGCGTAGGGAGAACTGCAAGATTTGCAGTTTCTTGAATTTATTTATTACATTTGGTCTATAAATAATTTTTTTTTATTTTATTTTCAGACTCAATGTATAGGCATTCAATCTGATGTAATTATTAATAAAAATAGAATTTCTATTTATTTTTATTTTTGGATTGAAGATGGTGGCACAAAAGGGAGATTTCACAGAGAAGGAGATTTCGCAGATGGGACATTCGCTATCTGCGATTTGCAGTTTATGAAACTGCAAAATTGTGATCTAACCTCTGTTTTGTAGGATGGATTGTGCGAACAGCCCTGTTTGACTGATTCTTGATTTTCTTTTATCAGTTTTTTAATTTTAGATTATTTTCTTGAATTAAAGATTTAATTAAAGATCAAACCCTAGACCCATTCGAACCAAGATTGGTTCAAACTGTTTGGACCAAATCTGGGATTTAATCAATGCTGAAAGTTAGCCCTAATTTTCCCACTAATGGGCCTAAGGATTGATATTTAATTAAATGGTTAATTCGGCCCAACCTGTAAAGGCCCAGTTTTAAATAGTTAAAACTACTAAAAGCCCACTTCAAAGGATAAAGCTATATGGGCCGAACTGGATAACCCTAATTCAACCCATGTACCTAGAAAATATTAATGGTTAATATTATGGATTTAAAATGGGGTCACTTCTCATACACTCAGAGTTACCCACATCCTTTTGGAGTTACGCATTAGAGACTGCGATTTACGTGTTGAATCGGGTTCCAACCAAATCGATTCTGAACA
This sequence comes from Nelumbo lutea, assembly GCF_056320005.1. Classification (NCBI taxonomy): domain Eukaryota; kingdom Viridiplantae; phylum Streptophyta; class Magnoliopsida; order Proteales; family Nelumbonaceae; genus Nelumbo; species Nelumbo lutea. The sequence goes on along the minus strand of NC_142687.1, from coordinate 64,879,267 downwards.
CTCTATATGAACTTTAGACCGGAAAGAAACCAAGTGTCAGACACTTGAAGATTTGGGGTTGTCTGACACACATTAAAAGAACGAGTGTAGACAAGTTGTAATTCAAGACCAGTTGTTGCCTATTTGTAGGCTACCCAAAAGGCACTCTATGTTACCTTTTCTATGACCCAAGTAAGCAGAAAGTGTTCTGCAGTCGAAATGCACAATTCTTGGAGACCGATTACATCCTGAAAACCCATCGTCAGGAAATTGTTCTTGATGAGGAGAACTCAGGAGTAGTGGGAGATGTCCCAGAAGTTCCAGGTAGTGACCAACCTAGAAGATCCACTCGGGTATTCAGGCCACCAGCCCGTCATGGTTATGACCAGGATAGTTACCTGGTGGAAACCTTGACTAGTGAGGAGGATCCCATGACTTACATGGAAGCAATGTTGGACATAGATTCCCAGAAGTGGGTGGAGGCCATGAGAGCAAAGATGGACTCAATGGAGACCAATGGAGTCTGGACTCTAGTAGATCCACCCTCTAGGGTAAAAGCAATCAGTTGCAAATGGATTTACAAGAGGAAGAAGGACTCCAATGGTAGAGTTGAGACCTTCAAAGCTCGTCTGGTGGCGAAAGGGTACACTCAGAAAGAGGGCATCGATTATGAGGAAACCTTTTGCCTGTGGCCATGCTTAATTCCATTTGGATCCTGCTAGCTGTAGCAACATACCATGATTATGAGATTTGGCAGATGGATGTCAAAATTGTATTCCTGAATGGAGATCTTACTGAAGATATCTATATGCAGCAGCCACAAGGCTTCATTGCTGCAGGTCAGGAAAACATGGTAATAGATCCATTTATGGACTTAAGCAAGCTTTTAGAAGTTAGAACATCCATTTTGACTCTGCTGTCGAATCGTTTAACTTCGAGTAGAATCTGGATGAACCCTGTGTTTACAAGAAGTACAGTGGAGATAAGATTACCTTCTTGGTTCTGTATGTAGATGACATTCTACTCATTGGGAATGATGTAGGAATGTTGACTACGGTGAAAGTATGGCTTTCACCGCAATTCTCCATGAAAAATCTTGGAGAAGCCTCCTATATACTGGGTCTTCGACTCTATAGGGATAGATCAAAGCGGATAATAGGATTGTCCCAATCTGCCTACATTGACAAAATAGTCAAAAGATACAACATGGAAAACTCAAAGAAAGGAAATGTTCCTTTCAAGCACGGAGTCACTCTCTCGAGGAAGATGTCTCCCAAGACTTCTGAGGAGATTGATGGCATGAAAGATGTTCCCTATGCCTCTGCCGTAGGGAGCATCATGTATGCCATGCTGTGCACTCATCCTGACATTGCTCAGGCAATGAGTGTAGTAAGCAGATTTCAGGCCAACCCAGGGCAGGAGCACTGGACTGCTGTGAAAAACATACTTAAGTACCTTCGAAGGACAAAAGAGTTTTGTCTAGTATTCGACGGTAATTTACTACAGATCCAAGGGTATACAGATGCCGATTTCCAGTCCGATCCAGATGATAGAAAGTCTACATATGGATATGTTTTCACGAGAGAATCGTGTGCTGTTTGTTGGAAAAGCAGCAAACAAGGTTCCACTGCAGACTCCTTGACCGAGGCCGAGTACATTGCCGCAAGTGAGGCTACCAAAGAAGCCGTGTGGATGAAGAAGTTCGTTCATGAATTGGGAGTAATTCCGTCCAGCACATCGCCGATCCCATTGTTGTGTGACAACAATGGAGCTATTGCTCTGGCTAAGGAGCCACGAGCCCACTCGAAGTCGAAGCACATCGAGAGGAAGTACCATGTACTGCGGGAGATTTTTGGTAGAGGGGACGTCCTGATTCAGAAGGTAGCGTCAGTAGAAAATGTAGCAGACCCATTGACAAAGCCATTATCACAGAAAGTGTTTGAGAAACACGTGGAAAGCATGGGACTCTGACTAGTACCTGATTGGACCTAAGTGCAAGTGGGAGTTGTTAGACTGTTTTGTATGCCCTTAGCTTCAATCAAAGCGATGTACTTTATGGGTTTATTATAAATGAACAAAAGTGCATATTTGATTCATGTTCCCTTGGTATGTTTCTGTGTAATATCCTTAAACTGGACACTTAATGAGACTCATGTTAGTTTAGAATGTTTACAGCCAGTGGGTCGGTCTAGGGAGACCTATCCTGACAAGGCTGACACTGTGGTGCCACCAAGTCGGTTAGGGTGGCCTGTCCCAACTGCCAGGGTGAGACCGTAGGCACATACAGTGTAGGATTAATTGAATCCTTGAACTGGACTAGATTTCCAGTATTGCCTTGGACCTTGGAGATTGATTTGCAAAACTGGAAAGTTACACCCGACCCCTAGACTTGATTATGATACTACACTAGGTGTCAGATTGGGCTGTCTTTGATGTACCAATCAGTGAGATCCTTAGTGGGGGTCAAAACCTGGGTATGTTGGGATAGTCTGAGAATTCATCTGAATGGGTGATCATAGTGACAGGATCAGCCCATTTGTCAGATAAAGGTAATGATTGGGGATGCACTCTCACTGATGGAAACCAAGACTGCCGACAGCCGATTTCAATCATTGAGATTTGTTTTTGCAAAATATATTTTATATGAGATATAAAAGTATATATATTATGGTTTCTAAATGATTTGTAAAAGGTTTTAATTCCTGGGATCCATATAAGCAGAGAGTGCAACACTGTTCCTTGCAGCCAAGGGAGAGGTCCTCTTGTCGGGCAGTGTATGATCATTATGGGCTGAGAGGTTAAGTGTAAGACCATTGAGGATAATATTCGATGGGCTAATCTTGCATCTGCCCATAGTCCATGGGTGTTACAAGGTGGTTTGGCGCAGGGACCACTTAGGGTAAGTGTTGGGCCCATAGAGACCATGAGATGGTTTTCAGGGGGTGCACTATCCATAACAGTGTATTTGGCTAGGCCTTGTAACAAAGGCTGGGCCGAACCCATGTGGCTGATGTGTAGATCAATGTTTGGGTCCCACACCATACAAGGAAGCCCAACTGGGTAGAAGTTTGGAAGGCTAAATGAATACATAACCTTAAATGGGCCTTAAGCCCATTTCAAACTGGGCTAATTTGATTAGTCACTTAAGAGGCGAATTCTGAGATGGATCAGCTGATAGGATTGGGCCCAGACCCTATCAACTTAGAGAGTCCAAGATCTAAATAAGATTTTGATCTGGAAACCTTCTAATTAGATTAGGAGATGGCTGATCTGATCTGCAGATAAGATAAAGGTTATCCCTTATCACTTAAAGGGACTTCTAAACCAAATATGATTTGGGTTAGCAACTCCTAATGGGATTAGGAGCTGATCCCTTCTAATTACAAGAAGAGAGAATTCTACACCCTACAAATATTCTCTTGGGAGAAATCGTGATTTGATCTTGATACCAATCTTTTGGAGAAAAGATTGGTGGGAGTTGTATTCACAAGCCGTCCAGTTGATTCTTGCAAAGGGTCAAGTTCTTTTGGAAGAACATTGATGATTCTGCTCCACCCTGCACTGTGCTATCTTCAGTAGGAGCAGATTTTGGATCCTTCTTTGGGCGTGAACACCTCCATTGGGAGATACTGCTTCTCTGTATCAGGTATTATCCCTCCCTACTCCTTTTGGTTCAGATCTGGTTCAGTTTATAGTTCAAGAATGATCCTCAAAAATATGATTATCTAAATAGGGAATTCGATTCCCTGTTGAAGGGAGAGAAAAATTTTTGAAATTTGCCCCCTTATTCCGCAATCTTTGGGCGTCCATGTAATGGATTTCCTTTCCCTTCATTGTGTAGAACTGATGTCTGAATTGCTATCTCACATTCCTTTGTACACTGATTTCAGTTCTGTGTATTGACCTTCAGTAGCACAGAATAGTAGCCTTTTAATATGAAGCTCAGATCTGAACACAATCACTGCTGATCCGCATTTGGCTGTCCTCAGTAGCTGCTTGCATTTCAGATCTGATTTCAGAACTGTATATTACTGTTCTCAGTAGCTACTGAGATTTCAGCTCTCAACAGTTCAGATCTGTGTAATTAAATTTCATCCTTGATTTCAACAATATAAAGAAAAGGAATTTGTAAACTGTTGTTCTACTCAGAGATTACTGAATTCAGACCTGTTTGTAAACTGTTTCTGAATTTTGTATATTGAATAAGATGTTGGTTCAGATCTGCTTTTAGTTTGCTGTATTTATTTATTTTAGGATGTAGGCTTTTGTATTCCAATAATTCACTTTACATTTTCAGTTTTGATAAGGTTAGTTATTTATATTCTTCTATGTTATTTTGTTTACTGCCTTGACTTTCATAGTTCTGACAAGCAGAGTCGAGCTGGAGGACATCCTCTACGACCCGGAGATTGAAAAAACCCTCCGTGTCTGTGTAAGAGCAGCCAGACAAATCCAACAAGAAGCTCAAGAAGCTCAAGAAGCTCAAGAAATGGATGAATAGAGGACTATGATGGATTATGCCAAACCCAAACTCATTGGAGCTGCCTCTAGCATTATCAGGCCCAATATTGCTGCTAATAACTTTGAAATCAAACCGGCCATCATACAAATGATTCAAGACACGGTGCAATTTTGTGGTTTGGCCCACGAAGATCCCAATGCACACATTTCTAACTTTTTAGAAATATGTGACACCTTCAAACACAATGGGGTAAGTGATGATGCCATTAGGCTGAGGTTATTCCCATTTCTTTGAAGGATAAAGCCAAAGCATGGTTGAATTCATTACCAGTAGGATCAATAGCTACGAGGGATGAAATGGCCAGCCGTTTTCTCTTTAAATATTTTCCCCCTTCTAAAACTGCTAAAATGAGGAATGACATCACTACTTTTTTCTAGTAAGAGGGGGAATCTTTATATGAGTCATGGGAACGATACAAGGAGTTGTTGAGGAGAGTTCCTCATCATGCCCTTCCCATATGGCTACAAGTGCAGGCTTTCTATAATGGTCTTACCGACTCAAATAAGACCATATTAGATGCTGTAGCTGGAGGGTCCATAAGTAATAAACTCCTGAACTTTCCCATGCACTTATTGAGGAAATGGCAGCCAACAACTATCAATGGCATTCTGAAAGGACAACTCAGCCTTAGGATTGATGTCCAACAAGGACAACTCAGCCTTAGGATACAAGATGAGGAGGTTATTTATAAATGTCTGGTGCTATGAAACATGCACCCTCTAGTGATGATTCTTGTTTTATGATTGATGCCATTGAATTGACAATTGATGAATGCTTTCAGGTAAGTAGATTAGCTGATCCTCTTCAACTCTGCCTCCAGCAGGGAGACATGGAAAAAGGAGAAAATGAAGAATTAAACTTCATGATAGCATACCTAAACAATAAGCCTCAATTCAAGGGAAAGGGGTTTCTCAAGTTAGAGAACCTAGGCAAATTTCCTGGACCATTAGGTAAGCCATCATCCCAAGTCCCCCCACCCTTGAATTGAAGCAATTACCTTCCCATTTAGAGTATGCTTTCCTTGAGGCACCATCAGATCTCCCCGTAATAATTTCCGCAGCACTAAATCCCTTACAAAAAGAAAAGCTATTAAGAGTGTTGCGAGAACACAAAAACGCTATAGCTTGGAAGATAGAGGATATCAAAGGCATTAATCCATCAATCTGTACTCAAAGAATTTTGATGGAAGAGGACAGCAAGCCTTCCGTTCAGCCCCAAAGGCACCTGAACCCCAAAATGAAAGAAGTGGTAAAGGCTGAAATAATTAAGCTGCTAGATGTCGGGATCATTTCTCCTATTTCTGATAGTTCTTGGGTAAGCCTTGTACAAGTTGTGCCCAAAAAAGGGGGTATGACTGTTGTTCCAAATGAGAAAACTGAACTCATCCCTACTAGAACCGTCACGGGATGGCGTGTGTGTATTGATTGTAGAAAATTAAATGAAGCCACCCGGAAGGATCATTTCCCTCTCCCATTTATGGTCCAAATGTTAGAGAGGATAGCTGGGCATGAGTATTATTGTTTCTTGGATGGATATTCAGGGTACAACCAGATACCAATTGCACCAGAAGACCAAGAAAATACCACCTTTACTTGCCCATATGGTACATTTGCATACCGAAGGATGCCCTTTGGGTTATGCAATGCCCTAACAACCTTTCAGTGATGTATGATGTCTATATTTTCTGATATGGTTGAAAATTTTATTGAGATCTTTATGGATGATTTTTCAGTTTTCGGTTCTTCGTTTAATGCATGTTTAAATAATCTGGAACAGGTGCTTACTAGATGAGAAGAAACACATCTTGTGTTGAATTGGGAGAAATGTCATTTTATGGTGCAAGAAGGCATAGTTCTTGGCCACAAGATCTCTCAAAGAGGTATAGAAGTCGACAAGGCCAAGGTGGAGGCAATTGAAAAATTGCCACTCCCTACATCTGTTCGTTCTTTGAGAAGTTTCTTAGGACATGTCGGATTCTATAGGAGGTTTATTAAGGATTTCTCAAAAATTGCCAAGCCATTATCTACCTTGGTTCAGAAAGAAGTGACTTTTGAATTTTCAATTGAATGCCTTCATGCTTTCAACATCTTGAAAGACAAATTGATCCATGCACCTATCATGGTAGCACCCGATTGGACCCACCCATTTGAATTAATGTGTGATGTGAGTGATTCTGCTATAGGAGCTGTTTTAGGACAAAGAGTGAACAAACATTTTCAGCTAATTTACTATGCTAGCAGGACCTTGAATAGACCCCAACTCAATTACACCACTACTGAAAAAGAGCTGCTAGCAGTAATATTTGCACTTGACAAGTTTCATTCATATCTGATATTGTCCAAGGCTGTTGTCTACACAGATCACTCGACATTAAGGCACTTGCTTACCAAGAAAAACTCAAAACCAAGACTGATCAGGTGGATTCTTTTGTTGCAAGAGTTTGACATTGAGATTAGAGACATGAAGGGTGCTGCAAACTTGGCTGCTAACCATCTCTCCTGGTTGGACAAGGTAAGCTCAAAAGAGGAAATAACTAGAAACATTCAGGAGGAATTTCCGGATGAACAACTGTACTCAATCCAGGAATACTCATCTCCTTGGTATGCTGATTTTGTTAATTATCTAGCTGCACAAGTCCTTCCTCCTAACCTTTCATATCAATAGAAAAAGAAATTCCTTTCTGATGTAAAATACTATCTGTGGGAGGAAACATTTTTGTATAAATTGTGTGCAGATCAGATCATAAGGAGATGTGTCCTCGAGGAGATGGAGTCGGTACTCCACTTTTGCCATGATAAAGAAGTAGGAGGTCATTTTGGAGCTAGCCGCATTGCAGCCAAGGTTTTGCAATCAGTTTTTTATTGGCCCACACTTTTCAAATATGCCCATAGGTACGTGTCCACATGTGACAAATGCCAAAGATCGGGAAACATTTCCCGATGGAATGAAATGCCCCTTTCCAATATCTTGATCTGTGAAATCTTTGATGTTTGGGGTATAGATTTCATGGGACCTTTCCCAAATTCTTTTGGTAATAAGTACATCCTCGTTGCAGTTGACTATGTATCCAAATGGGTAAAAGCCATGGCTTTACCCACAAATGACTCAAGGAGGGTGGTACACTTCCTAAAGAATCTATTCTCCCGATTTGGCACTCCGCGAGCAATAATTAGTGATAGGGGAACTCACTTCTGCAATAGCCAATTTGAGAGGTTCATGTAGAAATATGGAATTACACATAAATTAGCTACCCCTTATCACCCTCAAACTAGTGGCCAAGTGGAGTTGGCTAACAGGGAACTCAAAAGAATTATGGAAAAGACCATAGCATCTGCTAGAAAAGATTGGTCCATCAAATTAGATGATGCATTGTGGGCATACAAAACTGCATTTAAGACACCCGTTGGCATGTCCCCCTACAGATTGGTCTTTGGTAAAGCATGCCATTTACCAGTTGAATTAAAACACAAGGCCCATTGGGCTCTTAAATTTTTAAATTTTGACATTCAGGCCACAGGGGCTAAAAGGCAGATGCAATTGAATGAATTGGATGAATTCAGACTTGCTGCCTATGAGAATGCCAAAGTTTATAAAGAAAGAACCAAAAACTAGCAGGATAAGAACTTGCTGAGACGGGAATTTTATGTAGGCCAACAGGTATTGTTATATAATTCCCATCTCTGCTTGTTTCTAGGTAAGCTGAGATCCAGGTGGTCTGGACCCTTTACCATTTCACAGGTTTTTCCCCATGGGGCTATAGAAATCACCCACCCGGTACAGGGAAAATTTAAAGTAAATGGTCAGCACTTGAAATCATATTTAATGGGAGGTACTGTACCCCCTCCATCCACTGTTTATCTTGATAACCAATAATCTTCTTTGCTTGATCCAAAACAGGTTAAGGCATCTCTTTGTCATTTACCCTTTTAGAATATTAGATAGCAAAATAAAGATCTTCTCAAAATTCCAATTCTTTAAGGGCACTGTTCATCCTTTTCTTTTCTTCAGTTTGCTCTAGAAAGAGTGATTCCCTAACACTATGAACATTGAGGACAATGTTTATCTTAAGTGTGGGGGAGTGAGCCCGAGGCTAGGGTATGGGGGTTGAAACCATGCACCTCATTCACCCCAACACACATATGCAGGCAATGACATAACCAAAAAAGACTGGAACCCCTCAAGTTCATTACTATTTATTTGATGATTTTTAAGAAGGAATTCAATGAGTTGAAGGAGACTGATGTACTTGTTAAGTTTTTATTCTTGTGAATGACCCAATTTGATATATGCATTAGAAAAGGGGGAGCTGAATATGCTTTTTAGCATGACTAGCCCTAACTATCTTCATGTGTATGGAAGTCCTTGATTTCATGGTTAATGGTCAAGAGAGCTAGTGCACATCTTAAGTGTTGATTATTGAGGTTCAGTAATTGCAAAGAAGGACAAAAGTCCAAATTGACTCTGCTATTTTGAGCTGAATAGTAAAACTAGCAGCTCAGAATATGAGTCCTATTTACCTACCTCAAGTAAGTGACTAGTGTGAGATGGAGCATAAGATGCACTCACACAAAAAAAAAATAGAGAAAGAGAGACAAGAGTGTGAGATGGAGCATAAAATGCACTCACACCAGAAAAAAGAAGAAGAAAATGGTGAGATGGAGCATAAGATGCACTCACACAAAAAAAAAATAGAGAAAGAGAGACAAGAGTGTGAGATGGAGCATAAAATGCACTCACACCAGAAAAAAGAAGAAGAAAATGGTGAGATGGAGCATAAGATGCACTCACCCTTAGAAATAAGTAATTGTGGTGACAACTGAGGTTCAAAGGGGCACTCTAAAGTTGAACTCTCATTAAGATTAAGTTACAGATGTGAAACTTAGTGAAATTTGATTATTAATCTTGACAATTAAGGAGCTGATTTATATATGAATTAGGAGTGAAGGCTAGACTATGATGAAATTCATATTCTCCTTTCCTTGGATCTTATACATACATTAAATGGCAATTTACAAGAATAAGAGCTGAGCACTTACAAAAGTTCCCCGACTACTCAATGCATATCTATCTTAAAAAGTTCACCAGGTAAATGGTGAGAACAGAATGGGGGAATGTTCAGTTTATGGCTGATGTCTTTGCTTGAGGACAAGCAAAAGCTTAAGTGTGGGGGTATTTGATGAACCTACAATTTATCTATAATTTTTTAGGACTTTAGCATGGATTTTTATGTCGATTTTATTAATTTTTGCCTTAATTTAGCTAAATGCTTAGAATAAGTTTCAGGGATAATTAATCCAAGAAAATGAAGGAAAAAGGCAAGAAAAGAATGTTCAAAAAGACCAATTTCAACCCAACCCAGTTGTAGAAGCAAGAGAACTTCGACTCAAGAAGAGCAAGTGGATTCCTTGATAAAACCCAAGAAAAGAAAGCCAAGCTAAGAGTAGAATTCAGCCCAGCAAAGAAGGCCCATTCTCAGCCCAAAAGAGCAGCTCAAAGTATAACTATCATGTGTTAAGAGAGAGCCTAAGTGCAGCCCAAATAGCAGCCCTTAGGAGGCTTTCAAGAGAGCTCTAGAAAGTTAAAGAAAGGGGTGTAATACACCCCATTCTATAGGTTTCAAGAAGGGGCAAGAGCCCCCTTGAAAAACTATATAAGGAGGCCTCTAGGAGGGGGGAGAGGTGTTCAATTTCTTGAGAGAAAGGCTCTCCCACTCTTAGAGGTTTGGCCACCTTGAGAGAAGAGAAGATAAGAAGGCTAGGCGCAAGGAAGAAGAAGAAAAAGGGCTGAAGAAAGTTCAAGTCAAGCAAGCAAGAAGAAGAAGAAGGTGAGTTCGAAATTGGGGGTTTGTGATTCAAAGATCTTTTGTAATAACTCAGTTGTAGTTTCATTCTCTTTTAATTTGAATTCAGTTTCTTTGTTATATTTTCTTTCCTCTTTCTCCTTCTTCCAATCTTTCTTGATTTATTTTAGCTTGTAAAATTTCAGTTCAACAATAAAATTCTTTTTGATTCATTCGAATGGTTATGAATTGTACTTGAAGTTTCTTGAATAGGGGTTAAATTATAGATTAATTCGGCCAATTAACCTTCAAAACTCAGATCTGAATTCTTAGATATGTGATTGCAAGATCTGAATTGCTTGAAAGAGAATTCAGATCTGCAAATTTCAGATTGGCCGAATGGATTTAAAGCTTGAAATTCCTAGAGTGCTTGACAGAGACTCTAGGAATTCAGATCTACTATTCAAGAACTGAATTGAGTGCAAGGTTAGAGATAACTTGCACAATTCAGTTGGCGATCAATTCAGATTTGAATTGATGCCTTAGAAGTGTTTGAAAAAATGCATGCATGGGGATTAGATTCTTGCTAGAGATAGAAGAATCGTCACTCATGCATAGGATGAACATTCGCTTGAGAGAGGCTGTTCATGACCTTGGAGTTTCACCAAATCAAGACTCAATCATGATTTATTCGAATGATCCAAATTGATAGATTGTTGAATTCTGAGATTGTCATTTACTGCTTACTCTTCTAACCTGATTTGAAGGCAATTGGGCCAATGATTTAGATAGATTTTAGTTTAGGATTTTTAGCTTTCATTAAAATTTTGATTTATTTGTTAATCAGATAAGAAGTACCCAATTTAGTATTGGTAATTGTTTCCTAAATCCTTGTGGGAACGATACTTCACTCACTACTATATTACTTGAATGGCTAGTACACTTGCTAGTGTCACAATGAGCCACACATCAATGAAGCAAGAGATTTTGATGATTTTCGATTATGCCCGAAGGTGGATTTCACAAAACAAGAGATTTGGTTGATTTTCGATGGATATTCGATTATGCCTAAAGGCGGATTGCACAAAGCAAGTGATTTCAATGATATTTGATTTTGATTTTAATGATTTTCGATGGATATTCGATTATACCTAAAGGCGGATTGCACAAAGCAAGAGATTTCAACGATATTTGATGGGTGTTCAATTTTGATGATTTTTGGTGAAAGAAAGTTGGATGATGAATGACTTTTGGATTTGGACTACTTATATGAAAGAAACTTGCACAAAATGACTATGAAAAAAGGTGGCTTCGGATTTGGATAGATAGTGCATGCCAAGACTTTTAGATGGTTGTGATGAAAGATTTTGGATTTTCTAAAAAACTTTTGGATGGTTTGAAAACAAATTTTTGGATGCTTTAGATGCACAAAAAAGATAATGCAAGACTTTTTTTTTTGCTACAAGGGACTTTGATGCCACGGGGGTATTTGATGCCATGATGCATTTTAATTCCATTAAGGACTTTGATGCTATGAGAAACTTTAGTGCCACAAGGGACTTTGGTGCCACGGGGGACTTTGATGCCACGAGGGACATTGATGCCATGAAGGACTTTGGTGCGATGAGGGACTTTAATGCCATGAGGAACTTTGGTGCCATGGGGGACTTTAATACCACGAGGGACTTTAAAACAGATTCCATGATCAATCAATGATTTTTTTGCCGTAGTGCTGGAAATGATATGCCCATCTGGAAGCTTGATGTTTTTAAAAAGAAATGTAAGCAGGTGAGGACCTTTTTCTTCTTTTCCTGTGATGATTGGTCATTTTAAACATTTGGGCTGAAGAAGAATATAATGCATATGATGATGACAAGTGGTTGACAAGGATTAGATGAAAGGTGATAGTTTACTTCTAACAAAACAATGACATTTAAAAGATCCTGTTTGCCCTTAATGTGGTGTGAGATTTGATGATAGCAACCCTGTTAGTTCCAAAGATATGTCTTTGAAATGTTAGAGCCAAATGGAAATTCACTTCATGAATTACCCCCTTGGAGTAGAGGTTGAATCTTCACAATTTTGCTGAACCAAACTTCTTGTGCCTTGATATACTTACCCCAAGTTTAGAATGCATCTTTCTATCTTTTTGTTTTTTTTTTTTTGTTGTTTCTTCTCACCCCTTTTGCCCCTGGTTTTGTGTTTCCAGGTCCGACTTATTTTCTTCTTCTTCTTCTTCTTCTTCTTCTTCTTCTTCTTCTTCTGCTTTTTTTTTTTTTACTTGGGGGGCCTATACTTGATCCTATCATTGTCAACGAAAAAAGGTGTGCCCAAAGTTAGCTTGCTAATCTCTCAAATATCGAGAATGTCTTATTAGATGGGATGAAACGTGGCTTAGGACATGATTCATAATCAAACGATAGGTGGCTCAAATATTCTTTTGACATAGGTTTTAGATGCTTGAATTGACAGATGGGGCCTTTAGAACATTTTTTTAGCTTTTTTCTTTTTATTTTATTTTTCGCTTTTCATGTCTTTCAATGCTATGAGCCATACATCTTTCTTGATTCAGAAGGACTTTTTGTTGGGGTGAAGAATGAGGTGGGGTTATTGGAAACAGATGTTTAGCTTAATTGCCCCTATTTTTTTTTCTTTCTTTCATTTTTCCTTCAAAACTACACTTTGATGCCTTACTTTTTCCTCTTTTTTTTGGCTTGTTGTAAGGGCATCCGAATATTTGACATCTGTCTCTTGAGAAAGGGGGTAGTCAAAGAAGAGGTTCAGAGGATTGGTTAGTGGATCAGAGATAAGGTGAAATGATTGATAGATGGCCTCCCTTCATCTCTTGATTGTATGTATGACTTATGAAATGAAATACCTGTTAAGCTTGTTCCCAGTTGATCCTTCAAGGGAGAAGTATTACTTTTGATAATATTGAGGTCCTTTAGTGAACTTACCCTTAGTTCCTTTTGCCTGTTTTTATGCTATTTTCATGATTTTTCTTTCTTTTTCTTTGTCTTCTTTTTTTTTTTTTTGATTTTCCCTTTTGATTCAAGCATCTTTGGAAACTTGTGTGTTTTGTCAAAGAAGGGTTTAGATGAAAGGCTCAAATGGCTGACTATCGTCCGAATGAATGATAAGGGACTAAGGGAAATGATCGACCAAAAATGGCCTCCAGTCCTTTATTTGATCGATGAGCAGTTGACATTGGTTGTGATGCCGTTATGCTGACTTAGGAATAGTTGATGTGGAGTCGATTTAATGCCTTACTGCCTTCAGTGTGTTATTTAGGGCTTGTCCCTCCTTTCAAATATTTTCTTCTTTGAATTTCCACTTGACAATCAACTTTTCTCAAAAACATATCGATGAGACTTGTTACAAGTTTTCTGTCATTAAATCTTGATACACTGAAAGGGTAAATTAGGCATAGTTGAATTCATTGTTTTGTTGGGAGTAAGCATTGGGGGACAAACATAGATTGGTAAAAGGCGAAAAGTAAGATTCTATTAAGTAAAAACTAAGTACATTGAGCTTTAAGGCACAAAGAAAAACAAAGTTTGGTGCAAATGTGCTTTAGATGGCAATATGTCCATAAGCTTGAGCCCTAGGGTTGTATTGGCCATCGTCAATGAGGCATTGGATTGCACATTTCAATTACCAACGATCATTGGTCTCATGTCCTGGTCCTTTATGGTAGGCACAGTAAGCCTTTTGGTTAAAATTCTTTGGATCCACAGGAGGCTCCCAAGGTAGTAAATGAAGGTATCCTTTCTCGACCAAGATGGGCAAAAGTTGGGAAGGTTGGGAAGGTAGCGGACTGAACTTCTTTACCTCTTTCTTGGATGGTTGGGGCAGTGGTGTGGGATTAAAATCTGGTGGTGTTGCCCCTATGCGGGAGATTAGCCAATCAACTTTGAAGGTTAATAGGTTCATTGCTTTTTGAAGTTCTTCGATCTCTTGTTAGATTTTGACCTAATATTTGGTAGGTGAGGTCATCTTTCCTGCTAAGAGCATTAGACTTTAGATGGGATACAAACTTGCATGGAATGAATGCAAAGATGATGCAAGCAATTTCTAGACTACTTGGGTTGGTACCTAGAGGGTGTCTGGGTGGATAACCTAGGGTTTTAGGTGTATTTGAGGGTCCTAAGGTTTTTATTTGAAAGTCCTAATGTTTTATTTTTATTGGATTATCCGAGTCGTACCGAAGTGCTAATGCCCAGGTTGCCTACGTACCCCTTGTGAGGGATTAGACTTGTCATAGTTCTTGAAAATGTTACAGATTTGATTACATATTTTAGTTATGTTTTAAGGGACATTCTCTGGTATTGGATGTTGACTTTGAGAACTGTGCGATTGTTTGTTGAATGCCCTAGTCCTTGGAGCTCTTTGGTAGGGAATTGGGAATTTGCTTAGGTGATAAAGGTGTTAGCTGCGAAGGTAGGGAAGCGAATCATCTCTTCACATTACTTTTGAAGGGATTAGTTAAAGTTCATCATTTCTGTGTTGAAAAGAAAGGTTGATGTATGGTGGCAACTATAGTCAGATTTTTGATCTCAACTAGTGGATTTGTTTATGCTAGGCAGATTTTCTCATGCTTAACTCCCTATTCGATGCATGCACCAGGAAAGTTTGTCCTATGTCATCCTAAGGTGCTCTAGATGAACAAAACTCTTGATGAATTGTTCTGCCAATTTTCCCCATGTCCTCTAAGTGTCTAGGTCAAGCTGGGTATGCCAATCTAAAGCAGCTCTTTTTAGGCTCTTAGATCCAAGCTACAACATGTCTTGAACAATAAAGGAGGATGTGAGCTCTGAGACAACTAGATCCATTATACTTGTGGAATTTTGGGGTTTTAACATTGTTAGGAAGGTTTAGGTTATGATGAGGTCACTTGATTATATTTTTTGGTTGGGATGCTCATATGTTCTTCAGTGGGACGTTGATGAGAGGCTTACTCTACGATGATCCTAAATGGGCTCTTTTTAGTTTAAGAGGGATTTGAACTTTTGTTTGATTTGCATTGATGTTTTAAAGTTGGTTGTCTAAAGGGCCTATGTTGTTGGTTCTGTAATGGTACCAATCTAGGTTGCAGGCATCTAACATGTGGGCTAAGGATTAGTTCTAGGGATTAAGCATGAGATGACATGCGATATGCTCATGAAAATGATGAAGTGCGGGCAAAAACAATGGAAAAGCACAACCAAACCGACCTGCCCCTAGTATGCATCTAGAGCTATTGAGGCTACTATGACTTGGCTAACTAGATATTGGATCCTAAGCAAGAACAGGTCGAGGTTAGACATGACTTGTGAGGGTGTAGGGTGCTAGGGATGAGATTGAGGTAATAGACTTGGTGTGAAGTGCAAGGGTTGTCAATTCTACAATGGCTACTAATTGAAGGAGTCCTAAGAAAGCTAGATGTGTAGTGATTGGATATGATAGTTTCCTTGGAGTGGGTCAAGGGAACCTAACAAGGATGTACAAGAATGAAAGAATCTATGGTCAACTAAACTAGCTCATGCAAGGAGGATGTCTTAAACTAGTGGACCTCTATCGAAAATTAAAATCGAAAGTAAAACTAAGATTGAACTTGAAGTTGGAACACAAATACAATGTTTAAAGAAATTTTGAAAAATCTTTTGGGGTTTGAAGAATTCAATTAAGATTTGGAAGAACATTCATGGACTTTAGTGTTTTTCTCAAGTTTGTGGAATGTTTATTTTTGCAATTGACTTGAAATTATGTGAGTTAGGATTTGATAAAGAGACTTTATTTGATAATCCTTAGAATAGAATCTCATGGTTTGACAATGGACCTTTCTTTTATTTTTGTTGACTTGATAGATAGATTTTTATTATGAGTTAGATATTGGGATTTGATGCTATTTGGTACATTTGTTCTTTTTCCTTGTTTTATTATTAATTTTGGGACTTCGATAACTAGTGTTGTAATTAGGACCAAGTTCTAGTTTAGAAATATTCTTGGGTTTTTGAAAAGGTCAAGGCTTGAAGAAATGTCAAGAGTAATTAGTTTTTGTACCACACTTTTGAAACAACAATGCTTTTGTTGTTGCTCCCCAAGAGCAAACTCATTGGGTCAAACATCTACTCAGTTTGGAGAAGAGCAAGAAAGATATTTGAGATCGAAAGTTTATGAATGATCATGAGAATGGCTTTACGATACTGGCTAAGGAACTATCAATCCCTACACCATGCGTGTACCTACTTGACATCTCAGAGTTTTAAAGGTACAGAGGTACATGTGGCCTTTAGATGTTATTTCTCAAGAATAACTCATAGAGCCAAACATCTACTTGGCCTAAGTTCAGATGAGGGAATGAAGCATCCTTTGATATTAGTCAAGGGAGGGTTAGACCCTTTACCATATATATCTACCAAATCTTTTTAGAGTTTGAATACTTAGAATGGGTAGAAAATGGACATAGAACACAAGACAAATGATAATTTTAATGAAACTTTTCAAGAGTTGAACTCATAAAGTCATGCATCTATTTGGTCAAGAGATGGACACAGGACAAATGATGAAAGGGGTAAAAAAAGGATTTTTGATGCTATTTCTCAAGAGCTAGGCTCATAGAGTCATGCATCTATTTGGCCAGACCATGGGACAAATAATGAAAGGGGTCAAAATGGTCGTTTTATGCTACCTTTCAAGAGTTGAGTTTATAGAGTATACAAAAGCCTAGAGTCAAAAGATGGTCATTTTAGATGAGAGTTTTAGATTCTGATAATTATAGTTTTGATTTTGATCTTAATTCCCAGATTTCATATCCTTAATATTTTTTATTATTGTAGTTTGAATCTTATATGAAACTTATAGATCTGATTTTGATTTTTTTCAGTTGGTTTTGATTGTTTTTATCTTGCATTTGGAAAATGGGCTTCTTTGATTGGTGGCTAGTTTGAAGGTTTTGGTGGATTTTTTGAGGACCAAAGTCTAAGAGGCAAACACCTACTATCCTTCCCCTAATAGGTAAAATGAGATTCTAATTTTATTTACATGAGAGTGTGTGAATTATGAGTGTTCAAGCATGCAAGAAAAATGAATAGGAAAGCAAAAAAAAACAAGGGGAGAATGCAGCCACATGTTTAAAATCCTACAAGTATCTAGGTGGCCACATTTGGGGATCTAATAGACGCTAAGTTCTCTTGATGCTTTTTAACTAAAGAACAAGGAACAAATTCAATTTACTACTACCCAAAACTAATCTAAACACATTCAGTTATA
This sequence comes from Nelumbo lutea, assembly GCF_056320005.1. Taxonomy (NCBI): domain Eukaryota; kingdom Viridiplantae; phylum Streptophyta; class Magnoliopsida; order Proteales; family Nelumbonaceae; genus Nelumbo; species Nelumbo lutea. The sequence continues at coordinate 64,861,736 of NC_142687.1, read as the reverse complement.
GAGAAAGCAAAAACTACAAATTTTGAGAGATTACTAGAGAAAAAGAAGGGGTGAAAAAAAACCCAAAAAAAACAAAAAGAAAAAAAGGAAAAAAAACCAAAAAAAAAAACAATGGGGCTTGGCAGACAAGAACTTTATGATATTTTTTGCTATACTGAAGGCTAGTTGTGATAGACATTCAGTGCTCTATGACAAGGGTTGCGATGCGATAACTAGGCATGGGAAGGGTAGACAGGTGCAATTAGGTGTGATAAGACTGAAATACAGTGCGGCGGGTAGGTCTTACGTTGCGACTTTGAGCTTCTGAGTTGGGATAATGTTGAGTTGCGATGAGCCTATGGATTGCGATGAGGTTGGGTTGAGTTGCGACTTTGAGCTTCTGAGTTGGGATATGAAGGGATAGTAAATCCATCACATAGACACCCAAAGATTGCGGAATAAGGGGGCGAATTTCAAAAATTTTTCTCTCCCTTCAACTAGGAATCGAATTCCCCATTTAGAAAATCATATTTTCAAGGATCATTCTTGAACCATAAACTGAACCAGATCTGAACCAAAAGGAGTAGGGAGGGATAATACCTGATACAGAGAAGTAGTATCTCCCAATGGAGGTGTTCACACCCAAGGAAGGATCCAAAATCTACTCCCACTGAAGATGATACAATGCAGGGTGGAGCAGAATCAGTAGTGTTCTTCCAAAAGAACTTGACCCTTCACAACAATCAACTGGACGGCTTGTGAATACAACTCCCACCAATCTTTTCTCCAAAAGATTGGTATCAAGATCAAATCATGATTTCTCCCAAGAACTGGAGATCGAACTGCTGTATGCGGCGGCTGTAGGAAGGAGGCGGCAAGAGAGTATTTGCAGGGTGCAGAATTCTCTCTTCTAGTAATCTTAGCTCTAAAGACAAAGATGTGTAGCTTGCATGTCTAAAGGCTGCCACCCCCTCGTCCTTTTATAGACTTAAAGGGATCAGCTTCTAATCCCATTAGGAGTTGCTAACCCAAATCATATTTGGATTAGAAGTCCCTTTAAGTGATAAGGGATAACCCTTATCTTATCTGCAGATTAGATCAGCCATCTCCTAATCTAATTAGGAGGTTTCTAGATCTAAATCTCATTTAGATCTTGGACTCTCTAAGTGGATAGGGTCTGGGCCCAATCCTATCAGCTGATCCATCTCAGAATTCACCCCTTGAGTGACTAATCAAATTAGCCCAGTTTGAAATGGGCTTAAGGCCCATTTAAGGTTATGTATTCATTTAGTCTTCCAAACTGCTACCCAGTTGGGCTTCCTTGTATAGCGTGGGACCCAAACATTGATCTACACATCAGCCACATGGGTTCAACCCAGCCTTTGTTACAAGGCTTGGCTGAATACACTGTTATGGATAGTACACCCTCTAAAAACCCATTAGATGGGCTCTATGGGCCCAACACTTACCCTAAGTGGTCCCTGGGCCAAGCCACCTTGTAACACCCAAGGACTGTGGGCAGATGCAAGATTAGCCAATCAGGTATTATCCTCAATGGTCTTACACTTAAACTCTCAGCCCATAATGATAATATACTGCCCGACAAGAGAGGACCTCTCCCTCGGTTGCAAGGAACAGTATTGCACTCTCTGCTTATATGGATCCTAGGAATTAAAACCTTTTGCAAATCATTTCGAAACCATACTTTATATACTTTTATATCTCATATAAAATATATTTTGCAAAATAAATCTCAATGATTGAAATCGACTGCCGATAGTCTTGGTTTCCATCAGTGAGAGTGCATCCCCGATCATTACCTTTGTCTGACAAAGGGGCTGATCCTATCACTATGATCACCCACTCAGATGAATTCTCAAACTGTCCCAACATACCCAGGTTTTGACCCTCGCTAAGGATCTCACTGATTGGTACATCAAAGACAACCCAATTCGCCACCTAGTGCAGTATCATAATCGAGTCTAGGGGTCGGGTGTAACTTTCCAGTTTTGCCCATCAATCTCCAAGGTCCAGGGCAATACTGAAAATCTGGTCCAGTTCAAAGATTCAATTAATCCTACACTGTATGTGCCTAAGGTCTCACCCCGGTAGCTGAGACAAGCCACCCCAACCGACTTGGTGGTGCCACAGTGTCAGCCTTGTAAGGATAGGTCTCCCCAGACCGACCCACTAGCTATGAACATTCTAAACTAACATGAGTCTCATTAAGTGTCCAATTTAAGGGTAATACATAGAAACATACCAAGGGAACATGAATCAAATATGCACTTTTGTTCATTTATAATAAACTCATAAAGTACATCATTTTTTATTGAAGCTAAGGGCATAAAAAACTATCTAATAGGTTAATGTTGAGTTGCGATGAGCCTATGGATTGCGATGAGGTTGGGTTGAGTTGCGATGAGCCTATGAATTGCGATGAGGTTGGGTTGAGTTGCGATGAACCTATGGGTTGCAATGAGGTTGGGTTGAGTTGCGGTGAACCTATGGGTTGCGATGAAGTTGAATTGAGGGTGCGATGAGCTTCTGGGTTGTGGTAAGGTTGAAAGGAAACGTGATTTTGGATTTTTGGGTTGCGATAAGGTCAAAAGGAAGTGAGATTTTGGACTTCTAGGTTGCGATAAGGTTGAAAGGGAGTGTGATTTTGAATTTCTGGGTTGTGATAAGGTTGAAAGGAAGTGCAATTTTGGATTTCTGTGTTGCAGTAAGGTTGAAAGGGAATGCGATTTTGGATTTTTGGGTTGCGATATGGTTGAAAGGAAGTGCAATTTTGGACTTCTGGGTTGCAATATGGTTGAAAGGGAGCACGATTTTGGATTTCTGGGTTGTGATATGGTTGAAAGGAAGTGCGGTTTTTGACCTCTGGGTTGTGGTAAGGTTGAAAGGAAGCGTGATTCAAGATTTCTGGGTTGCGATAAGTGATGAACTTACAATTTATCTATAATTTTTGAGGACTTTAGCATGGATTTTTATGCCGGTTTTATTAATTTTTGCCTTAATTTAGCTTGATTGCAAGAAAGATTTCAGGGGGAGCCAAATCAACAAAACGAAGGCAAAAGCAAGAAAAGAAAACCCAAAATTTATCAAGTTCAGCCCGGCCCAGCCATAAGAGCAAGTGAAACTCTTTGGAAAATCCAAAGGAAGAAGCCTAGCAAGAAGGAAATTTCGGCCCAGCCCATTTTTAGCCCAAATAACAGCCTAGAGTGTAGCTCACTTGAGCTCAAAAGCAAGCTAGGTTGTAGCCCAAATAGCAGCCCAAAGGGAGCTAGGGGCGGCAACTCCTAGATGTTTCTTGAAGAGAAGGAGGGAGCACTCTAGAAGGTTCATGAGGGGTGTAATACACCCAATTCTAGAGACTTCAAGAAGGGGCAAGAACCCCCTTGAAAAACTATATAAGGAGGCCTCTAGGAGGGGAGAAAAGTGTTCAATTGCTTGAGAGGAAGGCTCTCCCACTCTTAGAGGTTCGGCCACCTTGAGAGAAGAGAAGAGAAGAAGGCTAGGCGCAAGGAAGAAGAAGAAGAAGGGCTGAAGGAAGTTCAAGACAAGCAAGCTAGAAGAAGAAGGTGAGTTCAAATTGAGGGTTTGTGATTTAAAGATCTTTTGTAATAAATCATTTGTAGTTTCATTCTCTTTTGATTTGAATTCAGTTTCTTTGTTATATTTTCTTTCTTCTTTCTCCTTGTTTCCATTCTTTCTTGATGTATTTCAGCTTGTAAAATTTCAGTTCAGCAATCTAATTCTTTTTTATTCATTCAAATGGTCATGCATTGTACTTGAAGTTTCTTGAATAAGGGTGTGATTGTAGATTAATTCGGCCAACTAACCTTCAAAACTCAGATCTGAATTCTTAGATCTGAGATTGCAAGATCTGAATTGCTTGAAAGAGAATTCAGATCTGCAATTTTCAGATTGGGCGAATTAATCTACAGCTTGGAATTCCTAGAGTGCTTGAGAGAGACTCTAGGAATTCAGATCTACTATTCAAGAACTGAATTGAGTGCAATGTTAGAGATAACTTGCACAATTCAGTTGGTGATCAATTCAGATTTGAATTGATGCCTTAGAAGTGTTTGAAGAAATGCATGCATGGGGATTAGATTCTTGCTAGAGATAGAAGAACCGTCACTCATGCATAGGATGAACATGCGCTTGAGAGAGGCTGTTCATGACCTTGGGGTTTCACCAAACCAAGGCTCAATCATGATTTATTCGAATAATCCAAATTGATAGATTGCTGAATTCTGAGATTGACATTTACTGCTTACTCTTCTAACCTGAATTGAAGGCAATTGGGCCAATGATTTAGATAGATTTTAATTTAGGATTTTTTTTAGCTTTCATTAAAGTTTTGATTCATTTGTTGATCAGATAAGAAGTGCTCAATTTAGTATTGGTAATTGTTTCCTAAATCCTCGTGGGAACGATACTTCACTCACTACTTTATTACTTGAACGGCTAGTGCACTTGCTAGTGTCACAATGAGTCAGACATCAAGTTTTTGGCGCCGTTGCCAGGGATTTATAGAAGCAATATTAGGAAACATTGAGCATTCTTAATCTGGTATCATTCAGCATTGCATTCATAGTTGGTTTAATTTGCTTAACTTTACATTTTAGCTTTGAATGCAACTGCTGTACTACTGTAGTTATGTTTCTTCTTTCTTAAGTAGATTACTTTCTTTTTCTGGTTTCAGTTTCATTTTAATAAAGGCATATTTGATTTCTATTCAATCTTGGTGTTGTTCCCTTCAAAAAGAAAAAAAAAAAAGAAAAAATTCACAAAAACATGAGTGTTGCAGATCTGCGTTGCATTCGACACTCAGATCAGCAGATTTCAGATCTGCAGCACTCAGCCGAAAAGAATTGCTTGTGTTTCAGAATTTTATTTCTTTTTCCATTACAAAAAGAAAAATATATATATATATAAAATGAAAAAAAAAAAGAGATATTTTGAACAACAAGAGGAGCAATTGAGAATTCGGATCAGAATTCAGATTTGAGTTCAGATCTGAACTGATGCAATTTTGAGGGGAATTGGGTGTCATCACCACCCCAATTCACCCTAGGGCACTTCTGCTATTCCCCAAAAACAATGTGGTAGCAATAACTGAAGGTAAGGCAATTGAGAATTCAGATCCAAACTCAGACTTGAGTTCAGATCTGAATTCTGCTGTTATAGATCTGCTCAGTTCAGATCTGAATTCCTCTGAACTCAGATCTGAACCGATGCAAGTTTGAGGTGAATTGGGTGCCATCACTACCCCAATCCACCCTATGATACATCCAACCTGCCTCAAGGGTGAATGGATAGCAAAGAATGAGAGAAATTCAAATCTGAAATACAGTTGATATGATGTGAGGACTGAACTGATACAGAGCATACTATGAATTTTGGGTGGACTGAATTCTTGGCTTTACCCACTTGTACCCAATCTAAATTTGCTGAGGATGTGTGTTTGGATTGAATAATTGTGATGCCTCACATATTCAATAAAAGCAGCAGTGCATTCCACTAGCATTTAGAGCTGTAGCAAGGCTGCTACAGTACAGCAATTAGCATGAAACTCCACTGCTGATCTAGTTAGCTCTCTTTCCCATTGATGATCTACTTCATATTTGATTGCTGATTTAGTGTAGCTGGTAGATGTAGTTCTTCAGATGTAGTTCTTCAGCATTGCATTCATAGTTGGTTTAATTTGCTTAATTTTTCAATTTTGCTTTGAATGCAACTGTTGTATTACTGTAGTTATGCTTCTTTTCTCTTTAGTAGATTACTTTATTTTCCTTGTTTCAGTTTAATTTTAATAAAAGGAGACCTGTTTTGCTTTCTATCTTGAAGTTATTACCCTCTAAAAGAAAAAAATCACAAAATCATGAGTGTTGTAGATCTGAGTTGCATTCGGCACTCAGATCTGCTATAGCAGAACTACAGCACTCATCCGAAAAAAAAAAATTTTAAATGAGTTCAGATCTGAATTGCATTCATCAATCAGACCTGCACTCATCCAAAAAGATTTTGGTTGCATTGCTGTATTTTGTTTTAGTTTTCTTCCTAAAAAAAAAGAAAAGAAAAATAGAAAAAGAAAAGAAAAAGAAAACAATGAAAAAATAGCATGTGAGTTTTCAAATCTAAAACTCAGATTTGAAGTTCAGATCTGTGTTCAGCCGGTTGCAGGACTGCATTCTGCTAGGTTCAGATCTGAGTTCATCTAAACTCAGACCTGAACCCACTCTATTTTGATGTGAATTCGGGTAGTGACAGCACCCAATTCACAATTTGATGCATCAGACTTGCCTCATTGATGAAAATTTAAGCCATGAGTGGTAAAATCAGTTCTGAAGTGCATGAGAATCAGAGGCAGTATAAGTACATAATCTGAAATTTTTGTGAACTTGATGTTTTGTTATCTTTTAAATCACTTGCACCCAATCTGAATTGGTTGTATTGGATTAGGACTGATGTTTGTGAGGTCCAAAAAGAGCTTCATATTTTTGATGTAATGGTATTCAGATCTGAATCAAGGCTGCTTTCATTATAAAATTGCAGATCTGATTTCAGGTCTCTGCAATCAATTGAGGCATACAAGACATTTAAGTTGGGACTTGAAAGAGAAGTCTTAAGCTCTTGGGATCAAACTTATTTCAGACCTAACTACAACAGATTTTAGACCTACTTATTGATATTAGGTTTGGAGTTTTTGTAAGTGACTGTTCTCAAAAGTTAAGTTTTCAAATCTGATTTTTTTTTTTTTTTTTTTTTGGTTAGAACTTGAAGAGCAGCTTAAAGATCATAAATTCAGCAATGATTGTAGATCTGTTTACAGTAGATTTTAGATTTGTTTACTTATGTTCATTTATGTTTAGAATAGTGTGTAATAAACTCCATTGCTGATTTAGCTAGCTCTCTTTTCCATTGAACATCTACTTCACACTTGAATGTTGGTTTAGTTTCAGTAATGGAGCTATGTCTTTCTAATTAGCAAAATTATTAGTGTGGATCAGATCTGCATACATTCACTTACATTTCTGAAATTCTAATGTAGATCTGAGCACACAACAAAAAAAAAAAAAAAAAAAAATCAAATAACTTTGGTAGTGTGCTGATTTCAAGAACTCTTAGACTTCTAGGCTAGTTTCAATCTTGTAAATCACTTGTTTATCACTTGCATATCAGATTCCAAGAGATATTTTTATTGGCTTTTGATCTTGTTTTTTTTAAATTTATTTATTTATTTATTTTTTGTTAGATAGAATTCAAACTTCTTGGCCTTGTAAGTTTCTGTTGTGTATTACAGACTGGTTAAATTATTTACATTGTTTGGAATTGTGTATAGTAGTCGTTTTATTATTTGGTTTAAATTATTTTTAGTTAGAACAAAGCTCTTGATCTCTCTTGCAAGTAAATTCTAGCAGAAGAGGCTCCCACCAAAAGAACTCTTGCATATCTGGAAATTAATCTTCAGGAAGTCCTCTATACACCCTTCTCTTTACTTGGAATTTCTCTTGCTAGCTTTATTGTTACTGCCTAACACTACGAACATTGAGGACAATGTTCATCTTAAGTGTAGGGGAGTGAGCCCGAGGCTAGGGTATGGGGGCTGAAACCATGCACCCCAACACACATATGCAGGCAATGACATAACCAAAAAAGACTGGAACCCCTCAAGTTCATTACTATTTATTCGATGATTTTTTTAAGAAGGAATTCAATGAGTTGAGGGAGACTGATGTACTTGTTAAGTTTTTATTCTTGTGAATGACCCAATTTGATATATGCATGAGAAAAGGGGAGCTGAATATGCTTTTCAGCATGACTAGCCCTAACTATCTTCATGTGTATGGAAGCCCTTGATTTCATGGTTAATGGTCAAGAGAGCTAGTGCACATCTGAAGTGCTGATTCTTGAGGTTCAATAATTGCAAAGAAGGACAAAAGTCCAAATTGACTCCGCTATTCTGAGCTGAATAGTAAAACTAGCAGCTTAGAACATGAGTCCTATTTACCTACCTCAAGAAAGTGACCAGTGTGAGAAGGAGCATAAGATGCACTCACACCAAAAAAAAAAAAAAAAAAAAGAGAGAAAAGTGTGTGAGATGGAGCATAAAATGCACTCACACCGAAAAAAAAAAAAAAAAAGAAAAGAGTGAGATGGAGCATAAGATGCACTAACCCCTAGAATTAAGAAATTGTGGTGATAGCTGAGGTTCAAAGGGGCACTCTAAAGTTGAACTCTCATTAAGATTTAGTTACAGATGTGAAACTTAGTGAAATTTGATTATTAACCTTGACAATTAAGGAGTTGATTTATATATGAATTAGGAGTGAAGGCTAGACTATGATGAAATTCATATTCTCCTTTCCTTGGATCTGATACATATCTTAAATGGTAATTTACAAGAATAAGAGTTGAGCACTTACAAAAGTTCCCCGACTACTCAATGCATTTTTATCTTAAAAAGTTCACCAGGTAAATGGTGTGAACAGAAGGGGGGAATGTTAAGTTTATGGCTGATGTCTTTTCTTGAGGACAAGCAAAAGCTTAAGTGTGGGGGTATTTGATGAACTTACAATTTATCTATAATTTTTGAGGACTTTAGCATGGATTTTTATGCTGGTTTTATTAATTTTTGCCTTAATTTAGCTTGATTGCAAGAAAGATTTCAGGGGGAGCCAAATCAACAAAAAGAAGGCAAAAGCAAGAAAAGAAAACCCAAAATTTATCAAGTTCAGCCCGGCCCAGCCATAAGAGCAAGTGAAACTCTTTGGAAAATCCAAAGGAAGAAGCCTAGCAAGAAGGAAATTTCGGCCCAGCCCATTTTTAGCCCAAATAACAGCCTAGAGTGTAGCTCACTTGAGCTCAAAAGCAAGCTAGGTTGTAGCCCAAATAGCAGCCCAAAGGGAGCTAGGGGCGGCAACTCCTAGATGTTTCTTGAAGAGAAGGAGGGAGCACTCTAGAAGGTTCATGAGGGGTGTAATACACCCAATTCTAGAGACTTCAAGAAGGGGCAAGAACCCCCTTGAAAAACTATATAAGGAGGCCTCTAGGAGGGGAGAAAAGTGTTCAATTGCTTGAGAGGAAGGCTCTCCCACTCTTAGAGGTTCGGCCACCTTGAGAGAAGAGAAGAGAAGAAGGCTAGGCGCAAGGAAAAAGAAGAAGAAGGGCTGAAGGAAGTTCAAGACAAGCAAGCTAGAAGAAGAAGGTGAGTTCAAATTGAGGGTTTGTGATTCAAAGATCTTTTGTAATAAATCATTTGTAGTTTCATTCTCTTTTGATTTGAATTCAGTTTCTTTGTTATATTTTCTTTCTTCTTTCTCCTTGTTTCCATTCTTCCTTGATGTATTTCAGCTTGTAAAATTTCAGTTCAGCAATCTAATTCTTTTTTATTCATTCAAATGGTCATGCATTGTACTTGAAGTTTCTTGAATAAGGGTGTGATTGTAGATTAATTCGGCCAACTAACCTTCAAAACTCAGATCTGAATTCTTAGATCTGAGATTGCAAGATCTGAATTGCTTGAAAGATAATTCAGATCTGCAATTTTCAGATTGGGCGAATTAATCTACAGCTTGGAATTCCTAGAGTGCTTGAGAGAGACTCTAGAAATTCAAATCTACTATTCAAGAACTGAATTGAGTGCAAGGTTAGAGATAACTTGCACAATTCAGTTGGTGATCAATTCAGATTTGAATTGATGCCTTAGAAGTGTTTGAAGAAATGCATGCATGGGGATTAGATTCTTGCTAGAGATAGAAGAACCGTCACTCATGCATAGGATGAACATGCGCTTGAGAGAGGCTGTTCATGACCTTGGGGTTTCACCAAACCAAGGCTCAATCATGATTTATTCGAATAATCCAAATTGATAGATTGCTGAATTCTGAGATTGACATTTACTGCTTACTCTTCTAACCTGAATTGAAGGCAATTGGGCCAATGATTTAGATAGATTTTAATTTAGGATTTTTTTTAGCTTTCATTAAAGTTTTGATTCATTTGTTGATCAGATAAGAAGTGCTCAATTTAGTATTGGTAATTGTTTCCTAAATCCTCGTGGGAACGATACTTCACTCACTACTTTATTACTTGAACGGCTAGTGCACTTGCTAGTGTCACAATGAGCCACACATCAATAAGGTTGAAAGGAAATGTGATTTTGGACTTTTAGGTTGTGGTAAAGTTGAAAGGAAGTGCAATTTTGGATTTCTGGGTTGCGATAAAGTTGAAAGGAAGTGCGATTATGGATTTCTGGGTTGCGATAAAGTTGAAAGGAAGTGTGTTTTTGGACTTTGAGGTTGTGATTTAGATGAAATATGGTGCGATTTTGAAGAAGTGTTTCGGGTGAGACCTTGGTTGCGATTTCAACAAAGGTATGATTATGGGTGAAGCTTTAGGTGCGATTTCGGAATCGGAATGGCTTTGGGTGATTGTTGATAACTCTTTATTTTGATGCCTTAACGGGCATCATTTTAGGGTTACCTAGGCCTTAGAATTGTCAAAATGTGCCCTTTTCCCAATTAAATTTAATATTGTGACATCTGAGGGTCCCTATGCAAATCCTAGGAAAATTAGGGAAGTTTCAGGACTGAAATGCAGTTTTTGGGAAGTTGGTGTGAATTCCAGTTGAGAAAGGGGGTATTACTATGAACAAGTGAGCACAAGAGGGCACTTCCTATATGCTAAACCCAGAATGGCGCCCCTCCTACTATATTAGCATACTCCCCTCTCCTTGGCAAATCCTAGGGCGCCTCCCCACTCATTCTTTTCACCTCTAACAAACCCTATCCGCCTCCAACTAATAAATCCTCACCTTCCATTCCTTTTAATCTCTACACTCCATTCTAGGCCACCCTTTCTTTAGCATTCTAACCCTAGGGTGCCACATAACTTCTAATCCCCACCATTCAGCCTTTAGCCAATAGATCTCAGCCCTATATTTCACTCTCTATCTCAGCCATTCACTCTAGGGTGCAACCCACTCCTTTTAATCTCCACCTTTCAGCCCTAAGTGCCTAAATCTACACCATCCAATATTAGGAGTCCAAATCTCAGCCATACATAATATTGGGCGCCCTCTCCTCTTCTCAACCTTAAGATCATCTTATAACAATCCTAACCCTCCATTCTCAACCCCAGGGCACCCATATTTCTATAGAAACTCAGCTGCCACCCCCTCTTTCTCTCTAATCCCAGTTATGTCCACCCTTCTCTATTAAAAGGACCTAGGGGCCTTGGAGAGGGGGTTGGTCAATTCAGCTTGTTCACAAGGCTAAGATTTCTTGAGGAGTTCAAGGGTTGTAGAAAGGAAGGATGCCCAGATCTTGTTAGGAGGCTAAGGTTCCTACAAATAGTCCAGCCAATCTGCAACTACCGCTACTAGATTTGATCATACATCCTTTTCATTTTCTTCATTTTCTTTTATGTTATTTTTATTTTAGCAATCTTTTAGATGTAATTTCTGTTCGTTTGTGTGTTTTGCAGATTTGAATTCGTCCGGTTCAAGCTAAGGTGTCTCGAGGGGTTCGAGGACTGAACGGAGGGAGAAAGTTTATATTTCATCTTCCTGGATAGCTACCATGGTTGGATCCGAATTTTGGATCACTTTTATTTATTTCTTTTGTTGATTTTAGTGTTCTTTAATTTTTGAACATTAATTATTGTCTTGTTTAATTACGAACCTTTAATTTCAGCATTAATAAATTTTATTTTCTTATTTTCTGCAAATCCTAGATCCAGTTTCCTTTTTATTTGTCCAGAACAAAAAAAATAACTTTTATTCTTGCTTCCCTATGGGTTTGACCCCTTCCTCACCACGTACTACGTTGTTTAAGGTTATGTGACGATTGGAAAAATTTATAAATCTCTAAATTGATGTTTCAAAATGGTTAACAACACGCTTCCATCAACACCATGTTTTTGGTGCTGTTGTCGGGGAAGCAACGGGGAAAAAATTTTATTTGCTTTGTCCGGATCTGTTTCATTATTTTTTTATTTTCGTTTGATTACTTGATCTGTAATCTCGTTTTAATTTTTGTTTCTTTTTTATTTTGAAAGACGTAATAGCAAAAGGTGGGGTACCGGAGCATTGCCGGACTGTTGAAGAAGAAATGAGAAGAGAAGAGAAATTGGGATTACAATTCAGGTGTAGTCGTCCCAATTTATTCTTGTTTTTTTTTGAATTGTTTTTGGTAAAATTGGGTTTTCGAATTCTTAATTAATTATTTTTTTGATAGATCCAATTTATTTTTTTTAGTATTATTTTTTGTTTTGTTCTTAGATCTAATTTTTTCTTTGTTTTAATATCTTGAATGAAGTAGACTTTTATTTAGGATTGTTAGGTTCTTTTTTTTTATTTTCTGATTAGAAACTCACTTCATTTTTTTTTATTTAATGTCGCATATTCTTTTTTGTTATTTTCTGTTTAATCTTTAGAGTAACGATTTCCCTTGTTAGTATTTATTTTTGTAGTTGTTAATTATTTTTTTAGCGTAATTAATCTTTTTATTTTCAGTTTTCTATAATTATTTGTTGCTTTATTTAATTGCCCTTTAATTAATTAATTATTTAATTGATTAATGAATTGTTGATTAGAAGATTATTCAAAATTTCAAATTTGATTTTAAAGTTCAAATTTGAATTTTAATTCGAATTTGAATTTGAATTTAAATTTCAAAAAAAATAAAAAAAATAAAAAACAAATATAAACAAAAAAATAAAAAAATGAAAAGATTTAATTAATATTTTAAATTTTTTGCATTTGCATTCCAACATTTAGGCTTGATATGTTCTAAATCATGCATCGTATAGGATTATTTAATTGCTGAAATTATTTTGTTAGTTGTTAATGTGTTAGGGTTTTTCATTTTTAATTGCTCCTTTTGCTTAATTAGTTTGTTTTATATTTTATTTTATTGCTGAATTACATATTAGAGATAGTTCATGCATTGTAGTTAGTTGCATTTATTTTGTTTTTTTTCATTAAATTTAAATAAGATAAGGTGGGGATTTCATCACCCTTCCTTGGCCCAAAATCCACCACCCTTTCACGTGCGACTCAACCTAAGCCTTAATTTAAAATTTGGATAGCAAGATCCTTTAGGGGGCTCCACACATTTGGTTCAAAAGTGTGCTGAATTTTAGGGAAGCTTGTGATTACTTTCCCTAACCGAATGTTGGTGTCTAAGGAAAGAGGTTAAATGACTAAGCCTAAGCAGGTTTTGTGGTTACTTAATTAGGTACTTGCGAGAGCAAGGGGAGCCTCCCACATCCCCACCTTTTACTTGGCTAACCAAAGGGAGTGGTGTAATTCCAAGTGAACCTAAGAGGATTCACATTGGTTGAACCACTAGTTTAGGAAACCTTAGTTCAGCCCATAGGTCGTGTGTTTGAATTGCTTGCATTTAAAAAAAAAAAGAAAAAGAAGAAGAGAAAATAAAAAATTTAAAAATTCAATTTTGAATTTAAATTTCAAAATCTAAATTTGAATTTAAATTTCAAATTTCAGAAAAAAAGAAAAAAACTTTAAAACAAAATAAAATGACTTCAACGGTCGGAGTTTGTGGAATGAGAAATTACTTCCAACCTGAGCCACAGATAGATTGGTACCATGTGTCTCAACAATTGGATAAGATTAATGGGATGACCCAAAGACTTGATCAAGTCCTTGCATTTCGTCAACAAATTGGCTCATACCCAACCTTGTTACCCTACCCAACATGTTCCATCTGTGCAAGCCCAGCCCATCATGTTAACTAGTGCCCTGTGGCGGGCCCATGTCAACCAATCATTCCGAAGCAAGTACATGTAGCTAATGGATTTTTCCAACCCAATGCTAACCCATTCTTTCGCCCATATAACCTTGGGTGGGAAAATCAGCCCAACTTCGCTTATGGGGCCCAAGCCCAAGAAACCACCTTGCTAGATGTGCACTCTCAATGGCTTGAAGCCCAGACTCACTATGAGTATAATGATTACCTTGGGCCTCAACTGGATCTGCCATGTCAACCCTATCCTCAACCCTATCAAACCGATTTACCTGATGATATGTTTCTACAACTCCAACAGCTGGTCTTAGCTCAACAACAATCAATCCTAAGATTAGAGAGCCAAGTAATTCAGCTCATGGAAGCTAACCTGTAGTGGGAGAATGATTCAATGCTTAGTAAGCTGGTTGTTAACCCCAGAACCGAACCCCTAGGTCTTCCCCAACACCTTATGACTTCTAATGTCCAACACTTAGAAAATGCTGGAGAAAATTTCAGCTCTTGAAAGTGGAGAAAAGTTTGAAGGCTGGTATGAGTCTGGAAGTTCTTCTGCCTACCCAGACCAGAATTGTTGTAGAATAAATGTAAATAAAAACCTCAGAGAAAATGGTCCGATCCTAGCGGATGACCCGACGAAGGAAGCTAATGTTTTAGCGAAGTCTCCACATCCATTACGGTCTTGGCATACTATTGAACCTTTCCCAGAGCTAAAGAGTGAACCACCTGTGCCTTCTCTTGAGTTTCCTCCACAACTAGAATTAAAACCCTTGCTGGACTCCCTTAAGTATGTGTTTCTAGGACCCAACCAAACAGTACTGGTAATTATAACAGTCGATTTAACCCCATTACAAGAGAAACTGAAATTGCTTGATGTCTTAAAAGAGTATAGGGGTGCCATTTATACGGAGGAGGGCGCCAAACCAAGTAGGGAAATGCAAAGGCAGTTAAACCTAAATATGAGAGAAGTGGTCAAGCAAGAAGTAATCAAGATCAAGTGGTTGGAAGCGGGTAATATCTACCTAATTTCATATAGCAGTTGGGTAAGTCCTATGCAAGTGGTGCCTAAGAAGGGTGGGCTCACCGTGGTCACCAATGATCAAGGTGAAGTGATCCCCATCCAGCTTACCACGGGATGGTGAGTATGCGTCGATTTCAGGAAACTCAATGCAGTCACGAAAAAAAACCACTTCCCTCTGCCCTTTATTAACCAGATTTTGGAAAAACTTGTTAGACAGTTTTGTATGCCCTTAGCTTCAATCCGATTTGATGGACTTTTGACATTTAGTGTAAATAAATAAAGTTCATGTTTGATTCATATTGTTTGGTATAATTCTGTGTAAGACCCTAAAACTGAAACTTATAGAGACTTGTGTTAGTTTTAAATGTTCACAGCCATTGGATAAGTCTGGGGAGATTTATCCTACCAAGGCTGATACTGGTGTGCCACCAAGTGTTGGGATGGCCTGTCTCGGCCACCAGGGTAAGACCCAAGGCACATGCAGTATGGGATTACTCGAATCCTTGAGCCGGACCAGATTTCTAGTATTGCCCTGAACCTTGGAGACAGATGGGCAAAACTGGAAAGTTACACCTAACCCCTAGACTCGATTATGATACTTCACTAGGTGTCGGATCAGGCTGTCTTTGATATGCCAATCAATGAGATCCTTAGCGGGGATCAAAACCTGGGTATGTTGGGACAGTCTGAGAATTCATTTGAGTGGGTGATCATAGTGATAGGATCAGCCCCTTTGTCGGATAAGGGTAATGATCGGGAAAGGCAAAGGCACTCTCTCTGATGGAAACCAAACTGCCGGCAGTTGATTTCAATCGTTGGAATTTTGTTTTGCAAAATTAAAATATATATATGTATATGCACGGTTTCAAAATGTTTGCAAATGGCTTTAATTCCCAGGATCCATGAGAGTGGAGAGTGCGGCACTGTTCCTTGTAGCCGAGGGAGAGGTCATCTCTTGTCGGGCAGTGCTTGATCATTAAGGGCTGAGATGTTAAGTGTAAGACCATTTAGGATAGTACCTAATGGGATAATCTTGCACCTGCCCATAGTCCCTACGTTTTTATAAGATGACTTGGCCCAGGGACCATTTAATGCAAGTGTTGGGCCCATAGGGTCCATGTGATGGGCTCAGGGGTTTACTGAGCTTTTTAGTGAATTCGGCTGGGCCTTGTAATAAAGGTTAGGTCAAACCCATGTGGCTAGTGTGTAGATCAATGCTTGGGTCCCAAGCCATACAAAGAAGCCCAACTGGGCAGCAGATTGGAAACTACTTAAGCATTGAACACTTAATGGGCCAAAAGCCCATTTCGAGCTGGGCTGATATGATCACCCATCTATGGGGCGGATCTGAGATTAATGTTAGCAAAAGGATTAGGCCTTTAACCTTATCCACTCTTGGAGACCAAATTCAAATCAGATTTGAATCTGGTAACCTCTTGATAAGATCAGGAGTAAGCTAACTTAATCTGCAGATAGAATTAAGATAATCCCCTATCCAAATATTTATTTGGATTGGGATAACTTCTAATTTAGGAGGTTTCTTAATGAAGAAGAAAGGAGGAGAAACCCTAAGAGAAGAGAAAAACATTAGACTTTGATCAAGGGGTTTTTGAGAAAGCAAGAAAGCATCCTGCGAACTGAGATTAGATCTCATTCACACTCCAAAGAGAAGAGAAGCAATTCATCCATCTTCGTCTCAGGAGTTCTCCTACAGCCGTCACCACTCTCTCTAACAAGATTCGATCTTTGAAGAAGAAAGAAGTCAAGAAATCAGTTCTTGACATCAGTCTTGCAAAAAAGACTGGAAAAGATTTGGTGTTTAGAGTTTCTAGAGGATTCTTGCGAAGGATCCAGTGTGTAGGATGCACTCTGCTGGTTCGTTCCACCCACAGCTGTGTCATTTTTAGTAGGAGCGGATCTTGGTGTCTTCTTTGGGCGTGAACACCAACTTTGGGAGATACTGCTTCTCCGGATTAGGTATATTCCTCCATTTTCTTTTTGGTTTAGATCTGGTTTGATTATGGTTCAAGTAGGATCCTTGAATATTGTATTCTAAATTTAGGGAATATGATTCTCAGTTGGAAGAAGGTAGGAAAAATTTTGAAATTCGCCCACCCATTCCGCAACCTTCTTTGCGTCCAGTAGATGGATCCTACCATTCTTTCAAAACTTGCAGGGCAAAAATATTTTTGCTTCTTAGATGCATATTCTGGGTATAACCAAGTAGCCATTTACCTTTAAGACCAAGAGAAAACTACTTGCACCTATCCATATGGCACATTTGCCTTCCGAAGAATGCTATTTGGATTATGTAATGCACCAACAACCTTCTAGAGGTGTATGATGGCAATTTTCTTGGAAATGGTAAGTGACTTTCTGAAAATATTTATGGATGATTTCTCTATCTTCGGGGATTCCTTTGAAACTTGTCTCGAACACTTATGAAAAGTTATTCAAGGATGCATCAAGAGAAATTTGGTACTCAGTTGGGAGAAGAGTCACTTCATGGTCCAAGAGGGTATTGTCTTAGGTCACATATTTCCAAACGAGGGATTGAGGTAGATAAGGCAAAAGTTGACCTAATCTCTAAACTCCCACCTCCCACCTTTGTCAAGCAAATATGCTCATTTCTTGGACATGCTAGTTTCTATCGTAGGTTCATTAAGGACTTTTCCAAGATCTCTAGGCCTCTGTGCAATTTTTTGGCGAAGGTTGTCCCATTTAATTTCAACGAAGCTTGTCTTAAGGCTTTCGATTATTTGAAAAAGGCATTGACCAAAGCCCTAATTCTTCAACCTCCTGGCTGGTTGTTGCCCTTTGAAATTATGCGTGATGGCTCTAACTATGCCATCGGAGAAGTTTTGGGACAAAGGGTGGATAAATGTCTGGTGGTAGAATATTATGCTAGCCGCACCCTATCTGAGGCTCAGTTGAATTACAACACTATCGAGAAAGAATTGTTAGTTGTTGTATTTGCTATGGAAAAGTTTCACCCATACCTATTGGGCACCAAAGTTGTTATATATTTTGATCACTCAGCCTTAAGACATTTGTTGTCTAAGAAAGAGGCCAAACCTAGGCTCATCAGATGGATCATTCTTTCGCAAGAATTTGACCTTGAGATTCAGGATAAAAAGGGCTCCAAAAATGTAGTAGCTAATCATCTATATAGAATTCAAATTGAAAAGAGCGAGCCTATGCATGACTTTTCCTTTCCAGATGAACACCTCCTGGTTGTTTCCCATAGTACACCCCGATAGTTTGCTCATATTGTCAACTATTTAGCGGTGGGTAAAATTCCTGAGGGGTGGTTCAAGAATGAGAAGAATAGATTCTTCTCACAGCTCAAATATTATTTATGGGAAGATCTTGAGCTATTCTGTATCTATTTGGATCAAGTAATCCGAAGATGCGTCACCGAGTCTAAACACCGAAATATCCTTAATTTTTGTCACTCTTGCTTGTGGGCGCACTTTTTGGCAAAGAAAACGGTGACCAAAGTACTACAAAGTGCCTTTTATTGGCCAAGTTTATTTAAGGATGCCCATGCTTTTAGTCAAAATTGTCTAAGATGCCAAGTTGTAGGGAATATGTTCCGTAGAGACATGGTGCCACTTAATCCCATTCTAACTATAGAAATCTTCGATGTTTGGGGTATTGAGTTCATGGAATTGTTTTTGCCATCATCCGGTCATGAATACATCCTAGTGATAGTTGATTATGTGTCAAAATGGATTGAGGTGATAGCAACTCAGACCAATGACCACAAAGTTGTAATGAAATTTGTTCAAAAGAACATTTTCTTTAGGTTTAGGTGTTCATGAACAATCATTAGTGATGGGGGGTCACATTTTACTAATGCGCAATTCTGTGCTTTGCTCTACAAATACGAAATCGCTCATAAGATAGCAACCCCCTACAATCCCCAAACGAATGGTCAAATGAAAGTTCCCAATCAGGATATTAAGAGTATTCTACAAAAATCCATTAGGCCTAACCGAAAAGATTGGCCCAACAAATTGGACGATGTACTTTGGGCTTATCGGACGACATATAAAACTCCCATTGGAATGCCTCCTTATAAGTTAGTCTTCGGCAAAGCTTGTCATCTTCTTGTAGAATTAGAGCATCAGCCGTATCGGGCCATCAAAAAGTTTAATTTTGACCTAACCTTAGTAGGATCCCACCGGGCAATGCAATTAAGTGAGCTAGGAGAACTTCGCATTAAAGCTTATGAAAGCTCTCACATTTATAAAGCCAAAATGAAAGCATTCCATGATAAAAATATTTCAAGAAAAATATTTGAACCTGATAAAAAAGTTTGGCTCTTTAATTCCATGCTGCGGTTGTTTTCAGGAAAATTAAAGTCTAGATGAGATGGGCCATTTGTTGTTGATAAAGTATTCGAGCATGGTGCGGTTAGAATAGTTGATCCTAAGAATGGAACCATGTTCAAGGTCAATGGTCAAAGGCTTAAACCATACATATAAGGAGTATTTGAGAGTAGAGTTGAGACATTTAGTCTGAGTGATCCAATTGCGTCTAGATGAAGACGTTAAACTTAGCGCTAGTTGGGAGGCAACCCAAAATAGTTGTTTTTAGGAATTAGAGTTTTTGACTTTTTTTCTTGATTCGAGACCAGTTGGTAGACCTTGAACCCCTTGGGAAAAACCCTCTTGATTGTTCCCTTTGGCCCAAGAGCCTTTTGCATCAATCTAGTTATGCCATTGGGGACAATGGCATTTAAGTTGGGGGGTGAGATAAGAGAGAAAATTTTGAAAAAAAAATTGAGAATCTAAGCCTTTAAATTTATAGAATTAAAATTTCATTGAAAAAATTAAAATCTTTTTTTCATTAAAAGAGATTCCCGAATAGAAAAGTTGAGGAAACTGATAAAAGAATATTAAATTTTGTAGAAATTGGTTGCAAGTGACAGGTGTTAAATTGGTCTTATTTGAATATTATCGAAACTATTAAGAAATTGAAAATACTCTCAAGTTTTCCCCTGTAAAGATAAGAATAGAAACATTGAGAAATTAGACAGAAATTCTTCAAATTGTTAGAGACAGTGGACTACCCTGAATAGAGTTTTAAAAAATAAAAAGAATAAAAGGTCATTGGACCCCCTAGACTTATTAATCGGGTCTCTTCACTTAAGTTAAGTGTCGAGACTAGCATTAAACGGGAAAGATAAGGCCAGAGACACTTACCTAACACTTAGTAACTGGGTCTCTTCACCTAAGTCAAGTGTCGAGGTTCATGTCAAACAGTGGAAGGAAGCAACAAAATGTGTGTGCATATCAAGTTTAGGAGTAGAAATCCAATGTCAGAAATGATAAGAAGAATACCTGCCTGATTTTAAAAATCAATCTCAGCTTATCGAGAGAGTTTACAAATGAAAGGGTATATAATATTTTTAAATTGAATTTTTATAATGCTCAAAGCATGATGGTTTTACCCCTTAAACCCAATACTGATTTATAAACAGTTTGAGAATTCTAGAATCAGGATACTTGGCTGATTTTGTTAAGGACGATCTTGCAATGGGAATGATCTTTTTTACTTATAATTTTAAGGCTGCATTGCTAAGGGACTAGCAATGATCAAGTTGGGGGTGTGATAACTCTGTATTTTGATGCCTTAATGGGCATCATTTTAGGGTTACCTAGGCTTTAGAATAGTTAAAATGTGTCATTTTCCCAGTTAAATTCAATATTGTGACCTTTGAGGGTCCCTATACAAATCCTAGGATAACTGGGGAAGTTTTTGGGCTGAAATATAATTTTTGGGAAGCTGGTGTGAATTCTAACTGAGAGAATGGGTGTTTTTATGAAAAATTGAGCACAGGAGGGCACCTCCTATCTGTTAAACCCAAAATGGCGCCCCTCCTACTGTATTAGCATACTCCTCTCTCCTTAGCAAAACCTAGGGTGCCTTCCCGCTCATTCTTTTCACCTCTAACAAACCCTAATCGCCCCTAACTACTAACTCCTCACCTTTCATTCCTTTTAATCTCCACCCTCCATTCTAGGCCACCCTCTCTTTAGCATTCTAACCCTAGGGCACCACATAACTTTTAATCCCCACCATTCAGCCTTTAGCCACTAGATCTCAGCCCTATATTTCACTCTCTATCTTAGCCATTCACTCTAGGGTGTCACCAACTCCTTTTAATCTCCACCTTTCAGCCCTAAGTGCCTAAATCTCCACCATCCAATCTTAGGAGCCTAAATCTCAGCCATACATAATATTGGGTGCCCTCTCCTTCTCTTCTCAGCCTGAGGATCATCTTATAATAATCCTAACCCTCCATTCTCAACCCCAAGGCACCTATATTTCTCTAAAAACCCAATTGTCACCCTACTCTTTCTCTCTAATCCCAGTTATATCCACCCTTCTCTATTAAAAGAACCTAGGGGCCCTAGAGAAGGGGTTGGTCAATTCACCCTGTTCACAAGGCTAAAGTTTATTGAGGAGTTCAAGGGTTGTAGAAGGGAAGGACGCCCAAATCTTGTTAGGAGGGGTTCCTGCAAGTAGTCCAACCAATCTACAACTACCGCCACTTGATTTGATCATACATCCTTTTCATTTTCTTCATTTTCTTCATTTTCTTTTATGTTATTTTTATTTCAGCAATCTTTTAGGTTTAATTTCTATTTGTTTATGTATTTTGCATATCTGAATTCATCTGGTTCAAGGCTAAGGTGTCTCGAGGGGTTCGAGGGCTGAAAGGAGGTAGAAAGCTTGAATATCATCTTCCCGGACAGCTACCACCACTGGATCCAGATTTCAGATCACTTTTATTTGTTTCTTTTGTTGATTTCAGTGTTCTTTAGTTTCTGAACATTAATTATTGTCTTGTTTAATTCCAAACCTTTAATTTCAACATTAATAAATTTTATTTTCTTATTTTCTGCAAATCGTAGATCCATTTTCCTTTTTATTTGTTTGGAACAAAAAATAATAATTTTTATTCTTGCTTCCCTATGGGTTCGACTCCTTCCTCACCACGTACTACATTGTTTAAGGTTACGTGAGGATTGGAAAAATTTATAAATCTCTAAATTTGTGTTCTGAAGTAGTTAATGGCACGCTTCCACCAAATCTCCTAATACCCATCAAAAATGTTCGCAACTCCGCCTAGAATTGATTTGAGGTGATGCTATCGGGTCTTAGATACTAGTTTCCCTAAGACCCTCACCTCTCTACCTCTTTTTCTTAATTTGGAGGAAGCTAGGAATGCATGTTTCCCAGAATTTAAGGATTTTAAGCAATCTGAATCTAAACTAAAGCAGAGAGATGGGAGGTGAGAGGCTTACCTCTCGTGTACAACCTTGAAACTAACTTTTTAGCAACTGGAAGGACTTCAAATGGAACTTGAGCAAGGTAGGGGCTGGTTTGAATGCTTCTGGTGTTAGGTCTAGAAAGCAGGGGATGAGGAGTTATAGAAGTTGGATAACTGCCCTCTTCCCCTATTCTTCCCTTTTCTGGGGCCTCTCTTAGGTTTCCTTTTCTCCCTTTCTTCCTCCTCCCCAATCTTGAGTTGTGACTCTATTTATAGAGAAAATGGAAGGAGATGGGTTTGAAATTCGCTCAGCTACAATGTTTGTGACTGAGTAGAGTTCTTTCATTGAAATAGGCAATGATTGTTCAAAGAAATAGGTGCCTAGTCAAGCTTTCTTGTTTGGTGAAACATTTTATTCGATTTGATGGTGGTTTTCATGGGTTTTGTGCGTCCAATGGGAGCTTGGGGCGTTCCTGACATTGCAGTCTCGTATTTGGGGCTATCAGTGGTAGAAAATGTAAATTTGATGAACTTTTAAAAGCTACTTTGTCTTTTTTGGGTCTTAAGTAGGGGTTTGTTTGATATTTTGATGTTTTTGGGTCTATTAGGCCTTGTTTGAATGGTCAAGGTGTTCTAATGGGTCAAGAATGGGTTTGACATCAAATGGGGGTGTCTGGTTGTGAGATTTGACATCCTTGGGTTTTTTGGGTCTCCGAACACATTGGCAAGGTCTGATTTGTCATGTGAGGTTGGGATGATGGATGGTAGACTCTAATTAATGAGATTTATTGGAATAGGATCTAGGCTTGATGTGGGGTTAAATGAGGGAATTTTGAGCTATGATTTGGTAGGTAGGCATGGATTAGGGTGAGGAGTCATGTGGATGGTTCTGATTAGAGAAATATATGGTCAATCTTGGTAATCATTCAGGGCCATCCGAACAGGATCTTGATGTTTTTGCGGTTAGTTGTTGAAGATTCATGGTGAAATTCGCTAGTTGATTATTTCCTAGCGATCTTGGGGTGATGGATATATTGGATTTGATTTTGGAGGAGTTGGAATTTGGATATCCCATAGATTGAGGCCATTAGAAAGGAAGTTGGCGTGATGAACGATGAATCTTTAGAATTTAGTTATAAAAATTTATATGTAATTAAGTTATAGTTTTTCATGTCTGGGGATGATGTCTGATCAAGGTTCTTGTTTGTCCTGTGGATTATGACAAATGAGGGTTTTTACTGGGTTTGGAAAGTTTCAAGTTGACCTGGCTGTGTTTATAAGTTTTTGGGGTCTAAAAGGGAATACAAAGAGGTAGGGTGAAGGGACCGGGCAAAAATTGGGTGCTAACAACAATGAGGATGATGAACCACCTGTAGCTAAGAAAGCGACCCCTGAGGTATGATTTTGCAATTTGTTTAACGTAGCCTTATCACAACATATATTTAAAAAATGGAGAAAAGAAAATGAAGTTTATTTTCCAAAATAGATTCAACCTTAATTTATATTTCCCAAATCAAATATATCTTTTTCTTTCAAAATTTTTCATTTTTCTAACAGAAGACTCTAAGTAATGTCTCAACTAGTACCATTTCACCACATCGCAAACCGATGTCACATCGATCTCTAATGGAAGTAGTGCGGCTTTTGAAAGTAGGCTTTATCAAACCTATAGCTCATCGGTGGCTCGCTAATGTGGTTCCAATAAAGAAGAAGAATGGGCAACTGAGGTTAGTACCTTGCCCACCTAGTCCCTTAACAATAGCCAAACACCCAAATACTAACTTCACCTTATCGCAAATGTTATGTTGATATTTGGGACCTAAACAGGGCTTGTCTGAAAGATGAGTTCCCCTTCCCGACATGGAAGTGTTGATAGACTCAATTGCGGGATGCACCCCACACAACCTTCAAGACACCCATAGGGAACATCTATTACAAGATGATGCCTTTCGGCATCAAGAATGCTGGGGCCACATACCAAAGAGCGATGACTACTGTTTTCCATGACATGATTCAAAAGAAAATAGAGTGTTACATGGATGACATAGTTGTCAAGGAAAGAAGAAGAGAGCAGCATTTAGAAGTTTTGAGAAAGGTGTTTGCAAGATGCAAAGAATTCAAGTTAAGACTGAACCACTAAAATGCACATTTGGGGTACAGTCCAGAAAATTCCTAGGATATCAAGTAGATCAGGCCAGGATACATTCAGATGAAAGCAAGGTTAAAGCCATCTTAGATCTTCTGCCACCAACGAATGAGTCCCAGTTAAAAACATTCCTATGAAAAGTCTCATGTTTAAGAAGGTTTATCCCCGGCCTCACGCACGCAGCTCTACTGTTGATGAAATTAGTCAAGAAATTTACTGAATTCAGATGGACTCAGGTGCATCAAATTACTTTTGAGCAATTAAAGGCAACATTGACTAAGGCACCAATGATGCCACTACCAAAGAAGGGTGGGAATTCAGAATATACATGACAACAGGAACAGAAGCCATAGGATGTCTACTAGCACAGGAGGATAAGGGCAAAGTGGAACTCCCCATCTACTACGCCAGTAGAACCCTTAAACTGGTGGAAAGGAACTATTCCCACATGGAGCAATAGTTCCTGGCCATGGTTTTTGCTACACAAAACTTTAGGCACTACATCCTAAGGCAAAAGGTGAGGCTCATCGCACGAAATGACACAATCAAGTTCTTCGTGGATAGACCTCCTCTCTCTGACAGACTCGTTAAGTGGTTGATGCAGTTCAATGAGTACGTGATAGAGTACACACAGGGAATCCACATATGGATGGGAGATGAAGGGATGGGAGATCCATCATATGGATGGCCGAACCCTATAGGAAGGTTGGGCGAAATTTCAAAAATTTCTTTACTCCCATCAGGGAATCCTATTCCCAATTTAGAAAACGGTATTTTCAAGGTTCGTTCTTGTAACCAAACTGGACCAAATCTGAAACCAAACAAGGGAAGGATATACCTGATATGGAATCCACACAATAATGCTCCTCCCAACGTATGAGTTCATGCCCAAAGAGAGTAACAAATTCTCTCTCCATTGAAGATGACACAGCTTAGAGTGAGCCAGGATCAACAGGTAGTTCTTCACCAAGTACTAGTGATTCTTCAGCAAGAATCGAATGGGACAGTGAGCATAGCTTCTAAATTGTTTCTTCTGCCAAGAAACAATATTAAAATCGAATCTTGATCCAATCCAGAACTGGAGATTGAACAGGGTGGGGTGGCAAAAGCAAGAAGAAAAAGAGCAGAAGGCATGAGCAGTCTAACTGTGTTGTCTTCTCTCTGTGTTCAGTGAATGTGTCTTTGGAGGTTCGCCCAGCTCTCTTATTTATAGCCTTAAAGAGAAAATTTCCTAATCCCATTAGGAGTTTCCTAATCCAAATCTTTTATTTGGGTTTGGACTCTTTAAGTGATAAGGATAATCCCTTATCTTATTTGTAGATAAAGATCAGCCTTCCTAATCAAATTAGGAGTTCCTTTGATCTAAATCTTTATTTGGATTTGGACTCTTTAAGTGGATAAGGATAATCCTTATCTTATTTGTTGATCCAAATCCCAGATCTGCCCTTATTTAATTAATCTAATTAACCCAGTTTGAAATGGGCTTTTAGGCCCATTAAGCTTTCAGGCTCACTTCCACTTTAATGCTGGCTAGCTTGGCTCTCTTTGTATGGTGTCAGACCCTATCATTAATCTACACATCAGCCACATGGGTTCAACCTAGCCTCTGTTATAAGGCCTGGCTGAATTCACTGTTGAATACATTGAACCCCTGAGTCCATTGCTATGGGCTCTTAATGGACCCAACATTTATACTAAATGGTCATTGGGTCCAACCATCTCATGAAGGCCCAAGGACTGCGGGCAAATGCAAGATTATCCCATCGAGTATAACCCTCAATGGTCTTACACTTCACCTCTCAGCCCATAATGATCAAACACTGCCTGACAAGAGAGGACATGTCCCTCGGCTACAAGGTACAGTGCTACACTCTCTACTCACATGGATCCCGGGAATTAAAACCTTTTTGCAAACATTTTGAAACCATAATATATATAAGTATATCTCTATATAAATATATTTTGCAAAAACAAATTTCAATGGTTGAAATCAACTACCAACGGTTTAGGTTTCCATAAGAGAGAGTGCATCACCGATCATTCACTTTGTCCGACAAAGGGGCTGATCCTGTCACTATGATCACCCACTCAGATGAATTCTCGGATTATCCCAACATACCCAGGTTTGACCCCCTCTAAGGATTTCACTAATTGCCATATCAAAGACAACGCAATCCGACACCTAGTGCAGTATCATAATCGAGTCTAGGAGTCAGGTGTAACATTTCAGTTTTGCCCATCTATCTCCAAGGTCTAGGGCAACACTGGAATTTTGGTCCGGTTCAAGGTTTCAAGAAAACCCACACTACATCTACCTCAGGTCTTACCCTGACAGTTAAGACAAGCCACCCCAACCAACTTGGTAGTGTATCAGTGTCAGCCTTGGTAGGATAAATCTCTCTAGATCTATCCAACGACTGCGAAGATTCTAAACTAACACGAGTCTCATAAGTGTCCAGTTTAAGGGTATTACACAGAAACACACCATAATAACATGAATCAAATATGTACTTTATTCATTTACAATAAATGTCATAATGTACATCATTCTGATTGGAGCTAAGGGCATACACTGTCTAACAATAGACCTATTGGCCACTTTCCCATCAAGCTCTGACTTTTCCATATCAGAAGAGGTTCCCAGAGACATACCCATGATCGCCCTAGCCGAAAGTAGAGAGTGGATCCTATCCTTCGACGGGAAAAGCACGAATACCTCAGCCAGCACTAGAGTAATCTTAACTTCCCCTGACGGACAAACCTTTGATTACTCATTTAAGCTTCAATTCCTTGTTCCCACAATATAGTAGAGTACGAAGCATTGGTCCTCGGCTTGATAAAAGCCATAGAAGCTGGTGCAAAAAAGATAAAGGTAATTGGTGACGCCAAGATGGTAATCAAAAAGCTTGACGGAAGCACGATGGTAAAGGAGCTAACCATCCTACCATATAGGACCCTGACCTAAAAGCTAGTTCACAACCTGGATGTAGACTTCAAACATCAGAATAGAGCTAAAAACAGGTTCACCAATGCATTATCAATCTTAAGTCGAAAATGCAAGCCAATCTAGAGCTAATATGGATTACCATCCAATTGGTTGATAAACAATCAACTTTTACCCTAAGAGACCGAGTGGAAGATGAGGAACAAATAGCAGCAAACGATTGGAGATATGAAGTAATACAGAAGCTACAAAGTCAGGCCATAGGGGCATAAGACATTAGGCTAATCACAAAGTTCCAATTGCTGAATGGGGTGCTATATCACAAAGAATCAGACGTATAAGGACATGGTGCCTAGGCAAGTTAGAGGCAGAAGCGGTGCTGCACAAAGTTCATAAGGCCAATTGTGGGGATGTCACAAGTACTCTATTTCGTAAACTGCAATGGCTAGGGTATTACTAGCCCACGATGAAGTGGGACTCTACTAAGGTACAAAGAGAATGCGACAAATGCTTCCCACAGGCAAACAACAAATAATTTTGACTAGTTTGTGATGAGGACTAGAGGAGGATGTACATAGAGTACCTGTGGGAACACACACTCCCCATGGATATCCAATTGTGAAGGAAGCTATTATCTAAGGTCAAGAGGTTTTTCCTCTAAGACGGAATGTTGTACAGGAAATCACATGTAGGAAAGCCTCTACAATGCTTAGCCGGTGAGAAGATTGATGACGTATTAGAAGCAGCCCATAGCTTTGAAACTGCAGCTAACCAAGGACAACTTGCACTACATAACCACATCCTATTTTTATTGACCGACTATGATGGAAGACATGCAGCAGCATGTGCGTCGATGTCACAAGTGCCAAATCTACGACGAAAGAATCTACAACCCTGCCAATAGCCTGCATCCAATCATCACAATTTGGGGTGTAGACCTCATAGGAAAGATACACCCACCCTCTAAGGGGTATTGTTTCATCATCGTAGCCATAGACTATTTCACCAAGTGGGCAGAAGCCATCCCCTTACAACAAATCTGTGCAACCAACATTGCAAACTTCCTGAGACAAAACACAGTCCACAGATTCAATGTACCAATGTGGATATGAACTGGTAATGGCCTGCCAATCAAAAATCAAGAAGCCCGTGAACTTCTAGGGCAGTACGAGGCAAGATTAGAAACTTCTACAACATGTTACCCCCAGGGCAACAGTCAGGTAGAGGCCACAAACAAGACACTACTAAGAATGTTGAGCAAAATAGTGGCTGATAATCAAAAGGATTGGGCAGATAAACTATCAGAAATACTTTGGGCTTATCGCACATCCATCAGAAAAAGCATACAGGTGACACCCTACTCCTTAGTCTATGGTCAAGAAGCAATACTCCCAGCAGAGATAAAAGTTGTGTTTTCTAGGATAGCCTTCACAATGGGTAAGAAGATCAGGCCAAAAGACTTGGATGCATTACTTGCAGACAGACTCAAGGTAGTAGATGAAATTAGAGAGGTACCTTTGTAGAAGCAAAGCAAATACAAACAGACCCTAGCTAACAACTTCAACAGACAATTAAGGCCTTGAAATTTCAATGAAGGAGATAAAGTATTAAAGACAACTCTCAATGTTAGATAAGGCAAATCCGCAGGAAAGTTCACACCAACATGGGAAGGGCCCTACTTGATAAAAGAAGCCCACCGTTGGGGCTACTATGTATTAAAAATTGTAAATATAGGCAAAGATGATGAAACCATAAATGGTTATTGGTTGAAACCTTACTTTGATTAGCTATGCACTTTTGTAATTACACAAGCCAATGCGCATGTTTTATGAATAAATCTATTATGTTTTAGATGATCTTTCTTGTCTCTGCTTGTGATGAAGTCTAGCATTATCATTATGATAAAGTCGCCCTACCCTTCAATTAAGAATATATGCATCTGTGACAAAATGAATTATTCCTTTATTTGCTCATATACATGTCTTGTTCATAACCATGATTTGTGACAAAATGAATGAGCAATCTTTTATTTACTTACATACATATCTTACTTATAGCCATACAAGTTGTTCCGTTATACTTACAAAGCCCCGGACACCCCAAGCACTCTATTAACCCCTGGCACCCCAGGCACACATATAAAGCTCTGGACACCCGAGGCACCTCAGTAACCCTGTCACCCCAGGCACACTACAAAGTCTCGGACACCCCAGGCACTCTACTAAGCCCTGGCACCCTAGGCACATACAAAGCCCTAGACACCCTGAGGACCTCAATAAGCCCTAATACCCTAGGTAGACATACAAAGCCCCAGACACCCCAGGCACTCTACTAAGCCCTAGCACCCTGGGCACACATACAAAGCCCTGGACACCCCGGGCACCTCAGTAAGCCTTGGCACCCTAGGCACACTACAAAGCCTTGGACACCCTAGGCACTCTACTAAGCCCTAGCACCCCGACCACACATACAAAGCCCTAGACACCTCGGGCACCTCAGTAAGCCCCGACACCCTAGGCACACATATAAGGCCTCGGACACCTTAGGCACTCTACTAAGCCCTGGCACCCCAAACACACATACAAAGCCCTAGACACCCCGGGCACCTCAGCAAGCCTCGACACCCTAGGCACAAACAAAGCCCTAGAAACCTCAAGCACAAACAAAGCCCTGGCAACCCCAAGCACAGAAAAAGCTCTGGCAACCTTAGACATAGAGAAAGCCCTGGCAAACCCAAGCACAGACAAAGCCCTAGCAACCCCAAGCCCCACCAAAGCCCTAGCAACCCCAGGCATAGCCATACCTCCATGTAACCATTGGGGGGCTTCATTGATGACAGAAGTGATTTCTACTCAATTCATACAAATACTCTGGCTAATCGCGATGAACTTATAGAAAATAAACCCCATCTTCTCTACATTGACAATATAACTTCACTAGCAAACAACACTTTGTTCCTCCAAACATAGTTGCGATGAAAGTCCAACCTATGCTACCTACTAATATCATGATTGAGCCCAACTCACGATAAAACTAGAATGATGCAAGGAAGATTGGCATGACTCTTGCACAAGGATGGGCACACATCCACAAAATCATCAGAGTGCTCCGTTGACAGAACGCATGACCCCCCCACCGAAATTCAAAATCACAGATACCCACTCTCACAGCAAAATCTGGGAGACCAAATTTCACCCTATAATTTTGGGAATAATAAATTATATTTTAGCATAGAAGTTGTGTCAATGCATGCTTTATGGTTGGATAGGAGAGTTTGGTTTTTCCCATCCCATAAAATATTAAAACTTAAGAATTATAATTTATAAATTATAGTTAAGCATAGGATTTTTAATGAAGTTATAATTATCTACAATATATTTCTTCATAAAACCATTAAAATATATTAGTTTAATGTATATGCACCTCATTGAGGTCTTATATTTAGTGTTGTTGATGTATTTTATGATTTATTAAAGTATTTATAATGTTTTCAAGTATATCTATGTGTATCTTAGTTTTTCTCCGATATGCATGTGTATCCAAGGCGTATCCCGATACATCTGTTAAAATTGCCTTTTCGATACACTTGGCATTTCCGATACTTTGAACCTTGACTTGTCATTGAGAGATGTTTCTAATATATGATTGGAATGTACCACAAAATGCTCATAAGATTGCTCTGTATGCCTACTCAGACTGTATATATATGGTTATTGTGGGCATGGTTTTCAAAACCGGACCAGACCGAACTATCAGAGTGATATCATTTGTATTTTTTATTTGAGAATATATTTAAAATTATTTACATTTTAATATTTTCCCTTATTTTAAGTAAATTTATTTTTTAAAAAGTACTATTAATTAAAAATTTTTGGGAATTTAGGTCCTAGCAGGGAACCCATCTCCGTCACAGATCAGGGATGGAGGACAAATTTTTTCCTCGACGAGGATCAAGGTTGAGGATGGGGACTATGACCCCGCCTCATTTCCATTCCTAGAGGAGATATTCATTATTCAATGAGGAATTGAGGACTAAGCGCAAAATCTACAAACAAGGACCTACCCATTTCCCAAATTAAAATTTAGAATCAAACTACATAAAGTTGATATATCAACTTTGTAAGAAAAAACCCTCCATTTCTATGGAGAGATTAAGTCCAGTCATCGGAATGATGATGAATCAGTTAAAACCCATAAAGGGTGAAAAAAAGCAATTGTTTGGAAAGCCATAAAAAAGAGAGGTTATTAAAATCAACTTCGATGCCTCATGTATCTCGGAAGGTTTGTGCTCCATCATTTGCATTGCTAGAGATCATTGTGGTTTGGTGCGTGACCTGAAGGCATATATTGCATTGGTCTTGCCTCCGTCAACGTTGCTGAAGCTTGTGGGTTGCTTGGGAAGTGCTTAACCTTGGGACTTGGGAGTTAAGGTATATTTGTTTTTGTGACCTTTGTCCCCAGGCTTGTGGAGCACTTTCCTGTTTTATAAGAAAAAAAAAAACGCAAAACCTTTCTACTTCTCGATATGTCCCCTTAGGTAATGGAGTAGATTCCTACGTGAGAGCACCCCAGTAATTACTGTTCTTTATAATAATAATTATTACTGTTATTATTGTTATTAATTACTCTTATTATTACTGTCATTAATTATTTATATTATAACAGTAATTACTAATTATCATAGTAATTAATAACTATAATTTAATAATTATTGATTATTACAGTAATTTAATGAATATATAATTAGTGGTTATAATTAATAATTATTGTTATTATAAATATTGTTATTAATAAATATTGTTTATAAATTTAGTAATTATTGTTATATTAATAATAATGAAAAATGTTATTAAAAGTATTGTTGTTGATTATTTAATAAAATATTATAGTTACTCACTATTACTGATAAATACTTTTAATTTAATTTAATTTTGGTAATTATTAATTTAATGAATATTGTCGATAATTCCTATTCATAAATTTAATATTTACTGTAATATAAAAATAACTAAATAATATTATTAAAACTATAATTTAATTTAAATGGTATAATTACTTACTATTATTAATAAATGTTGTTAATAACGTTCTAACAATTGATAGTTCAACCGTCTAGTTCGAACGGATGGCCTATTCTGACAACAAAAATTACAAGCAAAAAATTATGGAACCGTTCTGGCCACTGGTTTTCGGGTCGACAATTCGATCATCCAATTCGAACGGATGGTCCATTATGACAACAAAAATTATAGGCCAAAAATTGAGTTTGTGAGGTCCATTAAATAGTATCATACGTGTTATATCATTTGAGTGTGTAACTCATACAACCCTGAAAACGGAACCATTTTGGCCACTGGTGACAGGCCTATTCTGACAACAAAAAATTACAAGTAAAAAATTATGGAACATAAGGCCATCGATTTTTGGGTCAACGATTCGATCGTCTGGTTTGAACGGACGACCTATTCTGACAACAAAAATTACAAGCAAAAAATTGAGTGTGTGAGGCCCATTAAGCAGCATCATAGTGTTATGTCATTCGAGCGTGTCTCATATGACCCGGAAATGGAACCGTTTTGGCCACTGGTTTTTGGGTTGATGGTTCGACCGTCTGGTTTGAACGGATGCCCGTTTTGACAACAAAAATTAAAAAAATAAAAAAAGGGCAAAAACCATTGAATGGGTCGATAGGTTAACGGTTCGACCACTTGGGTCAATGGGTTGTTGACTGATTCAACGGTTTTTGGCCAGGGACTGGGATTGGGGTAAATGGAACCGGTTGTATAGACGGTACCAAATTAAAAAAAAAAAAAAAAAAAAACGGATGACCCATTCTAACAAAAAAAACTATAGTAAAAAAATTGAGTGTCTGAGGTCCATTAAGTAATACCATATGTGTTATGTCATTCAAGCGTGTGACTCATGCGATCTGAAGATTCAACCATTATGGCCACCAATTTTTGGGTCAACAGTTCAACTGTTCGGTTCGAATGAATGGCCTGTTCTGACAACAAAAATTAAAAAAAAATAATAATAAGAACAATCAAAAACCATTAAATGGGTCAACGGATTGACGATTCAACCGCTTGAGTCAATTGATCGTTGACCGATTCAACAATTTTTAGCCAAAAACCAGGTCAACAAGTCAAGGATTCCATTTTGGCCCCTGTGAAGTAGGGCCACTCCGCTAGTATTAAATTAATTGAAGTTTACATCACATTTTCTTAACTCTAATTTTAATGTACATAATTCCTCATCTCTAAATTTATGTAGTTCTGCTTGTTGAATGCAATCATTGACCAAACAAGAAATTAATTAATACAAATGGAAATGAAGGAAAATAAGAAAGAAAATGCAAGCCGAAGGAAGGGGTTTCATTTATTTATTTTTTGTTCAGAAGGATATTGTATCTGCGCGTAAAAGATAAAGCTTATGAACCTTTCTGTCATTGTATACATTAAACATATCTTCTCTGCATCATCATCATCCATATCTTATCTCAATTAAATAGGATTGACTACATATGAATTCTGTTTTATCAATCATTTCTATTTAAAATTATCTCCACGTCCTAATAAACCCTTGACCACTTAACACTACACTTAACGTACAACACATAACTTAAAAAAAATCCCTAATATGAGCACGGAAAGACATATCTGATATCCCCTCCTCTTCTTTCAAAATTTCGCCAAAAGTATATCTACCTAACGATTTAAGATCAAAATCCTGTCTCAAAGGATAGCAGAAACTCATTAACTTGCGAACTTGTTGCCATTGAACGCTGCTCTACTATTTATCAGGAAAAAAAAAAAAAACACAGATTGAGTGTATAATAGAAGGTTTTTAAAATTGGACTGAACAGGGAATTATTTTGGGTCTGATTCCCAGGTCAAACAGTCTGATTGTTCAGTTCGAACGAACAGCCCATTTTCACAAAAAATAAAAATAAAAATTTTAAAAAACCCCAAAAATGGATAAAAACTGTTATTAGGTCGAACGATTCGACGATTCGACCACCCAAATCAGCGTTCACTAACCAAATCAACGATTTTTGCTCAAATAACAATTTTGGGGTAAAACAGAACCAATCAGCCAGTTTTCAATTTTTCCGGTTTGACCATACGGTCCAGCCCGATTTTGAAAACATTGGTATAATATGTGTAGCCCATGAGCTATGATTACCCTCCTTGCCACCATGTCCTACACCCATTACCTCTCTTCTCAGCCTCCATTGCAATCCATGAATGTATAACGTCAGCCTGCCATTAAGTGGTGGTGCCATAAGAGGAGTGTATCCTACATTGACTCAATGCTACTTGGTGCAACCAAGTTGAAATTTGGAATGAAAGTCGTTTTTTTTTTTTTTGTCATTTTACTTCAAATTGGACAAAATGGTCATTTTACATGTTCCGTCATTCATTACAGAATCTTATTTTGACAGGGTTAGCTAGGAAATTTAAGTATTTTTGTGTTGTTTTAGGAGATATACACCAATTTCTTGTTTAGTAAGTGACTTAGAAGACTTAACAAGGCTGATAGACAGATTTGATTAAAGGTCTTATGGGAGTTTGGATCTGCTAGTAACTTAAGAGGCTGGATCAGCTCACAACAAAACATTGTTCCAACAAGTTCTAACATGATCTGTGTCCACTCATTACAGACATAGTAGGTTCACGTTTCATGGTGAGATGTGTGGATACTGGACACAGATTATGTTGGTACCATGTTGGTACAATTTTTGTTATAAGTATATCTGAACTAGTAAGTAGGGGTGATCATGGACCTAGTCTCGACTGTGGACTGGGTTTTGCACCTATGATAAGGGAAATAGTCTATGCCTGGACCAGGGCCTATATCTTTATATATAAAATATTACATATATAATATCTTATATAGTTATAATAAATGACATATACCTATATCTTTATATATATTTAAATATATGTGAGTTGGGCCAGGCTTGAAGTATTAGGCCCAGCCTGATTCTGACATTTGCGTGCCTGATGTGGGCCTGGGCTGGGATGGGCTGAAATGATCACCTCTATCACCCTATGTATAAGACACCAGCCGTTAGTCACTTATTGCTGCTTCTTGGCTTATATAAGGACAGTCGAGGATTATTTTCTTTCATTTATTTTTGGTTTTATAAAGGAAACAAAAAGTTTGTTGACAGGTTTTTTATCTAATAGAAAGTCAAGAATAATTTTAAGACAATACTACTTGAGGTGCTCTGGAAATAATATTTTTATAAAAGTTTTTCTATGAACTTCAATAATTTGTATGTTCATCCTCGTTGGAGTTGGTTTTTGGATGGATATGTTGGTTGTTTAGGCTCAGTTTGGAAGGAGTACAAATACAAAAACATAGAATGCAAAACCTTATATTTTGAATTATTTTATATGTATTTGTACTGTATATATTTGTATTTGTAGTCCTTTCAAATAGAGCCTTAGGCTGTGTTTGGTTGTAGTGCAAATTTATTTGTACTAGTACAAATGCATGAGAGTGCAAATGTAAAAAATGCAAATTCTTGTTTGATTTTGTTTTAGATTTGAGTTTATTCTGATACATTTCTTAATTTATTTTATTTGTACTGCAATCAAATAAAATAAGCTAAAAGATGAAACAAAAAAAATATCAAAACTTACACTCAAATCCTTTGCACTGCCATGATTTTGTATCTGTACAAATTTATTTTCATTGCAACCAAACACAACCTTAGGTTCTATTTTTGACTCTATTGTTTATTTAATTAACAGGTTAAAGTTTGTTCAACAAGAGTTAGCAAAGAAAATACATAATTAAACATGAGAATTGGACATTTTGAGTCTGATTTTATTAGGGCGCAATGTGCACATATGTGTCCTCCATGCAGCTGCCTTCATATAACTTACATTGGTTGTAGTAAAATTGGTTGATTAATGGGGATGTACCAACTCCAAGTTATTGGTTATCGTTACTAGGATTTTTTTTTTATTCCATTTTATTTGATATTGTTATGTTAAAGTTTTTTTGCTAAACTATGGTGACCATAGCCTGCCGTCGAATTTACCATAAAAAGAATGATCAATGGTAAACATCCATAGTTGGATGGGTGAAAAAACTACAAAGGATGGGGTTATAAATGAAGTTATTAAAAGGAATAACCTAGGAGTTTTAACCAGAAAAATGACCTCGGAGTAGCTCTAATAGGTGATAAAATGAGAGAAAGTAGGCATAGTTAATTTGATCATGTGAATAGAACCATCATTACTAAGAAGAAATTTGTTGTAAACCTAAGGGGAGGTTTAGGTCTATTACTATGAGCTCTGTCCAATTATATGTACTCAACGACATAAATCCTATTTCACCATTCCATTTGGTTTAGTGTTGATGATGTGCGATCTTTTGCTCCCTCGTGTCCTATGACTAGGCTCGAACAAAGTTCTGATCTGGCAATGCTGAGCTGTATGGCCAAACTGGTATCTATCTGTTTGTTTGAGCTGGAAAGAGCTGTAAAGAGAGAAAGGTGAGAGTGATAGGGTAGATTTTACCCGGGAGAACACTCTAATGCTTAAGTTAGTATGGGGATTTTGTGAGAGTATGTGAGAGAGCTCAAGTATTTCAGTGCGCATACCTTTTTGGTTGGAGTTGAGGTCCTTTTATAGTTATCTGGGGTTCAGGTGCTTTGGGAAACGTCTCTAAGTCTTTGGCGGAGCTGTTTCTACAATATAAGGTGTGCTAATACGTTAGTTGCTAGATTCGTGCGGTGATTACAAGTCGCCCACTTAACTTGTGGCGCACGGTTCGGTGAGTTGTTTTCATGGTCACGATATTAACGCCCTTGATGGTGGGTGCGCATAATGGTTTAGGCGAGCTTGTCTTGTTCCTGATTGTTCACCCCAGCTCGGCTGCCCCCTTCCTGACTTGCCGAGTTGGTCTACTAACTTGGCACTATGTTTTCAATAACGTCCACATGTCGCTATTTGTGTGGGAGAACCAAAATTCCCCTCATCAATTGCCCCCCACTCTCGAGCCGACGTTCAGTTGGCGAAGAGAGTAGGATCTTCTAGGGCATTTTGGTCTACTCGCTTCTTCGACAGTATAGGTTGCCCAATTTGAGCTCGCGGCCTGAACCACTTCTTCTGGAATCTTATATATTTTGGAAAGAGAGGGAAATGTGTGATCTCATGTGCACGTGATGCTTGTTGGCAGGCTGTTTCAATTTGAGCGCGCGCTTAGATTCAAATTTGAGCGTGCGCACATTTGAATTTTGAATTTGAGTGCCCAAGGTTTGAGCTCGCACACTACTTTTTTGCTGTCACCGAGCTGTCTCCCACTCGTGTCGTTGGATCTTTGCCCAGCGTGCTTCTGCCAGTTGTGTCTACCATTTAGGCTGTTGATTTCATCTCCCGCGAGCTATAAGTATGGGATCTCCTACGAGGTCCCCACTTTGTTTACTGTTTTTGGATTTTTTGGAGAAGGCGAGTGGTCCACAAGTTAGTATCCAAAGCCGATCTCCCGGGGTGACCTTTGTTTTTTCATTGGCGAGCTCCAATTTCCCTTTGTTCTGAGTTTTGTCGCTGTCGTCTCAAGTTTCTCTTTGTTTCTCCGATGAGTACATCTGATTTTCCACCATGTCTCATAGCTTTATTGAGGATAGGCCGTTTGGCGGTAGGTCAGATGATGAACCGAGCCCCTCTAGGGAGGGCTCGTATAGGGTCTATTTTGATGGTGCCTTGGTAGGTAGGAGTGAGGAAGTTGAGGCTATAACGAGCATGTTTTAGCCAACCCAACTGTCTGGGGAGGAAATATCGAGATATGCCAAAAGTATGAGATTCCCGACGAATATCATTGGATCGAGTCGACTGTTAATCACTATCGTTGGGACCACGACTGAGAGGGGCTGTGCGTCTATGAGGAGTCGTTGCGGCTGGTCTCTATTTACCTCTCCATCCATTTATCACCGTTGTTTTGAGGCGCTATAAAGTATCACTGGGTCAGAATATTAGTAATGCTGTTTAGTTTATGCCACCACCGGGGCTTCCCCTTGAGTCTTGAGGCTTTCTCAACTTTAGTTCAAATGAAAAGATTCTTTAGCCCACTCTGTTTTTACCTTCCCTTCCGTAATGGGAGGAAGATCTTCGACTTCCCCAACAAGGTTAGGGGTTGGAAGAAGAGGTTCTTTTTCCTTGAGAAGGATGGAGGTTAGGATGTCGAGACTGCCTAGTATAGTAGTTGCTAGAAGGTTGCTGAGTGCAGGGACACCGAGCTACAGACTACGGTTCAGCAGCTCGTCTAGGAATGAGTTAGGATTAAAGAGTTTGGCCAAGCCGATGCTTGTTCAAGCAGGAGTGAGTCGTATAGGTGGGTCAACTGTTAGGTCACACATTGCATATTTTCTCTAGGTCGTACATATGCTTATTTCCTTTTCTTATTATCTCAGTTGATAACTCTATTCTCATCTGCAGGTATGGCGAGCTTGTCTTCAATGGTGTCAGCCAACAAGGAGATGAGGTCTTCTTGAAAAAAGCGCCGAGCTGAATGCCAATCTTCTAAGAGAAGGGCTTCTTCATCCAGCACCCCTCCCATCATTGATCTGGATGGGGAGGAGGATCCAATGCATACTGAGCAGCACCCTTTTGAGCCTCAGGTCGCTTAGGAGGAACGAGAGGCTGGCCCCTACGTATCTGACATCACCCCCTTTATCCCCAGTATACCTAACATGTATGTGCTTGATTGATTATACAATGCGTGCATGGCTCTTCGGTTGTCGAGAGGGATACTTCTTCCTGAGGGCATGTGGCAGTACGGTGAGCTGGACCTTATCGAGACTAGGGCCCGACTGTCTTAATGCATCATCCAGGTTTGTTATTCTTTGTAAATCCCTTGGTCCTTTTCTACGAGATATATTATTCTGATTTTGGTTCTTGTAGGCAAACACCTATAACCAACTTCTACTGGATCGTGTTCACTCAGGGCAGAAGGCGTAGGCCAGCATGCAAGCCAACATCGGTCTGCTTAACGCTGAAGTGCAGAAACTCTGACTCGATTCGGAAGGAGAGCATCAAGAGTTCTAGCGCCTGTATCAAGCAAACCAGAGTCTTCAGTGCGAGTTGGAGGAGAGGTAGTCAAAGTGTGCAGAGGACATGCTGCGAGCTAAGGAGGAGGTTGTTAATTCTTATCTATAGTATCCTGCGTACGAGAAGTAAAGGGCAGTGGATGGTATCCCTTCAATGAAGAGGGGTCCTTGTATCCTGATCTCGATGTCAGCTCTGTTACTACGCGCAAGGTCCCAGGCGAGCTCATTACGTAGGTGGATAAAGTGCCTTTGACCCCAGAGGAGGAGGAGGAGGATGACGGTGAAGAGGGGGTCAAGGAGGGAGGCGATGAGGAGGCCTAGGGTGATGACAATGGTGATGAGTAGCTCGGTTTGCAGCTCAGCTAATGGTCTGGTGGAGATGATAGTGGTTTCCCTTACTGTTCTGGGGGCTTTATGCTCCTGTAAGCTTTTCGGGGCCTATGTGCCCTATAGTTGTCCGAACCTATTAAACTTTTTTCTTTTATTCTTCTATTCTCCTTTATTTTTTGCGGCCACTTGGCTTGCACACTTGTACGACAGTCGAACTGTGCAGAGGACTTGCTACGAGCTAAGGAGAAGGTTGTTAATTCTTATCTATAGTATCTTGCGTACGAGAAGCAAAGGGCAGTGGATGGTATCCCTTCAATGAAGAGGGATTCAAGTTGTGTTGTCGTTATCTAAAGTCCCTGTATCCTGATCTCTGTGTCAGCTCTGTTAATACGCGCAAGGTCCCATGCAAGCTCATTACGTAGGTGGATAAAGAGCCCTTGACCCCAGAGGAGGAGGAGGAGGATGACGGTGAAGAGGGGGTCAAGGAGGGAGGCGATGAGGAGGCCCAGGGTGATGACAATGGTGATGAGTAGCTCGGTTTGCAGCTCGACTAATGGTCTGGTGGAGATGATAGTGGTTTCCCTTACTGTTCTGGGGGCTTTATGCTCCTGTAAGCTTTTCGGGGCCTATGTGCCCTGTAGTTGTCCGAACCTCTTAAACTTTTTTCTTTTATTCTTCTATTCTCCTTTATTTTTTGCGGCCACTTGGATTGCACACTTGTACGGCAGTCGAACTGTGCAGAGGACTTGCTGTGAGATAAGGAGGAGGTTGTTAATTCTTATCTATAGTATCCTGCTACGAGAAGCAAAGGGTAGTGGATGGTATCCTTTCAATGAAGAGGGGATTCAAGCTGTGTTGTCGTTATCTAAAGTCCCTATATCTTGATCTCGGTGTCAGCTCTGTTTCTACGTGCAAGGTCCCAGGCGAGCTCGTCACGTAGGTGGATAAAGAGCCCTTGACCCCAGAGGAGGAAAAGGAGGATGACAATGAAGAGGGGGTCAAGGAGGGAGGCGATGAGGAGGACCAGGGTAATGACAATGGTGATGAGTAGCTCGGTTTGCAGCTCGGCTAATGGTCTGGTGGAGATGATAGTGGTTTCCCTTACTGCTCTAGGGGCTTTATGCTCCTGTAAGCTTTTCGGGTCCTATGTGCCCTGTAGTTATCCGAACCTATTAAACTTTTTTCTTTTATTCTTCTATTCTCCTTTATTTTTTGCGGCCACTTGGCTTGCACACTTGTACGGCCATTTGGCCTTTTTTGTTAATAGAAGCACTTGTTTCTTGTAGCAACCTTTGTTTGCTTGGCTATCTTCATGTTGATCAGCTCAACTCTATCTTAGAGCATATCTCTGTTGTTCTTTTACCTTTAACACTATCGATCTACTTTTCGTGATATCAGGCAGAGCTGTTAGTTGATTTTAGCGAGCTCTTAGATACAGCTCAAAGCACTTCATTCTCAAAGGTAGTACCTATGCAGGTTGTCCACATTCTAGACCAAGGGCACTGCCTTCCCATCAAGTGTTTTGAGCTCGTATGCGTTGCCACCTATAATCTTAGAAACTTTGTAGTAGCCTTCCCAGTTCAGACCAAGCTTCCCCACACTTGGCTCAGGCACTATAACTTTCATGAGCACCAAGTCGCTTACCCTGAAGTGATGTTTCTTGACTCGGGTGTTGTAGTACTGAGCTACACGCTACTGATATGCTGCGGTCCGGATGTAGGCCAGGTCCCTAACTTCTTCCACTAGATTGAGGTTGGCTCATAAATCTTCTTCATTTGGTTCTTCGTCGAATGCTTCCGATCACAACGTTGAGACCTCCATTTTAGTTGATATCATTGCTTCAGTCCTATAAGTTAAGTTGAAAGGCATCTCGCTCGTTTTTGTCTTGATGGTGGTTTTATAGGCCTACAACATGCTAGGTAGCTTGTCCACCCACAAACCCTTAGCTCGGGAGAGCCAAACTTTGAGGCTATGTAGAATAGCTCTATTGTTAACTTCAACTTGCTTGTTAGCTTGTGGGTGCGCTACTAAAGTCAATTTTTGCCTTATTCCCATTTTTGCGCACCAATTCTCGAACTTAATATCTTCAAATTGCTTCCCATTGTTTGAAATTAAAACTCTAGGTAGACCGAACTTGTAGACAATGTTGGGACAAAAGAAGTTTTGGACATTGCAAACTGTTATGGTGACTAGAGGCTCGGCTTCTACCTACTTAGTGAAATAATCTATTGCCACTACTAGGAATTTTTCTATCCTTTGGTTGGTGGAAAGGGGCCCTGCAGGTCTATGCCCCATTGCACAAATGGCCATGGGTTGGTTAAATATCTTAGATCAACAGCGGGTTGGTGCAGGATGTTGGCGTGTTGCTGGCATTTGTCGCACCGCTGGACCAACTCAGTTGCATCTACTTTCATAGTGGGCCTGTAGTACCCTTGCCGCAAAGCTTTTTGGGTGAGGGCCCTGCCCCCCATGTGTCCTCCATAGAGGCTTTTGTGGATATTGTGTAGGACCTAGTCTGCTTCTGCTCATCGTAGGCATCATAGGTAGGGCAGCATAAAGGACCTCCTATAGAGCAGCTCACCCACTATCATGTAGCAAGCTGACTGTTGTTCTATTCATTGAGCTCCATTATTTTCTTTCGGTAATGTTCTTTGTTTCAAGTAGTTGTAGATCGGGTTGATCCAACTCGGCTCTATATCAGTTATATGGGTGACCTCTTCTACCCCTTTTTCTATCAAAGGGCGAGGTAGTTATTCGATGTAGACCATTCATTTTTTCGAGTCAATCGTGCTTGCAAGTCTAGAAAGGGAATTAGCCTCTATTTTTTTTTATCTTGGAATTTGCAGGAGGTACCAGGAATCGAAACTGGGGAGGAGTTCTCTTACCTTAGCCAAGTAGGCCACCATGGAGGGTTCTCGCACTTTGTATTCCCCATTTACCTGATTTATGATGAGTTATGAGTTGCTGCAAATCACCAGGTGCTTAGCTCCCACTTTCTTTGCTAGTGCCAAGCCAGCCAACAATACTTCATATTTAGCCTTGTTATTTGAAGCTTGGAATTGGAACTAGAGCGCATACTCCAACTTTATATCGCTAGGTCCGTAGAGTATTAACTTGGCTCTCCTCCCACTCTGGTTAGGTGAACCATCAACATGAAGTATCCAGGACTCCTTGTCCCAGCCTGCTACCTCTTGAGCTGGAGGTGGTGCCGCACTGGATGAAGCTTTCACTTCTGGCTCTGTCATCACAAGGGGTGGCGAGCTGAAGGTGCACTCGACAATAAAGTCTGCCAGGACCTGTGCTTTTATTGCTGGCCACGGTTCATACCGGATGTCGTACACACTAAGGTCTATTGACCATTTTATCTGTTTGCCCGAGACCTCAGGCTTGTGAAGGACAATAATGGTGTGGGCTTGGAAATATGGTCTTAGCTTTCGAGTGGATAGCACTAGTGAAAAGGCGAGCTTCTCTATGTCAGGGTATCTCATTTCTGCTGCATATAGGACTTTGCTGACATATTACACTGAGCTAACCACCTCGTCACTTGCGGAGAGGTAGAATTTGAGCTCATCCCTGGTCTCTAGTCTGGTTAACAAGGGAGGCGAATTGAGGTACCGCTTTAGCTCATCAAAGGTGAGCTGACACTCCTCAGTCCACTCAAAAGCTTGGTTTTTCTTTATAGCCTTGAAGAATGGAAGACACTTCTCAGCCGACTTGGACATAACCGGTTCAAGGCCGCTACCCGTCCGGTTAGTCTTTGGGTCTCCTTAACTGAGCTA
Organism: Nelumbo lutea; assembly: GCF_056320005.1. Classification (NCBI taxonomy): domain Eukaryota; kingdom Viridiplantae; phylum Streptophyta; class Magnoliopsida; order Proteales; family Nelumbonaceae; genus Nelumbo; species Nelumbo lutea. The sequence goes on along the minus strand of NC_142687.1, from coordinate 64,818,410 downwards.
GGTGGTCTCATATCTAAGATAGCCTGGATTTTCTCAGGGTTTGCCTCTATACCACACTAGCTAACAATGTAACCCAATAACTTATCTAAAGTCACACCAAAAGCACACTTGTTTGGGTTTAACTTCAAATTATGCTTTCTCAAAACATTAAACACAAGGTTTAAATTGAAAATCAAGTCTTTTGAGAAAAGAGTTTTTACAACCATGTCATCTACATAGCACTCTACTTTATCTCCAATTAAATCAGAAAACACAGAATTAACAAGACGCTGGAAGGTCGTCCCAGCATTTTTCAAACCAAAGGGCATGACCTTGTAATAGTACAAGCCCATTTCGGTAATAAAAGAAATCTTCTCCTGGTCTTCTAGATCCATCATGATTTGGTTATAGTCGGAATAGGCATTCATGAAGCTGAGCAGCTCAAATCCCGAGGTCACATCCACCAGGCGATCTATGCTAGGTAGAGGAGAGTTATCTTTCAGGCAAGTTTGCTTCAGGTTTGTGTAGTCTATGCACATTCACCACTTGCCATTTTCCTTCTTTACTAGAACTAGATTTGCTACCTAGCTCGAGTATTGGACTTCCTTCATGAAGTTCGTTGCTAGCAGTTTCTCTTCTCTAGGTTCGATGTTGGAGATGAGACCGTAATGGTCCCTTCTGTCGAGTGAGCTCACTCTTCATCATTTATTGGTGGAGGCTCTAAGTCTATGTCGGTGGAAATCTTGCCCTTCGCCTTAAAAAATGCTATGTTAGTACCTATCGAGAACTTTAATGCTAGGTGGTGTTAGATAGTCTTTGTATGCCCTTAGCTTCAATTAGAATGATGTACTTTTGACATTTATTGTAAATGAATAAAGTGCATATTTGATTCATGTTCTTGTGGTTTGTTTCTATGTTATACCCTTAAACTGGACACTTAATGAAACTGACTCATGTTAGTTTAGAATGTTCACAGCCGGTGGGTCGGTCTGGGAAGACCTATCTTGATAAGGCTGATACTGATGTGCTACCAAGTTGGTTGGGGTGGCTTGTCTCAGCCGCTAGGGTGAAACCCAAGGCACATACAGTGTAGGATTGATTAAATCTTTGAACCAGACCAGATTTCCAGTATTGCCCTAGACCTTGGAGATTAATGAGCAAAACTGGAAAGTTACACCTGACTCTTAGACTCGATTATGATACTGCACTAGGTGTCGGATTGGGCTATCTTTGATATACCAATCAGTGAGATCCTTAGTGGGGGTCAAAACCTGGGTATGTTGGGATAGTCTGAGAATTTGTCTGAGTGGGTGATCATAGCGACAGGATCAGCCCATTTGTCAGACAAAGGTAATGATTGGGGATGCACTCTCTCTGATGGAAACCAAGACTGCCAGCAACCAATTTCAATCGTTGAGATTTGTTTTGCAAAATATATTTTATATGAGATATAAAAGTATATATATTACGGTTTCTAAAATGTTTGCAAAAGGTTTTAATTCCGGGGATCCATATAAGTAGAGAGTGCAACACTGTTCCTTGCAACCGAGGGAGAGGTCCTCTCTTGTCGGGCAGTGTTTGATCATTATGGGCTGAGAGATTAAGTGTAAGGCCACTGAGGGTAATGCCTGATGGGCTAATCTTGCATCTGCCCATAGTCCCTAGGTTTTTATAAGGTGGCTTGGCGCAAGGACCACTTAATGTAAGTGTTGGGCCCAATAGAAGCCCATGTGATGGGTTTCAGGGGGTGCACTGTCCACAACAGTGTATTTGGCCAAGCCTTGTAACAAAGGCCGGGCCGAACCCATGTGGCTGATGTGTAGATCAATGCTTGGATCCCACGCCATACAAAGAAGCCCAACTGGGCAGCAGTTTGGAAGCAGTTTTAGCACATAGACTTATTGGGCCTGAAGCCCATTCCGAACTGGCCTAATTTGATTAGTTAAATAGATGAGGCGGATCTGGGATTAAATTAGTAGATAGGATAGAGTCCTACCCTATCCACTTAGAGAGACCAGATCTGAATTCAGATCTGAAAACCTCCTAATAAGATCAGGAGAAGGCTAATCTAATTTGTAGATAAGATAAGGGTCTTATCCTTATCACTTATAGAAAGTCCAAATTTAGATAATGATTTGAATTAGGAAACTCCTGATAGGATCAGGAGGGGGCGAACCATCCAAACATCCAAAATATTCCAGAGATATCAGATCTCAAATTACAGAGAGAAGAGTACACAGTGTGACTGTGCCTTCTCCCTGTGATCCCTTCCTGCCGCCGCCATAGTGCCAATTTGTTCTCCAACATTGTAGGAGTGATCAAGATTGGATCTTGACATCAGTCTTTGCTGAAAGGTTGATAGGAAGTTGTGCTCAATGCCTCCATTGGATTCTTGCTGAAGAATTTGGTTCGTAGGACGGACCCTGCTGATTCTGCTCCTCCATCCACTGTGTCATCTTTAGTGGGAGCAGTCTTTGGTGATCTTCTTTGGGCATGAACACCTCCATTGAGAGATATTATTTCTCCGTATTAGGTATATCCCTCTCTTGCTGTTTCGTTTCAAATCTAGTTCGGTTCATGGTTCAAGATTGATCCTTGAAAAATATGATTTTTCTAAAATAGGGAATACGATTCCTAGTTGAAGAGAGAGAAATTTTTTAAATTCGCCCACCCTATTCCTCACGATTTGGGCGTCCATGTGATGAACTTGTAAGGTGTGCAAGATCGGTCACCCTAATATTGCATTGTAGGGGGATGAGGTGGCAACTACCAGGAAGTCGTGTTCGAAATGTACTGTATGGGGAGGGGAGCCCTTGTGGATCGGCACTCTTACCTTTCCTACGAGGCGGGCCACCTCCCCACTGAAGCCTGCCAGCGGGGTGTCAACTAGCTGTAAGTCTGCTTTGCCGAGATCCATCTACTTGAAGGTCTCCAAAAATAGAATATTTGCCATGCTACCTAAGTCTACCAAAATTCTCTTCACCTTGAAGTCATTAAGCAGCAGTTTGACTACCAGGGCATCATTGTGTGGGTACTGGATCCCATGCATATCGTCATCAATGAAGTAGATCACTTCTTCTTTCTGGGGGCACTTGGACGGGGTGTTGTCCTCCTGTTCCAACTCCCTTACTAAGTTTTTCCCTGCTAATGTGGTGCAGCCAACAACAATTGAACCTCCTGTGATCACATTAATGGTCCCTCGGACCTGTCTTTCTTGCTACTACTCCCTACTGGGAGTTGGCTCCTACTCCCTACTGGCCTGGGACACTTCCTTGCTGGTTCATTCCTCAGGTCACCATTCATCTTTAATTAAGTGCCTCAGGTAGCCCCTCTTGATGAGGTCTTCGATCTCATTTTTTAAGTTCCAACAATTCTTTGTGTCATGCCCTATGTCTTTATGGAAATGGCAATATTTGTTCAAATTCCTAGTGCTGGGGTCTCCCCTCATCTTGGATGTTCATTTCACATAGTTGGTGGACTTGATCTACATTAGAATTTCCTTTCTTTTTGCGTTCAAAGGAGTGAAGGTGCTGGTATATGCTGGTGGCATTGCTGATCGTTTGTTGGAACCTCTAGTCGGTGACCTACTTCTTCCACATGGCAAGCTGCTATGCATACCTTTTGGCGATTTGCTCCTCTTGGGAGACTTACTTCTTCATTTGGTTCTATTGTGACTTGCTTCTTCAGCCTTGATGAATAGGTGTGCCAAGTCGAGAAAGTCTTCCACGGTGGGTGGAGGATGTAACTTGATTTCCCATTTCAACTCAGGTGTTGTACTTTGTTCTTGGCTATGATAAGTTGTACAACTGGATCTAGGTCTGGGGTCTGCAAGCGCTCCATGTTGAATCTCTTGATGTACTCCCTTAGGGTTTCATTTGGTTTCTGGGTAATATTCAGCAGACAGGTTGCCGACTTCGAATGTCTCTTACTAGTGGCGAACTAGTCCCAATTCTTAATGGAACCTAGAGTTAATTTGGAGTACCAAAGCCAAGGCTTCTTCTTTCAATGTTGTGGGGAAAGCTATGCACATGTTGGTGTCTTTTGTGCCTTGAAGAAGCATGAGTGCTTGAAAGCTATTGGCAAGCTCCACTGGGTCCGTCTTGGCTTTGTAAGACTCTAGGGTTGGGGCTCAAAAGTTCTTTGGTCTTGGGGCCTTAAGGATCTCAGGGGCCAGTGGGGTCTCTCTAGTTAAGCAAGGTGATTCAGGAAGGGGAACCATCTTGCTGGTGGCAACATTATTTTCTCCATGCTGGGTTTCACTGCTTGCTCAAGTGAGTTGAATCTTTTTCCCGGTGCGGTGTGTGTGTTTTTTGTGCTTCTTCTTAGTATCTTCGATCGAGCTGGTAGCATCGGGCCTAGCAGGAACCTCAGCTCGGCTTTCTACTGGGACTTAATCATTTCGGGCTGCACCGTTGATATGATCTCAGTTGTCTCCCTTGTCGGGCACCTAGACCTGGCTATGAACCAATGGGCGAGCTGGGTCTTCATGATTGGTCTGGTTCAGGCTATTGTTCTAGGGAGGCACTTGCTGCTGATGTCTCAGTTGCTGTTGTTGTCCGGCCATGAAGGCGATTTATTCTTCTAAGACCCGTGTTATTTGGTCATGCACTACATGCATCGTACCAAGTCATTGAAATGTTGTACATCGACCACCGCGAGGGCTATTTTCGGGTTGACCGTAGGAGGAGGTACATTGATGTTGTCTTGTACTTCAGTTGGAGGTAAGGGAACCTCAATCTGGCCTATGGTGATAATGAGGATTTGGTCATTGATGTTGTTGTTGGTAGAAGGGTTACTTATGGATGCCATTGATAAGATTTTGAAAGAGAATAAAAGAAGGGAACCTTAGCTTTTTACTACATTTTCTACAGATGATGCCAATTGAGGATGCACGATCTATTGCTTGAAGGGATGAGAGATCCATCGTATGGATGCCCAAATCATGCGGAATAAAGGGGCGAATTTCAAAAATTTTTCTCTCCCTTTCAACTGGGAATCGCATTCCCTATTTAGAAAATCATATTTTCAAGGATCAATCTTGAACCATAAACTAAACCAGATCTGAACCAAAAGAAGTAGGAGAGTATTATACCTGATACGGAGAAATAATATCTCCCAATGAAGGTGTTCACGCCCAAGGAAGGATCCAAAGATTGCTCCCACTGAAGATGGCACAGTGTAGGATGGAGCAGAATCAACAGTGTTCTTCTCCAAGAACTTTGTCATTCACAAGAAATATCAGGATGGCACGTGAGCATAACTTCCTATCAAATCTTTCTCAAAGAACTGATGTCAAGATTGAATCTTGACTTCTCCCACAATTGGAGATCGAACTGGATGTCTGGCGGCTGCAGGAAGGAAGCGGCAAGAAAGATCTTTGCAGGGATTGCAGAAATCTTTCTTTTGTGATTTCAGCTCTAAAGAGGATCTGATTATGTCATTCTTCTAAAGGCTGTCGCCCCCTCCTTATTTTGTAACCCTAAATGATCAGCTCCTAATCCAATTAGGAGCTGCTGATCCAAATCATATTTGGATCAGACCTCTCTTTAGGTGATAAGGATAAACCCTTATCTTATCCGCAGATTAGATCAGCCTTCTCCTAATCTCATTTGGAGGTTTCTAGATCTGAATCATATTCAGATCTGAACTCTCTGAGTGGATAGGGTTAAGACCCGGTCCTATCTGTTGATCCATCTCAGAATTCACCCATATTTAACTTGTTAAATAAGTTGAGTTCGAAATAGGCTTTAGGCCCATTAAGCTTATGTGCTCACTTAACCTTCCTAACTGCTGCCCAGTTGGGCTTCCTTGTATGGCGTGGGACCCAAGCATTGATCTACACATCAGCCACATGGGTCCGGCCCAGCCTTTGTTACAAGGCCTGGCTGAATACACTGTTATGGATAGTGCACCCCTGAAACCCATCAAATGGGCTCTATGGGCCCAACACTTACCCTAAGTGGTCCCTGGGTCAAGCCACCTTGTAACACCCAGGGACTGTGGGAAGATGCAAGATTAGCCCATCAAGTATTATCCTTGGTGGTCTAACACTTAACCTCTCAGCCCATAATGATCATACACTGCTCGACAAGAGAGGACTTCTCCCCGGGCTGCAAGGAACAGTGTTGCATTCTCTGCTTATATGGATCCCAGGAATTAAAACCATTTGCAAATCATTTCGAAACCATAATATATATACTTTTATATCTCATATAAAATATATTTTGCAAAACATATCTCAACGGTTGAAATCGGCTGCCGGAAGTCTTGGTTTCCATCGGTGATAGTGCATCCCCGATCATTACCTTTGTCCGACAAAGGGGCTGATCCTGTCACTATGATCACCCACTCAGATGAATTCTCAGACTGTCCCACCCAATATACCCAAGTTTTGACCCCCGCTAAGGATCTCACTGATTGGTATATCAAAGACAACCCAATCCGACACCTAGTGGAGTATCATAATCGAGTCTAGGGGTCGGGTATAACTTTCCAGTTTTGCCCATCAATCTCCAAGGTCCAGGGCAATATTGGAAATCTGATCCAGTTCATAGATTCAATTAATCCTACACTGTTTGTGCCTAGGGTCTCACCTTGGCAACTGAGACAGGCTACCCCAACGGACTTTGTGGCACCACAGTGTCAGCCTTGTTAGGATAGGCCTCCCTAGACCGACCCACTGGCTGTGAACATTCTAAACTAACACGAATCTCATTAAGTGTCCAGTTTAAGGGTATTACATAGAAACATACCAAGGGAACATGAATCAAATATGCACTTTTATTCATTTACAATAAACTCATAAAGTACATCATCTTGATTGAAGCTAAGGGCATACAAAACTGTCTAACAGCTCCCACTTGCACTTAGGTCCAATCAGGTACAAGCTAGAGTCCCATGCTTTCCACGTGTTTCTCAAACACTTTCTATGATAGTGGTTTTGTCAATGGGTCTGCTACATTTTTCGCTGATGCTACCTTTTGAATTAAGACGTCCCCTCTACCAACAATCTCCTGCAATACGTGGTACTTCCTCTCGATGTGCTTCGACTTCGACTAGGCTCGTGGCTCCTTAGCCTGAGCAATGGCTCCATTGTTGTCACACAACAATGGGATGGGTGATGTGCTGGACGGAACTACTCCCAACTCGTGAATGAACTTCTTCATCCACATGGCTTCTTTGGCAGCCTCACTTGCGGCAATGTACTCGACCTTGGTCGTGGAGTCTGCAGTGGACCCCTGTTTGTTGCTTTTCCAGTAAACAACACACGATCCTATCGTGAAAACACATCCAGATGTAGACTTTCTATCATCTGGATTCGACTGGAAATCGACATCTGTATACCCTTGGATCTGTAGTAAGCTACCGTCGAATACTAGACAAAACTCTTTTGTCCTTCAAAGGTACTTAAGTATGCTTTTCACAGCAGTCCAGTGCTCCTGCCCTGGGTTGGCCTGAAATCTACTTACTACACTCACTGCCTGAGCAATGTCAGGACGAGTACACAGCATGGCATACTTGATGCTCCCTACGGCAGAGGCATAGGGAACGTCTTTCATGCCATCAATCTCCTCAAAAGTCTTGGGAGACAACTTCTTGGAGAGAGTGACTCCGTGCTTGAAAAGAACATTTCCTTTCTTGGAGTTTTCCATGTTGTATCTTTTGACTATTTTGTCAATGTATGCATATTGGGATAATCCTATTATCCGCTTCGTTCTATTTCTATAGAGTCGAAGACCCAATATATAGAAGGCTTCTCCAAGATTTTTCATGGAGAATTGCTATGGAAGCCATACTTTCACCGTAGTTAACATTCCTATATCATTCCCAATGAGTAGAATGTCATCTACATACAGAACCGAGACGGTAACCTTATCTCCACTGTACTTCCTATAGACACTGGGTTCATCCAGATTATGCTTGAAGTCAAATGATTTGACAGCAAAGTCAAAATGGATGTTCCAACTTCTAGAAGTTTGCTTAGGTCACATACCATGTTTTCCTGACCTGCAGCAATGAAGCCTTGCGGCTGCTGCATATAGATATCTTCAGTAAGATCTCCATTCAGGAATGCAGTTTTGACATCCATCTGCCAAATCTCATAATCATGGTATGCTGCTATAGCTAGCAGGATCCTAATGGATTTAAGCATGGCCACAGGCGAAAAGGTTTCCTCATAGTCGATGCCCTCTTTCTGAGTGTACCCTTTCGCCACTAGATGAGCTTTGAAGGTCTCAACCCGACCATCGGGGCCCTTCTTCCTTTCGTAAATACATTTGCAACCAATTACTTTTACCCCGGAGGGCGGATCTACTAGAGTCCAGACTCCATTGGTCTCCATTGAGTCCATCTCTGCTCTCATGGCCTCCACCCAATTCTGGGAATCTACATCCAACATAGCTTCTGCGTATGTCACGGGATCCTCCTTACTAGTCAAGGTTTCCACCAGGTAACTATCCTGGTCATAACCATAACGGACTGGTGGGTTGGATACCCAAGTGGATCTTCTAGGTTGGTCATTACCTGGAACTTGTGAGACATGTCCCACTGCTCCTGAGCTCTCCTCATCAAGAGCTATTTCCTGACGATGGGTGTCCAAGATGAAATCGGTCTCCTAGAATCGTGCATTTCGACTGCAGAACACTTTCTGCTCACTTGGGTCAAAGAATAGGTAACCTACAGAGCCTTTTGGGTAGCCCACAAATAGGTAACGACTGGTCTTGGATTCCAACTTGTCTGCACTTGTTCCTTTAACATGTGTTGGACAACCCCAAATCTTCAAGTGTTTGACACTTGGTTTTTTTTCGGTCCAAAGTTCATATGGAGTATTTGAAACCGATTTGGTTGGAACCCGATTCAGCACATAAATCACAGTCTCTAATGCATAACCCCAAAAGGATGTGGGTAACTCTGAGTGTATGAGAAGCGACCAGACCATATCTAATAAGGTCCTATTCCTCCTCTCTGAAACACTGTTAAGTTGTGGTGTAGCAGGAGGAGCTAATTGTGATACTATCCCATTGTCCTTTAAGTAGTTCCTAAATTCGTCAGAGAGATACTCGCCACCTTGATCTGATCGAAGGGCTTTAATTTCTCTCCCTAACTGTTTCTCGACCTCTTGTTTGAACTCTATGAACTTTTCAAAAGATTCAGACTTGTGTCTCATTAGGTACACGTAACCATATCATGAAAAATCATCTGTAAAGGAGATGAAATACATGTGTTGATTCCGTGTCCTAACACTCAGGGGACCACATACATCAGTATGTATAAGGTCAATTGTGCCTGTACATCTTTCAAGCTTACCGTTAAATGGTCGTTTTGTCATTTTCCCTTGCAGGCAAGGCTCACAAGTGGGAAGATCTTCTATAGTTAAAAATTCCAAAGGACCATCCTTTACCAATCTTGTGATTCGGTCAACACTGATGTGGCCAAGTCGGTAATGCCATAGACATGTGGGATTAACTATATCACAGGCTCTCTTCTTGGGGATTTCAGCCAACATAGTTTTGGTTATGTTAGTTTCTAGAGAAGGATGTAGAACATAGAGACCGTTCTCCAGTTTCCCGTATGCGATGAATCTTTATTTCTTTTAATAGTAATCGTATTACTAAAGAAGACAGAATAGCCATCTGCACACAGTTTTGAGATAGAAGTCAAACTTCTCCTTAAATTCTGTACATAAAGACAATCTTTCAGTACAATTGTTCCTTCTCTAAAAAGTAACTCCACGGTTCCTATGGTCGTGGCTGCAACCGTTGCAGTAGTTCCCAGGTGAAGCGTGACTTCTCCTTCACTTAGCCTTCTGCTTCCTTGAACCCCTACAGTGAGTTACACGCATGAGTTGAAGCCCCAGAGTCAATACACTAGGACGCAGAAGCTACCAAAAAATTGGTTTCTATAACACAAGTTTTGAAATTACCTTTCTTGGTTTCTAGGTAGGCAGAAAAGTTCCTTTTCCAGAGGCCGGTCTTCTTGCAGAAGTGACAAGCATCCAATGCTTTGTCTTTCTTCTGCTTCTTGCCCTTAGTGGCTTTCTTCTGAGGCTTCTTTGCCTTCCTCTTTCTCTTGCCTGTCATGCTAGCTTCAACAAGCATAGCTACAGGCTCATCCTTTTTAATCAATTCTTTAGCTCTTTGCAACATATTGCTGAGCTCTTGTAAGCTGACATTCAGCTTGTTCTCGTTATAGTTCATGATGAACGGATTAAAGAAATGAGGCAAAAAATTAAGGATAACATCTATCTGAGTCACAAGGTCCAACCCGGATCCAAGAGCCTCCAGTTTGTTGATGTATCCCATCATCCGAAGACAATGGTCGTGAACTTGTTGGCCCTTGGACATTTGTGCGGTCATGAACTGTTTCAAGACCTTTTGTCGAGTAGAATGATTATGCTCTTCATACTGTTAGACAGTTTTGTATGCCCTTAGCTTCAATCAGAATGATGTACTTTATGAGTTTATTGTAGATGAATAAAAGTGCATATTTGATTGAGACTCGTGTTAGTTTAGAATGTTCACAGCCAATGGGTCGGTCTAAGGAGACCTATCCTGACAAGGCTGACACTGTGGTGCCACCAAGTTGGTTGGGGTAGCCTGTCTCAGCTGCTAGGGTGAGACCCTAGGCACATATAGTGTAGGATTAATTGAATCTATGAACTGGACCAGATTTTCAGTATTGCCCTGGACCTTGGAGATTGATGGGCAAAACTGGAAAGTTACACCTGACCCCTAGACTCGATTATGATACTACACTAGGTGTCGAATTGGGCTGTCTTTGATATACAAATTAGTGAGATCCTTAGCGGGGGTCAAAAACTAAGTATGTTGGGACAGTCTGAGAATTCATCTGAGTGGGTGATCATAGTGACAGGATCAGCCCCTTTGTCGAATAAAGGTAATGATCGGAGATACACTCTCACTGATGGAAACCAAGACTGCCTGCAGCCGATTTCAATCATTGAGATTTGTTTTCAAAATATAGTTTATATGAGATATAAATATATTATGGTTCCTAAAATGTTTGCAAGAAGGTTTTAATTCCCGAGATCCATATAAGCAGAGAGTGCAACACTGTTCCTTGCAGCCGAGGGAGAGGTCCTCTCTTGTCGGTTAGTGTATGATCATTAAGGGCTGAGAGGTTAAGTGTAAGACCATTGAGGATAATACCTGATGGGCTAATCTTGCATCGCCCTTGGGTGTTACAAGGTGGCTTGGCCCAGGGACCACTTGGGGTAAGTGTTGGGCCCATAGAGCCCATTTGATGGGTTTCAAGGGGTGCACTGTCCATAACAGTGTATTTGGCCAGGCCTTGTAACAAAGGCTGGGCCGAACCCATGTGGCTGATGTGTAGATCAATGCTTGGGTCCCACGCCATACAAGGAAGCCCAACTGGGTAGCAGTTAGGAAGCTTAAGTGAGCACATAAGCTTAATGGGCCTAAAGCCCATTTCGAACTGGGCTATTTAATTAGTTAATTATGGGGCGAATTCTGAGATGGATTAGCAGATAGGATAGGGTCTTGACTCTATCCACTCTGAGAGTCCAGATCTAAATGTGATTCAGATCTAGAAACCTCCTAATGAGATTAGGAGAAAGCTTATCTAATTTTCAGATACGATAAGGGTTTATCCTTATCACCTAAAGAGAAGGCTGATCCAAATATGATTTGGATAAGCAGCTCCTAATTGGATTAGGAGCTGATCTTTTAGGTTAACAAAAGAAGGAGGGGACGGCAGCCTTTAGAAGACACACACATTCAGATCCTCTTCAGTGCTGAAATGAAGAAGGAAGAATTAAGCATCCCTGCAGCATTCTTTCTTGCTACCTCCCTATTCTTGCCACCCTATTTGCCAGTTCGACCTCCAGTTGTGGGAGAAGTCAAGATTCGATCTTGACATCAGTTCTTTGAGAAAGAATTGATAGGAAGCTGTGCTCACGTGCCATCCTGCTGATTCTTGTGAAGGATAGAGTTCTTGGAGAAGAACATTGTTGATTCTACTCCATCCTGCACTGCACCATCTTCAATGGGAGCAGTCTTTGGATCCTACCTTGAGCGTGAACACCTTCGTTGGGGGATACTATTTCTCCTTATCAAGTATAATCCTCTCCTAATCCTTTTTGGTTCATATCTGGTTCAGTTTTTGGTTCAAGAGTGATCATTGAATATATGATTTTCTAAATAGGGAATGCGATTCCCAGTTGAAGGGAGAGAAAAATTTTTGAAATTCGCCCCTTATTCTGCAATCTTTGGGTGTCCATACGATGGATCTCTCATTCCCTTCACATACATCATCCTGAGACTGTCCAATATGTCCTTGGCAAGTTCGATCTGATCGAACTGCCTCTGTATTGGATTGTCCAAGGAGGCAATGATGTAACACCGGGCAAGGGAGTTTTTCTCCTCCCATTCCTGATAGTCTCTCCTTTAGGCCTCAGAGGCCCTATCACCTGAATGCTCCAAGGCAGGATTCTTTGCCACTTTATCTAACTTTTCAGAAGTTAGGACCAGCATAAAGTTCCTATACTAGTCGGCATAGTTTGGGCCCTTCAACTTGTTGTCATCAAGCAATTTTGCAAATTGTCCGTTTGCCATTTTCTGATATAAGAGCAAACATCAATCCACAACCATATTTGATTCATGTTCATTTCATAGATATGGATTTTAATCTATGTTCCATTTCCATTTATTCATCTCTGCGATTTCCCTCCTTTCTTTGTGACAGAGACTACGGGTTGTCTTTGGAAATGTGGGAAATCACATAGGGTGCATGGAGCCAGCTGTTTCAGTTGCATAACCCCACCACCTTTCTGTGAAGGATCATATCCACTCATCATATGAGTTTTCCCTTTGGCCTCTGTCAACCAAGGTTCAGAGCCATTTTCAGGTAAACCTTTCTGTCCAGTGAGTGCTTACCCATCATATTCGTGAACGCTAAGGTACCGTGAGAGAGTTCCCATTTTTTGGTGAAGCCCCTCCTACATCGGTTTATGACGCACCTATCTTCTTATGAAACACTTAGACATGCCCAATAGCAAATGGATAGCCCATTTTCTGGTGTGTTTCCTCATTACTGAAGGACCCATCCTCATGCTAATGATGGAAGGCCTTTAGAGAGTTCATCATATGAATCTCCCTATCACATGCACTCATATTAGCTGGAGGGAATAATTAATTATGTCCTAGTTTGATCTAGGCCAAACCAAAGTGGCTCCCACTGACTTTCATAAAGCCAGATTTTTGGTGGGCCTAAATCGACTAGGGTTCCGCACGTAACCTCACCATGAGGTGTGGGGCCCACATTGAGGGAGGTCATCCAATGACCAAAAGGGACACCATGGCAATGATGTGCACTCAACCATGGTGTGCGCAAGAGCCTCTGTCGATTGAGCATGGGTCAAGCACTTATGGCCCATGTACGTAGCACATCACACATCCACACATCACATGCAAAGATAAATTGATCCAATCAATTAATTATCTATAAAGCCCATTTGAAGCCCATTTTGAATCCATAATATTAACCATTAATGTTATCTAGGTATATGGGCTGAAAGGTTCAGCCCATATAGCTTTATGAGTTAAGTGGGCTTTTAGCAGTTTTAACTATTTAAAACTGGGCCTTTACAGGTTGGGCCGAATTAACCATTTAATTAAATATCAATCCTCAGGCCCATTAGTGAGAAAATTAGGGTGATTTTCAGCCTTGATTAAACCCTAGATTTGGTCCAAACAATTTGAACCAATCTTGGTTCGAATGGGTCTAGGGTTTGATCTTTAATTAAATCTTTAATTCAAGAAAAATAATCTGAAATTAAATACTGATAAAAGAACGACCAAGAATCAGTCTAACAGGGCTGTTCGCACAATCCTTCCTACAAAACAAAGGTTAGATAACTGGTTGCAGTTTCATAAACTACAAATCTCAGATTGCAATTCTCCCATCTGTGAAATCTCCTTTTTTGCAAAATCTCCTTCTCTGCGCTGCCTTCTTTGATCCAAGATAAAATAAATAGAAATCATAATTTCTATAAATAATTACATCAGATCGAATACCTATACATTTAGTCTAAAAAATAAAAAAATATATTTTATAGACCAAATGCAACAAAATAATCCATAATCTGCAAAAAACACAGGTTCCCTGCGCAAATCAAGATTTCGATCTCCTCTTGTACGAATAGCCCATAAACCAAGAAAATCATAAAGAATAGTTCTAAATAATAATCAAATTTATATAAAATTAATTTTAGATTATTCGCCCATAATTTTGGGAACAAATTTCCCAAAACCCATATCTACGCAAATTGGGTAGAACGCCTTCTGCCCATTTGCGCATGTTCAAATCTGAAACAAATGAAAGAATGGTAGGATCCATCTAATGGACGCCAAGAAGGGTGCCGAAAGGGGGGCAAATTTCAAAAAAATTTCCTACCTTCTTCCAACTGGGAATCATATTCCCTAAATTTAGAATACTTTATTCAAGGATCCTACTTGAACCATAAACAAACCAGATATGAACCAAAAGGAAACAAGAAGCATTATACCTGATCCAGAGAAATAATATCTCCCAAAGTTGGTGTTCACGCCCAAAGAAGTAACCAAGATCCGCTCCTACTGAAGATGACACAGCTGTGGATGGAACGGAACCAGCAAGGTGCATCCTACACACTGGATTCTTCACAAGAACCCTCTGAAAACCTTGAACAACGAATCCTTTCGTCTATCTTGCAAGACTATTGTTAAGAACTGCTTTCTTGACTTCCTGTTGCTGCAAAGATCCAATCTTCCAACAGGTAGTGGCCGCGGCTGAAGGAGGAGAAGTCCAGGGACGAAGAGGGCAAAACTGTCTCTTCTCTCTGGACTGTGTGAGAGATCAAATCTCAGATTGCAGGATGTGTTTCTTGCTTACTCAAACCCCCTAGTTCGAAATCTGATATTTCTGCTAGGGTTTTCTCCTCTTTCTTCTTGATTAAGAAACCTCCCAATATTTTGGGAGTTATCCCAATCCAAATCAGTATTTGGATAGAGGTTAATCTTAATCCTATCTGTAGATTAAGTTAGTTAGCTCTTGATCATATCAGGAGGTTACCAGATTCAAATCTAATTTGAATTTGGTCTCTTAGAGTGGATAAGGTCAAAGACCCAATCCTTCTACTAACACTAATCTCAGATTCGCCCTATGAATTGGTGATCATATCAGCCCAGTTCGAAATGGGCTTTTGGCCCATGAAGTGTTCAGTGTTTAACTAACTTCCGACCTGCTGCCCAGTTGGGCTTCTTTGTATGGCGTGGGACCCAAGCATTGATCTACACACCAGCCACATGGGTTCGGCCCAACCTTTATTACAAGGCCCAGTCAAATTCACTGAAAGACTCAGTGACCCCCTTGAGCCCATCACATGGACCCTATGGGCCCAACACTTACATTAAGTGGTCCCTGGACCAAGCCACCTTATAAAAACCCAGGGACTGTGGGCAGGTGCAAGATTAGCCCATTAGGTATTATCCTAAATGGTCTTACACTTAACCTCTCAACCCTTAATGATCAAGCACTGCTCGACAAGAGAAGACCTCTCTCTCGGCTACAAGGAACAGTGCCACACTCTCTACTCACATGGATCACGGGAATTAAAACCTTTTGCAAATCTTTTGAAACCGTACATATACATATATATATATATATATATATCTTAATTTTGCAAAACAAAATTCCAACAATTGAAATCAATCGCCGGCAGTTTGGTTTCCATCAGAGAGAGTGCATTCCCGATCATTACCATTGTCCAACAAAGGGGATGATCCTGTCACTATGACCACTCACTCAGATGAATTCTCAGACTGCCCCAACATGTCCAGGTTTTGACCCCCACTAAGGATCTCACTGATTGACACATCAAAAACAGCCCAATCCGACACCTAGTGATGTGTCATAATCGAGTCTAGGGGTCAGGTGTAACTTTCCAGTTTTGCCCATCTGTCTCCAAGGTCTAGGGTAATTTTGGAAATCTGGTCCGGTTCAAGGGTTCAAGCAATCCCATACTGCATGTGCCTTGGGTCTTACCCTGATGGCCGAAATAAGCCATCCCAACACTTGGTGGCACACCAGTATCAGCCTTGGCAGGATAAATCTCCCCAGACTTATCCAATGGTTGTGAACATTTAAAACTAACACAAGTTTCTATAAGTGTCCAGTTTTAGGGTCTTACACAGAATTATACCCAACAACATGAATCAAACATGCACTTTAATTTATTTCCACTAAATAACAAAAGTACATCAAATCCGATTGAAGCTAAGGGCATACAAGACTGTCTAACAGCTCCCACTTGCACTTAGGTCCAATCTAGTATAAGCCGGAGTCCCATACTTTCCACGTGTTTCTCAAACACCTTCTGTGTCAGTAGATTAGTCAATGGGTCTGCCACATTATCCGCTGATACTACCTTCTGAATTAGGACGTCCCCTCTACCAACGTTCTCCCCCAGTACATGGTACTTCCTCTCGATGTGCTTAGACTTCGAGTGGGCCCGAGGCTCTTTAGCCTAGGCGATCGCTCCATTGTTGTCACACAACAACGGGATGGGTGATGTGCTGAACGGAATCACTCCCAATTCATGTTTGAATTTCTTCATCCACACGGCTTCCTTGGCAGCTTCACTTGCGGCAATGTACTCGGCCTCAGTTGTGGAGTCTGCAGTGGACCCCTGTTTGTTGCTTTTCCAGCAAACAGCACACGATCCTATCGTGAAAACATACCCAGATGTAGACTTTCTATCATCTGGATCCAACTGGAAATCGGCATCGGTATACCCCAGAACTTGTAGTGAACTACCATCGAATACCAGACAAAACTCTTTTGTCCTTCGAAGGTATTTAAGTATGTTCTTCACAACAGTCCAATGCTCCTGCCCTGGGTTAGCCTGGAATCTGCTTACCACTCTAACCACCTGAGCTATGTCCGGGTGAGTGCACAGCCTGGCATACATGATGCTCCCTACGGCTGAGGCATAGGGAACGTCTTTCATGGCCTCAATCTCCTCAGAAATCTTGGGAGACATCTTCGTGGAGAAAGTTACTCCATGTCTGAAGGGAACATTTCCTTTCTTGGAGTTTTCCATGATGTACCTTTTGACAATTTTGTCAATGTAAGCAGCCTGGGATAATCCAATTATCCGCTTTGATCTATCTCTATAGAGACGAAGACCCAGTATGTATGAAGCTTCTCCAAGATCTTTCATGGAGAACTGCTGTGACATCCACACCTTGACCGAAGTCAACATTCCTACATCATTCCCAATGAGTAGGATATCGTCAATGTATAATACTAAAAAAGTAATCTTATCCCCACTGGACTTCCTGTAATCATAGGGCTCATCCGGATTTTGCTCAAAGTCAAATGTTTTGACGGTAGAATCAAAACGGATGTTCCAACTCCTAGAAGCCTGCTTAAGTCCATATATGGATCTGTTGAGTTTACTGTTAGACAGTTTTTGTATGCCCTTAGCTTCAATCTGATTTGATGTGCTTTTGTTATTTAGTGGAAATAAATAAAGTGCATGTTTGATTCATGTTGTTTGGTTTAATTCTGTGTAAAACCCTAAAATTGGACATTTATAGAGACTCGTGTTAGTTTTAAATGTTCACAGCCGTTGGATAAGTCTGGGGAGATTTATCCTGCCAAGGCTGATACTGGTGTGCCACCAAGTGTTGGGATGGCCTGTCTCAGCCACCAGGGTAAGACCTGAGGCACATGCAGTATGGGATTACTTGAATCCTTGAACCGGACCAGATTTCCAGTATTGCCCTGGACCTTGGAGATAGATGGGCAAAACTGGAAAGTTACACCTGACCCCTAGACTCGATTATGACACTTCACTAGGTATTGGATTAGGCTGCCTTTGATATGCCAATCAGTGAGATCCTTAGCGGGGATCAAAACCTGGGTATGTTGGGGCAGTTTGAGAATTCATCTGAGTGGGTGATCATAGTGACAGAATCAGCCACTTTGTCGGGCAAAGGGTAATGATCGGGAATGAACTCTCTCTGATGGAAACCAAACTACCGGCAGTTGATTTCAATTGTTGGAATTTTGTTTTGCAAAATTAATATATTTATATATATGTACGGTTTCAAATTGTTTGCAAATGGTTTTAATTCCCGGGATCCATGTGAGAGGAGAGTGTGGCACTGTTCCTTGCAGCCGAGGGAGAGGTCCTCTCTTGTCGGGCAGTGCTTGATCATTAAGGGCTGAGAGGTTAAGTGTAAGACCATTGAGGATAATACCTGATGGGCTAATCTTGCACCTGCCCACAGTCCCTGGGTTTTTATAAGATGGCTTGGCCCAGGGACCACTTAATGTAAGTGTTGGTCCCATAGGGTCCATATGATGGACTCAAGGGGTTCATTGAGTTTTTTCAATGAATTCGGCTGGGCCTTGTATTAAAGGTTGGGCTGAACCCATGTGGCTGGTGTGTAGATCAATGCTTGGGTCCCACGCCATACAAAGAAGCCCAACTGGGCAGCAGATTGGAAAGTAATTAGACACTGAACACTTAATGGGCCAGAAACCCATTTCGAGGTGGGCTGAGATTAATGTTAGTAAAAGAATTGGGCCTTTAGCCTTATACACTCTTGGAGACCAAATTCAAATTAGATTTGAATCTGGTAACCTCCTGATAAGATCAGGAGTAAGCTAACTTTATCTGCAGATAGGATTAAGATTATCCCCTATCCAAATACTGATTTGGATTGTGATAACTCCTAATTAGGATGATTCTTAATCAAGAAGAAAGGAGGAGAAACACTAACCAAAAAAAAAATGAGAGAAATACAACAGATTTTGAATCAAGAGAAATCGCAAGAAAGGTTCCTGCGAATTGAGATCAGATCTCATACTCCAGAAAAAGAAGGAAGAAGCAGTTCAACTTTTTCACCTTTGGAGTTCTCCTCCTGCCGCCGCCATCTATTTTTGCAAGATTAGATCTTTGCAAAAAAAGAAAGTCAAGAAATCTGTTCTTGACATCAGTCTTGGAAGAAAGACTAAAAAAGATTCAGTGTTTAGTACTTCCAAAGGATTCTAGTGAAGGATCCAGTGTGTAGGACGCACTCTGCTGGTTCTGTTCCATCCACAGCTGTGTCATCTTCAACAGGAACGGATCTTGGAGCATTCTTTGGGCGTGAACACCAACTTTGGGAGATAGTGCTTCTCCGGATCAGGTATATTCCTCCCATTTGTCTTTTGGTACAGATCTGGTTTGATTATGGTTCAAGTAGGATCCTTGAATATTGTATTCTAAATTTAGGGAATATGATTCCTAGTTGGGAGAAGGTAGGAAATTTTTGAAATTCGCCCACCCATTCCGCAACCTTTATGGCGTCCATTAGATGGATCCTACCATTCTTTCAGTGGTATCAGAGCCACAGGTTCGAATCTTGAACCAAAAGAAAATCAGATCTGACCCTGCGCAAATGGATAGAAGGTGTTCTTTCAAGATTTGCGCAGATTGTTTTCTTTATTTCAAGAAACTGTTTCTTGTTAAGGGCGATTGATCTGAAATTAATTTTTATTAAATGCAAAATTTATTTAGAATTGTTCTTTATTTACTTTGATTTAATGGACTGTTCGAACCTGGAGATCGTAGTGCAGATTTGGCGCAGATAGTCTGCACACCCTTTTTCTTTCTATTTATTTATTTCATTTAATTCGGTTTGTAATTTTTTTTATTTTAGACTGAATGTATAGGATTTGATCAAGAATGTAATTAATAGAAATAGGATTTCTGTTATTTTTCTTGATTAAAGAAGAAGGAAGAAGAAGGCGGCACTGGAGATTTGCAGTTGGAGAAATCGCTTTCTGCGATTTGCAGTTTGTGAAACTGCAACCCTTGTGATTAACCTCTGTTTTGTAGGTGGTGTGAACAGTCCATAGTGTGATTTGTGATTGTTTGAAATCAAAATTATTAATTTCAGATCTTTCATGAATTAATTCTTGAATTGAAAATCAGTTTTGGTTCCTCTCGGGCTAGATTGGACCAAAACTGTTTGGACTGAATCTGGGGTTCGATAGGGACTGCTTTTCAGTCTGTATTTCTCACACTTGCTGTTCCAAATCTGATGTTCAATTACAGGGACTAATTCGGCCCACCTGTAAAGCCCAGTTTTAAAGGGTTAAAACTGCAAAAGGCCCATTACTGTGAGATAAGCTGTGGGCCGAACTGCTATCTGCGATTCAGCCCATACACCTAATAGTCATTAATTGTTAATGACTTAGATTTCAATGGGCTATTCAATGGGATTTACAACAGTTAATTGATTGGATCAATTCCTCCTTTACATGTGATGTTTGGATGTTTGATGTGCTGCGACCATGGGCCATAAGTACTTGGCCCATGAAGACTCGTTAATGGCTCTTGCGCACACCATGGCTGAATGCACATCATTGCCATGGTGTCCTTCAAGGTCATTGGATGACCCCTCTTTGCTTGGTGGGCCCCACAACCCTGAAAAGGGATGCGTACGGAACCCCTAGCTGATTAAGGCCCACCAGAAATCTGACTTTATGAAAGTCAGTGGGAGCCACTCTGGTTTGACCTAAATTAAAACTAGGGCGTAATTTTGTTCCCTCCAGCAAATATGAATGCATGTGATAGGGAGACCCATATGATGGACTCTCTAAAGGCCTTCCGTCATTAGCACAATGATGGGTCCTTCATTAATGAGGAAACGCACCATAAAATTGGGCTATCCATTTGCTGTTGGATCTATTAGACTGTTTCATAAGATGATAGGGGCGTTATAGACCGATGTGGGAGGGGCTTCACCAGAAAATGGGAACTCTCTCACGGTGCCTTGGCGTAACCTGAATATGATGGGTAAGCACTCACTGGACAGAAAGGTTTACCTGAAAACGGCTTTGAACCTTGTCTGACAGAGGCCAAAGGGAAACTCATTTGATGAGTGGATATGATCCGTCACAGAAAGGTGGTGAGGTTATGCAGCTAAAACAGTTGGCTTCACGCACCCCATGTGATTTCCCACATTTCCAGAGACATTTCGTCGTCTCCGTCACTGAGAAAGGAGGGAAATCTCAGAGAAGAACAAATGGGAATTGAACATAGATTAAAAGCCATATCTATGTAGGTAACATGAATCAAACTAAGGTTGTGGACTAATGATTTTGCTATTTTATCAGAAAATGAAAAACGGTCAATTTGCAAAGCTTCTAGACGATAACAAGCTTAAGTGCCCAAACTATGCTGACTGGTACAGAAATCTTATGCTGGTCCTAACTTCCGAAAAGTTAGACAAGGTAGTGAAAAATCCTGCCCCGGAACGTCCGGGTGATAGGGCTTCTGAGGCCCATAGGAGGGACTACCAAGAGTGGGAGGATAAGAACTCCCTAGCCCGCTGCTTTGTCATTTCCTCATTAGACAACTCAATACAGAGGCAGTTCGATCAGATCGAACTAGCCAAGGACATATTGGACAGTCTAAGAACAATGTATGAAGAGCAGAACCGTTCTACTCGACAGAAGGTCCTGAAATTGTTCATGACCACGCAGATGACCAAAGGGCAGAAAATTCATGACCATTGTCTTCGGATGATGGGATACATTAACGAACTTGAAGCTCTTGGATCCGGACTAGATCTTGGCACGCAAGTGGATGCCATCCTCAATTCTTTGACCTCTTCCTTCAATGCGTTCACAATGAACTACAATATGAATAAGCTGAATGTCAGCGTCCAGGAACTCAGCAATATGTTGCAGAGAGCCGAGGATCTACTCATGAAGGATGAGCCTATGGTTATGCTTGCTGAAGCTAACAAATAGGGCAAGAAAAAGAGAAAGGCAAAGAAGCCTCAGAAGAAGGCTGCCAAACCTAAGAAGCAGAAGAAGAACAAGGCATCTGATGTCTGTCACTTCTGCAAGCAGACCGGCCACTGGAAGAGGAATTGTCCTGCCTACTTGGAATCTAAGAAAGGTAACATCGAAACTTGTGTCATAGAAACTAACATGTTAGTTACTTCTATGTCCTGGTGTGTTGACTCCGGGGCTTCAACTCATGCGTGTAACTCACTGCAGGGGTTCAAAGTTAGCAGAAGGTTGAGTGAAGGTGAAGTGACACTATTCTTGGGAACAACTGCAAAGGTTGCAGCGACGGCAATAGGAACCGTAGAATTAGCTTTTAAAGAAGGAATACTTGTACTTAAAGATTGTCTTTATGTACAGAACTTGAGAAGAAATTTAATTTCTGTTTCAAAACTGTGTGCTGATGGATATACTGTTTATTTTAGTAATATGATTACTGTTAAACGGAATAATAAATTCATCGCATGCGAGGAACTAGAGAACGGTCTCTATGTTCTACATCCTTCTCTGGAAACTAACTTAACCGAAACTACGTCGGTCGAAAATCCCAAGAAAAGGAATCGTGATACAGTAAGTCCCACGTGCCTCTAGCATTACCGACTTGGCCATATCGGTATTGACTGAATCACAAGGCTGGTAAAGGATGGTGCTTTGGATTTTCTAACCGTAGAAAGTCCTCTCACTTGTGAACTTTGCCTTCAAGGTAAGATGTCTAAGCGGCCATTTGACAGTAAGCCTGAAAGATCTGAAGGCACACTTGACCTGATACATACTGATGTATGTGGTCCCCTGAGTGTTAGGACACGGAATCAACACGTGTACTTCATCACCTTTTCAGATGATTTTTCACGATATGATTACGTGTACCTAATGAGACATAAGCCTGAATCATTTGAAAAGTTCAAAGAGTTCAGATAGGAAGTCGAGAAACAGTTAGGGAGAGAAATTAAGGCCCTTCAATCAGATCGAGGTGGCGAGTATCTCTCTGACGAATTCAGGGACTACTTAAGGGACAATGGGATAGTGTCACAACTAGCTCCTCCTGCTACACCTCAACTCAACGGTGTTTCAGAGAGGAGGGATAAGACCTTGTTGGACATTGTCCAGTCACTTCTCGTACGCTCACAATTACCCACATCCTTTTGGGGATACGCATTAGAGACTGCTATCTACGTGCTGAATCGGGTTTCAACCAAATCGGTTCCAAAAACTCCATATGAACTTTGGACTGGAAGGAAGCCAAGTGTAAGACACTTGAAGATTTGGGGTTGTCCTGCACACGTTAAAAGAACAAGTGCGGACAAGTTGGAATCTAAAACCAGCCGTTGCCTATTTATAGGCTACCCAAAGGATTCGGTGGGTTATCTATTCTATGACCCGAGTCAGTAGAAAGTGTTTTGCAGTCGAAACGCCCAATTCTTAGAATCCGATTACATCCTGGACACCCATCGTCAGGAAATAGTTCTTGATGAGGAGAGCTCAGGAGCAGTGGGAGATGTCCCACAAATTCCAGGTAATGACCAACCTAGAAGAACCACCCGGGTATCCAGACCACCAGTCCGATATGGTTATGACCAGGATAGTTACCTGGTGGAAACCTTGACTAGTGAAGAGGATCCCGTGACTTACGCGGAAGCTATATTAGACATAGACTCCCAGAAGTGGGTGGAGGCCATGAGAGCTAAAATGGACTCAATGGAGACCAATGGAGTCTGGACTCTAGTGGATCTGCCTTTCGGGGTAAAAGCAATTGGTTGCAAATGGATCTACAAGAGGAAGAAGGGCCCCGATGGCAGGATTGAGACCTTTAAAGCTCGTTTGGTGGCGAAAGGGTATACTCAGAAAGAAGGCATCGACTATGAGGAAACCTTTTCGCCCGTGGCCATGCTTAAATCCATTAGGATCCTGCTAGCTGTAGCAGCGTACCATGACTACGAGATTTGGCAAATGGATGTCAAAACCGCGTTCCTAAATGGAGATCTTAGTGAAAATATCTACATGCAGCAGCCGCAAGGCTTCATTGCTGCTGGTCAGGAACACATGGTATGTAAACTTAATAGATCCATATATGGACTTAAGCAGGCTTCTAGGAGTTGGAACATCCGTTTTGATTCTGCAGTCAAAACGTTTGACTTTGAGCAGAATCCGGATGAGCCCTGTGTTTACAGGAAGTCCAGTGGGGATAAGATCACCTTTTGGGTGTTGTATGTAGACGATATCCTACTCATTGGGAATGATGTAGGAATGTTGACTTCGGTCAAGGTATGGCTATCACAGCAGTTCTCCATGAAAGATCTTGGAGAAGCTTCATACATACTGGGTCTTCAACTCTATAGAGATAGATCAAAGCGGATAATTGGATTATCCCAGGCTGCTTATATTGACAAAATTGTCAAGAGGTACAGCATGGAGAACTCCAAGAAAGGAAACGTTCCTTTCAGGCACGGAGTCACTCTCTCCAAGAAGATGTCTCCCAAGACTTCTGAGGAGATTGAGAGCATGAGAGACGTTCCCTATGCCTCAGCCGTAGGGAGCATCATGTATGCCATGCTATGCACTCGCCCGGAAATTGCTCAGGCGGTGAGTGTGGTAAGCAGATTCCAGGCAAACCCAGGGCAGGAGCATTGGACTGCTGTGAAGAACATACTCAAATACCTTTGAAGGACAAAAGAGTTTTGTCTGGTATTCGATGGTAGTTCACTGCAAGTTCTATGGTATACCGATGTCGATTTCCAGTCGGATCCAGATGATAGAAAGTCTACATCTGGGTATGTTTTCACGATAGGATCGTGTGCTGTTTGCTGGAAAAACAGCAAACAGGGGTCCACTATAGACTCCAAAACCGAGGCCGAGTACATTGCCGCAAGTGAAGCTGCCAAGGAAGCCGTGTGGATGAAGAAGTTCATACACGAATTGGGAGTGATTCCATCCAGCACATCTCCCATCCCGTTGTTGTGTGACAACAATGGAGCGATCGCCCAGGCTAAAGAGCCTCGGGCTCACTCGAAGTCAAAGCACATCGAGAGAAAGTACCATGTACTGCGGGAGATCGTTGGTAGAGGGGACGTCCTGATTCAGAAGGTAGCATCAGCGGATAATGTGGCAGACCCCTTGACTAAGCCACTGACACAGAAGGTGTTTGAGAAACACGTGGAAAGTATGGGACTCCGGCTTGTACCAGATTGGACCTAAGTGCAAGTGGGAGCTGTTAGACAGTTTTTGTATGCCCTTAGCTTCAATCTGATTTGATGTGCTTTTGTTATTTAGTGGAAATAAATAAAGTGCATGTTTGATTCATGTTGTTTGGTTTAATTCTGTGTAAAATCCTAAAACTGGACATTTATAGAGACTCGTGTTAGTTTTAAATGTTCACAGCCGTTGGATAAGTCTGGGGAGATTTATCCTGCCAAGGCTGATACTGGTGTGCCACCAAGTGTTGGGATGGCCTATCTCAGCCACCAGGGTAAGACCCGAGGCACATGCAGTATGGGAATAATTGAATCCTTGAACCGGACCAGATTTCCAGTATTGCCCTGGACCTTGGAGATATATGGGCAAAACTGGAAAGTTATACCTGACCCCTAGACTCAATTATGACACTTCACTAGGTGTTGGATCAGGCTACCTTTGATGTGCCAATCAGTGAGATCCTTACCGGGGATCAAAACCTGGGTATGTTGGGGCAGTTTGAGAATTCATCTGAGTGGGTGATCATAGTGACAGAATCAGCCACTTTGTCGGACAAAGGGTAATGATCGAGAATGCACTCTCTCTGATGGAAACCAAACTGCCAGCAGTTGATTTCAATTGTTGGAATTTTGTTTTGCAAAATTAATATATTTATATATATATGTACGGTTTCAAATTTTTTGCAAATGGTTTTAATTCCCGGGATCCATGTGAGAGGAGAGTGTGGCACTGTTCCTTGCAGCCGAGGGAGAGGTCCTCTCTTGTCGGGCAGTGCTTGATCATTAAGGGCTGAGAGGTTAAGTGTAAGACCACTGAGGATAATACCTGATGGGCTAATCTTGCACCTGCCCACAGTCCCTGGGATTTTATAAGATGGCTTGGCCTAGGGACCACTTAATGTATGTGTTGGGCCCATAGGGTCCATATGATGGACTCAAGGGATTCATTGAGTTTTTTCAGTGAATTCGGCTGGGCCTTGTATTAAAGGCTGGGTCGAACCCATGTGGCTGGTGTGTAGATCAATGCTTAGGTCCCACGCCATACAAAGAAGCCCAACTGGGCAGCAGATTGGAAAGTAATTAGACACTGAACACTTAATGGGCCAGAAGCCCATTTCGAGGTGGGCTGATATGATCACCCATCCTTGGGGCGAATCTGAGATTAATGTTAGTAAAAGGATTGGGCCTTTAGCCTTATCCACTTTTGGAGACCAAATTCAAATTAGATTTGAATCTGGTAACCTCCTGATAAGATCAGGAGTAAACTAACTTTATCTACAGATAGGATTAAGATTATCCCCTATCCAAATACTGATTTGGATTGGGATAACTCCTAATTAGGAGGATTCTTAATCAAGAAGAAAGGAGGAGAAACACTAACCAAAAAAAAAAGGAGAGAAATACAACAGATTTTGAATCAAGAGAAATCAAAAGAAAGGTTCCTGCGAATTGAGATCAGATCTCATACTCCAGAAAAAGAAGGAAGAAGCAGTTCAGCTTTTTCGCCTTTGGAGTTATCCTCTTGCCGCTGCCATTTGTTTTTGCAAGATTAGATCTTTGCAGAAAAAGAAAGTCAAGAAATCTGTTCTTGACATCAGTCTTGCAAGAAAGACTGAAAAAGATTCAGTGTTTAGTACTTCCAGAGGATTCTTGTGAAGGATCCAGTGTGTAGGACGCACTCTGCTGGTTTTGTTCCATCCACAGCTGTGTCATCTTCAGCAGGAACGGATCTTGGAGCATTCTTTGGGCGTGAACACCAACTTTGGGAGATAGTGCTTCTCCGGATCAGGTATATTCCTCCCATTTGTCTTTTGGTACAGATCTGGTTTGATTATGGTTCAAGGAGGATCCTTGAATATTGTATTCTAAATTTAGGGAATATGATTCCTAGTTGGGAGAATGTAGGAAATTTTTGAAATTCGCCCACCCATTCTGCAACCTTTATGGCGTCCATTAGATGGATCCTACCATTCTTTCATTTACATACCATGTGTTCCTGACCAGCAGCAATAAAGCCTTGCGGCTGCTGCATGTAGATATCTTCACTAAGATCTCCATTCAGGAACGCGATTTTGACATCCATTTGCCAAATCTTGTAGTTATGGTATGCTGCTACAGTTAGCAGGATCCTATTGGATTTAAGCATGGCCATGGGCGAAAAGGTTTTCTCATAATCGATGCCTTCTTTCTGAGTATACCCTTTGGCCACCAAGGGAGCTTTGTAGGTCTCAATCCTGCCATCAGGGCCCTTCTTCCTCTTGTAGATCCATTTGCAACTAATTGCTTTTACCCCAGAGGGCGGATCTACTAGAGTCCAAACTCCATTGGTCTCCGTTGAGTCCATCTCAGCTCTCATGGCCTCCACCCACTTCTGGGAATCTATGTCTAACATAGCTTCCGCGTAAGTCATGGGATCCTCTTCACTAGTCAAGGCTTCCACCAGGTAGGTATCCTGGTCATAACCATATCAGACTGGTGGTCTGGATACCCGGGTGGACCTTCTAGGTTGGTCACTACTTGGAACTTGTGGGACATCTCCCACTGCTCGTGAGCTCTCTTCATCAAGAACTATTTCTGGACGGTGAGTGTCCATGATGTATTCAGATTCTAAGAATTAGGCGTTTCGACTATAGAACACTTTCTGCTCACTTGGGTCATAGAATAGATAACCCACTGAATCCTTTGGGTAGCCTATAAATAGGCAACAACTGGTTTTGGATTCCAACTTGTCCACACTTGTTCTTTTAACGTGTACAGGACAACCCCAAATCATCAAGTGTCTTACACTTGGCTTCCTTCCGGTACATAGTTCATATGGAGTTTTCGGAACTGATTTGGTTGGAACCCGATTTAGCACGTAGATAGCAATCTCTAATGCATATCCCCAAAAGATGGGTAATTCTGAGCGTACGAGAAGTGATTGAACCATGTCCAACAAGGTCCTATTCCTCCTCTATGAAACACCATTGAGTTGTGGTGTAGCAGGAGGAGCTAGTTGTGACACTATCCCATTGTCCTTTAAGTAGTCCCTGAATTCGTCAGAGAGATACTCGCCACCTCAATTCGATCGAAGGGCCTTAACTTCTCTCCCTAACTGTTTCTCGACTTCTTGTCTGAACTCTTTGAACTTTTCAAAGGATTCAGACTTGTGTCTCATTAGGTACATGTAACCATATCGTGAAAAAATCATCTGTAAAGGTGATGAAGTACACGTATTGATTCCGTGTCCTAACACTCAGGGGACCACATACATCAGTATGTACTAGGTGAAGTGTGCCTCTAGATCTTTCAGGCTTACCGTCAAATGGCCACTTAGACATCTTACCTTGAACGCAAGGCTCACAAGTGGGAAGATTTTCTACGGTTAGAAAATCCAAAGGACCATCCTTTACCAGTCTTGTGATTCGGTCAATACCGATATGGCCAAGTCGGTAATGCCAGAGGCACGTGGGATTAATTGTATCACAATTCCTTTTCTTGGGATTTTTGACCGACGTAGTTTTGGTTAGGTTAGTTTCTAGAGAATGATGTAGAACATAGAGATCATTCTCCAGTTCCCCGCATGCGATGAATTTGTTATTCCGTTTAACAGTAATCATATTACTAAAATAAACAGTATATCCATCAGCACACAGTTTTGAAACAGAAATTAAATTTCTTCTCAAGTTCTGTACATAAAGACAATCTTTAAGTACAATGACTCCTTCTCTAAAAACTAATTCTACGGTTCCTATCACCGCAGCTGCAACACTTGCAGTCGTTCCCAAGAATAGTGTCACCTCGCCATCACTCAATCTTCTGCTAACTTTGAACCCCTGCAGTGAGTTACACGCATGAGTTGAAGCCCCAAAGTCAACACACCAGGACACATAAGTAACTAACATATTAGTTTCTATGACACAAGTTGCGATGTTACCTTTCTTAGATTCCAGGTAGGTAGGACAGTTCCTCTTCTAGTGGCCGGTCTATTTGCAGAAGTGACAGACATCAGATGCCTTATTTTTCTTTTGCTTTTTGGGTTTGGCAGGTTTCTTCTGGGGCTTCTTTGCCTTTCTCTTTTTCTTGCCCGATTTGTTAGCTTTAGCAAGCATAACCACAGGCTCATCCTTCTTTAAAAGATCCTCGGCCCTCTGCAACATATTGCTGAGTTCCTGGACGCTGACATTCAGCTTATTCATATTGTAGTTCATAGTGAATGCATTGAAGGAAGAGGGCAAAGAATTCAGGATGGCATCCACTTGCGTGCCAAGATCTAGCCCGGATCCAAAGGCTTCGAGTTCGTTAATGTATCCCATCATTCGGAGACAATGGTCATAAACTTTCTGCCCCTTGGACATCTGCGCGGTCATGAACAATTTCAGGATCTTCTGTCGAGTAGAACGGTTCTGCTCTTCATACATTGTTCTTAGACTGTCCAATATGTCCTTGGCTAGTTTGATCTGATCGAACTGCCTCTGTATTGAGTTGTCCAATGAGGCAATGACAAAGCAGCGGGCTAGGGAGTTCTTATCCTCCCAATCTTGGTAGTCCCTCCTACGGGCCTCAGAAACCCTATCACCCGGACGTTTCGGGGCAGGATTTTTCACCACTTTATCTAACTTTTCAGAAGTTAGGACCAGCATAAGATTTCTGTACCAGTCGGCTAGTTTGGGCCCTTAAGCTTGTTATCGTCTTGGAGCTTTGCAAATTGACCGTTTGCCATTTTCTGATAAAACAACAAAGAAGTTAGTCTACAACCTTAGTTTGATTCATGTTAACTACATAGATATGGATTTTAATCTATGTTTCATTCCCTTTATTCATCTCTGAGATTTTCCCTCCCTTCTCAGTGACGGAGATGACGGAATGTCTCTAGAAATGTAGGAAATCACATAGGGTGCGTGAAGCCAACTATTTCAGCTGCATAACCCCACCACCTTTTTGTGACAGATCATATCCACTCATTCAATGAGTTTCCCTTTGGCCTCTGTCAAACAAGGTTCAGAGCCGTTTTTAGGTAAACCTTTCTATCCAGTGAGTGCACACCCATCATATTTAGGTTATGCCAAGGTACCATGAGAGAGTTCCCATTTTCTGGTGAAGCCCCTCCCACATCGGTCTATGACGCCCCTATCATCTAATGAAACACTCTAACAGATCCAACAGCAAATGGATAGCCCAATTTTATGGTGCGTTTCCTCATTACTGATGGACCTATCATTGTGCTAATGACGGAAGGCCTTTAGAGAGTCCATCAAACGGATCTCCCTATCACACACACTCATATTTGCTGGAGGGAACAAAATTACACCCTAGTTCTAATTTAGGTCAAACCAGAGTGGCTCCCACTGACTTTCATAAAGCCAGATTTCTGGTGAGCCTCAATCGGCTAGGGGTTCCGTACGCATCCCTTTTCAGGGTTGTGGGGCCCACCAAGTGGAGAGGGGTCATCCAATGACCTTAAGGGACACCATGGCAATGATGTGCATTCAGCCATGGTGTGTGCAAGAGCCACTAACGAATTAACATGGGCCAAGTGCTTATGGCCCATGGTCGCAGCACATCATACATCCAAACATCACATGTAAAGGAAGAATTGATCCAATCAATTAACTGCTATAAAGCCCATCGAATAGCCCATTAAAAAACTTAAAGCATTAACAATTAATGATTACTA
The DNA here is from genome assembly GCF_056320005.1 of Nelumbo lutea. Lineage (NCBI taxonomy): Eukaryota > Viridiplantae > Streptophyta > Magnoliopsida > Proteales > Nelumbonaceae > Nelumbo > Nelumbo lutea. The sequence continues at coordinate 64,787,717 of NC_142687.1, read as the reverse complement.
GGTGTTTGGGCTGAATAGCAGTTAGCAGTTCGACCCATACAACTTTGGAATAACCAGTGTGAGAAATATGGACTGAAAAATAGCCCCTTTCGAATCTCAGATTTGGTCCAAATAGTTTTGGTCCAATCTAGTCCAGAATGGTCCAAAACTGATTTTCAATTCAAGAATTAATTTAAGAGAGATCTGAAATTAATAATTTTTTATTTTAGACAATCACAAATCAAAAAATATGAACTGTTCGTACCACCTGCAAAACAGAGGTTAATCACAAAAGTTACAGTTTCATAAACTGTAAATCGCAGTATGCAATTTCTCCATCTGCAAATCTCCAGCGCCGCCATCTTCTTCCTTCTTCTTTAACCAAGAAAATAAATAAAAAACAGAAATCCTATTTCTATTAATTAATTACATTCTTGATCAAATCCTATACATTCAGTCTAGAAAAATAAAAAAAAATATTTACAGACCAAATAATAATAAAAGGAAGAAAAAGGGTGCGCAGACTATCTGCACCAAATATGCACTGCGATCTCCAGGTTCGAACAGTCCATAAATCAAAAATAAATAAAGAACAATTCTAAATAAATTTTTGGATTTAACAAAATTAATTTCAGATCTTGGCAGAACATTTTCTGTTCATCTGCACAGGGTGAGATCTGATTTTCTTTTGGTTCAAGATTTGAACCTGTGGCTCTGATACCACTGAAAGAAAGGTAGGATCCACCTAATGGATGCCAAGAAGGGTGCGGAAAGGGGGGCGAATTTCAAAAAAAATTTCCTACCTTCTTCCAACTGGGAATCATATTCCCTAAATTTAGAATACTTTATTCAAGGATCCTACTTGAACCATAAACAAACCAGATCAGAACCAAAAGGAAACAGGAAGGATTATACCTGATTTGGAGAAATAATATCTTCCAAAGTTGGTGTTCACGCCTAAAGAAGTAACAAAGATTCGCTCCTGCTGAAGATGACACAGTTGTGGATGGAACGGAACCAGCAGGGTGCGTCCTACACACTGGATTATTCACAAGAACCCTCTGGAAACCTTGAACACCGAATCCTTTTTTCTATCTTGCAAGACTATTGTCAAGAACTACTTTCTTGACTTCCTGTTGCTACAAAGATCCAATCTTCCAACAGGTAGTGACGGCGACTGAAGGAGGAGAAGTCCAGGGACGAAGAGGGCAGAACTGTCTCTTCTCTCTGGAGTCTGTGAGAGATTAAATCTCAGATTACAGGATGTGTTTCTTGCTTACTCAAAACCCCTAATTCGAAATTTGATATTTCTGCTAGGCTTTTCTCCTCTTTCTTCTTGATTAAGAAACCTCCCAATATTTTGGGAGTTATCCCAATCCAAATCAGTATTTGGATAGAGGTTAATCTTAATCCTATCTGCAGATTAAGTTATTCGCCCATAATTTTGGGAACAAATTTCCCAAAACCCATATCTACGCAAATTGGGTAGAACGCCTTCTGCCCATTTGCGCATGTTCAAATCTGAAACAAATGAAAGAATGGTAGGATCCATCTAATGGACGCCAAGAAGGGTGCCGAAAGGGGGGCAAATTTCAAAAAAATTTCCTACCTTCTTCCAACTGGGAATCATATTCCCTAAATTTAGAATACTTTATTCAAGGATCCTACTTGAACCATAAACAAACCAGATCTGAACCAAAAGGAAACAAGAAGCATTATACCTGATCCAGAGAAATAATATCTCCCAAAGTTGGTGTTCACGCCCAAAGAAGTAACCAAGATCCGCTCCTACTGAAGATGACACAGCTGTGGATGGAACGGAACCAGCAAGGTGCATCCTACACACTGGATTCTTCACAAGAACCCTCTGAAAACCTTGAACAACGAATCCTTTCGTCTATCTTGCAAGACTATTGTTAAGAACTGCTTTCTTGACTTCCTGTTGCTGCAAAGATCCAATCTTCCAACAGGTAGTGGCGGCGGCTGAAGGAGGAGAAGTCCAGGGACGAAGAGGGCAAAACTGTCTCTTCTCTCTGGACTGTGTGAGAGATCAAATCTCAGATTGCAGGATGTGTTTCTTGCTTACTCAAACCCCCTAGTTCGAAATCTGATATTTCTGCTAGGGTTTTCTCCTCTTTCTTCTTGATTAAGAAACCTCCCAATATTTTGGGAGTTATCCCAATCCAAATCAGTATTTGGATAGAGGTTAATCTTAATCCTATCTGTAGATTAAGTTAGTTAGCTCTTGATCATATCAGGAGGTTACCAGATTCAAATCTAATTTGAATTTGGTCTCTTAGAGTGGATAAGGTCAAAGACCCAATCCTTCTACTAAAACTAATCTCAGATTCGCCCTATGAATTGGTGATCATATCAGCCCAGTTCGAAATGGGCTTTGGGCCCATTAAGTGTTCAGTGTTTAACTAGTTTCCAACCTGCTGCCCAATTGGGCTTCTTTGTATGGCGTGGGACCCAAGCATTGATCTACATACCAGCCACATGGGTTCGGCCCAGCCTTTATTACAAGGCCTAGTCGAATTCACTGAAAGACTCAGTGACCCCCTTGAGCCCATCACATGGACCCTATGGGCCCAACACTTACATTAAGTGGTCCCTGGGCCAAGCCATCTTATAAAAACCCAGGGATTGTGGGCAGGTGCAAGATTAGCCCATCAGGTATTATCCTAAATGGTCTTACACTTAACCTCTCAGCCCTTAATGATCAAGCACTGCTCGACAAGAGAAGACCTCTCTCTCGACTGCAAGGAACAGTGCCGCACTCTCTACTCACATGGATCCCGGGAATTAAAACCTTTTGCAAATCTTTTGAAACCGTACATATACATACATATATATATATATATATCTTAATTTTGCAAAACAAAATTCCAACGATTGAAATCAGTTGCCGGCAGTTTGATTTCCATCTGAGAGAGTGCATTCCCGATCATTACCATTGTCCAACAAAGGGGCTTATCCTGTCACTTTGACCACTCACTCAGATGAATTCTCAGACTGCCCCAACATGTCCAGGTTTTGACCCCACTAAGGATCTCACTGATTGACACATCAAAGACATCACAATCCGACACCTAGTGATGTGTCATAATCGAGTCTAGGGGTCAGGTGTAACTTTCCAGTTTTGCCCATCTGTCTCCAAGGTCTAGGGTAATTTTGGAAATCTGGTCCAGTTCAAGGGTTCATGCAATCCCATACTGCATGTGCCTTGGGTCTTACCCTGATGGCCGAAACAAGCCATCCCAACACTTGGTGGCACACTAGTATCAGCCTTGGCAGGATAAATCTCCCCAGACTTATCCAATAGCTGTGAACATTTAAAACTAACACAAGTTTCTATAAGTGTCCAGTTTTAGGGTCTTACACAGAATTATACCAAACAACATGAATCAAACATGCACTTTAATTTATTTCCACTAAATAACAAAAGTACATCAAATCCGATTGAAGCTAAGGGCATACAAGACTGTCTAACAACAAATTGGTTCAAGATTTGAACCATGGCTCTGATACCACTAAAGGGATGAGAGATCCATCGTACAAAACCTCACAATGACATAATCGAACCTCCCCCCCCCCCTTGAACCAGAAAAGAAGCTTAGCTGCTCATGATCTGCGAAACCTCCATGCTCTACTTCTTCATGGCCGAACTGCTCTCTTGAGTTTCTTGAGTTTGCTTGGTGATCTCTTGGATCTTGGAGTTAGTGATGCTAGAGCTGGTTCGCCCCCTCTTTATATAGCCAAAGGAGAGGGCTGTTTTCTAACTCCTTCTAGGAGATCATCTTATCTTTAGGGAGTCTTGATCTTCTTTGAACTAATCCTATTCTATCTCTTATCTAATGATCTAATCTCAATCTTCTTATCTCTCTTGGATTACATTCAAGACTTTAGATCTGATAAGATTCTTTCTTTGGAGATTACATTCGAGATTTGGACTATTGACTCTTGAATTTGAGTTGGGATTCTTTAAAACTTGGGTTGCTTCAAGGTACTTCTGCGAGTTGGGCTTAAGTTGTGAAATGGGCCTGGCTACAAACTTGCTCCAACTTCGGGATAATTTTCGTACTTGATTCGGGCCAAATCTGTCATAACCCAAAACATACAAGTTATGGACCTTCCTTTCATCTTTCTAATGCTTCTTGAATTGTCCAATTCGGAGTCAGGAATTGAGAGTTAGGCCTAGATTACTGACTGTCGCCGAAACTGTGCAAAATCACCCGATTTGCCCTATTTTCTTCCAATTGCCTTCTTTATTGCCCTGAATCGAAATACAAGAGTAATGAGTTAAGTTAAGAGCTAAAGTAATGTAAAAATATGAAGATTAGGGGCAAAAATTGGGTTCTTTTCAGTCTCATCAGGCTCCCACCGACTTTCATAAAGTCAGACTTCTGGTGGACCTTAATCAGCTTGGGGTTCCGTATGCATCCCTTTTCAAGGTTGTGGAGCCCACCATGAAAGGAGGAGTCATCCAATGACCTTAAGGGACACTATGGCAATGATATGCATTCATCCATGGTGTGCGCAAGAGACACTAACGAGTCATCATGGACCAAGTGCTTATGGCCCATGGTCGCAATACATCAAACATCCAATCATCACATGAAAAGGAAGAATTGATCCAATTAATTAACCGCTGTAAAGCCCATTGAACGGCCCATTTAAAAACATAACATGATTCATCAAACATTCATAATTAGGAGTTATCCCAATCCAAATCAGTATTTGGATAGGGGATGATCTTAATCCTATTTGCAGATTAAGTTATTTTACTCCTAATCTTATCAGGAGTTTACCAGATTCAAATCTGATTTGAATTTGGTCTCCCAGAGTGGATAAGGTTAAAGGCCCAATCCTTTTTGCTAACATTAATCTCAGATCCACCCCATAGATGGGTGATCATATCAGCCCAGCTCGAAATAGGTTTTTGGCCCATTAAGTGTTCAATGCTTAACTATGTTCCAATCTCCTGCCCAGTTGGGCTTCTTTGTATGGCGTGGAACAGAAGCATTGATTTACACACCAGCCACATGGGTTCAGCCCAGCCTTTATTACAAGGCCCTGAAGGGATAGGAAATCCATCAAACGGACGCCCAAGATTGCGAATAAAGGGGGGCGAATTTCAAAAATTTTTCTTTCCCTTCAACTGGGAATCGAATTCCCTATTTAGAAAATCATATTTTCAAGGATCATTCTTGAACCATAAACTGAACCAGATCTGAAGCAAAAGGAGGAGAGAGAGATAATACCTGATACAGAGAAACAATATCTCTCAATGGAGGTGTTCACGCCCAAGGTAGAAACCAAAATCTGCTCCCACTGAATATGGCGCAGTGCAAGGTGGAGCAGAATCAACAGTGTCCTTCCTAAGAACTTGATTCTTCCCAAGAATCACCTGGATGGCTTGTGAATACAACTCCTACCAATATTTTCTCCAAAAGATTGGAATCAATATTTGATCTTGATTTCTCCCAAGCAATGGAGATCGAATTGCTATAGGCGGCGGCTGTAGGAAGGAGACGGCTAGAGAGAATTTGTAGGGTGTAGAATTCTCTCCTTTGTGATCTAAGCTCTGAAGACAAGACTGTTGCTGGTGATTGTGTGTCTAAAGGTTGCCGCCCCTCTTCCTTTTATAGACTTAAAGGGATCAGCTCCAAATCCCATTAGGAGTTGCTAACCCAAATCACATCTGGATTAAAAGTCCCTTTAAGATAAGGGATAAACCTTATCTTATCTGCAGATTAGATCAGTTCATTCTTAATCTAATTAGGAAGTTTCCAAATCTAAATCTCATTTAGATCTTGGACTCTCTGAGTGGATAGAGTGTGGGCCCAATCCTCTCAGCTGATCTTATCTCAGAATTCGCCCCTTAAAGACTAATCAAATTAGCCCAGCTCGAAATGGGCTTAAGGCCCATTTAGGGTTATGTATTCATTAAACCTTCCAAACTGCTGCCTAGTTGGGCTTCCTTGTATGGCATGGGACCCAAACATTGATCTACAAATCAGCCACATGGGTTCAGCCCAGCCTTTGTTACAAGGCCTGGCCAAATACACTGTTATGGATAGTGCACCCCCTGAAACCCATCAGATGGGCTCTATGGGCCCAACACATACCCTAAGTGGTCCCTGGGCCAAGCCACCTTGTAACACCCAGGGACTGTGGGCAGATGCAAAATTAGCCCATCAGGTATTATCCTCAATGGCCTTACACTTAACCTCTCAGCCCATAATGATCATATACTGCCCGACAAGAGAGGACCTCTCCCTCGGCTGCAAAGAACAGTGTTGCACTCTCTCAAATATGGATCCCGGGAATTAAAACCTTTTGCAAATATTTCGAAACCATAATATATATACTCTTATATCTCATATAAAATATATTTTGCAAAAAACAAATCTCAACGATTGAAATCGGCTGTCGGCAGTCTTGGTTTCCATCAATGAGAGTGCATCGCCGATCATTACCTTTGTCCGACAAAGGGGATGATCCTGTCACTATGATCACCCACTCAGATGAATTCTCAGGCTGTCCCAACATACCCAGGTTTTGACCCCCGCTAAGGATCTCACTGATTGGTACATCAAAGACAGCCATATCCGACACCTAGTGCAGTATCATAATCGAGTCTAGGGGTCGGGTGTAACTTTCCAGTTTTACCCATCAACCTCCAAGGTCCCAGGGCAAAACTGGAAATCTGGTCCAGTTCAAAGATTCAATTAATCCGACACTGTATGTGCCTAGGGTCTCACCCCGGTAGTTGAGACAAGCCACCCCAACCGACTTGGTGGCACCACAGTGTCAGCCTTGTCAGGATAGGTCTCCCCAGATCCACCCACTAGCTGTGAACATTCTAAATTAACACGAGTCTCATTAATTGTCCAGTTTAAGGGTATTACATAGAAACATACCAAGGGAACATGAATCAAATATGCCCTTTTATTCATTTACAAAAAACTCATAAAGTAGATCAATTTGATTGAAGCTAAGGGCATACAAAACTGTCTAACAACTCCCACTTGCACTTAGGTCCAATCAGGTACTAGCTGGAGTCCCATGCTTTCCACGTGTTTCTCAAACACTATCTGTGATAGTGGCTTTGTCAATTGGTCTGCTACATTTTCCGATGATGCTACCTTCTGAATCAGGACGTCCCCTCTACCAACAATCTCCCTCAATACATGGTACTTCTTCTCGATGTGCTTCGACTTCGAATGGGCTAATGGCTCCTTTGCCTGAGCAATAGCTCCATTGTTGTCAAACAACAATGGGATGGATGATGTGCTGGATGGAACTAGTCCCAACTCGTGAACAAACTTCTTCATCCACACGGCTTCTTTGGCAGTCTCACTTGCGGCAATGTACTCGGCCTCGGTCGTGGAGTCTGCAGTGGACCCCTGTTTGCTGCTTTTCCAGCAAACAGCACACGATCCTATCATGAAAACATGCCCAGATGTAGACTTTCTATCATCTGGATCTGACTGGAAATCGGCATCTATATACCCTTGGATCTGTAGTGAGCTACCATCGAATACTAGACAAAACTCTTTTGTCCTTTGAAGGTACTTAAGTATGTTTTTCACAGCAGTCCAATGCTCCTGCCCTGGGTTGGCCTGAAATCTGCTTACTACACTCACTGCCTGAGCAATGTCAGGGCGAGTGCACAGCATGGCATACATGATGCTCCCTACAGCATAGGCATAGGGAACATCCTTCATGCCATCAATCTCCTCAGAAGTCTTGGGAGACATCTTCTTGGAGAGTGTCGAAGACCCAGTATATAGGAGGGCTCTCCAAGATCTTTCATGGAGAATTGCTGTGAAAGCCATACTTTTACCGTAGTCAACATTCCTACATCATTCCCAATGAGTAGAATGTCATCTACATACAGAACCAAGAAGGTAAACTTATCTCCACTGTACTTCCTGTAAACACAAGGTTCATCCGGATTCTGCTCGAAGTCAAACGATTTGACGGTAGAGTCAAAACGAATGTTCCAACTTCTAGAAGCTTGCTTAAGTCCATAAATGGACCTATTAAGTTTACATACCATGTTTTCCTAACCCGCAACTATGAAGCCTTGCAGCTGCTACATATAGATATCTTCAGTAAGATCTCCATTCAGGAATGCAGTTTTGACATCCATTTGCCAAATCTCATAATCATGGTATGCTGCTACAGCTAGCAGGATCCTAATGGATTTAAGCATGGCCACAGGCGAAAAGGTTTTCTCATAATCGATGCCTTCTTTCTGAGTGTACCCTTTCGCCACCAGACGAGTTTTGAACGTCTCAACCCTATCATCGGGGCCCTTCTTCCTCTTGTAAATCCATTTGCAACCAATTGCTTTTACCCCGGAGGGTGGATCTACTAGAGTCCAGACTCCATTGGTCTCTGACGGGTTTGTCGAAGCCCTCAAAATTAGTACTAGTCCCACAATAAAATATTTGCAATAAAAGTGGTTCTAGATCGAATCCCACAGGGAGCAAATCAGTAATCTCTTAGCCGAATGGATAAAGTAACTGTGTGGGAATATTAAATAACTAAAATTAAAAGAATAACAAACTAAACAAACAAGAGAAAATCAGTCTTACCGAATTCTGGTTCAAGGGTTCGGGTTGAATCGATTGGCCATCGATCCTAGGTACAATTTACCATTCTTGCAATTCAAGCATTTAACCTTAGATTTATTAGGATAGCCATAATAAACATTGTGTTTTCCTAATTCAGTTGACCAAACCCAGCATTCGATCAACACTTATCACCACTCAACTGGGTACGATAGCGTTCCATGTTAAATAGTGATAGCATTAAGATTTGTGAAAACAGTTAAACCAAAATAACAATAATTGAGATAGTTGCAATTACTGAATTTTGTTCCATCGATTCTTTTAGGTTGAACCATGTTAAAACATTGGTCAAAGGCTGTCATGAACAATTGACCCAAAAAAAGATAACAACCTAATTGCTACTTGTACCATTATTCGTGACAATTACGGATCACCGAAATCATGGATAGCAGTAGGAAAATCAACATTAATTCAGCTTGTTAGACTAATTAACATTAACATCCAATAAAAATGTGCACCAGAACCAATGAATACTTGAATTAAAAAGAAAGAAAATAAAGTAACTATAGAACCTCACAATGACACAATCGAACCTCCCCCCTTGAACCAGAAAAAGAAGCTTAGCTACTCATGATCTGCGCAATCTCCATGCTCTTCTTCTCCATAGCCGAACTGCCTTCTTGCTTCTTGATCTTCTTGATGATCTCTTGGATCTTGGAATGAGTGATTTCTAGAGCTGGTTCGCCCCCCTCTTTATATAGCCAAAGGAGAGGGCTGTTTTCCAACTCCTTCTAGGAGATCATCTTATCCTTAGGGAGTTTTGATCTTATCTTGAACTAATCCTATCCTATCTCTTATCTAATGCTCTAATCTCAATCTTTTTATCTCTCTAGGATTACATTCAAGACTTTAGATCTGATAAAACTCTCTCCTTGGAGATTACATTCGAAATTCGGACTCTTAACTCTTGAATTCGAGTTGGGCTGCTTCAAGGTACTTCTGCGAGTTGGACTTAAGTTGTGAAATGAGCCTGGCTGCGAGTTGGACTTAAGTTGTCCTGTTTTCTTCCAATTGCCTTCTTTATTGCCCTAAATTGAAATACAAGAGTAATGAGTCCATTTAAGTGCTAAATAAATGTAAAAGAATGAATATTAGGGGATAAAATTAGGGTTCGTTTTGGTCTCATCAAATCCCCCCACACTTAAACTTTGCCCGTCCTCGGGCAAGGTAAAAACTCAAGTAACACAAGAGAGACTAACTATTGATTTTCAATCTTTCTTTTTCTCTACATGGGGCCTGGTTCATTTCATGCTTTAGTTCAGACTTGGTAACCTTTCCCTTTTCATCTCTTTCTCCCCTTTTTCTTGTCCAAGAGTGATCGCAAATCACCATTCCTCATGGTCCCAAGTTAAATTGATAGTCAAGGAGACAAGCCTTCCAGGGCTGAAACTCCTTGGACTGCACGGGTGCTCATTGCTTTTAACAAACCAATTCAGCCAGATGCAATTACTTTCCTTTGAATCAAAACAAGGTGTGCTTATTGCCATAAGCTTGCTATGTATCACATCTTCACCACTTAGTGTGAATTCCTAGGATCTGAAGGTGAGAATGGGGTTGGAGTTCTAGGGTGAGTGCATTTTATGCTTCATTTCACCCTTGCCTTCTTTTCAAGATGTGAGTGCATTTTATGCTCCATCTCACACTTGCTTTCATTTCTAAATGTGAGTGCATTTTATGCTCCGTCTCACACTTGTTTTTTAGTTTCTAGATGTGAGTGCATTTTATGCTCCATCTCACATTTGTCATGATTTTAGTTTCAAACTCCCTCTTTTTTTTTTTCACAAGAATCACAGGGTTTCACCGCCTGATCCATGAATTCATTGATCGTGGTCTCTATATGCCTAACACAGCAAGTTCTAGAATAATCAACCCATGTTTGACAGATAATTATGTGAAAATCAATCAAACCCTTATGCATCTTGCCTATTGATCAGTTAAAATCATGAGGTACCATATGCAGCCAAGAAAGATTCAGTTAGTCATGCTTGCATCCTATCTTATCTATTCAACCTAAGCACATGATTCCTGATAAGTTGAAATCGTTCAAGGATAAGTTTCTAGGGAGCAGAAATTTCAAGAAGGTAAGGCATCCCAAATTTCCATCAGATTTTCCTAATCCCCCCACACTTAAGTTATACATTGTCCCCAGTGTATGTGGTTATGCATAAAGTAGAAGGATTTGGGGGTACTTCCCTGTTTGTCTTGTTGGGTTCCTGCTAAACACAAAAATCAAAACCAAACAAAATAACAAAATTAACTAAACACAATGGGTTGCCTCCCACAAGCACAATTGTTTAACGTCGTTATGCTCGACGTCCTCCTTTGCTACTTTAGCTCTCGTGGTTTCAGCTTTCGGTGTGCTCCCCTTCCATCCATCATGGGTGGGTTCAAATCTGGAATAGGGGCCTTCGTATCCAATTGTGCACTCGATTCTAGCTCCTCATTCATATCTTTTTCAAAAAATTCCTGCACAGTTGGATCAATAGTGTCAACCGAATGGTCTTCATTTGGGTACTTCATAGCTTCAAAAATATTAAATTTAATAGTCTCTCCGTCACATTCGACGAAGAGGGTACCCTTATCCACATCTATTTTGGTCTTGGCCGTTTTCATAAATGGCCTGCCTAATAGAAGTGGGGCTGAACTTTCGATCGTGTCCTCCTCCATCTTTAGAATGTAAAAATCAGTTGGGAAAATTAAATCGTTAACCTGCACCATTACATTCTCAACAATCCCTTCTAGAAAGGCATTAGAACGATCAGCTAATTGGATAACAGCTTTAGTTTCCCTTAAAGGACCTAATCTCAAAGCATAGTAAATCGAGTATGGCATGACATTGATAGATGCACCTAAGTCTAGCATGGCATGCTCGATTTGCTTATTGCTAATCGCACAAGGTAGGGTGAACATACCTGGATCAGCATGTTTTTCTGGTAAGGTCCTCTTGATCATGGCTGAAACGTTCTCTCTAACTCTTGAGTCCTGCACCTTGTCTTCTTCCTGCCCTTTATCCACCTTCCTTGGTGATGTAGGTTCTAGTTGTAGTTCCTTCCCGCTTCTTAGCACCACTGCACTTACACTCTCCTTGGGGTTGACTACCATTTGTGATGGTAGTTTCCCGGAGCTCTGCACCTCCAACTTGCTAACGGTAGTGGCAAGTTGGCTGATTTGGTTCCCCAAATTCTGAATGCTGGCTCTTGTTTCCTGTTGAAATTGCTGAGTATTAGTAGCTAAAGCCTTAACTATATCTTCTAATGACATACCTGAATTTGAGGGTTGGCTTTGCACTGTGATGGATGTTGAAAACTGGGGCTGTCGACTGAAAAAATGGGGCTGGTATTGCTGCTGTCCTCCTTGGTTCCCGTAGCTTAGGTTTGGGTGATCTCTCCACCCCGGATTGTAATAATTGGAGTAGGGATCATACTTTCGTTGGGGCTGGCCCGGGAATCCTCCTACGGCATTGACTTGCTACATCGAACCATCTTGCAATGATGGACACATGTCCATAGGATGGCCAGGAATCGAACAGATACCACACACCCTGGCAGTTTGTACTTGTCCTGCAGCGAGTTGTCTTACCAAAGCAGTTAGTTCAGAAATCTGATTTTCTAAATTTACATGGCTTACCTCATTAACCCGTCTAATGGTACCGTCTGTCCTAGCACCGAACTGTTGTGAATTTTCGGCCATGTTGGAGATTAACTCCCTGGCCACTTTGGGTGTCTTGTTCACCAAGGCTCCTCCACTGGCTGCATCGACCATACTTCTATCCATGGGCTGAAGCCCTTCATAGAAGTATTGGATTAACAATTTTTCAGGAATTTGGTGGTGGGGACAACTAGCAACAAGTTGCTTAAACCTTTCCCAATATTCATATAATGTCTTACCACCAAACTGTCGAACTCCACATATTTCTTTTCTTATATTCGTAGCCCAAGATGCAGGAAAATATTTATCTAAAAATATCCTATTCATTTCATCCCATGTGCATACAGAACCGGGAGGGAGAATATAAAACCAATCCTTTGCTTTATCTCTTAAAGTAAATGGAAAGGCTATGAGTTTTATCTGGTCCTCGGTCATACCATGGGGTTTCATGCTTGAACAGACGACATGAAATTCCTTTAGATGTTTGTGAGGGTTCTCACCTGGGAAACCATGAAACAGAGGTAATAATTGAATCAAACCAGATTTGAGTTCAAAGGCTACCTCAAGAGTGGGGAACGTGATGCATAAGGGCTGTTGGTTCATAATTGGTGCAGCCAACTCCCTTAATGTCCTCTCTCTGTCAGCCATTCTTTCTACTTCTTCGAAGATGGGAAAATCACAAGTGGGTAGATCGAGATCTGAGTTCACCCTTTTAGGTGAACGATCCTTCATTTGCTTAGCCTCCTTCCTTTAACGACGAGTGGTCCTCTCAATTTCGGGGTTGTACTCGAGTTCACCTCGTTGAGAAGCACGAGTCATAAAACAAGAAGGTTAACAAAAAGAAGGTAATAGCTAAGAAATTAACGTTGCTCCCCGGCAACGGCGCCAGAATTTTGACGGGTTTGTTGAAGCCCTCAAAATTAGTACTAGTCCCACAATAAAATATTTGCAATAAAAGTGGTTCTAGATCGAATCCCACAGGGAGCAAATCAGTAATATCTTAGCCGAATGGATAAAGTAATTGTGTGGGAATATTAAATAACTAAAATTAAAAGAATAACAAACTAAACAAACAAGAGAAAATCAGTCTTACCGAATTCTGGTTCAAGGGTTCGGGTTGAATCGATTGGCCATCGATCCTAGGTACAATTTAGCATTCTTGCAATTCAAGCATTTAACCTTAGATTTATTAGGATAGCCATAATAAACCTTGTGTTTTCCTAATTCAGTTGACCAAACCCAGCATTCGATCAACACTTATCACCACTCAACTGGGTACGATAGCGTTCCATGTTAAACAGTGATAGCATTAAGATTTGTGAAAACAGTTAAACCAAAATAACAATAATTGAGATAGCTGCAATTACTGAATTTTGTTCCATCGATTCTTTTAGGTTGAACCATGTTAAAACATTGGTCAAAGACTGTCACGAACAATTGACCCAAAAAAGAAAAGAACCTAATTGCTACTTGTACCATTATCCTTAGGGAGTTTTGATCTTATCTTGAATTAATCCTATCCTATCTCTTATCTAATGCTCTAATCTCAATCTTTTTATCTCTCTAGGATTACATTCAAGACTTTAGATCTGATAAAATTCTCTCATTGGAGATTACATTCGAAAGTCGGAATCTTAACTCTTGAATTCGAGTTGGGCTGCTTCAAGGTACTTCTGCGAGTTGGGCTTAAGTTGTGAAATGAGCCTGGCTGCGAACTTGCTCCAACATTGGGCTCGTTTTCGTACTCGATACGGGCCGAATCTGTCAAAACCCAAAACATAAAAGTTGTGGGGCTTCTTTTCGTCTTTCTAATGCTTCTTGAATTCTTCCATTCGGTGTCCGGAATTGAGAGTTAGATCCAGATTACTGACTGTCGCCGAAACTGTGCAAAATCATCCGATTTGTCCTGTTTTTTTCCAATTGCCTTCTTTATTGCCCTAAATCGAAATACAAGAGTAATGAGTCCATTTAAGTGCTAAATAAATGTAAAAGAATGAATATTAGGGGATAAAATTAGGGTTCGTTTTGGTCTCATCAGTCTCCATTGAGTCCATCTCTCCTCTCATCGCCTCCACCCACTTCTGGGAATCTATGTCCAACATAGCTTCCGCATAAGTCACGGGTGTTAGACAGTTTTGTATGCCCTTAGCTTCAATCAAAATTGATGTACTTTATGAGTTTATTGTAAATGAATAAAAGTACATATTTGATTCATGTTCCCTTGGTATGTTTCTGTGTATTACCCTTAAACTGGACACTTATTGAGACTCGTGTTAGTTTTGAATGTTCACAGCCAGTGGGTCGGTCTGGGGAGACCTATCCTGACAAGGCTGACACTGTGGTGCCACCAAGTCGGTTGGGGTGGCTTGTCTCAGCTACCGGGGTGAGACCCTAGGCACATACAGTGTGGGATTAATTGAATCTTTGAACTGGACCAGATTTCCAGTATTGCCCTGGACCTTGGAGATTGATGGGCAAAACTGGAAAGTTACACCCGACCCCTAGACTCGATTATGATACTGCACTTGGTGTAAGATCGGGCTGTCTTTGATGTACCAATCAGTGAGATCCTTAGCGGGGGTCAAAACCTGGGTATGTTGGGACAATCCGAGAACTCATCTGAGTGGATCATAGTGACAGGATCAGCCCCTTTGTCGGACAAAGGTAATGATCGGGGATGCACTCTCACTGTTGGAAACCAAGACTGCCGGCAGCCGATTTCAACCGTTGAAATTTGTTTTTGCGAAGTATATTTTATATGAGATATAAAAGTATATACATTATGGTTTCTAAAATGTTTGCAAAAGGTTTTAATTCGCAGGATCCATATAAGTGGAGAGTGCAACACTGTTCCTTGCAGCCGAGGGAGAGGTCCTCTCTTGTCGGGCAGTGTATGATCATTATGGGCTGAGATGTTAAGTGTAAGACCATTGAGGATAATACCTGATGGGCTAATCTTGTATCTGCCCACAGTCCCTGGGTGTTACAAGGTGGCTTGGCCCAGGGACCACTTAGGGTAAGTGTTGGGCCCATAGAGCCCATTTGATGGGTTTCAGGGGGTGCACTGTCTTTAACAGTGTATTCAACCAGGCCTTGTAACAAAGGCTGGGCCGAACCCATGTGGCTGATGTGTAGATCAATGCTTGGGTCCCACGCCAAACAAGGAAGCCCAACTGGGCAGCAGTTAGGAAGGTTAAGTGAGGACATAAGCTTAATGGGCCTAAAGCCCATTTCGAACTGGGCTATTATTTTAGTTAATTAAAGGGGCGAATTCTGAGATGGATTAGCAGTTAGGATAGGGTCTTAATCCTATCCACTCAGAGAGTCCAGATCTGAATGTGATTCAGATCTAGAAACCTCCTAATAAGATTAGGATAAAGCTAATCTAATCTGCAGATAAGATAAGGGTTTATCCTTATCGTTAGAAGAGAAGGCTGATCCAAATATGATTTGGATAAGCACCTCCTAATGGGATTAGGAGCTGTTCTTTTCAAGTTAACAAAAGGAAGGAGGGGGCGGCAGCCTTGAGAGAGACCAAGAAACACATCAGATCCTCTTTAGTGCTGAAATCAAGAAGAGAGAATTCTGCACCCAGCGAATACTCTCTTGCCGCTTCCCTGCTCTTGCCGCCCTGTTTGCCAGTTCGATCTCCAGCTGTGGGAGAAGTCAAGATTGGATCTTGACATCAATTCTTTGAGAAATGATTGAAAAGGAAGCTGTGCTCATGTTCCATCCTACTGTTTCTTGCGAAGGACAGAGTTCTTGGGGAAGAACACTGCTGATTCTGCTCCATCCTGCACTGCGCCATCTTCAGTGGGAGCAGTCTATGGATCCTTCCTTGGGCGTGAACAGCTTCGTTGGGAGATATTGCTTCTCCGTATCAGGTATCATTCTCTCCCATTCCTTTTGGTTAAGATCTGGTTCAGTTTAAGGTTCAAGATTTATCCTTGAAAATATGATTTTCTAAATAGGGAATGTGATTCCCAATTGAAGGGAGAAAAAAAAATTTTGAAATTCGCCCCTTATTCCGCAATCTTTGGGCGTCCATGTGATGGATCTCTCATTCCCTTCAACGGGATCCTCCTCACTAGTCAAGGTTTCCACCAGGTAACTATCCTGGTCATAACCATAACGGACTGGTGGCCTGGATACTCGAGTGGATTTTCTAGGTTGGTCACTACCTGGAACTTGTGGAACATCTCCCACTGTTCTTGAGCTCTCCTCATCAAGAACAATTTCCTGACGATGGGTGTCTAGGATATAATTGGTCTCCAAGAACTAGGCATTTCGACTGCAGAACACTTTCTACTCACTTGGGTAATAGAAAAGGTAACTAATAGAGCCTTTTGGGTAGCCTACAAATAAGCAACGGCTGGTCTTGGATTCCAACTTGTCTGCACTCGTTCTTTTAACGTGTGCTGGACAACCCCAAATCTTCAAATGTCTGACACTTGGTTTCTTTCCAGTCCAAAGTTCTTATGGAATGTTCAGAACCGATTTGGTTGGAACCCGATTCAGCACGTAGATCGCAGTCTCTAATGCATAACCCCAAAAGGATGTGGGTAACTCTGAGTGTATGAGAAGTGATCAGACCATATCCAATAAGGTCCTATTCCTCCTCTCTGAAACACCGTTAAGTTGTGGCGTAGCAGGAGGAGCTAATTGTGATACTATCCCATTGTCATTTAAGTAGTCCCTAAACTCGACAGAGAGATATTCGTCACCTCGATCTGATCGAAGGGCTTCAATTTCTCTCCCCAACTGTTTCTCAGCCTCTTGTCTAAACTCTTTGAACTTTTCAAAGGATTCAGACTTGTGTCTCATTAGGTACACGTAATCATATCGTGAGAAATCATCTGTGAAGGTGATGAAATACACGTGTTGATTTTGTGTCCTAACACTCAGGGGACCACATACATCAATATGTATTAGGTCAAGTGTGCCTGTACATCTTTTAGGCTTACCGTTAAATGGCCACTTCATCATCTAGCCTTGCAGGCAAGGCTCATAGGTGGGAAGATCTTCTACAGTTAGAAAATCCAAAGGACCATCCTTTACCAACCTTGTGATTCGGTCAACACCGATGTGGCCAAGTCGGTAGTGCCACAGACACGTGGGATTAACTGTATCATGGGCTCTTTTATTGGGGATTTCAGCCGACGTAGTTTCAGTTATGTTAGTTTCTAGAGAAGGATGTAGAAAATAGAGACCGTTCTCTAGTTCCCCGTATGCGATGAATCTGTTATTTCTTTTAATAGTAATCGTATTACTAAAGAAGACAGAATAACCATCTGCACACAGTTTTCAAACAGAAATCAAATTTCTTCTTAAGTTTTGTACATAAAGACAATCTTTGAGTACAATTTTTCCTTCTCTAAAAATTAACTCCACGGTTCCTATTGTCATGGCTGCAACAGTTGCAGTAGTCTCCAAGTAGAGAGTGACTTCTCCTTCACTCAGCCTTCTGCTTACCTTGAACCCCTGCAGTGAGTTACACGCATGAGTTGAAGCCCCGGAGTCAATACACCAGGACGCAGAAGCTACCAAAAAATTGGTTTCTATAACACAAGTTTCGAAATTACCTTTCTTAGATTCCAGGTAGGCAGGACAATTTCGTTTCCAGTGGCTGGTCTTCTTGCAGAAGTGACATGCATCTGATGCTTTGTCTTTCTTCTGCCTTTTTCCCTTGGTGGCTTTCTTCTGAGGCTTCTTTGCCTTCCTCTTTCTCTTGCCCGTTTTGCTAGCTTCAACAAGCATAGCTACAGGCTCATCCTTTTTAATCAGTTCTTCAGCTCTTTGCAACATATTGCTGAGTTCTTGGAAGCTGACATTCAGCTTGTTCATGTTATAATTCATGATGAACGAATTAAAGGAAAGAGGCAAAGAATTAAGGATAGCGTCTATCTGGGTTGCGAGGCCTAGCCCGGATCCAAGAGCCTCCAGTTCATTGATGTAACCCATCATTCGAAGACAATGGTCGTGAACTTGTTGGCCCTTGGACATTTGAGTGGTCATGAACTGGTTCAAGACCTTTTGCCAGTAGAACAATTCTACTCTTCATACATCATCCTCAGGCTGTCCAATATGTCCTTGGCAAGTTTGATCTGATCGAACTGACTCTGTATCGGGTTGTCCAAGGAAGCGATGATGTAACACCGGGCTAGGGAGTTTTTCTCCTCCCATTCCTGATAGTCTCTCCTTCGGGCCTCAAAAGCCCTATCTCCCGGACGCTCTGGAGGAGGATTCTTTGCCACTTTGTCTAGCTTTTTTGAAGCTAGGACCAGCATAAGGTTCCTGTACCAGTCGATGTAGTTTGGGCCCTTAAGCTTGTTGTCATCAAGAAACTTTGCAAAAGATCCATTTGCCATTTTCTGATAAAAGAGCAAACATCAGTCCACAACCTAATTTGATTCATGTTCATTTCATAGATATGGATTTTAATCTACGATCCATTTCCATTTATTCATCTCTGAGATTTCCCTCCTTCTTCAGTGACGGAGACTACGGGTTGTCTTTGAAAATGTGGGAAATCACATAGGGTGCATGGAGCCAACTGTTTCAGCTGCATAACTCCACCACCTTTCTGTGAAGGATCATATCCACTCATCATATGAGTTTTCCCTTTAGCCTCTGTCAGACAAGGTTCAGAGCCATTTTCAGGTAAACCTTTCTGTCCAGTAGTGCTTACCCATCATATTCGTGAACGCCAAGGTACCGTGAGAGAGTTCCCATTTTCTGGTGAAGCCCCTCCCACATCGGTCTATGACGCCCCTATCATCTTATGAAACATTTAGACAAGCTCAACAGCAAATGGATAGCTCATTTTTTGGTGCGTTTCCTCATTACTGAAGGACCCATCCTCATGCTAATGATGGAAGGCCTTTAGAGAGTTCATCATATGAATCTCCCTATCACATGCACTCATATTAGTTGGAGGGAACAAAATTACACCCTAGTTTGTTTTAGGTCAAACCAAAGTGGCTCCCACTGATTTTCATAAAGCCAGATTTCGATGGGCCTTAAATCGGCTAGGGTTCTGCACGTGACCTCTTGATGAGGTGTGGGGCCCACCACTGAGGGAAGTCATCCAATGACCAAAAAGGGACACCATGGCAATGATGTGCATTCAACCATGATGTGCACAAGAGCCACTGTCGAATGAGCATGGGCCAAGTACTTATGGCCCATGTACGCAGCACATCACACATCCATACATCTCATGCAGGGATAAATTGATCCAATCAAGTAATTATCTGTAAAGCTCATTGGAAGCCCGTTAAAATTCCATAATATTAACCATTAATATTATCTAGGTATATGGGCTGAATTAGGGTTACCCAGTTCGGCCCATATAGCTTTATCCTTTAAAATGGGCTTTTGCAGTTTTAACTATTTCAAACTGGGCCTTTACAAGCTGGGCCAAATTAACCATTTAATTAAATATCAATCCTTAGGCCCATTTGTGGAAAAATTAGGGCTGACTTTCAGCCTTGATTAAACCCTAGAATTGGTCCAAACAGTTTGAACCAATCTTGGTTCGAATGGGTCTAGGGTTTGATTTTAATTAAATCCTTAATTCAAGTAAATAATCTGAAATTAAATAACTGATAAAAGAAAAACAGAAATCAGTTAATCAGGGCTGTTCGCACACTCCATCTTGCAAAACAGAGGTTAGATCACAGATTGCAGTTTCTTAAACTGCAAATCGCAGATAACGAATCTCCCATCTGCGAAATCTCTCTCTGCGCCGCCATCTTCGATCCAAAATTAAAATAAATAGAAATCCTATTTCTATTAATTATTACATCAGATCAAATGCCTATACATTGAGTCTAAAATAAAAGAAATTATTTACAGACCAAATGTAATAAATAAAATCAATAAACTGCAAATCTTGCAGTTCTCCCTACGCAAACCAAGATTTCGATCTCCTCTTGTATGAACAGCCCATAAATCCAGAAAATTATAAAGAACTCTTCTAAATGATAATCAAATTTATTTAAAATTAATTTCAGATTATTTTCCCATCTATTTTGGGAACAAATTTTCCAAAACCCATATCTGCACAAATTGGGTAGAACGCCTTCTCCCTATTTGCGCAGGTTCAGATCTAAAACAGAATGGTTCAAGATTTGAACCTGGCTCTGATACCACTGAAGGGATAGGAAATCCATCAAATGGACGCCCAAGATTGCGGAATAAAGGGGGGCAAATTTTAAAAATTTTTCTTTCCCTTCAACTGGGAATCGAATTCCCTATTTAGAAAATCATATTTTCAAGGATCATTCTTGAACCATAAACTGAACCAGATCTGAAGCAAAAGAAGGAGAGAGAGATAATACCTGATATAGAGAAACAATATCTCTCAATGGAGGTGTTCACGCCCAAGGTAGAAACCAAAATCTGCTCCCACTGAAGATGGCGCAGTGCAAGGTGGAGCAGAATCAACAGTGTCCTTCCTAAGAACTTGATTCATCCTAAGAATCACCTGGATGGCTTCTGAATACAACTCCTACCAATCTTTTCTCCAAAAGATTGGAATTAAGATTTGATCTTGATTTCTCCCAAGCAATGGAGATCGAACTGCTATAGCCGGTGGCTGTAGGAAGGAGGTGGCTAGAGAGAATTTGCAAGGTGCAGAATTCTCTCCTCTGTGATCTCAGCTCTGAAGACAAGACTATTGCTGGTGATTGTGTGTCTAAAGGCTGCTGCCCCCTCTTCCTTTTATAGACTTAAAGGAATCAGCTCCTAATCCCATTAGGAGTTGCTAACCCAAATCATATCTGCATTAGAAGTCCCTTTAAGATAAGGAATAAACCTTATCTTATCTGCAGATTAGATCAGCCCGTTCCTAATCTAATTAGGAAGTTTCCAAATCTAAATCTCATTTAGATCTTGGACTCTCTGAGTGGATAGGGTGTGGGCCCAATCCTATCAGCTGATCTTATCTCAGAATTCGCCCCTTAAAGACTAATCAAATTAGCCCAGTTCGAAATGGGCTTAAGGCCCATTTAGGGTGATGTATTCATTAAACCTTCCAAACTGCTACCTAGTTGGGCTTCCTTGTATGGCATGGGACCCAAACATTGATCTACACATCAGCCACATGGGTTCATCCCAGCCTTTGTTACAAGGCCTGGCCGAATACACTGTTATGGACAGTGCACCCCCTGAAACCCATCAGATGGGCTCTATGGGCCCAACACTTACCCTAAGTGGTCTCTGGGCCAAGCCACCTTGTAACACCCAGGGATTGTGGGCAGATGCAAGATTAGCCCATCAGGTATTATCCTCAATGGCCTTACACTTAACCTCTCAGCCCATAATGATCATACACTGCCCGGCAAGAGAGGACCTCTCCCTTGGCTGCAAAGAACAGTGTTGCACTCTTTC
The DNA here is from genome assembly GCF_056320005.1 of Nelumbo lutea. NCBI lineage: Eukaryota > Viridiplantae > Streptophyta > Magnoliopsida > Proteales > Nelumbonaceae > Nelumbo > Nelumbo lutea. The sequence goes on along the minus strand of NC_142687.1, from coordinate 64,766,052 downwards.
AAATATGGATCCCGAGAATTAAAACCTTTTGCAAACATTTCGAAACCATAATATATATATACTCTTATATCTCATATAAAATATACTTTGCAAAAAACAAATCTCAACGATTGAAATCGGTTGCCGGCAGTCTTGGTTTCCATCATTGAGAGTGCATCCCCGATCATTACCTTTGTCCGACAAAGGGGCTGATCCTGTCACTATGATCACCAACTCAGATGAATTCTTAGACTGTCCCAACATACCCAGGTTTTGACCCCTGCTAAGGATCTCACTGATTGGTACATCAAAGACAGCCCAATCTGACACCTACTGCAGTATAATAATCGAGTCTAGGGGTCGTGTGCAACTTTCCAGTTTTGCCCATCAACCTCCAAGGTCTAGGGCAATACTGGAAATTTGGTCCAGTTCAAAGATTCAATTAATCCCATGCTATATGTGCCTAGGGTCTCACCCCGGTAGATGAGACAAGCCACCCCAACCGACTTGGTGGCACCACAGTGTTAGCCTTGTCAGGATAGGTCTCCCCAGACCGACCCACTGGCTGTGAACATTCTAAACTAACACGAGTATCATTAAGTGTCCAGTTTAAGGGTATTACACAGAAACATACCAAGGGAACATGAATCAAATATGCACTTCTAATCATTTACAATAAACTCATAAAGTACATCAATTTGATTGAAGCTAAGGGCATACAAAACTGACATGGATCCCAGGAATTAAAACCATTTACAAACATTTTGAAACCATACATATATATATCATATATAAATTTTGCAATACAAAATTCCAATGATTGAAATCAACTACCGGTAGTTTGGTTTCCATCAGAGAGAGTGCCTTCCCGATCATTACCTTTGTCCGACAAAGGGGCTGATCCTGTCACTACGATCACCCACTCAGATGAATTCTCAGACTACCCCAACATGCCCAGGTTTTGACCCCTGCTAAGGATCTCACTGATTGGCATATCAAAGACAGCTCGATCAGACACCTAGTGAAGTGTCATAATCGAGTCTAGGTGTCAGGTGTAACTTTCCAGTTTTTCCCATCTGTCTCCAAGTTCCAGGGCAATACTGTAAATCTGGTCCAGTTCAAGGATTCAAGTAATCCCATACTGCATGTGCCTTGGGTCTTACCCTGGTGGCTGAAACAGGCCATCCCAACACTTGGTGGCACACCAGTATTAGCCTTGGCAGGATAACTCTCCCCAGACTTATCCAATGGCTGTGAACATTTAAAACTAACACTAGTCTCTATTAGTGTTCAGTTTTAGGGTCTTACATAGAATTATACCAAACAACATGAATTGGATTGAAGCTAAGGGCATACAAAAATGTCTAACAGATAAGTCTCCATAGACCGATCCACTGGTTGTGAACATTCTAAACTAACACATGTCTAATTAAGTGTCCAGTTTAAGGGTATTACACAGAAACATACCAAGGGAACATGAATCAAATATGCACTTTTATTTATTTACAATAAACTCATAAAGTACATCATTTTGATTGAAGCTAAGGGCATACAAAACTATCTAACAGATGATGCCATTGATGTTGTCCACAGGAAGAGGTACATTGATGTTGTCTTGTACTTCAGTTGGAGGTAAGGGAACCTCAATCTGGCCTATGGTGATAATGGGGATTTGGCCTTTGATGTTGTTGTTGGTAGAAGGGTTACTTAAGGATGCCATTGATAAGCTTTTGAAAGAGAATAAAAGAAGGGAACCTTAGCTTTTTGCTACATTTTCCACAGATGACGCCAATTGATGATGCACGACCTATTGCTCCCTCGTGTCCTGTGACTGGGCTAAACAAGGTTCTGATCTGGTAGTGTCGAGCTGCACGACCGAGTTGGTATGTGTTGCCTGAGCTGGAAAGAGCTATAAAGAGAGAAATGTGAGAGTGCCTGGGTAGGTTTTACTCAAGAGAACACTCCGATGCTTAAGTTAGTATGAAAGTATGTGAGAGAGCTCAAGCATTTCAGTGTGCATACCTTTTTGGTTGGATTTTGGGTCCTTTTATAGTTATCTAGGGTTTAGGTGCTTTGGGCAACATCTTTGAGTCTTTGGAGGAGTTGTTTCCACAATATAAGGTGTGTTGATACGTTAGTTGCTAGATTCGTGTGGCGGTTACAGGTCGCCCGCTTAACTTGTGGCACACGGTTCGGTGAGCTATTTTCATGGTCACGATATTAGTGCCCTTAAGGGTGGGCACACAACGGTTTTGGTGAGGTCATCTTGTTGGCTCTTGATCGTTCACACCAAAACGGCTGCCCCCCTTGCTGAGGTGCCCCAGGCTTACCTACCGAGTTGGTCTGTTCGTTTGGCATTGTTAAATAGTTTTTGTATGCCCTTAGCTTCAATCAGAATAATGTACATTATGAGTTTATTGTAAATGAATAAAGTACATATTTGATTCATGTTCTTGTGGTGTGTTTCTATACAATACCCTTAAACTGGACACTTAATGAGACTCGTGTTAGTTTACAATGTTCACAGCCAGTGGGTCGGTCTAGGGAACCTATCTTGATAAGGCTGACACTGATGTGCCACCAAGTCGGTTGGGGTGGCCTATCTCAGCCGCCAGGGTGAGACCCAAGGCACATGCAGTGTAGGATTTATTGAATCTTTGAACCAGACTAGATTTCCAGTATTGTCCTGAACCTTGGAGATTGATGGGCAAAACTAGAAAGTTACACTTGACCCTTAAACTCGATTATGATACTGCACTAGGTGTCGGATTGGGCTATCTATGATATGCCAATCAGTAAGATCCTTAGTGGGGGTCAAAACTTGGGTATGTTGGGGCAGTCTGAGAATTCATCTGAGTGGGTGATCATAGTGACAGGATCAGCCCCTTCGTCAAACAAAGGTAATGATCGGGGATGCAATCTCTCTGATGGAAACCAAGATTGCCGACAAGATTTCAATCGTTGAGATTTGTTTTCCAAAATATATTTTATATGAGATTTAAAAGTGTATATATTACGGTTTCTAAAATGTTTGCAAAAGGTTTAATTCCCGGGATCCATATAAGAATAGAGTGCAAAACTGTTCCTTGCAGCCAGGGGAGAGGTCCTCTCTTGTCGGGCAATGTTTGATCATTATGGGCTGAGAGATTAAGTGTAAGACCATTGAGGGTTAATACCTGATGGCTAATCTTGCATCTGCCCACAGTCCCTGGGTGTTACACGGTGGCATGTCCCAGGGATCACTTAGGGTAAGTGTTGGGCCCATAGAGCCCATGTGATGGGTTTCAGGGGGTGGACTGTTCATAATAGTGTATTCGGCCAGGCCTTGTAAGAAAGGCTGGGCTGAACCCATGTGGCTGATGTGTAGATCAATGTTTGGGTCCCACACCATACAAGGAAGCCCAACTAGGCAGCAGTTTGGGAGGCTAAGTAAGCACATAACCTTAATGGGTCTAAAGCCCATTTCGAACTGGGCTGATTTGATCAGTTAAATAAGGGGCGAATTCTGGGATTGGATAGGCAGATAGGATAGGGTCTTAACCCTATCCACTCTGATCTGGAAACCTCTTAATGAGATTAGGAGAAGGCTGATCCAATCTGCAGATAAGATAAGGGTTTACCCTTATCACTTAAAGGGATGTCTAATCCAAATATGATTTGGATCAGCAACTTCTAATGGGATTAAGAGCTAATCCCTTTAAGGTTACAAAAGAAGGAGGGGGCGGCTGCCTTTAGAAGACACACATTCACATCCTCTTCAAAGCTGAAATCACAGAAGGAAGAATTATGCAACCCTACCAAATTCTTTCTTGTCGCTTTCTTCCTGTTGCCGCCTCACCTGCTAGTTCGATCTCTAATTCAGTGGGAGAAATCAAGATTCGATCTTGACATCATTTCCTTGTGAAGGGACTGGTGGAAAGCTGTGCTCATGTGCTATCCTGATATTTCTTGCAAATGATTAGGTTCTTGGAGAGAACACTACTGATTCTGCTCTATCCTACACTGCGTCATCTTTAGCGGGAGTAGTCTTTGGATCCTTCCTTGGGCGTGAACACCTTCATTAGGAGATATTATTTCTCCATATCAGGTATAATCCTCTCCTTCTACTTTTGTTCAGATCTGGTTCGATTTATGGTTCATGATTGATCATTGAAAAATATGATTTTTCCAAAAAAGGGAATTTGATTCCCAATTGAGGGGCGAGAATTTTTTTTGAAATTCACCCTCCTTATTCCATAAGATTTGGGCATCCATATGATGGATCTCTCATCCCTTGATTGGTATCAGAACCAGGTTCAAGTGTTGAACCAAATTGGATCAAATCTGAACATGTGCAAATGGTCAGAAGGTGTTCTACCCGATTTGAGTAGATATGATGTTTCTCTCGAAAATTTGTTTCTAGTTAATGGACGATTAATCTGAAATTAATTTTTATAAATCTGATTGTTATTTAGAATTGTTCTTTATAATTTTTTTGATTTATGGGTTGTTCGTACACATGGAGATTGAAATCTTGATTGGTGCAGGGAACCTGCGATTTTGCAGTTTCTTGATTATTTTTTTTTTACATTTGGTCTGTAAAATATTTTTTTTTTATTTTTAGACTGAATGTATAGGAATTCGATCTGATGTAATTATTAATAAAAATTAGTTTTTCTATTTATTTTATTTTGGATCGAAGATGGCGGCGCAAAGAAGGAGATTTCACAGATGGGAGAATCGCTATCTGCGATTTGCAGTTTATAAAACTACAACCTGTGATCTAACCTCTGTTTTGCAGGATGTATTGTGCGAACAACCCTATTTGACTAATTCTTGAATTAAATCTTTAACTAAAGATCAAACCCTAGACCCATTTGAACTAGATTGGTCCAAACTGGTTGGACCGAATTTAGGATTCGATCAAGGCTAAAAGTTAGCCCTATTTTTCCCACTAATGGGCTTGAGGATTGATAATTAATTAAATGATTAATTTGGCCCAACCTGTAAAGGCCCACTTTAAGTTGTTAAAATTGCTAAAGCCCACTTCGTGGATTAAGCTATATGGGCCGAACTGATCAACCCTAATTCAGCCCATATAACTAGATAATATTAATGGTTAATATTATGGATTAAAAATGGGCTTCAAATGGGCTTTACAGAGATTTAATTGATTGGATCAATTTATCCTTACATGTGATGTATGGATGTGTGATGTGCTTCGAGCATGAACCATAAGAACTTGGTCCATGCAATTTCGACAGTGGCTCTTGCGCAACCATGGCTGAATGCACATCATTGCAATGGTGTCCCTTTTGGTCATTGGATGAATTCCCTCAGTGGTGGGCCCCACACCTCATGGAGAGGATACGTGTGGAACCCTAGCCGATTTGGGCCCACTGAAATCAGGCTTTATGAAAGTCAGTGGGAGCCACTTTTGGTTTGACCTAGATCAAACTAGGGCGTAATTACTGTTCCCTCCAACTAATATAATTACTGTTCCCTCCAACTAATATGAGTGCATGTGATAGGGAGAGTCATATGATGAACTCTCTAAAGGCCTTTCATCATTAGCATGAGGATGGGCCCTTTAGTAATGAGGAAACGCACCAAAAAATGGGTTATCCATTTGCTGTTGGGCTTGTCTGAGTGTTTTATAAGATGATAGGGGCATCATAGACTGATGTGGGAGGGTCTTCACTAGAAAATGGGAACTCTCTTACGGTACCTTAGCGTTCACAAATATAATGGGTAAGCACTCACTGGACAAAAAGGTTTACCCGAAAACGGCTCTGAACCTTGTTTGATAGAGGCCAAAGGGAAAGAAAATATGATGAGTGGATATGATCCTTCACAGAAAGGTGGGGGGGTTATGCAACTGAAACAGTTGGATCCATGCACCCAATGTGATTTCCCACATTTCCAAAGACAACTCGTATTCTCCGTCACTGAGATAGGGAGAAATCTCAGAGATGAATAAATGGGAATGGAACGTAGATTAAAAGCCATATCTATGTAATGGACATGAATCAAATTAGGTTGTGGACTGATGTTTACTCTTTTATTAGAAAATGGCAAACGGACAATTTGCAAGGCTTCTTGATGACAACAAGCTGAAGGGTCCAAACTATGCCGACTGGTATAGGAACCTTATGCTGGTCCTAACTTCTGAAAAGTTAGACAAAGTGGCTAAAAGTCCTGCCCCGGAGCATTCGGGTGATAGGGCTTCTGAGGCCCGAAGGAGAGACTATCAGGATTGGGAGGAGAAAAAATCCCTTGCCCGGTGTTACATCATTGCCTCCTTGGACAATCTAATACAGAGGCAGTTCGATCAGATCGAACTTACCAAGGACATATTGGACAGTCTCAAGATGATATATGAAGAGTAGAATTGTTCTACTCGACAAAAGGTTTTGAAATAGTTCATAACCGCTCAAATGTCCAAAGGGCAACAAGTTGATGACCACTGTCTTCGGATGATGGGCTACATCAATAAGCTTGAAGCTCTTGGATCCAGGCTGAACTTTGCAACCCAGATAGACGCCACCCTTAATTCTTTGCCTCCTTCCTTTAATCCATTCATCATGAATTATAACATGAACAAGTTGAATGTTAGCTTACAAGAGCTTAGCAATATGTTGCAATGAGCAGAAGAACTGATTAAAAAGGATGAGCCTGTAGCTATGCTTGTTGAAACTAGCAAGACAGGCAAGAGAAAGAAGGAAAAGAAGCCTCAAAAGAAAGCCACTAAGGGTAAGAAGCAGAAGAAAGACAAAGCATCGGATGCCTGTCACTTCTGCAAAAAGATCGACCACTGGAAAAGGAACTATCCTACCTACTTGGAATCCAAGAAAGGTAATTTCAAATCATGTGTTATAGAAACCAATATATTGGTAGCTTCTACGTCCTGGTGTATTGAGTCTGGGGCTTCAACTCATGCATGTAACTCACTACAGGGGTTCAAGGTAAGCAGAAGGCTGAGTGAATGAGAAGTTATGCTCTACTTGGGGACTTCTGCAAATGTTGCAGCCGCGGCCATAGGAATCGTGGAGTTAATTTTTAGAGAATGAACAATTGAACTGAAAGATTGCCTTTATGTACAAAACTATGTGCAGATGATTATTCTATCTTCTTCAATAATATGATTACTATTAAAAGAAACAACAGATTCATCGCATACGGGGAACTAGAGAACGGTCTCTATGTTCTAAATCCTTCTCTAGAAACTAACATAATTGAAACTACGTCAGCTGAAATCCCCAAGAAAAGAGTTTGTGATATAGTTAATCCCACGTGCCTGTGGCATTACCGACTTGGCCATATCGATGTTGACCAAATCACAAGATTGGCAAAGGATGGTCCTTTGGATTTTTTAACTGTAGAAGATCTTCATACTTGTGAGCTTTGCCTACAAGGTAAGATGACAAAATGACCATTTAATGGTAAGCCTGAAAGATGTACAAGCACACTTGACCTTATACATACTGATGTATATGGTCCCCTGAGTGTTAGGACACACAATCAACACGTGTATTTCATCACCTTTACCAATGATTTCTCACAATATGGTTGTATTTCATCATGTATGCCATGTTGTGCACTCGTCCTAACATTGCCCAGGTAGTGAGTGTGGTAAGCAGATTCTAAGCTAACCCAGGGCAGAAGCACTGGACTACTATGAAAAACATACTTAAGTACCTTCGAAGGACAAAAGAGTTTTGTCCGGTATTCGATGGTAGCCTACTACAGATCTAGGGGTATACTGATGCCGATTTCCAGTCGAATCCATACGATAGAAAGTCTACATCTAGATATGTTTTCATGATAGGATCGTGTGCTATTTGCTGGAAAAGCAGCAAACAGGGGTCCACTATAGACTCCACGACCGAAGCCGAATACATTGCCGCAAGCGAGGCTACCAAAGAAGCCGTGTGGATGAAGAAGTTCATTCACGAGTTGGGAGTAGTTCCATCTAGCACATCACCCATCTCGTTGTTGTGTGACAACAATGGAGCAATTGCTCAGGCTAAGGAGCCACGAGCCCACTCGAGTCAAAGCACATCGAGAGGAAGTACCACGTACTGCGGGAGATTGTTGGTAGAGGGGACATTTTGATTTAGAAGGTAGCATCAACGAAAAGTGTAGCAGACCCATTGATGAAGCCACTATCACAGAAAGTGTTTGAGAAGCACGTGGAAAGCATGGGACTCTGGCTCGTACCAGATTGGACCTAAGTGCAAGTGGGAGCTATTAGACAGTTTTTGTATGCCCTTAACTTCAATCAGAATGATATACATTATGAGTTTATTGTAAATGAATAAAGTACATATTTGATTCATGTTTCTGTTGTGTGTTTTTATGCAATACCCTTAAACTAGACACTTAAAGAGACTCGTGTTAGTTTAGAATGTTCACAGCCAGTGGGTCGGTCTAGGGAGACCTATCCTGATAAAGCTGACACTGATGTGCCACCATGTCGGTTGGGGTGGCCTGTCTCAACCGCTAGGGTGAGACCCAAGGCACATGTAGTGTAGGATTTATTGAATCTTTGAACCATACCAGATTTCTAGTATTGCCCTTGACCCCTAGACTCGATTATGATACTACAGTAGGTATCGGATTGGGCTGTCTTTGATATGCTAATCAGTGAGATCCTTAGTGGGGGCCAAAACCTGGGTATGTTGGGATAGTCTGAGAATTCATCTGAGTGGGTGATCATAGTGACAGGATCTGCCCCTTTGTCGAACAAAGGTAATGATCGGGGATGCACTCTCTCTGATGGAAACCAAGACTACCGGCAACCAATTTCAATTGTTGAGATTTGTTTTGCAAAATATATTTTATATGAGATATAACAATATATATATTACGGTTTCTAAAATGTTTGCAAAAGGTTTTAATTCCCAAGATCCATATAAGAATAGAGTGCAACATAGTTCCTTGTAGCCGAGGGAGAGGTCCTCTCTTGTCGGGCAGTATTTGATAATTATGGGCTGAGAGGTTAAGTGTAAGACCATTGAGGGTAATACCTAATGGGCTAATCTTGCATCTGCCCACAGTCCTTGGGTGTTAAAAGGTGGTTTGGCCTAAGGACCACTTAGGGTAAGTGTTGGGCCCATAGAGCCCATGTGATGGGTTTCAGGGGGTGCATTGTCCATAACAGTTTATTCGGCCAGACCTTGTAACAAAGGCTGGGCTGAACCCATGTGGCTGATGTGTAGATCAATGTTTGGGTCCCACGCCATACAAGGAAGCCCAACTGGGCTACAGTTTGGTAAGCACATAACCTTAATGGGTCTAAAGCCCATTTCGAACTGGGCTGATTTGATCAATTAAATAAGGGGTGAATTCTGGGATTGGATAGGTAGATAGGATTGGGTCTTAACCCTATCCACTTAGATCTGGAAACCTCCTAATGAGATTAGGAGAAGGTTGATCCAATTTGCAGATAAGATAAGGGTTTACCCTTATCACTTAATGGGATTTCTGATCCAAATATGATTTGGATCAGCAACTTCTAATGGAATTAGGAGCTGATCCTTTTAAGGTTACGAAAGAAGGAGGGGGCGAAAACCTTTAGAAGACACACATTCACATCCTTTTCAGAGCTGAAATCACAAAAGGAAGAATTAAGCAACCCTGCCAAATTCTTTCTTGCCGCCTCCTTCCTGTTGTCGCCTCACCTGCCAGTTTGATCTCCAGTTCAGTGGGAGAAATCAAGATTCGATCTTGATATCGGTTCTTTGTGAAGGGACTGGTGGAAAGTTGTGCTCATGTGCCATCCTGCTATTTCTTGTGAAGGATTATGTTCTTGGAGAGAACACTACTAATTCTGCTCCATCCTACACTGTGCCATCTTCAGTGGGAGCAGTCTTTGGATCCTTCCTTGGGCGTGAACACCTTCGTTGGAAGATATTATTTCTCTGTGTCAAGTATAATCCTCTCCTACTGCTTTTGTTCAGATCTGGTTCGATTTATGGTGAAGATTGATCATTGAAAAATATGATTTTTCCAAAATAGGGAATGCGATTCCCAATTGAGGGGAGAGAATTTTTTTTGAAATTCGCCCACCTTATTCCGTAAGATTTGGGCATCCATACAATGGATCTCTCATCCCTTCAGGCACCATGTTGTCGATATCCATTGTTAAAATTGCCCGCCTTATTATGTTTTTGAATTTTTTTTGTGTGGAAGGATCAATGTAAGGTAAAAAGAAAAAGTGGAAATAACTTAACTATAAAAACAAGAAGAGAGAAAAAAGAAAAACAAACTTTCTTATTTTTAATCATAAACCAGATCCTCCAGGTCTTGTAGTTGCAACTTCTAATGTTTTCCCCTCTCATCCATCATGGGTGGGTTTAAATCTGGAATAGGGACCTGTAAAATAGATGGGAGGAGTTTTGTGTGAGCTGGAGGTGTTTCAATGGAAGGTCACAATTGCTTGGTAGAGGTCGGTCCATCCAATGGTAAAAATTTTCCTTGTCTTGTCTTGAACTCTTCTTGACCGGCCTCCAAATAGTTCAAAACCTCCTTAATTTCTTCCTCCAAGACCTGCATGTTTTTACAAGAATTAAGAATTCAACTTTCGAAGGGATCATCTAATTTAGATGTGTTAATTTCAGCTGCCCAAAGATGAATGTAGTCTATTGCATATATTTCATGTTCAATTGTGTTGGGATATTTCATGGTTTTAAATACATAAAACACCACTTCTTCACCATTGATTCTAAGGGTAAGTAGACCTTTTTGTACATCAATTAAAGCATTACTAGTATCAAGAAAAAGTCTCCTTAAAATCAGAGGCATTCTACTATTCCCCTATGATATTTAATGCTTCTATTGACTAATTGCAGGGTAATAGTAGAAGATGTTAGCTCATGCAATATAAGTTTTTCAAAAATAGAATATGGTATTAGATTTATACTGGCACCTAAATCGCATACGGCTTTTTCAAATTCAGTATTTCCTATGGTGCAAGGTATAGAAAAACTCCCTGGATCCTTAAGCTTTGGGGGCAATTTATTTTGGAGAATGGCTGAGCACTCTTCATTTAATTTCACCATCTCGCATTCCTTTCATTTCCTTTTATTTGACATCACCTCCTTTAAGAATTTGGCATATTTTGGCATCTACGACAATGCATCAAGAAGAGGGATGTTAAATGGGCCCAATCCTATCAGTCCCTGGGTGTTACAAGGTGGCTTGGCCCAGGGACCACTTAGGGTAAATGTTGGGCCCATAGAGCCCATCTGATGGGTTTTAGGGGATGCACTGTCCATAACAGTGTATTCGGCCAGGCCTTGTAACAAAGGCTGAGCCGAACCCATGTGGCTGATGTGTAGATCAATGTTTGGGTCCCACGCCATACAAAGAAGCCCAACTAGGCAGCAGTTTGGAAGGCTAAATGAATACATAACCTTAAATGGGCCTTAAGCCCATTTCGAATTGGGCTAATTTGATTAGTCACTTAAGGGGCGAATTCTGAGATGGATCAGCTGATAGGATTGGGCCCAGACCCTATCCACTTAGAGAGTCCAAGATCTAAATGAGATTTAGATCTGGAAACCTCCTAATTAGATTAGGAGATGGCTGATCTAATCTACAGATAAGATAAGGGTTATCCCTTATCTTAAAGGGACTTCTAATCCAAATATGATTTGGGTTAGCAACTCCTAATGAGATTAGGAGCTGATCCCTTTAAGATTATAAAAGGAGAAGGGGCGGCAACCTTTAGACATGCAAGTTACACAGTCTTGTCTTCAGAGCTGAGATTACCAAAAGAGAGAATTTTGCACCCTGCAAATACTCTCTTGCCGCCTCCTTCCTGCAGCCGCCGCCTACAGCAATTTGATCTCCAGTTCTTGGGAGAAATCAAGATTGGATCTTGATACCAAGTTTTTGGAGAAAAGGTTGGTGGGAGTTGTATTCACAAGCCGTTCAATTGATCTTTGCGAAGGGTCAAGTTCTTTGGAATAACACTACTGATTCTGCTCCACCCTACACTGTGCCATCTTTAGTGGGAACAGATTTTGGATCCTTCCTTGGGCACGAACACCACCATTGGGAGATACTACTTCTCTGTATTTGGTATTATCTCTCCCTACTCCTTTTGGTTCAGATCTGGTTCAGTTTATGTTTCAAGAATGATCATTGAAAATATAATTTTCTAAATGGGAATTCGATTCCCAGTTGAAGGAAGAGAAAAATTTTTGAAATTCGCCCCCCTTATTCCGCAATCTTTGGGCGTCCATGTGATGGATTTCCTATCCCTTCAGTGGTATCAGAGCCCAGGTTCAAATCTTGAACCATTCTGTTCCAGATCTGAACCTGTGCAAGTAGGGAGAAGGCGTTCTACCCAATTTGCGCAGATATGGGTTTTGGGAAATTTGTTCCCAAAATTGATGGGCAAATAATGTGAAATTAATATAAATTTGATTATTATTTAGAATAGTTCTATATGATTTTCTTGATTTATGGGCTGTTCGCACAAGAGGAGATCGAATTCTTGATTTGCGTAGGGAGAACTGTAAGATTTGTAGTTTCTTGAATTTATTTATTACATTTGGTTTGTAAATAATTTTTTTTTTAATTTTTAGACTCAATGTATAGGCATTTGATCTGATGTAATTATTAATAGAAATAGGATTTCTATTTAATTTTATTTTGGATCGAAGATGGCGGTACAGAGAAGGAGATTTCGCAGATGGGACATTTGCTATTTGCGATTTGTAGTTTGTGAAATTGCAATCTGTGATCTAACCTCTAGTTTGCAGGATGGAGTGTGCGAACAGCCCTGATTAATTGATTCTTGATTTTCTTTTATCAGTTATTTAATTTCAGATTATTTTCTTGAATTAAAGATTTAATTAAAGATCAAACCCTAGACCCATTCGAACCAAGATTGGTTCAAACTGTTTGGACCAGATCTAGGGTTTAATCAAGGCTAAAAGTCAACCCTATTTTTCCCACTAATGGGCCTGAGGATTGATATTTAATTAAATGGTTAATTTGGCCAAACCTGTAAAAGCCCTGTTTTAAATAGTTAAAACTGCTAAAAACCCACTTCAAAGGATAAAGCTATATGGGCCGAACTGGGTAACCCTAATTCAGCCCATATACCTAGATAATATTAATGGTTAAAATTAATGTGCTTCCAATGGGCCTTACAGATAATTAATTGATTGGATCAATTTATCCCTACGTGCATGGGCCATAAGTGCTTGGCCCATGCTCATTCGATAGTGGCTCTTGCGCACACTATGGCTAATGCACATCATTGCCATGGTGTCCCTTTTGGTCATTGGATGACCTCTCTCAGTGGTGGGCCCCACACCTCATCAAGAGGTTACGTGCGGAACCCTAGCGGATTTAAGGCCCATAGAAATCTGACTTTATGTAAGTTAGTGGGAGCCATTTTGGTTTGACCTAAATCAAACTAGGGCGTAATTAACTGTTCCCTCCAGTAATATGAGTGCACGTGATAGGGAGATTCATATGATGAACTCTCTAAAGGACTTCCATCATTAGCATGAGTATGGGTCCTTCAGTAATGAGGAAACGCACCAGAAAATGGGCTATCCATTTGCTGTTGGGCTTGTCTAAGTGTTTCATAAGATGATAGGGGCGACATAGACCGATGTGGGAGGGGCTTCACCAGAAAATGGGAACTCTCTCATGGTACCTTGGCGTTCACGAATATGATGGGTAATTACTCACTAAACAGAAAGGTTTACCTGAAAATGGCTCTGAACCTTGTCTGACAGAGGCCAAAGGGAAAACTCATATGATGAGTGGATATGATCCTTCACAGAAAGGTGGTGGGGTTATGCAGCTGAAACAGTTGGCTCCATGCACCCTATGTGATTTCTCACATTTCCAGAGACAACCCGTAATCTCCATCATGGAGAAAGGAGGGAAATCTCAAAGATGAATAAATGGAAATGGAACGTAGATTAAATTCCATATCTATGAAATGAAGATGAATCAAATTAGGTTGTGGACTGATGTTTGCTCTTTTATCAGAAAATGGCAAACGGATCTTTTGCAAAGCTTCTTGACGACAACAAGCTTAAGGGCCCAAACTATGCCGACTGGTACAAGAACCTTATGTTGGTCTTAACCTCTGAAAAGTTAGATAAAGTAGCCAAGAATCCTACCCCGGATCGTCTGGGAGATAGGGCTTCTGAGGCCCGTAGACGATAATACCAAGAATGGGAGGAGAAAAACTCCCTTGCCCATTGCTATATCATTGCCTCTTTGGACAATCCAATTCAGAGGTAGTTCGATCAGATCGAACTTGCCAAGGACGTATTGGATAGTCTTAAGAGGATGTATGAAGAGCAGAATCGTTCTACTCAGTAGAAGGTCTTGAAATAGTTCATGACCGTGCAGATGTCCAAGAACCAACAAGTTCACGACCATTGTCTCCGGATGATGGGTTATATCAATGAACTGGAGGCTCTTGTATCAGGGCTGGATCAGGTAACACAGATCGATGCTATTCTCAACTCTCTGCCTTCATCCTTTAATCCATTCATCATGAACTACAACATGAATAAGCTGAATGTCAGCTTGCAAGAGCTCAGCAATATGTTGCAAAGAGCTGAAGAATTGATTAAAAAGGATGAACCCATTGCCATGCTTGTTGAAACTGGCAAATCGGGCAAGAAAAGGAAGGCAAAGAGAATGCCCCAGAAGAAGGCTGCCAAACCCAAGAAGCAGAAGAAAGACAAAGCATCGGATGCCTGTCACTTATGTAAGAAGACCGGCTAGTGGAAAATGAACTGTCCTACCTACCTGGAATCCAAGAAAGGTATTTTTGAATCTTGTGTTATAGAAACCAATTTATTGGTAGCTTCTATGTCCTAGTGTATTGACTCCGGGGCTTTAACTCATGCGTGTAACTCACTGCAGGGGTTCAAGGTAAATAGAAAGCTGAGTGAAGGAGAAGTTACACTCTACTTGGGGACTACTACAACTGTTGCAGCCGTGGCAATAGGAACCGTGGAGTTAATTTTTAGGAAAGGAAAAATTGTATTGAAAGATTGTCTTTATGAACAAAATTTAAGAAGAAATTTGATTTCTGTTTCAAAACTGTGTGTAGATGGTTATTCTATCTTATTTAATAATACGATTACTATTAAAAGAAATAACAAATTCATCGCATACGGGGAACTGGAGAACGGTCTCTATGTTCTACATCCTTCTCTAGAAACTAACATAACTAAAACTACATCGGCTGAAATCCCCAAGAAGAGAGCTCGTGATACAGTTAATCCCACGTGTCTGTGGCATTACCGACCTGGCCACATCGGTGTTGACTGAATCGCAAGGTTGGTAAAGGACGGTCCTTTGGATTTTCTAATTGTAGAAGATCCTCCCACTTGTGAGCCTTGCCTACAAGGCACACTTGACCTAATACATACTGATGTATGTGGTCCCTTGAGAGTTAGGACACGAAATCAACACGTGTATTTCATCACCTTCACAGAAAATTTCTCATGATATGGTTACGTGTACCTAATAAGACACAAGTCTGAATCCTTTGAAAAGTTCAAAGAGTTTAGACAAGAGGTTGAGAAACAGTTGGGGAGAGAAATTAAAGCCCTTCGATCTGATTGAGGTGGCGAGTATCTCTCTGACGAATTCAGGGACTAGTTAAAGGACAATGGGATAGTATCACAATTAGCTCCTCCTGCTACACCACAACTTAACGGTGTTTCAGAGAGGAGGAATAGGACCTTATTGGATATGGTCCAGTCACTTCTCATACACTCAGAGCTACCCACATCCTTTTGGGGTTATGCATTAGAGACTACGATTTACGTGCTGAATCGGGTTCCAACCAAATCGGTTTCGAACACTCCATATGAACTTTGGACCGGAAAGAAACTAAGTGTTAGACACTTGAAGATTTGGGGTTGTCCAGCACACGTTAAAAGAACGAGTGCAGACAAGTTGGAATCCAAGACCAGCCATTGCCTATTTGTAGGCTACCCAAAAAGCTCTGTAGGTTACCTATTCTATGACCCAAGTGAGCAGAAAGTGTTCTGCAGTCGAAATGCCCAATTCTTGGAGACCGATTACATCTTGGACACCCATCATCAAGAAACTGTTCTTGATGAGGAGAGCTCAGGAGCAGTGGGAGATGTCCCACAAGTTCCAGGTAGTGACCAACCTAGAAGATCCACTCGGGTATCCAGGCCACCAATCCGTTATGGTTATGACTAGGATAGTTACCTGGTGGAAACCTTGACTAGTGAGGAGGATCCCGTGACTTACGCGGAAGTTATGTTGGACATAGATTCCCAGAAGTGGGTGGAGGCCATGAGAGCAGAGATGGACTCAATGGAGACCAATGGAGTCTGGACTCTAGTAGATCTACCCTCCAAGGTAAAAACAATCGGTTGCAAATGGATTTACAAGAGGAAGAAGGGCCCTTATGGTAGGGTTGAGACCTTCAAAGCTCGTTTGGTGGCGAAAGGGTACACTCAGAAAGAGGGCATCGATTATGAGGAAACTTTTTCGCCTGTGGCCATGCTTAAATCCATTAGGATCCTGCTAGCTATAGCAGCATACCATGATTATGATATTTGGTAGATGGATGTCAAAACTGCATTCCTGAATGGAGATCTTACTGAAGATATCTATAAGTAGCAACCGCAAAGCTTCATTGTTGTAGGTCAGGAAAACATGGTATGTAAACTCAATAGATCCATTTATGGACTTAAGCAAGCTTCTAGAAGTTGGAACATCCGTTTTGACTCTGCTGTCAAATTGTTTGACTTTGACCAGAATCCGGATGAACCCTATGTTTACAGGAAGTACAGTGGAGATAAGGTTACTTTCTTGGTTCTGTATGTAGACAACATTCTACTCATTGGGAATGATATAGGAATGTTAACTACGGTGAAAGTATTGCTTTGACAGCAATTCTCCATGAAAGATCTTGGAGAAGCCTCTTATATATTGGGTCTTTGACTCCATAGAGATAGATCGAAGCGAATAATAGGATTATCCCAATCTACGTACATTGACAAAATAGTCAAAAGATACAGCATGGAAAACTCCAAGAAAAGAAATGTTCCTTTCAGGCACAGAGTCTCTCTCTCCAAAAAGATGTCTCCCAAGACTTTTGAGGAGATTGATGGCATGAAAGATGTCCCCTATGTCTCTACCGTAAGGGGCATCATGTATGCCATGCTATGCACTCATCTTGACATTGCTCAGGCAGTGAGTGCAGTAAGCAGATTTCAATCCAACCCAGGGCAGGAGCACTAGACTACTATGAAAAACATACTTAAGTACCTTCGAAGGACAAAAGAGTTTTGTCTAGTATTCAATGGTAATTCACTACAAATCCAAGGGGATACTAATTCCGATTTCCAGTCGGATCCAGATGATAGAAAGTCTACATCTGGATATGTTTTCACGATAGGATCGTGTGTTGTTTGCTAGAAAAGTAGAAACAGGGGTCCACTGTAGACTCCACGACCGAGGCCGAGTACATTTCCGAAAGTGAGGCTGCCAAAGAAGCCATAGGGATGAAGAAGTTCGTTCACGAGTTGGGAGTAGTTCCGTCCAGCACATCACCCATCCCATTGTTGTGTGACGACAATGGAGCTATTGCTCAGGCTAAGGAGCCACGAGCCCACTCGAAGTCGAAGCACATCGAGAGGAAGTACCACGTACTGAGGGAGATTGTTCGTAGAGGGGAGGTCCTGATTCAGAATGTAGCATTAGCGGAAAATGTAGTAGACCCATTGACAAAGCCACTATCACAGAAAGTGTTTAAGAAACACGTGGAAAGCATGGGACTCCGGCTAGTACTTGATTGGACCTAAGTGCAAGTGGGAGCTGTTAGACAGTTTTGTATGCCCTTAGCTTCAATCAAAATTATGTACTTTATGAGTTTATTGTAAATGAATAAAAGTTCATTTTTGATTCATGTTCCCTTGGTATGTTTATGTGTAATACCCTTAAACTGGACACTTAATGAGACTCGTGTTAGTTTAGAATGTTCATAGCCAGTGGATCGGTCTGGGGAGACCTATCCTGACAAGGCTGACACTGTGGTGCCACCAAGTCGGTTGGGGTGGCTTGTCTCAGCTATCGGGGTGAGACCCCAGGCACATACAGTGTGGGATTAATTGAATCTTTGAACTGGACCAGATTTCCAGTATTGCCCTGGACCTTGGAGATTGATGGGCAAAACTGAAAAGTTACACCCGACCCCTAGACTCGACTATGATACTGCACTTGGTGTCGGATTGGTCTGTCTTTGATGTACCAATCAGTGATATCCTTAGCGGGGGTCAAAACCTGGGTATGTTGGGACAGTCTGAGAATTCATCTGAGTGGGTGATCATAGAAAGTGTTTGAGAAGGTAGCGTCAGCAGAAAATGTAGCAGACCCATTGACAAAGCCACTATCACAGAAAGTGTTTGAGAAACACGTGGAAAGCATGGGACTCTGGCTAGTACCTGATTGGACCTAAGTGCAAGTGGGAGCTGTTAGAATGTTTTGTATGCCCTTAGCTTCAATCAAAATTGATGTACTTTATGAGTTTATTGTAAATGAATAAAAATGCATATTTGATTCATGTTCCCTTGGTATGTTTCTGTGTAATACCCTTAAACTGGACACTTATTGAGACTCGTGTTAGTTTAGAAAGTTCACAGCCAGTGGGTCGGTCTGGGGAGACCTATCCTGACAAGGCTGACACTGTGGTGCCATCAAGTCGGTTGAGGTGGCTTGTCTAAGCTACCGAGGTGAGACCCCAGGCACATACAGTGTAGGATTAATTGAATCTTTGAACTAGACCAGATTTCCAGTATTGCCCTGGACCATGGAGATTGATGGGCAAAACTGGAAAGTTACACCTGACCCCTACACTCAATTATGATACTACACTAGGTATCGGATTGGGCTGTCTTTGATGTACCAATCAGTGGGATCCTTAGTGGTGTCAAAACCTGGGTATGTTGGGACAGTCTGAGAATTCATCTGAGTGGGTGATCATAGTGACAGGATTAGCCCCTTTGTCGGACAAAGGTAATGATCGGGGATGCACTCTCACTAATGGAAACCAAGACTACCGGCAATCGATTTCAATCGTTGAGATTTGTTTTGCAAAATATATTTTATATGAGATATAAAAGTATATACATTATGGTTTCGAAATGATTTGCAGAAGGTTTTAATTCCCGGGATCCATATAAGCAGAGAGTGCAACACTGTTCCTTGCAGCCGAGGGAGAGGTCCTCTCTTGTCGGGCTTTGTATGATCATTATGGGCTGAGAGGTTTAGTGTAAGACCATTGAGGATAATACCTGATGGGCTAATCTTGCATCTGCCCACAGTCCTTGGGTGTTAATAGGTGGCTTGGCCCAAAGACCACTTAGGGTAAGTGTTGGGCTCATAGAACCCATATGATGGGTTTCAGGGGGTGCACTATCCATAACAGTGTATTCGGCCAAGCCTTGTTACAAAGGCTGGGCCGAACCCATGTGGCTGATGTGTAGATCAATGTTTGGGTCCCACGCCATACAAGGAAGCCCAACTGGGCAGCAGTTTGGAAGGCTAAATGAATACATAACATTAAATGGGCCTTAAACCCATTTTGAACTGGGCTAATTTGATTAGTCACTTAAGGGGCGAATTCTGAGATGGATCAGCTGATAGGATTGGGCCTAGACCCTATCCACTTAGAGAGTCCAAGATCTAAATGAGATTTAGATATGGAAACCTCCTAATTATATTAGGAGATGGTTGATCTAATCTGTAGATAAGATAAGGGTTATCCCTTATCTTAAAGGGATTTCTGATCCAAATATGATTTGGGTTAGCAACTCCTAATGGGACTAGGAGCTAATCCCTTTAAGATTATAAAAGGAGAAGGGGGCGGCAGCTTTTAGACATGCAAGTTACACACTCTTGTCTTCAGAGTTGAGATTACCAAAAGAGAGAATTCTACACCCTGCAAATACTCTCTTGCCTACTCCTTCTTGCAGCCGCCGCCTACAGTAGTTTGATCTCCAGTTCTTGGGAGAAATCAAGATTGGATCTTGATACCAATCTTTTGGAGAAAAGGTTGGTGGGAGTTGTATTCACAGGCCGTTCAGTTGATCCTTGCGAAGGGTCAAGTTCTTTGAATGAACACTACTGATTCTACTCCACCCTGCACTGTGCCATCTTTAGTGGGAGCAGATTTTGAATCCTTCCTTTGGCGTGAACACCTCCATTGGGAGATACTATTTCTCTGTATCAGGTATTATCTCTCCCTACTCCTTTTGGTTCAGATCTGGTTCAGTTTATGTTTCAAGAATGATCATTGAAAATATGATTTTCTAAATGGGAATTTGATTCCCAAGTGAAGGGAGAAAAATTTTTTAAATTCGCCCCCCTTATTCCGCAATCTTTGGACATCCATGTGATGGATTTCCTATCCCTTCAGTTGGCCCTTGGTCATTGGTGCGGTCATGAACTGTTTCAAGACCTTTTGTCGAGTACAACAATTATGCTCTTCATACATTGTCCTGAGACTGTCCAATATGTCATTGGCAAGTTTGATCTGATCGAACTGCCTCTGTATTGGGTTGTCCAAGGAGGAAATGATGTAACACCGGGCAAGAGAGTTTTTCTCCTCCCAGTCCTAATAGTCTCTCCTTTGGGCCTCAGAAACCCTATTACCCGGATGCTCCGATGCAGGATTCTTTGCCACTTTGTCTATCTTTTCAGAAGCTAGGACCAACATAAGTTCCTATACCAGTCGGCATAGTTTGGGCCCTTAAGCTTGTTGTTGTCAAGAAGCTTTGCAAATGATCTGTTTGTCATTTGCTAATAAAAGAGCAAACATCAGTCCACAACCTAATTTGATTCATGTTCATTACATAGATATGGATTTTAATCTACGGTCCATTTCCATTTATTCATCTCTGAGATTTCCCTCCTTTCTCAGTGACGGAGACTACGGGTTGTCTTTAGAAATGTGGGAAATCACATAGGGTGCATGGAGCCAACTGTTTCAGCTGCATAACCCCACCACCTTTCTGTGAAGGATCATATCCTCATCATATGAGTTTTCCCTTTGGCCTCTGTCAAATAAAGTTCAAAGCCGTTTTCAGGTAAACCTTTCTGTCCAGTGAGTGCTTACCCATCATATTCGTGAATGCCAAGGTACTGTGAGAGAGTTCCCATTTTCTGGTGAAGCCCCTCCCACATCGGTCTATGACACCCCTATCATCTTATGAAACAC
The DNA here is from genome assembly GCF_056320005.1 of Nelumbo lutea. Taxonomy (NCBI): domain Eukaryota; kingdom Viridiplantae; phylum Streptophyta; class Magnoliopsida; order Proteales; family Nelumbonaceae; genus Nelumbo; species Nelumbo lutea. The sequence continues at coordinate 64,744,838 of NC_142687.1, read as the reverse complement.
TCAGACAAGCCCAACAGCAAATGTATAGCCCATTTTCTGGTGCGTTTCCTCATTACTGAAGGACCCATCCTCATGCTAATGATGGAAGGCCTTTAGAGAGTTCATCATATGAATCTCCCTATCACATGCACTCATATTAGCTGGAGGGAACAGTTATTACGCCCTAGTTTGATTTAGGTCAAACCAAAGTGGCTCCCACTGACTTTCATAAAGTCAGATTTCGATGGGCCTTAATCGGCTAGGGTTCTGCACGTAACCTCTTGATGAGGTGTGGGGCCCACCACTGAGTGAGGTCATCCAATGACCAAAAGGGACACCATGGCAATGATGTGCATTTAGCCATGGTGTGCGCAAGAGCCACTGTCGATTGAGCATGGGCTAAGCACTTATGGCCCATGTACGCAGCACATCACACATCCATACATCTCATACAGGGATAAATTGATCCAATCAATTAATAATCTGTAAGGCCCAATGGAAGCCCGCTTTAAATTCATAATAATAGTCATTAATATTATCTAGGTATATGGGCTGGATAAGGGTTACCTAGTTCAGCCCATATAGTTTTATCCTTTGAAGTGGGCTTTTTGGCAGTTTTATCTATTTAAAACTAGGCATTTACAGGTTGGGCCGAATTAACCATTTAATTAAATATCAATCCTCAGGCCCATTAGTGAGAAAAATTAGGGCTGACTTTCAGCCTTGATTAAATCCTAGATTTGGTCCAAACATTTTGAACCAATTCTTGGTTCGAATGGGTCTAGGGTTTGATCTTTAATTAAATTTTTGATTCAAGAAAATAATCTGAAATTAAACAACTGATAAAGCAAAAACAAGAATCAGTCAAATAGGGTTGTTTGCACAATCCATCCTACAAAACAGAGATTAGATCACAGTTTGCAGTTTCATAAACTGCAAATCGCAGATTGTATTTCTCCCATCTGCGAATTCTTCTTCTCTACGAAATCTCCCTTTCTGCGCCGCCATCTTCGATTCAAAAAGAAAATAAACAGAACTCCCATTTCTATTAATGATTACATTAGATCGAATACCTATACATTCAGTCTAAAAATAAAAAAAAAATTATTTACAGACCAAATGTAATGAATAAATCAAGAGACTGCAAATCTTGCAGGTTCCCTGTGCAAACCAAGAATTCGATCTCCTTTTGTACGAACAACCCATAAATCAAGAAAATCATAAAGAACTATTTTAAACAATAATCAAATTTATATAAAATTAATTTCAGATTATTTGCCCATCAATTTTGGGAACAAATTTCCCAAAACCCATATCTACACAAATCGGGTAGACTGCCTTCTGCCCATTTGTGTAGGTTCAGATCTGAAACAAATTGGTTCAAGATTTGAACCATGGCTCTGATACCATTGAAGGGATAGGATATCCATCACATGGACGCCCAAAGAATGTGGAATAAGGGGGCGAATTTCAAAAATTTCTTCCATCTTTGCAAGGAATCGAATTCCCTATTTTAGAAAAACACATTTTTCAAGGATAAATCTTGAACCAATATCCAAACCAGATCTGAAACAAAAGGAGTAAGAGGGATGATGTACCTGATACAGAGAAACAGTATCTCCCAATGGAGGTGTTCACGCCCAAGGAAGGATCCAAGCGTAGTGCAGGATGGAGCAGAATCAGCAGTGTTCTTCCAAAAGAACTTGACCCTTCGCAAGAATCAACAAGATGGCTTGTGAATACAGCTCCAATCAATCTTTTCCCCAAAATATTGGTATCAAGATCAAATCTTGATTACTTCTGTAGAGAGTAGGAGATCGAACTGCTAGAGGCGGCGGTTGCAGGAAGGAGGCGGCAAGAGTGTATTCCCAAGGTGTAGAATTCTCTCTTCTGGTGATTTCATCTCTAAAGACAAGAGTATGTTGGTTGCATGTAAAAAGGCTACCGCCCCCTCCTCCTTTTATAGACTTAAATGGATCAGCTCCTAATCCCATTAGGAGTTACTGATCCAAATCATATTTGGATTAGAAGTCCCTTTAAGTGATAAGGGATAACCCTTATCTTATTTGCAGATCAGATCAGTCATCTCCTAATCTAATTAGGAGGCCTCCAGATCTAAATCTTATTTAGATCTTGAACTCTCTAAGTGGTGTGGGCCCAATTCTATCAACTGATCCATCTCAGAATTTGCCCCTTTTTAATTGACTAGTCAAACCAGCCCAGTTCGAAATGGGCTTAAGGCCCATTTAAGGTTATGTATTCACTTAGCCTTTCAAACTGCTGCCTAGTTGGGTTTCTTTGTATGGTGTGGGGCCCAAACATTGATCTACACATCAGCCACATGGGTTCGGCCCAGCCTTTGTTACAAGGCCTGGCCGAATACACTGTTATGGACAGTACACCCCCTGAAACCCATTTCATGGGCTCTATGGGCCCAACACTTACCCTAAGTGGTCCCTGGGCCAAGTCACCTTGTAACACCCAGGGACTGTAGACAGATGCAAGGTTAGCCCATTAGGTATTATTTTCAATGGTCTTACACTTAACCTCTCAGCCCATAATGATCATACACTGCCTGACAAGAGAGAACCTCTCCCCCGGCTGCAAGGAACAGTGTTGCACTCTCTGCTTATATGCATCCCGGGAATTAAAACCTTTTGCAAATCAGTACGAAACCATAATATATATAATTTTATATCTCATATAAAATATATTTTGCAAAACAAATCTCAACGGTTGAAATCGGCTGTCGGTAGTCTTGGTTTCCATTAGTGAGAGTGCATCCCCGATCATTACCTTTGTCCGACAAAGGGGCTAATCCTATCACTATGATCACCCACTCAGATGAATTCTCAAACTATCCCAACATACCCGGGTTTTGACCCCCGTTAAGGATCTCACTGATTGGTATATAAAAGACAGCCCAATTCGGTACCTAGTGCGGTATCATAATCGAGTCTAGGTGTCGGGTGTAACTTTTCAGTTTTGCCCATCAATCTCCAAGGTCCAGGGCAATACTAGAAATCTGGTCCAGTTTATAGATTCAATTAATCATACACTGTATGTCCTAGGGTCTCACCCTGGCAGCTGAGACAGGCCACCCCAACCGACCTGGTGGCACCAAAGTGTCAGCCTTGTCAGGATAGGTCTCCCTAGACTGACCCACTGGCTGTGAACATTCTAAACTGACACGAATCTCATTAAGTATCCAGTTTAAGGGTATTACACAGAAATATACAAAGGGAACATAAATCAAATATGCACTTTTATTCATTTACAATAAACTCATAAAGTACATCATCTTGATTGAAGCTAAGGGCATGCAAAACTGTCTAACAAATAATGAAATTTGTAAACGCACGTTATTATATATATTTGTTCATCTTTGTATGGGGCTTTAATTTTGAAATCTATGAGTTGACAGAATCAGAATTGAACAGTGCTAGAGAAGGACTGGCCGAACTTCCAATTGGAAGGGATAACGTTCAAGGCAGTCCGGGTCTGTCCGTCGATGGTCTGGATTTTGAAAGACAAACTCTGGCCATTCAGATACGATAAACTCTGCCAGTTTGATCCCCAGCTCCTTGTCATGGCCTCCCAGTTGGGATTTCTTGAACCTTTGATCCAAACGCTTGAGATCTCTCCAGCACCCCCTACATTGGAAATGAGCACCAGCTCAAAGTAATCACGCCCATTCATTGTAAACCTGATTCCTCCACTTCTCTGACATGGAACCCTGCAGTCTCAAGGAAGAAGAAGTCAGAATAATATTGGAGGTTAATTAATTAATGAGTTAATCAATTAATAATTAATATAAAATTACGTACGTACCTCCTGTAGAGAACGGGCACAATCCCGGCCCTATACAGGGCGATGGTTTGAAAGGCAGGCTGTGACATATCGAAGTGGTGGTGTGGTGGGTTACACCATCCGCCATTGTCGTTGGGGAGAGCGTAGTTTGGTGGACACAAATTGGTGGCAGTGACGGTGATAGAGGTAGCCTTGAGGCACCACTGAGGCACCTTGGTTGCGTCACACGTTATCTGATAACAACCTCCACATGCGTTGCCTTTGTTGAACAAAACTGTGCTCAACGCCGCTGTCTTGATTCCGTACCCATCCGTGTACAGGTTCCCGTACCCACATGCACCTCCTGGAGTCGTACCCAACGAACCATCACCAATTTCAAACAAACATATAGTCAATATTTTGTTCTTAATTTCTTTTTTCTTTTAATTTCCCAATTAATTAACATTAAGGGTCATTTCTTCATTTGGTTCGCAGGAATGGAGGGGGGTGTTTGGAATTTGGTTGGACAGAATTAGAATTCCATTCTCATTTTTTTGTTGAATGGTCATTCTCTCCCCCTCCCTTGGAAAAGAAATTAATCCCATTCTAGTTTATTTCAGTTCCCTTTTAATTCTTGCCTAAACCAAATAAATTATATATGGGAATAGACCATTACGATTCCAATTCTAAGAACCAAGTGAATTCTAAAGCAATGCTTGGTTTGAAAGAAAATGCAGGAAAATGAAGGAAAAGATAAAATAACCTTTGCAAATCTTGTATAAATTCCCTGTCTTTCCTTTCTTTTCCTTTCCCTACCTTTTCCTTTAAACCAAACATAGCCTAAATGCATTAATTAACATTAATGACATGGTGCTATGGTGACAAGCACATATAGATATATAGGGCTTCATCGTTTAAATAAGGGATGGGGTCCCTAGAGTCCTAAACTCCCATTAAGAAATAAGTGGTTAAAACTTAAAAGCATTAGATTCAGACATGTAATTAATACTCTTTGATGTGGTTCAATATAAAATCAATAGTGTTTGTTCATGCATGGGCTAGCTTGCAATCCTAAATCCAAATTTTTAGGCTCAGTTTGGAAAGAGTATAAATATAAGTATATACAATATAAATACGTAGAAGATTTTTACTCTTTTGTATTCCTTCCAAACTGAGAGTTAAGTATAATCAAATTTCATTCCATGGGTCCCTCGCTCCCTAATAAATTTTCGATACAAACAGTTAATTTTGCGCAGAGAGGACTCACCCATTGTCCCCGAAGCATCACTCCCTCCGTAGAAAGTTGCATGGGCACTCAACCAAGCAGCCAAAGCACCGCCGAATTTGGTGGTGAATATCGCCAGAAAAAATAGCAGAAAGCTGCGAGACGTAGCCAACATCTCCATCGATCCTATCTCTTCGGCTTCTTCGATCTTTGTTTTGGAATATGGAAACTTGCCAAGTCTCCCCTACTACTTATAGCTTAGCCAACCCTTAACTGTCTTCTATTATATTTATTTCCATGCATTCATATTACAAACCCAAACAATATAGAAACAGTATGCGGCGTAATTTGCACCCTTTGTTTTTCCCTTTTGGTTATAAGACTGTTCAAGTGTAAATTTTGACACAAGGACGAGAACGAATCGCCACCACCAATATGTGAAATGGCTAAACTGCCCATCATATATATATATATATATATTCATGGTTTTGATGTTTCAATTAAGACTGTAGATTGGAGCCCCACATGTACATCTCACCGTGTTTAGAGAACATCTCCTGTATTCTCTCATATTTGTATTTACTATAAGGAGATTCTCAATACATAGTTGAGATGTGATATGGGGCACCGGTAGGAATTCTTCTATATAGATTATATAGATATATAATGTTAATTAATTAGGATGTCTCAGCGTTTAATTTAAAGAAAAAAAGAAGCTTCTGTTATCTGTAGTGAGCTTGGAATAATCCAATATTTCATCAGGCTGTCTTTAGTTGCAATGCAAATAAATTTGCACTAATGCAAAATTATGATAATGCAAATAATTTGAATGTAAATTATGATTTAGTTTTGTTTGAAATTTTAACTTATTTTATACTCTCATACTTTTGTACTAGTGCAAATAAAATTGCACTGCAATCAAACAGAGCCTCAAGAAATAAACACGTCCAATAATGAAATTCTCTTTCTTTGATGGAATTAAAAAAGAAACTCCTCTAATTATGATAAAGAAATTATATTATAAAAATAGCTTTTTATATACATGAAGGGACATTTTTTGAAAAACAATGGTGAGAGTCTTTGATGACTGGATTTTTGGAATAAGGGTACGTGAAAGTACAGTCGGAGAAAAAAAATAGTATAAAGAAAATAAAAAGGATAAACATAACGTGCTTTCTTTTTCTCTGCAAGTACATGCAAGCATATATATTACGTGTAAACTAAATCAAAGTCAACCACCTCAAACTATTATATATATTTCTATTCTATGCATTTATTTTTCAAAGATGCCTGAACATGCAAGAGAAAATAAGTCAGAACGTAGACGGAGATCCTAATATATATTTATTTTTATATTACCTACATTTCAAGGTTTGTGCTTATCTCCCAAGAAACCTAGAGAGAGATAGAGAGGTGAATTTCCAGAGTGGAGAGAGTACTGTGCCATATTTTGTGTGGCACGTCTTGTGGGTCTTTCATGTATGTGGCAGTAGCACATGCACATGGATGATGCCTTCTTACCCACCAAATTAGACCTTGTGTGGCATGACTCTCATACACATGGGGTCACTTGGTCGGTTGAAGTTGAATATTGAGAATGAGAATGAACACAAGTCCCAATTAGGAAATAAAGGAATTAGCGTGTAATATCCTACTTAGTTGGTGGTTGAAGTTGGCATTGGCACCGCACAAGTGCCCCATATGTACATCTCAGCATACATTGAAAATATTTTTTGAGATCAAATCAGCCCCCATAAGATTGTCCTTACAGTACATCTTCGCCATGTATTGAGAATATCTCCTGATGATGCCATCATCATTTCTGGTATTATCATCGGGAAATGTTCTCAATACACGATGAAAATGTGCTGTGGGATGTTGTGGGGCTGATTTGAACTCATATTTTTCGTACTTGTCATTGAGAGATATTTCTAATATATTATTGGGGTGTACCACAAAATGCTCACAAGATTGTTCTGTAGGCCTAACCAGACAGTATATATAGTTATTGCAGGCATGATTTTCGAAACTGGACCAGACTAGATGGTCAGACCAGAAAATCAGGAACCAGTCAGATGACTGGTTCTATTTTACCCCAAAACCGCTATTTCACTAAAACCATTGATTTGATCAACAAACCGCTGACCCAAATAATCAAACCGTTGGAATCATCTAATGGTTTTGATGGTTTTTATTTTATTTTATTTTATTTTTTGTTAGAATTAACTGTGCAGAACGATCAGACCGTTGGACCCGAAAACCGGACCCTGACCAAATCGTTGTCCGATTAATTAATGCTCATGCATATATATACAGTACGTACAGATTGATTTCTTAGTTAATTAGCATTATCCATGTCTATAGTTTAGATCACATCACATGTCAAAACTATTAATTCCTTTTACAAGTCGAAATACAAACATTTTTTTTCAAATAAAATTAATGCAAGTGGGTTTATGGATTAACCGTACAATATCAGCTGGCAGCTAATTAATCTCTTGATAAGAGAAATTATATATTAATGTTTCTCTCTATCTCTGGTAGTCAATTCTTGATTCTACCGACAGTTCGCAGCTTCCTCTTTTTCTAAGTTTCTGGTCTTGGTTTGAATTTCTGTCGAGTTCAAGCTGGAATTTCATGTCTCGCCTTCTTATCATTCTAAGACAATGCCATGTGTATTCCTTCACCGAATTAATTGGTTTGACAACGTAACTCTCAATTTGTTGGTTTAATTGAAATCTCATAACCATGTCAAACTGGTCGTATTCAGACGCAGCAGAACAAAGGTTTCAAATTTCGCCAAAATCCATCATATTTTCTGAAATTTTCATTTTATCCCAAGGTGAACAAAATCAAAATGGGGGAGATGATTTAGCATATGTGAGACCCACATCCATATGATCATGTTTCTGAATGTCTGAGGGCTTTTTGTTTTAACTCCACATAGAAACCAATCATGGTGATTGGTTATGTGGTAATAGAAAAAAGAAAGGGATAAAAATAAATAAGAAAAAGGAGGGAGTACATGTGCCAAATCTCAAGTCTGAATTAAATTTTACAATTTTTTCAAGGTTTTAAAATCCAACCTGAAATTCAAACTTTTTTGGCCATCGATTTTTGGGTTGACGGTTTGATTGTTTGGTCTGAACAGAATGAATGGTCACTCTGGTCTGAATGACCAAAAACCATTGAATGTGTCAACGGTTTAACCAACCGGAACAGTGAATTTCTGACCAATTCAACGGTTTTTGACCAAAGACTAGATTTAGGATAAAATGGAACCGGTTGTTTGAACGGTTCCTAGGCCAAATGGTCTAATCATCCAGATCAATGATGATTTAAAGACATTAAATTTTTTGAGAAGATTTATGTAAAACTAAAGAGAGAGCTAAGAGATTTCAGAGATAGGTGAGGGAATTTTCTAGAAGAAGAAACAAGTCTGGGTGGAAAGAGAGAAAATAGAATTAGTTTAGGAACTGGGGGAAGCAGGTTAGTAAAGAAGATTTTAGGCGGGCAATTCTTTTATGTCACATGTACTCGAGCTCACATACAATAATCGAAGGGATGTGGCACGAAGAAGCAGATTGGAAGAGTTTTAACTAAAAACTTATAGGCTCAGTTTGGTAAGATTACAAATGCAAATGTGTGTAGTGTAAATACATATAAAATAATGCAATATATAAGGTTTTGCATTTGTACTCCTTTCAAACTGAGCCTCAGTTTGGGAGTGTAAATAATACAAATTTGTACATTGCAATACAAGGTTTAGAAATACCATTTACTCAGTTTTTCAGTACTATACATATTTGTATTTGCATTCTTACCAAAGTGAGCCAAGGACTTGTCATGTGAGATACAAAGGTGAAGCAGAAGGGGAATAATGACAATCTCATTAATAACTAAAAAAGAAAGAAAAATAGAATTGATACATTATCAAATTAATTAAATTACAAAAGTTTACATTGGTACATACAATCACCACTTTGGAATTGCCTTTGTACTCTTGTGGACAAGTTCCGTTCATCAAAATTATAGCTTCTATAACTGCTTAACTTCAAATACTGTGATTGTTGATCTATCTATGGATTTGGATTTGCTGCATAAATGCTCTCTAGCAAATAAACTGGTCTACCAATTCTGGTTGATAGATGCATATCAAAATTAATTGTGGATCCCATAAAAAATATCAAGATCAAGGGGTAGGTTATAGTCGTGGAAGAGTGAAATGGTTCCTACTATGTTGCGGATGGAGTTCGGGTGCAACTGATCTATGGTAATGTTAAAAAGTTTAATGACTTTAGCGATCAGGGGGTGAAGTGGAAGACGAAGACCAGCTGTGAGTGCTCCTCGAAGATCACTATCTCATCATGACCATGCTCCCAGGGAAAGTTACCTATCGGAAGGCTATAGACAAGGTCACTCGGAAACCTATACCGAGCTAATAAGGCATGGAACCTGTCCGTTGTCATTATCGATGGGCCAAATTTATTTAGCTGTCGACCTCGGTGTGAGGTGGACACCAGACCACCGGAGGCCTCTCACGCCTCCCAAGGTGATTCCAGCTCAGGAGGACTGCAGAACACTTCTTGACCCGAAGTAGCTTCTTCGGTAAGGCGATCTACGAATTGAGCCGAGGTACCCACCTCGGCCCTAGCAGATTCATTGCTTCCATTTAAAAGACTATCAAAGCTAAAACTAGACATAGCGAAGAAAAGACAATCAAAAAAGGAGTGCTAGGGAAGACTCACCAAAGAAAGACCGAACTGAAAGAAGACACCGGACTGGAGAAACCGAGCTAAGAAGCTTGATCGCGACCTCAGAATGAAGATTTGCGAATTTGTGGCAAAGCAAATGAGTCTCGAGCCCCCTATTTATAGCCGGTATGTCCAAAAATCAATGGTCAAGATCGAAGCAATCCAATGGCTCCTAGGAAAACCGACTACGCGACCCCCGAGGTTGAAATCGGTTTAGCGCATTTTTTTATGTCCGCGGAGTTTGTAGATCGCATGACGTCCTTGCGTAAACCTAACGCGGCCTAGGTTATTTCTGGTTGAGATGGATAGTCGAACAGGTCCGACCAGCGATTCGTCTGACAAGCAACCTGGACCTCGGGCCAAATCCACTTGTCTCGTCATGAACTCCCCGCACCAGGTCGGGACACTTGGCTCAGGGAGTGGGGGGCAATTGATGAAGGGTGATTTGGCCTGACCTAGTAAATAGGGGACACATAGACACGACCTGACCAAGAGATGACAACTCAGCTTATCATGACCAATTTGCAGAAGATCGAGCTCGGGTACCCAACCACCCCGGGCTAAAGTGACCCTGGGACAAGGCTACCTCAGGACAAGGCTACCTCAAGACGAGATCGCAACAAGAACACCTCGATGCCAAGGCACTTTGGCACTCAACCCAGTTCGGGACTTAAAGACATTAGCTCGGAGATACCAACATGCCACTACTTGGTGATCCCGAAAACCCCTCCAACGAATCCTAGGCCTCATGGGATCATGCGGCGTAACAACTATTATTATCTCCCCAACTGATTCGGGCGAAATTGATGAACTTTATCGATTGGTAGCGTTATCTTCCAACTAACGCGGAAATGGATCCTATCGTGACGAAGATCCCAGAACCGATCCACGAAACCCGCGAGGACTCGACTATATAAAGGCTTCACCCCTGGAGGTTCAAGGTACGCATGATTATTTTGCTCTCTAACTCTCTACACTCTAAAGCTTTCTAGCTCGCAACAGTCTACTAACTTAAGAATTGGAGCGACCTCGCCGGGCTAGCAACCCCGGGTTCTCTGATCCTTTTCTTGCAGATTGATGGGTTTGTTGAAGCCCTCAAAATTAGTACTAGTTCCACAATCAAATAATTGCAATAAAAAGTGGTACTAGGTCGAATCCCACAGGGAGGAAATCAGTAATCTCTTAGCCGAATGGATAAAGTAATAGAGTGGGAAAATAACTAAAATATAAAAGAATAAGAAAGCAATAACAAACTAAACAAACAAGAGAAAATCAGTCTTACCGAATTCTGGTTCAAGGGTTCGGGTTGAATCAATTGGTCATTGATCCTAGGTAAATTTCAGCATTCTTGCAAATCAAGCATTTAACCTTAGATTTATTAGGATAGCCATAATAAATCTTGCGTTTTCCTAATTCAGTTGACCAAACCCAGCATTCGATCAACACTTATCACCACTCAACTGGGTATGATAGCGTTCCATATTAATCGATGATAGCATTAAGATTTGTGAAAACAGTTAAACCAAAACAACAATAATTGAGATAACTGCAATTATTGAATCTTGTTCCATCGATTCCTTTTAGGTTAAACCGTGTCAATACATTGGTCAAAGGCTGTCACGAACAATTGACCCAAAAAGATATTAACCTAATTGCTACTTGTACCACTATTCGTGACAATTATGGATCACCAAAATCATTGATGGCAGTTGAAAATTCAACATTAATTCAGTTTGTCAAACTAATTAACATCAACATCCAATAAAAATATGCACAAGAATCAATGAATACTTGAATTAGAAAGCAAGAAAATAAGTTAACTATGGAACCTCACAATGACACAATCGAACCTCCCCCCTTGAACCAGAAAAAAAGCTTAGTTGCTCATGATCTGCGCAATCTCCATGCTCTGCTTCTCCATGGCCGAATTGCTTTCTTGAGTTTCTTGACTTTCTTGATGATCTCTTGGATCTTGTGATGAGTGATGCTAGAGCTGGTCCACCCCCCTCTTTATATAGCCAAAGGAGAGGGCTGTTTTCCAACTCCGTCTAGGAGATCATCTTATCTAAAGGGAGTCCTGATCTTTTTTGAACTAATACTATACTATCTCTTATCTAATCCCCATCTTTCTTATCTTTATAAGATTACATTCAGAATTTAGATCTAATAAGACTCTCTCCCTCCTTGGAGTTTACATTCGAATTAGGACTCTAGGCTCTCGCATTCGAGTTGGGCTTCTCTGATAACTTCGGCTACTTCCATGTTCTTCTGCGAGTTGGGCTTCAGCTGTGAAATGGGCCCAGCTATAAACTTGCTCCGACTTCGGGCCCGGTTTTGGACTCAATGTGGATCGAATCTGCAAAATCCCAAAACAAAAACTTGTGGGCCTTCTATTTATACTTCTAATGCTTCTTGAATTGTCCAATTCGGAGTTCGGAATTGAGAGTTATGCCCAGATTACTGACTGTCGTCGAAATTGTGAAAAATCACCCGATTTGCCCTATTTTATTCCAATTGCCTTATTTATTGCCCTGAGAAGTACAAGAGTAATGAGTCCATTTAAGTGCTAAATAAATAAAAAAGAGTGAATATTAGGGGATAAAAATAGGGTTCTTTTTGGTCTCATCAAATCCTACCACACTTAAACCTTGCCCATCCTCGGGCAAGACAAAATTCAAACAAAAACAAACTAACTATCCTACCGATTTTTAAACTCAACTCTCCTTCATCTTTCTCCACAAATATTCTAGGTTAACTATTGCGAACCGTTAAATCAACACAACCAAGTCAAACATGACTCATTCATTAATCAATCCAGTTTCTGCTACTGCAAACCAGGTAGTAAATTAGGGAAAACCTTTTTATCTTCTCTCTTTTTATTTTCTTTTTCTTTCCTCTAAAGAAGTGAATGCATTTTATGCTCCATCTCACTTTTGGATTACTTGGTCAGTAGGTGCATTTTATGCTCCATCCTACTGTTTGATTTACTAGCTAGTAGGTGCATTTTATGCTCCGTCCTACTATCAAATGACTTGGCTGGTAGGTGCATTTTGTGCTCCATCCTACAATCGGATTAATTGACCGGTAGGTGCATTTTATGCTCCATCCTACCAATTATGGCAATGGTGAAGTATTTACCATATTTACTTAAACCTGAATTTAGGACTAGCTTAAGGGGAAATGGCTTCAGGTAAGTCATGTACTCCTTGATCATACCTCATTACTAGGCTCACAAGAATTTCCCTACAACACTGCTTCAATTGATTTCAAAAGAGTTGAGGTTTTGATTTTTTTTTTTTGAAAAGCACATGCAGAAAAACACAACCTAAATCAAATTTTAAAACGAAACCTAAATTCTAACCTAAATCCTCTCCCCCACACTTAAAACTTACATTGTCCCCAATGTGAGGTTAAATGCAAAGAAAGGGCAGAAAAACTAAACTAGGAATGTAAAAACAAAAAGAAAAAGGAAAAACAAACTTCCCTATTCTTAATAATCCTGAATCAGATCCTCTAATCCTCGTGGATGCAGCTTTCAGTGTGCTCCCCTTTCCATCCATCATGGGCGGGTTCAAATCTGAAATAGGGGCCTTCATACCCAATTGTGCACTCAATTCTAGCTCCCCATTCATATATTTTTCAAAAATTTCCTGCACAGTTGGATCAATAGTGTCAACCGAATAGATCGAATGGTCTTCATTTGAGTACTTCATAGATTCAAAAATATTAAATTTAACAGTCTCCCCGTCAAACTCGACGGAGAGGGTACCCTCATCCACATCTATTTTGGTCTTGGCCGTTTTTATGAATGGCTTGCCTAATAGAAATGGGGCAGAACTTGTGATCGTGTCCTCCTCCATCTTTAGAATGTAAAAATCAGCTGGAAAAATTAAATCATTAACCTACACCAATACATTCTCAACAATCTCTTTTAGGTAGGCATTAGAACGATCAGCTAATTGGGTAACAACTATAGTTTCCTTTAAAGGACCTAATCTCAAAGCATAGTAAATCGAGTATGGCATGACATTGATAGATGCACCTAAGTCTAGCATGGCATGCTCGATTCACTTATTGCCAATCACACAAGGTAGGGTGAATATACCTAGATCAGCATGTTTTTCTGGTAAGGTTCTCTTGATCATGGCTGAAACGTTCTCTCCAATTCTTACCTTAATGGGGCTCTCGTTTGAGTCCTCTACCTCCTCTTCTTCCTATCCTTTATCTGCCTTCCTTGGTGAGGTAGGTTCTAGCTGCAGTTCCTTCCCGCTTCTCAGCACCATTGCACTTACATTCTCCTTGGGGTTGACTACCATTTGTGATGGTAGTTTCCCGGAGCTCTGCTCCTCCAACTTGCTAATGGAAGTGGCAAGTTGGCTGATTTGGTTCCCCAAATTCTGAATGCTGGCTCTTGTTTCCTGCTGAAATTGCTGAGTGTTAGTAGCAAGAGCCTTAACGATTTCCTCTAATGGCATACCTGAACTTGAGGGTTAACTTTGCGCTGTGATGGGTGCTGAATATTGGGGCTGTTAATTGAAATATTGGGGTTGATATCTCTACTGTCCTCCTTGGTTCCTGTAGCTTAGATTTGGATGATCCCTCCACCTCGGATTGTAGTAATTGGAGTAGGGGTCATAAATTCATTGGGGCTGCCCCGGGAATCCTCCTACGGCACTTACTTGCTGTATCGATCCATCCTGTAGTGATGGACACATGTCCGTAGGATGACCAGAAATCGAATAGATACCACACACCCTGGCAGTTTGTAATTGTCCTGCAGCGAGTTGCCTAACCAAGGTAGTTAAGTCAGAAATCTGATTTTCTAAATTTACATGGCTTACCTCATTAATCCGTCTTATGGTATTGTCTGTCCTTGCACCGAACTACCGTGAATTTTCGGCCATGTTGGAAATTAATTCCCTAGCCACTTCGGGTGTCTTGTTCACCAAGGCTCCTCCACTGGCTACATCAACCATACTTCTATCCATGGGTTGTAGCCCTTCATAGAAGTACTGGATTAATAATTGTTCGGGTATTTGGTGGTGTGGACAGCTAGCAACAAGTTATTTAAACCTTTCCCAATATTCATATAGTGTCTCACCACCAAACTGCCAAACTCCGCATATTTCTTTTCTTATATTTGCAGCCCGGGATGTAGGAAAATATTTATCTAAAAATATCCTATTCATCTTATCCCATGTGTGTATTGAACCAGGAGGAAGAATATACAACCAATCATTTGCTTTATCTCTTAAATTAAATGGAAAGGCTATGAGTTTTACCTGGTCCTCGGTCATACCTTGGGGCTTCATGCTCGAACAGACGACATGGAATTCTTTTAGTTGCTTATGAGGGTCCTCACCTGGAAAATCATGAAATATAAGCAATATTTGAATCAAGCCAGATTTGAGTTCAAAGGCTACCTCAAGAGTAGGATACGTTATGCATAAGGGTTGTTGGTTCATAATTAGTGCAGCCAACTCCCTTAATGTCCTCTCTCTGTCAGCCATTCTTTCTTCTTCTTCGAAGATGGGTAGATCACAAGCCGGTAAATTGCAATCTGAGTTCACCCTTTTAGGTGAACGATCCTTCCTTTGTTTCACCTCCTTCCTTAAACGACGGGTGGTCCTCTCAATTTTGGGGTTGTACTCGATTTCACCTTGTTGAGAAGCACGAATCATAAAACAAGAAGATTAACAAAAAGAAGGTAATAGTTAAGAAATTAAAGTTGCTCCCTGGCAACGGTGCCAAAATTTTGATGGGTTTGTTTAAGCCCTCAAAATTAGTACTAATCCCACAATCAAATAATTGCAGTAAAAAGTGGTACTAGGTCGAATCCCACAGGGAGAAAATCAGTAATCTCTTAGCCGAATGGATAAAGTAATTGAGTGAGAAAATAACTAAAATTTAAAAGAATAAGAAAGCAATAACAAACTAAACAAACAAGAGAAAATCAGTCTTACTGAATTCTGGTTCAAGGGTTCAAGTTGAATCAATTGGTCAGCGATCCTAGGTAAATTTCACCATTCTTGCAATTCAAGCATTTAACCTTAGATTTATTAGGATAGCCATAATAAACCTTGTGTTTTCCTAATTCAATTGACCAAACCGAGCATTCAATCAACATTTATCACCACTCAATTGGGTACGATAGCATTCCATATTAACTGGTGATAGCATTAAGAATTGTGAAAACAGTTCAACCAAAACAACAATAATTGAGATAGCTACAATTATTGAATCTTGTTCCATCGATTCCTTTTAGGTTAAACCATGTCAATACATTGGTCAAAGGCTATCATGAACAATTGACCCAAAAAGATTTTAACCTAATTGCTACTTGTACCACTATTCATGACAATTACAGATCATCGAAATCATGGATAGCAGTAGGAAATTCAACATTAATTCAGTTTGTCAAACTAATTAACATCAACATATAATAAAAATATGCACAAGAATAAATGAATACTTGAATTAGAAAGCAAGAAAATAAATTAACTACAGAACCTCACAATGACACAATCGAACCTCCCCCCTTGAACCAGAAAAAGAAGCTTAACTGCTCATGATCTACGCAAACTCCATGCTCTGCTTCGCCATGGCCGAACTGCTTTCTTGAGTTTCTTGACTTTCTTGATGATCTCTTGGATCTTGGGATGAGTGATGCTAGAGCTGGTCCACCCCCTCTTTATATAGCCAAAGGAGATGGCTGTTTTCCAACTCCTTCTAGGAGATCATCTTATCTTAAGGGAGTCCTGATCTTTTTTGAACTAATCCTATCATATCTCTTATCTAATCCCCATCCTTCTTATCTTTATAGGATTACATTCAGAATTTAGATCTAATAAGACTCTCTCCCTCCTTGGAGGTTACATTCGAATTAGGACTCTAGGCTCTCGCATTCGAGTTGGGCTTCTCTGATAACTTGAGCTACTTCCATGTTCTTCTACGAGTTGGGCTTCAGTTGTGAAATGGGCCCGGCTACGAACTTGCTCTGACTTCGGGCCCAGTTTCGGACTTGATGCGGATCGAATCTGCTAAAATCCAAAACATAAAAGTTGTGGGCTTTGCTTTCATACTTCTAATGCTTCTTGAATTGTCCAATTCGGAGTTCGGAATTGAGAGTTATGACCAGATTAATGACTGTCGCCGAAACTGTGCAAAATCACCCGATTTGCCCTGTTTTCTTCCAATTGCCTTCTTTATTGCCCTGAATCGAAATACAAGAGTAATGAGTCCATTTAAGTGCTAAATAAATGTAAAAGAGTGAATATTAGGGGATAAAAATAGGGTTCTTTTTGGCCTCATCACAGATCAACTTAGTCCGTTATCCGCATGGAAGCTAGATCACCTACAGCAGGGAGCAGATAGATTGCGCTACATCACCTTTGAGGTCAGCTCGTAATGAGCTTGCAAGTTTGTATAGGGCATTTGCTCGGAGGTTTTATGCCCTCGGTATTTGATATATGGCAAAGTGTTTGACTGTGCAATGAGCTCATGTACTTTCTATAGATAATTGGCCATGGCAGGCTTTCACGCCTCAAACTATCCATTAACTTGGTTCACCACTAATAGGGAGTTGTTGAAGACTTTGACTCACTTCACTCTAACTTCTCATGCAAGGTAGAGTCCAGCTATGAGGGCTTTGTACTATGCTTCACTGTTGGAGGCTTTGAACTTGAACTTGAGGGTGTTTTCAAGAACGATGTCACTCAGCCCGGGGAGAATGAGATTGACACTACTCCCTTGTAGGTTGGACAATCCATCTATGTGCAATGTCCAAGTTGGGAGTTCTTCAATTGGATTTAGGATCCAGAATATATACTCATCTATAAAATCGGCCAAGGCATGGGCTTTGATTGCGAGTCGAGGAGCGTAGTCGAGATCAAACTCAATGAGCTTTACGTCTTAGGTTTTTGGAGTATTTTCTTCAGGGGTTGATCAATTAGAACACGGATGTTGTGTGTCTGGAAGTAGGGCCAGCGCTTCCTAGCTGAGGTCATGAGGACTAGGACGACCTTCTCTAGGTTTGGGTATTTGGTTTTCACATCCACGAGGACTTTGTTGGTGTAGTAGATCAGTCTTTGGACCACATCTTCTTCTTTGACGAGAACCGAGCTAACCACTTCGTCACCAACTAAAAGCTATAGAAATAGTTGGTCTTCGGGTTTCATCATTATTAGTAAAGGTGACAAGCTAAGGTACTACTTTAGTTGTTGGAATGTCACATTCCTCCGTCCATTGGAAGCCCTTCACGGTCCATAGAATTCGACATGAACCGACTGAGGCCGACAACTCGTCTGGTGAAGTGATGTACTTCTCTATGTGCCCGTGGAGGGTGAATATCCAGGAAGGCCTAGATTTTTTCTAGGATGGCCTTGACCCCTCTCTGTGTCACCATGAAGTCAAGGATTTTGCCAAAGTTGATGCTGAAGATGCACATGGTTGGGCTCAACTTCATGTTGTACTGCTTGAGGATACTGAAGACCTCTTCCATTTTGGCCAGGTGTTCCATTGCTTTCTTGCTTTTTACAAACATGTCATTCATGTAGGCCTCCACATTTCAATCAAGCTAACCTTTGAATATGCAGTTCACTAGCCTTTGATAGGTCATCTCGGCATTCTTGAGGCCGAATTGCATCACTTTGTAGTAGTAAAGTCTTTGATCGATGATGAATGTGGTCTTTTCCTAGTTGTTAGGGTGCATTTTGATTTGATTATAGCCTAAGAAGGCATCCATGAAGCTTAGTAACTCGTGCCCTGCTGTTGCATTGATGAGATGATCTGTCCTCGACAGGGGGAAGCTGCCCTCTAGGAAAGATCGGTTTAGGTTGGTGAAGTCAATGTAGATTCTCCACTTTCCATTGTCTTTCTTCATTATCAACTACGTTTGTGAGCCAGTTCGGTTAGGTTACTTCTCTAATAAAGCCCATGCCCAAAAGTTTCTTTACTTCTTTGTTGATCACCTACCACCATTCATGGGTCAATACTGAACCAGTGGGTCATGACTTTGGGGCTGATCCCAAGAAAGTCTTCTGAGTCAAGCCCTACATGGGTTGACCACACTGGGTGTGAAGCTCATCCTAGAGGTCTAAGTCATTAGCGACAAGAGCTTCCTAGGCAAGGGCCTTTCCTTTGTAACTGGTTGCAACGCAACACTGCCTCGTCTTGCGCTAGTTTCTTCAGGTGATGCCTATGCCATGTGTGGCAGGGAACTTCACTACCAGGCGATACATCGAGACTAAGGTGGTTGTTAGTGAATGATGAGAGAGAGAGAGAGATTTAGGAAACCAGAGGCTTTTTGTTTCAGTTCCCACAAACAACGCCAATCTGATGTTATACAATTTGAGGTGTGTCAAACTGAATATGCAATTGATAAGATCTTGCCAATTGGACAAGGTCGAGGTGGATGTATGAAGTCATGCACTAAGGAGGTCTGTAACCGTAGAAGGAATCAAAGGCCCGAGGAGACGATCCCTGTGTTAGACAGTGTATGCCCCTAGCTCCAATCAGATTAATGTACATTATGACATTTATTGTAAATTAATAAAGTACATATTTGATTCATGTTATTGTGGTGTGTTTCTGTATAATACCCTTAAACTGGACACATAATGAGACTCATGTTAGTTTAGAATGTTCATAGCCGTTGGATAAGTATGGGGAGATTTATTCTGCTAAGGCTAACACTGGTGTGCCGCCAAGTGTTGGGGTGGCCTGTCTCAACTGCCAGGGTAAGATGCGAGGTACATGCTGTGTAGGTTTACTTGAAACCCTGAATCAGACTAGATTTCCAATATTGCCCTGGACGTTGTTGATTAGTGGGCAAAACTGGAAAGTTACACCTGACCCCTAGACTCGATTATGATACTGCACTAGGTGTTAGATTGGGCTGTCTTTGATATGCCAATCAGTGAGATCCTTAGCGGGGGTCCAAACTTGGGTATATTGGGACAATCCGAGAATTCATCTGAGTGGGTGATCATAGTGACAGGACCAGCCCCTTTGTCGGACAAAGGTAATGATCAGGGATGCACTCTCTCTGATGGAAACCAAGACTGCCGACAGCCGATTTCAATTGTTGAAATTTGTTTTGCAAAATATATTTTATATACGGATATACATATATATATACGCACATACACACAATATATATATATATATATAAAATGTTTGCAAAAGGTTTTAATTCCTAGGATCCATGTGAGTAGAGAGTGTAGCACTGTTCCTTGTAGCCGAGGGAGAAGTCCTCTCTTGTAGGATAGTGTTTGATCATTATGGGCTGAGAGGTTAAGTGTAAGACAATTAAGGGTAATACCTGATGGGCTAATCTTGCATCTGCCCACAGTCCTTGGGTTTTAATAAGGTGGCTTGGCCCAAGGACCACTTAGCGTAAGTGTTGGGCCCATTAGGAGTCCATGTGATGGGCTTCAGGGGGTTTACTGTCTTTTCAGTGAATTCGGCCAGGCCTTGTAACAGAGGCTGGGCTGAACCCATGTGGCTGATGTGTAGATCAATGTTTGGGTTCCATACCATACAAAGAAGCCCAACTGGGTAGTAGTTTGGAAGTAGTTCGAGCACTTAGACTGCATGGGCCTAAAAGCCCATTTCGAACTAGGCTGATATGATCAGTTAAATAAGGGGGTGAATCTGGGATTAAATCAACAGATAGGATAGGGTCTTAGCGTATCCACTCAGAGAGTCCAAATCTGAATACAGATTTAGATTTGGAAACCTCCTAATGAGATTAGGAGAGAGTTGATCTAATCTGCAGATAAGATAAGGGCTTATCCTTATCTCTTAAAGCGAACTCCTAATCCAAATACAGATTTGGATTAGGAAACTCCTAATGAGATTAGGAGCTCTCTTTAAGGCTATAAAAGGAGGAGGGGGCGAACCATTCATCTCATCCTAGAAATCTCAGAGATACAAGATCTCAAAGCACAGAGAGAAGTCGAATATAGTGTGACTCCGCCTTCTCCCTGCGTTCTCCTCCTGCCACCGCCATATTGCCAATTCGTTCTCCAGTTTCATAGGAGTGATCAAGATCAGATATTGATATCAGTCTTTGGAGAAAGACTGATTTGAAGTTGTGCTCACTGCCTCCATCGAATTCTTGTGAAGGGTTCGGTTCTTGGGAAGAACACTGCTAATTCTGCTCCACCCTACACTGTGTCATCTTAAGTGGGAGCAATCTTTGGAGATTTTCTTTGGGCGTAAACACCTTCATTGGGAGATACTATTTTTTCGTATCAGGTATATCCCTCTCCTACCTTTTGGTTCAGATCTGGTTCTGTTCTTGGTTCAAGATTGATCCTTGAAAAATGCAGTTTTTCTAAAACAAAGAATGTGATTCCCACATGGGAGAGAGAGAAATTTTTGAAAATTTGCCCTACCTTGCTATAGGGTTCGGCCATCCATATGAAGGATCTCTCATCCCTTCACCCTGGGAAGGCACTCTGATGCTCAAGTTAGTAGCAAGAGGACGAAATCTATCAGGCCAAGCTTTAGAGGGTGGTTTGGTTCGATTCGAAGAGAGTAGTAAGGTAGCAAGAAAGATAGAGCGTTAGGGGAGTTGAAGATCTTTACCTTGAGGGACAGATGCCTTTAAATAAGTGAGTGCCCATGTTGTAACTGGATAGATTCTTTGTGGGATTATTGGGATGAGGCCACCCACCGAGGTTCTCGGGAGGTTCCACCTTACTCGACAGCCTGGTTACTTGGACGAGCATTGGCGTGGCTTGAAGATGCCAACCACAAAAGCGACTGTATGGTGGCTTCAGCCCGCGGCTAGGATACCACCAAAACAATTCTTTATTCTTATGAATGAACCAAAATGCGTGGTCAAGTTTGATGCATTGATTTTGTTCCAAACAGAGCTAATAGCGTATATGAAAGTTAATGTATTCCATCAATTTAGACTAAATAATACAAATAATATAAATTCATATAAAATAATATAAACTACAAGGTTTTGCACTCTACATATTTGTATTTATACTCTTTTCAAACTGAGCCGAACGCTGTATTTGGTTGCAATGCAAATAAATTTGCACTGATGCGAAGCTATGACAATACAAATGATTTGAGTGTAAATTCTGACTTATTTTTATTTTAAATTTTAGCTTATTTTGTTTAATTGCATTAAAACTGAAGTAAATTAAGACATAAAATAGAATAAAGTAAAAGCCAATACAAAATTAAACGAGAAATTGCATTTTCTTCATTTGCACTCTCATGCATTTTTACTAATGCAACTAAAATTGCACTGCAACCAAACACAGCCGAAGGTGAAATATTGCGGTAACAAATTTAAGAAGGAAGTTTACTTTGTAGGGATCTTTTTTCAAATTTTATTATTATCTTTTTCCTGGTGCAAGTTTTTCAAAGTTACATATGAACATAAGAAAATTTCCTTTGGACCAGTATCGGCGGTACATAAGAAATGCATCTATTGCTTAAAATTTAGTGGGTGGGCTTTCTATATTATATACTTAGGCCACAACCCTAACTAGCTATAGTATTAATTAATTAATTAATTCCCTCTCTTAACATTACAAATTGAAACCCCTTAATTCCCAGGACCAGGAGACAACCAATTGGCACACACAGACACATAATCACACGCATAAATATTGATTAGAATTGAACATTGCTAGAGAAGGATTGGCCGAACTTCCAGTTGGAAGGAATTACGTTCAAGGCTGTGCGAGTCTTTCCATCGCTGGTCTGGATTCTGAAGGACAAGCTTTGGCCGTTGAGATAGGTTAAGCTCTGCCAGTTTGATCCCCAATTCCTCGACATAGCCTCCCATTTGGTTTGCTTGGATCCTTTGATCCAAACATTAGATATCTCTCCAGCACCCCCTACATTGGAAATGAGCACCAGTTCAAAGTAATCCCGTCCATTGATTGTAAACCTGATTCCTCCACTTCTATGACATCGAACCCTGTTGCATTAAGAAGAATGAAGTCATAATTCAGTCCAATTTAACGTGGGGATAGAAGCAAATTTGGGATTGGGATTGGGTTGGGCCCAGAGTTCAGACCCAACTTTAGCCCACTTCGTTTCAGGATTTGGGTTTGAACTTTGAAGTAATAATTAGGGTTCATTTTTTGGATTTTGAGGGGAAAATTGATTAATAGGATTTTGGTTCTGACCAAGAAACCTATATTGGATATCATTTACCCATCTCCCCAGTGTCCATTGGGGAAAAAGTTGCAACAATTTGATGAGATAAAATTGTCTATTTTAATAATAGTTTTTTTTTTATGGATAAATGGTCAATATCTTATTTACTTTAGAAATAAAAAACATGGATAAATAAAAAACACTTGCCCGAATAATTTACTAAAAAGCAAACGGGGCCTTAGTATAAATAGACCAACCTGGATCGAGTCTGATCAATTGGCCATCGATCGACTCGCCCATTTTCACAGAATTGGATTGCACAGACACAAAACCAAATCCACCCAAATAAATTTAAATAAATGTGATAATAGAAAAATGAAAAAACGAAACGAACCTCCTGTAGAAAATAGGTACAATTCCTGCCTTATATTTAGCAATCGTCTCAAATGCAGGTTGTGACATGTCGAAGTGCTGGCGTGGTGGGTTGCACCATCCGCCATTGTCGTTAGGGAGAGCGTAGTTTGGAGGACAGAAGTTGGTGGCCGTAATGGTGATGTGGGTGCCCTTCAAGCACCACTGTGGCACCTTGGTGGAGTCACAGACAATCTGATAACAACCTCCGCATGCTTTGCCATTGTTGAACAGCGCTGTGCTCAATGCCG
This sequence comes from Nelumbo lutea, assembly GCF_056320005.1. Classification (NCBI taxonomy): domain Eukaryota; kingdom Viridiplantae; phylum Streptophyta; class Magnoliopsida; order Proteales; family Nelumbonaceae; genus Nelumbo; species Nelumbo lutea. The sequence continues at coordinate 64,721,295 of NC_142687.1, read as the reverse complement.
CTGTTTTAATTCCGTAGCCATCGGTATTCAGATTCCCATACCCACATGCTCCTCCTGCATGCTCATCATCCAAGCAACCATTAATTATTATATTAATTAGAAAAAGATTACAATGGAATGGTTTTTATATATATACTACACTGCTGGAGCCTATATCAATATAATTCTGCAGACCTCATGACCGAAATGAAAAGTTTCCAAGTAATTCAATAATGGCGTATAACTCGTATTCTGATCTATAATCTAGGCAACAAATTGATTAAACATGCATAGAAATTAATTAAGAGAGAGCATACTCATCACTCACCCATTGTCCCTGAAGCATCACTCCCTCCGTAGAACGTCGCATGGGCACTCTGCCAAGCACCCAAACCTTCTTCGAACTTGGTAATGAACACCACCACAAACAACACAAGAATGCTGCTATGTTTACCCAAACTTCCCATCTCTCTCTCTCTCTGTACCTCTGATCGTACTTTTTAGGGGATATGGAGCCTGGCCAAGTCTCCTCTACTTATAGCCAAACTGCCTTAACCGTCTCTAATTATTTAATTAATTTATTTTGATTCAATGGCAAGCAGAAAGGCTGTGTAGAATGCTGCTGTATAAGTTGACTGTCCAAGATGCCGAGATTCAACAACTCATCGACAAGGAACCCATAGTAGGTACCATGTAATGGTACTACTAGCTAGAGGAAGAAAAGCATAAAAAAAAAGGAAAAGGTGTAAAATGTTGAAAAAATCAAAGTCAACTACATCCGAGCATTATCTTCCTCATTTCCCAATAGAACATGCAAATTCATTAAAGCAGTTTAGTCTATAGAGTTTTATAATATATATTATATACTAGGCTTGTGCTTATCTCCAAAGAAAGTTAAGCTTTTGATGAGGTTGGAGACTCTAGACAAGTCTCTTAAGCATTCATTTTCAAGTCTTAAACTAGAGAGAGTGCCCTTATCTGAAGGCATATCTTGTGGGGCTATCATGTACGTAGCACATGGGTGACACCCTTCTTACTTCTTAGTCATCTCTCCCACCCATGACCCCACTAACTAGACCCCGTCTACACGCATGCATCGAGCTGGCTTAGCTATCTCAATGGGTTAAGAGTTCACATCTCCGCCCTCTGCCGTGTATTAAGAGTATTTCCCAATAATGACATTATCGGTTCTGATATTATCATCGGGGGATATTCTCAATACATGGCGGGGAAGTGCTGTGGGGAAATGTGGGGCGGAGATGTGAGGTCGTAGGTTAAAGGCTGAACAGTTCTTGCATCCCCATGATATACTATTTAACCAAAAACAGTCGTAGCTCATGAGACATGAATAATTTATCTTTTTCTTTAATTTAATGGTTAAACAGTTTTCTTTTTCTCTATGAACAGGGCACTGCATTTAATAGATTGGTTCAATTGATTGCCCCCGACAGAATAACACCCATCATGATCATCATCAGAATAACACCCGATCGAGTTCAATAAATTTCTTATGTAATTGAGGGTCTGTTTGGTTTTCAATTGGATTTCGGAGTCAAAATAGTCCATTTCCATAGTCCATTTGGTTCACATAGAAATTAAAATAAGAATTGAAATAAGTAAGAATGGAATTTTGTTCCCAAGAGAAAATGAGGAAATGACCATTCCCTCTATTAGGGGAATATCATTCTAACAGGAATGGAAATAAAATTCCAATAATCCATTCAACCAAACAGTTGAAATCAGAATAATCCATTCCAATTCCGATTCCAAACCTCTATTAATCCTGCGAACCAAACGGAGCTTAATAATAATAAACATTCCATGTGCATCTCAGATGACAAGTCAAATGTGTTCTTTTCAAAAGCATTGAAAATAGATTTATACACATGCCCTGCATCTCCCAACTAATGTTTTCTTCACTTTTACAATTTAGCCAAAGTCAAATTATTTGTTTTCTATTATACAAATGAAGTGGTTTTCTGGGTACTAACCGTACGTACACCTTACAACTAATCCTTTGTCAATTAACTAATAAAGAGTCGATCTCTCTCTCTCTTGCCATTTAAAATTCAATCTAAATTTAAGTTGGCATTTTACCCTGAAAGAATATAAGATAAGAAATTAAGAAGGCTGTTGGTCAGTACTGGTCCCAACGGATTATCCAGGGTCTTGGGAAAGGAATAGAAATACAAGATTTGTATAGGTTTTCTCATATTTACCGTTTACCGTTTACCGTTTCTTTCAAACCAAATAAAACGAATACAGCCTCATCACATCCTTTTTTTTTCCTCTATTTTTTAATTATTATAAGATGATTTAATTAGACTAGACTGATTAGTTTTAGTCCATTTGACAAATTCACATTCCTTTCACATGAAAGGAGGCTACATAGATCGATCAGCTAATTAAAACCCCCACCTGGGCCGGTTTCATACTATGTACGAAACACATGCTTGCATGTTTTAATTTAATTGGGCGCCATATTTTGAACTTTTCAACAACGGTGTTGATGTGTTGCCGAAAAGGGCAACCGCTGGAGACAAGATTGCACACACAGGGCTGGTTGAACACGCCAATGTTCATTTCAGATAAGCCCAGATGGGGCTCACACTGAGCATTGGCGTGCTTAACCATGATAAATAGCCCAGCCTCATTTGTATAATCTTGTCTCCAGCTAATCCGGAACATGGCTTCTTTGATCTTTATAAAGCATCAATGGTGGGATGGGACTTATGTAGCCGGCAAGTTGATCATCGTATGTACATATAATCACCAACTGTTGGAATTTGGAGTTTGGACAAAGGGGATTTATCATTTAAGCGTGGATCCATAACAGCTGAAGTGACTGAATTGGATAAATAAATAATTGTCAAGGTTTTGTTTTAATTTGAAGCAATGTTTTAAAAATTGATTTGGACTTGATGGTTTTCAGGGCAAATGGTTTTGTCAAGGTTTTGGTTAAAGAAAGAATTAAGGGTAAAACAAAACCGATTGCATGAATGGCTTTTAGGGCAAATGGTCCGACCTTCTGGGTGAATGATGGTTTTAAAGCACTGCTTAAAAGGCTCTTGAAATGAGGAGAAAGTAATAAAAGTAAATAATACACAAGGAATAAGGTTGGAAATTCAAAGCCAAGTGGTGATAATTAAGAGGGTGTTTGGAACTGTGGGTATTTATTCAATAAACACTGTCACATATGCACTATTCTAGCAGTTCCCCTCTCATGTTCTTTCGTATGTATCGAGAATAGCAAAAGGTGACTTCGGTTTCTTTACACGCCTATGGTTTGTGGAATTTATTTTTTAAAGCTTCCTCCAATAATTAGGCATTTTCTCACCGTTATGCTGATGTGGTGTCTAGTGACGTCTAATTGTCATGAATGATCATAATTATTATCTTTCTCGGTTTTATAAACAAATAAAGTATAAACGTTAAATGAAAAAACATAAATAGAACCAAACACATACTAATAAGCCTTAAATGCTAAATGCTTTGTACTAGGTGGGCTTTTATCTTGTTACATACCCAGCCACAACCCAGATACTTTTATTCTATTATTATATGACACAAACACTTAACATATATAAAAACTAACCCAACCATGCCCGTAAGGTCAGCAGGTTGCCCCTGTGGCTGTGGGCTGTGGGCTGTGGGCCGTGGGCCGTGGGCTGTGAACTCTAATACCATACCATACAAACAGTACTAGAATTGAACGTTGCTGGAGAAGGACTGGCCAAACTTCCAGGTTGAAGGAATCACGTTCAAGGCCGTCCGGGTCTGGCCATCGCTGGTCTGGATTTTGAAAGACAGGCTCTGGCCATTCAGATAAGATAAGCTCTGCCAATTTGATCCCCAGTTTCTTGACATGGCCTCCCAGTTTTTAGTTTTGGAGCCTTGGATCCAAACGTTTGAGATCTCTCCAGCACCCCCTACGTTCGATATGAGAACCAGCTCAAAGTAATCCCTTCCGTTGATTGTAAATCTGATGCCTCCACTTCTTTGACATCCAACCCTGATGCAGTAATGAAATTAAATAATAAAACGTTGGGTTCTTATATAATTAAATAATCCGTCCAATAATCACAATATCAAACAAAATAAATTTAGGGGATTCATGCTTTCGTTTTTAATTTAACTTTTGCTACCAATCGAAACCATATAAAAGAAAAAAAAAATAATTAAGACTAATACTTTTTTCCTTTTTTAAATGGGGCACAACTATGGATTTCAAAACTGGATCGGATTGGACAGTTAGACCGGAAAATTGGGAACCAGTCAGGTAATCGATTTCATTTTACCCCAGAACCGTTATTTCCCCAAAAACTATTGATTTGGTTAGAAAAACCGCTGACCTGGGTGGTTGAACCGTTCAATGGTTTAGCCGTTTTTTATTTTTTTGTTAGAACAGGCCATCTATTTGGTTCGAACGATCAGACTGTTCGACTCGGGAACCAGACCCCTAATTGGTTCATTGTTCGATTCGGTTTTAAAAACCTTCATAATCCTATCCTATGTTAGAATCAAAATTTGAATGACTTATTCCCCTCACTTGTTTGGTTCAGATCGAAATTGAAATCAAAATTAGAATTTACTAGAATGGATTTTCATTCTTAGGGGAGAGGATGGGATGACCATTCCCTTAAATAGAGTTAAATAGAGGAATGACATTTCACCAAGAATTCTGATTCCACCCAACCAAATAGTTAGAATCATAATAAACCATTAAGTTTCTAATCCTGGACTCCTCTTCCCACAAACCAAACAGAATCTTACTAGTTATTTCATCAATCAAAACAAGAAATTAGGGTGGGTAAAAATTGAAAACTTTGGTAAAAAGCAACGAATTAAGGGACCATTTGACGTGTATTTTTGGGAAGATCTTCTAGTAGCTCCGATAGTCAAAAGATACATTGAGCTTTTGCATGAAGATCTGAACAACCCAAAGCTAGTTTGGCAGTATCATGTCTTCCTGTGTATTTTTGCACAAAAATAAAATGCAAAAGGCATGAAAAGTTTCATTTGGAGCTTCCTGACGGCTAGATCTTCCACGAATCAAATGAGAATAGACTGAAATTCAGTCTCGACTTATAAATAGCTGAAAGATCGAATAGAAAGACATGCCAAACAGACCCTAAATTAATTAAAAGGTCATGGAAAATTAAAAAAAAAAAAGCACTTTTCTATTAATTATATATAAGTTACTTATTACCTCCTATAGAGCACAGGCACAATCCCTGCCCTATAGATTGCAATCTTCTCAAAAGCGGGTTGTGACATATCAAAGTGCTGGCGTGGAGGGTTGCACCATCCACCGTTGTCATTTGGGAGAGCGTAGTTTGGAGGACAGAAATTTGTGGCAGTAATAGTGATAGAGGTACCCTTCAAGCACCACTGGGGCACCTTGGTGGCGTCACACACAATCTCATAGCAACCTCCGCACGCCTTGCCCCCGTTGAACAGTACTGTGCTCAATGCCGCTGTGTTGATTCCGTAACCATCCGTGTACAGGTTTCCGTACCCACATGCACCTCCTACCACCACCAAACATCATATGCCCAAATTAAAACATACTTACACAGGAGAAAACCATTAGGACCCAATAGGCTTCTCTTAAGTTTGATGCATGGTTCTACACCAATTTATTAGATGATTAATCAGAAAAAAGCAGTTGCAAAACTACTAGAAACTGCAACCAGAACATAAGTCCAGAATATATCAAGTTATCAACACTTCAAACAAGTATTTAGATTCATGGCTGAAGTAATAACCCAGAAGAGAGAAGGCCCTTTCAAATACAACCTCTCTAATTCCCAATTAGTACCTTGTACTTTGGGTCTAGTGTTACTTTGGTCTTCAAACTTTAAAATGTGATAATTCAGTATTTAAACTTTCAAAACGTGACAATCTAGTATCTGTTAAAAAAATACAAATGTCCTTTGAGTGTCATCTAATTTTCTTTATCAACTATCCAAATATTGACAAAAAATTAAGGGTTAAATACATTGCAACCCAATGACAAACCCTCATCCCGCCCATGAATTTGGCATCAATTCACGGTCAGGATTCATCCCCCTTGTACGGTGGGGCTAAAATATTCTGATCTGGACTGATCAATCATTCTCCCAAAAATTAAGTCTTAAATCCTTGTCTCTTCTCTATTCAAAAAAGTTGGGATCACTAGAATGCCCACTCTAACATAACCCCAACTTTCTTAAATGGAAGAAGCAAGGATTTGGGACTGTTATTTTTTTTGTCAACGTTCAGATGGTTGATAAAGAAAATTAAATGACACTTGAAGGATATTTGTGTCCTTTTCAAATGTAATATTAAATTGTCTTGTTTTGAAAGTTTGAGTACTGAATTATCGCATTTTAAAGTTCGGGGACTAAAGTGGCACTAGGTACAAAATACAGGGTACTAATTAAGAATTTTCTCTTTATATTATATATTAAAAATTAAAAGCTAATATGAATATAATTGGGTATAGAACTGATATGGTTGTAGAATATATATTTTAACTATTCTTATTGGTTATATTCTAATGGATTCCTACGGCTAATTTGAAATATGAACCAAAGTATAGGGCCACCTAATGCTCAAGACTCTTGCCAATGCAAAATCTCGGGACAGATGGACGCAACCTTATCCCTGCACATACAAAGGACAGATGAACCATCATAGAATATCTGTCATGTTATATGGAAGAAAGGCAGAAGTAGAAAGTATCCAGACTCCATATATGCAAGTAGTATGTAGAAGGGTGGAATTGACCCAGCCCATTACTAGAAGCCTAGCTAGCTACCTCTAGATTCTGTAAATCAAGGGGAATCCAGCTGAACCCATCCCAGATATATAACTAGTAATAATTTAGGCTCAGTTTGAAAAGAGTATAAATACAAATATATATAATATAAATACATATAAAATAACGCAAAATAGAAGGTTTTATATTCTACATATCTGTATTTATACTCCTTCTAAACTGAGCCTTTTTAGGAGCTCTATTTCATTCCATCTTGGAAGTACATACTTCTTTTTCACGGTGGATGTTCAAGCCACCTCATTTAATATTCAAAAAATATCAACAAAACAAGAGGCATGGCTCCTTATGGTGTCCATTCTCTTGCTGTAGATTTATGATTTATAGTGAAAGGAGAGGGCATATAAACTACTCACCCATTGTCCCTGAAGCATCACTCCCTCCATAGAAGGTTGCATAGGCACTCAGCCAAGCAGCTAAAGCTCCTTCAAATTTAGGGAACACAACCAAAGACAACAGCAGAACGCTACCAAATCTGTCCATCCTATTCCTGCCACTAGTACAAACCTCTCCTTCCTTTGTGTGCTAAATCCTAGTGAATGATTTTCTATTTATATCCCACTCTGCAAACTGTTTACTGTCTTTTATATTTTTATTATTAATTCAATAATTGAATCCATGAAGCAACAAGAAAATTACTTGCTGACTGCACTTGTTTTGTTTTATTTATTATAGACGGTATACACGCCACGCGAAGGGTGTAAGTGTTAAGTGTGAACCCGCCCAAAGCTTTCGTCCAGCTTGACTACTTGGTCTCATGAACACACTTGAGCTTAGGCTCAGACCCAACCACTGCCTCAGTTCTGCTTGGGTTAAATATACTCTTGTTACTTTACACTATTTTTCATGATTTTTGAATAGATATTGTACGGATCAAAAACATCCAGGTTTTGGAATTGGGATCTGCCCCTCACACGGGCGCCTCACACCGATCTCACATGCACATTTTATCATACATTGAAAATATCTCTCGTGAATAATAGTATATAAGTGCGGAAAATATACCTAATGCATGGTGGGATGTGTCTGTGACGTCAGTGTGAAGTGCCCTGTTTGATGAGCAGATCCTGTCTCTCAGTTTTGTTTCACCCCTAAATCATTTTTTGGCCAAAAACCATTAACTTGACCAGCAACTTACTAATCCAGGCATTTGAACCTTCAACCCTTTTGACCCAGACAATGATTTTTTACTATTTTTATTTCCTTAAATTACAATACACCATCCATTCGAATTGAATGGTTGAATCTCTGACCCAGAAACCGAAGGCCAAACGATTCTAGTTATAAATGGATTTTTGAAACATTGCTATTTTTTTTTATATAAAAACAATTTCATTAAAGCAATGTTTGGTTTGAAGGAAAAGGTAGGGAAAGGAAGGGAAAGATAGGAAAACCTATATAAGGTTTATAAAGGTTTCTATATCTTTTCCTTCCTTTCCCTACCTTTTCTTCAAACCAAACACAGCCTAAAGTTTTTTTTTTATAAGCCAATTTCATTAAAGTTAAAGCCCAAATAAGTTATTCTCAATTATGTAATATGTTTAACTAAACGATCATTTAAGTCCAGGCTTGGCTCCTATGAGCCAACCTAAGTGAATCCATACTGAAGCGCCCCTTGTATCAAGAATAGTCAAATTAATTAGGATCAACAGTAATACTTGCACTTGTTCTTTCCAAAGATGGATAAAGAAAAGGATAATTTACAAATTTCTATAATATACTTACGAGTGGTGATATTTAGCCCCTCGATTTATTTTTTTTCTTTTTTCGACAGGATTAATAGTGAAGATAAAATTATTAAATTGTCCATTGGAATTTGATGGGCTGAGAGAAAAAGTATCAAAATGATAAAATGGATGTTGCTAAAAGCACAATATATCAATATCTATTTTGGATTGTATTACCGCTCTTCCAATTAAATCGTTGCCGAAGAAGAAATATTAGAATTTATCAACATCAACCAAGGGTTTAGAATTAATCACAGTAGCTAGGGCTTAGGGTTGTATTTCGGGTTTGCCCGAGTTAGCATTTTATACTACTTTTGTAGTGTTTTCAAATTGTTTTTGACTCGACAGCTAGACCATTCGGCCGGGGAATCATTTAGGCGACTATTTTAGTCAAAAATCAGTTTTGACCTTTAATTCAGTTTTTAGTCAAAAACAGTTGATTTGATCAATAACTTGTTCACCAGGTGATCTAATTGTTAATTCGTTTAATCCAGACAACAATTTTTTGTCATTTTTTATTTTAATTATTTTTAATTTTTAAACTAGAATGAGCTAAGCTATCCACCCAAACCAGACAATTAAACTGCTGACCTGGAAATCAGTTACAAAACCCCAACCTGAACATGCCCAAGTTGCATCTCTACCCATTTCAAGAGAGATATTGTGCTTTAACATGCCATTTTTTTATCATTTTCATAACTTTTTGCTCTAAGCCATTTAAATTTCAAATGAACAATTTTGCAATTCTACCTTCATTGTTCACTCTATCAATAATAATAAGGGGCAAAAGTGCTGAAATCTAAAAGTTCAGGGAGGATCCATCTTTTAATTAATTACTTGGTAGCTATATAATAATTCCTAGCTAGGTGGTGTTTTAACATATAAAGAGATCTCTGAATTCTAAAAATTCTGCAATCTCTTATTCCATGCATCAATACACAGTAAGCACGGGAGAAAGGGTGTATTCTGTATAGAGCACTCTATGGTTGGATCAGTATTAATTAATTAACTTTTTTGAGTGATAAGATGACTAATTAAACTTGTCCACTTGATAAGATTTCTGGGCAACAATAAAATCATATCCTTGTTACTTGTTAGAAATAAAAATATATTCCCAAGTACATACAAACAACAAATCAAATTATAATCAAGACTCGAGAAACTGTTAATCACCTTCATTACTTAATTGTTGTAGAAGTCCAAAGGAATGAACTTTGGAATTAATTTAAAGTAAAATAATTCCTTCCAAAGGCTTCTTTGCTTAAGGGACCCATGTGGGATCGTGCGTAATGTATAATACACCCGGAGAAGAAAGCATAAAGAAATTAATGCAAGAAAAAAAAATCATATAACATGTCAACCAAATCAAAGCAAACCACATCCAATTGCTATTTTTCCTAACTCTCAATGTTGCGTTAACTTGAAACAAGATCTCAATACTTGATTTTGTTTTTCAATTTAAATGTATTTTATATTTCTGAATATATCAAGAAATTTACGCCTCTTAATATTGAAGTTGATAACGAACTTAACAAGGAGACAATGGGTTGGAAATGCCTTACAAGTCTCATATTAAACAATTATCCGCAATTGCCACGGTATCAGCCAGAGTATGTCATGGCATGTCTTGGGGGCTTGTGTTTATGTAGCAATATTAGCACATGGATGATGCCACCCTAGCTTATTGATCTCACCACTCGGTCCTTCTGTTCTTCTTATGGTGATGCCATGCATCGTTAGTGATGATCTCACCACTCTCTTCTCTCAATTCAATTTCTTCTCTTAATTCCCTTCAAACCAATGTTCTACAAATTAACCTCGAATCGGAACCGCTTTGGCCATTGGTTCCTAGGTTATTGGTTTGAACATCCGGTTTAAATAGATGGCATTTTGTAATTAAAAAAAATTATATAAATAAAAATTAATGAAAATAGAAACAATTAAAACTGATGGTGTGCGATCGGGATGTTCTTAGCTGGAGGATTAATCGGATGTCGGTTGTTTAGCTAGCCGGTTAAACTACAAAGTAAGTGGATCAGAGAATCCGGGGCGGTTAGCCCGATCAGGTCACTCCGATGCTTAAGTCAATACAATACGTGAGTAGCGAGCTGAAAACTTGAGAGTTTGAGAGCTAGAAAGCAAATGATCGTGCATACCTGGGTCTCAAGGGCTACTGCCCTTATATAGTTGAGCAATCGTGGGTCTAACTAAACGCTCCCAGAATCTTCACACCGTAGGGGTCCGTTGTGCCTTGGGAGGCGGAAATTGCGCTAATTGATGAGGATTACCGTTTCCCTCTGCTTCGGGCAGAATAAGGATAATGCCTACGGTTAAGCAGTGTGATCCCAAAGGGTTTAGAGACTGTTGGGAAGCTTCTGGAGGTCTGCTATGTGTCGCTTTGGGAAGGAACAGTCAGCCCGAGACACCCGGATGTCGATGCTATCCGAGGTGACCAAGATACCCAAGGTGGCCCGACCTCCCGATGTAGTTGTGGATACTGGCCTGATGTTCCGAGGTGGTCAGGGATGCTAAGTCATATGTCTACTCACCTTGACACGTCCACGTATCAGCTATTCTCTAGGTCGAGCCAAATCACCCCTCATCAGTTGCCCCCCACTCCCCATGCCAAGGGTCCTAACTCAGGGCGGGGAGGTCACGACGAGGCCAGGTCGATTTGGCCAGTCTTCTTCTGGGTCGGTACCCGGCTTGGCAGTCCATCACCAGTGACCTGCCCGGTTCAACCGCATACCCAGATCGCGTACCAGGAACGCGTAGACATCATGCAAATTCCAAAACTCCACGGACGTCAAGACACATGCTCAGTTGTTTTTGTCTCGAGGAGCATGCGACCAATTTGATCGAGAACTATTGGATGTGTTAAATCTGGTCCATCCAAAACCGGTTATCCCGGTTATAAATAGGGGCTTCGAGGTCCCATTTTGTCACCTTGCATTCGGAGTTGTCATGTTTGGAGCTCGTGCCTTGGTGTCCAGGTCAGTGGTGTCTGCTCTTGTGTTCGAAGTCGCTTTTCCTTCTCCTCAGGGTTTTTTTCTCTTTTCCTTGGGTAAGTTCTTCTTGCTCCAGTTCATTCCTTTGTTCCAGTATGAGTGATAGCTTTTCCCTTAGCGATAGTGAGTCTACTCAAATGGGGAAACCCCCTCAGCTAGCGAGCATGAGTTCGGTCCAGCTGAGGTGACTTCCTCGGCCTAGGAGCGTGAGGTCGGTGCCACAGAGGTGACCACCTCGGTGAGTCCTACAGGCTCTAGCCTGGCCAAAGAATTCCTTGTTCAAGAACATAATTCATCCAGTGGGAAGGCTTCCTCTTCTAGGCTACCCAAAAAGACATCTAGGCCGACCAAATGTGCCAAGAAATCTCGAGGTCCCGACATGTTCGGCCCTTCAACTCTTTCTCCCGAGAGACTCCAGGCCTTAATCCTCAAATACAAGCTTCCAAAGAACCTCGAGTACTCAATCCCTTTGGGGTGATATCCCTGGCAGCACGACCTGGACAAAATCATAGTCTATGAGGAGCAACTTGTGGTTGGGCTATGCTTCCCTCTCCATCCCTTCTTCATCAAGGTCATCAAATACTTCAATGTCACTGTGGATCAGTTCCACCCAAACTCGATTCAAACTATCATAGGGACCATCTCGGTCTTCCGCGATTTTGATATGCCCTTAAACTAAGATATCTTCACCTCGCTCTATGGGGTCAAGAAGAATTTCGCTGGCTTCATCCAAGAGGACAAGTGGAGTTATTACATCTCCTTCTAGCCTGGGTATAAGATTCTCAACAGGTACCCAAACAAGGTCCCTGCTTGGAAAATGAGGTGTTTTATAGTTTTTGCCGAAGAGGGGTGGCCTATTCCTACACATTGGAGGACCTACATCTAGGACCCCATAGACAAGCTAAGCTCGGACTAGCGAGAGGAGATATATTTCTTGGTTGATCTCGGGTTGTCTGCGAAGGAGTACTTGTCTGAAAAGATGCTCGTTGAGGCCAAGCTAAGTCGTCTGAGTAGGTCATCGCCTCGGAACACATTTCTCTCGTCTGCTTTTTTGATCACTTCTGCTAACCTAGTCGGTAATTTCTGTAGGAGCCATGCCTGACATTCCTGGTGCCGAGCTTTTTAGGAATATGAAGAAGAGGAAGAAGAGGATGTCGTCAAGGAGTAACGCCCCTCTTTAGGTCACCAATGCCCCCACCATCGAGGCCACAACCACCAGTGCCCGGGAGCCTCCGATCATCAACCTGGTCAAGGAAGACCGCGAGCAGACTCCACCTCCCCCACCCAAAGCAGTCTGGTTCCAGTACGTCAGATTGCAACCCCCGGGGTTGACTTCTTTAGTAAGGACTCCAAGATGGTCCCAAGCATCCTGAATGTCTGAACCAGCCTCTTGAAGAGCAGGGAGACAGTCTTCCCTCCCGAGGTCCAGATACTTGCTGGGTTGCCTATCGAGCAATTGCTGTCCCAAGGCACGAATGCCTACATGGTGGTATGTCCCCAATCTAGATTCTTTTAACTGCTTTGGTCTTCAATACTTGGTCTAATTCTCATTTTTGTAGGTGAATTCCATACTACACTCATTCACCCACCAATCCAAGTTGCATTAGCAGGAAGCTCGAGCTGCTAAGGCGAAAGTTGAAGAAGAGGATCAAAGGGTCGTCTCCGCCCAAGTCGAGTTGTCAAAGGCCTACGACTACATCCCCAAGCTCGAGAATGACGTGCGGGCCCAAAAGGACTTACTCGAGCATATGATGAAGGAAGCCGACAAGCTGAAGAAGACCATGCAAGAGCACGAAGCCGCCTTTGATGAGGAGATCGAGAAAGCTAGGAGGGTTGTTGTTGCTGAGTTTCAGAGCTCGACGAAGTGTTGGGAGATGAAGATAAAGATTGGTACTAGTGCCTATAGAAAGGGCTTCAAGCTATGCTAGTGGCTGAGCAGGCGTGAGTTCCCCGGCCTCGACCTTTGCGCCATCACCACTATTGGAGTTACTGATGCCATCATTATGGAGGCCGAGCAGGACCCATACTCTGAGGAAATTAGCGATGACGAACTCGGTGAGGGGAGAGTGGGGTTGACGACAATCGACGAGGTCATAGGGACCGATGAGGTTGCTACTGTCGAGGATGCTATAGAGATCAAGCCACCCAGATCTATTGAGCACGCTAAAGGTGGGTGTAAGGGGCCCCATGACTGATTCTGCCTCTTTTCTTGGACCTCTTTTGTGCATATACGTCATGTACTGAGCCTTTGAGCTCAGTTTAATTTTTTTTTTGAATGTACTGAAACTTTCAATGGAGTAATGAAGCATATTTTGTTCTCTCCCATGTTTATTTGTGCAAAATTTTTTTTTGAAGTGTAGATTGTCCCAAGGTACCGGTCTGATGAGTTAGGGATAGGTAGGAAAGATCCAAAGTCGATATGAACCAAGGTGGGTTGACACAGTAGGGCATGTGCCCGACCTGTCTGTACACTAATGAGGTTAAATACAAACTACTTTTCATTTTTCCTATGCTGAAGAGCCGAATAGGTCTTATATGGTGCCGAGGTCTTTTTCCAACTTGACATCTTAGCCCATAGGTTTTGGGAGCGACTCATAGTCCACTCTCCTACGTACGCCCTGACCAGCTCGATAGTCTTCTAGATTTATCACTTAGGCTCTGAGAGTGGGTTGTAGTCCGCTTTCCCGTGTGCACCCTGACCAGCTCGGTGGTCTTCTAGACTTTGTGAAATTTTGCGGATATCTGACCCGTATGCTCATATGTAGTACCTTCTCAAGTTATCAATGTTCCAAGCGTAGGGTACTCGCTTCCCTTCTATTGTTTCAAGCTCGTATGTACTTCCACCAAAAACTTGTCTCACTCTATACGGACCTTCCCAGTTCAAACTGAGCTTGCCTACATCGGGCTCAGGCACCATTACCTTTCGGAATACTAGGTTGCCAACTCGGAACTAGTGTATCTTGACCCAAGCATTATAGTACCGAGCTACCAGTAGTTGGTAGGCCGCAGTCTGGATAAAGCCCATGTCATGTATTTCTTCGATCAAGTCAAGGTTGGTTCACAGTTAGTCATTGTTGGCTTCTCTGTCGTATGCCTCAAGCCACAGGGTTGGTACTTCAATCTCAGTTAGAATCACGACCTCCATTCCATACGTGAATTGGAATGGCGTCTCTCCCATCACAGTCTTGATAGTCATTCTATAGACCCAAAAGACACTGGGAAGCTCGTCCACCTACAAACCTTTAGCTCATGCCAAGCGAGCTTTCAGTCCGTGGAGGATGGCCCTATTCGTCACTTCGGCCTATCCGTTCACCTGAGAGTGTGCCACCAAAGTGAAACTCTATTGGATCCCCATCTCAGCACACCAGTTTTGGAACCTGATATCCTTGAACTTCTTCCCGTTGTCCGATATCAGCACCTTGAGTAGTCCAAAGTGGTAGACAATGTTCTTCCAGAAGAAGTTTTGCACCTTTTGAGCTATGATCGTTACCAGGAGCTCGACCTCCACACACTTCGTGATGTAGACCACTGCCACATCTAAGAATTTCCTCTGCTCGGTTGCTGGAGGGAATGGACTAAGAATATCTATCCCCCATTGAGAAAAAGGCAACGAGCTGGTCAAATACTTTAGGTCAGCGGTAGGTTGATGAAGGATGTTGGCATGCTTCTGGCATTTGTTGCATTTCTTGACGAGCTCGAGTGCATCCATTTTCATGGCAGGCCAGTAATATCCTTGCCTTAGCGCCTTTTGGGCAAGCACCGTGCCCCCCAAGTGTCCTCCACAAAGGCCTTCATGGATCTCGTGGATTACCTGGTCTGCTTCTGAAGGTCGTTAGCAACGTAGGTAAGGCCACATAAAGGATCTTCTGTACACGCCTATTGATAATTACGTACCGAGCTGACTGCCACTCTACCCTACGAGTCGCGTTACGGTCTATTGGTAGGGTATCGTGGAGCAGATAATCGATAAGAGGGTTGATCCAGCTTGGTTCTGCTGGCAACATAGGAGCAACCTCTTCTACACCACCCCCCCCCCTGAGAATGCCTCTAGGCCGAGGCAGATCTTCTATGTATACCATTCTCATGGTGTTATCATTGGTGCTTGCTAAACATGACAAAGTGTCGGACTCAACATTCTTTGACCTCGGTATTTGTCAGAAAAAACCAGGAGAGGAAGGTCGGCAGGAGTTCCCTTACCTTGGCTAAGTAAGCCACCATTGTAGGGAGCTTCATACTCTCTGTTCACTTGGTTCACCACTAGCTGGGAGTTGTTGCATACTATAATGTGCTTCACGCCAATCTCCTTTGCTAAGTTCAGCCCAGCTATTAGTGCCCCATACTCCACCTCATTATTTGATGCCTTGAATTTGAACCAGAGAGCGTACTTGATGGGTGTCTGCTACACTAGCAAGTGCACTAGCCACACAAGTAATATAGTGATGAATAGAGTATCGTTCCCATGAGGGCTTATGCAGCAACTACTAGTAATTTATTAGTCATCTATTATCTGATCAACTGAAATTTAAATCTAATTCAAATGAAATTCTAACTACAAAACTAGTTCTAACAAATTTGATCAAACACCTTGCAAGCAAATTGAGAAGATAAGCTAACTATGCACAGAACTAATTCAGAAATTAGATCTCTGGGTCATTCAATTAGATTAGGTTTCAGCCTTGGTTTAGTGAAACCCCAAGGTAATGAACAGTCTCTCTCAAGCTCATGTTCATTCTATGCATGAGTGATGATTCTTCTATCTCTAGCAAGAATCTAATCCCCATGTATGCATTAAGATCTAGCAATTTTAGGGCATCATTTCATATTTGAATGATTACCAACCAAATTGTGCAAGAAATCTTAGAGTCTTTCTTAAGCACTTCTAGGATTTCCAAAGAACAAATCAGCCAAACTGAATTAAAGTTACCTGAATTCTCTCTCAAGCAATTCAGATATTATAATTTCATGATCTGAAATTACAGATTCGAGATTACAAAATAGTAATTCAGACCTTACAAGTTCATGATCTGAGATTTCAGATCTGAGATTATAGAATAGTAGTTCGGATATCACAATTGCATGATCTGAAATTCCAGATCTGAGATTACAAGATACTAGCTCGGCTAATAGTTCTACAATGGAATTTCTAATCAAGAAACATCAAAATTGAACCTAATTTATTCGAATAACCCTAGAGAACTAATTACAGATCTGAATTTACATGAAACATCATTCAATTACAGCAAGAAAGATTGAATTAATTTGGAGAAAATAACATGAAGACCCTAGCTGAATTCGATTACCACTTGTGCAGAAATCAAAGAATAAGACAACCTAGATTGATCTCCTCCAATGGCTTCTTTTCCAAGTTTGAAATCAGCTTCTTCTTCTCTTGAATATTCTTGAATCTTCACCTCCCTTCTCCTCTCTTGCGCCTATCTTTCTCTTCTCCCCAAAAAGGAATTCTCCCCAAAAGGAATTTGCCCCAAAAGGTTTTTTGACCCCTTCTCGTTTAGCTCTCTTCTCCTTTTATAGCTTTCTTCAGCCCATTTCTCTCCTCTAGAAAGTTCTCTCAAAGTTAGGCACCTTTATCATTTCTTGAACCTTCTAGAATTTGTTGCCCTTAGCTCTCTTGAACTTTCTAGAGGTTGCCGCCCCTAGCCTCCTTTTGGCTGCACTTTGGACTGCTCTTGAGCTGCAATTTGGGCTGCTCCTTGCTGCAAATGGGTCTCCTCCTTGCTGGGCCAAATAGGTTCCCTTGGAAGCTTCGGCTGGGCTCTCTCTTTGGGCTCTCCCAAAGAGTGTTGTATGGACTTTAATGGCCGAATAGGCCTCCTTTGACTTCTCGGTTGGGCCTTGCTTTCAACTGGGCTGTATTCCTTCTAATTTGGCCTCCTTTAGCATGGTTTTATGCTCTTTTTCCCTAGACTTGTTCCCTTTGACAATTTCCTGAAATCAAGCTTAATTGGGGTAATAATTCACACAAATCAGCATCAAAACCATGCATAAATACCAGAATTTGTATGTAAATTGTGCACTCATCAAACACCCCTACATTTAAACTTTTGCTTGTCTTCAAGCAAAGACATAACCCATAAACTGATCATCCCCCCTTATTATTATCATTTACTTGATGAATTTTTGGATGAGAATGCATTGAGTGGTCAAGAAACTTGTAAGGATTCTGATTTATTCCTATGAACTACCATTCTTATCACATACATAAAAGCCAAGGAAAGGAAGAATATGAAATTCTTCATGCTCCAACATTCACTTCCATTCAATATGCAAATCAGCTCCTTGACCTCTAAAATTAATCATTACTATGAGCTTGGTTTCAAATCTGTCACTGTATCTGTCTGAGTGTTCAACCATATTTTTGGTGTGAGTGCATTTTATGCTTCATCTCACATAGGGCATTTTCTTTATTTTCTTTCGGTGTTAGTGCATTTTATGCTTCACCTCACATGGGGTATTTTCTTCTTTCTTCTTTTTCTTTTGGTGTGAGTGCATTTTATGCTCTATCTCACACTCTTTTTGTTTTTTTTCTTTATTTTTCAGTTATTGAACCTCATGCATTAACAGTTCAGAAGTCAACTTGCTCGAATGATCATCAATTATTCAATTAAGTGCGTTCTACACATGAAGGTAGATAGGGCCAGTCATGCTGAAAGTCATATTCAACTCCCTTAACCTCATGAATTGTGATAAATTTGGATCATTCATAAGAATAAACTCGAGCACATACAGTGATTTCCCTTGACTCAATGTATTCCCTCTTAAAATTCACCTAATAAACAGAAATAATCTAGGGGAAATTTCAGTCTATTCGTCCTGTCCATGTATGTATGTATGTGTTGGGATGAGTGAGGTGCATGGCCATAGCCTAACTCCCCCACACTTAAGATGAACATTGTCATCAATGTTCCTAGTGTTAGGGAGTGAAAAATGAATCCAGCAATGAGGGTAAAGGCATGAAGAGTAAGTAAGGATAGGGGTATAGAGAACTTCCCTGAAGATTATTCTGATTTCTGCAATAACTCCTTTGATGGGAAGCCTCCAACTGTGAAGAATCACATAAAACTAGAGAGAGATCAGCAACTTATTCAATTAACAACCTAAAAAACTAAATTAAACTCAACTAAAATGACTAAGAAAAGAAGAAAACAAACAAGAAAGTTTATGACAGCTCATTGAAACTCGACAGTCTTGTGAGATCACCGGTCATCTAAGTATACAATGGATGGAGTAAGCAACGCTCCTCCCACTATATATGGCTTGAGGCGCTGGCCATTCACCTTAAATGTGCCCTGTGCCAGGTGGGTGACCTATACGGTTCCATAGGGGAAAACCTGTGTAATGGTGAAAGGTCCAAACCATCTCGATTTCAGCTTGCCCAAGAACAACCGGAGATGGGAATTATACATCAACACTTGCTGGCCCACATGAAAATCACATCTCAACAAGTTCCTATCATGCCATCTTTTAGTTCTCTCCTTGTAAACCTTGGCATTCTCATAGCCGCCTCTCTGCTTCTGTGGCTTGTGAATCAAAATTCAAGAATTTTAGTGCCCAATAGGCCTTATGTTCCAATTCAACAAGTAAATGCCATGCTTTTCCAAAAACTAACATGTAAGGAGACATGCCGATAGGTGTTTTATATGCAGTTCTATATGCCCATAATGCATCATCTAACCTGATTGCCCAGTCTTTCCTAGCAAAGTCTATAGTCTTCTCCAGAATTCTCTTGAGCTCCCGCTTAGCTAATTCTACTTGGTCACTGGTTTGAGGATGATATGGGGTAACTAATTTGTGTGTAACAACATATTTTTGCATCAGCCGCTCAAACTGGGTGTTACAGAAATGTGTTCCCCTATCATTAATGATAGCTCGGGGTGTGCCAAATTGGGTGAATAGCTTTTTTAGGAAATGTACTACCCTCCTAGAGTCATTTGTGGGTAAAGCCGTGGCTTCCACCCATTCAGCCGTAGAGAGCATCATGCATGCCATGTTGTGCACTCGTCCTGACATTGCTCAGGTAGTGAGTATGGTAAGCAGATTCCAAGCCAACCCAGGGCAGGAGCACTGGACTGTTGTGAAAAATATACTTAAGTACCTTCGAAGGACAAAAAAGTTTTGTCTAGTATTCGATGGTAGCTCACTACAGATCCAGGGGTATACTGATGCTGACTTCCAATCAGACCAGGTGATAGAAAGTCTACATCTGCGTATGTTTTTATGATATTATTGTCTATTGTTTGCTGGAAAAGTAGCAAATAGGGATCCATGGCGGATTCCACAACCAAAGCCGAATACATTGTTGTAAGTGAGGCTGCCTTATGAATGAAGGTGTTCATTCTGAAATATCAGCACATCCCCCATTCCACTGTTGTGTGACAACACTGGATCTATGGGAGATTGATGTTATCAGGTAGCATCAGCGGAGAATGTGGCAGACCCATTGACTAAGCCACTGACATAGAAAGTGTTTGAGATATACATGGAAAGTCTAGGACTCCGGCATATACCAGATTGGACCTAAATGCAAGTGGGAGCTGTTAGACAGTGTAAGCCCTTAGCTCCAATCAGAATGATGTACATTATGACATTTATTGTAAATGAATAAAGTACATATTCGATTCATGTTAATGTTGTGTGTTTCTGTGTAATACCCTTAAACTAGACACTTATGAGACTCGTGTTAGTTTAGAATGTTCACAGCTGTTGGATAGATCTGGGGAGATTTATCCTGCTAAGGCTAACCCTGATGTGCCGCCAAGTTGGTTGGAGTAGCCTATCTCAGCTGCCAGGGTGAGACCCGAGGTACATGCAGTGCAGGTTTACTTGAAAACATGAACTGGACCAGAATTCCAGTGTTACCCTAGACATTGGTGATTGATGGAAAAAACTGGAATGTTAAACTTGACCCCTAGACTCGATTACGATACTGCACTAGGTGTTGGATTGGGCTGTCTTTGATATGCCAATCAGTGAGATTCTTAGAGGGGGTCAAAACCTGGGTATGTTGGGACAATCCGAGAATTCATCTGAGTGGGTGATCATAGTGATAGGATGAGCCCCTTTGTCAGACAAAGGTAATGATCGGGGATGCACTCTCTCTGATGGAAACCAAAACTGCTGACAGTTGATTTCAATCGTTGAAATTTGTTTTACAAAATATATTTATATATATATATATATATATATATATATATATTATGGTTTCAAAATGTTTGCAAAATTTTTTAATTCCCGGATCCATGTGAGTAGAGAGTGCAACACTATTCCTTGCAGTCAAGGGAGAGGTCCTCTCTTATCGGGTAGTGTTTGATCATTATGGGCTGAGAGGTTAAGTGTAAGACCATGGAGGGTAATACCTAATGGGCTAATCTTGCATCTGCCCACTGTCCCTGGGTTTTTATAAGGTGGCTTGGCCCACGGACCACTTAGTGCAAGTATTGGGCCCATTAAGAGCCCATGGTGTAGGGCTCAGGGGTTCACTGTCCATTACAGTGAATTCACCCAGACCTTGTAACAGAGGCTAGGCTGAACCCATGTGGCTGATGTATAGATCAATGCTTGGGTCCCACGCCATACAAGGAAACCCAACTGGGCAACAACTTTGAAGGTTAGTGAGCACATGGACTTAATGGGCCTAAAGCCCAATTCAAACTGGTTTATTTAGATTAATTAAAGAGGGGCAGATCTGGGATCTAGATCAGTAGATAGGATAGGGAGTTATCCCTATCCACTCAGAGAGTCCTTATCCAAATAGAGATTTGGATCAGGAAGCTCCTAATGAGATTAGGAGAGCTAATCTAGATCTGCAGATAAGATAAGGGATTATCCTTATCTCTTAAAGAGAGTACAGATCCAAATAAGAATTTGGATTAGGAAACTCCTAATGAGATTAGGAGCTCTCTTTAAGGTCATAAAGGAGGATGAGGGTGAACCTTTAGTCACTCAACTCAATCAGATCTCAGATCATAGAAAGAGAGAAGACAACAACAGTAAGACTGCATCATCTTCTGCTCTTGCGCCCTCCTCCTACTGCTGCCATTACCAATTCGTTCTCCACTGTTGGAGTGATCAAGAAGGGTTCTTGATATCAGTTTTTGGTGAAAATTTGATCTGAAGTCATGATCACATACCCTCCACTGATGGATCTCTCATCCCTTCAGTGGTATCAGAGCCCA
The DNA here is from genome assembly GCF_056320005.1 of Nelumbo lutea. Classification (NCBI taxonomy): domain Eukaryota; kingdom Viridiplantae; phylum Streptophyta; class Magnoliopsida; order Proteales; family Nelumbonaceae; genus Nelumbo; species Nelumbo lutea. The sequence continues at coordinate 64,699,568 of NC_142687.1, read as the reverse complement.
GGTTCAAATCTTGAACCGAAATAGATCATATCTGAACCTACGTAAATGGGCAAAAGGCGTTTTACCCGATTTGCGCAGATAATTGTTTTTCTGGGAAATCGGTTCCTAGATTAAGGGTGAATGATCTGAAATTAAATCTTTTAAAATATGATATTTATTTGGAATTGTTTTTTATAATTATCTTGATTTATGAGCTATTCGTATGGTGGAAATCAAATTCTTTAATGGCGCAGGAAAACTGCAATTTTGCAGTTCTATTAAGTCTAGTCTGTAATTAATTTTTTTTTATTTCTAGACTGAATGTATAGGAATTCGATCTGATGTAATATTAATAGAAAATTAGGCTTTTTCTATTTTATTTTATTTCAAGATCGAAGTTGATTGTGCAAAAGGAGGAGATTTCGTGGATTGAGATTTCACTATCTGCGATTTGCAATTTGAGAAACTGCAAACTGTAATCTAACATTTGTTTTGCAGGTAGCAAATGTAAGAACAGCCCTAGTTTTGATTCTTGTTTGTCTTTAATCAGAAATTTAATTTTTCAGATCAATTCTTGAATTATTTCTTGAATTAAAAATCAAACCCTAGACCCATTCGAACCAGATTGGACCAAACTGGTTGGACCAAATCTATGGTTCAATGGGGGCTGATCTCAGCCCTAATTTTCCCACTCTTGAGTCAAGAGATTGATAGTTAAATGCAAGACCTAATTCAGCCCACACCTGTAAGGCCCGGTTTTAAAATGTTAAAACTGCTTAAGCCCATTAATTGTAGAAAAGCTATATGGGCCAAACTGCTTAATGCTATTCAGCCCATATACCTAGATAATATTAATCAGTAATATTATGGATTAAATTGGGCTTTAATAATGGACTTTACAAATATTAATTGATTGGATTAATTTTATCCTTGCATGTGATGTATGGATGTGTGATGTGCAACGTTCATGGGTCATAAGCACTTGGCCCATGCAGATACGATAATGGCTCTTGCGCACACCATGGCTGAATGCACATCATTGCCATGATGTCCTAAAGATCATTGGATGATCTCCCTTTGTGGTGGGCCACACACCTCCTTGAAGAGGATCCATGCAGAACCCTAGCCATTTAGGGCTCACCAAAATCTGATTTTATGAAAGTCAGTGGGAGCCACTTTGGTCTGACCTAAATTAAACTAGGGCGTATGAATGTTAGGACATGTAACCAGCACGTTTATTTCATAATATTTACCAATATTACTCACAGTATGGTTACGTGTACCTAATGAGATACAAGTCTGAATCCTTTGAAAAGTTCAGAGAGTTTAGATAAGAGGTCGAGAAGCAGTTAGGGAGAGAAATTAAGACCCTTCAATCACATCGAGGTGCCGAGTATCTCTTTGACGAATTCAGGGACTACTTAAAGGACAATGGGATAGTATTACAACTAACTCCTCCTGCTACACCACAGTTAAAAGGTGTGTCAGAAAGGAGGAACCAAACTTTATTGGATATGGTCCCATCACTTCTCGTACACTCAGAGTTATCCACATCCTTTTGAGGTTACGCTTTAGAGATTACAATATACGTGCTGAACCGGGTTCCAACCAAATCAGTTTCGAAGACTCCCTATGAGCTTTGAGCCGGTAAGAAACCAAGTGTGAGACACTATGGGGTTGTCCAGCACATGTTAAAAGAATGAGTGCGGACAAATTGGAACCCAAGACCACCCGTTGCCTATTCATAGGTTACCCCAAAAGCTCTGTGGGTTACTTATTCTATGACCTAGGAGAATAGAATGTGTTTTATAGTCGAAATGCCCATTTCTTAGAAGATGATTACATCCTGAACAATCTCTGAAATTGTTCCCAAACATATCTTCTTCTTCTGACCAACCTGTTTAAAAGTTTCTTTTCCCAAATTTTGATTTGCCCCTTTAAAATTTTCAGCTTTTTACTAAACACATAGCTGGTTGACCCTTCCACATGCAAATCTTTCCACCACCTTCTCAGTTTATCCACAAAACCTTCCTCCTTGGGCCACAAATTTTCAAACCTAAAGGGTGATGGATTAGGATAAAAACCACTATAGTCCAAACAAATGAGGGTGTGATCAGAAGGAGGTCTTGCCAAAGGCTCAAGTGAAAGGGTGGGGAACTTCTCTTCCCTTTTTGTAGACACCACAAACCAATCCAATTTGACCAGGATTGCCTTATTATTTGTCTAAGTGTACTTGCCACCCTATGAAAGTAGATCCACCAATTACCACATTTCCATGAAATACATAAAAACCATCATTCCTTTACTTTTTTTTTCTGTTTGACAAATGAATGCAGTTTTATTAAACAAAGAAATAGTGTACAGTCAGCCTAAGAGGGGCACGAGGTGTTACCTCCCCCTAGGACTGAACTATATGCCCATAAACACGCACAAGCCTGAATTACAATATAAGGTAGCCCAAGACAGATCTGCTAACCCACCGAATCCTAACTGTCATGTTTCTTGTCAGCCGATTAACTTTCTTTAAAAGATTCATGTAACCCCAACAAACTATTTCTAGATTTGTCAGCCAGCCCACTACTACCTTGGGGTCCCCCTCAACTATCAAGTTTTCCACTCACTGGATTTGTCAACCAATGAGTGCATTGATTCAAAAATTAGAAGCGGAAGACCAGGTCTTTTTGCAAGCTGGACATAAAGAAGGCATATGATCATGCGGAATGGGGTTTCTTGGAGGAGATGCAAAGGCTGATGGGATTTGGGGAGACTTAGAGGGGTTGGATGTATTGGTGTACCTTATCTGCATCTTCCTCTTTACTCATCAATGGGGTATCATAAGAATTTTTTGAAACCTCTAGGGGACTGAAACAAGGGGATCCAATCTCCCCTTTTTTGTTTGTGTTAGTAATGGAAGCCTTAAATTTGATCATGAAGAAAGGAGTTAAAAGGGACTAGGTTGAAGGCTTTAAGGTTGGAGCAGAAGGACCTTGTATATCCCATTTACAGTATGCTGATGACACAGATTTTCTTAGATGCCTCAGTGAATCAAGTCTTGAATCTCAAAACAATACTAGCCAACTTCGAGATGCTGACTGGTATGAAAGTGAAACTAGAGAAGAGTTTATTGATAGGAGTTAGGGAGATAAGTAGAGGGAAATGGAACAATTTGCAGGGGTGATGGAGTGCAGAGTGGGGGAGCTTCCTTTTATGTATTTAGGGCTCCTGCTAGGGTCAAAGACAACAACAACAAGCATTTGGAAGCCTCCAATAGAAAGAGTGGAAAAGAGATTGGATAGATGGAAGGCTTAGTACTTATCTTTGGGAGGGTGAATAACTCTTATAAAGAGTGTTTTGGCAAGCTTACCAACTTATTATGTCTCCTTGCTGAGAATACCAAATGAGGTTGTGATGAAGGTTGAGAAGATTCAAAGAGACTTCTTATGAGAAGGGATGGGGTGCCAAAAAGTATCACTTGGTTAAGTGGGAGAAGGCGTGCAAGCCAAAGGAGAGGAGTGGGTTGGGGCTGAGGAGAGCTAAGTTAATAAACAAAGCACTTCTAGGGAAATGGTTGTGGAGGTTTGGGCTAGGGAGGGAGAGAGAGGCATTATGAAGGAGAGTGGTAGTTGGGAAATATGGAGTGATAAGATTTGAGTGGGAAACAAGGGAAGTGAGAAGCCCATATGGGGAGAGTGTTTGGAAAGGAATAATAAGTTTTAATCAAGATTTCAGAAAATTGATTAAGTTTAAAGTGGGGGAAGGCTCTAGAGTGAGATTTTGGGAAGACGAGTGGCTTGAAATAGGGAAGTTATGTGAGGTGTGTCCAAGATTATACAAGCTAACAGAACAAGTCTCAATAGCCCAATGCTACGAGTGGAGAGGGGAGCAACTGATCTGGAATCCGAAGTTCAGAAGAACTCTTCTAGATCAAGAAGTGAAAGAGTGTATTATGCTTCTGGAAAATTAGAAGGAACCAGCATTTCTAGAGATGCAGAAGATGGTCTTTGGTGCAAAGAATGTAAGGAAGGCAGATTTACAGTCAAGTCATTCTATAAAGCTTTAACAAGAGAAGAAAGGGGTTCAGACCAGAGAAAATGAATTTGGAGCAACCCAGTCCCCCCAAGGGTAGAAGCATTCGCATGGCTAGTAGCTCATGACAGCATCCTCACCTCTGATCACCTGAAATCTACAGGTTTACATCTTTCCAACTGGTGTCATATTTGTAATCAGGAGGAAGAAACAATTTTCCTTTGTTCTTTTCATGCAGTATAGCAAGTTTCATATGGAAGTTCTTCTCTTTTCTATTTGGGGTGAGTGGGCTCAATCCATCGACTGCAGCAGAAATTTTCTCTTTCTGGCCAAAGCTCAGAGACAGTAAGAGAGCTAGGATGGTGTGGAGCTGTGTCCCTTTTGCAATATGCCGGTCTATATGGAGGAAGAGAAATAGAAGAGTTTTTGAGAATAGATCAAACAACATCCAATACATGGTAGCTGCAGCGACAAATATGATTTAAGAATGGGTTCTCAAACTTCCAAATTTTTCAAGTCTCCAAAACAGGTTTGTTGGAAAATTTCTGGAATACACTTGAATTACAACCTTGTAATGTAGAATCATTTTTAATTTGAAGTTTAGAGAATGTACGAGGTGTACCATCTAGACAACCAAGGATGTTAGGATGTAACTCTTTTTTCTTTTTAATGAAAATTTTCATTGATTCTTCAAAAAACGTTGACTGGCTAGATGTATGCCTTGTACCGCTGCTAGTATCTCTGCACTTACAGAATCACCAACACCCACCAGTCCTGAAAACAAGGAAAGGATGTTGTTGTTTTTATCTCTCTGAATCCCTCCTATGCCCGATGGCCCTGTGTTGCCTTGACAGATTCCATCAAAGTTCAATTCTTTTTACCATTCCTCTACTTGGTCAGGTACCTCCTTTTCTCTCATAATTGAACCAAACAGTATTTAAGTCTCCTCTTAACACTCATGGTCTGTCCCAGTCCTCTTTAATTGCATCTAGTTCAGCCCAAAATTCAGATCTCCATCTGTTATCATTTGAATCATAAACCGAGGATAGAACAAAATCCCAACCGTCCTCCAGAGTCTAAAACAAAATTGAAACTGAGAACTGCCCCACCTTCTTACCCTTTACCTCTACTGAATTTACATCCCAAATCACCACCAAGCCTCTTGTTGTGCCAATAGTTGGAAGAAACCACCAATTACAATCATGCTCTCCCCATACATTCCTTATTGTTTGAGCTTCCATTACTTCCATTTTGGTTTCTTGGAGACAGAGAATATCCGTCCATGATCTTGAATTTAGCCCTTTAATATCCCAAGATACTTTCATTTAAATGGATTAAGGTTTTGGTGTGCTGCCCTAGCCCTTGCTTCACCCCCACCTATCCCTACCCCTTCTTCCTTCCTTTCGCACCCTAACCACCAACCCTATATTTTCATTGAGACCCCAAGAGAGCCTAAACAATTCCCTCTTTGTGCTCCTCCCTCTTCCTTTCTCCTCTAACACCCTCCTCTCTACCTCCATTCGATATACCTTTGTTAACCCTTCCATACCTTTTAACAACACCCCCAGAAAGCCCCAAAACCCAAAAATTTTGAGAACCCAACTAGAAGGTTCCTCAACACACCTCCATTCCTCAAGAGAATTCCCCAACCCTTCATTTATACCTATTTTCCTTATGGCTATGATGAAGACCTTACCAATTGTCAAATCCCCCCCCCCTCCCAATCCATAACAATCACTTCTTTCAAGCTAGCAAGATTTAAAGTGCTACCAAAAATGGAGAATTGTATGGGGTTGATTTCAATGGGTGTGTTCTGGTTGATGGGTTGGTGGATTGGGGGGATGCTCGATTTTTTTTTTTTTTTATCAGTAGGATGCTCAAATTTTCAAGCTCAAGTTCTGCTGAAGATATAATGGAATGCTCTGCTTATGGCTATCAGTGCACACAGAATTCACAGGAAGGTTATAACAGAATTTTTGACAGGGATACATTATTTTGTTCTTATATCATGCTAAGCAAAGGGGTATATATTGCCTCTGGTTTTTTCCCACTTTTTTGAACTCAATACAATACATTTTCAACAAAATAAGTAATGTTAGGAAAAATCAGCTTATACAATCTAGCACATACTCTTTTACTCTCCCTACACCACTTTAAAAGTTTCTCTAATAGAGCTTTTATTGAATGATCAAATCTAAGGGTGCAACTAGGGCAGGCTTGGGTTAAGCTTTTGTCAAAATTTGAATGGGCCCTACTTGAGGCCTGAGGCCAGTCCTGAAACAGTGTAAAATGCTTATTCAAGCCAACCCAAGTTGCACCCCAAATCGAATCCTTCTAATATAGAGATCACCACTCCCCTTAGGTCTACAAACCCTTCCCCGATTGACAAGATGATAATTCTCTAGTAAACCTCTCCTGCTGCAACAAAAATCCCCTTGTTACCATAGTTGTAAAGGCAACGCCTAGGCGGGCGCCCTTTGAGGCTCGCCTCACCTAATCGCATAGCGGTTTTGTACTATGTATTGTAAAATACTTTTTTATTCTTTATTTTTTGACATTATTATTACAAAATAGGCACTATTAAACTAAAATACTCATTTTGTGTGTTAATTCTAATTTGTTTTTATTAATTTCTTATTTGTTAGGATTTAATCAATACAAACATTGCTAAATGCTGTATTGAACCCTCTAAGACTTTAAAAACTGAACCAATAAGGAAGAACTTAAAATTTTGTCTAATCAACACATTTTCTACTACAGTACTACTACTACTACTACTACTACTCTACTACTACTTTTTCTTTTCTTCTTTTTCTATAACAAAAATAAGGGTTCAGACCCTATATTTTTTTAATTTACTTTTCCTTCTTTTTTTTTCTTCTCATGAATGTGTTGATTTTCTATACTTTAACATGAACTCTATACTTTTATTATGAAAATTATGAATAATTATTAAGGAAATATGGCTATGGTACCTAAGGAACTTCCCTAGGATCTATAAAAAAATCCATCGCCTAGGCACCTAGGCGACAAGGTGCCCCCTTGACGCCTAGCCTCGCCTTGGTGCCTTGAAAACTATGCTTGTTACTTATTCAATTTTCTCTACCACCAGTGCTAGAATCTTCAAAAAAGATGAGTAGAACACTGGGAGATTAGCTACACAACACTCAAGGGTATGTTTAGCAAATAAGTGGTTAAGTACTTATAAGCCTTTGAGGGTCCTTTCTCAAACCACTTAAACTATTTTAAGTTCTTATTTAGGTTATAGTGTTTGGTGAGCCACTTAACCAATAATTACTTATTTTTGTAGAAGACAATTATAGCCCCAACTTAACAAATACATCTCTCTCTATATATATCTACATATATATATATATATAGCGAAACATTCTACTGAAAATGACAATTCTAACCCTCATGACAGACATGGCCGACGTGTCACACACATGGCACTAATTACAAACAGTAACTTGTTAATCGGTTTAAACTTGGTACAGACTGTAACTTTCATTAATTTTTTAGGAAACTTGGTACAAACTGTCACCTTCAAAAGCAAGGTGACCCCTCATCAAGTTACAAACAGTACCCAAAAAAACGTTCTGCCTACTAACTCCTTTCTTTGCTAAAGTATCGGCCATTGCATGAATGATTTCCTAGTCCATTTAAATCTGACTTCGAGCTAACTCGTTAGTTGCATTATCTCCCTTACAGGTTGTCTAAGGAACCAGGCACCTAAGCTGTTTGTTTGCATCCAACCTATTACTAGTTTCGAATCTCCCTCCACTTTCAATTGCTAAAAACCCAACTGTTTAGCCAGCTTGAGCCCTTGTAGGAGTGCAGAGTGCTAGAACTTCTTCTCTAAGCCCAATCCTATCGGGCCAGAGTAAAGGACTAGGACTTTTCCTCCCCCATCTCTAAGACACCCCCAATTCCAGAGGGGCCTGGGTTACCTACAGAACTACCATCAAAGTTTAGCGTAACAGATACAGATAATGGGGATGACCAGTCCTCTTGGATAGCTAAAGAGGAGTAGGAAGAAACTGTTACTATACTCCACCCTCTAATTAAGTCATCAACAGAGAAGTCCTTGAACAGGTTCAGGCTGTTCAGAGATTTCAGCCAATGTATGACCTTGATGGTGATCCCTTCTGTGACTTCATGTGCTGATTTTTCTTTCCCTTGAAAGATTCTGTAATTTCTCTCCTCCCACATTGTCCAAACAACTGCTGCCCTTGTTGCTCTCCCAATTACCTTTCTCTTTTCTTTGACTAACGGAAAAAGGTAGATTCAAAATATCCACCATGCTTGTAGGAGGAATCCACTTGCACCCTAAGAGAGAGGAAAAAACCAATCCCAAATAAGAGAAATAAGAGGACAAGAGATTAGTACATGATTTACCGTCTTAAATGAAAATTTCCAATCCCTAAACCCCCTTTGTCTTTTGTCCTAAAGACCACTTCCACTTCACTAGGTGATTCTTTTTTGGCTCTCCAGGTTCCCAAAGGAAATCTCACATTACTTTTTCCAACTGATTTGCAACATTGGCAAGCACTTTGAAGGTAGACAAGAAGTACATTGGCAAATTTGCTAGTGTTGACTTAATTAAAGTGATTCTACCTCCTACGGAGATGTAATTGAAGGGATGAGAGATCCATCATATGGATGCCCGAATCCTGCATAATAGAATGGGCGAATTTCAAAAATTTCTCTCCTTCCTATTGGGAATTGAATTCCCTATTTTAGAAAAATCATATTTTTCAATGATCAATCTTGAACCAAGAACCAAACCAGATCTAAACCAAAACAGTAGGAGAGGGTTATACTTGACACGGAGAAATAGTATCTCCCAATGGAGGTGTTCACGCCCAAGGAAGGAACCAAAGACTACTCCCATTGAAGATGGTGCATTGCAGGATGGAGCAGAATCAATAGTGTTCTTCAAAAAAACCAGATCCTTTGCAAGAATCAGCTGGACGGCACGTGAGCACACCCTCCAATTAGTCATTTCACAAAAAACTGATATCAAGATCCAATGTTGATCGCTCCTACTGAGAATAGGAAATCGAACTGGTAGATATGGCAGTGGCGAAAAGGAGGTGGCAAAAAAGAATTAGCATAGAGATGCTCTATTCTTTCTTCTATGATTTCAGCTCTGAAGAGAATGTGAATTGTGTCTAAAGGCTGCCACCCCCTCCTCCTTTTATAACCTTAAAGGGATCAGCTCCTAATCTCATTAGGAGTTGCTGATTCAAATCATATTTGGATCAGAATTCCCTTTAAGTGATAAGGGCAAACCCTTATCTTATCTATAGATTAGATCAGCCCTCTCCTAATCTTATTAGGAGGTTTCTAGATCTGAATGTACCCAGTCCTATCTGCTAATCTAATCTCAGAATTTGCCCCTTATTTAACTGATCAAATCAGCCCAGTTCAAAATGGGCTTTAGGCCCAATAAGGGTATGTGCTCACTTAGCCTTCCAAACTGCTGCCCAGTTGGGCTTCCTTGTATGGCGTGGGACCTAAACATTGATCTACACATCAGCCACATGAATTCAGCCCAGCCTTTGTTATGAGACCTGGCCGAATACACTATTATGGACAGCGCACCCCCTGAAACCCATCACATGGGCTCTATGGGCCCAACACTTACCCTAAGTGGTCCTTGGGCCAAGCCACCTTGTAACACCCAGGGACTGTGGGCAGATGCAAGATTAGCCCATCAGGTATTACCTTCAATGGTCTTACACTTAACCTCTCAGCATATAATGATCAAACACTGCCCGACAAAAAAGGACTTCTCCCTCGGCTACAAGGAATAGTGTTGCACTCTCTGCTCACATGGATCCCGGGAATTAAAACCTTTTTGCAAAAGTTTAGAAACCGTAATATATATATATATATATATATATAAGTTTATTTTGCAAAACAAAATTTCAACGATTGAAATCAACTGTCGACAGTTTGGTTTCCATCAAAGAGAGTGCATCCCCTCGATCATTGACTCTATCCAACAAAGGGGTTGATCCTGTCACTATGATCATCCACTTAGATGAATTCTCGAACTGCCCCAACATACCCAGGTTTTGACCCCCGCTAAGGATCTCACTGATCGGCATATCAAAGACAGCCCAATCCGACACCTAGTGTAGTATCATAATCGAGTCTAGGGGTCAGGTGTAACTTTCCAGTTTTGCCCATCAATCTCCAAGGTCCAGGGCAATATTGGAAATCTGGTCCGGTTCAAAGATTCAAATAATCCTACACTGCATGTGCCTTGGGTCTCACCCTGGCGGCTGAGACCGGCCACTCCAACATTTGGCAACACACCAGTGTTAGCCTTGGTAGGAAAAATCTCCCCAGACTTATCCAATGACTGTGAACATTCTAAACTAACACGAGTCTCATAAATGTCCAGTTTAAGGGTATTACACAGAAACATACCACGAGAACATGAATCAAATATGTACTTTATTCATTTACAATAAATTCATAATGTACATCATTCTGATTAGAGCTAAGGGCATATAACTGTCTAACAACTCCCACTTGCACTTAAGTCCAATCTGGTATAAGCCGGAGTCCCATACTTTCCACATGTTTCTCAAACACTTTCTGTGTCAGTGGCTTAGTCAATGGGTTTGCTACATTCTCCGCTGACGCTACCTTCTGAATCAGGATGTCCCCTCTACCAACAATCTCCCACAGTACATGGTACTTCCTCTCGATGTGCTTCGACTTCGAGTGGGCTCGTGGCTCCTTAGCCTGAGCAATCGCTCCATTGTTGCCACACAACAACAGAATGTGTGATGTGTTGGATGGAACTACTCCCAATTTGTGAACAAACTTCATCATCCACACAGCTTCCTTGGCAGCTTCACTTGCGGCAATGTATTCGGCTTCGGTTGTGGAGTCTGTCATGGACCCCCGTTTGTTGCTTTTCCAGCAAACAACATACGATCCTATCGTGAAAACATACCCAGATATTGACTTTCTATCATCTTGATTCGACTAAAAATCAGCATCAGTATACCCCTAGATCTGTAGTGAGATACCGTCGAATACCAGACAAAACTGTTTTGTCCTTTGAAGGTACTTAAGTATATTTTTCACAGTAGTGCAGTGCTCCTGCCCTGGATTGGCCTAAAATCTGCTTACCACACTCACTGCCTAAGCAATGTCAGGACGAGTGCACAGCATGGCATACATGATGCTCCCTGTGGCTGAGGCATAGGGAACGTCCTTCATGCCCTCAATCTCCTCAGAGGTCTTGGGAGACATCTTCTTGGAGAAAGTGACTCTGTGCCAAAAAGGAACATTTACTTTCTTGGAGTTCTCCATGTTGTATCTCTTGACAATTTTGTCAATGTAAGTAGATTGGGATAATCCAATTATCCGCTTCGATCTATCTCTATAGAGTCAAAGACCCAGTATATAGGAGGCTTCTCCAAGATCTTTCATGGAGAATTATTGTGAAAGCCATACTTTCAACGTAGTCAACATTCCTACATCATTCCCAATGACTAGAATGTTGTCTACATAAAGAACCAAGAGCGTAACCTTGTCCTCACTGGACTTCCTGTAAACACAGGACTCATCTGGATTTTGCTCAAAGTCAAACGTTTTGACAATAGAGTCAAACTGGATATTCCAACTCCTAGAAACTTGCTTAAGTCCATATGGGGATCTATTTAATTTATATACCATGTGTTCCTAACCTGGAGCTATGAAACCTTGCAGTTGCTGCATGTAGATATCTTCAGTAAGATCTCTGTTCGGGAATGCAATTTTGACATTCATTTGCCAAATCTTGTAGTCATGGTATGCTGCTACAGCTAGCAGGATCCTAATGGATTTAAGCATGACCACAGAAAAAAAGGTTTCCTCATAATCGATGCCCTCTTTCTGAGTATACCCTTTCGCCACCAGGCGAGCTTTGTAAGTCTCAACCTTGCCACCGGGGCCCTTCTTCCTCTTATAGATCCATTTGCAACCAATTGCTTTTACCCCAGAGGGCGCATCTACTAGAGTCCAAAGTCCATTGGTCTCCATTGAGTCCATCTCAGCTCTCATGGCCTCCACCCACTTCTGGGAACCTATGTCCAACATAGCTTCTGCGTAAGTCACGGGATCCTCATCACTAGTCAAGGCATCCACCAGGTAGGTATCCTGGTCATAACCATAATGGACTGGTGGCCTGGATACCCAGGTGGATCTTCTAAGTTGGTCACTACTTGGAACTTGTAGGACATCTCCCACTGCTCCTGAGCTCTCCTCATCAAGAACTATTTCCTGACGATGAGTGTCCAGGATGTAATCGTTTTCCAAGAATTGTGCATTTCGGCTGTAGAACACCTTCTACTTACTTGGGTCATAGAATAGGTAACCCACAGAGCGTTTTGGGTAACTTACGAATAGGCAACGACTGGTCTGGGATTCCAGCTTGTCCGGACTCATTCTTTTAATGTGTGTCGGACAACCCCAAATCTTCAAGTGTTGTACACTTGGTTTCTTTCCAGTCCAAAGCTCATTTCGGAACTGGTTTGGTTGGAACCCGGTTTAGCACATATATCGCAGTCTCCAATGCATATCCCCAAAAGGATGTGAGTAACTATTAATGGACGAGAAGTGACTGGACCATATCCAATAAGGTCCTATTGCTCCTCTCTGAAACAACGTTAAGTTATAGTGTAGCAGGAGGAGGCAACTGTGATACTATCCCATTGGCCTTCAAGTAGTCCCTGAATTCGTCAGAGAGATACACGCCACCTCGATTTGATCGAAGGGACTTAATTTCTCTCCCTAACTGTTTCTCGACCTCTTGTCTGAACTCTTTAAACTTTTCAAAGGATTTGGACTTGTGTCTCATTAGGTACATGTAACCATACCGAGAATAATAATCGGTAAATGTAATGAAGTACATGTGCTGGTTACGAGTCCTAACACTCAGGGGACCACATACATCACTATGTATGATGAACCTACAATTTATCTATAATTTTTTAGGACTTTAGCATGGATTTTTATGCCGGTTTTATTAATCTTTGCCTTAATTTAGCTTAATACTAAGAATAAGTTTTAGGGGTAATTAATTCAAGAAAAATAAGGAAAAAGGCAAGGAAAAAAGGTTCAAAAAGGCCAAATTCAGCCCAGCCCGGTTGTGGAAGCAAGAGAGAGCACTTCGGCCCAAGAAGAGCAAGTGGATTTCTTAAAAAAACCCAAGAAAAGAAAGCCTAACTAAGAGTAGAATTCGGCCTAGCAAAGAATGTCCATTCTCAGCCCAAAAGAGCAGCTCAAAGTATAGCTATCATGTGCTAAAAGAGAGACTAAATGCAGCCCAAATATCAACCCTTAGGAGGCTTTTAAGAGAGCTCTAGAAAGTTCAAGAAAGGGGTGTAATACACCCCATTCTAGAGGCTTCTAGAAGGGGCAAGAGCCCCCTTGAAAAACTATATAAGGAGGCCTCTAGGAGGGGGGAGAGGTGTTCAATTGCTTGAGAGGAAGACTCTCCCACTCCTAGAGTTTCAGCCATCTTAAGAGAAGAGAAGAGAAGAAGGCTAAGCGCAAGGAAGAAGAAGAAGAAGGGCTGAACGAAGTTCAAGTCAAACAAGCAAGAAGAAGAAGGTGAGTTCGAAATTGGGGGTTTGTGATTCAAAGATCTTTTGTAATAATTCAATTGTAGTTTCATTCTCCTTTAATTTGAATTCAGTTTCTTTGTTATATTTTCTTTCTTCTTTCTCCTTCTTCCATTCTTTCTTGATGTATTTCAGCTTGTAAAATTTTAGTTCAGCAATCAAATTCTTTTTTATTCATTCGAATGGTTATGAATTGTAGTTGAGGTTTCTTGAATAGGGGTTAAATTGTAGATTAATTCGGCCAATTAACATTCAAAACTCAGATCTGAATTCTCAAATCTGATATTGCAAAATCTGAATTGCTTGAAAGAGAATTCAAATCTGCAAATTTTAGATTGGCCGAATGGATCCAAAGCTTGGAATTCCTAGAGTGCTTGAGAGAGACTCTAGGAATTTAGATCTACTATTCAAGAACTGAATTGAGTGCAAGGTTAGAGATAACTTGTACAATTCAGTTGGTGATCAATTCAGATTTGAATTGATGCCTTAAAAATGTTTGAAGAAATGCATGCATGGGGATTAGATTCTTGTTAGAGATAGAAGAACCGTCACTCATGCATAGGATGAACATGTGCTTGAGAGAGGCTGTTCATGACCTTGGGGTTTCACCAAACCAATGCTCAATCATGATTTATTCGAATGCTCCAAATTGATAGATTGCTGAATTCTAAGATTGCCATTTACTGCTTACTCTTCTAACCCGATTTGAAGGCAATTGGGCCAATAATTTAGATAGATTTTAGTTTATAATTTTTAGCTTTTGACAAAAAGTTCTGATTTATTGTTGATCAGATAAGAAGTGCCCAGTTTAGTATTGGTAATTGTTTCCTAAATCCTCATGGGAACGATACTTCACTCACTACTTTATTACTTGAACGGCTAGTGCACTTGCTAGTGTCACGATGAGCCACACATCAAGTTTTTCGTTGAAAAAAAAATCTATTCATATTTCAGCCCTTTGTTATTCTTTTCTTTCATTACAAAAAGAAGAAAAAATATATATTTAGACAATGAAAAAAAAAGAGAGAGAGAGAGAGAACTATATAACCAAAAGAATGGAAGACAAGGATTTGGATCAGTTCAGATCTGAGTTCTGCTGTAGCAGTTCTACAACAGTTCAGATCTGAGTTCCCCTAAACTCAAACCTGAACTGATGTAAATTTAAGGGTAATTGGGGGTTATGATCACCCCAATTCACCCTAGGTTATATCTGCTATGCCCCATGAACAATTGGTTAGCGTTGTTTGGTGAAATTCATATCAGTGTTACTTCAGATATGAACTGTGGTTCTAGCTACTGAACTTAGCATCAGTAGCTGCTAAAAAACAAAAGTTACAGATCAGAAGGTGTAAAGAACTATTGCATTTACTCTCATAAACTTCGGATCCAATTGTATGACAATCTTGTACAATATATGTACCCTATTCGGATGATGGTATGAACCCACTCAACTCAGATCTGATTGCAGTATATTTCATTGATGTTTCATTGATGTGGACTTGTAGCTGTATACCAAAAATGTGTAAAAATCAAATATGCATCATTGATGAAATAGTAGCAATATGTGATGATATCAGAGTGTACTTGATTTCTATTGTGGACTGACTAATGACATGAGGCAGTATGTGCGCTGATGATCTGAAATAATATCTGTGGACTGATGTTTTTGTTATCCTTTAAATTACTTTCATCCGATCTGATTGATTGTTTCTTTGTGGACTAATGTTTGTGTTATATCTGTAGACCGATAATCATATATGTGGACTGATTTTTCTAGCTTTAAACCACTTGCACCAGATCTGAACTGGATGAGTGTAATATACTGGCATTCTGGGCTGCTTACAGTATACAGTTAGCAGACCTGATTTCAGGTTTCTGCAACCACTTAATTTGAGCCATCATGATTTCAGGTTTTTGCTTTAAACCTCTTGCGCACAGTTTTGGATGTCCATTAGTAAATTCAAAGTTTTAGATGGTTAGCTCTGATTGCTATGAGATCTGATATGAAATTGGACTCAATTATGTTCTGCAACACTACTAAATTGCAACAGTAACAATGCCAAACAGTGCAGACCTGATTTCAGGTTTCTGTAAATTTGTGGACTGAACAACTTAATATATTTGAGCTAGATAGAATTGGGCTGATATGGACTGATAGGGGCTGATATGAGATCTGAAACAAAACATTGGCTGAATTAACTGTAGGCTGAATTTACAGGTTGTATGCATTGCAGACCTGATTTCAGGTCATAGAAGTCTTCAAGATTATGAAGCCATACACTTGCATAGCTTACAAACCTGAATCCAAGCCTAGCTAGGTCTGGTTTTAGCCCAATTTAAGTCCTTTGAAGGCACATTGGCAATTCATCTCTGAATAGTAGCCCACAATATAGCAGATGTAAATGGTGATGTGCAATAGTTCCAATAAGTATATTCAATTTATGGTTTGTTAATTGCAGATTTGAACTCAAATAAATTGTATCTGAATTCAGATGCTATAATTAAGGAATTTAAATAAGATTTTTGGTTTGGATTCCATTTTTAATAATCAAAATCATTTATGATCTAAAATCAGTGGTTATTTGAATGCTAATAACCACTGATTTCAGTATAAATGACTATTGTAATTTCATATCTGAACTCAGATCCAAAGGTGACTGTTCTCAATAGGTAAGTTTGCAAATCTGATTTCAAGTCTTTGCATTTTATTGAGGCATAGAAGACATATAAGTTGGGACTTGAAATAAGAAGTCTTAAACTCTTGAGTTCAGACTTATTTCAGACCTAATTGCATCATAATTCAGACTTATTGATGTTAGGTTTTTTTTGTAAGACTGTTCTCAAAAGCTAAGACTTCAGGTCTGATTCTATTAAGAGCCTGAAGAGCAATCTAAAGATATTAAATTCAGCAATTGATTTTATATTTAATTACAGTAGATGTTAGATTTTTTTACTTCTATTTAGTCTAGAATAGTGTGTAATAACATCCATTGCTAATTTAGCTAGCTTTCTTTTTCATTAATGATCTACTTCACACTTGAATGCTGGTTTTCAGTAATGGAGCTCTGTTTTTCTTGTTTACAAAAAAAAGGCTAAGAGAAAGAAAAAGAGAGAAACAAATGCCTTTGGTTTGTCTTATTAAATAGAAATTATTTGGCTTTGTAAATTTTTCTTGTATAGCTGGTAGATTAGGATTACTTACATTCTTTTGAATTATGAATAGTAATCTTTTTATTATTTGGTTTAAATTATTTTTAGAACAAAGCTCTTGATCTCTCTTGCAAGTAAATTCCAGCAGAAGAGGCTCCACCAAAAGAACTCTTGCATATCTGGAAATTAATCTTCAGGAAGTCCTCTTTAACATTCTCTTTACTTGGTATTTCTCTTGTTGGTTTCATGGTGATCCCCTAACACTAGGAACATTGAGGACAATGTTCATCTTAAGTGTGGGGGAATAAGCCTGAGGCTAGAGTATGGGGGCTGAAACCATGCACCTCATTCACCCCAAGACACATATGCAGGCAATGACATAACCAAAAAAAGACTAGAACCCCTCAAGTTCATTACTATTTATTTGATGATTTTTAAGAAAGAATTCAATGAGTGGAGGGAGACTGATGTACTTGTTAAGTTGTTGTTCTTGTGAATAACCCAGTTTTATATATGCATGAGAAAAGGGGAGCTGAATATGCCTTCCAGCATGATTGCCCTAACTACCTTCATGTGTATGGAAGCCCTTGATTTCATTGTTAATGGTCAAGAAAGCTAGTGCAAATCTGAACTACCGATACATGAGGTTCAATAATTGAGCCCAAATTGACTCCGCTATTTTGAGCTAAATAGTAAAACTAGCAGCTCAGAACATGAGTCCTATTATCTACCTCAAGCATATGACCAGTGTGAAATGGAGCATAGAATGCACTCACACTAAAAGAACAAGAAAAGGGTGAGACGGAGCATAAAATGCACTCACCCCTACAAATAAGTAATTTTGGTGACAGTTGAGGTTCAAAGGGGCATACTAAAGTTGAACTCTCATTAACATATAGTTACAAATGTGAAACTTAGAGCAATTAGATTATTAACTTTGACAATTAAGGAGCTAATTTATATATTGATTGGGAGTGAAGGTTGGACTTTGAAGAAAATTCATATTCTCCTTTCCTTGGATCTTATACATATGTTAAATGGTAATTTACAAGAATAAGAGTTGAGCACTTACAAAAGTTCCCCGACT
Source organism: Nelumbo lutea (assembly GCF_056320005.1). Classification (NCBI taxonomy): domain Eukaryota; kingdom Viridiplantae; phylum Streptophyta; class Magnoliopsida; order Proteales; family Nelumbonaceae; genus Nelumbo; species Nelumbo lutea. The sequence goes on along the minus strand of NC_142687.1, from coordinate 64,681,694 downwards.
ACTCAATGCATTTCTATCATAAACATTCACCCGGTAAATGGTGAGAATAGAAGGGGGGAATGTTCAGTTTATGGCTGATGTCTTTGCTTGAGGATAAGCAAAAGCTTAAGTGTGGGGGTATTTGATGAACCTACAATTTATCTATAATTTTTGAGGACTTTAGCATGGATTTTTATGCCAGTTTTATTAATTTTTTCCATAATTTAGCTTAATACTAAGAATAAATTTCAGGGGTAATTAATTCAAGAAAAATAAGGAAAAAGGCAAGGAAAGAATGTTCAAAAAGACCAAATTCAGCCCAGCCCGGTTGTGAAAGCAAGACAGAGCACTTCGGCTCAAGAAGAGCAAGTGGATTACTTGAAAAAACCCAAGAAAAGAAAGCCTAATTAAGAGTAGAATTCGGCCTAGCAAAGAAGGCCCATTCTCAACCCAAAAGTGTTAGACAGTTTTGTATGCCCTTAGCTTCAATCAGAATGATGTACTTTATGAGTTTATTGTAAATGAATAAAAGTGCATATTTGATTCATGTTCCATTGGTATATTTTTGTGTAATACCCTTAAACTGGACACTTAATGAAACTCGTGTTAGTTTAGATTGTTCATAGCCAGTGGGTCGGTCTGGGGAGACCTATCCTGATAAGGCTGACACTGTGGTGCCACCAAGTCGGTTGGAGTGGCCTGTCTCAGCTGCTAGGGTGAGACCCTAGGCACATATAGTGTGGGATTAATTGAATCTATGAACTGGACCAGATTTCCAGTATTACCGTAGACCTTGGAGATTGATGGGCAAAACTGGAAAGTTACACCCGACCCCTAGACTCGATTATGATACTACACTAGGTGTCGGATTGGGCTGTCTTTGATGTACCAATCAGTGAGATCCTTAGCGGGGGTCAAAACCTGGGTATGTTGGGACAGTCTGAGAATTCATTTGAGTGGGTGATCATAGTGACAGGATCAGCCCCTTTGTCGGACAAAGGTAACGATCAGGGATGCACTCTCACTGATGGAAACCAAGACTACCGGCAGCCGATTTCAATCGTTGAGATTTGTTTTGCAAAATATATTTTATATGAGATATAAAAGTATATACATTATGGTTTCTAAAATGTTTGCAAGAAGATTTTAATTCCTGGGATCCATATAAGTAGAGAGTGCAACACTGTTCCTTACAGCCGAGGGAGAAGTCTTCTCTTGTCAGACAGTGTATGATCATTATGGGCTGAGATGTTAAGTGTAAGACCATTGAGGATAATACCTGATGGGAAAATCTTGCATCTACCCATAGTCCCTGGGTGTTACAAGGTGGCTTGGCCCAGGGACTACTTAGAGTATGTGTTGGGCCCATAGAGCCCATTTGATGGGTTTCAGGGGGTGCACTATCCATAATAGTGTATTCGGCCAGGCCTTGTAACAAAGGCTACGCTGAACCCATGTGGCTGATGTGTAGATCAATGCTTGGGTCCCACTCCATACAAGAAAGCCCAACTGGGCAGTAGTTAGGAAGGTTAAGTGAGCACATAAGCTTAATGGGCCTAAAGCCCATTTTGAACTGGGCTATTTATTTAGTTAATTATGGGGCGAATTCTGAGATGGATTAGCTAATAGGATAGGGTCTTGACCCTATCCACTCAGAGAGTCCAGATCTGAATGTGATTCAAATCTAGAAACCTCCTAATGAGATTAGGAGAAATATGATCGAATCTTCAGATAAGATAAGGGTTTATCCTTGTCACCTAAAGAGAAGGCTGATCCAAATAGGATTTGGATAAGCAACTCCTAATTGGATTGGGAGCTGATCTTTTAGGTTAACAAAAGAATGTGGGGAGCGGCAGCCTTTAGCAGACATACATTCAGATCCTCTTCGGTGCTGAAATCAAAGAAGGAAGAATTAAGCATCCCTGCAGAATTCTTTCTTGTCGCCTCCCTGTTCTTACCGCCCCTGTTTGCCAATTCAATTTCCAGTTGTGGGTGAAGTCAAGATTTGATCTTGACATCAGTTCTTTCAGAAAGAATTGATAGGAAGTTGTGCTCACATGCCATCCTGCTGATTCTTGCGAAGGACAGAGTTCTTGGAGAAGAACATTGCTGATTGCTCCATCCTGCACTGCACCATGTTCAGTGGGAGCAGTATTTGGATCCTTCCTTGGGCGTGAATACCTTCGTTGGGGGATACTATTTCTCTGTATTATGTATAATCCTCTCCTACTCCTTTTGGTTCAGATCTGGTTCAGTTTATGGTTCAAGAATGATCCTTGAAAATATGATTTTCCAAATAGGGAATGCGATTCACAGTTGAAGGGAGAGAAAAATTTTGAAATTCGCCCCCTTATTCCGCAATCTTTGGGTGTCCATATGATGGATTTCTCATCCCTTCAATAGTATCAGAGCCATGGTTCAAATCTTGAACCATTTTGTTTCAGATCTGAACCTGTGCGAATAGGTAGAAGGTGTTCTACCCAATTTGCGCAGATATGAGTTTTGGGAAATTTATTCCCAAAATTAATGGGTGAATAATCTGAAATTAATTTTATATAAATCTGATTATTATTTAGATCTGTTCTTTATGATTTTCTTGATTTATGGGCTGTTCGTACAAGAGGAGATCGAAATCTTGATTTGCGCAGGGAACCTGCGATTTTGCAGTTTTTGGATTGCTTTGTTACTTTTGGTCTGTAAAATAATTTTTTTTTATTTTTTAGACTGAATGTATAGGCATTCGATCTGATGTAATTATTAATAGAAATAGAATTTCTATTTATTTTAATTTTGGATCGAAGATGGCGGCGCAGAAAAGGAGATTTCGTAGAGAAGGAGATTTCGTAGATGGGAGAATTGCAATCCGCGATTTACAACTTATGAAACTGCAAACTGTGATCTAACCTCTGTTTTGCAGGATGGATTGTGCGAACAACCCTGTTTGACTAATTCTTGATTTTCTTTTATCAGTATTTAATTTCAGATTATTTTCTTGAATTAAAGATTTAATTAAAGATCAAACCCTAGACCCATTCGAACCAAAATTGGTTCAAACTGTTTGGACCAAATAGTTTTAAATGGTTAATGGTTAATTTTCCAACTAATGAGCCCTAATTTTCACACTAATGAGCCTGAGGATTGATATTTAATTAAATGGTTAATTTGGCCCAACCTGTAAAGGCCCAGTTTTAAATATCTAAAACTGCTAAAAGCCCACTTAACTCTTAAAGCTATATGGGTCGAACCAATCAACCCTATTTCGACCCATATACCTAGATAATATTAATGGTTAATATTATGGATTCAAATTGGGCTTCAAATGGGCCTTACAAATGATTAATTGATTGGATCAATTTATCCCTGCATTAGATGTATGGATGTGTGATGTGCTACGTACATGGGCCATAAGTGCTTGCCCCATGCTCAATCGATAGTGGCTCTTGCGCACACCATGGTTGAATGCACATCATTGCCATGGTGTCCTTTTTCGTCATTGGATGACCTCCCTCAATGATGGGCCCCACACCTCATCAAGAGGTTACGTGCGGAACCCTAGCCAATATAGGCCCACCGAAATCTGGCTTTATGAAAGTCAGTGGGAGCCACTTTGGTTTGACCTAGATCAAGCTAGGGCTTAACTAACTGTTCCCTCCAGCTAATATGAGTGCATGTGATAGGGAGATTCATATGATGAACTCTCTAAAGGCCTTCCATCATTAGCATGAGGATGGGTCCTTCAGTAATGAGGAAACGCACCAGAAAATAGGAACTCTCACGGTACCTTGGCGTTCACGAATATGATGGGTAAACACTCACTGGACAGAAAGGTTTACCTGAAAACGGCTCTGAACCTTGTCTCATAGAGGCCAAAGGGAAAACTCATATGATGAGCAGAAAGTATTCTATAGTGAAAATGCACAATTCTTGGAAACGGATTACATCCTGGACACCCATCGTCAGGAAATTGTTCTTGATGAGGAGAGCTCAGGAGCAGTGGGAGATGTCCCACAAGTTCTAGGTAGTGACCAATCTAGAAGATCCACTCGGGTATCCAGGCCACCAGTCCGTTATGGTTATGACCAGGATAGTTACCTGGTGGAAACCTTGACTAATGAGGAGGATCATGTGACTTACGCGGAAGTTATGTTGGACATAGATTCCCAGAAGTGGATGAAGGCCATGAGAGCAGAGATGGACTCAATGGAGACTAATGGAGTCTGGACTCTAGTAGATCTGCCCTCCGGGGTAAAAACAATCGGTTGCAAATGTATTTACAAGAGGAAGAAGGGTCCCGATGGTCGAGTTGAGACCTTCAAAGCTCGTCTAGTGGCGAAAGGGTACACTCAGAAAGAGGGCATCGACTATTCATGACCTTGGGTTTGAAGAAATGCATGCATGGGGATTAGATTATTGTTAGAGATGGAAGAACTGTCACTCATGCATAGGATGAACATGCATTTGAGAGAGGTTGTTCATGACCTTGGGGTTTCACCAAACCAAGGCTCAATCATGATTTATTCGAATGATCCAAATTGATAGATTGCTGAATTCTGAGATTGCCATTTACTGCTTACTCTTCTAACCCGATTTGAAGGCAATTGGGCCAATAATTTAGATAGATTTTAGTTTATAACCTTTAGCTTTTGACAAAAAGTTCTGATTTATTGTTGATCAGATAAGAAGTGCCCAGTTTAGTATTGGTAATTGTTTCCTAAATCCTCGTGGGAACAATACTTCACTCACTACTTTATTACTTGAACGGCTAGTGCACTTGCTAGTGTCACGATGAACCACACATCAATGTATAAGGTCAAGCGTGCCTGTACATCTTTCAGGCTTACCGTTAAATGGTCGCTTTGTCATTTTACCCTAAAGGCATGGCTCACAAGTGGGAAGATCTTCTACAGTTAGAAAATCCAAAGAACCATCATTTACCAGTCATGTGATTCGGTCAATACCGATACGGCCAAGTCGGTAATGCCACAGGCACGTGGGATTAACTGTATCACGTGCTCTTTTCTTGGGGATGTCAGCCGACATAGTTTCGGCTATGTTAGTTTCTAGAAAAGGATGTAGAACATAGAGACCATTCTCCAGTTCCCCATATGCGATGAATTTGTTGTTTCTTTTAATAATAATCGTATTACTAAAAAAGATAGAATATCCATCCACACACAGTTTTGAGACAGAAATCAAATTTCTTCTTAAATTCTGTACAAAAAGACAATCTTTGAGTACAATTGATCATTCTCTAAAAAATAACTCTACGGTTCCTATGGTCGCAGCTGCAACACTTGCAGAAGTCCCCAAGTAAAGTGTTACTTCTCCTTCACTCAGTCCTCTGCTTACCTTGAACCCCTGCAGTGAGTTACACGCATGAGTTGAAGCCCCGGAGTCAATACACCAGGACGCAGAAGCCACCAATAAATTGATTTCTATGACAAGATTCAAAATTACCTTTCTTGGATTCTAGGTATTGAGGACAATTCCTCTTCCAGTGGCTGGTCTGCTTACAGAAGTGACATGCATCCGATGCCATGCCTTTCTTCTGCTTCTTGGGCTTGGCCTTCTGGGGCTTCTTTGCCTTCCTCTTTTTCTTGTCCGATCTGCTAGCTTCAACAAGCATTGCCACAGGCTTATCCTTTTTAATCAAATCCCCGGCCCTCTGCAACATATTGTTGAGTTCCTGGACACTAACATTCAGCTTGTTCACATTATAGTTCAGTATGAATGGATTAAAGGAAGGAGGCAAAGAATTAAGGATGGGATCCAGTTGCATGGCAAGATCTAGCCCGGATCCAAGGGCTTCAAGCTCGTTGATGTAACCCATCATCCAAAAACAATGGTCGTGAACCTGTTGCCCCTTGGGCATCTGCATGGTCATGAACTGTTTCAAGACCTTCTGCCGAGTAGAACGGTTCTGCTCTTTGTACATCGTCTTTAAACTATCCAATATGTCCTTGGGTAGTTCGATCTGATCGAACTGCCTCTGTATTAGATTGTCCAAGGGGGCAATGATATAGCAGTGGGCAAGGGAGTTTTTATCCTCCCACTCTTGGAATATTCTCCTTCGGGCCTCAGAAGCCTTGTCCCCTGGACGTTCTGGGGCAGGATTCTTGGCTACTTTGTCCAGTTTTTCAGAGGTCAAGACCAGCATTAGGTTATGAAACCAGTCGGCATAGTTTGGGCCCTTAAGCTTGTTGTCGTCAAGAAGGTTTGCAAATTGTCTGTTTGCCATTTTCTGATAAAACAGTTAACATTAGTCCACAACCTAATTTGATTCATGTTCATTACATAGATATGACTTTTAATCTATGTTACATTCCCATTTGTTCATCTCTGAGATTTCCCTCTCATCTTAGTGATGGAGAAGGCGACTTGTCTCTGGAAATGTGAGAAACCACATAAGGTGGATGGAGCCAACTGTTTCACCTGCAAAACCCCACCACCTTTCTGTGAACGATCATATCCACTCATCATATGAGCTTTCCCTTTGGCCTCTGTCAGACAAGGTTCATAGTCATTTTAGGGTAAACATTTATGTCCAGTGAGTACTTACCCATCATATTCGTGAACGCCAAGGCACCATGAGAGAGTTCCCATTTTCGGGTGAAGCCCCTCCCACATCGGTCTATGATGCCCCTATCATCTTATGAAACACTCAGACAAGCCCAACAACAAATGGATAGCCCATTTTTTTGTGTGTTTCCTGTTTACTGAAAGACCCATCCTCATACTATTGATGGAAGGCCTTTAGAGAGTTCATCACATGAACCTCCCTATCACATGCACTCATATTTACTAGAGGGACAAAATTTTATGCCCTAGATTAATTTAGGTCAAACCAGAGTGGCTCCCACTGACTTTCATAAAGCCAGATTTCAGTGGGCCTAAATCGGCTACGGTTTCGCAGGTACCCTTTTCAGGGGGTGTAGGGCCCACCACTGAGGGAGGTCATCCAATGACCAACAGGGACACCATGGCAATGATGTGAATTTTTCCATGGTGTGCACAAGAGCCACTATCGAATCAGCATGAGCCAAGCACTTATGGCCCATGAACGTAGCACATCATACATCCATACATCACATGCAAGGAAGAATTGATCCAATCAATTAAATATCTGTAAAGCCCATTTTAAACCATAATATTAACCATTAATATTGTCTAGGTATATGGGTCGAATTAGGGTTAAGTAGTTCAGCCCATATAGCTTTATCTGCGAAGTGGGTTTTTAGCAGTTTTAACAATTTAAAACTGGGCCTTACAGGTTGGGCCGAATTAAACATTTAATTAATTATCACTCCTTAGGCCCATAAGTGGGAGAATTAGGGCTAACATTCAGCCTTGATCAAACCCTAGATTTGGTCCAACTAGTTTGGACCAATCTGGTTCAAATGGATCTAGGGTTTGATCTTTAATTAAAGATTTAATTCAAGAAATTAATCTAAAATTAAATATTGATAAAAGAAAATCAAGAATCGGTCAGGTAGGGCTATTCGCACATTCCGTCCTGCAAAATAGAGGTTAGATCACAGCTTGTAGTTTCATAAACTGCAAATCGCAGACAACGAATCTCTCATCTGCGAAATCTCCTTCCTTGTGCCGCCATCTTCGATCCACAATAAAATAAATAGAAAACCTAATTTCTATTAATATTACATCAGATCGAATGCCTATACACTCAGTCTAAAAATAAAAATAAAAATTATTTTACAAACCAAATATAATAAATCAAGAAGCTGCAAATCGCAGTTTTCTACGTCAATCAAGATTTTGATCTCCTTATGTATGAACAGACCATAAATCAAGAAAATTATAAAGAACAGTTCTAAATAATATTCGGATTTATAAAATTTAATTTCAGATCAATCGCCCATCATCTGGAAACAAATTTTCCAGAAAAACCTTAAAACAGCGCAAATCGGGTAAAACGCCTTCTGGCCATTTGTGTAGGTTCAGATCTAATCTAATTCGGTTCAAGACTTGAACCTGGCTCTAATACCACTGAAGGGATGAGAGATCCATCATATAGATGCCCGAATCTTGCGGAATAGAATGGGCAAATTTCAAAAATTTCTCTCCTTCCTACTGGGAATCGAATTCCCTATTTTAGAAAAAAATTATATTTTTCAATGATCAACCTTTAACCAAGAACCGAATCAGATCTAAACCAAAATAGTAGGAGAGGGTTATACCTGATATGGAGAAATAGTATCTCCCAATGGAGGTGTTCACGCCCAGGAAAGGAACCAAAGACTGCTCCAACTAAAGATGGCGCAGTGCAGGATGGAGTAGAATCAACAGTGTTCTTCAAAAGAACCAGATCCTTCGGAAGAATCATCTAGACGGCACATGAGCACAACTTCCAATCAGTCCTTTCATAAAGAACTGATATCAAGATCCAATTTTGATCGCTCCTACTAAGAATAGGAAATCGAACTGGCAGATATGGCGGTGGTAGAAAGGAGGCGGCAAGAAAGAATTAGTACAAAGATGCTCCATTCTTTCTTCTGTGATTTCAACTCTGAAGAGAATGTGAATTGTGTCTAAAGGTTGCCACCCTCTTCTCCTTTTATAACCTTAATAGGATTAGCTCCTAATCCCATTAGGAGTTGCTGATCCAAATCATATTTGGATCAGAATTCCCTTTAAGTGATAAGGGCAAACCCTTATCTTATCTGCAGATTAGATTAGCCCTCTCCTAATCTTATTAGGAGGTTTCCGGATCTGAATCACATTCAGATCTAGACTCTCTGAGTGGATAGGGTTAAAAACCAATCCTATCTGCTAATCTAATCTCATAATTCGCCCCTTATTTAACTAATCAAATCAGCCCAGTTCGAAATGGGCTTTAGGCTCAATAAGGGTATGTGCTCACTTAGCCTTCTAAACTGCTGTCCAATTGGGCTTCCTTGTATGGCGTGGGACCCAAACATTGATCTACAAATCATCCACATGGGTTCAGCCCAACCTTTGTTACAAGGCTTGGCCAAATACACTATTATGGACGGTGCACCCTCTGAAACTCATCACATGGGCTCTATGGGCCCAACACTTACCCTAAGTGGTCCCTGGGCCAAGCCACCTTGTAACACCCAGGGACTGTGAGTAGATACAGGATTAGCCCATCAGGTATTACCCTCGATGGTCTTACACTTAACATCTCAGCCCATAATGATCAAATACTGTCCAACAAGAGAGGATCTCTCCCTCGGCTGCAAGGAACAGTGTTGCACTCTCTGCTCACATGGATCCAGGGAATTAAAACATTTTTGCAAACGTTTAGAAACCGTAATATATATATATATATATATATATATATCAGTATATAAATATATTTTGCAAAACAAATTTTCAACGATTGAAATCAATTGCCGGTAGTTTGGTTTCCATCAGAGAGAGTGCATCCCCGATCATTACCTTTATCCAACAAAGGGGTTGATCCTATCACTATGATCATCCACTCAGATGAATTCTTTGACTGCCCCAACATACCCAGGTTTTGACTCCCGCTAAGGATCTCACTGATTGGCATATCAAAGACAGCCCAATCCGACACCTAGTGTAGTATTATAATCGAGTCTAGGGGTCAGGTGTAACTTTTCAGTTTTTCCCATCAATCTCCAAGGTCCATGGCAATACTGGAAATCTGGTCCGATTCGAAGATTCAAGTAATCATACACTGCATGTGTCGGGTCTCACCCTAGCGGCTGAGACAGGCCACTCCAACATTTGGCAGCACACCAATGTCAGCCTTGGCAGGATAAATGTCCCCAGACTTATCCAACGGCTGTGAACATTCTAAACAAACACGAGTCTCATAAGTGTCCAGTTTAAGGGTATTACACAGAAACACACCATGAGAACATGAATCAAATATGTACTTTATTCATTTATAGTAAATTCATAATGTACATCATTCTGATTGGAGCTAAGGGAATATAACTGTCTAACAGTAATTCCTATTTCACCTTGCTAGTCACTTTGTGAATCTTTCCAAGACTTGGTACCAGAAACTTTCTGACTTTGTGTTTCCTCCCAAAGATAAACCTAAGTACTTTACAGGTCAATCACTCCACTCACAGCCTAACAACCTAGTCAAAGAAGCCACCTCCTCATCTGATCTATTAATCCCAACCACCCAACTTTTATTCCAATTCACTCTCAAATTAGAGACCATTTCAAAACCTTCTACCAACATTTTCAGATTGACCATCTCCTCAGGCTCTCCCTTAGAAAAGAAAATTATATCATCTACAAATTGTAAATGAGTAACCACTACTTGCCTCCCAATTCTCCACCCATTAAAAAGATTTCTGGAGTCATCTCTATAGATCATACCACTCAAAACGTCCACTATTAAGATAAAAAGAGAGAGAGAGGGTCCCCTTGTCTTAGACCTCTCTTTGCAGGGAAAAAATCCCTAATTACCCCATTCACCAAAATAGAGTAGTGGCACAAAGCCACACAACCTTTTACCCATCTACACCACCTTTCTCCAAAACCACTACTTCTTAAAACTTTCAGAAAAAAAAAAATACCAATCTAAAGTCACAAGCCTTTTCCAAATCAAGTTTGCAAATCAACCCCTTCTCTCCTTTTCTCTTTCTATAATCAACACATTGCCAATAAGGATTTGGTATATGATTTGTCTCCTAGACACAAAGGCTCTCAGGTTTGGAGAGATCAAATAAGAAAGTACCATTTTTAATTCTTGAGGATAACACCTTAGCAAAGATCTTATACATGTTATCAATCAAAGTATCAAACTAATGGGTCTAAAATCATTTGGGTGTCTTGCATCCATCTTTTTGGGGACCAGAGTTGTAAAAGTATCATTGGCACCTGAGTTTATCCTACCTCTCTCAAAGTATTCTAGAAACACTTCCATTAAATCCCCACCTATGATTTACAGCAATCTTGATAAAAAGCCATTGTGAAACCATCTAGACCCGGTGCTTTAGATCTTTCCATTAAAAAAATAGCATATTTGACTTCTTGGATCTCAAAATTTCTTTTCAATTCCTCCATTAGTTCTCTACTACCTGTTTGCCACTAAAAATCAGAGGTGTCCCCTCTCATTATGCTAGGACTGTCATAAATGGTTTTAAAGTGGTCCACAAACACTCTTGCTATCTCTTCCTCCCTTGTAAGCACTTCTCCATTCCATTCCAGCCTCTCCACAATGTTCTTCCTCCTCCTACCATTTGCCAAGGTATGAAAAAACCTAGTATTTCCATCGCCTCCTTGAGCCATTTGCATCTAGAATTTTGTCTCCAACTTATCTCCTCTTTTCTAATGATTTCCTCTAGTTCTTGTTTCAAGTTCCACCTTTCTCCCCTTTCTTCTACTCTCAATATTCTTTTGCTTCCTCTAAATCAATTCGTGAATCCTTTTAGCAATCCATTATTTTCTCTCTTCGACTCTACCAAACTACTCTTTGTTCCACTCTTTGATCCTACCTTTCAAAACTTGTAGCTTTCTGTATAATCTATATCCTTTCCATCTGAACTCCACCTGATCTTCTTCCCACCATTGTCGTACTATCTTTAGAAATTCAGGATGAAGTAGCCACATGTTCTCAAACCAAAAAGGACAAGGTCCTCCTCCTAGTTTCTCTTGTGAGAGCCTAATTAGATAGTGATCTGAAGTTGGTCTAGGAAGTGTTCTTACTACCATTCCCCTCCAAGCAATCTCTCAATCAGTAGAGAATAAGAATCTATCTAGTTTACAACACAGGGGATCTTCTTGAAAGTTAGACCATGTGAAACTGGCTTGCAGCATGGTCATCTCTCTTAGCTCAAAGTAGGTTGAATTTTCTCATGCTAGACGTGATCCCATGGATAGGATTAGTTGTTTCATTCACAAATCTAATGACGTTAAAATCACCCCCCAAACACCAAGGACCACTCCAAAGACCCCTTATGCCTACTAGTTCTTCCCAAAACTCTTCCCTTTCCCTGTAAGAATTTGGACCATAGACATTAACTAATGCCCATTCTAACCCATCCTCTTTCCTCCTAAATTTCATTGTGACCATAAAGTTGCCAATCAATTCTTCAATGCAGTCCATCTCCTCATTCTTCTAGATTGTTAGGATTCCTCCTGAGGCTCCCCACAACTATGCAAAAGCCCAACTTAGCCTCTAGCTAACCACAAACTTCTTACCCATCTTCTTTCCACATCTTCCAACCTTGTTTCTTGAATTAGTACAATATCCAACTTTTCTTTCCTAAAAACTTCCTTAATCGCCCTTCATCTTTGACTCTCCAACCCTCTTACATTCCAATTGATTATCTTCAACTTTTCTGCTTGTACCCCCTTTTTCATAAACAACTCCACACCTCAGCCTCTCCACCTCACTCATCATCTTTCTTTTTTTCGGTGACTCTAACTCCTATTTTCCATTCTTTTCCTTTCTCCTACCTCTTTCTTCTGTTGTTTTTTCCTGTTTTTTTCCTTCTGTGTTTTTGACTTTCAACCCACTCTTTCTTTCTTCCGTTTCCTCCTCCAAACACATCAGATTTGGACTGCTACCTTCCTCCTCCAAACCCACTCTGAGATTGTATTTCTACCTGAACCAACTTATCAAAGAGATGCATTATTATTAGCTCCCAGATTCTCTCCCCTTCCTCCTTAGAATCCTCTACAACCTTAGTATCTCCTGACACTTCTGTTGCCTCCAACGACACACTAGGATTGGCAGCTGCTGAACAAGAATAGGTGTCACCTGCAGGCTGGACCACAAACACAGAAGGAGGGTGGGGAGGATTAGCCCAAACACAAATAGGATTATCTAAAAATTGACAAACCAGACCAGAACCCAGAAACGGAGGACTGTCATGCAAAGGAGGCTGACTCTGAACACGGCTGATGTTGGGGGAGTTCTCCAATCTAAACATCGAACCGCTAGCAGGGGAAGGGAAGTCATCTGCAGCTTTGCTTTCCGATTGATGAGAAACTGAAAGTTCTCTACAATCACCCTAGTTTTGCCTCTCAGAGAGGGAAAGATCTTCTCTGCCTTTGAATGGGGTGTTTTCTCTTCTCAAGAGAGAACCTTTCAAACCGCCCCTTTTCTGAAGTTCCAAAGAAGGTTTGGTTGGTGTCAGCAAAGAGTTTTCGACGAGCAATCTTGTCCTAAAGAAGGTTTGGTTCTTGTACTGCTTTTAACGCTGCGGATATTAGACTGGTCATAGGACTCTTCATCTGATTTCTCCTCTTTACAGCTTACCCAATCTGAGTCAAAACCCCCAACTTCCTATTTGTTTCTATCATACCTTGGATTTGTCGTTCAGGGGAGGTTGAGTAGCAGACCAGCCTTGACCCCCATGCAAACTTTTCCGCAGTAGAGCCTCTCAGCAGAGAAAGACTCGAATCAGGTTGGATGGGGGACGATGATACACCCAAGATATTGTCCCCTTTCTTTTTGTCTTTTTCTTAAGTCGTATGGTGACTTAAGGAGTCACGTGACCTCCCTAATCTTCCTGGTCCATTGCCACTTGTTCTGCCTGGCCCATTAAAACTTGTTCCACCTGGCCCATTACCACTTATCCCACCTGGCCCATCCAATGGCCCACCTTGCAAACCCAAACACTTATCCTGCTTCGTAAGCCCATTTATTACTTAAAGTCATTTTAAGTCCATTCTCTCCTTGGACTTTCAAATTGACCTTTACTTCTCTCTGCTCAACCCTTTTCACTCCCACCAATCCAAGAGCCTTGACAGTCTGGATCTGCATTTAACACACCTGCCACAACCTCTGCAAAGGTTCTTTTAAATTCTGAAGCTTTGCCTTTGCTTGCACTCTTTCCATTTTAACTCTTCGGGTAATCCTTTCTTGTTGTCTCTCCTTAAGCTTTCCAATTCTGTGATAGTTTCAGCTAATTTAAAATGCACCAATATCTGTCATTCATGTAGGTAGTCTTCTTCTACCTCCTCATCTTCCTTCCTCCTGGAATTTCTTCAGGCATTACTCCGCTTACTATCATGGTTGCTGATCGAAGATCTTTTAGAAACACAGCTTCCAGTTTAGCTTTGCACAAGGAGGCAATTGATTGAAATAAATCTACCTTCCACAAATGGAAGGGTAGGCCAGCAAGCCTTATGGTTATCCCATCTTCCACTGAGAGTGAAAGATTTGGTAGGATCCATCTAATGGACGCCAAGAAAGGTGTGGAATGGGGGGTGAATTTCAAAAAAATTTCCTACCTTCTTCCAACTGGGAATCATATTCCCTAAATTTAGAATACATTATTCAATGATCCTACTTGAACCATAAACAAACCAGATCTGAACCAAAAGGAAACAGGAAGGATTATACCTGATCTGGAGAAATAATATCTCCCAAAGTTGGTGTTCACGCCCAAAGAAGTAACCAAGATCCGCTCCTGCTGAAAATAACACAACTGTGGATGGAACGAAACCAGCAGGGTGCGTCCTACACACTGGATTCTTCACAAGAACCCTCTGGAAACCTTGAACACCAAATCCTTTTGTCTTTCTTGCAAGACTATTGTCAAGAACTGATTTCTTGACTTCCTGTTGCGGCAAAGATCTAATCTTCCAACAGGTAGTGGCGGCGGCTGAAGGAGGAGAAGTCCAGGGACGAAGAGGGCTGAATTGTCTCTTCTCTCTGGAGTCTGTGAGAGATCAAATCTCAGATTGCAGGATGTGTTTCTTGCTTACTCAAACCCCCTAGTTCGAAATCTGATATTTTTGCTAGGGTTTTCTCCTCTTTTTTATTGATTAAGAAACCTCCCAATATTTTGAGAGTTATCCCAATCCAAATCAGTATTTTGATAGAGGTTAATCTTAATCCTATCTGCAGATTAAGTTAGTTAACAACTGATCTTATCAGGAGGTTACCAGATTCAAATCTAATTTGAATTTGGTCTCTTAGAGTGGATAAGGTCAAAGACCCAATCCTTTTACTAACACTAATCTCAGATTTGCCCTATGAACTGGTGATCGTATCGGCCCAGTTCGAAATGGGCTTTTGTCCCATTAAGTGATCAGTGTTTAACTAGTTTCCAACCTGCTGCCCAGTTGGGCTTTTTTGTATGGCGTGGGACCCAAGCATTGATCTACACACCAGCCACATGGGTTCGGCCCAGCCTTTATTATAAGGCCCAGCCGAATTCACTGAAAGACTTAATGACCCCCTTGAGCCCATCACATGGACCGTATGGGCCCAACACTTACATTAAGTGGTCCTTGGGCCAAGCCATCTTATAAAAACCCAGGGACTGTGGGCAGGTGCAAGATTAGCCCATCAGGTATTATCCTAAATGGTCTTACACTTAACCTCTCAGCCCTTAATGATCAAGCACTGCTTGACAAGAGAAGACCTCTCTCTCGGCTGCAAGAAACAGTGCCGCACTCTCTACTCACATGGATCCCGGGAATTAAAACATTTTACAAATCTTTTGAAACCGTACATATATATATATATATTATTTTGCAAAACAAAATTCCAACGATTGAAATCAACTGCCGGCAGTTTGGTTTCCATCAGAGAGAGTGCATTACCGATCATTACCATTGTCCGACAAACGGGCTGATCCTATCACTATGACCACTCACTCAGATGAATTCTCAGACTGCCCCAACATGTCCAGGTTTTGACCCCCACTAAGGATCTCATTGATTGACACATCAAAGACAGCCCTGGTGATGTGTCATAATCGAGTCTAGGGGTCAGGTGTAACTTTCCAGTTTTGCCCATCTGTCTCCAAGGTCTAGGGCAATACTGAAAATCTGGTCCGGTTCAAGGGTTCAAGCAATCCCATACTACATGTGCCTTGGGTCTTACCCTGATGGCCGAAACAAGCCATCCCAACACTTGGTGGCACACCAGTATCAGCTTTGGCAGGATAAATCTCCCTAGACTTATCCAATTGCTGTGAACATTTAAAACTAACACAAGTTTCTATAAATGTCAAGTTTTAGGGTCTTACACAGAATTATACCAAACAACATGAATCAAACATGCACTTTAATTTATTTCCACTAAATAACAAAAGTACATCAAATCCAATTGAAGCTAAGGGCATACAAGACTGTCTAATAGCTCCCACTTGCACTTAGGTCCAATCTGGTACAAGCCGGAGTCCCATATTTCCACGTGTTTCTCAAACACCTTCTGTGTCAGTGGCTTAGTCAATGGGTCTGCCACATTATCAGCTGATGCTACCTTCTAAATTAGGACGTCCCCTCTACCAACGATCTCCCACAGTACATGGTAATTTCTCTCGATGTGCTTTGACTTCGAGTGGGCCCGAGGCTCTTTAGCCTGGGCGATCGCTCCATTGTTGTCACACAACAACGGGATGGGTGATGTGATGGACGGAATCACTCCCAATTCGTGTATGAATTTCTTCATCCACACGGCTTCCTTGGTAGCTTCACTTGCGGCAATGTACTCGGCCTCGGTTGTGGAGTCTGCAGTGGACCCCTGTTTGCTGCTTTTCCAACAAACAGCACACGATCCTATCGTGAAAACATACCCAGATGTAGACTTTCTATCATCTGGATCCGACTGGAAATCGGCATCGGTATACCCCAGAACTTGTAGTGAACTACCATCGAATACCAGACAAAACTCTTTTGTCCTACGAAGGTATTTAAGTATGTTCTTCACAACAGTCCAATGCTCCTACCCTGGGTTAGCCTGGAATCTACTTACCACACTCACCGCCTGAGCTATGTCCGGGCGAGTGCACAACATGGCATACATGATGCTCCCTACGGCTGAGGCATAGGGAACGTCTCTCATGCCCTCAATCTCCTCAGAAGTCTTGGGAGACATCTTCTTGGAGAGAATTACTCCATGTCTGAAAGGAGCATTTTCTTTCTTGGAGTTTTCCATTCTGTACCTTTTGACAATTTTGTCAATGTAAGCAGCCTGGGATAATCCAATTATCTGCTTCGATCTATCTCTATAGTGTCGAAGACCCAGTATGTATGAAGCTTCTCCAAGATCTTTCATAGAGAACTGCTGTGACATCCATACATTGACCGAAGTCAACATTCCTACATCATTCCCAATGAGTAGGATATCGTCCACGTATAATACTAAAAAAATAATCTTATCCCCACTGGACTTCCTGTAAACACAGGGCTCATCCGAATTCTGCTCAAAGTCAAACATTTTGACGGCAGAATCAAAACGGATGTTTCAACTCCTAAAAGCCTGCTTAAGTCCATATATGGATCTGTTGAGTTTACATACCATGTGTTCCTGACCAGCAGTAATAAAGCCTTGCGGCTGCTGCATGTAGATATCTTCACTAAGATCTCCATTCAGGAACGCGGTTTCGACATCCATTTGTCAAATCTCGTAGTTATAGTATGGTGATACAGCTAGCAGGATCCTAATGGATTTAAGCATGGCCACAGGCGAAAAGGTTTCCTCATAATCGATGCCTTCTTTCTGAGTATACCCTTTCGCCACCAAGCGAGCTTTGTAGGTCTCAATCCTGCCATCGAGGCCCTTCTTCCTCTTGTAGATCCATTTGCAACCAATTGCTTTTACCTCGGAGGGCGGATCTACTAGAGTCCAGACTCCATTGGTCTCCATCGAGTCCATCTCAGCTCTCGTGGCCCCCACCCACTTCTGGGAATCTATGTCTAACATAGTTTTCGCGTAAGTCACAGGATCCTCTTCACTAGTCAAGGCTTCCACCAGGTAGGTATCCTGGTCATAACCATATCGGACTGGTGGTCTGGATACCCGGGTGGACCTTCTAGGTTGGTCATTACCTGGAACTTGTGGGACATCTCCCACTACTCGTGAGCTCTCCTCATCAAGAACTATTTCCTGATGGTGAGTGTCCATGATGTATTCAGATTCTAAGAATTGAGTGTTTCGACTGCAGAACACTTTCTGCTCACTTGGGTCATAGAATAGGTAACCCACTGAATCCTTTGGGTAGCCTATAAATAGGCAACGACTGATTTTGGATTCCAACTTGTCCGCACTTGTTTTTCTAACGCGTGCAAGACAATCCCAAATCTTCAAGTGTCTTACACTTGGCTTCCTTCCGGTCCATAGTTCATATGGAGTTTTCAGAACTGATTTGGTTGAAACCGATTCAGCAAGTAGATAGCAGTCTCTAATGCATATCCCCAAAAGGATATGGGTAATTCTGAGCGTACGAGAAGTGACCGGACCCTGTCCAACAAGGTCTTATTCCTCCTCTCTGAAACACCGTTGAGTTGTGGTGTAGCAGGAGGAGCTAGTTGTGAAACTATCCCATTGTCCTTTAAGTAGTCCCTGAATTCGTCAGAGAGATACTCGCCACCTCGATCCGATCGAAGGGCCTTAACTTCTCTCCCTAACTGTTTCTCGACTTCCTGTCTGAACTCTTTGAACTTTTCAAAGAATTCAGACTTGTGTCTCATTGGGTACACGTAACCATATCGTGAAAAATCATCTATAAAGGTGATGAAATACACGTATTGATTCCGTATCTTAACTTCTCTCCCTAACTGTATCACGATTCCTTTTCTTGGGATTTTTGACCGACGTAGTTTCAGTTAGGTTGGTTTCTAGAGAAGGATGTAGAACATCGAGACCATTCTCCAGTTCCCCGCATGCGATGAATTTGTTATTCCGTTTAACAGTAATCATATTACTAAAATAAACAGTATTTCCATTAGCACACAGTTTAGAAACATAAATTAAATTTCTTCTCAAGTTCTGTACATAAAGACAATCTTTAAGTACAAGGACTCCTTCTCTAAAAACTAATTCTACGGTTCCTATCGCCGCAGCTGCAACACTTGCAGCCGTTCCCAAGAATAGTGTCACCTCGCCATCACTCAATCTTCTGCTAACTTTGAACCCCTGCAATGAGTTACACGCATGAGTTGAAGCCCCGGAGTCAACACACTAGGACACAGAAGTAACTAACATATTAGTTTCTATGACACAAGTTTCGATGTTACCTTTCATAGATTCCTGGTAGGCAGGACAGTTCCTCTTCCAGTGGCCGGTCTGTTTGCAGAAGTGACAGACATCCGATGCCTTGTTCTTCTTCTGCTTCTTGGGTTTGGCAGCTTTCTTCTGGGGCTTCTTTGCCTTTCTCTTTTTCTTGCCCGATCTGTTAGCTTCAGCAAGCCTAACCACAGGCTCATCCTTCTTTAAAAGATCCTCGGCCCTCTGCAACATATTGCTGAGTTCCTGGACGCTGACATTCAGCTTATTCATATTGTAGTTCATAGTGAATGCATTGAAGGAAGAGGGCAAAGAATTCAGGATGGCATCCACTTGCGTACCAAGATCTAGCCTGGATCCAAGAGCTTCAAGTTCATTAATGTATCCCATCATCCGAAGACAATGGTCATGAACTTTCTACCCCTTGGACATCTGCGCGGTCATGAACAATTTCAGGACCTTCTGTCGAGTAGAACGGTTCTGCTCTTCATACATTGTTCTTAGACTGTCCAATATGTCCAACTGCCTCTGTATTAAGTTGTCTAATGAGGCAATGACAAAGCAGCGGGCTAGGGAGTTCTTATCCTCCCAATCTTGGTAGTCCCTCCTACGGGCCTCAGAAGCTCTATCACCCGGACGTTCCGGGGCAGGATTTTTCACCACCTTATCTAACTTTTCAGATGTTATGACCAACATAAGATTTCTGTACCAGTCGGCATAGTTTGGGCCCTTAAGCTTGTTATCATCTAGAAGCTTTGCAAATTGACCGTTTGCCATTTTCTGATAAAACAGCAAAAACGTTAGTCCACAACCTTAGTTTGATTCATGTTACCTACATAGATATGGCTTTTAATCTATGTTCCATTCCCATTTATTCATCTCTAAGATTTTCCCTCCCTTCTCAATGACGGAGACAACGGAATGTCTCTGGAAATGTGAAAAATCACATAGGCTGCGTGAAGCCAACTGTTTCAGCTGCATAACCCCACCACCTTTCTGTGACGGATCATATCCACTCATCAGATGAGTTTCCCTTTCGCCTCTGCCAGACAAGGTTCAGAGCCGTTTTCAGGTAAACATTTCTTTCCAGTGAGTGCATACCCATCATATTCAGGTTACACCAAGGTACCATGAGAGAGTTCCCATTTTCTGGTGAAGCCCCTCCCACATCGGTCTATGACGCCCCTATCATCTAATGAAACACTCTAATAGATCTAACAGCAAATGGATAGCCCAATTTTATGGTGCGTTTCCTCATTACTGATGGACCCATCATTGTGCTAATGACGGAAGGCCTTTAGAGAGTCTATCAAATGGATCTCCCTATCACACGCACTCATATTTGCTTGGAGGGAACAAAATTACGCCCTAGTTCTAATTTAGGTCAAAACAAAGTTGCTCCCACTGGCTTTCATAAAGCCAGATTTCTGGTGGGTCTCAATCGGCTAGGGGTTCCATACACATCCCTTTTCAGGGTTGTGGGGCCCACCAAATAGAGAGGAGTCATCCAATGACCTTAAGGGACACCATGGCAATGATGTGCATTCAGCCATGGTATGCGCAAGAGCCACTAACGAGTTAACATGGGCCAAGTGCTTATGGCCCATGGTCGTAGCACATCATACATCCAAACATCACATGTAAAGGAAGAATTGATCCAATCAATTAACTGTTGTAAAGCCCAGCGAATGGCCCATTTAAAACTTAAAGCATTAACAATTAATGTTTACTAGGTGTATGGGCTGAATTGCACTTAGCAGTTCGGACCATACAGCTTTTCTCACAACAATGGGCTTTTGCAGTTTTAACCCTTCAAAACTGGGCTTTACAGGTGGGCCGAATTAATCCTTGTAATTGAACATCAGATTTGGTATAATCAGTGTGAGAAATATGGACTGAAAAACATCCCCCTTCGAATCTCAGATTCGGTCCAAACAATTTTGGTCCAATCTAGTCCGAAATTGTCCAAAACTGATTTTCAATTCAAGAATTAATTCAAGAGAGATCTGAAATTAATAATTTTTTATTTTAGACAATCACAAATAAAAAATATGGACTGTTCGTACCACCTGCAAAATAGAGGTTAATCACAAAAGTTACAGTTTCATAAACTGTAAATCGCAGTATGCGATTTCTCCATCTGCAAATCTCCAGCGCCGCCATCTTCTTCCTTCTTCTTTAATCAAGAAAATAAATAAAAAACAGAAATCCTATTTCTATTAATTAATTACATTCTTGATCAAATCCTATACATTCAGTCTAGAAAAATAAAAAAATTATTTACAGACCGAATAATAATGAAAGGAAGAAAAAAGGGTGCGCAGACTATCTGCGCCAAATCTGCACTGCGATCTCGAACAGTCCATTAAATCAAAAATAAATAAAGAACAATTCTAAATAAATTTTTGGATTTAACAAAATTAATTTCAGATCAAACGCCCTTAACAAGAAACCATTTCTTGAAAAAAAAAAAGGAAAGCAATCTGTGCAGATCTTGGCAGAACATTTACTGTTCATCTACGCAGGGTCAGATCTGATTTTCTTTTGGTTCAAGATTCGAACCTGTGGCTCTGATACCACTGAAAGAATGGTAGGATCCATCTAATGGACGCTAAGAAAGGTGCAGAATGGGGGGCGAATTTCAAAAAAATATCCTACCTTCTTCCAACTAGGAATCATATTCCCTAAATTTAGAATACATTATTCAATGATCCTACTTGAACCATAAACAAACCAGATCTGAACCCAAAGAAAACAGGAAGGATTATACCTGATCTGGAGAAATAATATCTCCCAAAGTTGGTGTTCACGCCCAAAGAAGTAACCAAGATTCGCTCCTGCTGAAGATGACATAGCTGTGGATGGAACAGAACCAGCAGGGTGCGTCCTACACACTGGATTCTTCACAAGAACCCTCTGGAAACCTTGAACACCAAATCCTTTTGTCTTTCTTGCAAGACTATTGTCAAGAACTGATTTCTTTACTTCCTGTTGCTGCAAAGATCCAATCTTCCAACAGGTAGTGGCGGCGGCTGAAGGAGGAGAAGTCTAGGGACGAAGACGGCAGAATTGTCTCTTCTCTCTGGAGTCTGTGAGAGATCAAATCTCAGATTGCAGGATGTGTTTCGTGCTTACTCAAACCCCTTAGTTTGAAATCTGATATTTCTGCTAGGGTTTTCTCCTCTTTCTTCTTGATTAAGAAACCTCCCAATATTTTGGGAGTTATCCCAATCCAAATCAGTATTTTGATAGAGGTTAATCTTAATCCTATCTGCAGATTAAGTTAATTAACAATTGATCTTATCAGGAGGTTACCAGATTCAAATCTAATTTGAATTTGGTCTCTTAGAGTGGATAAGGTCAAAGACCCAATCCTTTTACTAACACTAATCTCATATTCGCCCTATGAACTGGTGATCATATCAGCCTAGTTCGAAATGGGCTTTTGGCCCATTAAGTGTTCAGTGTTTAACTTGTTTCCAACTTGCTACCCAGTTGGGCTTTTTTGTATGGCGTGGGACCCAAGCATTGATCAACACACCAGCCACATGGGTTCGGCCCAGCCTTTATTACAAGGCCCAGCCGAATTCACTAAAAGACTCAGTGACCCCCTTGAGCCCATCACATGGACCCTATGGGCCCAACACTTACATTAAGTGGTCCTTGGGCCAAGCCATCTTATAAAAACCCAGGGACTGTGGGCAGGTGCAAGATGAGCCCATCAGGTTATTATCCTAAATGGTCTTACACTTAACCTCTCAGCCCTTAATGATCAAGCACTGCCCGACAAGAGAAAACCTCTCTCTTGGCTGCAAGAAACAGTGCCACACTCTCTACTCACATGGATCCCAGGAATTAAAACCTTTTACAAATCTTTTGAAACCGTACATATACACACACACACACACACACACACACACACATATATATATATATATATATATATATATATATATATATATATATATATATATCTGCAAAACAAAATTCCAACGATTGAAATCAACTACCAGTAGTTTGGTTTCCATCAGAGAGAGTGCATTACCAATCATTACCATTGTCCGACAAAGGGGCTGATCCTATCACTATGACCACTCACTCAGATGAATTCTCAGACTATCCCAACATGTCCAGGCTTTGACCCCCACTAAGGATCTCACTGATTGACACATCAAAGACAGCTCGATCCGACACCTAGTGATGTGTCATAATCGAGTATAAGGGTCAGGTGTAACTTTCCAGTTTTTCCCATCTGTCTCCAAGGTCTAGGGCAATACTGAAAATCTGGTCCGGTTCAAGGGTTCAAGCAATCCCATACTGCATGCGCCTTGGGTCTTACCCTGATGGCCGAAACAAGCCATCCCAACACTTGGTGGCACACCAGTATCAGCTTTGGCAGGATAAATCTCCCTAGACTTATCCAATTGCTGTGAACATTTAAAACTAACACAAGTTTCTATAAGTGTCCAGTTTTAGGGTCTTACACAGAATTATACCAAACAACATGAATCAAACATGCACTTTAATTTATTTCCACTAAATAACAAAAGTACATCAAATCCGATTGAAACTAAGGGCACACAAGACTGTCTAACAAAGAGGTCCTTCACTTTTGAGCTAGGAGACCTCCTCATCACTGTAGCTGCTCCAGTCTGCAACAGGAAGTTTGAACCACTAACTAATAAGACCTCCTCCAACAGATCTAAAAATGCTTTACAGTCTTTGTAAGGGATGACCATTATTGGACCCTTTACCTTCAGGTTCTTAAGTAAATCTATTGTATTGAAAACCATCTTGTCTCTTCCCAAGCCATTCACCAGAGTGTTCCCAGAATTTGCTTCCTTCTCACTTAGGGATCCACTTGTTTCTCCAGTAAACTGAACACCCTTGGTACGTTCCTTCATTTCTTTCAAGAAGTCCTGTAGAATGTTTATTATCTTCCTCCAAACCAGCCGTTTCTACCTTCAGGAATGCAAACGAGCTGCTTCTTTCCTTCTCCAAAAAACTCAGTCAGAGCAATGAATCTATCTTTTGTATTCCATCTTCTTTCTACTAGCTACCTTCAATCTTGTTGTTCTTTAGAGCTCTTCCAGTCTGTATGTTTGCTGACTGTAGTGCTCCTTCCATGAACAATTTGAGCCACTCAACCATCTCCATACCTACTAGCATAACCTTGGCTTTCCTCACTTCTCTGATCTTCAACGTTACATTCCCTTTTACTTTGAACCTCTCAAAGAAAAAGGTTTTTAGCTTCAGCCTTCAAAAATCTTCTCCAGGTTGCTTTCTGCATAAACTCCATCACAGCTATGGCTGATTGTTTAGCCAAGCAAGGGGCAAATAGGAAAATAACCAGGATAAACCTTTGACTCGTTTGTTTTGTAATTGCTCTTTCGTTAAAGCTGTTCTTTTAGCCTCCCCTTGGGGAGCTGGGCTTTCAAACTTGAGCACAAATTCGGTCATTGGCTTTTTTAATTATCTTTTATTTGATGCTGGTTTGGTCAAGGGAAGGATATAGAGGACTTAATTATCTTGGCTGGTGGTTGCGCTTTATATCATTTGAACTCCTAGGAATGATGCAACTTTTAATAATGTTTTTAAATCTGTTAACTCTGTAAGCCTTTTCTTTGTGAAGCTAAATTCTTCTGTTGCTGATCCTGTGCTGCAATATGATGAGAGGGAGGTTCCTTTCAATAAGATTACCTGAGTTGAGTTCTTTTGATGTCATTATGAATTGTGATGGTGGGGTCATTTATAACACTGGTAACTCTTTTGGTTTATGTGTATATGACAGTAACAAGTCCTTTTTTTTGGCAGCAGCAGGAGGGAAGCAAAACTAATGTGGTGACGCAATGATGGCGGAAGTCTAGGCTATTTCTAAAGCTTTAGAAGTAGCTTGTGGAGAAAAGTGGAAAAAGTCCTGATCTTGTTTCATGCAAAGATCATTATAGACTATCTTTTGGAGTCTCACATCTCCCTTGGACTGTCAATCCTTTTTTGGATACTATCTCATCTTTGAAATCTTCTTTTGATACTGTAATTTTTTGTTATATTCCACAGTATGTTAATAATGGCCCATCATTTAGCTCAGATAGCAAAGAATTGTTACACGAACATGTTTAAATGGGCAAGCCCACCTCCTGGTTTGGATCTTGTTGCCTCTTCTTTTGAGTAATAGTTTTTCGTTTTATCAAAAAAATGAAATAAAAACTAAAATAATAGATTTACCCTATGGCCATTTCAATTGACTGCATGACCAATATGACAAAATGGGGTTCTAGTGAAGGAAAAATAAAAAGTCTAGGGTTGTTTTGGTTAGGAAGCAAAAGGGGAAGAGAAAAAGAAAAAGGAAGAGAATGGAAAAGAAAGGAAAGGAATCAAAATGGTTTTCCTATCTGGTGTCTGGTTCAGTGTTTTAAAGGCGCAAGGCACAAATAAAGTACAAGGGCCATTTTGTGCCCAAGGTGCGAGGCACAAGGCAAGGCACATGCTTTTTAAGAGTCTGGATCTCCTGCCCACGAGAACTCTACCCATGTTAATCGCAACCACACATGGAGAGATAGTGTATTGTGGGTAGGCATGGGCAGGAGATCCAGAGTCGCTTTTTAAGCAAGGCGCAAAAATGCAAAAAAAAATGCAAAGTATTAAAGATATTAAACACAAAATTACTTTAAAGTATATATTTAAATTTTAAAATAAGTGTTTTAAAAAAACTATTATCTAAATTAAAATATATAAAACATATTCATGCATGAAAACTCTTAATCTCTTTTTTTCCAATTGCATTACTTCAAATAGTTAATGTGATGTTAAACATTATGCATTCCTTATTGTACGCATTTGTACCAAGCCCCTCAAGACAAGCCCAAACAAGTCCATATCAGGGTATTAATTCCTAATCCTTATAAAAACAGGTTTTACAGCTTCAAGTGTCTTTTGAAAATATTTTTTGTTAGGATGAATGAATTAGCAACATTAACAAATATGGAAGCTTCAATGCACGCCTGGGCTGAAACGCAAGGTGCATCAGGCATATGCCTTTTGAAAGTGCTGCACCTGGGGCATAGGCAGGGTGCATGCCTTAAAATGTGTCTCACCTGTGTGCCTAGCCTGAGAAATGTCTTTTAAATCACTGGTTTGGTTAACTAGTGAAAAAGATAAAGAAAATTACTGACCAAAAAAAAGAGAAGATAAAGAAAATTTATTTTCTGTTGTCTAGCTAGATAGGAAAATAGTTTTCCCGTGTCCTATAATTTGGTCATGTGCATAGAAGACCATCTACAGAACATGTAGAAAGAAGTGATCTACTGCAAGTTGAAGGGACTAGTAGGACAAAGGGGGTCATTTTAGATTCAAGGCAATCTAAGGGGAACCGTTTAGTGAAATGGGAGGTCATCTATAGCATTAGGGCAAAGGGGGATAACAACACGAAGACTTGTAAAGGAACTCAACCCTACTAAGGAAATGACTGTCAAGATTCCCTCTTGAGGTTGACAAGTTGTGGCATAAAGTGGTGGCAAACATTCATGAAATGTTACCTAATGGTTCAGATGCAAGGATATCTACTGAAACCACTTTTACTTACCGTGGGAAGAGCAGTCTTCAATCTCTCACCTATCTTTTGTCACATCATCCCATATGATGTTTGTGCAAGGAACAAGGTTAAATTTTGGGAGGAGCATTGGTTAATGGTTAAGGGATCCACCTCAAAAGGAGCATTTTCCAAACCTTTTTGGTTTATCATCAAATAAGAGTGAACCCGTTTGTAAGTTTGCAATTCTCTTGCTCTAACAGTCGCACCTGCGGTTTTGGATTCCATAGGGGTATTATGAGCTTAGAAACTACCACTGACCTTAAGTTGTTAATTTCTCTAGAGGGTGTTTTCTTGGATACTTCTGTGTTGGACCAAAGAATTTGATAATCAATTCCTCAGGGTGCTTTTCTTGTTCATCCTTCTTGCAAGCTTATGAAGGTGACGACTATGGGATTGTCCCCTGAATTTCTTCATTCCTCTTCTTACTTTTCCATCATATTCCTTTCTTTCCTTTTGCAACTTTTTATCACCAAGTTTCTGCAGACCTCCCCATGTAGTATAGAATCCATTCCCACTAGCTCCATCCATTTATTTAATGAACCTAGATGCTCTATGACCTCGTCTTCACCAATTTATCATTTCCAGTTTTACATGTTATATTGATTATTTTAGTCTCTTTCAAGTTCTGCCTAGCCTAATTTGTTGGGCAAATCAAGGCTAAGTTCCGAACTAACAAGCTAAAGGCTTTGTGGGCCTGTTTCCAACTTGCTTAGGACCTATTTTAACCACCTAATTAGCTGTTGTTTAGGTGGGTCCTGCATCAAGTAGTCTTGTTTCTTTCCTTCTCATTTTTTCTCGCTTCCGTTCTTCCCTAAACAACCCAAGTCCTCATTCTTCTCGTATCCCATTATTCTTTTTCCAATCCTTTCTAGTAGGTGGTTAAATTTGGGATTGGTTAGTTTACAATAAAAAATAAAAAATTATGATTGTAAGTAAAATTTTGAAATAAATTTGTGAAACCAAATTAGTTGATCAGAAAAAATCAGGGTAAAAGACTTAAAACATATTTTCAGTTTTCATAAATTGACTCAAATGCACCCCGAGGCTTGATTTTTTAATTAGACTTAAATATACCTTGTGACTCTTTTACCTCTTCTTTCAAATTTTCAAAAGAAAAAGTAGAATAAATGAAATTAAACCTAGATGGTATGGTCTGCACACCTCTTCAAGAACCCATAGCCATGGCTTCCCATGACCAGCAGGTCAGCTCTGAGTTTCTCCACTGCCATACATACCTATTCCACCGCATCTCCGCTCCCCAGTCCCCACTTTCTTCTCTTGAGCCATGCCTTGGGTACAGGGATGTGCACCACAAGGACATAGATTGAGGCCTCAACCTACCAACACAGGGCAACAGCAATCGAATTGCGTTTATTCACGAAGCCGGCTAGACAGTATTCCCTCACCATGAGAAATCCAAATCACGGTTGATTTCCACCTTGGTTTCACTAAAGCTCGCCCGATATTCACCTCGGCTTCAGTTGTTAAAGTATCTTCATGTGGGTGGCGCAACAGATGATCCAGACATAAGGAAGGATCACCGTCCTGCTGACTCTTGGAGAACCATCCTGTGGTGTAGATACAAGTACGCTAAACAACTCGCTAGGCAGGCTGCGTACGCTCTGTTGGAGAAGCATAGGGAGATCACCCTGCCGAAATATACAGATCTGGATACAAAAAAAAAAAAGAAGAAGAAGAAAGAATATAAATTGATGTTTATGAACGAATTCGTGATTAGAGATTGAGGAATTGTAGGGAGAGAGAAAGAGTGTCAAAATTATCTTATAGAAAATCCTTCATAAAACCCGACCTTTCCAAAGAAAACAAAAATTTTATGATCAGAATCCATAAAAATCCCAACTTTCCCGTGAATAAAGGGAAAAAATTCATTCTTTATAAATTTCCAGATAGGATCTAACTAGAGAAAATCATTATTCCTCTAGTTTCACATTCCTGGAAAAGGAGGAGGGATCAGCAGAGAAAGACTCACAACGATCTTATGGTTATAGAGAATCCTTCAGATAAAACCCAAAAAAAAAACCGCCAATCTTTCCAAAGAAAACGACAAAATTTTGTGACCAGAATCCATACAAATCCCATCTTTCCCCTGAATTAAGTGAAACAAAACTCACCTTATACAAATTTCCGAATCGGATCGGAGCCATCGTGTATGTTCTTTTAGCAATACAAGAGACCAAGAAAGGAGCAAACTTTGGTCATCGGATTCAAGATTAACCATAAAAGGTTAGAACCATTAAAAATAAATTAAAGGACACTAGAAATAATTAAGGATAACATTCTTGTATATTGATGATGAGTTTACATAGGAAATAAGAAACTATTTAATCTTAAGAAAAATATTAACAGAAATAAATAAAAAATAAAAAATAAAAAGAAAGAGAAGCTAAGGGTATATCCAATAAGGTGGGATCCATTGGCAAACTACATTAGGGCAGGGAAGAACAACTGAGATGCTTCCATCAATCATATCAAAAGCATTCAAACTCCTATCATTGTATTGAAAGAAATAAATACAATCTGCCTTGATCCCTATTGCAGTTGCAGTTGCAGATAATATTGATACCGAACAATCCTTGCATCCTCCCAGCAAGACTTCCGAGGCTTTCCACCACTGTTCAAACCAATTTACAGAAATCAAACATGAAGACTTCAAAATTGTCCACCTCATGAAGCGCACATCCCAAATATATCTTGCAAACTAGGAAGATGTCTCCCAAGATTCTACCAAATAAAACTCTCGTACTATGGCGTTTATATGGTTCCAGGATCCTCTACTAGCAGCAACTCCTACTTTTATAATAGCTAGTCTTTCTTTAAAAGTATACACATGCTTTGGCCCCACAACCGGCGGCAGTCATAATCTTACTGCCCAACTGTTCCTGCAAATCTTGATGAATCCATTGGTGGTCATCAGGCCGGGCAAACATGTAAGGCTCCTCTGTTCTAGGAAACAATATCACCACACACTTGCTGAGATCAGATTCAGTGTAGGTCGGGTTACATGTCAGAGCGGAGGTGTAAATCGAAACGGATCGCTCCAAATTCAATGACGGTAGCTGTAATTTTACCAGTGTAAAAGGATTCCAGAGAAAACAGTCCGAGCCAAAGCAGAGAAATTGTCATCCCATAAAACTAACCAGCCGTTGGAAGATGCCAAACATTCCATCCCTCGCATCTCCAGTATGCTCTTGACGTAATAACGTCCTTCTGGCAGGCTGAAAAACGTCTGGTTACGCATTTTCTTCCCATGATTGAAAACTAAAAAGGGTGCTGCCGATTTAGGTGGAGTTCGGAAACGCCAGCCTTTCTCACTTGATTCTTCTTCTGCCTTCAATCCTTGGCTTGTTGCACCTCTCCTCCGCCCATTGTGCAATGTTAACAACGATGATTAACACAAGCTTCCAACTCCAAACAAATTCAATCTCTTTCTTTTTCTGTTTTCTACTTAAATAGGCAGACACCCACCGACCTATACAGGTTTGAGGTTTTCTAGTTGTTAAATACCGGAAAAAAAAAAAAGGATTTTCTAGTCGTTTAATAACTAAAATTTTGGATTTAGATTTGGAGTTGGAGTTGAGTGGAGGGATTTTTTGGGTCGGGTCTTGGGCCGTGTTGGATAGTGGGTTGGGATTCGAATGCTGGGCAGTAATGTCGTAGACCCCGCCTTATTCACTATAACTTTATTTAATTTTTTCAAGTCGTGGTGGGTGTCGAATCCAACCAAAAATAAAAGTTATATTCAAATTAAATATTTTTGTAGATAGTGATGAACAAGGTGTCTTCGCAGGGATTAGGTGGATTTATTTTCAAGAGAAAAGAAAATAAAGAGGGTTGTTATAAAAGCAAGGAGAATAAAATAAAATAAAGCAAATATTAAATCGATGGGAGATAACTTCTGATTGAAGGGACAAGTTCAGCCTTGATTCTTATCATTGATCATCGATGCAAGGATAAATTCATATGTTTATGAATAAATTGGTTATAGTCATTAACAAGCTCTAACAATCAGTCTCTACTCGTATTTTTCGGAATCCAAAACAAATTCTTAGGTTGCTTCTCTTATTAATAGACAGTCCTAAACATGCTTTTAAGATTTAATATATTAATAGCATTAAGAGGGGAGAGACCCAATTCTGGTCAGCGATCTCACAAGCTCGGACCATTTAGACTAAATCATATATCCTCCTAACATAAATCAAAAACTTGTCCATAATCAATTTATGTTAGTTGTTGATGGGTGTCGAATCCAACCAAAGATAAAAGGCCTTTCTCAAATTAAATGTTTTGTATATATTGATGAACAAGGTCGTCTCCACAAGGATTGGGTGGATTTGTTTCCATGTAAACGAAGTAGGGGATTGTTGTAAAGACAAGGAAATTAAGATGAAACAAAAGAAAGCAATGATCAAATCGATGGAAGATAGTTTTTGGTTGAAGGGACAAGTTCAAATTCTTATCATTAATCATCGATGTAATGATAAATTCATATGTTTATGAATAAATTAGTTATAATCATTAACAAGCTCTAACAACCAGCCTCTACCCGTAGTATTCGGCAACCAAAACAAGCTCTTTGATTGCTTCTCTTATTAATAGATAGTCCAAAACAAGCTCTTAGAATTTAATCTATTAATAACATTAAGAGGGGAGAGACTCAATTCTGGTCAACGATTTCACAAGCTCGGACTGTTTAAACTAGATCATATATCTTTCTAACATAGATCAAAAACTTTTTTGCAATCAATTATGTTAGTTGCCACCATGATTAAACCTACCAATTATATATGAAATTGGAGGTTCAATCGGCAATAGATTATTCTCGTTGAATGAGCAAGGGCACATTTTGCTTAATCAATAAAAATAATTTCACAAAAAATCGTAGAAAACATATAAATACCCATAAACAATAAACTGAAATAAAAGTCAATTAAATTTCACAATGTTTAATCAATCAAAGTTTCCCTAACCTTTCAACTAGAAAATACAACCTTACACACACTTCATGATGAAACTGTACCTTCCATATGAGAGGGGGTGAACTCTGCTTCTTCCTCTTTTATTGCTGATTGCTCCCTTGAAGGTTGAAGCTTTGGATGATTTTTTTGATGCCTTGGGTGCTAATCTGCCCCCCTTTTATATGGCTTTAGGAGGAGGGGTTGTTTCCAACTCCTTTTCGGAGTTCTTTCTCAAAAATAGAAAGCTTTATTCCCTAATGGGATAATGATTAATTCAAATCTAATCTTATCCTTATCTCTAAACAAAAATCATAAACTAAGATGGACTCTAACTCTCTCTTTCTTTTTCGTTTTAGAAATACAACAAGAATTTGAATCTTATAAAACTCTGATGATTCAGCCGATTTCTTATTCTTGCATGCTAAATTCGTATTGGGCTTTCTCAACGATTTAGGCCGCTGTAAAGCTTCTCTGCGAATTGGGCTTCTACTACGAGTTTACTTAGACTTTGGGCCTGATTTTGACCTCGATGCAATTTGAATCTATCAAAACTCAAAACATGAAAGTTATAGAGTTTTTCCTTATATTTCTAATACATCTTGAATCATCTCAATCGGAGTTTAGATGGCAGAGTTATGACCAAATTATCATGCGGCACCGAAACTATGAGAAATTACCCAATCATATTTGTTTTTTTCCTAGCGCCTCATTTTGTGCCCTAATTCAAAATACAAGAATAATGAGTCCAATTAAGTACTAAAGAAGTATAAAAGACTGAATATTAAGGGTTAAAAATATGATAATTTTTATTCTCATCAGTTGCCACCATGATTAAACCTACGAGTCATATACGGAATTGGAGGTTCAATCGGTCATATATTATTCCCATTGAATGAGCAAGGGATCCTTCTTGCTTAATCAATAAAAATAATACTCATAGGAAATCGCAGAAAACATATGAATACCCATAAGCAGTGAACTGAAATAAAAATCAATTAGATCTCACAATGTTTAAGAATCAAAACTTCCCTAACCTTTCAATCAGAAATCAAAAGCTTACACACACTTCATGTAGTAATCGCAACTTCCAGATGAGGGGGTGTATTCTTCTTCTTTTCTCCCTTTTTGTTGAATTCTTGTTTACAAGATTTGATGATGCCTTGGGTGCTAGTCCACCCCCCTTTATATAGCCTTAGGAGGAAGCAGTTTTCATCTCCTCTTAGGAGTTCTCTTTCTCAAAAAGCCAATGTCCTATTTCCTAATTCAGATCTAATCTTATCATTATCTCTAAATAGAAACTCTTAACTAAGTTGTACTCTATCTCTTTTCTTTCTTTAAGATTACAATAAAAATCAGATCTTATTAAGACTCTTATCCTAATTTTATTAGGAATGATGAGTGGGCCCTACTACTACATGCTGAATTGAGCTAGTCTTCTCCACGAACTGGGGCTTCTCTACGAATTGGGCTTCTCTTCTAATTTGTAGAGACTTCGGGCCCGATTTTGATCTCGATGCAGTTCGGATCTATCAAAACTCAAAAAATGAAAGTTGTAGAATTTGTCTTTATATTTCCAATGCATCTTGAATCAATTCAATCGGAGTCCGGATGGGAGAGTTATGTCCAAATTACCATGCGGCGCTATAACTGTGCAAAATTACCCGATGAGCATTATTTTTCTCCAAACGCCTCATTTCGTGCCCTAAATCGAAATATAAAAATAGTGAATCCAATTAGGCACTAAATAAGCATAAAAGACTGAATATTAAGGGATAAATATATGATAATTTTCATTCTCATCAAATCTCCATGGATTCCTATCTTGGTTTTTTTTCTTTTTTTTTGAGAAAATCCCAATCTTGTTGCATGGCATAGAAGAAATAATTGTAGATCTTTTGAGGGGAAAATATATTTTTTTATCTTGGTTGCTTTTTAATTGAATCTTCCCCCTTCCCCTAATTTAGATCTCGATTTGAACCAAGATTATTATTATTATTATTATTTTGCATCATGGATGTGATAATTGGCTTGCTAAGGATTCTTTTTTAATGAGTCGTATACTGGACTGTTTGGACATTTTGCTTTTGCTCCTAGTTTTGATTGAACCCTAATCTAATCAACGTAAATCTATGTTGGTTTATCAAAAATATCAACAATGATTTTGGTTTTTAGAGCAATTATAAATCTGATATGAGGCCTATGCTATGATTTTTCAAAAAAAAAAAAACAAGACAAGGTTTGAACCTGCTTCCAGGTTTGCCTTTTTATTCTAGAGCACATCACAGGATTTAATTTAGAAATATGTTTTGTATTTTCAGAAAACGAAAATCAATTTGTGGGAGTCTTGCATTTGGGGGTTGGTTGTTGAGTTAAAAAAGTAAATATCAGATCTGGTTTAAATTTGGGTTATATTGATTTATATGCTAGTTTTTGAATGAGGGAAATTCAACCAATTTGTGATTTGTCTTTAGTTTTTTAAAAAATAAAAAAGGAATATATGTGCAATTTTTATCTCATTTCTATTTTGTAAAGAAATTAACAAATTGGATTTCCAATTTGACTATTTTGGAGTGCTGAAAAGCAAAGAATAATTTCCAATTTGATTATTTGCCAGAAAAGAAATTTTCAATTTGATTTGTGAGTTCTGGAGAAAAAGAGCAATTCCCAATTTAGTTCGTATTTTGAGTCTTCAAAATGGTTTTTGGAGGCATGTTACACATTTGACTATGTTTCTTCCATTTGGAATGAACGACTTAACCGTAACTATCTAATTTCTTCTCCTTTTTAATGGGTACAATAGCTATTATGTTTCAATGTTTAGTTATCTTGTGAATTAGACATGCATCTGGTTTGCTTGATTGAAGAATTTGATTTTCAATTCTTTCATTTAATAGTGAAACATCAAGCCTTGGCGTCAGAAGAGGGTAGCTCTGCCAAGGGAAGGAAGGGTTAAAGAAAAAGCCATACTTAGCTGTTGTTGCAGATAAAGTTATGAAATTACATTGACAAAATAGTCAAAAGATACAGCATAGAGAACTCCAAGAAAAGAAATGTTCCTTTTAGGTACTGAGTCACTCTCTCCAAGAAGATGTCTCCCAAGACTTCTAAGGAGATTGATGGCATGAAAGACGTTCCCTATGCCTCTGCCGTAGGGAACATCATGTATGCCATGCTGTGCACTCGTCCTGACATCGCTCAGGCAGTGAGTGTAGTAAGCAGATTTCAGGCCAACCTAGGGCAGGAGCACTGGACTGCTATGAAAAACATACTAAAGTACTTTTGAAGGACAAAAGAGTTTTATCTAGTATTTGATGGTAGCTCACTACAGATCCAAGGGTATACAGATGCTGATTTCAGTCGAATCTAGATGATAGAAAGTCTACATCTGGATATGTTTTCACGATAGGATCGTATGTTGTTTCCTGAATGTCAGCAAACAGGGGTCCTGAGTAGCAAATTAATAGTCCACAACCCAAGCTGAGTGCATTGCCGTAAGTGAGGCTACCTTATGAATGAAGGTATTCATTCCTGAATTTGGAATTCAGCACATCACCCATTCCACTGTTGTATGACAACACTGAACCTACGGGAGGATGATATTAAGATGTAGCATCAGCGGAGAATGTGGTAGACCCATTGACTAAGCCACTGTCATAGAAAGTGTTTATGAAACACGTGAAAAGTATGGGACTTCGGCTTATACCAAATTGAACCTAAGTGCAAATGGGAGTTGTTAGACAGTTTTGTATGCCCTTAGCTTCAATCAAGATGATGTACTTTATGAGTTTATTGTAAATGAATAAAAGTGCATATTTGATTCATGTTCCCTTGGTATGTTTGACGGGTTTGTCGAAACCCTCAAAATTAGTACAAGGAAGCCCAACCGGGAAAAGTTTGGAAGGCTAAGTGAATACATAACCTTAAATGGGCCTTAAGCCCAATTCGAACTGGGCTGATTTGATCAGTCAATTAAAAAGGGGTGAATTCTGAGATGGATCAGCTGATAAGATTGGGCCCAGACCCTGTCCACTTAAAGAGTCCAAGATCTAAATAAGATTTAGATCTGGAAGCCTCCTAATTAGATTAGGAGATGGCTGATCTAATTTGTAGATAAGATAAGGGTTATCCCTTATCACTTAAAGGGACTTCTAATCCAAATATGATTTGGATCAGTAACTCCTAATGGGATTGGGAGCTGATCCCTTTAAGTCTATAAAAGGAGGAGGGGGTAGCAGCCTTTTGACATGCTACCAACACATTCTTGTCTTTAGAACTGAAATCACAGGAAAAGAGAATTCTACACCCTATGAATACTCTCTTGCCGCCTCCTTCCTGCAGCTGCCGCCTCCAGTAGTTCGATCTCCTACTCTCTACAGGAGTAATCAAGATTTGATCTTGATACCAATATTTTGGAAAAAAGATTGATTGGAGCTGTATCACAAGCCATCCTATTGATTCTTGCGAAGGGTCAAGTTCTTTTGGTAGAACACTGCTGATTCTACTCCATCCCGCATTGCGCCATCTGAAGGGATATGAAATCCATCACATGGACGCTCAAAGATTGCGGAATAAGGGGCGAATTTCAAAAATTTTTCTCTCCCTTCAACTGGGAATCGAATTCCCCATTTAGAAAATCATATTTTCAAGGACCATTCTTGAACCATAAACTGAACTAGATCTGAACCAAAAGGAGTAGGGAGAATTGATACCTGATACAGAGAAGAAATATCTCCCAATGGAGGTGTTCACGCCCAAGGAAGGATCCAAAATCTGCTCCCACTGAAGATTGCGTAGTGTAGGGTTGAGCAGAATCAGTAGTGTTCTTCCAAAAGAACTTGATCCTTCTCAAGAATCATCTGGACGGCTTGTAAATACAACTCCCACCAATCTTTTCTCTAAAAGATTGGAATCAAGATCCAATCTTGATTTCTCCCAAGGAATGGAGATCGAACGACTGTAGGCGGCGGCTGCAGGAAGGAGGCGGCAAGAGAGTATTTGCAGGGTGCAGATTCTCTCTTCTGTGATTTCAGCTCTGAAGACAAGACTATGAATTGCTTGCTTGTGATTGTGTCTAAAGGCTGCCGCCCCCTCTTCCTTTTATAGACTTAAAGGGATCAGCTCCTAATCCCATTAGGAGTTGCTAACCCAAATCATATATGGATTAAAGTCCCTTTAAGATGAGAGATAACCCTTATCTTATCTATAGATTAGATCAGCCATCTCCTAATCTAATTAGGAAGTTTCTAGATCTAAATCTCATTTAGATCTTGGACTCTCTTAGTGGATAGGGTGTGGGCCCAATCATATCAGTTGATCTTATCTCAGAATTCACCCCTTAATGGCTAATCAGATTAACCCAGTTCAAAATGGGCTTAAGGCCCATTTAGGGTTATGTATTCATTTAGCCTTCCAAACTGCTACCCAGTTGGGCTTCCTTGTATGGCGTGGGACCCAAACATTGATCTACACATCAGCCACATGGGTTCAGCCCAGCCTTTGTTACAAGGCCTGGCCGAATACACTATTATGGACAGTGCACCCCCTGAAACCCATCAGATGGGCTCTATGGGCCCAACACTTACCCTAAGTGGTTCCTGGGCCAAACCACCTTGTAACACCCAGGCACTATGGGCATATGCAAGATTAGCCCATCAGGTATTATCCTCAATGGTCTTACACATAACCTCTCAGCCCATAATGATCATACACTGCCCGACAAGAGAGGACCTCTCCCTCAGCTACAAGGAACAGTGTTGCACTCTCTCTTATATGGATCCTAGGAATTAAAACCTTTTTCAAATCATTTTGAAACCATAATGTATATACTTTTATATCTCATATAAAATATATTTTGCAAAACAAATCTCAACGATTGAAATCGGCTACCGGTAGTCTTGATTTCCATCAGTGAGAGTGCATCCCCGATCATTACCTTTGCCCGACAAAGGGGCTGATCCTGTCACTATGATCACCCACTCAGATGAATTTTCAGACTGTCCCAACATACCCTGGTTTTGACCCCCGCTAAGGATCTCACTGATTGGTACATCAAAGACAGCCCAGTCCGACACCTAGTGTAGTATTATAATCGAGTCTAGGGGTCGGGTGTAACTTTCCAATTTTGCCCATCAATTTCCAAGGTCCAAGGCAATACTGGAAATCTGGTCCACTTCAAAGATTCAATTTATCCCACACTGTATGTGCCTACGGTCTCACCCCGGTAGCTGAGATAAGCCACCCTGACCGACTTGGTGGCACCACAGTGTCAGCCTTGTCAGGATAGGTCTCCCCAGACCGACCCACTAGCTGTGAACATTCTAAACTAACATGAGTCTCATTAAGTGATCAGTTTAAGGGTATTTCACAAAAACATACCAAGGGAACATGAATCAAATATGCACTTTTATTCATTTACAATAACCTCATAAAATACATCATTTTGATTGAAGTTAAGGGCATACAAAATTGTCTAACACCATCTTCAGTGGGAGTAGATTTTGGATCCTTCCTTGGGCGTGAACACCTCCATTGGGAGATACTGTTTCTCCGTATCAGGTACAATCCCTTCCTACTCCTTTTGGTTCGGATCTGATTCAGTTTATGGTTCAAGAATGATCCTTCAAAATATGATTTTCTAAATAGGGAATGTGATTCCCAGTTGAAGGGAGAGAAAAAATTTTTTAAATTTGCCCCTTATTCCGCAATGTTTGGGCATCCATGTGATGGATATTCTATCCCTTCAGTAGGGTGGAGCAGAATCAACAGGATGGTCCTTCAACAAGAACCTTATTCTTCAGCAAGAATCTGATGGTGGGCGAGTGAGCTCAACTTCAGGTCACCTTTTCTACCAAAAGATGATATCAAGAACTTATCTTGGTCACTACCAGGGTGGAGATCGAACTGGTTATGGCGGCAATAGCATGAGAAAACAAGAGCAGAAGATAGAGGTAGTCCAACTGTATGTTATCTTCTCTCTTGAATTAGTAAACTGAAGGATGAATTGGAGGTTTGCCTACCTCCTCTATTTATATCCTTAAAGAGAAATTCTCCTAATCCCATTAGGAGTTTCTTAATTCAAATCTTGTATTTGGATCTAGACTCTTTTTAAGAGATAAAGATAATCACTTATCTTATCTGCAGATAAAGATCAACCCTCCAAATTTAATTAGGAGTTTCTTTATCCAAATCTTTATTTAGATCTAGACTCTTTTCTCCCTTAATGTTTAGTCTTTTATACTTATGTAATGCCTAAATGGACTCATTACTCTTATATTTTGATTTAGGGAAAAAATAGAGGTTTTAAGTGAAAAACAAAGCTAATCGGGTAATTCTAGACAATTTCGGCATTGCATCGTAATTTGGGCATAACTCTCTCATCCGAACTCCGATTGAGATGATTCAAGATGCGTTGGAACGATAAGGAAAAGCTCTCTCAAACTTTCATGTTTTGAGATTTGATAGATACTCACTGCATAGAGGTCAAAATCGGGCCCGAAATAGCTGCAACTGCACTACTGACGTGTTGGAAACATTCCTTGGCCTACAAGTTTTCATATGCAAAATCACCACTCTCCCACTTACATGAAAACTTTGTTTAATCTTATTTTTGAATTTTTTTCTTCATAAGTCAGACTTGGAGACTGTTATCTAGAGAAATTTTAGGAGATTTTGTAGGTTTATCTTGGGGGAAGTAGAGAGAAAGAAAAGAGGAGGAAAAACAAAAAAGAGAATATTAGACCTAGGCTGCTGACCTCTCTTCTCTCTTCTATGATTTTTCTTGAGTTTTTACAATTACCATGCATGGCTAATTTCTGATACTTGGTCAAAGGAGACAGAAGCCTCAGAATCAGCAAAACTGTGAGATATAATTTAATTTTTACAATTCCGGTGATTGCTAGGAGGCCTACTAGTTTATTATTCGTTGCAATTTACTGCTACGTTGGATATCAGATCCGTAATTTTTTGATCCCTCTAATCTACGAAGCAATTAGGGTTTAAGGATTTGCTACGTCAGAAATTGTTAGATCTTAGGAAGAACACTCGATTGAATTAAATACAACCGCTTGTGCTTGTTTTGTAGCTTCATCGATCTCCAATTCTTAAGGCTGCTACTGGATTAAATCTTGAATGCATGTTTTAGGTTGTTTAGTAGTAAGGTTTAAGTAGATCACTTGTTTTCTAATTAACTGCAAAAAAGAGAGATAAAGGAAAATAATTCCTATGGTGAATATTCAAAGTTTGAATTGATATATCTTTGCAT
This sequence comes from Nelumbo lutea, assembly GCF_056320005.1. Classification (NCBI taxonomy): domain Eukaryota; kingdom Viridiplantae; phylum Streptophyta; class Magnoliopsida; order Proteales; family Nelumbonaceae; genus Nelumbo; species Nelumbo lutea. The sequence continues at coordinate 64,641,948 of NC_142687.1, read as the reverse complement.
CGATGATCAGTAGCTAAATTCTGATGGTGGATGTTGACTTAGACCAAGACTCATTCTTTTGATTTTCTTTTGCTTCTCATTTGATTTTCTTTCTTTTTAAATCTAGTTTTCGTTACACTCAAACCCCCCCTTCCATCTTTGTTCACACGGCACAAAAACTAGGTTAGATACTCTCTGTGGGAACAATCCTTACTCACACTACTCAACCCTCCCCCTTCCATCTTTGTGCTTCTTGTGATCATTATTTCGTTTTAGAAATTTTCAAAAAAATATAGAGAGAGAGAGAGATCACTCTGATTGTTTGTGTTTTAGCATAAAATTTTTCTATTTTATTTATTTATTTATTCTCATCACTCTAGATTTTTTTTATATTATGTCGTTCATGGTTTATTAGGGTTTCCTTGATTTATGCCTGTAACTCGATTTTCTAAGCGATGTGATTTGCGGTACGACCCAGAAATGGAGGGAACTTTGCATAGGTTAAGGAGGGAAGCTCAGAGTCATTCTGAAGAGAACGGTCCAGCTTTTGAGTCCCTCTCTATTAGCGGTTTTGATTTGAGAGAGGAGGAATTCATGGCTAGAAATCGAATTCTGAAAGAGCTTACCGCCCCTGATTTGAATCAACAACCCTTATGCATAACATTTCCTGCTTTAGATGCTGATGCTACTTTGGAATTAAAATCTGGACTGATACATCTCTTGCCCACTTTCCTTGATCTTGCAGGTGAGGATCCTCACAAGCATTTGAAGGAGCTTCATGTGGTTTGCACGAGTATGAAACCCACGGGGGTGCTTTGGCAGAATCTAGAAAAGATGAGAAGTTTAATGATTTTTATGAAACATTTCGTAGATGCGAGGTAAATATTCCCCTTTTAGATGCTATTAAACAAGTACCTTGTTATGCTAAATTCCTGAAAGAACTGTGTACATAAGATGAAACAGAAACTAAAAGGATGTGAGAAGGTGAGAGTAGGGGAGAATGTTTCTACAGTTATTCAAATAAAACTCCCTGCAAAGTGTAAAGATTTAGGTATGTTCACTATCCCTTGCATGATAGGTAACATTAGAATTGAGAAGGCCATGTTAGACTTAGGAGCTTATATCAATGTCATGCCATATGCTATATATGTTTTTTAGAAACTTGGACCTTTGAATAAAATTGTTGTGATTCAATTGGCTGATAGATCTAATTCCTATCCTAAGGGTGTAGTTGAGGATGTTCTTGTGAAAGTTAATGATTTGGTTTTCCTTACCGACCTACACAGGTTTGAGGTTTCCTAGTTGTTAAATACCGGAAAAAATAAGGATTTCCTAGTTGTTTAATAACTGGAATTTTGGATTTAGATTTGGAATGGAGGTACATTTTGGGTTGGGTCTTGGGCCGTGTTGGATAGGAATAGGATCACACGTTGTTGCGCTGGTCCAGTGGGTTGGGATACGAATGTTGGGCAGTAATTACTATTAGTCCTAGACCCCGCCTTATTCACTAGAACTTTATTTAATTTATTTGGACTCTCCATGGATTCCAATCTTTTTTTTTAGAAAATCCCAATGATTTAATCTTTTGTTGCTTTTTAATTTAATCTCCCCCCTCCCTCCAATTTAGATCTTGATTTAAACCATTATTATTTCTTTTGTTCCATGTCCCATACCCCCATTTGAAATTCTGAATGTCAAGATGAATTGACTAAGGCAATATTTGTGGGGAACAACCCTTTCCCACTGGGATAAAATTCAGACAAACGCAAATTGGAGCAATAAATATCTATTTTCTAACATGCATTGTTTTAGTAAATTCTTCCTAAATCTTAATTCCTCGATTGTTTTAGGAAGTCATAATTTTGCCATGAGATATTGTGTTCAATACGTTGTGATTCAGCTTGCTGAAAGAATGGTAGGATCCATCTAATGGATGCCAAGAAAGGTGCGGAATGGGGGGCGAATTTCAAAAAAAAATTTCCTACCTTCTTCCAACTGGGAAACAGGAAGGTTATTATACCTGATCTGAAGAAATAATATCTCCCAAAGTTGGTGTTCACACCCAAAGAAGTAACCAAGATCCGCGCTTGCTGAAGATGACACAGCTGTGGATGGAACGAAACCAGCAGGGTGCGTCCTACACACTGGATTCGTCACAAGAACCCTCTGGAAACCTTGAACACCGAATCCTTTTGTCTTTCTTGCAAGACTATTGTCAAGAACTGATTTCTTGACTTCCTGTTGCAGCAAAGATCTAATCTTCCAATAGGTAGTGGCGGCGGCTGAAAGAGGAGAAGCCCAGGGACGAAGATTGCAGGATGTGTTTCTTGCAAGACTATTGTCAAGAATTGTCTCTTCTCTCTGGAGTCTGTGAGAGATCAAATCTCATATTGCAGGATGTGTTTCTTGCTTACTCAAACCCCCTAGTTCAAAATCTGATATTTCAGCTAGGGTTTTCTCCTCTTTCTTCTTGATTAAGAAACCTCCCAATATTTTGGGAATTATCCCAATCCAAATCAGTATTTGGATAGAGGTTAATTTCAATCATATCTACAGATTAAGTTAGTTAACTCCTGATCTTATCAGGAGGTTACCAGATTCAAATCTAATTTGAATTTGCTCTCTTAGAGTGGATAAGGTCAAAGACCCAATCTTTTTACTAACACTAATCTCAGATTCACCCTATGAACTGGTGATCATATCAGCCCAGTTCGAAATGGGCTTTTGGCCCATTAAGTATTCAGTGTTTAACTAGTTTCCAACCTGCTGCCCAGTTGGGCTTCTTTGTATGGCGTGGGACCCAAGCATTGATCTACACACCAGCCACATGGCTTCGGCCCAACCTTTATTACAAGGCCCAGCCGAATTCACTGAAAGACTTAGTGACCCCCTTGAGCCCATCACATGGACCCTATGGGCCCAACACTTACATTATGTGGTCCCTAGGCCAAGCCATCTTATAAAAACCCAGGGACTGTGGGCAGGTGCAATACTAGCCCATCAGGTATTATCTTAAATGGTCTTACACTTAACCTCTCAGCCTTAATGATCAAGCACTGCCCGACAAGAGAAGACCTCTCTCTCGGCTACAAGAAACAGTGCCGCACTCTCTACTCACATGGATCCCAGGAATTAAAACCTTTTGCAAATCTTTTGAAACCGTATATATATATATATATATATATATATATCTTATTTTGCAAAACAAAATTCCAATGATTGAAATCAACTGCCGGTAGTTTGGTTTCCATCAGAGAGAGTGCATTACCGATCATTACCATTGTCCGACAAAGGGGCTGATCCTGTCACTATGATCACTCACTCAGATGAATTCTCAGACTGCCCCAACATGTCCAGGTTTTGACCCCCACTAAGGATCTCACTGATTGACACATCAAAGGAGCCCGATCCGACACCTAGTGATGTGTCATAATCGAGTCTAGGGGTCAGGTGTAACTTTCCAGTTTTGCCCATCTGTCTCCAAGGTCTAGGGCAATACTGGAAATCTGGTCCGGTTCAAGGGTTCAAGCAATCCCATACTGCATGTGCCTTGGGTCTTACCCTGATGGCCGAAACAAGCCATCCCAACATTTGGTGGCACACCAGTATCAGCCTTGGCAGGATAAATCTTCCCAGACTTATCCAATGGCTGTGAACATTTAAAACTAACACAAGTTTCTATAAGTGTCCAGTTTTAGGGTCTTTCACAGAATTATACTAAACAACATGAATTAAACATGCACTTTAATTTATTTCCATTAAATAATAAAAGTACATCAAATCCGATTAAAGCTAAGGGCATACAAGACTGTCTAACACTTGCCACCATAAATCCATTGTAAGGTTGTCATATTGGGCATAAAACTTAGGGAGAATGATGGTTCAGCCCAGGGTCAGAATTTGTAGGCCCAAAGTACTATTGGGGTAGGTGTCAGTTCGAATTTAATGCCAATTCATAAGTGAGATTGGTACATAAAGTGTGGGTAATTGACATTGTGAATGCTTATAAATCTGCATTGGCCTGTCCGTAATTCTCCGTAAAACTTATTTGGATGAACCATAAATGTCATTGAGTAATTTGGAATAGATTTAATGATTAGCTTCACCAATGTGATTCTTTCTACTTGAGAATGTTGCTTTAAACTCCATGAATTAATTTTAGAGTGTATATATATGGTCCATCAATTGTTTATTAGAAAGTTGGTTTTTGACATTATTTCCACTATAGAACCTAACCATTTTGTGCCTTAGATGGATTTGCTCTCAATGAGAATTTTGGAGAACTTTTGATGGTGACGAAGCACATTTCTTCTAAACATCAAGCTAGATTTCCATAATTGATTTTTGTCCTAATATCTTTTCAAAGTTGTGAAGTATTTATTTAAAGGCCTTTATTAGTAATAGATCAGCCTTACTAAAAAAAATTATACAGCCATTAGAGAAACTAATCAAAAGCATTAGGGCAAGGAGTAAATACAATCTTACTAAAAGAAAGAGAAGCTAAGGGTATATCCAATAAGGTGGGATCCATTGGCGAACTACATTAGGGCAAGGAAGAACAACTGAGATGCTTCCATCAACCATATCAAAAGCATACAAACTCCTATCATTGTATTGAAAGAAGTAAATACAATCTGCCTTGATCCCTATTGCAGTTGTAGTTGCAGATGATATTGATATTGAACAATCCTTGCATCCTCCCAGCAAGAAGGTTCAACCTCCAAGGCTTTCCACCACTGTCCAAACCAATTTACAGAAATCAAACTTGAAGACTTCAAAATTGTCCACCTCATCAAGCGCACATCCCAAGTATATCTTGCAAACTACAAAGTTGTCTCCGCAAGATTCTACCAAATAAAACTCTCGTACTATGGCATTTATATCGGCCCCACAAAAAGTGATGCTCTCAGTAGATGTGAGTGCGATCCTCATGAACCAACTTCCCCAAAAAATGAAAGACCCGAGTGCTCCTCTTATTAGTTGTATAATCTCTGGAATCACCTTTGATAAGGCTCTATTGGATCTAGGGGATCGTGTGAATTTGCTTTCATCCATTATTTATGAAAGGTTCAGGGTCGGCAAGTTGAAACCTACCCCAGTAATTCTACAACTTGCTGATCTGTCGGTCAAGACTCCTTGAAGTGTCATCGATGATGTCATTGTTAGGATAGAAAACTATTATTTCCCTATAGATTTTATTGTCCTAGACATGACTCCAACCGAAGAATTGAACTACAACCCGTTAATCTTAGGACGACTGTTTTTAGCAATGGCTAATGCAAATATCAACTATAAATCGGGGGACATAGACATCTCATTTGGGGAGCATAAAGTACAATTGAATGTTTTTAATGCCTCTATGTATCCAAACCTAGGGGAAGATGAAGGCAGTGTGGACATAATGGACAATCTCCTGAATGACCTATCTACCCCTTGGTTAGCCCAATTTGGTCCTGGTTAGTTTAAAAACGAAAGTGAGTATGAGAGTTTGGATGGGAGAGATGAATAATTGCGTTCGACTGAAGACGTTAAACTTAGCGCTGGTTGGGAGGTAACCCAACATAATTTTTAGTTTTTTGCCTTCAGGATTTATTTTCCTTTTCTTGATTCAAGACCCGGTGGCATACCTTGAACCCCTCAAGAAAACCCTATCTGTTGTTCCCTTTGGCCCAAATCTTCTTTGCATCATTCTAGTCATGCCATTAAAATATATATATATTGAAAAAAAAGCTAAGCCTTTAAATATGTAGAATTAAAATTTCACTGAAAATTAAAAAACAAAAAAACCCATTAAAAGAGATTCCCAAACAGAAAATATTGAGGAAATTGATGAAATAATATTGAATTCTATAGAAATTGGTAGCAAGTGATAGGAGTCAAAAATTGGTCATATTTGAATATTGTTAAAACCGTTTAGAAATTTGAAAATACTCCTAAGTTTGCCCCTACCAAGATAAGAAGAGAGAGATTGAGAAATTAAACAAAAAAAAAATCTTCAAAATTGTTAGAGACAGTGGACTACCCTGAACTGTGCTTCTACCAAAAAAAGTAAAAAAAAAATAGAAAGAGAATAAAAGGTCAATGGACACCCTAGACTTAGTAACCGGATCTCTTCACCTAAGTCAAGTGCTGAGATTCGCATCAAACAGAAAAGGGAATGGCAAAGACACTCACCTAACATTTAGTAACTAGGTCACTTCATCTAAGGCAAGTATCAAGATTCGCGTCAAATAGTGGAAGGTAGCAATAAAAAAAAAGTGTGCAAATCAAGATCAGGGGTAGAAATCCACTATCAGAAATGATAAGAAGAATACATGTCTGATTTTAAAAATCAATCTCAACTTATCAAGACATTCTGCAAATGGAAGGGTAAATAAGATTTTTAAGCCAAGTTTCTATAATATTCAAAACAATACGGTTTTACCCCTAAAACCCAATACTGGTCTATATAGAGATTGAGAATGTTGGAATCAGGATGCTTGACTAATTCTATCAGGGAGGATCTTGAGATGGGAAAGATTTCTATGATCAGTGTAATTTTAAGGTTGCATTGCTAAGGGACTAGCAATGTTTAAGTTGGGGGGAGTGATAACTCTACATTTTAATGCCTTAAAGGCATCAATTCAAGGGTATTTTTGGCCTTAGAATAGTCAAGATGTGCACTTTTCCTAGTTAAATGCAATGTTGTGGCCTCTAAGAGTCTCTGTGCAAATTCTGAGGAAAACTGGGAAATTTTCATAGCTGAAATGCAAATTTTGGGAAGCTGGTGTGAAGTCCAACTGAGAGAGGGGTTGTTTTTGTGGAAAAATGAAAGCAAGAGGGCGCCTCCTAACTGCTAAACTCAGTTTGGCGCCCCTTCTACTGTATTAGCATGTTCCCCACGCCTTAGCAAACCCTAAGGCACCTTTTAACCCATTCTTTTCACTCATAACAAACCCTAGCCACCCCTAACTACTAAATCCCCACATTCCATCCCTTCTAATCTCCACCATCAACTCTAGGGCACTCTCTTTTTAGAATTCTAACCCTAGAAGCCATCTAACTTCTAATCTTCACCATTCATCCTTTAATCATTAAATTTTAGCCTTACATAATATTGGGTGCCCTCTGATTCTCTTCTCGGCCTTAGGATCAACCTAGAACCATTGTAACCCTTCATTAGAAATCTTAGGGCACCCATATCTTTGCTAAAACCCAGCTGCCACCCCCCTCTTTCTCTCTAATCCCAATTGTATCAACCCTTCTCTATAAAAAGGACCTAAAGGCTCCTGAGAAAGGGATGGATGCTGCTCCCAGGTAAGACAGAAGGTTGATCTTGAGAATTTCAAGGGTAGAGGAAAAGGAGGACACCCAGGCAAGAGGAGGGGTTCCTACTTGCTGTTCGCCAACACCACTATTGCCACCTCTGGAATCGGATCCCAACCATTTATGCTTTACTTTAGATTTAATTTATGTTATTTTAAATTCCAGGTTCGTTATTTACTTCATTCAATTTATTTTCCTTCCATTTGATATTCGTTTTGCTTTCTGCCAGGTAAGATGGAAGGCCTAGCTCAAGAAGTTCGAGGGTCAATGGAGAGATCCGGAGACTGCTACCTTTGATCGAATTAAAGATTTTTATTCCCTTTCTTTTGTTCATTTATTTCTGTATTATTTTTGTTTATGCACTTTTAATTTTCAGTATTGTTTGAAATCCATATTTTTCTTAGGTTAATTAATTAATTTTTATATTTCTACACTTCCCCCTTGTGTTCTATTGTCCGGATTGGAGTTTATATTAATTTTTCCCTTGCTTCTCTATGGATATGACCCATTCTCACCCCTTTACTGCATTACTAATTGTTTGAGAATGGAAGAATTTTATAAATAATTAAACTGGTATTCCGAAGTGATTAATGACACGCTTCCGGACACACCAAAATCCGCCTTCCATCAAACAGCCATTCGATCTTTTTGACTTCCTACTCCCGTAACCATCTTGTTCAGAGTTCGTCGCCGATTGATTCAACGGTATCTCCTTGGCCTTGCCATCCCCATCCCCATTCTTCTTTGATTGGATAGACTTCGAAGATAAAGGACTACGAAGACTATCTGTAGCTCATGTGGTATCTAAAGCTTTAAGTTTCCCCTTAATTGTTTCATTAGAACAAGCATCAATTGCTATCTGGTAACGGTGTTGAAGTCTACATCCTTGCACTTCATGGCCAATTCAAGTGCAGAATGAGCAAAACCTGGGTAGCCTTTCATACTAAACATGCACTTGAATGACCTCTCCATTTAATAATTTGTAAGGAATTGATTGAGGTAGAGATTCTGTAATATCCATCTAAATTTTAAGCCAAGCAAATTGACCTCATTTCTCCATGTCCTTCAATGACACCTTAAATGGTTTCCCCAACACCGATCCCACATTACAAGTGACATTTGCATTCAGGTACACCACCGGGAGATCAAGTAATTTCACCCAGAGATCAACATGAGTGAAACTGTAGGAGGTCAGTTGTTTGTTAGGATCAACTTTTTGTAAAACAAAAAGATCATCCTTAGAAAGCCATGGCCCCTTCTTAAGTATTTGATCTCTCTCGAAGGAATTTGGGAACTTGATGAGATATGAATCCTTTGTGAAAAACATAATCACAGAATTTGCAACTTTCCAAGACTTTGTCATCATTTCTTTCAGACCAACAATCTTTACTGGTTTGTCCATGAAAACCTTGAAACCAAACTGCATTGCCATGCATTCCCATCAGAGGAATCTTCTTTTGCTTCTATAGGTGTATTAGGATGCGATAAAAGAAGCTTTGATATTTCATTCAAGAATTTTTCATCCACCATGAAACAATGATATTCAAAGAGCATAGGAGGTTTAGGGAAACTTGCTCAATAGCAAGAGAGAGACCTACCTAACAGTACGAGGGAGAGATTCAGTTTTTAATTCAGTTCTACTAATTGACCACACCATTTTGTTAATTCATTATTAAACTATATGACCTTAATCATTTTTCAATACAATTAATCCATGAATTAGGTTTGCCCCAACCACTTCTAGCCCATTCTAATTGGTGTTGGAGGTGGTCTTGTTTGTAAATGACCAAACCATCTTAACCGATTCTACTATTTGAAGCCAGGGTGGTTTGTCCAAGTGGTACAAAACTAAGTTCACTATTGGGTTCTTTAAAGATCTTTGGTTGGGTTAAATTAATGAATAGCATGGCAACGAAAGGATTGATTGGAAAACAAAGACTAAAGCATGTTTAAAAAGATTATTATCACTACCTAAATTAAGAACCATGGAAGATAAACAAGTACAAGCATCATTAGGCATCGAAAGGAGGAGATTCTTGGAGTTATCCCTCTTCATGCAAAGGTGAGACCTACACTACACAAGCCATGGTTTTTTCTTGCTAGACAGAAAAGACTTTGTCTTCATATGAAGCTCCATCTGCTCTTGGTTATAATTTACAAATACCCAATGTTTTGCCTCGTTAAGAGAAATTTGAGATATAGATGGTCTCCTTATTTCTCTTAATTTTGGCAATTTTTTAACAGAAGATTTAGTGATTTGGTGAAGTTTCCAATATGCGTGATTCTATTTTGTAGAACGAAAACTAGTCCATCAGAAATTTATGTTTAATATTCCTTGGTAAGGACAAACAATAAATTTTAAGATAAATTACAAATTACCACTCTGTACTTTACTTTGCGATAGTGATACTTAACTCCTAGAACTTTCATTTGCAACAGAATCCTCTAAATTTACGATTCCAACACTTTACGCTTTCTATTAGTTATCTTCAAAACAGGTTCTTATTTGATTGTAATATGCTTGTTAAACATTTTTAAATCCAAAGTCCAAACTACTCTTTTCTTAATTCATTGAGTCATTTTGTTCTTTCTTTGACATATTTGTATAAAGCCCTGGTTATATTTCTTTTCTCTTTGTTCTCATTTGATGATGCTTGAACTAACTAAGTCCCTATTGGCTACGATAGCTTGAATGATTGTTAGTGAGGTTAGCGGAGTGGTTTTGCAAGAAGAGAACATGTTAGAGAGCCTAGGAGGATGACTAGGCAGGGGGACTCTAATAGTCAAGTTAGTATAAAACTATGAGAAGAATGAGAACTAGAAGGAAAGAAATTTAGAACAGAGAGCTAGAGAGTAATAGTGTGCGTGTACAATCAGAGGGCGAGGAGTCACCCTTATATAGATTGCGGAGTCCGGTCATAGCGTATCCAACATGTTTAGACGTGGTAGACCTTATTCGTCCCCTAATCTGCAAGTAACATCTTGTGGCACAAGTAGATGGAGAAGAAATCAATCTCTCGAGCTTTGTTTTTTGTGTGTTGTCAGAAAATTCATCCATCATTGAAAGCACGTTGGCCTGGGCATTCTCAAACCTCAGGGTCTGGTGGATAGAGAATGAATCAAATTGTCAAATGAGTTCACACACTTTTGCTAGGTATTTGATCATCGTCGGCTCTTAAGCTTCGTAGTGTCCATTGACTTGGTTGGCGACGAGCTAAGAATCACTACATGCTTCAGTGTTCCTTGTGTCGATCTCCTTAGCAAGGGATAGACTAGTGATCAAGGCTTTGTAATCAGCTTCATTGTTCGACGCTTGAAATCCTAACCTGAGTGCATACTCCAGCTTCACCTCATCAGGTCTCAACAGGATGAGTCCAGCCCCACTCCCCTTCTAATTAGACGAGCCATCAACATAGAGGATCCAAGGCTCTTATTTCTGTCTAGGTGAAGGTTCCACATTGGTGAATGGCTTCAAGCTCACTGTTGGTTCATCAGGTTTCAAGGTCAGTGTGTTGAACGTGCACTCTATGACAAAGTTGGGTAGGACCTATACTTTAATTGTTGGTCACCACTCAAATCAGATGTTATACTCATTGAGCTCGATAGCCTAATTGATCAATCTCCTTGACACCTTAGGCTTCTACAACTTTTGCAGAGAGGTCGATTAGTAAGGACTATGATCATGTGGGCTTGAAAGTAAGGTTGTAACTTTTGGCTGATATTATTAGTGCAAAGGTGAGCTTCTTGATGTTTGAATATTTGGTCTTAGCTGCAAGTAATACCTTGCTTACATAGTAAACAACTCACTACACTTTGTTGACTATCTAGACCAAGAGGAGTATGTCTCCTAGGCTCTAGCTTAGGCCTTGTTAATAATGGTGGTGAGCTGGAGATATTGCTTGATCTCGTTGAATGCGATTTGACACTCCTCGGTCCATTATGTCTCCTAGGCTCTGGCTTAGTTGTTCTTTCTCATTACTCAATCCTTATCGCCAACTATATTTGATGCTCTATTTCTTTCCTTTATCATCAATTGTGATTAGTGTAACAAATGTTTATCTAAAGTTGAGTGAATCAAGTGAAGGAAATTTTTGACATTTTAAAAATATAATGCTTATGTCCTCCTCATAATTAGTTAGGGGTAATTTTGTAACTTGACAATTTTCCATCTGGTGAGTGACAAAAGGGAGGCATGTGTTTGGTTTTCCAAATGTTCAGGGAAGGATTTTATTAAAGTGAAACCCCAGGGAGGTTTTTATGATTGTCAAAAAACTTCAGGATATGTTTTTATATTTTACCCAATTATTAATTAAGAATTAATTAAGTATTAGTTAATAATACTTTTTTAATCATTTAGTATTTTATAGATGTTAATTGTTTAAAATCCATTATTAGTTAATGAATTAACATGTTACATTTTATTAGTTTATAAGTTGTTATTAATATTACATTTTATTAATACCCATGATTTAATTGGTAATTTTAAAACATGAAATTATTTTTTATTGAAAAATTATCTATTTTAATTAAATTAAATAATTAATAATTAATTTATGGGTCATGGTTCTAGTATTAACTCTTTCAAATACTACAAGAAAGGTGTTTTTCTTCTCCTAAATTAATCCTACATTCCCACTTGTCCCCCCCCCCTCCCCCCCCCCAAAAAAAATGGTGGGACTCCACATACCAAAAATCCCACCTCATGACATCCCACAAGCTAAACATGGGAAGAGAGGAATTTTCCAAAATATTTCATAATTCCCCTTGCCATCCCACAAACCAAATGGAGCTTAACATTTTATCACGTAAATGTTTGAGATTCTATGAAATAGTGAAATAGGCTTTTTTTATCTATCGTCAAAAGGAGCTTTTTCTTCGAATAAGAGGAATTATAGAAACAAGCTAACCAATAACTAGGTTAAGGGGTGATACCATGCTAGTCATTACAAATTAGGTATAGACGAGATCGGTCCAAACTGATCCTGAGTTCTATAGGCTCATATCCTCTAACCCTTAGTAAAAGAAATTTATTGGACCATCCAATCATATTTTGCCACATCATTAATATCTTTCATTTCAAAACGCAGGGTAAAAGAATTAAAACTCTTCCAATGTTTCTCTTAAATATTAAAACATTCTTTCACTTTTTAAATTGGGTAAAATATAAAAATCTCCCCTGAAGTTTTTGGCAATCATAAAAACCTCCTCTACAGTTTCATTTTAACTTAACCTCTATATTTTTGAAAAAAATCAACAAATACCTCCCTTACATCAATGACCAAGAAGGAAAACGTTAAAGAGATTATCATTTTTTTCAAAATATCTATTTTACCCATCTCTCTATGATCCGCTCGAACACTATTCATCTTCTTCCTCACACGCATTGCAGTAGAATGGCGGTGCACTCCCCCCTCCAGAAGATTGCAATAGACCTCTCCATTAAGGCACTCCGCTTGCCTCCTCACAACAAGAATAGATTCATCGAAATCCAAAAAGACTTCCCCTATTACCTTTTGAAAAGGACAATGGCGTTGTTGGTTCTCGGTGACATAAATTGGTTGATGGCGGTGACTCGGCTGAAGGGCCTTTGGACTTCTTTGACAAATCTCGAAGGTGGCATATCTAGAATTGCCTGGATCTTTATTGGGTTGGTTTTGATGCCATGTCAGGTAACCATATAGAAGAGGAACTTATTTGGTGTGACACTGAATATGAACTTGTCCAGGTTAAGCTTTAAGTTTTATTTTCTTAAAACATGGAAAACATTGGTTAAATCAACAATAAGCGAACTAGAAAACTTGCTTTTGGATACCATAATACCATATCATCAATATAAACCTCAGTTTTATTTTCAATTAAATTAGAAAAAAATTATTTACAAGTTATTAGTAGGTCGTCTTGGCATTCTTGAGGCCGAAGGGCATGACCTTATAACAATACAGACCTATCTCGGTTACAAAAGTTGTTTATCTTGGTCTCAGGTATCCATCTGGATCTGATTATATCTTGAGTAGGCAAACATAATGAAGCTCAATAGCTAGATCCATCTAGATCTAGGGAGTGGGAAGTTGTCCTTTGGGTAAGCTTTGTTCAGGTCAGTGTAATCAAGATACATGCACCACATTCCATTTGCCTTTTTGATGAGCACAACATTGACTATCTAGATCAGGTACTCTACTTCTCTAATGAAGTCAACATCAAGGAGCTTCCCAACCTCCTCACCAATGGTCTTCCACCGATTTGGGTCGAATTTCCTTTTCCTTTGTTTTATAGGTCTATGCCATGCATACCGCTAGTTGACCAAGCAAAAACATTTGAATATAATTGTAAAAGATATACCAGTTCAGTGCGTAAAGTCTCTTTGAGGAGAGACCCGATCTACATTATCTTCTAGCGCTTAATCTCTGAAAGAGGAACTAATATAGCATTCTCAACAGGCTATCCTTGTTCTTCACCAAGCTCTAGTAGCAATTTAAGGTTGAGGTTGATAGCCAGTGACTACTTGTATTTTCCCTTTAGGACAGCCATGTAACACTTTCTGGACTCAAGTTGGTCCTCCTGAATGGCCCAAACTCCTTGCTCAGTTGGAAACTTCATAGCAAGATTGTAGGTCGACACCATAGCTTAGAGGGCATGCGAGATTGAGCGGCCCAAAATGGCATTGTATGGTGATGGAGAGTCAACAACAAGAAAATCATAGTTGAGCCTCTTCCTATTCGGCATGGTCCTTGCTGAAACAAACAGGTTTATTTTCCCAATGGGGCACACTATGTCCCCACTAAAACCAACCAAAGGCACATTGGTTGGGACAAAATCTTTCCGATCTAGCTTCTGAAAGGGATGATAGGATCCATCATGTGGACGCCATAACTGTTGGGGAATGGGTGGGCGAATTTCAAAAATTTCCTACCTTCCTTCCAATTGGGAATCGTATTCCCTGACTTTAGAATCAAAATTCAAGGATCCTGCTTGAACCAGAACCAAACCAGATTTGAACCTAAAACAAGGGAAGGGTTATACCAGATATGGAGAATCAGTATCTCCCAACGTCAGTGTTCACACCCAAAGAAAGGTCCAAGATCTGCTCCTGCTGAAGATGACACAGTAACTGTGGAACAGAACCAGTAGAATGCATCCTACGCATGAATCATTCACAAGAATCCTTTGAAAACAATGAGCACTGAACTAAATCAGCCTTCCAGCAAAGACTGATACTAAGAACTCTTTCTTGATCTTTCCCCCTTAGAGAAATCGAACTGGTGGTAGTTGGTGGTAGTTGATGGAGGAGAAAAACTAGAGAAGAAAGTGGCAAACTGCATTTCTCCTCTAGGGTTTCTAAGATCTAATCTTCAGAATGCAGGTGTGTTCTCTACGAAATCCCTTGGGTTTGAATTCTTGTCATTCGAATTAGGGTTTTCCTCCTCTTTCTTAATGATTAAGAAAACCTCCTAATCATATCAGGAGTTGGCCTTATCCAAATATGTATTTGGATTAGGACTCTTCTTAATCTTATCTATAGATTAGATCAGCTTCGGGCTTAACCTAATCTCAGATCCGCCTCCTCAAGTGACTGATCAAATCAGCCTATATCGAAATAGACTTTCGGCCCAATATGAATCAAGTGCTCAATAGTCTTCCAAACTGATGCCCAGTTGGGCTTCTTTGTATGGTATGGGACCCAAACATTGATCTACACACCAGCCAAATGGGTTCGGCCCAACCTCTATTACAAGGCCTAGCCAAATTCACTAGAAAGCCCAGTGAACCCCTTGAGCCCATCACATGGACCCTATGGGCCCAACACTTACACTAAGTGGTCCTTGAGCCAAGCCATCTTATAAAAGCCCAAGGACTATGGGCAGATGCAAGATTATCCCATCAGGTATTATCCCAAGTGGCCTTACACTTAACATCTCAGCTCATAATGATCAAGCATTGCCCGACAAAAGAGGACTTCTCCCTCGGCTGCAAGGAACAGTGTTGCACTCTACTTACATGGATCTTGAGAATTAAAACCATTTGCAAACATTTTGAAACCATGCATATCAATGTATCATATATATAAATTTTGCAAAATAAAATTCCAACAATTGAAATCAACTATCGGTAGTTTGGTTTCCATCAGAGAGAGTGCATGCCCGATCATTACCTTTGTCCGACAAAGGGGCTGATTCCGTCACTATGATCACCCACTCAGATGAATTCTCAGACTGTCCCAACATACCTAGGTTTTGACCCCCGCTAAGGATCTCACTGATTGGCATATCAAAGACAGCCCGATCTGACACCTAGTGCAGTACCATTATCAGGTCTAGGGGTCAGGTGTAACTTTCTAGTTTTTCACATCAATCTCTAAGGTTCAGGGCAATACTAGAAGTCTGGTCCGGTTCAAGGGTTCAAATAATCGTACACTACGTGTGCTTTGGGTCTCACCCTGGCGGCTAAGACAAGCCACCCCAACAGTTGGCAACACACCAGTGTTAACCTTGGCAGGATAAATCTCCCCAGACTTATCCAACGACTGTGAACATTTAAAACTAACACAATTCTCATTAAGTGTCCAGTTTCAGGGTCTTACACAGAAGCATACCACACAACATGAATCAAACATTTACTTTATTTATTTACATTAAATATCAAAAGTATATCAGAATTTATTAAAGCTAAGGACATAAAAAAACTGTCCAACATCTCCCACTTGCACTTTGGTCCAATCTGGTACAAGTCGGAGTCCCATACTTTCCATGTGTTTCTCAAACACCTTCTATGAGAGTGGCTTAGTTAATGGGTCTGCCACAATATCTGTTGATGCTACATTTTGAATCAGGACGTCCCCTCTACCAACGATCTCCCGCAGTACATGGTACTTTCTCTCGATGTACTTTGACCTCGAGTGGGCCCGAGGCTCCTTAGCCTGGGCGATCTCACCATTGTTGTCACACAACAACGGGATGGGTGATGGGCTGGACGGAACCACTCCTAATTCGTGAATGAACTTCTTAATCCACATGTCTTCCTTAGCAGCTTCACTTGCAGCAAAGTACTCGGCTTCGGTTGTGGAGTCTGATGTGGACCCCTGTTTGCTGCTTTTCCAGCAAACAGCACACGATCCTATTGTGAAAACATACCCCGATGTAGACTTTCTATCATCTGGATCTGAATAGAAATCAACATAAGTATACCCTAGAATTTGTAGTGAACCACCATCAAATACCAGACAAAACTCTTTTGTCCTTCGAAGGTATTTGAGTATGTTCTTCACAGTAGTCCAATGCTCCTGCCCTGGGTTGGCCTGGAACCTACTTACGACACTCACCGCCTGAGCAATGTCAAGGCGAGTGCAAAACATGGCATACAAGATGCTCCCTACAGCTGGGGCATAGGGAACGTCTTTCATGCCCTCAATCTCCTCAGAAGTCTTGGGAGACATCTTCTTGGAAAGAGTGACTCCGTGCCAGAAAGGAACGTTTCCTTTTTGGAGTTCTCCATGTTGTACCTTTTGACGATTTTGTTAATGTTAGTAGCCTGGGTTAATCCAATTATCTGCTTTGACCTATCTCTATAGAGTCAAAAACCCAGTATACAGGAAGCATCTCCAAGATCTTTCATGGAGAACTGTTGCGAAAGCTACACATTGACCGAAATCAACATTCCTACTTCATTCCCAATGAGTATGATATCATCCACATACAACAACAAGAAGATGACCTTATCCCCACTGGACTTTCTATAAATACAAAGTTCATCTGGATTCTACTCAAAGTCAAACGATTTGATGACAAAGTCAAAATGGATGTTCTAACTCCTAAAAAGTGACCCAAGTGAGTAGAAAGTGTTTTGCAGTCGAAATGCACAATTCTTGGAAACCGATTACATCCTGGACACCCATCGTCAGGAAAATGTTCTTGATGAGGAGAGCTCAGGAGTAGTGGAAGATGCCCCACAAGTTCCAGGTAGTGACCACCCTAGAAGATCCACTCAGGTATCCAGGCCACCAATCCGTTATGGTTATGACCAGGATAGTTACCTGGTGGAAACCTTGAGTAGTGAGGAGGATCCCATGACTTACATGGAAGCTATGTTGGACATAGATTCCCAGAAGTGGGTGGAGGCCATGAGAGTAGAGATCAACTCAATGGAGACCAATAGAGTCTGAACTCTAGTAGATCCACCCTCCGGGGTAAAAGCAATCGGTTGCAAATAGATTTACAAGAGGAAAAAGAGACTCGATGGTAGGGTTGAGACCTTCAAAGCTCGTCTGGTGGCGAAAGAGAACACTCAAAAAAAGGGCATCGATTATGAGGAAACCTTTTTGCCTGTGGCCATGCTTAAATCCATTAAGATCCTGCTAGCTGTAGCAGCATACCATGATTATGAGATTTGCTAGATGGATGTCAAAACTACAATCCTGAATGGAGATTTTATTGAAGATATTTATATGCAACAACTACAAGGCTTCATTGTTGCAGGTCAGGAAAACATGGTAGATCCTTCCCTACTACTTTTGGTTCAGATCTGGTTCAGTTTGTGGTTCAAGAATGATCATTGAAAATATGATTTTCTAAATAGGGAATTTGATTCATAGTTGAAGGGAGAGAATTTTTTTTTTGAAATTCGCCCCCTTATTCCGTAATCTTGGGGCATCCATGTGATGGATACCCTATCCCTTCACTTGCGCACACCATGGCTGAATGCACATCATTGCCATGGTGTCCTTAAGATCATTGGATGATCTCCCTTCATGTTGGCCCCACACCAGCTTCCTCCCCAAGAGGAATCATGCGGATCCCTAGCCGTTTAGGGCCCATGTAAATATGGCTTTATGAAAGCCAGTGGGAGTCACTCTGGTTTGACCTAAATTAAATTAGTGCATAATATTTCATGCCCTCCATTGAAATATGAGTGCATGCGATAGGGAGATTCATATGATGAACTCTCTAAAGGCCTTCCATCATTAGCATGAAGATGGGTCATTCAAGTAATGGGGAAACACACCATAAAATTAGGCTATCATTTTGTTGCTGGACCTATTGGAATGTTTCATAAGATGATAGGGGCGTCATAGACCGATGTGAGAGGGTTCTATCCTAAAATGGAATACTCTCTCAATGTACCTTGACGTTCACGAATATGACAGATAAGCACTCACTAGACAGAAAGGTTTAACCTAAAATGGCAATGAACCTTGTTTGACAGAGGCCAAAGGGAAAGATCATATGATGAGTGGATTTGATCATTCACAAAAAGGTGGTGGGGTTATGCAATTGAAACAGTTGACTCCATGCACCCTATGTGACTTCCCACATTTCCATAGACAATTCGCAATCTCTGTCACTGAGATAGGAGGGAAATCTCGGAGATGAACAAATGGAAATAGAACATAGATAAAAGTCATATCTATATAGATAACATGAATCAAATTAGGTTATGGACTAATGTTTGCTTTGCCCTATATCAGAAATGGCAAACGGATAATTCGCTAAATTATTGGATGACAACAAGCTTAAGGGCCCTAATTATGCTGACTGGTACCGTAACCTTTGAAAGAATGGTAGGATTCATCTAACGGATGCCGTGAAGGGTGCGGAATGGGTGGGCGAATTTCAAGAATTTTCCTACCTTCTCCGAACTAGGAATCATATTCCCTAAATTTAGAATACAATATTCAAAGATTCTACTTGAACCATAACCGAACTAGATCTGAACCAAAAGCAAAAGGGAGGAATTTACCTGATCCGGAGAAGCAGTATCTCCCAAAATTGGTGTTCACACCCAAAGAAGAAACCAAGATCCGCTCCTGATGAAGATGACACAGCTGTGGATGGAACGAAACTAGCAGGGTGCGTCCTACACACTGATGTCAAGAACTGATTTCTCGACTTCCTATTGCTGCAAAGATCCAATCTTGTAAGAGGGAATGGTAGCGGCAGGAGGAGAACTCTAGGGATGAAGAGGGCTGAACTGTTTCTCTTCTCTCTGGAGTCTGTGTGTGATCAAATCTCAATTCGCAAGAGGTATATCTTGCATACCAACCCTGGTTCGAAATCTGATATCTCTCTTAGGGTTTCTCCTCTTTCTTCTTGATTAAGAAACCTCATAATTGGGAGTTATCCCAATCCAAATCAGTATCTGGATAGGGGATCATCTTAATCCTATCTACAAATTAAGTTAGTTTCCTCCTGATCTTATTAGGAGGTTACCAGATTCAAATCTAATTTGAATTTGGTCTCCTAAAGTGGATAAGGTTAAAGGCCCAATCCTTTTACTAACATTAATCTCATATTCGCCCCATGAATTGGTGATCATATCAACCTAGTTCGAAATGGGCTTTTGGACCCATTAAGTATTCAGTGTTTAACTAGTTTCCAACCTATTGCCCAATTGGGCTTCTTTGTATGGCGTGGGACCCAGGCATTGATCTACACACCAGCCACATGGGTTCGCCCCAACCTTTATTATAAGACCCAGCCGAATTCACTGAAAAACTCAATGACCCCCTTGAGCCCATCACATGGACCCTATGGGCCCAACACTTACATTAAGTGGTCCCTAGGCCAAGCCATCTTATAAAAACCCAAGGATTGTGGGTAGGTGCAAGATTAGCCCATCAGGTATTTTTATAAATGGTCATACACTTAACCTCTCAGCCCTTAATGATCAAGCACTGCCCGACAAGAGAAGACCTCTCCCTCGGCTGCAATGAACAGTGCCGCACTCTCTACTCACATGGATCCCAGGAATTAAAACCTTTTGCAAATTTTTTAAAACCGTACATATACACACACACACACACACACACACACACACACACACACACACACATATATATATATATATATATATATATATATTAATTTTGCAAAACAAATTACCAACGATTGAAATCAACTGCCGGCAGTTTGGTTTCCATCAGAGAGAATGCATTCCCGATCATTACCATTGTCCGACAAAGGGGCTGATCCTGTCACTATGATCACTCACTCAGATGAATTCTTAGACGGCCCCAACATGTCCAGGTTTTGACCCCCACTAAGGATCTCACTGATTGGCATATCAAAGACAGCCTGATCCGACACCTAGTGATGTGTCATAATCGAGTCTAGGGGTCAGGTGTAACTTTCCAGTTTTGCCCATCTGTCTCCAAGGTCTAGGGCAATACTGGAAATCTGGTCCGGTTCAAGGGTTCAAACAATCCCATACTGCATGTGCCTTGGGTCTTACCCTGATGGCCGAAACAAGCCATCCCAACACTTGGTGGCACATCAGTATCAGCCTTGGCAGGAAAAGGTAAGACGTGCCACATAGGTCAGTGTCCCCAACGTTCATCAGGTTGACAGTTACCCAAGTCAGAATGGCAAGTCGGTCGTCAGAGTCTTTGGCTCGTACTCCTGAGGTGGTGTACTCCAGGCCGTTGTTAAGCATTCTACCGATCTACCGAAGCAGGTCGGGTTCAAGGAAAGTAGCATAAGCCGATCTATTCGGACGAAGTCAAAGTCTAACCACGTATAACATTGAGGTGTCAAAAAACATTTCATGCCTACCACGTGGCTGTCTATAATTGGAGAGCGAAATTACCCCTCATCATCCAAAGTGGGAGATAAAGGAATGAGGTGATTTGCCCTATCCATTTTTCTCATTTCGAAATATTGTCTTTTTGTCCATATAAATTCTAAAATGGTGTTTTAGTAAATTAACTTTTTCACCGGTCCATCTATGGGAACAAAGTGTTGAAGTCAAAAAGTTTTGGTTTTGCCTCAAATGAAAATTCCGGGTCTAAGCATCATATGCCAAAAGTACAGGGTAGTACCCTGTAATTTTGTTAAATAGTGTATGCCCTTAGCTCCAATAAGATTGATGTACATTATGACATTTATTGTAAATGAATAAAATACATATTTGATTTATGTTATTGTGGTGTGTTTCTGTGTAATACCCTTAAACTGGACACATAATGAGATTTGTGTTAGTTTAGAATATTCACAGTCGTTGGATAAGTCTGGGGAGATTTATCCTGTTAAGGCTGACACTAGTGTACCACTAAGTGTTGGGGTGGCCTGTCTCAACCGCTAGGGTGAGACCCAAGGTACATGCAGTGTAGGTTTACTTGAAACCCTGAACCGGACCAAATTTCCAGTAATTCCCTGGACCTTGGTGATTAGTGGGCAAAACTGGAAAGCTACACCTGACCCCTAGACTTGATTATGATACTATACTAGGTGTCAGATTGGGCTGTCTTTGATATGGCAATCAGTGAGATCCTTAGCGGGGGTCAAAACCTAGGTATGTTGGGATAGTTCGATAATTCATCTGAGTGGGTGATCATAGTGATAGGATCAACCCCTTTGTCAGACAGAGGTAATGATCGAGGATGCACTTTCTTTGATGGAAACCAAGACGATTTCAATCGTTGAAATTTGTTTTGCAAAATATAGTTTATATACGAATATAAATATATTATGGTTTCAAAATATTTGCAAGAGGTTTTAATTCCCGGGATCCATGTGAGTAGAGAGTGCATCATTGTTCCTTGCAGGCTTGGAAGAGGTCCTCTCTTGTCGGGCAGTGTATGATCATTATGGGCTGAGAGGTTAAGTGTAAGGCCATTTGGTGTAAGTGTTGGGCCCATTAGGAGTCCATGTGATGGGCTCAAGGGGTGCACTATCCATAACAGTGTATTCGGCCAGGCCTTGTAATAGAGGTTGGGCTGAACCTATTTGGCTGATGTGTAGATCAATGTTTGGGTCCCACATCATACAAAGAAGCCCAACTGGGCAACAGTTTGGAAGCATACTGAGCAGTAAGACTTCATGGGCCTAAAGCCCATTTCGAATTGGGCTGATTTGATCAGTTAAATAAAGGGGCGGATTTGAGATTAGATTAGCAGATAGGATAGGGTCTTACCCTATCCACTCAGAGAGTCCAAATCTGAGTACAGATTCAGATCTGGAAACCTCCTAATAAGATTAGTAGATGGTTGATATAATCTGCAGATAAGATAAGGGTCTGTCCTTATCACTTATAGGGAATTCAGATCCAAATATGATTTGGATCAGCAACTCTTAATGGGATTAGGAGCTGATCCCTTTAAGGTTATAAAAGGAGGAGGGGCGACAGCCTATTAGAAGATCACATTCTCAATTTCAGAGCAAGAGTTACAGAAGGGAGAACATAGCATACAGTAAGACTATGCTATTTTCTCCTTGCCGCCTCCTCCCTGTCGCCGCCATAACTGCCAGTTCGATCTCTTCTTCAAGCAGGAGCGATCAAGATTATATCTTGATATCAACCTTTGGTAAAAGTTGATTTGAAGTTGTGCTCACAGTCTCTAGCGAATTCTTGCAAAGGATTCGGTTCGTTGGATGAATACTGTTGATTCTACTCCAACATTCACTGTGTCATCTTCAGTGGGAGCAGTCTTTGGAGTTTTTTTTGGGCGTGAATACCTTTATTGGGAGATACTATTTCTCCGTATTAGGTATATCCCTCCCCTGCTTCTGGTTTAAGATCTGATTCGATTTAGGGTTCAAAATTGATCATTGAAAATGTAGATTTTTTAAAACAGAGAATGCGATTCCCATATAAGGAGAGAGTAAATTTTTGAAATTTCATCTAACCATTTTATAGGGTTCGGCCATCATGAATCTCTCAATCTTCAAATTTACCATAAATTTCGCCTAACCTTCTTATAGGCCAGCCCATGGCTCAGGTTCACACGCAACGAGGCCCTATGAATTGCTATATCCCAGCCGCTGGCCCAAACAAGGTGACAGAATCGACAGATAGTCAGGAGCCGCCCATCTCGAATCCGAAGGGCCCTATTGCATCAGTCCGCATGTCCAAATGCCACTATTTCCGTTATCCAGTTGCAGATATCCCCTATCCTCTGTGTGCCATAGCCATAGCCTTGCCATGTAAAGACCAAAACCAACTTCAGTTTTCCTGTTCTGTACCTATTATGGATCTCCGAATCGCCACCAACCGGCACCCCTTCTGCATTTCAACGTGCCGGAAACCCCATGGTTTCCGTCAGTTTTGCCGTATTAGTCCGACCAAAAGCCATCGAGTCTCCACGAAAGCTGAACTTCAAACTCCCGCCGAAGTCTCTGACCTTCCGGGCGGTTACACTTCGCCGTCGTCGGTTCCAGTCCACAAAGTAACAGTACACGACAGACAGCGAGGAGTCTCTCACGAGTTCCTCGTTCCTGAGGTACCACGAGCCCCCTCGTTTCTTCACTTATAAAGAAACACGGTCTTACCGTTATCACAGCTGGAGAATTTTCTGGTTCATTTTCTTGTCTGGGTTTTGTTCTCTCATGACCATTTTTTAACGGGTTCATCTTAATGCATAGTGTTTACATATTGTATCCAGTACATAAAGTAATTAAATTATGTGGACTGCTTGATCCAATTTCGCAGGACCAGTATATATTGCATACAGCTGAAGCTCAGAACATAACTCTGCCATTTGCTTGCAGGCACGGTATTGTCCCATATTCCTCAAAATGTCCATTATCTTCTGTTCACATTCTTCTTTCTTTTTTGTTTATTTTTATTAGTTAGAAGGGAAGCACATTACACAACAATTGTTACAATTGAGGCATCTCTATTAAAATTTGTTAGATTATTTTGATACTCCTCTCATCAATCTTTTGTTTTTTTTTTTGGTCTTGATTACTTAAAAGAAAATCACATTCAAGAACCCTAGCTATAATTTCAGCATCTCATATTGAGTTCTAATTCAAAAACCAACTAGTTACTACACTCTAGAAGCTGTTAGAATATTTTGGTAATCCTCTTTCATGTTCTTTTTTTCTTTTCTTTAATTTGTTGAAGTGGAACCACTTTTTAAGAAGAAATTAAAATCTTATCATCTCGTTACAAATTTTAAATCAAAACCCATTTCACTCTAGAAGTTTGTGTGGTTATCAGTATTCTGGTGTGGTTTGCAATGTATCAAATTATTAACTTAATACCTTACCCTTTTTCTGTT
The DNA here is from genome assembly GCF_056320005.1 of Nelumbo lutea. Classification (NCBI taxonomy): domain Eukaryota; kingdom Viridiplantae; phylum Streptophyta; class Magnoliopsida; order Proteales; family Nelumbonaceae; genus Nelumbo; species Nelumbo lutea. The sequence goes on along the minus strand of NC_142687.1, from coordinate 64,617,674 downwards.
CCAGTGACAGTGACTGAAATGTTGGAGAAAAAAGGAAGAGATCATATTGAATAGACCCGATGATGAAAAAATGTATCGCTTTTGTGGAGTGAGTAAGATTTCCATGCCAAAGAGAGAGGTGGTTTGGGGTTTTTCTTTGAGTTCAATTTGGTCAATGAATAAAGCATACTCAGAAAATGGTTATGCTGTTTTAGGAACGAGGTGCACATAGGACTCTTGGACATGACTGGGAAGAAAGACCAAAACATTAATGTTCTACTATTTGTTCTGCAACGCTTGAGCATTCTTTGGGCTTCCAAAAAAAGATATCCTCATTTCAATTGGGTTCAGGAACCAAGTACAGTTTTGTGAGGCCAAGTGGCATGGTTGAAAAACTATTAGTGAAGCATTTGCTTCTAGATCTGTTGATTTTTGATAAAGGAGCATCAGTTAAAATTTGCTACAAGATGCTTTCCAATGAGGTAGCATGGGGTCCTTATTTCAGAATTCAGACAAATGGCAATGATTGGAAAACAGACTTAATGGTTAAAGGCTGCATAGATTTAACAGTGTAGTTTCCTTTTTGAGTGGGAAGTTTAGAAAATGGAACCCAGATTTGAATAGCTTTTTTTTTTTTTTTTTTTTAATTGAGGTATAATTACTCCTCTCTGCTGGATGGGGATAATGTGAATAATGTTCCATGGTGTTGGATTTTGTCTGCACATATTTTTCCCTATGATACCTGGATACCTGTCCATCCCTAGAACACTGTTTTTGAATACACTAAATACATATGACACTGGATACTGCATGGATTCTTCTACATATACTCAATAGCATTGCGACTTTAAAAATATAAATGGTGTTTTAAAATCATAATATAAAATATCTTTATATGTTTGAAATTTAGTTAAATTTGGCAAGGCTTAAGTTTTGAAAAATGAAGTAGCTGAACTGAATGATTTATTGATTTGTCTTTTAGTTGATAAAATAATGAAGTAATAGAATACTTTTTTTTTTAATCAGCAAAAGACTTTTATTAATAACAGAGAACTATTGAATTACAATAGATATAGGTTGCAATAATGCTTTAACCCAATCTATAACCCTGTCTACAGACACATACAAAACAGTTATAGTTCAGCCCAGTACAAGGTAGGTCTATTTGCCCCCTGTTTAGCTAGGGTATCCGCCAACCCATTTGCAGTCCTTCTAACCCAAGCAAAGTGAGAGTTAAACCTCCTTGCAATTGTGTCAATTTCTCTGTAGATAAATTTGAGCTTCCAAGGTGCTGATGTGATGTGTTTAGCCCAAGAGATGACCAGTAGTGAGTCTCCTTCTATTTCTAATTCTGTTGTTCCAATCTACTCAGCCATCTTTAAGCCTTGAAGTAGAGCCAGAGATTCATCCTGTATTGAGTCACCAATACCTATTGGTCCTGAGAAGAGTGCCACAACTTCACCTAGATGATTTCTTATCACACCCTGGGAATCGACCAAATTTCAGATTCAACCACCAAGGAGTGCCAAGCAATAAGTCATTCAGTTCAGCTACATCAGTTGTTATCAAAAAGCCCCTCAGCTACATCAGTTGTTATCAAAAAGCCCCTCAGCTACATCAGTTATAAAATACCCATTTCTTGTATCCATGTCTGTGTTGATATCCATATCTAGGTATTGTAAATTCCTCCTAGGTGTACTTTATATGTGTGTCTCTCCTGAACAAATTTAGCATCTGATCATCTTATATTGAGAGGTGGGATGTAAGAAATTTATGTGCACAATTGCCATCGAAGCGCAAACTAGTGGAACCAACTAGTCACTGAGGTCCTTACTAACTACATCAATCAATAACAGTTGGTTGATATCCATGATGTGGTTTCCTAGGACAACCAAGCATGAATCAAGTTGACTAATGACCAATCAATATAATTAGTCAACCTAGTCAATCAAACACTTATTTTAGTTTTTAATTGTTTGTTTTATTTATAATTATTTAAAATCTATCATATATAATATTTATTCCTTTATTTTCATGTATGCATGCTAAACATTTGTGTAGCATGTAGTCAGGTGGTGGTATATGAAATAGGAACAAGGCATAAAATAAAAGAATAGTGGAGGATTCCTTCTAATTGCCTTCTTCCAATTATTTTGTGCTGGTATGGAGTTGCCACAAACAAAGAAACCATATGAAATAGTCAAGGTTGCACTCATTTTTCTTTTTTTTTGAGAAAGGTCATATATTGTATTAACTGAAGAACAAAACAAAATAAACATGCATGATCCAGTGAGTTTCTGTACATCAAGGTTGCACTCATTCTTTGAAAAATGAAGATTACCACTTCCAGTCTCAGCCTACCCAGCCTTCCTTCTTACTTTTGCAAAGCGAAGAGTGGACATCATATGATTTTTGTCATTCTTTTATTGCATATTTGAAGTTTATATTCACCAATATTTAAGATTACATCAATATCTTAAATTTAGAATGCCTTTTTGTTCATTGCGTCACCAACAACTAGTCATTGCCTCATGTTGTTGACAACACTGATGTGCACTTGTGAAGTTCTGCTAGACTTAGTCTCACATCTTCTACATAATGAGTTCTCAGCAGGATGAGGAATCATTTCATCGAAATGTTTGGAAGGGAATGGATGGCCTAGGGCTCTTTCTCTTGCTTTGTTATTTTGGCTGAAACTGAGAAGCGAACACTTGGAATTGGAGATCAAGAGATAACTCAATATGGCCTTTTTTGGTACCTTGGTTCAATAATTCATAACAGGGGAGAGATTGAGGAGAATTTCGCCTATAGAATTAGAATAGGATGGGCAAAATGGAGGGATACATCTAGAATCTTATGTGATGAGCAAATACCACTTTGATTAAAAGGAAAATTCTATAAATCAGTTGTAAGGCTACTATATTGTATGGAGCAAAGTGTTGGGCAGTCAAGAAACAACATGTCCAGAAAATGAGTCTGGAAGAAATGCATATGCTTATATGGATGAGTGGAAAAACTAGAAGGGATAGGAGTAGAAATAAATTCATTTGTAGGAACTCAGGAGTAGCTCCAATAGGTGATAAAGAAAGAAGATTAAGATGGTTTGGTCATGTGTGGAGAAGACCATCAACAACACCCATAAGAAGTGATTTCTTACAAGTTGTAGGGGCTAGAAGGGCAAGGGGTAGACCAAAAAAGACATGGGTAGAAGTACTAAGAAATGATTTAAGCACCAGTAATTTAACAATGGATATGGCATTAAATATAACAGATTGGCAAAACAAGATTTATGTAGCTGACCCCATATAGTTGGAATAAGGTTTGGATGATGATAATGATATTTTTTAGGAAGCAGAATAAGGGCCATGGCACATACTGCAACGGCTAGCCAGTGTGAAAGACTGAATTCTACAGCAACTCGAGATCCAGATGAAGGCTCAAGCCAAGGGAGTAGTCGGAAGCAGGTGGGAAATCCATATTGCAAGACTAAGCCGGATTTCCCCTCTTCTCTGGTGATGATCCAACCTCATAGATTTTCAGAGTAGAACGATTCTTTGCATATAATGGGATTCTGGGCCAACAGAGGGTTGCAGTGGCTTCAGTTCATATGGAGGGGGAAGTGATACTCATCTCACTTGGTCCGATTTTTCCGAAGCCCTATGTGCCTGATTTGGGCCATCGAGCTATGATGATTTTGATGAAGCCCTTTCGAAGCTTAGACAGACTGGCTCTGTTCAGGAGTACTAGAACAAGTTCGAGAATCTGGCTTCTCGAGTTTTTGGGTGGCTTGAGAAGGCATTGGTAGGATGCTTTGTTGGAGGTCTCCAGGAAGACATCTGGATCAAAGTGAAAGCTCTTCAACCGACGACTGTTATTGTTGCAGCTAGCTTGGCATGCCTCCATGAGGAATGGTTGAATAGGATGAAGAGGATGCATCGAAACCCAAACTCTATCATCAAAACATCTCCGCCTTGCCCTCCGCTGCCCTTGAAGAAGCTTAGTTGGACAGAGCTGCAATCTTGTAGAGAATGAGGCCTCTGCTATAACTGTGACTTGAAATTTTCCTTGGGTCACAGATGCAAGAAGCAGCAACTATTCTTACTTTGGATGGAGGACAATGATGAGGATTCAGATCAAGAGCCGTCGGAATATGTTGAGATAGAGGAACAGGATGAAGCTCCGGAAATATCCCTTCATGCTTTAATAGGCTGGCTAACACCAAGAACAGTGAGGGTGGAAGGTAAGCTCAAGAGCCGCTCTATTTCCATTCTAATAGATAGTGGTAGTACTTTGAATTTCATTATCAAATTGTTGGCTCGGCAATTGGGGCTTCTGGTTCAGCCCATTGTGCCATTTCTGGTGCATGTGGCCAATGGGAATTACTTGAGCTGTAATGGGATTTGCAATGGGGTTGACCTTATGATACAAGGGAATTAGCTTAAGGTGGATCTCCATCCTTTAGAATTTTGGGGAACCGGCATAGTTCTCGGTATATAGTGGCTGAGTAATTTGGGATCGGTCATCCATGATTGGGCTAGGTTATCCACGCACTTCACTCAAAATGGGCAGATATGTTGTGTGGGTCACCCAACTCCCCCAAAACATGAGTTAAACTAGTCTAGCATGAAATACTGTCAATACATGGGCCTGCCGGTGCTGATGTATATGGGCCCATATTGGGAGGGGGTTGTGCTTCTTGGATCCGAGACTCAACTGCCTAGCTCCCAATTAGAAGGGGACCTCAAACGGCTCTTCGAGGAGTATCATGACATTTTGAAGAGTCTATGACCCTTCCCCACTACAAATATACCAGGGGCACCCCATTGTACTGGGAGCACCCCAACAAATGTATGCCCCTACAGATACCCTCATTTTCAAAAGATAGAGATTGGACATGCTATATATACAAGAACTCCTAGAAGAAGGGTGGATTCAGCCCGGTCCAAGCTCGTATTCTGCTCCCGCCCTCCTTGTTAAGAAAGATGGAACCTAGAGATTTTGTGTTGACTACAGGGCTCTCAACTGTATTATTAAAGACCGCTTCCCCATTCTGGTGATTGATGAATTGTGGGGAGCTGAAGTGTTCTCAAAACTTGACTACGATTTGGGTATCATCAGATCAGGGTGCACACCAAGGATATCGCTAAGGCCGCTTTCAGAACACATGACGGTTAGCATGAGTTTCTGGTTATGCCCTTTGGCTTGACCAATGCACCTTCAACCTTCCAAGCTATGATGAATGAGGTGTTCCGGCCATATCTAAGGCGATTCTTGTTAGTGTTCTTTGATAATATATTAATTTACAGCAAGGATTGGGCTTCACATCTCTCCCATCTATGTGCCACCTTTGAAACTCTACGTGGCCATAAGCTGTATGCCAAATCCTCAAAATGCACATTTGGACAGCCTGAAGTCCATGACCTAGACCACCTAGTAAGGGCAGGCACAGTGACAGGCATCCCAACCAAAACCCAAGATATGCTCAACTGGCCCAAGCCCAATTCTGTTTGGGGGCTTCATGATTTTCTTGCTTTAACCGTGTTAAAGTTCAGCCTGCCCTAGAAATCTGTTTTGTTTGTTAGCTGAAAAGTAAAGTAAACAACAAGAAGGAAGAGAGGAAAGAAGAAGGAAGAAAGAGGAAGGAGAAGAGAAAAGGTCTGGTTCGAAAATAGGAAAAAGTCAATCCTAGTTTCGGATAGACCTGTTATTATATTATTAATGTAATTAGAAAAGACATAAGTGCCCTTATTTAAGTAAGAGGCACTCAAACTAACATAATAGTACACATCAGCACTCTCAACAGGCACAAAGACTGAAATGCCCTTTCACTAACACTCCCCCTCAAGCTGGTGAGTATATATCATATAATCCCAACTTGTTACATATGTAGTCCACTCTCCCCCGACTCAAACCTTTTGTAAACAAGTCTACCCACTAATTTCCTGTATTAACATATGTAGTCTCTATCAATCCATTCAACACCTTCTCTTTCACAAAATGACAGTCAACTTCAATGTGTTTGGTTCTTTCATGAAACACCGGATTGGAAGAGATATGAACCGCTGCCTGATTGTCACAATAGAGCTTCATTGGAATACTGATGTCATATCCTATCTCCTGTAGAAGGTTCCTTAGCCACACTAATTCACAAGCAGTATGTGCCATGGCCCTATATTCTGCTTCTGCACTGCTTCTTGCCACAACTGTTTGCTTCTTACTTTTCCACGTTACCAGGTTACCCCCCAGGAAGGTGCAATAGCTTGTGGTAGACCGTCTATCAGACATAGAACCTACCCAATTAGTATCGGTGTATCTTTCTACTTCCAGTTTTCCGCCACTTTTGTACAGCAAACCACGACTAGGAGCTCCTTTCAAGTACCTCACAATCCTTAGCATTGCATTCCAATGTGGGACCAAAGGTTTCTGCATGAATTAACTCACCACACTAACCGCAAATGAAATATCTGGCCGAATAATGGTTAGGTAGTTTAGTTTGCCCACAAGACGTCGGTATCTGCCAGGGTCTTCAAATACTTCACCTATATCACTGCTCAGCCTCGTATTTGTTTCCATAGGTGTCTTAGTCGGTTTAGTACCCAACAAACCTGTTTCTTCCAGTAAATCAAGCACATATTTCCTCCGACACAAATTAATGCCATGCTTAGATTTTGCTACCTCTATGCCCAAAAAGTATTTCAATTTTCCAAGTCCTTTGTCTGAAAGTGTTCTTGTAGGAATGCCTTCAATCAGTCAATGCCCATTTTATCATTCCCAGTCACAGTGATAACATCTACATACACCACCAATAGTATTTTACCTGCCGGAGAGTCATGACTGAAGACAGAGTGATCAACTTGGCACTGCTTCATACCAAACTTCTTGACCACCTCACTGAACCTACCAAACCATGCTCGAGGGGACTGTTTAAGTCCATATATAGCCTTCTTAAGTTTGCATACCTTACCATCCTCCCCCTAAGCAACTAACCCTGGTGGTTGCTCCATGTAGACCTCCTCGAGCAAATCACCATGCAAAAAGGCATTTTTGATATCTAGTTGATGTAGAGGCCAATCATACATAGCTGCAAGGGAGATGACAACACGAACTGACCCTATCTTAGCAACCGGGGAGGATGTCTCTGTGTAGTCAATGCCATAGGTTTGGGACTACCCTTTTGCAACCAGCCGCGCCTTCAGGCGCTTAACACGACCATCTGGCAAGTACTTAACGGTATACACCCGCTTACAACCGACAGCCTGCTTCCTAGGAGGAAGAGCGGTGAGGTCCCAAGTGTGGTTATGATGGAGGGCAGAGAGCTCTTCTTCCATAGCATGACACCACTTTGGAGAGGTAAGGGCTTCCTGGACATCCTTAGGAACAACCACTGAGGATAACAAGGAGATGAACTGGCGATGGGAGGCGGAGAGGTGAGTAAGGGAAACAAAATTGGAAATAGGGTGAAGGATGCAGGTGCGTTTGCCTTTCCGTAAGGCAATAGGAAGATCAAAGTTGGAGGCTGGTGTCGGATCTGGAGCCGGGTCTGTCGACGGTGATGAAGCCAGAGGAGGCGCAACCGGTACACGTGGGCGATGTGTATACACGTGACGGATGGGTGGACAATCAACGGACGGTGGCACCGGAGGCAAGGACGTAGGCATGGTTGGAACCAGAGGAGGAGGATTAGCCACAGGAAGGGGAAGAGGAGGAGGTGATGTGGAGGAAGCAGCATCACCAGACCCCACGAAGAATGGAGTAGACTCGAAGAAAGTAACATCAGCACATACCAAAGAACAACGAGAATTGGGATGGTAACACTTGTACCCTTTCTGAGTCCAGGAATAGCCAAGGAAGACACACTTAAGGGATCGTGCATCTAACTTGTCATTCCCGGGACCCAGATTATGGACGAAACAGACACACCCAAATACCCGAGGAGGAAGCGAAAATAGAGATGTGTGGGGGAACAAGACACTAAAAGGAAAACGACCATCAAGAATAGACGTGGGCATCCGATTAATTAAGAAACAAGAGGTGAGCATTGCATCACTCTAAAAGGGTTTGGGAACATTCATGTGGTACATGAGTGAGCGTGCCGTTTCTACAAGATGTCGGTTCTTTCTCTCAGCAACCCCATTTTGTTGCGGGGTGTAGGTACATGAAGTTTGGTGTATAATGCCATGTTGGGCCAAGTATTCTTGAAAAGATGAAGATAAGTATTTACGGCCATTATTAGAACGGAAAATTTTGATGTGAACGCCAAATTGATTGCGGATCTCAGCATAAAATTTATGGAATATGGCAAATAATTCACTTCTTTCTTTCATTAAATAGAGCCACGTCATTCTTGAAAAGTCATCAACAAAAATAACAAAATATCTGTGTCCATTATATGACATCACTTTATAAGGACCCCAAACATCTGAATGAATTAAAGAAAAAGGACTCGACACACGGTTATCAACCCTAGAACTAAAAGGAACACGATGGGACCAAGGACTTAAGCACTTTCAGCGAAGGATGACCAAATCTACAATGCCACTGGAGATGAGAAATAGAGAACTGAAGGGCCGTTGACGTTCTTCCACTACAGTCCATTGGCTTCATGCCCTCCACCAATCTTCATCCCCGTCTTGAGATCCTAGAAAACACACATAGAGGGGTAAAATGTAACGGTGCAATTAAGGGACGTGGTCAGCTTACTAACAGACATAAGATTAAATGGAAGCTTAGGTACATATAAAACAGAGGATAGGGACACAGGGTCTAGGTCAACATTACCAACACCACGAATAGATGATGTGGAGCCATTAGCAAGGGTAACAGATTGTGATGTTGAGCAATGAGTGAGAGATGAAAACACACTTGGAGTTCCCGTCATGTGATCGGAGGCTCCATAGTCAATAATCCAGGGGTTTGGTGTGGATGCCAAACAAGCCATACCTGAGTGTGCAAAGGTAGTTGTGTTCTGTTGTGACGTGGATTGAACAAACCTTTCATACTCATCACGAGGAACACTCATCATCTCCTTGCTTGGACCATCTAGAGAGGTAGAAGGCATCTGGTCAGCTGACCGGTTCTCCTGTCTAAAGCTGGAACTGGTGTCAATAGTCATGGCATGGTTGGCCCACGTCGAGGGTGGACCATGTAAGTCATAGCAGTAGTTAATAGTATGTCCATCCAAGCCACAATGAGTACACCTCCGTGGACCCGAGCCACGTCCTCTACCACGAGCTCCCCTTGAATCTTTGCCTCCAGTACGACCACCACCACCATGGATGTGTAGATCCACCACTACCACTCCGGCCATACACTGGACCACTACTGCCACCACAGCCAGGCTAGGCTCCTCGAGCCCCACTTCTGCCACCTCGTCCTCGCGACACTGCAAATGCTGATTTATCTGAGATATTAGAGTTTTCCATAGATCCAATGAAAGTCCTCCGAAGACGAGCAAACACCTCCTCTAAAGATGGAAGGGCAAATCCTCCTAGTATCTGGGCTCGTACTGGTTCATACTCAGACTTTAGTCCCACCAGAAACCGAGTCACATCAAGCTGCTCTCTCTGTTGCTGTTGAACCTTGACATCAGAAGTGAGAGGGTGATAGACATTTATCTCATTACGGATATTTCTCATACTGGCATAATACCCCTCAAGGCTCTGTTTTCCCTGTTGCAGATTGAAGTATTCCTGATACAGTTGATATACCCTAGTTGTATTATCCTGACCAGAATACAATTTCTTAGCATGATCCCACACCTCTTTGGCTGTGTCAAGAAACATGAAGTTCATATTGATTCTGGGTTCCTAGTCTTCATACTCCTGAGAACTAGTGGGGGGTTTCTCCTCTCTTATGTGCTTTACCTTTTTCTTCGCCTTCAGAAAAACCTCTACAGACTTGGCCCAAGGGATATAATTCTCTCCATTCAGTTTAATGGAGGTCATTTGGACATTCAGGTAGTCAGTAGATATCATCACACTAGGTTTACTATCACTGTTATCTGCCATTGCCGAATTCCCTTATCACTGAATCTTGAGCACTACACACTGCACACTGCACACAGACACTTCACCGAAATCTGCACACTGATTTCAGCAATAACAAAGGCTGAAAGCCGTACTTGTAACACCACAAATCCTACGCTACAGCTATCGGAAGTTTCACCATTAAGTAAACACTACTTCCCTTCGAATCACACACAAACCAGCATTAACCCTAGCATACTGCAATCTGAAAACCCATCATACGATCTGTACCACACCTCTCATGTGTTCCATAACAGAAAATATGCATAAAAAAAACTCCTTACCTCATCGCCTGAAGGCCGACCACATGAAGGAATGAAACACCACTGCACCACACGCACCAGACCTACATGAATTAGGGGAGGGCTTAGAAACCACAACAACCAATCACCAACGATACCACCGGAAGCATAGAAACCTCCAAGGGAAGAGGGCGATCACTCCTTTTCAGCCCTTTTCCCAGTCTCCAACCAACGACTAAGAAATCCAAGAGAAACCCTAGTTTGAATGCACAAAAAACAGAATTCTAGCAGGTCTGATTTGCTTAATGTTGCTCTGATACCATGTTAAAGTTCGGCCTGCCCTAGAAGTCTGTTTTGTTTGTTAGCTGAAAAGTAAAGTAAACAGCAAGAAGGAAGAGAGGAAAGAAGAAGGAAGAAAGAGGAAGGAGAAGAGAAAAGGTCTGATTCGAAAATAGGAAAAAGTCAACCCTAGTTTCGGCCAGACCTGTTATTATATTATTAATGTAATTGGAAAAGATATAAGTGCCCTTATTTAAGTAAGAGGCATTCGAACTAACATAATAGTACACATCAGCGCTCTCAACAGGTACAAAGACTGAAATACCCCTTCACTAACAAACCGGTTATTACCGATGTTCCATCAAGGGCTACAGGTCCATTGCATCTCCACTGACACAACTCTTGAAGAAGGGGGCTTTCTCTTGGGATGACAGTGCTGAATGGACTTTTGGGGCCCTAAAACAGGTCGTGGCCAATCCTCCCACTCTTGCCTTGCCGGATTTCTTCCAAGAGTTCACTATTGAATGTGACACATCTAGGGTTGGCAATGGAGCGCTTGCATAAAACGGACACCCCATTGCTTTCTTCAGCAAGGCTTTATCTTCACAGGCCCAATCTAAATCTACTTATGAAAAGGAGATAATGGCGTTGGTCTTATCTGTACAAAAATGGCATCCGTATTTGCTGGGCCACCCATTCATTATGAAAACTGATCACCAAAGTCTGAAATACATGTTAGAGCAGCCAGTTCATGGGCCTACACTGCAGAAATGGTTTTACAAGCTCTTGGGCTTTGATTATCGTGTTGAATATAAACCATGTGCTTCAAATAAAGTACAGCAAGGCTTTATCTTCACAGGCCCAATCTAAATCTACTTATGAAAAGGAGATAATGGCGTTGGTCTTATCTGTACAAAAATGGCATCCGTATTTGCTGGGCCACCCATTCATTATGAAAACTGATCACCAAAGTCTGAAATACATGTTAGAGCAGCCAGTTCATGGGCCTACACAGCAGAAATGGTTTTACAAGCTCTTGGGCTTTGATTATCGTGTTGAATATAAACCATGTGCTTCAAATAAAGTACAGATGGGCTATCCCAGTCCCATGAGCTCTGACAGAATCAAGGCTTGTCTATGCCCTCTGGGCCCAACTCAAGGAGGCAGCACAACAAGATGAAAGTCTGGCCCGTATCAGAGCTCAGTTGGCGAAAGATTTGATTGCTAAATTGGGTTTCCCCCTTTAGAACTCTGATCTTTTCTACAAAGGACGACTGGTATTACGTTCCTCATCTCCCTTACTCAACTCATTCAACTTTTTCATGAATCTGCTTTAGGTGGTCATTCTGGAATTTTACGGACCTACAAGCGCCTGGCCTCACACTACTATTGGACTGGAATGAAGAAGATGGTCCAAGACTGGGTTGCCCATTGCACTATTTACCAACAGTATAAGTATGATAATCAATCCCTGGCGTGACTTTTCCAGCCCTTACCCATTCCAGACAAGGTTTGGGATAAAGTTAGCATGGATTTCATAATGGGACTACCTACATCTGCTGGCAAGTCTGTCATCATGGTGATGGTGGACCAACTTACCAAATACAGCCACTTTTTGGCCCTCTCCCACCCCTTTACTGCTGCCCAACTAGCATGGGTCTTCATACGAGAGGTTACATGCCTACATGGAACACCAAAGTCCATATTATCAGACCAGGACCCTACATTTATGAGTGGGTTCTGGACAGAATACTTCAAGGTCCAAGGTACCAAGCTGTTACACTCCACCAGTTAGCACACTTAAACTGACGGCCAGACGGAACTAATAAACCAGTGTCTAGAAACTTATCAGTGGTGCTTTGTAGCGGAAAAGCCCAAATAGTGGGCCCGTTGGCTTCCCTGGGCTGAATTTTGGTGTAACTCCTCTTACCATGCTTCCACAAGCATGTCCCCATTCCGTGCTCTCTTGCTCTCTATGGAAGAGAACCCCTTCCATTTTGCCTTAGAAAAAGGGATCCACGTTGGTGGCTGAAGTGGATGCCCAACAGACCCAGCAGGATGAGGTCCTTAAATCTCTCAAAGATCATCTCCTAAGATCCCAGATATTGATGAAAACCCATTATGATAAACAACCTTATCGCCAGAATTCCTTAGCAAGAAGGGCTTGGAGAAAGTTCTCCCCCAGGTATTTCTGCCCTTTTTGCATTATTGAGAAGATAGGAGCTGTACACCCTGTTTTACACCCTGTTTTCCACATTTCACTGTTAAAAAAGGGCATTCCACTGGTAATTACATCAATCCCAGCTCTCCCTGAATTCACCGAGGAAGGCTCACCTCTGGTTGAGCCCCACAAAATACTTGATCAGTGTTGGGTACGTTCAGGCAACACCTTGATCAGAGAAGTGTTAGTGCAGTGGACCCATTTACCAGCGGAGGAAGCCACTTGGTAGATCTACACCACTCTTGGGCAGCAGTTCCCCAACATAAACCTTGAGGACAAGGTTATTTCTGAGGAGGGGGGAATTGATAAGGCCCAGCCAGCCCAGGAGACCCAGGTGCGCCACTTCACTAGCCCCAAGCCAATGGTGGTCCAAAGCCCAAAGCCACCTCTCAAGCATGTCTACATTAGGAGGTCACGACAGATCGGTTAGTTACGGTATTAATGATTACACCTGATTTTCCCCCATGTGCCTTCAATGTAAGTGCCTTTTAAATATAAGACTGAATAATGGAATGAGCAGATTCAGTTTCTCAAAACTCTCTCTCTCTCTCTCTCTCTCTCGTTTCTAGGAGGCAGGGCTCCCTCGAAGCAGCCCCTGTGGTGAGCAGTTCTCACCAGAGAATATAGATTAGCTCTTGACTTTAAAGAACCATGTGTAGCCTTTTATCTTTGACGTAACTTTATATTCACTTTTCTTTTCATGTCCATGACCTTGCTTCTAAGCCCATGTATGGAACTTAACACTGAAGATAATTGTTTTACCATCATTTGTTGAACAGGACCCAATTTGAATAAAGAAGGAAAAGTCTTTTTTTTTTTTTTCTGGGAAATGATCCTTTTCTTGTGATGTACAACTTTAGTTCATACGAAGTGGCAAATTACAGCATGATTTTCTTATGTGATAGTGTTGAGTCTATGGAATCCCATTTTATGTAAAGATAAAAATAGAAAAGTTAAAAAGTTGTCTTACTATTTCAGTGTTGTGGTATGTAAATGATCTAGATCAACCCAATGATGTTGGCCCAGAACTTTTACCTGAAACATAAATCAGATTCAAAATAGATAGACCATATCTGAACAAACCTGTATTATTTATTATTTTTAATTGATAAAAGACGAATGCTTTATTAATAATGAAGATGAGAAAGGAGATATAATAAGAAGACAAAGATAAATAATCTGGAATCAGCACCTAGGTGTCTCTAAGTGTCAGCACCTGTTAGCTTCTTGAGGGACTCAAGACCATCAAGATAGTCAAGTGCATTAGCATAAATCCAAGAACAAGCAAAATTTGAGGTAAGAGTGAGCCTTATTGGACTTCAAATCATAATACAACTCTAAAACTTCCTAAACCAATTTAATAACTTCTCTTTCAATGAAAAAATAATAATAATAACTTCTAAGATTAAACTTATTCAGAAAGTGAAAACAATCCTAATCTAGACATAATAAAGACTGAATACATATAGACTCTTTTATTTACTTTCCTAAGTCAATCTTAACTCTAATTAAAAACTCTCATTGGCTTAGGAATTTTATTTTAGTTCTTTTTTGCAAGTTTTTTTCAAGTCAAGTAGCAGTCTAAGTTGTTCCAAGATCTGTAAGTTAGAGTTGAGTTTGACTCAGGATTTTTGGATATTTGTCATATGAGTTGTCTTCGGATATGAAATTTTTATACTTGCTTCTATTTATTCCTTCACCTTTTTTTTTTCTGTTTTGTTTCTGATCGGGATACTAATGCAGTGTGAGTCTGCTTGTCTTGGATGATAAAATGGCCTTGCCAATTTGATCAGTTAAATAATTACTAACAAAAAATATCATTTAACAGGTTGTTGTACCAGCTGTGCTGTTCGAATAAAATCTGGACAAATAAAACAGCCTGAGGCCCTTGGAATATCTGCTGAGCTAAAATCAAAGGTTTTTACAGTTCACCTTGTCTTGATGTTTATGAGACCTGGGTGTATACTTAAATTCAAGGAGCTGGAGGCTTCAGTGCTGGATATAGTTCTTGATATTCACATTGCATTTTGCAATGAGCTGTTTGATTTTTTTCCTTTTTATGCATCATATATAGAGGTCTAAACTTGACATTTAACAAGAATTACCACTCTGGCATTTTTCTTGTCCACTGATTACTTTTGTACCTTTTTCCCATATTGACTTTTGACAGTATTTTACATTTGTGTGTTTCTTAACAATAAAAGGATAATATTTTTACATTTAACAAGAATTACCACTCTGGCATTTTTCTTGTCCACTGATTACTTTTGTACCTTTTTCCTGTCTTGACTTTTGACAGTATTTTACATTTATGTGTTTCTTAACTATAAAAGGATAATATTCTTACATGTTACCTCTTAGTTCTACTTGTGGGTTTTCTCAAGATGAATGGAACTCTAGAGTATTTCCTGTTCCATTTGTTATTTTACTTGTTTATATATATATATATATATGTATATATATATATTTGGTATTCTATGTATATATATTTTTAAGATTGCAGTACTGATAGTTTGCCTATAATTTTCATACTAACCTAGTTGGAATTTGGAAATGCTATTTGCTCTTGGTGTTGGCAATGGTGATGGTTGGGTTCCAGTACATTTTCTTGGAGGAAATTTTGAATGTCAAAATAATTGAGGCAGCATGATAACATAATAGGATGTCGGCATCATGCTCATTTCATATTGTGCTCTCTTGTTCTTAACTGTATTGGCACAAATATACATGTTATTGTTTTGAAGTCAATGTCCCTTTTATGCATATATTCTATTTTGGCAAAAAGAAAAAAAAGAAATCTTTTCCGACCAAAATCTTCTACTGTCTTTCTTCTGTCTATTCTCTAGTTGCTTGAGTTCGTTAATGGTCATTGTACTAGGAACCCTTCCCATCAAATGCCTATATTCTGGCAGTGTTGGTTGGCTTCTTGCTGTTAGAATTGGGCATTGGCTTCTGAACAAAATATGAATTGGAGGAATCTACAAAGGCTTTAGTTGAGACAGCCAGAGCAGGATAAGATGATTAGTGCAATCTCAATGTTGCAGAAGACAGACCATAAATAAGCCTTCTTGAGTAAAGCTGTTGCATTGCTTACAGAAGTGACTTGGCTTTTGTGATGTTCTCATTACTCTTGGTGTCCATCTTTCCCTTTCCTTTTTCCCTTTTCTGGTGGAGGTCTTCCATTGCTTTCTTAGAAAATTAAGGGTGAAGACTGCAGAGGAAATGAAAGGAAGAAGATAAAGGAAAGAAAACCTTTCTCTCTTGACAATTCCTCTTTTCTTCAGTGATTGATACTGCTGTGCAGAGACGATGCAGAAAAATAGAAGGACTTTTTCTAGCATATTGGTACTTATAGACTTAAAATGAACCCTCTACTCATTATCATGATCATTATCATCGTCATCTAAGTTACCCTCCCTTGCCCCAACTATTTTCCCTATATTTGATTATTCTTAAATTGTTATTCATGTTGCTTGAATCAAGTCTTTAATTTCGACATGCTTTCCTGGTTGAACACAACCATGATTTCATTCTTTGCAAGGTTACAATTAAAAATAACATAAAATCAATCAAATTATTCACTTGAACTAGAAGGTGTGTATTGTATTTTTTTAAATTATACTATACAAATATGACCTGGAAAGATATACGAATTGAAAAATGAACTTAGCTTCAAAAACCAGATATAAAAGCACTGTATAACATTCAAACAGGATACCTGTACCCATGTCCATGTTAGGAAACTTAGAATCTAATCAGTTGATAGGAGGGGAGCTGGGATTGAGGGGAGGGTTCTACTGGAAGGCAATTCATGCAGTGATGTTGGGGCATATGGGAAGAATCCAATAGAAGAATTTTTGAAAGTAAAAGTACATCCTTGGATGATCTGAAAAGACATATCCTTTGTTAAACTCTTGTATGTTTTCAGCTAAAATGTTATCTGGAATCAGCTAAAGTGATCTGAACAAAAATCTTTAAGCCCTTCCCCCTAATTCTTCAGCCCTTTCTCTCCTTACCCCCTAGACCTCCCACTGCTTTCATCTTGCAGTTTGGTGGAACACTGAGAAACTGTGGTGAAGCTAAGGCTGGAATTGGGGGAGTTATCTTGAGTGCTGATGGATTTCTGGTTTGGATTTTTAGTAGTGCTGTCACTGCTAGGGATGTTTCTGAAGCTGAAGTGCAAGCCCTCCTTGAGGGTATCAGATTTGCTAAACATCTGCTCTCTGGTTTGCTGCTTGTGGAAAGGGATTGTAGAATAGTGATTGGTTGGGCAACAAATTTTGAGACAGGTCCTTGGAGGTTGGCTCGTTTCCTTCATGAGATTCATGATATTTCAACTTCCCTTGGCTGCTGCTTTAGATAGATTCCAAGAACTCTGAATGAAGTAGCTGACCATTTAGCTAATAATGGTCAGGAGAGAAACTTTTTTGTGTAGTGTTAACAGGTTAAATTTTTCTTGAGTGGGCTTTTGGCTTTTTGTATCAAATCCCTGCCCAGTGCCCCCCCCCCCCCCCCCCCCCCCCCCCTTTGTATATCCTCTCTTTTTTCTTGTTTCTGCTCTCTATCTTTTGGATATATTAGTAACCTTTTCTAAAAGAAATCTAGAATCTAATCCCTGTTTCTCCAATCCATGTCCAAGTTCCAGATTCTGTAGGAAATTTCTTTTGTATTTTGAACCTGAATTGGATTGTATAGGCTTCTTATGATGGTTGGTCTCAAATGGTTAACCTGCACTTCCACCAATCTATCTTCATTTCCTTTCCATCTTCAGGATTAATAGAATTTAGTTATGTGTAAATCTTTTGTACTGCAGGGTTATGCACTGCTCTGCGTGGGCTTCCCATCTTCTGATGTTGAAGTTGAAACCCAAGATGAGGATGAGGTAACATCCAAATAAAGGAACAACTCTTTTCAAAGAAAACATTAACAAGATTATTTGACATTTTTATTTGTATTGACCCATCTCTTGTTATTTGGAGTAATACAACATTGAATTCCTATTTTCTACAGGTATATTGGCTTCAATTTGGAAGATATTTTGCTCGAAGTACAATTGTAAGACCTGCAATATTTTACCTGACAATAAAGAAATGTTCTTGATTTGAATGAACAGCCTAACTTTTACCATTTCTCTTTCTTCAATCTGTGATGTTGCAGGAAAGGGATGATTATGCACTGGAGTTGGCCATGAGTGATGAATAAGTAATTTTGCCTAGTTAGATGTAAGGATCTCTGCAGTGTAGCAAGAAGAGTTGTTTCACATGTTCTATTCTCTTCTTGTATTCATTATAGGGAAGAGCAGATATTCCTGTTTTTCCGCCAGAGACCAACATGTGGAATCAATGCTGTTGTACTAGAATCTAATCGGTTACCCAAACACAACTCTCTTTTGTTAATAACTAAATCAAAAACTTGGAATGCACCATCTCTACATTGATCATTCATCTTTATTTTAGCTGCCATACTAGCATCTGGTGGAATTGATGCTGTTATACTAGAATCTAAATGGTTACCCAAACACAACTCTCTTTTGTTAATAACTAAATCATTATCTTGAAATGCACCATCTCTACATTGATCATTCATCTTTATTTTAGCTGCCATACTTGCATCCAGTGCAAGTGAACCTGATCTTCATACACAAGAGCCTTTGATCTAGTAATGAAAGAATGGTATTTTAAGCATTTTATATATGAACTAGATTACTTTATGAATTCCTGGATTAGTAATTTGAACACTTCATATTCAGCAAATTCCTAATGGGCTAGTCTGACAAGAGGAGCTTTGTGGTCTGACCCCAAAACCAACCCTCTTATTAATGAGGTTCATTGGGTCTGACCTTATAATACTTGAAAAGCCTTTTGCTTGGTGACTTGATGATAAACCTACAATATCTGTTGCTCTCTTCTCAAAGATCTAGTGGAGGCCATAAAGATAAAAGTTGCACACTGGGTGAAATCACTCAATCTCTTTCAAAATTTCTCAATTACTGGTACTGATCAAAAAAAAAAAAAAAACAAAATTTCTCAATTACTGAGATAGTGAGAGCATGGAATGGAATGACACACTCTGCTGAGAAGAAAGAAAGGTGATGGGAGTGGAAGCCCCCAGGTCCCAACAAAATTAAGCTGAGCTTTGATGGGAGCTCTATAGGAAACCCGGGTATGGCAGGAATTGGTGGTGTGATCAGAGATTCCTCAAGCAAAGTTTTGGCTATGTACCCAAGACCTTTAGGGGAAGGTGATTCGTTAAAAGCTAAACTATTAGCTCTGCTACAAGGGTTAAAACTTGCTAAGCAAGCAGATCTTAAGAACTTGGAGATAGAAGGGGACTCAAAAATAGTGATATCTTGAACCAATTCAAGTAGTAATGTTCCTTCGATCTATAGACATCTGTTAAGGGAGATAGTAAGCATAGCAAGGGAATTTAATGCCTCGTTCACATAGATCAGGAGAACTGCAAATGGAATGGTTGATTCTCTAGCCAAACAGGGAGTTCAAACTTCAAAGGCAGCAGATATTTTGGGCTTTATTATAACAATTTCTGGTGCAATGTCTGCTTTTTAATTGCTGTAATTCTGTATGTAATTCTCTTACTTGAATAAAATTTTCATTTTTCTGATTAAAAAAAAAATCGTCTTATATATCTTATTGATGATGGAAATGGCTAAAAACACAAATAATACAAAAGAAAGGGGGATTTAACATTTGTGAAGCGACCACTACATTTCCTTCTTCATGGGTTCATTCTTGATTAGAATGGCCTAATCTTTAACATATTTCCGATGAGTCGGGGTTTTGCGGTAGGTTTTAGGAAGATCTGGAGATCCAGAGATCTATTCCACCGGTTGTGAAGAACTCAGAGCAGTTGAGCTGGTATGTTTGATGGCTGCAAAACTTAAGATGAGGGAATCAGATATAGAGGATTATTTTCGGATAAGGCTCAGTTTGGAAGGAGTACAAATACAAATATGTAGTGTGCAAAACCTTGTATTTTGTATTATATTGTATATATTTGTATTGTACATATTTGTATTTGTACTCCTTCCAAAGCATAAAGAAAGATGGGCAATTTGAACTCCAAAGGAGCAAAACTGCAAGTATGTTAATTCAAGGTTTACAAGTTTGTTTATCCACGGCGGAGGTTTCAGACATTCACTTTTGAGAAGAAAGAGTGGAGGCGGTTGAGTTTCAGGCCCATCTTTACCTTTGTCTCTGGAAGTTGCAGGGGAAGATACTCAAACGACCTAGTCAACTTTTGCCAGTGGTCAAATACAATATCCACTGCAAATATGCAAATATATATAACTAAACAAAAACCTTACAAAATTACCTTGCAAATGTTACTGTTTTACAATTTAAGTAGATTTATAGCTTTTACCAATTGGTGTCAAATAGATCTCTCTTAAAAACAAAAACCATCTGTTGATGGTTTTGAAGACATTGACGATGAGGCTAGGAATGGATTTGGAGTTTGTTAGCAGCAACAAGACCATCAAATGGTTGATGGGCACAAGTTTTCAGAATGGCGATAGTAGGGAAGCTGCTTGCAATTAATTTACGTACCTTAGATACATGCAAAGTTGCTAAACGGTGATGAACTTTCTGATATGAAGACTTGATTCTAATGGTTTCTCTGCATACAAAAACTGCCTCGAGAAGCCGACCAATGCTCATCAATTCGACGCTCTTCTCTTGTTGCTCCCGTAAGATTCCTTATCAGAAAGCAACTCATGGCAGAACAATGCAACTCCGGTAAGATGCCTTAATTTGAAAATTTGAAGAATAATCAAGGACATTTTTGTCTTTTAATTTGTTCCACGATGTTAACGGTAAAAATGTTTCTCCAAAATTTAAAGAACATTTAAGGGCAAAGGAGGTTCTAGTATTTATCGGTAACCTAAGGGGAGCTTTTAAGTCTTTTTACCTAACCGAATGTGCTCGTACGTGCCGCTTCCGTTATTTATCGCCCTGTCTTCCTGACAAAAACTCCCGCGAAGCTGAAAAATCTTATCCTCCTCCTGCTTCGCTTCAGTTCTGTAAAAGGAGAAAATCACTGCAAACCTGAACGATGCTTGCCCAAGCTCCTCCAGACCTCCCAAAATTCCTCAAGTTTAGAGCCAAACCCGCCCAAACCCCTGCACTTTTCGAGCTCTTCAATGCTGTTTCGGTTAGACACAGTCGTCGATGCTGCAGTTTCAGTTGGAGCAAAACGACATGTAAATCCGTCAGGTTTTGTGTTAGAGCGGGATATGCTAGGAAGCCAATGGGGGCTCCAGGAGCGTATCAGCTTATCGACGATGACACGGGAGAAAGATTCATTGTTTGGGGTGACGATGACTCGCCAATTCCTTCCAAAGAAGTTCTCTCCTGGAAACCCAGCAGCGATGACAACAAAGGAAGTAAGTTTGAATTTCTGCCTTTTCTTTATTTTTTTATGGGATTTCTTATATGGTTTTTTCTATTTTTGATTTTTTCCCACGTGGGTAGATTTAGATTTTTGAGGTGAATCTCTATGTATCTTAACCGAACTCGGTTACTCTGCTGAAATTGAGGGAATTGTTCGTTCTTTTCCTTTAAAAGAAAGAAACAAAAACCATTGAAGTAAAACGAAGACTTTCTCCCAACTTGCATGGCTGAAAACTAACCGCGTGCCTATAACTTAGATGAGAATGAATCAGTTTTTGAAATGTCTCTACTTGTGTTTCATTTGATGAGTAGTTGAGGGATGATAGTAGTAGGAAGTTGATGCTAACAAATTGTGTTAATCTAAGACTTAAATATTTCGCAACACTACAGCATCAGACAATATGACTCAGTTCATAATGGTCGTAAATAGTGATACCAGGCAGCATTGGATTCTGATTCCTGCAAGGCTGCAAGTTGGGTTGCCCAATTTGAAGAATTTCAGTTACATTGGGCTCAAGTTAGTATTCAGCTAAGATTTCTGGCGACAGAGAAGACCGAAGGGAGTTTTTTTTTTTTTTTAATTTATATCAGCAGAAGACCAAAGGGAGTTTGTAACGAAAAGAAACAATGGTGGGACTATCTTGAATGGTGTTAGTACTATGATTGGAGGTGAGTGTTTCAGCAAGGGATTGACTTTGGCTAAATTTTCTGGTGACAGAGCAGATTCAAGGGAGAAGCTTTTGCCAAAGGTATGCAAAGAGAACATTTCCAAAGTAGATGTGGGTGCGGCAGAAGTTTCAAGGGATGCGTGTTTATGTTTCAATGACAATACTGCAGAAGGGAGGAGGAAGTGAGAGCGGTTGTGAAGCGCCTACCTATTGTGAGAGAGAGGTTGGTGGATTTGAAGGAGGGCTGGTCGGTGAAGAGGCTGAAAGAAGGGGAGTAGAGGTGAGGACAGAAGGCTTTCAAGTGCAAGGGGGAAGGCAGGAGGATGCAAATTGGCAGGAATCAGGAGGGAAGAGACTGTAGGGAAGATGAAGCATTTCTCTAAACAAATAGGGCTTGAAGGGGAGGGGGTTGCTGAGGTGGGAAGAGAAGTAAGGGAGATTGAAGGTGGAGAAAGGGGTATGATGAAATAGGTGAAGGAAATGCCCAAGAAAATGAGGTAGTTAATACAGTCGAGGTTAGTAAAACATTGGGTTTATTTTTCTTGGGTGGAGTTTTTGCAAGGAAGGATTTTAAAGAATTGGCAGAAAAGGGTCAGGAGGAGAGTAAGGTGGTTTCGGAAGAGGTGGAGTTTAATGTTAGGGTTGAATATAATCTTGATAGAAAGATGCCAGTAGGAGAGAAAGGGACTGGTGACAAAGAGGGGGGGGGGGTGAGGTGGTTGCAATCTGGACTTTTAAGAAGAATGCAGTCTTGGTGCTTGAGAAGATCAATGATAGTTTAAAGGGTCCAAAAGACCTGAAAGAGTTTTCTAATGCAATAAGACGCTTCAAAAATCAGAGAGATGTTCGAATTGTTCCAGTCTCTAAAGTTTTTTCAAGACTGAAAGGAAGTTTATTTGGAGTAGGGCTGATCAAGAGGGTGAAGAAAACAAACACAGTTTTGAAGAGAAAGAAAGGGGTTCTTATTCATGTCACTGGTGAAGCTGTAAGTTAGAGTAAAGTGGTGGTTAATATGTGAAGAGGAGTGTAGTGTTTGGTGTCTTTGTTTTCTTTTGTGGAGTATATTGGGTTTTGGTTGATTTTGTTATGTTTGTAAAACTTGTCTGGGGCTGTGTTGTGGAGAGGTATATGTTGGCCGTGGTTGATGAAGGGTGTTGTTGAGGTGTTGGAGGATGTTTTGCTGTCTTTTTTCTCTCAGGTGACCTTTAGTCATCTTTCTTGTAATTTCTTTTTTATTTTAATAAATTTTTATTATATCTTCAAAAAAAGAGTTAGGCTTTAGACCCATTGAAAATTTAACTAACTCCCAACCCAAATTGCACCCCTAGATTCCCTTGTGTGTCCATGCAAAACTGAAATTGAAACAAAATAGCTATGTATTTACACTCTAAACACCACAGTTTAGAAGCTTAGTCTTCTGTAAACTGCCCAGGATGAAAATTTGGTTAACAGATCTTGTTTGAAAGTGTCAATAAACCATCGAGAACAACACTAGAAATCAGAGGAAAACAATAATATAAAACCTCCAATAGCAACTAGCTGCAGTACAAATGAGAACAAGAAACCCTAGGAAATGGTTTTTTGGAAGATGCTCCAATATGCTTTCACCCAAAACTGAAAGAGATTCCCTATGGTTGAATTTTTTAAAAACAAAACTTCCTGACTACACTAACCTTCAATAAATTTTCCTATTACTTTGCTCTACTAAATAAATTTTAAGAAAGGGATCATATGGCAATTCTGCCCCTATCAATGATAACACCATATTATGTTATGGGCCCGCGAATAGGATCTCGTCACGGTTCGGTCCACGGGGAAAACCTCCTGTTTTCCCTTGTTCCTCCCTGCTCTTGATGAACCTATCTTGGCGCCCTAATGGTGATTTGTCCAAGAGATCACCTAACTCTCCTTGCTCTCTTTCTTGACTGAAATTTTCGATATGTTTATTGAATAATCTCAGCTCCTTAAATAGGAGATTACAAGAGGTAGAATCCTACTTTTAGGAAGACTCCTTGCTAATCTACTACTCTATCCTATTAAACTGATAAGATAAGACTGAACTGAAAAGATAAATCTATCCTACTGAACTGGTAAGATAAGATAAGATAAGAACTGTAATTAGATAAGACTCCCTTAATCTATCCTACTGAACTGATCAGATAAGATAACTGAATAGATAAGACTCCTACTAATCCCTGCTACTGAAAGCAAATAAGGTAAGAATACTGAATAGATAAGATAGGATGAGAACACTAAATTGTTGCTTCTGAGAACACTAAATTATTGCTGCTGCTGCCGGCGCCCACATCATATTACTCCCAAAAATACAAGCACATCTATACCTAAGGACTAGCTTCTCCAGGCTGATGCTGGTAGATCCTGAAGGCTTCAACTGCATTAGATTGTTTCAAGCTGGATAAGGTTGGACAAGCATTGTGAAACTTGCACCAGTTTATTTTTTTCTGAACTTCCCCACCTTAGACAGATGATGGTCCTCCACACTCTAGAATGATGGTTATGTTAGACAGTTTTGTATGCCCTTAGCTTCAATCTGATTTGATGTACTTTTGTTATTTAGTGGAAATAAATAAAGTGCATGTTTGATTCATGTTGTTTGGTTTAATTCTGTGTGAAACCCTAAAACTGGACATTTATAGAGACTCATGTTAGTTTTAAATGTTCACAGCCGTTGGATAAGTCTGGGGAGATTTATCCTGCCAAGGCTGATACTGGTGTGCCACCAAGTGTTGGGATGGCCTGTCTCAGCCATCAGGGTAAGACCCGAGGCACATGCAGTATGGGATTACTTGAATCCTTGAACCGGATCAGATTTCCAGTATTGCCCTGGACCTTGGAGATAGATGGGCAAAACTGGAAAGTTACACCTGACCCCTAGACTCGATTATGACATTTCACTAGGTGTTGGATCAGACTGCCTTTGATATGCCAATCAGTGAGATCCTTAGCGGGGATCAAAACCTGGGTATGTTGGGGCAGTTTGAGAATTCATCTGAGTGGGTGATCATAGTGACAGAATCAGCCACTTTGTCGGACAAAGGGTAAGATCGGGAGTGCACTCTCTCTGATGGAAACCAAACTGCCGGCAGTTGATTTCAATCGTTGGAATTTTGTTTTGCAAAATTAATATATTTATATATATATGTACGGTTTCGAATTGTTTGCAAATGGTTTTAATTCCCGGGATCCATGTGAGAGGAGAGTGCGGCACTGTTCCTTGCAGCCGAGGGAGAGGTCCTCTCTTGTCGGGCAGTGCTTGATCATTAAGGGCTGAGAGGTTAAGTGTAAGACCATTGAGGATAATACCTGATGGGCTAATCTTGCACCTGCCCACAGTCCCTGGGTTTTTATAAGATGGCTTGGCCCAGGGACCACTTAATGTAAGTGTTGGGCCCATAGGGTCCATATGATGGACTCAAGGGGTTCATTGAGTTTTTCAGTGAATTCGGCTGAGCCTTGTATTAAAGGCTGGGCCGAATCCATGTGGCTGGTGTGTAGATCAATGCTTGGGTCCCACGCCATACAAAGAAGCCCAACTGGGCAGCAGATTGGAAAGTAATTAGACACTGAACACTTAATGGGCCAAAAGCCCATTTCGAGGTGGGCTGATATGAATACCCATCCATGGGGCGAATTTGAGATTAAAGTTAGTAAAAGGATTGGGCCTTTTAACCTTATCCACTCTAAGAGACCAAATTCAAATTAGATTTGAATCTGGTAACCTCCTGATAAGATCAGGAGTAAGCTAATTCTATCTGCAGAAAGGATTAAGATTATCCCCTATCCAAATACTGATTTGGATTGGGATAACTCCTAAAAAGGAGGTTTCTTAATCAAGAAGAAAGGAGGAGATTTCGAACCACCTTGAAGAGGTATAGGATACCTCCTGCGAATTCAGATCTGATCTGGTTTCATACTCTCCAAAAAAACAGAAAAAGCAGTTCAGCCTTTTTGTTTTTGAGATCTCCTCCTACCGCCGCCATCTGCCATTGCAAGATTAGATCTTTGCAGAGAAGAAAGTCAAGAAATTTGTTCTTGACATCAGTCTTGCAAGAAAGACTGAAAGGATTCAGTGTTTAGTACTTCCAGAGGATTCTTGTGAAGGATCCAGTGTGTAGGACGCACCCTGCTGGTTCTGTTCCATCCACAGCTGTGCCATCTTCAGCAGGAACGGATCTTGGAGCATTCTTTGGGCGTGAACACCAACTTTGGGAGATACTGCTTCTCCGGATCAGGTATATTCCTCCCATTTATCTTTTGGTACAGATCTGGTTTGATTATGGTTCAAGTAGGATCCTTGAATATTGTATTCTAAATTTAGGGAATATGATTCCCAGTTGGGAGAAGGTAGGAAATTTTTTTTGAAATTCGCCCACCCATTCCGCAACCTTTATGGCGTCCATTAGATGGATCCTACCATTTTTTCAGTGGTATCAGAGCCACAGGTTCGAATCTTGAACCAAAAGAAAATCAGATCTGACCCTGCGCAGATGGATAGAAGGTGTTCTTTCAGGATTTGCGCAGATTGTTTTCTTTATTTCAAGAAACTGTTTCTTGTTAAGGGCGATTGATCTGAAATTAATTTTATTAAATTCAAAATTTATTTAGAATTGTTCTTTATTTATTTTTGATTTAATGGACTGTTCGAACCTGGAGAACACAGTGCAGATTTGGCGCAGATAGTCTGCGCACCCTTTTACTTTCCTTTTATTTATATTCGGTTTGTAAATAATTTTTTTTATTTTAGACTGAATGTATAGGATTTGATCAAGAATGTAATTAATAGAAATAGGATTTCTGTTATTTTTCTTGATTAAAGAAGAAGGAAGAAGAAGGCGGCGCTGGAGATTTGCAGTTGGAGAAATCGCTTTCTGCGATTTGCAGTTTGTGAAACTGCAACCCTTGTGATTAACCTCTGTTTTGCAGGTGGTGCGAACAGTCCATAGTTTGATTTGTGATTGTTTGAAATCAAAATTATTAATTTCAGATCTTTCATGAATTAATTTTTGAATTGAAAATCAGTTTTGGATTCTCTCGGACTAGATTGGACCAAAACTGTTTGGACCGAATCTGGGGTTCGATAGGGACTGTTTTTCAGTCTGTATTTCTCTCACTTGCTGTTCCAAATCTGATGTTCAATTACAAGGATTAATTCGGCCCACCTGTAAAGCCCAGTTTTAAAGGGTTAAAACTGCAAAAGGCCCATTACTGTGAGATAAGCTGTATGGGCCAAACTGCTATCTGCGATTCAGCCCATACACCTAGTAGTCATTAATTGTTAATGACTTAGTTTTTAAATGGGCTATTCAATGGGCTTTACAGCAGTTAATTGATTGGATCAATTCCTCCTTTACATGTGATGTTTGGATGTTTGATGTGCTGCGACCATGGGCCATAAGTACTTGGCCCATGAAGACTCGTTAGTGGCTCTTGCGCACACCATGGCTGAATGCACATCATTGCCATGGTGTCCTTCAAGGTCATTGGATGACCCCTCTTTGCTTGGTGGGCCCCACAACCCTGAAAAGGGATGCGTACAGAACCCCTAGCCGATTAAGGCCCACCAGAAATCTGACTTTATGAAAGTCAGTGGGAGCCACTCTGGTTTGACCTAAATTAAAACTAGGGCGTTTTTGTTCCCTCCAGCAAATATGAATGCATGTGATAGGGAGACCCATATGATGGACTCTCTAAAGGCCTTCCGTCATTAGCACAATGATGGGTCCTTCAGTAATGAGGAAACGCACCATGAAATTGGGCTATCCATTTGCTGTTGGATCTATTAGAGTGTTTCATAAGATGATAGGGGCGTCATAGACCGATGTGGGAGGGGCTTCACCAGAAAATGGGAACTCTCTCACGGTACCTTGGCGTAACCTGAATATGATGGGTAAGCACTCACTGGACAGAAAGGTTTACCTGAAAACGGCTCTGAACCTTGTCTGACAGAGGCCAAAAGGAAACTCATTTGATGAGTGGATATGATCCGTCATAGAAAGGTGGTGAGGTTATGCAGCTGAAACAGTTGGCTTCACGCACCCCATGTAATTTCCCACATTTCCAGAGACATTTCGTCGTCTCCGTCACCGAGAAAGGAGGGAAATCTCAGAGATGAACAAATGGGAATGGAACATAGATTGAAAGCCATATCTATGTAGGTAACATGAATCAAACTAAGGTTGTGGACTAATGATTTTGCTATTTTATCAGAAAATGGCAAACGGTCAATTTGCAAAGATATAGACGATAACAAGCTAAAGGGCCCAAACTATGCCGACTGGTACAAAAATCTTATGCTGGTCCTAACTTCCAAAAAGTTAGACAAGGTGGTGAAAAATCCTGCACCGGAACGTCCGGGTGATAGGGCTTCTGAGGCCCGTAGGAGGGACTACCAAGAGTGGGAGGATAAGAACTCCCTAGCCCGCTGCTTTGTCGTTGCCTCATTAGACAACTCAATACAGAGGCAGTTTGATCAGATCGAACTTGCCAAGGACATATTGGACAGTCTAAGAACAATGTATGAAGAGCAGAACCGTTCTACTCGACAGAAGGTCCTGAAATTGTTCATGACCGCGCAGATGACCAAATGGCAGAAAGTTCATGACCATTGTCTTCGGATGATGGGTTACATTAACGAACTTGAAGCTCTTTGATCCGGGTTAGATCTTGGCACGCAAGTGGATGCCATCCTCAATTCTTTGCCCTCTTCCTTCAATGCGTTCACAATGAACTACAATATGAATAAGCTGAATGTCAGCGTCCAGGAACTCAGCAATATGTTGCAGAGAGCCGAGGATCTACTCAAGAAGGATGAGCCTGTGGTTATGCTTGCTGAAGCTAACAAATCGGGCAAGAAAAAGAGAAAGGCAAAGAAGCCTCAGAAGAAGGCTACCAATCCTAAGAAGCAGAAGAAGAACAAGGCATCTGATGTCTGTCACTTCTGCAAGCAGACCGGCCACTGGAAGAGGAATTGTCCTGCCTACCTGGAATCTAAGAAAGGTAACATCGAAACTTGTGTCATAGAAACTAACATGTTAGTTACTTCTGTGTCCTGGTGTGTTGACTCCGGGGCTTCAACTCATGCGTGTAACTCACTGCAGGGGTTCAAAGTTAGCAGAAGGTTGAGTGAAGGTGAAGTGACATTATTCTTGGGAACAACTGCAAGTGTTGCAGCAGCGGCAATAGGAACCGTAGAATTAGTTTTTAAAGAAGGAATACTTGTACTTAAAGATTGTCTTTATGTACAGAACTTGAGAAGAAATTTAATTTCCGTTTCAAAACTGTGTGCTGATGGATATACTGTTTATTTTAGTAATGTGATTACTGTTAAACGGAATAATAAATTAATCGCATGCGGGGAACAAGAGAACGGTCTCTATGTTCTACAACCTTCTCTGGAAACTAACTTAACCGAAACTACGTCGGTCGAAAATCCCAAGAAAAGGAATCGTGATACAGTAAGTCCCACGTGCCTCTGGCATTACCGACTTGGCCATATCGGTATTGACCGAATCACAAGGTTGGTAAAGGATGGTCCTTTGGATTTTCTAACTGTAGAAAATCTTCCCACTTGTGAACCTTGCCTTCAAGGTAAGATGTCTAAGCGGCCATTTGACGGTAAGCCTGAAAGATCTGAAGGCACACTTGACCTAATACATACTGATGTATGTGGTCCCCTGAGTGTTAGGACACGGAATCAACACGTGTACTTCATCACCTTTACAGATGATTTTTCACGATATGGTTACGTGTACCTAATGAGACATAAGTTTGAATCATTTGAAAAGTTCAAAGAGTTCAGACAGGAAGTCGAGAAGCAGTTAGGGAGAGAAATTAAGGCCCTTCGATCAGATCGAGGTGGCGAGTATCTCTCTGACGAATTCAGGGACTACTTAAAGGCCAATGGGATAGTGTCACAATTAGCTCCTTCTGCTACACCTCAACTCAACGGTGTTTCAGAGAGGAGGAATAGGACCTTGTTGGACATGGTCCGGTCACTTCTCGTACGCTCACAATTACCCACATCATTTTGGGGATACGCATTAGAGACTGCTATCTACGTGCTGAATCGGGTTCCAACCAAATCAGTTCCTAAAACTCCATATGAACTTTGGACCGGAAGGAAGCCAAGTGTAAGACACTTGAAGATTTGGGGTTGTCCTGCACACGTTAAAAGAACAAGTGCGGACAAGTTGGAATCTAAACCAGTCGTTGCCTGTTTATAGGCTACCCAAAGGATTCGGTGGGTTATCTATTCTATGACCCGAGTGAGCAGAAAGTGTTATGCAGTCGAAACGCGCAGTTCTTAGAATCCGATTACATCCTGGACACCCATCGTCAGGAAATAGTTCTTGATGAGGAAAGCTCAGGAGCAGTGGGAGATGTCCCACAAATTCCAGGTAATGACCAACCTAGAAGAACCACCCGGGTATCCAGACCACCAGTCCGATATGGTTATGACCAGGATAGTTACCTGGTGGAAACCTTGACTAGTGAAGAGGATCCCGTGACTTACGCGGAAGCTATGTTAGACATAGACTCCCAGAAGTGGGTGGAGGCCATGAGAGCTGAAATGGAATCAATGGAGACCAATGGAGTCTGGACTCTAGTGGATCCGCCCCCCGGGGTAAAAGCAATTGGTTGCAAATGGATCTACAAGAGGAAGAAGGGCCCCGATGGCAGGATTGAGACCTTTAAAGCTCGTTTGGTGGCGAAAGGGTATACTCAGAAAGAAGGCATCGACTATGAAGAAACCTTTTCGCCCGTGGCCATGCTTAAATCCATTAGGATCCTGCTAGCTGTAGCAGCCTACCATGACTATGAGATTTGGCAAATGGATGTCAAAACCGCGTTCCTGAATGGAGATCTTAGTGAAGATATTTACATGCAGCAGCCGCAAGGCTTCATTGCTGCTGGTCAGGAACACATGGTATGTAAACTTAATAGATCCATATATGGACTTAAGCAGGCTTTTAGGAGTTGGAACATCCGTTTTGATTCTGCAGTCAAAACGTTTGACTTTGAGCAGAATCCGGATGAGCCCTGTGTTTATAGGAAGTCCAGTGGGGATAAGATCACCTTTTTGGTGTTGTACGTGGACGATATCTTACTCATTGGGAATGATGTAGGAATGTTGACTTCGGTCAAGGTATGGCTATCACAGCAGTTCTCCATGAAAGATCTTGGAGAAGCTTCATACATACTGGGTCTTCGACTCTATAGAGATAGATCGAAGCGGATAATTGGATTATCCCAGGCTGCTTACATTGACAAAATTGTCAAGAGGTACAGCATGGAGAACTCCAAGAAAGGAAACGTTTCTTTCAGGCACGGAGTCACTCTCTCCAAGAAGATGTCTTCCAAGACTTCTGAGGAGATTGAGAGCATGAGAGACGTTCCCTATGCCTCAGCCGTAGGGAGCATCATGTATGCCATGCTGTGCACTCGCCCTGACATTGCTCAGGCGGTGAGTGTGGTAAGCAGATTCCAGGCAAACCCAGGGCAGGAGCATTGGACTGCTGTGAAGAACATACTCAAATACCTTCGAAGGACAAAAGAGTTTTGTCTGGTATTCGATGGTTGTTCACTGCAAGTTCTAGGGTATACCGATGCCGATTTCCAGTCGGATCCAGATGATAGAAAGTCTACATCTGGGTATGTTTTCACGATAGGATCGTGTGCTGTTTGCTGGAAAAGCAGCAAACAGGGGTCCACTGCAGACTCCACAACCGAGGCCGAGTACATTGCCGCAAGTGAAGCTGCCAAGGAAGCCGTGTGGATGAAAAAGTTCATACACGAATTGGTTGCGATTCCATCCAGCACATCTCCCATCCCGTTGTTGTGTGACAACAATGGAGCGACCGCCCAGGCTAAAGAGCCTCGGGCTCACTCGAAGTCGAAGCACATCGAGAGAAAGTACCATGTACTGCGGGAGATCGTTGGTAGAGGGGACGTCCTGATTCAGAAGGTAGCATCAGCGGATAATGTGGCAGACCCATTGACTAAGCCACTGACACAGAAGGTGTTTGAGAAACACGTGGAAAGTATGGGACTCCGGCTTGTACTAGATTGGACCTAAGTGCAAGTGGGAGCTGTTAGACAGTTTTGTATGCCCTTAGCTTCAATCTGATTTGATGTACTTTTGTTATTTAGTGGAAATAAATAAAGTGCATGTTTGATTCATGTTGTTTGGTTTAATTCTGTGTGAAACCCTAAAACTGGACATTTATAGAGACTCATGTTAGTTTTAAATGTTCACAGCCGTTGGATAAGTCTGGGGAGATTTATCCTGCCAAGGCTGATACTGGTGTGCCACCAAGTGTTGGGATGGCCTGTCTCAGCCATCAGGGTAAGACCCGAGGCACATGCAGTATGGGATTACTTGAATCCTTGAACTGGACCAGATTTCCAGTATTGCCCTGGACCTTGGAGATAGATGGGCAAAACTGGAAAGTTACACCTGACCCCTAGACTCGATTATGACATTTCACTAGGTGTTGGATCAGGCTGCCTTTGATATGCCAATCAGTGAGATCCTTAGCGGGGATCAAAACCTGGGTATGTTGGGGCAGTTTGAGAATTCATCTGAGTGGGTGATCATAGTGACAGAATCAGCCACTTTGTCGGACAAAGGGTAATGATCGGGAATGCACTCTCTCTGATGGAAACCAAACTGCCGGCAGTTGATTTCAATCGTTGGAATTTTGTTTTGCAAAATTAATATATTTATATATATATTTACGGTTTCGAATTGTTTGCAAATGGTTTTAATTCCCGGGATCCATGTGAGAGGAGAGTGCGGCACTGTTCCTTGCAGCCGAGGGAGAGGTCCTCTCTTGTCGGGCAGTGCTTGATCATTAAGGGCTGAGAGGTTAAGTGTAAGACCATTGAGGATAATACCTGATGGGCTAATCTTGCACCTGCCCACAGTCCCTGGGTTTTTATAAGATGGCTTGGCCCAGGGACCACTTAATGTAAGTGTTGGGCCCATAGGGTCCATATGATGGACTCAAGGGGTTCATTGAGTTTTTCAGTGAATTCGGCTGGGCCTTGTATTAAAGGCTGGGCCGAACCCATGTGGCTGGTGTGTAGATCAATGCTTGGGTCCCACGCCATACAAAGAAGCCCAACTGGGCAGCAGATTGGAAAGTAATTAGACACTGAACACTTAATGGGCCAAAAGCCCATTTCGAGGTGGGCTGATATGATCACCCATCCATGGGGCGA
The DNA here is from genome assembly GCF_056320005.1 of Nelumbo lutea. Lineage (NCBI taxonomy): Eukaryota > Viridiplantae > Streptophyta > Magnoliopsida > Proteales > Nelumbonaceae > Nelumbo > Nelumbo lutea. The sequence goes on along the minus strand of NC_142687.1, from coordinate 64,584,608 downwards.
ATTTGAGATTAAAGTTAGTAAAAGGATTGGGCCTTTTAACCTTATCCACTCTAAGAGACCAAATTCAAATTAGATTTGAATCTGGTAACCTCCTGATAAGATCAGGAGTAAGCTAATTCTATCTGCAGAAAGGATTAAGATTATCCCCTATCCAAATACTGATTTGGATTGGGATAACTCCTAAAAAGGAGGTTTCTTAATCAAGAAGAAAGGAGGAGATTTCGAACCACCTTGAAGAGGTATAGGATACCTCCTGCGAATTCAGATCTGATCTGGTTTCATACTCTCCAGAAAAACAGAAAAAGCAGTTCAGCCTTTTTGTTTTTGAGATCTCCTCCTACCGCCGCCATCTGCCATTGCAAGATTAGATCTTTGCAGAGAAGAAAGTCAAGAAATTTGTTCTTGACATCAGTCTTGCAAGAAAGACTGAAAGGATTCAGTGTTTAGTACTTCCAGAGGATTCTTGTGAAGGATCCAGTGTGTAGGACGCACCCTGCTGGTTCTGTTCCATCCACAGCTGTGTCATCTTCAGCAGGAACGGATCTTGGAGCATTCTTTGGGCGTGAACACCAACTTTGGGAGATACTGCTTCTCCGGATCAGGTATATTCCTCCCATTTATCTTTTGGTACAGATCTGGTTTGATTATGGTTCAAGTAGGATCCTTGAATATTGTATTCTAAATTTAGGGAATATGATTCCCAGTTGGGAGAAGGTAGGAAATTTTTTTTGAAATTCGCCCACCCATTCCGCAACCTTTATGGCGTCCATTAGATGGATCCTACTATTCTTTCAGGTTACATCTCATTAGTGTGGCTGCCTTGATTAAGAAGATGATCCAGATTTTTTTCCTGGACTACCTTCCTGCAGAAATGGTTTTTGGTGAATTTTTTATATACAAAATCAAACATTCCTAATTGAGGTTTCTATAGGATTCACCTGCATAATCCCATGCCAAGCTTGTCTGACATGAGATTTTTCTCTTGAAGATTATTTCCAAACAAGATAGTCATCCTTTTTTTTTTTTTGATAAATGAACAAGATAGTCATCCTTCTGGTGGAACTGCTGAAGAATATCTTGGAAGATTGCAAGTCTTCTAACTTCTGTTTTTGTTTGTTGCATGTTCGATTGACAATTTTATTTTCCCCTCAGCTATCAATTAACTAGACAAAAGGTCATCACCTCCACCATATACCATATAGGGGAAAAGGAAAGAAAAAGAATATCGCCATTTCTAGCATATCAAAATGGTCTTTCATGATTTGCCATGAGCATTCAGTTTCCAATCCATACAGTAAGTGATACCTGCATCAAGAAAGAAAATATTTTTCTTTCTAGAAAGGACCAACAAATTTTCATTCTAAGACATTCAGCAACTTCAAGCTTTGAATCCCATTCCCATCTCAAGGGGGAAGCAAATCATATTGTTTTATCTCAAATTCTGTCCGTCCTTGTTGATTTCCCATTAAAAAGAATTTTACAAGAATCCAAGATTCAATTTGTTTGTTGAGAGATGTATTGTATTTGGTTGTATTTGTAATATTGATAAGTTATGGGGACCTAAATGTATTTATTAGAAAAAGGGGCTTATGTGTAATTTTGATGTATTTCGGTCTTCTGCTTATTTAAACAAGTGGTTGTGTGAGATTAGGGAGTGAGGAAGAGTGTGTGTGTGTGTGTGTGTGAGAGAGAGAGAGAGAGAGAGAGAGAGAGATGTATCTCTTGTTCTCATAGTGGATATGTTTCCTCTCTTCCCGTGGATGTAGGCTACCAAGCCGGACCACATTAAACCTTGGTGTTTCTCTATTTCTTCTTCTTTCTTCTTCCTTGAGTTGTTATTCTATTTTATGTTGGTTGACATGGTACTAGAGCTATTTTATGTTGTTTAACAATGTTGAAACCTACTTTTCAGAATCAAGATAGTCAAACAGTACAGGAATATGAATTTTTGACAGACATCCTTGATGAGTGTGTATTTACCATCTGCCAATAGGATTTAGCATTCCGACCATCAGGTCTTTTGTTTATTTTCTCTATAATCAGGCTGAAGCATTTCTTCTAATTCCTTTAATATTCTGCTCCCAAATGGGATATATGGCCTTGTATTCTTAGACAATTGATTTCGCTTTGAGTTGATAACCTCTTCTTGTCCTGAGTTGCATCATAGCTGTGAACATCATGATGTCTTTTGTTTATTTTCTCTATAATCAGGCTGAAGCATTTCTTCTAATTCCTTTAATATTCTGCTCCCAAATGGGATATATGGCCTTGTATTCTTAGACAATTGATTTCGCTTTGAGTTGATAACCTATTCTTGTCCTGAGTTGCATCATAGCTGTGAACATCATGATGTCTACATATGGAAAGTGACCTAGCTGTTATGCTCACTTAGGGATTCTTAATTTTTGGTCAATGAGGTATTTAATGCCATTGACACATTATGTAATCTAACCCATATCTATACTACCATAGAAAGTATGGATGGGAGTGTAGAACTTTCCTTGGACTAAAATATCCCTATTTTTGAATTTAGTCCATTTCTAATTGTGAGGATTGAAAGTCTAATTTGAATTACTACTTTTCACCTCATTTAAATTGTATATTTAAGGTATTTTACACTAATGAATTCTAGTAATTAGATCTATATCCAATACCTTTAATAATATAAAACCCATGATTTTTTTGACTGACCCAAAAAATGAAATTATTCTTCTATCCAAGTGGTGGGTAAGCAATTCACCTATCTAGGTCAAATGGGTCAACCCATGATGTCATAGTTAAATAATAAATAGAATAAATACAAAAAAATTAAAAATAAAAATATTTAGAAAAGTCGGGCACATCTCAAATATTTTATATTAATCATATTAAAGAAAAATAAGTGTAATAAGTGATAGTTATAAATATAACTCTAGCAAGTGCACTACTTATCAAGTAGTATAAAAAATATCGTTCCGACGGGGATTTAACAAAATAAGTATTAGAACCACAGTCTTCTCTAATTATTTGGACAATCGAAATTCAGATTTTTAAGAGTAAGAATTACTGAAAATAAAAACTAGAAAAAGAAAATAGAAGCAAGAGTGATCATTAACCGAATATGTAATGGATGAAATCGCTAGGGCTTTTGGTCCACCTAACCAATGTAATGAATATTAATGGATTTGATTAACCAAGATTGCTTGTCATTCCCATAAGCTGAGGTCTTTCCAATTTTATTTAATATTCTCTCTCGAGATATACTAAAACTACGGCCATCAGGTAACCCTTCGATCTCTCGAGTAGAGCTCTCAAGATGGAAGTGCATTAAATCCAAGGAAAACTATTAAATTCAGATGAATCATGTATTTATCTCTCTATACCATTCAATTCACTATATGAACTATTCAGTCGATTATGTGAATTCCTCTCTCGATTCATTCACATTAACCCAAATCAATTAAGAGGTGGCCAAGCTCTTAATTGCATTAAGCACAATAATTCATAGACTATATGGAAATCACAATCTTAGATAAATCATAAAGATAAAAATATATTCGTTAACCTGGTTAGGCTTTCCACAACCCTAGCAAGAAACAATTCAGTTCATGATAAAAGAATTAAAGCAAACAAAGGGAAAGAAAAAACTCTTGAATTCGCCCATGGTGCTGAGATCTCCTCTTCTTGCCGCCACCTTCTTCTTGAGGTTTCTTGAATTCTTGATCACCTTCCCCAAGTTTCTTGATTTGTTTTCTCCTTTCTTGATTGATTGTTCCTTTGCTTCTTAATTCAATCCAGAGATTGAGTGATGCCTAAAGCTGGTCCCCCCCCCTTTATATAGCTTAAAGGGGAGGGGGTGGTTTCATACTTCCTCTTGAAGTTTATCTTACAAGAATAGAAAGTCCTAGTCTAATCCTACTCTTATCTCTTTATCTAGTGAACTCAATCCCTTTATCTTTCTAAGATTACATCAAGAATTTAGATATGGAAGGACTCTTCTCAGTTTCTTGTTCTTGGATTCGTATTAGACCTCCTCTGCGAATTGGGCTGTTGCCAGGCTTTTCTGCAAGTTGGGATTCAATTGCAGATTGGGCCTTCCTACGAATTTGCCCCTACTTCGGGCCCGGATTTGACTTTGATGCAAGTCAAATCTGCGAAAGCCCAAAACACGAAAGTTGTGGCTTTTTCTCTTATCTTTCCAGTGGGTCTTGAATCAGCCCAATCGGAGTTCGGGTACGCGAGTTAGGCCCAAATTACTAAACGATGCCAAAAATGTGAAAAATCATCTGATTTGCCTTTCTTTGCTTCTGGTGCCTTTTTTCATGCCCTGAACCGAAATACAACAAATATGAGTCCAATTAAGTACTAATTCAGTATGAAAGACAAAATATTTGGAGATAAAAATATGATAAATTCTATTCTCATCAAATCCCCCCACACTTAAACTTTGCCCGTTCTCGGGCAAGACAACTAAAAACAAAACTAAAACAGGAACCAACTAACTAAAAGATTGTTTTGGAGTTTTCTCGACAGGGTATTTGTTCTCCCGCATGCCTTGATCCAGTATTAATGGTCCTTCCATTCGTCCACTTCTTTTCCTCTTTAACTTGTCAAAGAATAATCTTAAATCGCCAATCCTCATGTCCTCAAGTGAAATCGACAATCAAGGGAAACAAACATCTCTTCACATGAATAATTTAGGACTAGAGTAAGCCCTCTTTGTTTTCACAATCACATGCAGCAAGATTCAAAAATACCCTCTCACGATTTTTTGGGACGAAATTAGGAATGTTATTACCATAAGTTTGCTCACATCTCCACCACTTATCATGAGTTCAATGCATCAAAAGGTGAATTAGGGTTTGTGATCTAGGAATGAGTGCATTTTATGCTCCATCTCACCCTTTTTTCTTTTTATTGCTTTTAGTGTGAGTGCATTTTATGCTCAATCTCACACTTATTCAGGAAATAAAAGAAATTTTTTTTTGGATAAATCACGTTCCAATCCATGAACTCATTATCGTGGTCTCAAAATGCCTAATAAGACAAGTTCTAAAATAATCAAACCATGCTTGTCTGTCAAAAACCAAATGCTCACAAGGGTCAAATCTGTATTGCATCTTGCCCGTTGATCATTCCCACTACTTTGGTACCTTCCATAGCAAAAAATTTCAGCTAGATTTGCTTGCATTCTTTCTTGTCTATCCCACCTAAGCACATGATTCAAGGTGGTTTTCAATCATTCAAAAACAAGTCTCTAAGGAGCAGAAATTTCAAAAGGAAAGGTTAGCGAGTTATAGTCGAAGCATGCTAGAGTCTGAAAAAAAAATATCAACTCCTTAATCCTCCCCCATACTTAAGATATACATTGTCCTCAATGTATGAAATATGCATAACAAGAACAAGGAGAGAAAGATTTAAGAGGACTTCCCTGAATGCCTCGTTGAGATCCTGTAGATGTGAAATATGAAAAAAACACACTCATAAGAGAGAAAAAAAAACTGAACAAAACAAATAACTAAACTTAATGGGTTGCCTCTCACAAGCGCTCTTTTTAAGTCGTGAGCTTGACTTTCAACATTCTTTCATGGTGGTTTCAAGGAGAGAATGAACCCATGGTGGATGGGTTGCTCTCCTTCAATATAATGCTTCAACCGCTGTCCATTTACCTTGAATGTACTCCCATCATTATTATGCAGTTCAATTGGTCCATGAGGAAATACCCTAGCCACTTCAAAGGGTCCGCTCCACCTGGTTTTCAACTTCCAATGTTTCCCCCTCTCATCCTTCATGGGTGGGTTTAAACCTGGAATAGGGGCCTGCACAATATATGGGAGGAGTTTTGTGTGAGATGGAGGTAAACTAATAAAAGATGCATTATGAGTTGTAATTTCAAAAGAGTCTAGCTCAGAAGTCAAATTTCGCAGTTCTGATTTCAATACAAACTTCTGCTCTGCTTATTGCAATTGATTAGGACTTTTTTTAAGTGCAACTTTTAGTGTGTCTTCTGATTTAGATTTATCTACTTCAGTTTCCCAAACATCAATGCAATTAATTGCATATATTTCATGCTCAATTGTGTTGGGACATTTCATGGTTTTAAATACATTAAACACCACTTCTTCACCATTGATTCTAAGAGTAAGTAGTCATTCTTTCACGTCAATTAAAGCATTACCCGTAGCAAGAAAGGGTCTCCCTAGAATCAATGGCATTGTCCTATCTTCCTCCATATCCAACACAATGAAATCAACATGAATGATGAAATTACCCACTTTGACTAAAACATCTTCTACTATTCCCCTAGGATATTTAATGCTTCGATCAACTAATTGCATGATAATAGTCGTAGATGTTAGTTCATGCAGTCCAAGTTTTTCAAAAATAGAATAAGGCATTAAATTTATACTGGCACCTAAATCACATAAGGCTTTTTCAAATTCAGTATTCCCTATGGTGCAAGGTATAGAAAAACTCCCTGGATCCTTAAGCTTTTGGGGCAATTTCTTTTGAAGAATGGTTGAGCACTCTTCGTTTAACTTCACCATCTCACCTTTCTCCCATTTCCTTTTGTTCGACATCACCTCCTTCAGGAATTTGGCATATTTTGGCATCTGTGACAATACATCAAGATGGGGGAGGATAATATGTATTTTTCTAAATACTTCTAAAAACTTCTCAAAGTGTCTGTCCAAGTTAGCTTTCAAAATTCTTCCAGGGTAGGGGATAGGGAGTTTAATAGCATCTAAATTCAGTTTAGGTGTACTCCCTTCAATCTCCTTTTGCAGATTGGCCAATTCAGTTTCGTTGTCGTCTTCTTGCGCAGATTGTCTTCCCACTTTTTAAGGCTATGGCATTCACATGCTCTTTGGGATTCTTTTTTGTGTTGCTGGATAGCCGTCCCTCTTTTCTTTCCGATAGTATGCTTACAATCTGCCCCACTTGAACTTCTAAGTTCTTAATCGATGTTTCATGGCTTTGGAATTTTGCTTCAGCAATGTTGATGAACTTAGAAATCATCTCCTCCAAATTACTCTTTTTTTTTGTGGGGGCGACTGTGGTTGGAATCCCATTGGTGCCTTTTGCTGATTGTTGCTCAATGAAAAGTTTGGATGATTCCTCCACCCTGGGTTGTATGTATTTGAGTATGGGTTGAAGTTTGACCTGCCAGCATGAGAGATAAAATTAGCATTCTCATGGGAATTAAAATGACTATTTAATTGACAATCAGGATTAGTATGTCCTATTTGTCCATATAAATCGCATGAGATGCTAGATGATGCATTAATGGCTGAAATATTAAAAGTATCAAGCTTCTTATTCAGATTAGCAATTTGCGCAGACAGGGCTGCAAGGGAATCGATGTGGTGTACTCCCCTCTGGTTGGTTCGGTCATTGCTCCACTGGTAGCTGTTCGACACCATCTCCTCTACTAGGTCATAAGCTTCCTTTGGTGTTTTTCTCATGATTATGCCACCTACGGCTGCATCAATAATGGATCGATTAGAGGGGGTAATACCATTATAAAAAGTCTGAATTTGACGCCAAGTTGGTATCCCATGGTGAGGACACTTCCTAAGCATCTCCTTGAATCGTTCCCATGCTTCATACAAGGATTCTCTCTCAAATTGTGCACAAGTAGTAATATCATTAATTAGCTTTGCTGTTTTAGAGGGTGGAAAATATTTAGCCAAAAATTTTTGGGTTAGATCATTCCAAGTGGTGATACTTCCTGTAGGGAGTGATTTAAGCCAATCTTTAGCTCTATCACGCAATGAAAAAGGAAATAATCTAAGCCTAATAGCATCATTACTAATTCCATTATGTTTAATTGTATCACATATTTCTAAGAAGTTAACAATGTGTGCATTAGGGTAAGCACTTGGTAACCCACTAAACTGAATACTTGTCTGGATCATCTGAATTATTGCAGGCATGATTTCGAAATTGTTGGCATGAATGGTGGGCTTGCAAATGCTGGAAGTCGCCCCATCAATGGTTGGACAAGCATAGTCCAGGAGGGTGCAATTTGCTTCTGCCATTTCTTCCCCAATTTCAATTGCTGGTTCACCAATATCAACCTCCTCTCTTGCTTTACCTTTGTTGGCCCTTTGCAATAAGCAAAGGGTCCTCTCAATTTTTGGATCGAATTCAGCTAGACCCTCTGTTCTAGTGCGTGTCATGCACTAGTAAATCTGAACCAGCAAGAATTCGAACAAGTAAAATAAAATAATAACAAGAGAATAATAACAAAATAATAAAAACAGAAATAAAAAGTCCAAATTAATCAATGTTAACAAGTTCTAATATTATTTTAGGATTAAATCCCCGGCAATGGCGCCAAAAACTTGATAGTTATAAATATAACCCTAGCAAGTGCACTACTTATCAAGTAGTATAAAAAATATCGTTCCCACGGGGATTTAACAAAATAAGTATTAGAACCACAGTCTTCCCTAATTATTTGGACAATCGAAATTCAGATTTTTAAGAGTAAGAACTACTGAAAATAAAAACTAGAAAAAGAAAATAGAAGCAAAGGTGATCACTAACCGAATATGCAATGGATGAAATCGTTAGGGCTTTTGGTCCACCTAACCATTGTAATGAATATTAATGAATTCGATTAACCAAGATTGCTTGTCATTCCCATACGCTGAGGTCTTTCCAATTTTATTTAATATTCTCTCTCAAGATATACTAAAACTACGGCCATCAGGTAACCCTTCGATCTCTCGAGTAGAGCTCTCAAGATGGAAGTGCATTAAATCCAAGGAAAACCATTAAATTCAGATGAATCATGTATTTATATCTCTCTATACCATTCAATTCACACTATGAACTATTCAGTTGATTATGTGAATTTCTCTCTCGATTCATTCACATAACCCAAATCAATTAAGAGGTGGCCAAGCTCTTAATTGCATTAAGCACAATAATTCATAGACTATATGGAAATCACAATCTTGGATAAATCATAAAGATAAAAATATATTCATTAACCTGGTTAGGCTTTCCACAGCCCTAGCAAGAAACAAATCAGTTCATGATAAAAGAATTAAAGCAAACAAAGGGAAAGAAAGAACTCTTGAATTCGCCCATGGTGCTGAGATCTCCTCTTCTTATCGCCACCTTCTTCTTGAGGTTTCTTGAATTCTTAATCACCTTCCCCAAGTTTCTTGATTTGTTTTCTCCTTTCTTGATTGATTGTTCATTTGCTTCTTAATTCAACCTAGAGATTGAGTGATGCCTAAAGCTGGTCCCCCCCCCTTTATATAGCTTAAAGGGGAGGGGGTGGTTTCCTACTTCCTCTTGAAGTTTATCTTGCAAGAATAGAAAGTCCTAGTCTAATCCTACTCTTATCTCTTTATCTAGTGAACTCAATCCCTTTATCTTTCTAAGATTACATCAAGAATTTAGATATGGAAGGACTCTTCTCAGTTTCTTGTTCTTGGATTCGTATTAGACCTCCTCTGTGAATTGGGCTACTGCCAGGCTTTTCTGCAAGTTGGGCTTTAGCTGCGGATTAGGCCTTCCTGTGAATTTGCCCTGACTTCGGGCCCAGATTTGACTTTGATGCAAGCCAAATCTGTGAAAGCCCAAAACATGAAAGTTGTGGCTTTTTCTCTTATCTTTCCAGTGGGTCTTGAATCAGCCCATCGGAGTTCGGGTACGTGAGTTAGGCCCAAATTACTGAACGATGCCGAAACTGTGAAACATCATCCGATTTGCCTTTCTTTGCTTCTAACCGAAATACAACAAATATGAGTCCAATTAAGTACTAATGCAGTATGAAAGATAAAAATATGATAAATTCTACTCTCATCAATAAGCAAGAATCATTAAGTCCACATTCCACATGTTGATTCTAGAGCCAACATTTCGTTATATGCTCATTCATGCAAGAAGCACATAGAGCTAAGCCATCGATGTCATGGCAAAGGTTATATCTAAGAAAGTCGGCGAAGCTAAGGTTTCATATCTGTTATATCCTTTTGATAGAGCTACAACTTATAAGACCTGCACTCTCAACTTCAAAAAGGGTGAAAGGGAAACACCCTTGATAGAGAGAAGATTGCAAGGTTCTCATGGAATAAGGATGAATTTAGAACACTTTCCATCTCTTGCTTTCGTAGATAAATAAATTTAGGAAATGAAATTCCAGTTACATAAGCAAGCCAAAATTTTAATTGGAAGAGTTAAAACCCAAAATTGTTTTCCTATTTGGTGGCAGGTCCGTAATTCAACTTTTAAGTCAAATGCATTAACCTTTGATTCACAATTAAATAATAAAAGTTTAAAAAAGATAAAAATACAAAAAGGAAAAGATACATAAAGTTTGTAGAAAACATCTGAGCACATCTCTAATATTGTATATTCATAATATTGAACAAAAATAAGTGTGGTAAAGAATTATTTTTACATCATAGAAATATAAAAAATTGCAGAAGTTTTGAATACATCCATATCTATATATGTATAGTTGTATACTACTATTAAAAGTATGAATGAGTTTGTGGAACTTCTTTTTGACTCAAATACCCCTATTTTTTGAATTTAGTCCCTCTCTAATTGTGAGGGCAGAAAATATAATTTGAACTACTATTTTTCACTTCTTTCAATTTCCCATCATTAAGTCTCATATATAAGGTATTAACTCCTATTCTCTCTCATGAAAATCCATATTTAAGGTATTTTTTTCTCACCAATAAATTCTTTTAATTAGATCTATGTCCAATACTTTTAACAATATAGAACTGATGCTTTTTTTAAACTGACCCTAAAATGAACTATTATTCTGTTTAGGTGGTGGGTAAGCAATTCAACTATCCAGGTCAAATGGGTCAAACCTTGATGTTATAAATAAACAGTAAAAGTTACAAAATGATAAAGAACACAAAACATTATGTAAAATGTGTAGAAAACATTTGCACACATCTATAACATTATATATTCATCATATTAAACAAAAATTAGTGGGATATACACATAGAAATATAAAAAATATAAAAATTTTCACATATTATTAGTATCATCATCATCATCTAAAATTTCCACATGCAAAGAATGTGCACATTTGCTAATAACAAATAAATAGGGGAAGGCTCTAGATGATTTGAAAAAACCCAGAGTGCTGTTAATCAAGTGGCTTTCTTTAAGAACATGTGAAAGTTCTTAATACTAAGTTGTATGGGTAATACTTGATAACATTAACATCTAATCTGACACACAATGTAGATTTGTAATCCAGGGAGAGCATCTTATTCTTATCATCTATTTTTTTTTTTTGATAAATGAATGAGATTTATTAATCAGCAGAGGAGAATAGTACAATGTCACAAGGAGAGGCACGAGATGCAACCTCTCCTGGTTAGTTAAGTATAGCTTCCACTATATTATAACAACTTACAAAGAGCACAAAAAAGGACCTCCCTGGATACCCCCTGTTTAGCCAGAGAATCAGCCATAGTATTAGCTGATCTACTTACCCATTTTACCTCAAATCTCATGTTCCTAGTTAACCACTTTACTTTTTTGATGAGTTCTTTGTAGCCCCAAATGGTAGCATCCGGGTTAAGCAGCTACCTTGTTACCACCTGAGAGTCCCCTTCAACTAGGAGATGCTCCACCCCAAGCTGCTTAGTAATCTGAATTCCTTGTACTGCAGCTAGTATTTCCGCCCTCGTAGAGTCCCCCACTCCCACCGGTCCTGAGAATTTGGAGATGATGTTGCTGTCCTTGTTCCTCAGGACACCCCCAATACCTGATGGCCCAGGGTGACCTTGGCTGCTTCCATCAAAATTCAACTTGATGATACCTTCTGATGGCAGATCCCATTCTGATAAGCATTTGTTCTTCTTTGTAGAAGGATTAGCTATTACTAACCAATTCCTCCACAAATCATCAAATATCTCCAAGGTGAAAGCCAATGTATTGCTCTTGTTAGAATGCAGTCCTTCACTTCTTCTAATCTTCTTTCCTTCTCTAAGAAAACTCTTGCATTCCTTTCCTCCCATAGTGTCCATAAGGTTGCTGCCTTGACACATTTCCACATGAACATGCCTCTTCTAGTGTGCCAAACAAAAAAAGAAGGGTTAAATAACATACTCAAATCAATTGGCAGAGACCACCTCCCTCCGAATAAATTAAGGCTCCAACTCTATAAGTCTGTAGCAAGGGAGCAGGAAATCAGCAAATGGAAACAGTCCTCATACTGGGCCTTGCACAAGAAACACCAATTCGGGGAGAGACATAGAGAGGGTTTCTTTTCCTGCAAGTTTTCCAAGGTATTGATTTTCCTGTAGTAGACTTCCCAACAGAATACAGCAATTTCAAGTTATTTCTCTCTCTCTCTCTCTCTCCTCCTCCTCCTCCTCCTCTTTTGTTTACATTCATTCCCCTTTCCTTTGATACCACAGGAATAGATCCTGCTGCAACCGCTGTGAATGGTGATGAGTCCACCTCACATACCCGGAGCTTGCCTGGAAGTTTTGGCAGACTAAAAGCCCCACAAGTAAGAGCTATGATCAGAAAATCTTCTAGGACTAAGCATGAAACTGGAGGATCCATTCATAGGGAGTCAGGCGCAGAAAACTTGCATTCCAATTTATCTGATATTTCAGATCCAGAAATTGAATTCGCCAAGAAAAATAAAAGTACAGGTCATCTCAGACATATTGTGAGAATATCAAGAGCTTCCCAGTCAGAAAAAATCAAAGATATGTTCCAAGGTACTAAGGTACCACCAGGCACAAGGAGTTCTGAAGTAACTCAAGAACATCCTTTTAGAAACCAAACAACATCATCGGAAGCTCACGAGCATGATAATGAAGATGCTGAACCATTCCATTCAGTCTCAGGAGCTCCCACTGCCTACTTAAGAAAATGGGGTAATGGTGAACCCATGCAGAACTCGAGATTTGGTTCACTGAACCTTTTAAAGAAGCAGCGCAAATTGTCCACTGACGGTGGTTTTTTTAGTCGGAAATCATTCAAAGATCTGGGGTACAGTGACTATATGATTGAATCTCTAAGAGCTCAGTCATTTCTTCGCCCTTCACATATTCAGGTACTTTACTACATTTATGTAATGTTTCTTTTGATTTTATGTGAATAAATAGTCATTTGAACAGATGTGCAAAATGATTCATGTTATTTGACTAGGAAGTCTAAGCTACCTATTTTGTAAATGTTATGAGGATGGTCTGTCAATGAGATACTGCTTTACATGCTGGGGGCTACCAGAGATATCTTTAGAATATTTTCCAGTTCTTATGAATGGTTAACTCACTTCTTGATGGGAAAAAGCCACTAATCTAAAGAACAGAAATCCAATTTGACAACCAGAGCATGACTGGAAGGAAAATCCATAAAAAAGAGAATAAATGAACAAGAATATACAAATCAATAATGCCACACACCAAAACAATCAAAACCCTGACCTTAAATTCCTTTCTTCAATACCTCTTCCGAATATTCAAGTTGCTTCTTATAAAATGTACTGATCATAAAATCTCCAACAGAAGTTTGATCAAAGACACTTAAGTTCCTGAGAAATGCTTTTCTTAATCCTCTTGAGCCAAGGATTTGATAGTGTTTAAGAAATAGACTGAAATACCACCAAATAGATTTGTAAGCATTCCAAAATAGGCTCAATTGAAGCCTATTTTTTTGAAGCCTAAGATACTGAATTTCAAATCAGGTTTTATCTAGTGATTACAGGCACCAAGGCAACAGAAAATCTCAGGGACCCAAGTATTTAATGAATAATTTTCTGTGTTTCTGATAAAAATAAATAAATCTCTGGGACCCAAAAGCAAACAGATGCCAAGGTTGAAGATGAACTATGGAATCTGCTGCCAACTTTTGATAATTTCAGCAAGCCAGAAATCTCCCAAGTGACCAAAAATAGTCCTTAAAATTTGCCCAAATGTTCTGATCAATTATCTAGACTCTTAGGATAAGTCATTTGACTAAACTGTATGAGAAAACCAAGAGTCCAAGTGATATTCAAATGTCTGGTTCTAACTCCTACTCACTCTTCTTTTTATTTTTTTGATTGGAAATGGTAACTTCATTAAATAACTATAAATTAACTTTCCAGATTTAAGTACAGCTGTCAACCCCCAAGTAGGTGTTGAGCCCCAGTTATCTTTCTTACAAAACTGCCCAGAACATACTCTCCCTCACAGTCCCTTGTTTAGCCAACGTGTCAGCTAAACCATTAGCTGATCTTCTTTTCCATTTGAAGCATGCACCGATCTCCCTTGTTGTATTGCGGATTTCCCTTATGGGCTGTCTATAAATCCAGGCTCCCAACTTACCAGATTGCAGCCCACTCGATCAACAATTTAAGTTTCACTCAATCTCAATTTGGTGTAACCCCAACTGTTTTGCATATCTTACACCTTGAAGCAAGGCCATTACCTCCACTCTCAATAAGTCCCCCACTCCTATTGGTCTTGAAAACAAAGCCACAATTCTGCCATTTTCATCTCTGAAAACTCCCATAAAATTCAATTTCACTCTTTGTTGTGTTGGTGGGGACCACAATTCCTGCACAATAGGTTTCATGGAAGTTGTAGAAGCCACCACTTCCCAATTCCTGTAAATGTCTTCAGCTGAGAAGTCTTTAAACAAATCCAAAGTTTTCAACCAATGAATAGTCATAATAATTATCCTTTCTACAATTGCCTCCTTGGACTTCTCCACACCTTTAAAGATTCTATTATTCCTTTCTTCCCAAACTGACGATAAGATAACTGCTCTTGTGGCTCTCCACATTAATCTTCCATGCCTCTTCTGTTGCCTGAAAAAGCTTGGGTCAAAAAGGCTTGCCACATCTGGGGGAGGTGTCCACCTACAACCAAAGATAGAAGAGAACCAAGTCCAAATAAAGCACACAAATGGACAAGAAATCAATAGGTGTGTAATCGTCTCACCAGATCGCAAGTAGAGGCTACAAACATGGGGTGATAGGCAAACATTTGGCCTTTTTCTTTGCAACAAATCTAGAGTATTGATTTTTTGGATAACCACCTCCCAACAAAAAGTCTGAACTTTTGGGGGTACAGGCTGACACCAAATCTCCTTTGAAGGAAAGCTCCTTACAGGGTTTGATGATTGAATGAGGATATCAAAAAAGGAAGAGCAAGTGAACACACCAAAAGGGGAAGGTTTCCAATTTCTACCGTCCACCACTCTTCTCAAAGTACATAAGATCCTAATAGTTCAGATGAGCAAAGTTTGAGTCAGGAAACTTTAGATATAAGAAAGAGTTCAACTCCCACTTTAATCCTTTGACCAAATCAAACTCTGATAGAAAGCAAGGGAGCAAATACACATAAGATTTATATGGTTTCTCTTGAAAGCCTACATCCATGGAAAGGGATAGATGAAGCCACTATCAAAGAATGAAAGAATACACTGACTTATATAATAACTAATAAGCCTCTAATACATAACAACCTAAAATTAAAGAATGGCCCCATATAAACCTAGAGTGAAAAAATAACCCTAAATGTCTAACCTGTTTTACAGAAACACCATTATATCCTCCATCATCACTGAAGGGGAACTTCATGCAACCATATCCTCTACAGGATTAATGTACCAGAGTGTTACAATTCATGCTTGGAGGACTGCAGCAGTTTTCCATTGATCAAAAGCACATATCCACTCTTTTGTTAAGACTTATTTTCCCTTTCTTGGGAGTTGGGACTTACTGATTGCATGTTGACATACTGCAGGGCATGGCATTTGCTCCTGTTATTGAAGGAAAGAGTTGCATTATTGCTGATCAAAGTGGATCAGGAAAGACATTAGCATATCTTGCACCAGTGGTACAGCGTCTTAGGCAGGAAGAGCTACAAGGACTTGGTAATCCCTCATCAAGAAGTCCTCGAGTAGTAATATTGGTACCAACCGCTGAGTTGGCTTCTCAGGTCAGTTCTTGTGCCACCTATAACCTATTTTCTTTCCTTCTTGTCCCAATTCTATCTATCATTTCTTGTGCATTTTTATTTTCTTTTTGTTAACCTTTTGCATATGAGAAGTAGGGGTGATCATATGTGTGTTATTTAGAACTATATTTTATATTATATAAATATTATGATATGACACATATATAATACATATACATTTTATATGTATGTATGTAGTCCGACTATGATACCGGAAAGGCATGATAACTAAAAAACTTATAACCAATCAACCGGTAACCAATCAGCTGGTATTCATCAAAATTAACTGGGGGTGTTTTGATTGGTCAAAGTTGTTTTGGTATCATATCTTTGCAACATATATGGTTAAAATTATAGGCCTGGATGCCCTAGGCCCAAGCATTAGCACTTACTATAGGTGTTAAGCCTGACCAATATGACCCCCTAATGAGAAGTGATAGTTTGTTTACTCCCAAATAAAAAAAAAAAAACCTTTAGAGAGGTATCAGGAAGAAATAAACAAGTGAAATAAATAGTCATTACAAAGGAAAAACTGAAAGGTATTTGGGGTATCCATCTTGCTTCTTGGTTTATAAATCCATATAGATGATGCTGAATCATTGCGACCAACAATGAGTGTGTGTGATACAGGAAAAGAAAAGAAGAGATGGGTCTGATTTGTAAACTTGATCTATAAAAGGCTTATGATTTGGTGGAATGAGATTTATTGCTAGAAGTCTTGAGGAATAGAGGTTTTGGAGAGAGATGGTGTATATGGATTAAGGAATGTATCACTATGTGTCACTACACACCATCTTGGTAAGTGGTGTAGTTAGGGATTTGTTTCCTACTAAGAGGGGCCTTAGACAAGGAGACAAGAAGTAATTGTTACTCACAATTTGCTGAAGTAATTGTTACTTACAATTAATTTTGGGTTGTCTTTAAGTGTCTTAATTTCCAGGGTTGATTCAAGGATTTTAATTAGAGGTTGGAGAGTTGGGAGGCAAGAAATAATTGTTACTCACAATTTGCAGGTGATTAGATTTAGTACTTTTTTATGAAAGGGATCTAAAGGAAATGGATAATTGGATATTTAGTGACACACTTTGAGAGGGCCTTGAATTTGAAAATCAATTTGAAGTGCTATGTCGTGGGAGTAAATAGGTAGGAAGAAGAGGTGCTTTCTATGGCTAGATCTTTAGGCCGTGAGGTAAGTGGTTGGCCTTTGGTTTACTTGGGTTTGCCTCCTTTGGGGAGAAATCCTAGGTCAGAAAGCTTCTGGTACCCAGTTTTGGAAAGATTCACAAAGAGGTTTGCTGGGTGGAAGAGAAATTACATCTCACTAGGGGGTAGAATTACTTCAATATAGTCTACTTTGGCCAATGTACTAGTGTATTTCTTACCCACCTTCAAACTACCTATTAAGGATCACTTAGTAAAGTGGGAAGTATTTCTTACCCACCTTCAAATTACCTGTTAAGGTTTTAAATTGGATTAAAAAGTTTGAGAGATTTTCTTTGGGAACCAAGAGACTCATAAAAGGATCACTTAGTAAAGTGGGAAGTAGTTTCTAGAAGAAGGGAACATGGGGGCTTAGGCATTGGCAATATTAGGTTAAGAAACTTAGACTTGTTAGGAAAGTGGTTATGGAGATTTCCCTTATAGCAGGACAACTTGTGGCAAAAGGTGTTAGTAAAATACTCACGGATTGGTATTTCTTATGAAAATTATTAAGGAAATATGGTTATGGTACCTAGAGAACTACCCTAGGATCTATGCTTTCTACATAAAAAAATCCATCGCCTAGGCGACCAGGTGCCCCCCTGTCGCCTAGCCTCGCCTTGGCACCTTGAAATCTATGGTTGTAGGTGGGTTCCTCCTCCCTTGAGTGTGGTGAACCTTTTTGACTCTAGCTTCTTCCAACAACCAAAGAAGAGGTAGGGTGATGTGGAGAACAAGAGCATCTATCTTGTGGTCGATTTGGGAAGAAAGAAACCACAAGATCTTTCAAGGGCAAGAAAAATCCAAGGAAGCACATGTTGAGGGCATAACCATCAAGATCAGTCATTGGTTGAAAGCTTTGAATCTTTTCAAGGACTTCTCTTATGTTGACTTTGTTAGAGGTTGGAGTGCTATAGTTGTTTCCTCTTGCTCACCTCCTATTGTTCAAGATAATTTTGAATGTATTTAGTGACATTGTGTACCACATGACATCAATGGTGTGTGTGGCATGTTGGTGGTATATATGGATGATATGTGGCATTTAAACGTATTCAATAACATGCCTATGCCAAGTGGCAACATACGTGGACGCCACATGGCATCAATGACACGTGCAATTATGCAGTATATATAGATGACACATGGCATTTAAATGTATTCAATGACACATTTGTGCCATGTGGCAACATATATAAGATGACACATGGCATTTGAATGTATTTAGCGATGTGTTTGTCCCACATGGCAGCATATATGGGTGTTGTGGCAGTTTATAAATGCCACATTGCATTTGGATATAACAAAACTGCCACATGACATCCATATATTGTTATGGACGCCTTTATTGGGAAGTAGTATCACCGCCGACAGCAGCAGTAAAGGGTGTTCTCATCTTATCTAATTCAGTCTCATCTTATCTCAATGTTCTCATCTTATCTAATTCAGTGTCTATCTTATCTGTTTTCAGTAGTATAGATCAGTAGGGAGTCTATGGATTAGTAGGGAGTCTTATCTGTTATGTGTTCTTATCTAAATTCAGTAGTATAGATCAGTAGGAGTCCTCCAAAAAGTAGGATTCTTATCTTCTTGTAATCTCCTATTTAAAGGAGCTAATGATATTCAATAAAGCATCGAATTTCTCAGTCAAGACAGAGTAGAGGAGAGTGGGTGATCTCTTGGACAATCACCATTAAGGCGCCAAGATAGGTACCTCAAGAAAAGGGAGGAACAAGGGGAATAGGAGTTTCTCCCCGTTGACCGACCTGTGACGAGATCCTATTCGTGGGCCCTTAACAATTTGGTATCAGAGCAAGGCGTCATGGGTGACCTTGAGCAGTTGACAACTAGGGTTCATGAACTGGAGCACAAGCTCGTGGGAAACAGCACGGAGGTGTGCGAGAACAAGGAAGACGTCCGAGAATTAAGGCCCATGATGGAGCTCTATTTTTCTAGCAAGGAGAGGAATCCAGAAGGTGTTGCAACCACACACGGCCGCCGACCAAACACGGCCCAGGGAGGCGCGATCGTTCCCAAATACAGCAGGCTGGAGTTCCCTTCCTATAACGGTGCTAGAGATCCGTTGGGATGGCTGTACAGATGTGAGTAGTTCTTCCGCAACCAATGGACAGAGGACAGAGACAAGGTAAGCTTGGCCGCATCGCAGCTCTGGTTTTATAGATTAGAGTAGGAGGAACCCGAGCTCAGTTGGACCCAATTCAAATCCTATTGCCTACTCAGATTTGGGCCCCTTTAACAAGCAACCCATTAGGCGAATTAATCAACCTCAAACAGACGGGAACGATGGCTGAATACCAGTGCCAGTTTCAGACCCTCCTTGCAAGAGCATCATCGGTACGACCAGACCAACAGGTTGACATGTTCACCGTAGGGTTAGCCAAAACCTTGAGGGTGGATGTGGAGATGCAAAATCCCCCCAACCTGGTTATGACTATGAATCTGGCTCATGCTTTTGAGCGCAAGTTGCAACTCAGCCGCGGAACCTTTAGTATGGGGCGGCCTCCGACAACATGGGTATCCCCAAAAACACTTGGTACAACCCCATCTTCTGCAGCCAGCCGAGAACAGAAGTCACATACGAGCAACGTTTTCAGATCGGCCAGTGTGGGAAGCAGCGTGGTGGCACCCCTCATTAAGCGCTTGTCTAGGGCTGAGATGGTAGAACGCCGGGCAAGGGGATAGTTTTTCAACTGTGACGATCTCTATTCGGTGGGACACAGGTGCAAGAGACTCTTCTGCCTCCTGGTGGATGAGCAAGAGGAGGATGAGGATGTACCCTCTTTGTTAGAACCCGAGATTTCTCTCCACGCGATCACAGGAATAAAAACCTCTCTAACTATGTAGTTGCAAGCACGGGTAGTGGGAAAACTAGTACTGATCCTCGTTGATTCAGGAAGCACACACAATTTTGTAAGCAAGCAAGCTGCCCTCCAGCTGAAGCTGCCAATGGAAGTTGTTGACAGTTGTTTATGTATTCAAGTTTAGTACCATAACGGTACTGTTGTAATTTCTTCTCTGTTTATATTGTTCGATTGTACTAGTATAAATAATAAAATCATTCTTTCGCCCCCTATGTTTTGGAGGGCTTTTAGTCACTCGACTCACCTCTCTTCTCTCTTCTCCTCTCCTCTCTTCACTTGCTCTTGCTCAACATGGTATGAGAGCAAGTCGTCCAGGCCTGAAGGGTGGTGTCAAGCTAACTACTGTTGCATCCAGTGCTGTCTCCAATCGAGCTCCTAATCTGGTGAAGTCAGTTCGACCCAGAAGTTATAGAGTCTTTTCATCTTCCAGCCTAGAAATTGCTCCTCCTGTCTGCTCGACTGTAGAGAAACTATTGTTTGCAGTTCGTAGAGGGTGTTCTGTCTTCAGAAAGGCTAGCATCTGAAACTAAAAGAAGTATTGCTCATCTTTTGTTCGACTGCTTATTGTTTGAGGATTCGTAGAAGGAGCTCTGGTTTACAGTCAAGGAGTTCTGATTTACCATAAGGGAGACTATCATCTGAAACTAAAAGAGGTACTATCATCCTTGTCTGTTCGGATGCCTATTGTTTGCTGAACTGTTTGATGACTGTTCGGCTACCCTACTGTTGTCTGTTCGACTGATGAACTGTTCGGCTGCCCTACTGTTAAGCGACTGTATTCCTTAACACAGTAACTGTATTCAAACCTTTTTTGTTGGTATTGTGGACTGTTGATGGTCTGTTTTAGCCGACTAATTGTTTGCTCAACATTAATCTTGTTAATTGACTGTTCGGCTACCCTATTGATCTCCATGACTGGTTAGCTATCAGCCCTACTAAGTAGGTCATTAAGACCTGTTCTTGTACTGCAACAGCAGTGTGCAGACTTGTTTCAGTGAAACCATAGGTCAGAAGGACCTGCTTCAGTACTGCAACAGCAGTGTTCAGTTTGTTGTTTGTTCTTAGTGAAACTGTAGGTCAGAAGGACCTGTTCTTGTACTGCAACAGCAGTGCTCAATTTGTTATTTGTTCTTAGTGAAACTGTAGGTCAGAAGGACCTATTCTTGTACTGCAACAGCAGTGCTCTTTCTTTTGTTCTCAGTGAAACCGGTGGTCAGAAGGACCTATCTCTGAAATAGTCTTGTACGGCTGTACCTTTTTGGTTGCTGTTTCAACTTTTTATTCAGATATCATGGGCAGTGAAGATTCAGCCACATTTGGAGTTTCCTCAATGCTGAATGGAATGGGTGGGGGTGACCTATCCTTTCCTATGGCTGTTGTCCCTCTTGATGGTTTAAATTACCTGGAGTGGTCAAGAGGGATCAAATTATACATCACTACAAGGGGGAAGATGGGCTATATTAATGGGAGGATAAAAGAACCATCCTCCGGGAGTGCTGAATATGATAGATGGAATCAGGAGAACAGTATTGTTATGTCCTGGCTCTTGGTTTCCATGCAACCTCAAATCAGGAAGAATTTCATGTGGGCTGAAACTACGAATGATATCTGGGAACAAGCAAAGTCTACATATTCAGAATTGTGACACTATGCCAAAATTTATCAACTGCAGGTAGCATCTTCTACTTGTAGACAGGGGGAGAGGTGTTTATCGGTCTATTACTCTGACTTAACATCTGTTTGGAAGGAGTTGGATCACTACTAGAGTGTGGATTGGAAGTGTGATGAGGATGCTAAGAAGTACAAACAGATTGTCTCCCAGCAAAGGGTGTTTGCATTCTTACATGGTCTGAATCCTATGTGTGAATCTATCAGGGTTCAGATTCTCAGCTCTAAGGATCTCCCTTCTGTTCAGAAGTCTATGCTCTTGTACAATCTGAAGAAAGCAAGAGAAATTTGATGAACAGCCTTGATGGGGATGCTGTTGTGTTAGTTGCAAAAGGGGGTGTATCTACTGGTGTGGGATCTTCTTCCCGGAAAGGAGATCTCCTGAAAAAAACTGAAGATAAGGAAAAATTGTGGTGCACTCATTGCCAGAAACCCTGACACACCAAAGATACTTGTTGGGATCTTCATGGGAAACCAAAATGGGCTCAAGATCTGACTAAGAAGCAAGGTTCAAAGGTGAATAAGAAGTACAGGCAGCAAAGTACAAAGAAACATCACATGGCCAACATGGCTACTCGGGAGAATCAGCCCCCCATTTCTACTGTGGCTCAAACACATCTCATTGGACCTGACCCGAGGGAGGACATTATGAATTCCTTCCGTGATCATTTAGAGCTCTATGGTAGAGCAATTCGTCAAATGGATACTCCTCCCTCAACCTCATTTGCATATACGTCAGGTAACCCTGCCACTACTTTCCATGTCGCTTCTCACACCCCTGACTCTCCATGGATCATTGATTCTGGAGCATCAAAACATATGACTGGTACGTCCTCTTACTTTCAAACCTATCACCCTCTTTCTGGAAGAGACAAGGTGAGACTAGTCGATGGATCATACTCTTCCATAGCTAGTCAAGGAACTCTCTCTCTCTTCCTCTTGGCCTTACCCTTTCTGATGTTCTTCATGTTCCAAATTTTCCCATTAATTTGTTCTCTGTTAGTAGTGTTACTAATTCCTTGAATTGCTCAGTGAATTTTTTCCCTTCTCATTGTGTGATTTAGGATTTGGCCTCGGGGAGGACGATTGGTAGGGGTCGTCTGGCTGATGGACTTTACATGCTGGAGAATAAGGCTGGTCTTCATGTTGTAGAGTCTATGAGTCAGTCTATGAGAGTCTTGTAAGAAAAAAGTCTATTTATGGCATTGTCGTCTTGGTCATTTGTCTTTTGAGTCTTTGAAAGTTGTATTCCCAGAACTGTTTAAGTCAATGTCTGTTTTTTATTTTTCTTGTCAAACGTGTCAGTTGAGTAAGCATTGTAGAACTCATTTTCTTCAAAGAAAATGACGTGTGGGGCCTTATTACTTTACCATCTGAGAGTGGCTACAAGTATTTCATTACCCTCATTGATGATTATTCTAGATATACTTGGGTATACCCGATGCGAACCAAGGAAGAAGTACCAAAAATCATTCAAGATTTCCAGCGGATGGTCTTCACTCAATTTCAAACTGAAATCCAAATTTTCCAATCAGACAATGCAAAAGAATTTTTTCATAGTGACCTCACGGAATTTTTTGCTTCGCATGGTTTCCCTTCACCGTAGCTCTTGTGCCCGCACACCACAACAAAATGGTGTGGCCGAATGGAAGAACCGATATCTCCTTGAAGTGGCTCGAGGTTTACTACTTCATATGAATGTTCCCAAATGGTTTTGGCTTGAAGCTGTTCTTTGTTCCACTTACCTCATAAACTTATGCCCTTTCGTCGGTTAGAGTACAAAGCCCCACATCAACTTCTCTTTCCTAAGGCTCCTCTTCTTTCTATTCCTTCTCGTGTCTTTGGTTGCTGGTGTTTTGTCCAAAATCTGTCTCCCACTCGTGGGAAACTGGATTCTTGTGCTATCCCTTGCATATTTCTTGGTTACTCCTTCACTCAAAAGGGATACCGTTGTTTTGATCCTGGGTTTCGTAAATTCTATGTCTCTATGGATGTTTCTTTAGTTGAAGATGAGCCTTTCTATCATGTTTCTCCTCACGGGGAGTATAGGCATGAGGAGAAACTGGTTCATCTTCCCTCTCTCCCTGACCCTCCACTTGTGTTTTTTCTCGTTGTCGCAAAGGCCAACCAAATTCAAGAGATGTAGAGAATCCGGAAGCTGTACCTCCAGTGCCACCAGACTCCTCGGGGGAGGATCATACTCACTCAGGTATTTTGGCTCCCAATGATGTCCTTGAATCTATTGAAAATGATTCCTCTACTGCTAATGACCTTGATCGTCCTATTGCTCACAGGAAGGGTGTTAGATTGTTTACCACTAAACATCCCATTTCCAATTTTGTCTCCTATGAGAACATTTCATCCTCATTCTGTGCCTTCCTTACCTCTATTGACAGTGTCCCTATCCCTAAGAATGTGGCAGAAGCTCTTTCAGTTCCTAAATGGACAAATGCCATGAGGGAAGAAATTAATGCCTTCATAGAAATGGCACATGGGAACTTGTTGATCTTCCTAAGGGAAAGGTTCCAGTTGGATGTAAATGGGTGTTCACAGTTAAGCATAAGGCTGATGGAACAGTGGAAAGGTATAAAGCTCGCTTAGTGGCAAAGGGATTTACTCAAGTGTATGTAGTTGATTATGCAGAAACTTTTGCCCCCATTGCCATGATGAATTCCATTAGAGTCCTTTTCTTTCTTGCGGCTAATCTGGATTGGGTTTTACACAAGCTAGACATCAAGAATGCATTCTTGAATGGTGACCTTGAAGAGGAAGTGTACATGATTCAACCTCTTGGTTTTCTAGCCCAAGGCAATGAACAGAAAGTGTGCAAGTTGAAGAAGTCCTTATACACACTATTTGTGAAAAAAGGAGAAGGTAAAATTGCTGCTCTAATTGTATATGTGGATGACATAATTGTTACTGGTGATTGGGAGGATGAAATTCAGAAATTGAAACTTTTTCTTGCCACTCAGTTTGAAGTGAAGGATCTAGGACCTGCCAGATACTTCCTTGGAATTGAAGTTGCCCGATCAAAGAAGTGTTAGACAGTTTTGTATGCCCTTAGCTTCAATCAAAATTGATGTACTTTATGAGTTTATTGTAAATGATTAAAAGTACATATTTGATTCATGTTCCCTTGGTATGTTTCTGTGTATTACCCTTAAATTGGACACTTATTGAGACTCGTGTTAGTTTTGAATGTTCACAGCCAGTGGGTCGGTCTGGGATACCTATCCTGACAAGGCTGACACTGTGGTGCCACCAAGTCGGTTGGGGTGGCTTGTCTCAGCTACCGGGGTGAGACTCTAGGCACATACAGTGTGGGATTAATTGAATCTTTGAACTGGACCAGATTTCCAGTATTGCCCTGGACCTTGGAGATTGATGGGCAAAACTGGAAAGTTACACCCGACCCCTAGACTCGATTATGATACTGCACTAGGTGTCGGATCGGGCTGTCTTTGATGTACCAATTAGTGAGATCCTTAGCGGGGGTCAAAACCTGGGTATGTTGGGACAATCCGAGAATTCATCTGAGTGGGTGATCATAGTGACAGGATCAGCCCCTTTGTCGGACAAAGGTAATGATCGGGGATGCACTCTCACTATTGGAAACCAAGACTGCCGGCAGCCGATTTCAACCGTTGAAATTTGTTTTGCAAAATATATTTTATATGAGATATAAAAGTATATATATTATGGTTTCTAAAATGTTTGCAAAAGGGTTTTAATTCCCGGGATCCATATAAGTGGAGAGTGCAACACTGTTCCTTGTAGCCGAGGGAGAGGTCCTCTCTTGTCGGGCAGTGTATGATCATTATGGGCTGAGAGGTTAAGTGTAAGACCATTGAGGATAATGCCTGATGGGCTAATCTTGCATATGCCCAGTCCCCGGGTGTTACAAGGTGGTTTGGCCCAGGGACCACTTAGGGTAAGTGTTGGGCCCATAGAGCCCATTTGATGGGTTTCAGGGGGTGCACTGTCTTTAACAGTGTATTCGACCAGGCCTTGTAACAAAGGCTGGGCCGAACCCATGTGGCTGATGTGTAGATCAATGCTTGGGTCCCATGCCATACAAGGAAGCCCAACTGGGCAGCAGTTAGGAAGGTTAAGTGAGCACATAAGCTTAATGGGCCTAAAGCCCATTTCGAACTGGGCTATTAATTTAGTTAATTAAAGGGACGAATTCTGAGATGGATTAGCAGTTAGGATAGGGTCTTAATCCTATCCACTCAGAGAGTCCAGATCTGAATGTGATTCAGATCTAGAAACCTCCTAATAAGATTAGGATAAAGCTAATCTAATCTGCAGATAAGATAAATTCAGATCTAGAAACCTCCTAATAAGATTAGGATAAAGCTAATCTAATCTGCAGATAAGATAAGGGTTTAACCTTATCATTAGAAGAGAAAGCTGATCCAAATATGATTTGGATAAGCACCTCCTAATGGGATTAGGTGCTGATCTTTTCAAGTTAACAAAAGGAAGGAGGGGGCAGCAGCTTTGAGAGAGACCAAGAAACACATCAGATCCTCTTTAGTGCTGAAATCAAGAAGAGAGAATTCTGCACCCTGCGAATACTCTTTTGCCGCCCTGTTTTCCAGTTCGATCTCCAGCTGTGGGAGAAGTCAAGATTGGATCTTGACATCAATTCTTTGAGAAATGATTGAAAAGGGAGCTGTGCTCACGATCCATCCTGCTGTTTCTTGCGAAGGACAGAGTTCTTGGGGAAGAACACTGCTGATTCTGCTCCATCCTGCACTGCGCCATCTTCAGTGGGAGCAGTCTTTGGATCCTTCCTTGGGCGTGAACACCTTCGTTGGTTCAGATCTGGTTCAGTTTAAGGTTCAAGATTTATCCTTGAAAATATGATTTTCTAAATAGGGAATGTGATTCCCAGTTGAAGGGAGAGAAAAATTTTTGAAATTCGCCCCTTATTCCGCAATCTTTGGGCGTCCATGTGATGGATCTCTCAACCCTTCAAGAAGGATATCTTCATTTCTCAAAGGAAATGCCCTAGATTTACTTTAGGACACTGGAAAGATGGGGGGTGAAGCCAGTTGATTCTCCCATTGACCCCAACCTTAAATTAGGTGACAACTGTGGTGAATCGCTCAAGGATGTGAAACAGTTTCAGAGGCTTGTAGGTTGATTGTTATACCTTTCTATGAATCGCCCAAACATTGCATATGCTGTTGGTGTCCTCAGTCAGTTCATGCATGCTCCTAGGTCTTCTCATCTTGAAGCAGCAGAGAGAATCCTCCGAAATCTAAAGAAGTATCCGGGTACTGGTTTGTTATTTTAAAAGCACGGACATTTGAAAGTTGAAGTTTATACAGATGCAGATTGGGCTGGATCCCAAAGTGATAGAAAGTCTACCAGTGGCTACTGCACCTTTATAGGAGGGAACCTTGTTACATGGAGTAAAAAGCAAAATGTGGTAGCTAGATCCAGTGCTGAAGCTAAATATCGTGCTATGGCCCCCGGGGTTGCTGAAGGCATGTGGATAAAGAATTTGTTGGGGGAGTTGGGTTTCCCAGTGACCAAACCTATAACTCTATTTTGTGATAACAAAGTAGCTATAAGCATTGCTGCCAATCTGGTGGTACATGATAGAACAAAGCACATCGAAGTTGACAAGCATTTTATCAGAGAGAAAGTTATCACAGACGAAGTGTGTACCCCCTATGTCACTTCTGAGAACCAGCTTGCAGACATCTTTACAAAGGGTTTAAACCTTTCCAGACATCATGATCTTTGTGACAAGTTGGGCATGATTGATATCTATGCTCAAACTTGAGGGGGAGTGTTGATAGTTGTTTATGTATTCAGGTTTAGTACCATAAGGATACTGTTGTAATTTCTTCTCTGGGTACTGTTGTAATTTTTTCTCTGTTTATATTGTTCGGCTGTACTAGTATAAATAATAAAATCATTCTTTCACCCCCTATGTTCTGGAGGGCTTTTAGTCACTCAACTCACCTCTCTTCTATCTTCTCCTCTCCTCTCTTCACTTGCTCTTGCTCAACAGAAGTCAAACCACGACTGCAGGTAGTCGTAGCAAACGATGAAAGAGTACACAGCCCGGGTATCTGTAAGGACATCCAAATACAGGTCAATTCTGAACCTTTCTTTGCTGATTTGCTTGTGCTATCCTTGGATGGATTTGATATAGTTCTTGGAGTAAAGTGGTTGATCACCCTGGGCCCAATCCTATGGGATTTCAGCACCCTGGGCCCAATCCTAGGTACATGTGCTCCAAGGTGAGATGACGCAGGTAGCAACCATGGAAAGGCTCCTCACCGATTTTTCAAATGTGTTCCAAGAACCCAAGGGACTTCCTCCTTCCTGAGCTTGCGATCATCGGATCTCTCTGGTGACGGGCTCTGAACTAGTTGTCTTCCAACCTTATCGCTACCCACATCTGCAGAAAGATGAGATTGAGAAGCATTGTGCTGAAATGATGAAGCAAGGGATCATCCGCCTTAGCCGTTCTCCTTTCTCCTCGCTAGTCTTGTTGGTGGCAAAGCGGGATGGCACTTGGAGATTTTGTGTTGACTACAGAGAACTCAATAACCAGTCTGTCAAGGATAAATTCCCTATTCCCATTGTGGACGAGTTGTTGGATGAACTTCATGGTGCCTGGTATTTCTCCAAACTAGACCTAAGGTCGGGATACTTTCAGGTCCAAATGGCTTCCGAAGACATTGAGAAGATTGCCTTCAGAACTCATCATGGCCAGTTTGAGTTTTTTAGTTATGCCGTTTGGTCTCACAAACGCCCCATCCACATTCCAATCCTTGATGAATGAGGTATTTCAGTGCCCCCTTAGCAAGTTTGTTTCAGTGTTCTTTGACGACATTTTAGTTTACAGTAAAACTTGGATAGAACATGTGCATCATCTAAGGCTTGTTTTTGAGCTCCTGTGCCAACACAAGCTCTTCCTTAAACGGTCCAAGTGCTCCTTTGGGGAGCGCCAAGTTCTTTACTTGGGTCATGTCATTAATGAACAAGGTGTAACGGTGGACAATTCCAAAATTCAAGCAATCAAGGAATGGCCCAGGCTCAAATCTGCCAAGGCCCTCCGCAGTTTCCTCAGTTTTATGGGATATTACCGCAAATTCATACAGAATTATGGCTTGTTGGCTGACTCATTAACTAACCTACTGAAGAAGAATGCCTTTCATTGGAACGACGCAGCCGTTGCGGCTTTTGCAAGTTTAAGGGATGCCCTCTCCACCACTCCAGTTCTGCAATTACCAAACTTTGATCTCGAGTTTACAGTGGAGTGCGATGCATCCGGCATAGGAATTGGTGCCGTACTACAGCAACAAGGGCACCCGATTGCCTTTTTCAGCCTTTAACTTGCTGACCGTCATTTAAAATTGCCAGCCTATGAGCGCAAATTGATCGGGTTAGCTAGAGCAGTCCAACACTAGCGTCCGTACTTATGGGGAAGGCCATTCGTCATCAAAACTGATCACTATAGCCTCAAGCACTTGTTGGAGCAGTGTCTTAGCACTTCTCCCCAACAACATTGGATTAGCAAGCTGCTTGGGTTTGATTTTTGGGTCGATTACAAGGCGGGATCCTTAAATCGCACCGCAGATGCATTGTCTAGGCATGACGAGGACACTATGCTTCTTTGTGGGATTTCGCGACCCTGAGTCACCTTATTAGACGACATCAAGAAGGCGGGCACCACAATCAACGGAGTGGACGACCCTTGTTCAGCAAATTCAGAATGGAACTGTCGACCCCAATTGGTCCCTTCAAGACGGGCTTGTGATGTATAAAGGTTGGGTGCATCTTCTAGCTGATTCCCCTCCAATTCCCTCCATCATCTCCGGTATTCATAACTCCACCCATGAAGACATTCAGAAGACACTGTATCGCGTCCAAGCAGATTTCCATTGGCAAGGTATGAAGGCTTCTATTAGGGACTTTATCCAAAACTGCTCTACTTGTCAATATGGGCCGATATCTCCATGGATTTCATAGAGGGACTACCCAAGGTTAGGGGAAAATCGGTTCTTTACGTGGTGGTGGACCGCTTCTCTAAGTATGCCCATTTCATTCCTCTATCACATCTGTACAATGCTGTTAGACAGTTTTTGTATGCCCTTAGCTTCAATCTGATTTGATGTACTTTTGTTATTTAGTGGAAATAAATAAAGTGCATGTTTGATTCATGTTGTTTGGTTTAATTTTGTGTAAAACCCTAAAACTGGACATTTATAGAGACTCGTGTTAATTTTAAATGTTCACAGCCGTTGGATAAGTCTGGGGAGATTTATCCTGCCAAGGCTGATACTGGTGTGCAACCAAGTGTTGGGATGGCCTGTCTCAGCCACCAGGGTAAGACCCGAGGCACATGCAGTATGGGATTACTTGAATCCTTGAACCGGACCAGATTTCCAGTATTGCCCTGGACCTTGGAGATAGATGGGCAAAACTGGAAAGTTACACCTGACCCCTAGACTCGATTATGACACTTCACTAGGTGTTGGATCAGACTGCCTTTGATATGCCAATCAGTGAGATCCTTAGCGGGGATCAAAACCTGGGTATGTTGGGGCAGTTTGAGAATTCATCTGAGTGGGTGATCATAGTGACAGAATCAGCCACTTTGTCGGACAAAGGGTAATGATCGGGAATGCACTCTCTCTGATGGAAACCAAACTGCCGGCAATTGATTTCAATCGTTGGAATTTTGTTTTGCAAAATTAATATATTTATATATATATGTACGGTTTCAAATTGTTTGCAAATGGTTTTAATTCCCAGGATCCATGTGAGAGGAGAGTGCGTCACTGTTCCTTGCAGCCGAGGGAGAGGTCCTCTCTTGTCGGGCAGTGCTTGATCATTAAGGGCTGAGAGGTTAAGTGTAAGACCATTGAGGATAATACCTGATGGGCTAATCTTGCTCCTGCCCACAGTCCCTGGGTTTTTATAAGATGGCTTGGCCCAGGGACCACTTAATGTAAGTGTTGGGCCCATAGGGTCCATATGATGGACTCAAGGGGTTCATTGAGTTTTTTCAGTGAATTCGGCTGGGCCTTGTATTAAAGGCTGGGCCGAACCCATGTGGCTGGTGTGTAGATCAATGCTTGGGTCCCACGCCATACAAAGAAGCCCAACTGGGCAGCAGATTGGAAAGTAATTAGACACTGAACACTTAATGGGCCAGAAGCCCATTTCGAGGTGGGCTGATATGATCACCCATCCTTGGGGCGAATCTGAGACTAATGTTAGTAAAAAGATTGGGCCTTTAGCCTTATCCACTCTTGGAGACCAAATTCAAATTAGATTTGAATCTGGTAACCTCCTGATAAGATCAGGAGTAAGCTAACTTTATCTGCAGATAGGATTAAGATTATCCCCTATCCAAATACTGATTTGGATTGGGATAACTCCTAATTAGGAGGTTTCTTAATCAAGAAGAAAGGAGGAGAAACCCTAACCAAGAAAGAGAGAAATACAACAGATTTCAAATCAAGAGAAATCGCAAGAAAGGTTCCTGCGAATTGAGATCAGATCTCATACTCCAAAAAAGGAAAGAAGAAGCAGTTCAACTTTTTCGCTTTTGGAGTTCTCCTCCTGCCGCCGCCATCTGTTTTTGCAAGATTAGATCTTTGCAGAAAAAGAAAGTCAAGAAATCTGTTCTTGACATCAGTCTTGCAAGAAAGTATGAAAAAGATTCAGTGTTTAGTACTTCCAGAGGATTCTTGTGAAGGATCCAATGTGTAGGACGCACTCTGCTGGTTCTGTTCCATCCACAGCTGTGTCATCATCAGCAGGAACGGATCTTGGAGCATTCTTTGGGCGTGAACACCAACTTTAGGAGATAGTGCTTCTCCGGATCAGGTATATTCCTCCCATTTGTCTTTTGGTACAGATCTGGTTTGATTATGGTTCAAGTAGGATCCTTGAATATTGTATTCTAAATTTAGGGAATATGATTCCCAGTTGGGAGAAGGTAGGAAATTTTTGAAATTCGCCCACCCATTCCGCAACATTTATGACGTCCATTAGATGGATCCTACCATTCTTTCGGTGGTATCAGAGCCACAGGTTCGAATCTTGAACCAAAAGAAAATCAGATCTGACCCTGCACAGATGGATAGAAGGTGTTCTTTCAAGATTTGCGCAGATTGTTTTCTTTATTTCAAGAAACTGTTTCTTGTTAAGGGCGATTGATCTGAAATTAATTTTTATTAAATCCAAAATTTATTTAGAATTGTTCTTTATTTATTTTGATTTAATGGACTGTTCGAACCTGAAGATCGCAGTGCAGATTTGGCGCAGATAGTCTGCGCACCCTTTTTCTTTCTATTTATTTATTTCATTTAATTCGGTTTGTAAATTTTTTTAATTTTAGACTGAATGTATAAGATTTGATCAAGAATGTAATTAATAGAAATAGGATTTCTGTTATTTTTCTTGATTAAAGAAGAAGGAAGAAGAAGGCGGCGCTGGAGATTTGCAGTTGGAGAAATCGCTTTCTGCAATTTGCAGTTTGTGAAACTGCAACCCTTGTGATTAACCTCTGTTTTGCAGGTGGTGCGAACAGTCCATAGTGTGATTTGTGATTGTTTGAAATCAAAATTATTAATTTCAGATCTTTCATGAATTAATTCTTGAATTGAAAATCAGTTTTGGATCCTCTCGGACTGGATTGGACCAAAACTGTTTGGACCGAATCTGGGGTTCGATAGGGACTGTTTTTCAGTCTGTATTTCTCAGACTTGCTGTTCCAAATCTGATTTTCAATTACAGGGACTAATTCGGCCCACCTGTAAAGCCCAGTTTTAAAGGGTTAAAACTGCAAAAGGCCCATTACTGTGAGATAAGCTGTATGGGCCGAACTGCTATCTGCGATTCAGCCCATACACCTAGTAGTCATTAATTGTTAATGACTTAGATTTCAATGGGCTATTCAATGGGCTTTACAGCAGTTAATTGATTGGATCAATTCCTCCTTTACATGTGATGTTTGGATGTTTGATGTGCTGCGACCATGGGCCATAAGTACTTGGCCCATGAAGACTCGTTAGTGGCTCTTGCGCACACCATGGCTGAATGCACATCATTGCCATGGTGTCCTTCAAGGTCATTGGATGACCCCTCTTTGCTTGGTGGGCCCCACAACCTTGAAAAGGGATGCGTACGGAACCCCTAGCTGATTAAGGCCCACCAGAAATCTGACTTTATGAAAGTCAGTGGGAGTCACTCTAGTTTGACCTAAATTAAAACTAGGGCGTAATTTTGTTCCCTCCAGCAAATATGAATGCATGTGATAGGGAGACCCATATGATGGACTCTCTAAAGGCCTTCCGTCATTAGCACAATGATGGGTCCTTCAGTAATGAGGAAACGCACCATAAAATTGGGCTATCCATTTGCTGTTGGATCTATTAGAGTGTTTCATAAGATGATAGGAGCGTCATAGACCGATGTGGGAGGCGCTTCACCAGAAAATGGGAACTCTCTCACGGTACCTTGGCGTAACCTGAATATGATGGGTAAGCACTCACTGGACAGAAAGGTTTACCTGAAAACGGCTCTGAACCTTGTTTGACAGAGGCCAAAGGGAAACTCATTTGATGAGTGGATATGATCCGTCACAGAAAGGTGGTGAGGTTATGCAGCTGAAACAGTTGGCTTCACGCACCCCATGTGATTTCCCACATTTCCAGAGACATTTCGTCGTCTCCGTCACTGAGAAAGGAGGGAAATCTCAGAGATGAACAAATGGGAATGGAACATAGATTAAAAGCCATATCTATGTAAGTAACATGAATCAAACTAAGGTTGTGGACTAATGATAAACGGTCAATTTGCAAAGCTTCTAGACGATAACAAGCTTAAGGGCCCAAACTATGCTGACTGGTACAGAAATCTTATGCTGGTCCTAACTTCCGAAAAGTTAGACAAGGTGGTGAAAAATCCTTCCCCAGAACGTCCGGGTGATAGGGCTTCTGAAGCCCGTAGGAGGGACTACCAAGAGTGGGAGGATAAGAACTCCCTAGCCCGCTGCTTTGTCATTGCCTCATTAGACAACTCAATACAGAGGCAGTTCGATCAGATCGAACTAGCCAAGGACATATTGGACAGTCTAAGAACAATGTATGAAAAGCAGAACCGTTCTACTCAACAGAAGGTCCTGAAATTGTTCATGACCGCGCAGATGACCAAAGGGCAGAAAGTTCATGACCATTGTCTTCGGATGATGGGATACATTAACAAACTTGAAGCTCTTGGATCCGGGCTAGATCTTGGCACGCAAGTGGATGCCATCCTCAATTCTTTGCCCTCTTCCTTCAATGCGTTCACAATGAACTACAATATGAATAAGCTGAATGTCAGCGTCCAGGAACTCAGCAATATGTTGCAGAGAGCCGAGGATCTACTCATGAAGGATGAGCCTGTGGTTATGCTTGCTGAAGCTAACAAATCGGGCAAAAAAAAAGAGAAAGGCAAAGAAGCCTCAGAAGAAGGGTGCCAAACCTATGAAGCAGAAGAAGAACAAGGCATCTGATGTCTGTCACTTCTGCAAGCAGACCGGCCACTGGAAGAGGAATTGTCCTGCCTACCTGGAATCTAAGAAAGGTAACATCGAAACTTGTGTCATAGAAATTAACATGTTAGTTACTTCTGTGTCCTGGTGTGTTGACTCCGGGGCTTCAACTCATGCGTGTAACTCACTGCAGGGGTTCAAAGTTAGCAGAAGGTTGAGTGAAGGTGAAGTGACACCATTCTTGGGAACAACTGCAAGTGTTGCATCGGCGGCAATAGGATCCGTAGAATTAGTTTTTAAAGAAGGAATACTTGTACTTAAAGATTGTCTTTATGTACAGAACTTGAGAAGAAATTTAATTTCTGTTTCAAAACTGTGTGCTGATGGATATATTGTTTATTTTAGTAATATGATTACTGTTAAACGGAATAATAAATTCATCGCATGCGGGGAACTAGAGAACGGTCTCTATGTTCTACATCATTCTCTGGAAACTAACTTAACCGAAACTACGTCGGTCGAAAATCCCAAGAAAAGGAATTGTGATATAGTAAGTTCCACGTGCCTCTGGCATTACCGACTTGGCCATTATCGGTATTGACCGAATCACAAGGCTGGTAAAGGATGGTCCTTTGGATTTTCTAACCGTAGAAAATCTTCCCACTTGTGAACCTTGCTTTCAAGGTAAGATGTCTAAGCGGCCATTTGACAGTAAGCCTGAAAGATCTGAAGGCACACTTGACCTGATACATATTGATGTATGCGGTCCCCTGAGTGTTAGGACACGGAATCAACATGTGTACTTCATCACCTTTACAGATGATTTTTCATGATATGGTTACGTGTACCTAATGAGACATAAGTTTGAATCATTTGAAAAGTTCAAAGAGTTCAGACAGGAAGTCGAGAAACAGTTAGGGAGAGAAATTAAGGCCCTTCGATCAGATCGAGGTGGCGAGTATCTCTCTGACGAATTCAGGGACTACTTAAGGGACAATGGGATAGTGTCACAACTAGCTCCTCCTGCTACACTTCAACTCAACGGTGTTTCAGAGAGGAGGAATAGGACCTTGTTGGACATGGTCCGGTCGCTTTTCGTACGCTCACAATTACCCACATCCTTTTGGGGATACGCATTAGAGACTGCTATCTACGTGTTGAATCGGGTTCCAACCAAATCAGTTCCGAAAACTCCATATGAACTTTGGACCGGAAGGAAGCCAAGTGTAAGACACTTGAAGATTTGGGGTTGTCCTGCACACGTTAAAAGAACAAGTGTGGACAAGTTGGAATCTAAAACCAGTCGTTGCCTGTTTATAGGCTACCCAAAGGATTCGGTGGGTTATCTATTCTATGACCC
This sequence comes from Nelumbo lutea, assembly GCF_056320005.1. Classification (NCBI taxonomy): domain Eukaryota; kingdom Viridiplantae; phylum Streptophyta; class Magnoliopsida; order Proteales; family Nelumbonaceae; genus Nelumbo; species Nelumbo lutea. The sequence goes on along the minus strand of NC_142687.1, from coordinate 64,549,040 downwards.
GAGTGAGTAGAAAGTGTTCTGCAGTCGAAACGCCCAATTCTTAAAATCCGATTACATCCTGGACACCCATCGTCAGGAAATAGTTCTTGATGAGGAGAGCTCAGGAACAGTGGGAGATGTCCCACAAATTCTAGGTAATGACCAACCTAGAAGAACCACCCGGGTATCCAGACCACCAGTCCGATATGGTTATGACCAGGATAGTTACCTGGTGGAAACCTTGACCAGATTTCCAGTATTGCCCTGGACCTTGGAGATATGGGCAAAACTGGAAAGTTACACCTGACCCCTAGACTCGATTATGACACTTCACTAGGTGTTGGATTAGGCTGCCTTTGATATGCCAATCAGTGAGATCCTTAGCGGGGATCAAAACCTGGGTATGTTGGGGCAGTTTGAGAATTCATCTGAGTGGGTGATCATAGTGACAGAATCAGCCACCTTGTCGGACAAAGGGTAATGATCGGGAATGCACTCTCTCTGATGGAAACCTAACTGCCGACAGTTGATTTCAATCGTTGGAATTTTGTTTTGCAAAATTAATATATTTATATATATATGTACGGTTTCAAATTGTTTGCAAATGGTTTTAATTCCCGGGATCCATGTGAGAGGAGAGTGCGTCACTGTTCCTTGCAGCCGAGGGAGAGGTCCTCTCTTGTCGGGCAGTGCTTGATCATTAAGGGCTGAGAGGTTAAGTGTAAGACCATTGAGGATAATACCTGATGGGCTAATCTTGCACCTGCCCACAGTCCCTGGGTTTTTATAAGATGGCTTGGCCCAGGGACCACTTAATGTAAGTGTTGGGCCCATAGGGTCCATATGATGGACTCAAGGGGTTCATTGAGTTTTTTCAGTGAATTCGGCTGGGCCTTGTATTAAAGGCTGGGCCGAACCCATGTGGCTGGTGTGTAGATCAATGCTTGGGTCCCACGCCATACAAAGAAGCCCAACTGGGCAGCAGATTGGAAAGTAATTAGACACTGAACACTTAATGGGCCAGAAGCCCATTTCGAGGTGGGCTGATATGATCACCCATCCTTGGGGTGAATCTGAGATTAATGTTAGTAAAAGGATTGGGCCTTTAGCCTTATCCACTCTTGGAGACCAAATTCAAATTAGATTTGAATTTGGTAACCTCCTGATAAGATCAGGAGTAAGCTAACTTTATCTGCAGATAGGATTAAGATTATCCCCTATCCAAATACTGATTTGGATTGGGATAACTCCTAATTAGGAGGTTTCTTAATCAAGAAGAAAGGAGGAGAAACCCTAACCAAGAAAGAGAGAAATACAACAGATTTCGAATCAAGAGAAATCGCAAGAAAGGTTCCTGCGAATTGAGATCAGATCTCATACTCCAAAAAAATAAAGAAGAAGCAGTTCAACTTTTTCACTTTTGGAGTTCTCCTCCTGCCGCCGCCATCTGTTTTTGCAAGATTAGATCTTTGCAGAAAAAGAATGTCAAGAAATCTGTTCTTGACATCAGTCTTGCAAGAAAGACTGAAAAAGATTCAGTGTTTAGTACTTCCAGAGGATTCTTGTGAAGGATCCAGTGTGTAGGACGCACTCTGCTGGTTCTGTTCCATCCACAGCTGTGTCATCATCAGCAGGAACTGATCTTGGAGCATTCTTTGGGCGTGAACACCAACTTTAGGAGATAGTGCTTCTCCGGATCAGGTATATTCCTCCCATTTGTCTTTTGGTATAGATCTGGTTTGATTATGGTTCAAGTAGGATCCTTGAATATTGTATTCTAAATTTAGGGAATATGATTCCCAGTTGGGAGAAGGTAGGAAATTTTTGAAATTCGCCCACCCATTCCGCAACCTTTATGGCGTCCATTAGATGGATCCTACCATTCTTTCAAGTGCTATTTCTGTCGCCCACATCTTTTTCACCCACATTTTCCGTTTACACGAGTTACCGGAATCGATTGTTTGCGACAGGGACTCGTTTTTACTAGTACCTTCTGGAGGGAATTGTTTCGGTTACATGGTACCACTTTAGCTCTTATCTAATTCAGTGTCTATCTTATCTGTTTTCAAAGTATAGATCAGTAAGGAGTCTATGGATTAGTAGGGAGTCTCATCTGTTATGTGTTCTTATCTAAATTCAGTAGTATAGATCAGTAGGAGTCCTCCAAAAAGCAGGATTCTTATCTTCTTGTAATCTTCTATTTAAAGGAGCTAATCATATTCAATAAAGCATCGAATTTCTCAGTCAAGACAGAGTAGAGGAGAGTGGGTGATCTCTTGGACAATCACCATTAAGGCGCCAAGATAGGTACCTCAAGAAAAGGAAGGAACAAGGGGGAATAGGAGGTTCTCCCCATTGACCGACCTGTGACGAGATCCTATTCGTGGGCCCTTAACATTATATCCAATAACCCAAATGCCATGTTCTACTTGTACTTTGAGAAGTATGTTTTTGAAAAAAATATTTTGCAAAATGCATTTCACAGTAAAAGTACAAAAGTTGAAGCAGAATGTGTGCTTTGCACTTTCATACTTTTGAAAGTGCAAAGCATGAAGCCTATCCAAACATAACCTTAATTTTACAGCAGCACAAGTTTTCCACAAAAGGCCTACATTTTTTATTGTGAGAATAATTGTCAAAATTGCAGAAACTAGGTTTTTAATGGACTTTCGGGATGAAATTTGTAGGATGAAAGGTTGTTAAGACCCATTGGAGGTGTTGAAATATAAGACCATGGTTTAAAATGTCCATAAAATTCCTAATATTTCCACAACAAATTTCCATTCCCATGGGTAGTGACAGAAAATTTTATTAGAATTGAATATTCCCCAGAAAACACTACCAGCACTATGTGGAATGCAAGAGATAGTATTATAACATAAGTTGGTGATAATATTGTAGATATGTGAAGTAGCAATGTTATTCCTGCCTAATGTACATGATTACCACTTTGAGCCAGCTTGATATTCATGTAACATGAACTTAAATATTAGTTTTGTTTGTGTAATAGATTATTTAGTTGATCTAACAGAATCATTTGCACTTTCTATGAGTTTAAATTCTGCTTTAACACATTCTGTAATGTAGTTTTTAATCTTAAGGTTTACAAGACAACTTCACGATGTATTATTTTGTCTTTAACCTTAGTTTTTTAGCCTTGTTTAATGATTTGGAACAAGGTTATAATTTAAAAAAGGCCAGCTTATGCTTCTTTTGTTATTGATTCATCTCATAAAATATCATCTCATAAAATATCATTCTATATTTTTGCATATTTTACAATGTTTCCACCATGTCTGTAATTTTTAAAATATTTCCGTATGATGTTCGCAACATTTTTGACATGTTTCCTATTTTCCTATATGTGGATAACCGACATTTCCACAAACATTGACATTTTAATCCTTGTATAAGACCAACTGAAAGAGAGTTTGACACAAGTGGTAAAAATAGACTAATATCATAAGCTTACTCTATAATTCCTCCTTCCACACCAACCAAGGGCTGGCTCATTGGTGTGTTAGCTGGTTTGTTCCAGCGTTGACGCGGAATCGAATCCCGTAACCAGCATTTTGGGGAAGAAGGGGGTCAAGGGGATGTTATTAATGGTGCATGGCACCGAATGCCAAAAAAAATGCTACTCTGAATAAAATAAGCTATAATAAAAATTATAATGAACATCATAAGCTTACTTTATCATTAGTTGAATACCCTTAAACAAAATAGGCTATAAACAACTTATAATGAACAGTCAGCCAACCCTTTAGTCCCCTAAAACAAGAACACTTTCTTTTTACAAAATTCCAACTGCATGCATAAATAACAACTTCAATCATTTTCATGCATATGGATATTTTCATCTCATTGGTGTACTTCTGAGTTCTGCATCATGGCTAATGGTTTTATGCAGTCAGTTTCTAACATAGTTGTAACTTTTTCAGGTGTTGAGAAATTGTCGATCAATGTCAAAATGTGGAGTACCCTTTCGGTCCATGGTTGCAACTGGTGGTTTTCGACAGAAAACCCAGTTGGAAAATCTAGAGCAAGATTTAGATGTTCTTATAGCAACACCTGGCCGTTTTATTTTCCTCCTTCAAGAAGGGTTCTTGCATTTGACAAACCTTAAGTGGTCAGGCATCTTACATTGCTTTTTTTTTTTTTTGATTAGTAACAAAAACTTTATTAATGATGTGAAGTTTTGTGAAACTTTAGTTACAATAGGGGGGAAGTAAAATGTCTTAACTCCCCACCAAAAGGATACAATGGAAGAAAGTTAAAAATTAGCCCAAAACAGAGACTCCCATTTCACCCCTTGGCCAGCCCATCTGCAAATGAGTTAGCAGTCCACTTCACCCAGCTGTATTGCATCTCAATGTCCCTACACAGCCACTTGAATTTTTTCTTTTCATTGTTATAGCTCCACAAACCACTGTCTTCTTCCTTTAGCCAACTAATCACCACCTTCGAGTCACCTTCCAGGACCAAATGTCTTGTATTCAGTTCTCCTGATCTTTAAATTCCTTCCAGAACTGCAAGGATCGCAGCCCTAAGAGAGTCTCCTTCTCCAATTGGGCCTGAGAACATAGCAGTAATAATCCCTTCCTCATTCCTGAATACTCCCACAATCTTAGAAGACCCTGGATTCCTTAAGCTACTACCATCAAAATTCAGTTTTATAATGTTCCCAGGCATCTTACATTGCTTGACACCATGATCTTGTTTTTCTAGATTTAGGCACAGCCATATAAATTTTTTACTGACATCTCTCCTTTCTGTACTGTTAGTGCTATTCTAGATGAAGTAGATATACTCTTCAGTGATGAAGAATTTGAACAAGCACAGCAAAGCTTAATCAACTCTGCACCTTTGACAACACAATATCTTTTTGTGACTGCAACTTTACCAGTGGACATATATAACAAGCTAGTGGAAGTTTTTCCTGATTGTGAAGTGATTATGGGACCTGGCATGCACCGTACAAGCTCTGGCCTTGAAGAGGTTTGTTGGTTGAAATGTATCACTTCTCATGGTTTCTTACTGGTGTAGAAAACTGCTTCTTTAACAATGGAGCTTATTTTAGTATGTGGCCTCTCCTTGCTTAGCCTCATGTATAACTTATGTTATCAACCAAGGCATCATGTCTCTAATGTAATTTGGGTAAAGAATAGGTTAGAGTCCTAGTTATCTAATCATTTTTTGCAGAAATATGGCAACTATCACTAATGAACAATAGTGTCTCTTCAAAGAGTGCTAATAAAGGCATTGTCCAATTGATCATGAATTTTCTATTTAGTTTATGTAAGTGCTTTGTTGATCACTTTTATGCTGATAGTGCACGACAAGCTAAGCACGCTTGTCTTGGACAATCAGTTCTAAGCCCACATAAAACAGGAGGTTTATGTCAGATTGACACTTTGAATCTGCTATAAAAACCTTTTAGCCAAACTACCATGAAGAGGGTGGGCCTTGGTGCAATGGTTGGGTTGCTCCACTGTGACCTGTGTACCAGGATTCAAATCTTAGAAACAGCTTCTCTGGGTTTATCCAGAGGTAAGGCTGCATATATCAGTTCCTCCAAGAACCTGCATTGGCAGGAGCCTTGTGCACTGCAATGCCCTACCAAGATATGAACTTGTGTCATTTCAGACCTCTATTAATTATTAAATATATACCAATATCATGCGGTGTTTATTGCAATATAGACCTATACCAGATTTTTTTTTCTTTTCATCTTGCAAGGCTAATCAACAATCATCTTGTAGTTGTAGGATTTACAGAACTTGGCAGCGTTATAGCCTTCTATATCTAATTTTGATTGAGCCTTGCTACACGTACAGGTTCTTGTAGATTGCAGCGGAGATGATGGAACAGAAAAAACACCAGAGACAGCATTCCTCAACAAGAAATCTGCTCTACTGCAGCTTGCAGAGGAAAGTCCAGTTCCTAAAACCATTGTCTTCTGTAACAAGGTTGGTTTTTCTATTATGTATCACAATCTCTCCTTGCCAAGGTTTTCTTTTTCAATTTTTGACCTTTGTTTGTAGATTGAGACGTGCAGAAAAATTGAGAATGTATTAAGACGGTTCGATAGGAAAGGAGTTCGCATCAGAGTATTGCCATTCCATGCAGCCTTGGCACAAGAAGCACGCCTTGCAAATATTAAAGAGTTTTCCAATCCTTTTTCAGAAGTAGATTCTCTGTTCCTGATTTGCACTGATAGGTAATACAGTGGAGTTCCCAACTTCCCACTATTATTATTTTTGGAACCTATTGGGAGGGCTTTCGAGACACAGCTTCTGGAGTTCCGAGCTGGACGTCACATGGGAACACCAGAAGCTGTGTTCGGTAAATATTTGGAAAGCTAACATGGGCTTTCCGAACACCTGAATCACTGCTTAAATATGAAGCTATCCTGAGTAGCTTCTCTGGAACATCGGTGCTCAACCACCACAGCTCAATTTACACGATGCACCTCAAATGCAGAAGCCCTCCCAAACGGGCTCCTAGCTTGCCGAAAAAAATCAGGGTGGTTATTTTTTTCATTTTGCATTAGTTATCCATGGGAAGTTGAAGATCTTGTAACTTATATGCAGAGCATCAAGGGGGATTGACTTTTCTGGTGTGGATCATGTTGTGCTCTTTGACTTCCCTCGTGATCCAAGTGAGTATGTACGTCGTGTCGGAAGAACTGCTAGGGGTGCTGGGGGGAAGGGAAAGGCATTTGTTTTTGTGGTTGGGAAACAGGTATCCCTTGCACGAAGGATAATAGAAAGAAATAGAAAGGGTCATCCATTACATGATGTTCCATCAGCATATGAATTGATGAGCTAGAAGTTGCATACCCAAATGCCTTGTTCTTCCTACTTGGTTTTAAAAGAAAAAACAGAAGTTGAATCTGCCATACACCAGGAGTGGGGGTGTCTAAATCCGCCCATCAGCACTGATACCAATTTTTGGGATTATCAAAGATCTGTATCAACTTTTGACAATTGAAATCCTTTGCTGTAAAGATGAAATGTTAGTCACATTTCCATATCATGTTTCATTTCAGTTTCAGCTAATAATCCAACGTAGTGGAAAGGGGCATTCTGTTGACGTGAAGGGTACGCATAAAAGCAGAGGTTTATTCGTACCTAACAGTTCGTACAAGAATCAAACTTATACATCTTTCAGACCATCATGGATTTTGTAGGAAATCATAATGTAATGTTGCTATGAAAAAGTGAAACAGGGTGTAAATTTATTCTGAATCAGGATTTAGACTCCATTTGCATCAAACGCAGCCTATATTCTATATTACTGACAATATTAACCTGCACTGCTGCACCCACATTCCAAAGAAAAAACGAAAGCTTGTCAAGATCAAATTTAGAAATTATGCTGAATCACTCCGTGATTAAACCCATGTTTTAGATGGTGACTAACGAATTAAATTTGGCTGATCCAAATGTTCAGTACACCCGGATACTGATCTAACATGTACGAGATGGGCACCAAGGTAAACTTGAATATTTGGTTCACCGCTACAAAGACGAATTTTCCTTGGGATCTTATTTTACCTTCATTGGTCAGCATGGAAATTCTGAAGCAGAAAGCGAGCATTATTCAGAAGAGTGATGACCTCCTCGTTTGAGGCATCCACCAACCTCAGATCCTTAATCTCCTCTTGCCATTTCTCAATTTGTTCTCTGTGAATTCTATAAATATATTTCCCGAAAAAAAAGGATGAGAAGCAAAGGCGGCAACCAAATGTTATTACTCGCTTCACTCCTGAAACAGTTGAAATTGTAAGTGACCCTTAAACTTACGCGATCATCCGCTCTTCAAATTCATTACTGAGTTCCTTAAACATCGTCTTTCCCGCTTCCAGCAACTCTGAAACCTACACAAATTATTAATTATTAATTAAGTAAAAATAAATTGACCGTTCTTTGGCAAAAAATCATTTACTTGCTCAGCAACTCACTGACCTGGTCAATCAGATCATCAACCCGTTCAATATGGACAACGGTTTTTTATCATTTTTTTTATTTTAATATTTTATTTTTTTAAATTAAAATGGGCCACCCATTGTTAAACCGCTGACCCGGAAACCGGTGGCCAAAGCTATTCCGGTTCCGGCTCGGTCTTTAAAACATTGTTGACTGTTGAGTAGCGTGATGCTTTTTAATTTGCTCATGGAATTCGGATTAGCTTAGCACCCTAATCCCTCTGACCCGATGCGGCCTCCATTTGGTGGTTATCGATACTGAGAGGCGGACAATACGATCCCAAAGCTTAACCAAAGCCGATCGGGCTCGTACATCATGGACAGGCCACAGGGATGTATTGGAGCGACAGCAATACATCGAAGGCCGTGATTCATTCACAGCTTTAGCCCAAGGCTACGCCAACGGCCGTAGCAGAATTTTCTTACGCGTACCTATCCGGCTATACCTGTTCAGTGAAGCGTTCAATCCTTTCGAGAAGACGAGCAATATTGAGCTCCATTTCTTCAGATCCCGTCAAATTCGTGGTTGTCTCTTCTTCTATTGCAGCTGCATCTCCGTCTTTTTCCTCCACCTAAAACAATGAAAATAACGACTGACGAAACTTCCTGAAAAATTATGATACGACGACGACGATGAATGAAAACCTAGGAGAGGGAGAGAGAGAGAGAGAGAGAGACCGGTTTCATGCGCTTCCTCGCAGCTTCGATCTCTTCGCTTTTCTCCATAAGACTGCTATTCCTGATTCTTAAGGTTCTGAAAAAAAAATGAAACAAAATAAACAAAACTAACGTTAATTTGTTATGAAGAAAGAAATTTTGACGAAATGATGAACCAACTTCTAGGCAAAACTTTCGAAATGGATCTCTCTACAGAAAAGAAGGGATGTCGATGCAAAGAAACAAGTCTAAACGATCATCTTAGAGCGAACAAACATCACAACAGATCGTAGAAACGGAACAAGGCTCCAACGTTTTACTTACAACTAGGATCACTCCAATCTGAAACACGAAAAACCAAAAGAAAGAGAAAAGAAATTAAAAGATTAGGGAAGCTTAGTGGGAGGGAGAGAGAGAGAGACAATAAGGTCGTCGATGCCGATGCGTACTCACCTGAAACGAAATCGCTTTGAAATATAGAATCGTGGGCACTGGACAGATAGAACGGGAAGAAGAGAGAACTGTAGAGAGCTGAAATGGAGGATTCCAACCGTGAGATCGATGGGTCATAAATAGCAATTCAAAATGCGCGCAAATACTGATAGTAATATTACTGAAATACCCTCGTCTGTCTTTGGAAGACAAATTTATACGCTATGTTTGGTTCGAAGGATAAGGTAGGGAAAAGAAAGAAAAGATAGGGAAATCTATACTTGTATCCTTGAGATGAGGATTAGATGTGACCCACGTGTCTTTTGCTAATAATTTTTTGGGTAAAATACAAAATCCTCCCGTGAATTTTTAAATAAATTAACAAAAATCTCCCTTCTGTCAATCACCAAGACTAAGAATGCTAAACCAAAGAATCAAAATTTTCAAATGCCTATTTTACCCTTTTGCATATTATTTTGCATCTATTTTTTATTAAAATACCCCTGTTGACCTCTTTACCCTCTTTTCTTATTTCCTTTCCTACTTTATCCAGTCTGAAGAGAAAAAACACGAGGAACGCAACAACACAGCACAAGCCTCTTTATCCTCCTTTCCATTTTTGTTTTTTCTTTACAGAACCCAGGAGGAATGCAACACGCACCTTTTTATCCTCTTATCCATTTCTATATTTTCTTTGCCAATTTCTTCTTCCTCTTTTAACCTCCCATCTGTGAAACTCCATCGACACTCAGGAACACAAACCGTCATGCTGATAATCACATTTCTAATGTGCTTGTGGACCTTGGAATGCTTCTTTCTTGAACTCCTTTCCACTTTATCTGCTATGTGTGTAGAGTTTTTTGTTGATTCTATATGAGTATGAGGCTCCTTTTTTATCCTTAATTCACCTAGTTGTTCAATTCTTGTGAGACTGTAAGAACTTGATATATTTTTGTTTATTGTATTAATTCATTTCAACCTGTAGCGTGTCATTACTTGAGAAGAGGCAATTCCAACTTTTCAACGCTTGGCCTTGAACCATTACTTTTTTTGTTCTCCCTTTGACGGGGGGTTTGTAGTATTGGTGGCTTTAACAAGTAACTTCTAAAATTCTGGCCTTCTAGGTGGTGAACAAAACCATCAATTAACAATAAAAAAATAAAGAACAAAACGTTATGACCATAACTCCTAATAGAAGTTGCTGCTCTAAACATCAGTTTTAACAATATATGCATGACGTGGATCAAAGCATAAAGAGAATAGTCTTCCTTAGTCGATCGGAAGTGTGATTATCAGCATTAATTAAAAAAAAAAAGTGTGATTACAAGCATTCCACTTTGCCATAGCTTCTTCTATCAATGTTTGCATCCATTTCCAATTGTCTAAATCAAATTTAAAGGACATTACTTTGGAATGATACAAGTGGAATTAAGTTCATTTTCATTAAATGGAAATGTGTTAGCAGGCCAAAGACACTTTGGGGGGAAGGGGATTTAGAAACTTCTGAGTTCAGCCCCTCTTGAAAGTACTGACCTCTCTAAATAGGATGTGTATAAAAGAGCATACTAACTAAATAAAGCAAGTGGTGATGACTCATGCCCAATGCCTGTTATGTTGATTGTATCATTTGATTAATTGACTCTTATAGTTTCTCTTACTGTGTTTTCATTTTTTTTTACAAGCAATGCAAATTCGAGTTGTTTAAAGGACCAAGCTCTCATTCTTTCTCATTCTTGCCCAAGATGAAATTCTAAAATGGAAAAAAATGGGTAAAAATAGGCAGAATGAGAAAATATTGCTATGAACCAAACACTTTTTTCCTAAAAATGAATTCTTTTCAGACTCACAAGTGTCCTATGTTGCTCATTTTCATTCTTCAAAAAAAAAAAAGAAGTGCTGGTATTCAAAAACCGCCAGCCTAGGTTTCTTATAGTCAATGTGTTAGACAGTTTTGTATGCCCTTAGCTCCAATCAGTTTGATGTACTTATGGCATTTATTGTAAATGAATAAAGTGCATATGTGATTCATGTCATGTGGTGTGTTTCTGTGTAATACCCTTAAAACCGGACACTTAAGAGACTTGTGTTGGCTTAGAAAGTTCACAGCCAGTGGGTCGGTCTTGGGAGATCTATCCTGATAAGGCTGACACTGATGTGCTGCCAAGTCGGTTGGGGTGGGTTGTCTCTACCACTAGGGTGAGACCCGAGGTACATGCAATGTGGGATCAGCTTGAGACCTTGAACCAGACCAGAATTCCAGTATTGTCCTGCACCTTGGCGATTGGTGGGCAAAACTAGAATGTTACACCTGACCCCTAGACTCGCTTATGGTACCACACTAGGTGGCGGATTAGGCCATCTTTGATATGCCAATCAGTGAGACCCTTAGAGGGGGTCAAAACCTGGGTATGTTGAGATGTTTCATGAACCTATCTGAGTGGGTAATCATAGAGACAGGATCAACCCTTTTGTCAGACAAAGGTAATGATCGGGGAAATGCACTCTCTCTGATGAAAACCAAAACTGCCGACAGTTGATTTCAATCGTTGAAATTTTGTTTTGCAAAATATATTTATACGATACATACATACATATATATATAGGTTTTCAAAACTGTTTGCAAAAGGTTTTAATCCCTAGGGTCAATGTAAGAGGAGAGTGCAACACTATACCTTATAGTCGGGGGAGAGGTCCTCCCTTGTTGGGCAGTATTTGATCATTATGGACTGAGAGGTTATGTGTAAGGCCATTGAGGGTTAAACCTACTGGGATAATCTTGCATCTGCCCACAATCCTTGGGTGTTACAAGGAGGCTTGGCCCAAGGACCACTTAGTGTAAGTGTTGGGCCCATAGAATCCATATGATGTGCTCAAGGGGTTCACTGGGCTTTCCAGTGAATTCAGCTAGGTCTTCTGACAGAGACTGGGCCGAACCCTTGTGGCTGATGTGTAGATCAACGTTTGGGTCCCACGCCATACAGAGAAAGCCCAACTAGGCAACAATTTGGAAGGCTTCAGTGAGCACATACATTTAATGGACCAAAAGCCCAATACGAGTTGGACTAATTAAATTAGCTTGAATGGGGCGGATCTGAGATGTGAACCAGCCTTAAAGGATAAGGGAAAGTCCCTATCCACTCAGTAAGAGTCCAGATTTGAATATGATTCATAACTAGAAACTCCTAATCAGATTAGAAGGGCTGATCATGATCTGCAGATTAGATAAGGACTCTACCTTATCACTTAAGGGGATCAACATCTCATAATGGGATTAGGAGCTGATTGATCCCTTTAGGATTATAAAAGGAGGAGGGGGCAGCAGCCTCAAAACACATTCATCCAAGATATAGATACAACTCAAAAGAGAGATGTCAGCATAAGTGAGACTGTGCCAATTTCTCTCTGCCGCTTCCTTCCTACCGCCGCCGCCATTAGCAGTTCGTCTCCACTCACGTGGGAGTCATCAAGAAGCGTTCTTGATTTCAGTTCTTTGTGAAAGAATTGAAAAGAAACTGTGTCACCTTCCATCCAGTTTGTTCTTGCGAAGGATCTAGTTCTTGTGAAGAACGTTGCTGATTCTGCTTCATCCTACACTGCGCCATCTTCAGTGGGAGCAGTCTTTGGTGACTTTTCTGGGCGTGAACACCTTCGTTGGGGGATACTAATTCATCGTATCAGGTATTTCCCTCTCATACTGTTTTGATTCAGATCTGATTCGGTTCTTGATTCAAGATTGGTCATTGAAAATTAGTTTTCTAAAATAGGGAATGCGATTCCCAATTGTAGGAAGGAAAGAAATTTTTGAAATTCGCCCATTTTATACTGCATTATCCAGGCGTCCATACGGTGGATCTTTCCGTTCCTTCAGTGGTATTAGAGCCAATGTTCGAATCTTGAATCAAAATTATTTATATCTGAACCTACGCAAATGGGCAGAAGGTGTTCTACCCTATTTGCGCAGATTTTGTTTTTTGGGAAATTGTTCCCATAATTTTGGGTGAATGATCTGGAATTAAATTTTATATAAATCTAATTTTTATTTGGAATGGTTCTTTATAATTTTCTTGATTTATGGGCTGTTCATACAATGGAGATCGAAATCTTTTATTCTTGGCACGTGGATATCTGCGATTTGCAGATTCTTGTTTATTCTTTACATTTGGTCTGTAAATATTTTTTTTTATTTTTAGATTGGATGTATAGGATTCGATCTGATGTAATAATTAATAGAAAATTAGGTTTTTCTATTTCTGTATTATTTTTGGATTGAAGTTGGTGGCACTGGAAGGAGAAATTGCTATATGCGATTTGTAGTTTGTGAAACTGCAAACTATGAACTAACCTCTGTTTTGCAGGGAGGAGTGTACGAACAACCTACTTGATTGATTTATGTTCTTCTTTATCAGTATTTAATTTAAGATCATTAATCTTGAATTAATTCTTGAATTAAAAATCAAACCTAGACCAATTCGAACCAGATTTGGACCAAATCAGTTGGACCCTAGGGTTCGATGGGGGCTGAATTCAGTCCTGATTTCTCCCACTTTTGGGTCAGGGAGTGATGTTTATTTGCAAGTATTAATTCGGCCCAACCTGTAAGGCCCAATTTTAAATTGTTAAAACTGCAAAATCCCACCATTCGCATGAAAACTATATGGGCCGAACTGCTATTCAGCTCATATACCTAGGTAATATTAAATGTTAATATTATGGACTTTAAATGGGCTTTAAGATGGGCTTTACAGATATTTAATTGATTGGATCAATTCTTCCTGCATGTGATGTATGGATGTGTGATGTGCTGCGTTCATGGGCCATAAGCACTTGGCCCATGCAGATACGATAGTGGCTCTTGCGCACACCATGGCTGAATGCACATCATTGCCATGGTGTCCCTTATGGTCATTGGAAGACCTTTCCTTTGTGGTGGGCCCCACACCCCTAAAAAGGACACATGCGGAAACCCTAGCCGAATTGGGCCACCAAAAATCTGGCTTTATGAAAGCCAGTGGGAGCCACTTAGGTTTGACCTAAATCTAGGGTGTAACTTGTTCGCTCCTGAAATATGAGTGCATGTGATAGGGAGATCCATATGATGGACTCTCTAAAGGCCTTCCGTCATTAGCATGAAGATGGGTCCTTTAAGTGATGAGGGGAAGCACCAGAAAATGGGCCAACCGATTTACTGTTGGATCTGTTGGATTGTTTCATATGATGATAGGGACATCATAGACTGATGTGGGAGGGGTTATACCAGAAAATGGGAACTCTCTCACGGTACCTTGGCGTGGTCGAATATGATGGGTGAGCACTCACTGGACGGAAAGATTTACCCGTAAATGACTATGAACCTTGTCTGATAGAGGCCAAAGGGAAAGCTCATGTGATGAGTGGATACAATCATTCACAGAAAGGTGGTGGGGTTATGCAACTGAAATAGTTGGCTCCATGCACCCTATGTGGTTTCCCACATTTCCAAGAGACATAATTGCTGCCGTCTCCATCACTGAGAAAGGAGGGAAATCCCAGTGATGAACAAATGGAAATGGGACATAGATTAAAAGCCTTATCTATGTAGATGGCATGAATCAAATTAGGTTGTGGACTAACGTCTTGCTATTTTACCAGAAAATGACTAACGGACAATTCGCCAAGCTTCTCGATGACAACAAACTTAAAGGACCTAATTACGTTGACTGGTACTGTAACCTAATGCTAGTACTAACTTCTGAAAAATTGGATAAAGTTGCCAAAAACCCTGTCACGGAGTGTCTGGGTGATCGGGGTTTTGAGGTCCGTAGAAGGGACTACCGTGAGTGGGAGGAAAAGAACTCCCTGGCCCGCTGCTATATCATAGCTTCTCTGGACAACCCAATATAGAGGCAGTTCGATCAGATCGAACTGGCCAAGGACATATTGGACAGTCTAAAAACTATGTGTGAAGAGCAAAATCGTTCTACTTGGTAGAAGATCTTGAAGCAGTTCATGACCGCTCAAATGACCAAGGGACAGCAAGTACATGACTATTGTCTTTGGATGATGGGATACATAAACGAGCTGAAAGCCCTAGGATCCAGGCTAGACCACGTCACCAAGGTAGATGCCATTCTGAATTCTTTACCTCCATCCTACAATCACTTTATCATGAATTATAACATGAATAAGCTAAACATCAGCTTACAAGAGCTCAGCAATATGTTGCAACGAGCTGAGGAACTGATTCATAAGGATGAGTCCGTCGCCATGCTTATGGAAGCAGGCAAGTGTGGCAAGAAGAGGAGGTCAAAGAAGAAACCCATAAAAGGGCAACAAATTCAAGAAACATAAGAAGGACAGGGCATCCGATGCCTGTCACCATTGTCACCAGACCGGCCACTGGAGAAGGAACTGTCCTGCCTACTTGGAATCCAAGAAAGGTAATCCCGAATCTTGTGTCATAGAAACCAATTTGTTGATTACTTCTGCTTCCTGGTGTATTGACTTTGGGGCTTCAAGTCATGCATGTAACACATTGCAGGGTTTCAGAATAAGTAGAAGACTGAGTGAGGGAGAGGTGACGCTCTTCTTGGGAACTTCCTACAAGCATTGCACTTGCAGCCATCGGAACCGTAGAATTGTTTTTTAGAGAAGGATCACTTGTACTTAAAGATTGTCTTTATGTACAAAATTTAAGGAGAAATTTGATTTCTGTCTCAAAATTGTGTGTTGATGGATATTCCATTTTCTTTAGTAATATGATTACTATTAAAAGAAATAACAAATTCATCGCATATTGGGAATTGGAGAATGGTCTATGTTCTACATCCTTCTCTAGAAACCAACATAGTCGTAACTACGTCGGTTAACGTTCCCAAGAGAACTCGTGATAACGTTAGTCCCACGTGCCTATGGCATTACCGTCATGGTCATATCGGTATTGACCGAATCGCAAGGTTGGTAACGGATGGTCTTTTGGATTTTCTAACTGTAGAAGATCTTCCCACCTGTGAGCCTTGCCTTCGTGGTAAGATGACAAAATGGCGATTCGGCGGCAAGCCTGAAAGATGTATCGGCACGCTTGACCTCATACATAGTGATGTATGCGGGCCCCTGAATGTTAGGAGTCGTAACCAACACGTATACTTCATCACCTTCACCAATGATTATACGCGGTATGGTTACGTGTACCTAATGAGACACAAGTCTGAATCCTTTGAAAAGTTCAAGGAGTTTAGACAAGAGGTCGAGAAACAGTTAGGGAGAGAAATTAAAACCCTTCAATTCGATCGAGGTGGCGAGTATCTCTTTGACGAATTTAGGGACTACCTGAAGGTCAATGGGATAGTATCACAGTTAGATTCTCCTGCTATACCACAACTTAACAGTGTTTCAGAGAGGAGGAATAGGACCTTACTTGATATGGTCCGGTCACTTCTCGCACACTCGAAGTTACCCACATCCTTTTGGGGATATGCATTAGAGATAGTGATTTACGTGCTGAATAGGGTTCCGACCAAATCGGTTCCGAGCACTCCATATGAACTTTGGAGCGAAAAGAAATCAAGTGTCAGACACTTGAAGATTTGGGGTTATCCGACACACGTTAAAAGAATGAGCTCGGACAAATTGGAATCCTGAACTAGCCGTTGCCTTTTTGTTGGCTACCCCAAAAACTCTATGGGCTATCTATTCTATGACCCAGGAGAACAGAAGGTGTTCTGTAGTCGGAATGCCCATTTCTTGGAGGAGGATTACATCCTGAACAATCATCGTCAGGAAGTTGTTCTTGATGAGGAGAGCTTAGGAGTAGTGGGAGATGTCCCACATGTTCCAGGTAGTGACCAACCTAGAAGATCTACCTGGGTATCTAGTCCACCAGTCCGTTATGGTTATGACCAGGATAGTTACCTGGTGGAAGCCTTGACTAGTGAGGAGGATCCCGTGACTTAGGAAGCTATGTTATACATAGATTCCCAGAAGTGGGTAGATTCCATGAGAGCTGAGATGGACTCAATGGAGGCTAATGGAGTCTGGACTCTAGTAGATCCGCCCACTGGGGTAAAAGCAATTGGTTGCAAATGGATCTACAAGAGGAAGAAGGGCCCCAATGGCAATATTGAGACCTACAAGGCTCGCTTGGTGGCAAAAGGGTATACTCAAAAAGAGGGCATCGATTATGAGGAAACTTTTTCGCCTGTGGCCATGCTTAAATCCATTAGGATCCTGCTAGATGTAGTAGCATACCATGACTACGAGATTTGGCAAATGCATGTCAAAATCGCGTTCCTGAATGGAGATCTTATTGAAGATATCTACATGCAGCAGCCGCAAGGCTTCATTGTTGCTGGTTAGGAACACATGGTATGTAAACTTAATAGATCTATATATGGACTTAAGCAAGCTTCTAGGTGTTGGAACATCTAGTTTGACTCTACCGTCAAAACGTTTGATTTTGAGCAGAACCAAGATGAGCCCTGTGTATACAGGAAATCTAGTGGGGATAAGGTTACATTCTTGGTTTTGTATGTGGATGATATCCTATTCATTGGGAATGAAGTGAGAATGTTGACCTCGGTCAAAGTATGGCTTTCACAGTAATTCTCCATGAAAGATCTTGGAGAAGCGTCTTATATACTGGGTTTTCGACTCTATAGAGATAGATCGAAGCGGATAATAGGATTATCCCAATCTGCTTACATTAACAAAATCATCAAAAGGTACAACATGAAGAACTCCAAGAAGGGAAATGTTCCTTTCAGGCACGAAATTACACTCTCCAAGAAGATGTCTCCCAAGACAAACGAGGAGATCAAGGACATGAAGAATGTTCCCTATGCCTCAGCCGTGGGGAGCATCATGTATGCCATGCTAGGCACTCACCCCGATATTGCTCAAGTGGTGAGTGTAGTCAGCAGATTTCAGGCCAACCCAAGGCAGGGGCATTGGACCGCTGCGAAATGCATACTCAAGTACTTTCGAAGGACAAAAGAGTTTTGTCTAGTATTCGATGGTACATCACTACAGATCCAAGGGTATACTGATGCCAATTTCTAATCAGACCTAGATGATAGAAAGTCTACATCTGGTTACGTATTCATGATAGGATCGTGTGTTGTTTGCTGGAAAAGCGGCAAATAGGGGTCCATGGCGGATTCCACGACCGAAGCCGAATACATTGCTGCAAGTGAGGCTGCCAAGGAAGCCGTGTGGATGAAGAAGTTCATCCAAGAGTTGGGAGTAGTTCCATCCAACACATCACCCATCCTGTTGTTGTGCGACAACAATGGGGCCATTGCTCAGGCTAAGGAGCCACGAGCCCACTCGAAGTCCAAGCACATCGAGAGAAAGTACCACGTACTACGGGAGATTGTTGGTAGAGGGGACGTCCTGATTTAGAAGGTAGCTTCAGCGGAGAATGTTGCAGACCCATTAACTAAGCCACTGACATAGAAAGTGTTTGAGAAACACGTGGAAAGTATGGGACTCTGGCTTATTACAGATTGGACCTAAGTGCATGTGGGAGCTGTTAGACAGTTTTGTATGCCCTTATCTCCAATCAGTTTGATGTACTTATGACATTTATTGTAAATGAATAAAGTGCATATTTGATTCATGTCATGTGGTGTGTTTCTGTGTAATACCCTTAAAATCAGACACTTATGTGACTTGTGTTGGTTTAGAACGTTCACAGCCAATGGGTTGGTCTAGAGAGACCTATCCTGATAAGGCTAACACTGATGTGCCGCCAGGTTGGTTGGGGTGACTTGTCTCTACCACCAGGGTGAGACCCGAGGTACATGCAGTGTGGGATCAGCTTGAGACCATGAACCGGACCAGAATTCCAGTATTGCTCTGGACCTTGGTGATTAGTGGGCAAAACTGGAATGTTCCACCTGACCCCTAGACTCGATTATGGTACCACACTAGGTAGCGGATTGGGCCATCTTTGATATGCTAATCAGTGAGACCCTTAGAGGGGGTCAAAACCTGGGTATGTTGAGATGGTTCATGAACCCATCTGAGTGGGTAATCATAGTGACAGGATCAACCCCTTTGTCGAACAAAGGTAATGATCGGGGAAATGCACTCTCTCTGATGGAAACCAAAACTGACGGAAGTTGATTTCAATCATTGAAATTTTGTTTTGAAAAATATATATATACGATACATATATATATATATATATATATATATATATATATATATATATATATATATATGTTTCCAAAACTGTTTGCAAAAGGTTTTAATCCCCGGGGTTCATATAAGAGGAGAGTGCAGCACTGTACCTTGCCGTCGGGGGAGAGGTCCTCCCATGTCGGGCAGTGTTTGATTATTATGGGCTGAGAGGTTAAGTGTAAGTCCATTGAGGGTTAAACCTGATGGGCTAATCTTATATCTGCCCACAGTCCTTGGGTGTTACAAGGTGGCTTGGCCCAAGGACCACTTAGTGCAAGTGTTGGGCCCATAGAGTCCATATGCTCAAGGGGTTAACTAGGCTTTCTAGTGAATTCGGCTAGGTCTTGTGACAGAGACTGGGCCAAACCCTTGTGGCTGATGTGTAGATCAACGTTTAGGTCCCACGCCATACAGAGAAAGCCCAATACGAGCTGGTCTAATTAAATTAGCTTGAATGGGGCGGATCTGAGATGTGAACCAACCTTAAAGGATAAGGGAAAGTCCCTATCCACTCAGTAAGAGTCCAGATTTGAATATGATTCAAAACTGGAAACTCCTAATCAGATTAGGAGGGCTGGTCATGATCTATAGATTAGATAAGGACTCTACCTTATCACTTAATGGGATTAGGAGCTGATTGATCCCTTTAGGATTATAAAAGGAGGAGGGGGCGGCAGCCTCAAAACACATTCATCCAAGATATATATACAACTCAGAAGAGAAAAGTCAGCATAAGTGAGATTGTGCCAATTTCTCTCTGCTGCCACCGCCATTAGCAATTCGTCTCCACTCACATGGGAGTCATCAAGAAGCGTTCTTGATTTCAGTTCTTTGTGAAAGAATTGAAAAGAAGTTGTGCTCACCTGCCGTCCAGTTGGTTCTTACGAAGGATCTAGTTCTTGTGAAGAACGTTACTGATTCTGCTCCATCCTACACTGCGCCATCTTTAGTGGGAGCAGTCTTTGGTGACTTTTCTGGGCGTGAACACCTTTGTTGGGGGATACTAATTCTCCATATCAGGTATTTCCCTCTCCTACTGTTTTGATTCATATCTGGTTCGGTTCTTGATTCAAGATTGATCATTGAAAATTAGTTTTCTAAAATAGGGAATGTGATTCCCAGTTGTAGGAAGGAAAGAAATTTTTGAAATTCACCCATTCTATTTCGCATTATCCGGGCGTCCATACGATGGATCTTTTCGTTCCTTCACAATGTTTACCTATTGGCATAGATGTTTTGTAAAAGTGCTTTTATAATAGTACTTTCACAAAAATGCTTTTATAAAAGTAATTTGGTAAAACTTCTTTTATAAGTGTTTTTTTGTACTTTCGTAAAAGTGCTTTCATAAAAGTACTTTTGTAAAGGTACTTTCATAAAAGTACTTCCATAAAAGTACTTTCGTAAAAGTGCTTTCATAAAAGTACTTTAATAAAAGTTCTTTCGTAAAAGTAATTTTGTAAAGGTGTTTTCATAAAAGTACTTTCGCAAAAGTAAACATCTATGGCAACAGTTTTATAGGTAGAGTTTCTTCAAAGAATGAAATGAGCAAGATGGGGCATGATTATTTTTCATGTTGCAAGGTAGTCAATTTTTGTGCTATGGGGCTGATTTTTCATTCTAAAAAGAACGTGGCCCTTGGTAAGAATTTTGTAACCAAACACTCTAATGTTATTCATTTTGCCCATTTTTGCCTAGAATGAGCAAGAATTAAGAGAATGAGGCCTAGAGTAGTGAACCAAACATGGCTTGATTCGTATAAAAGTACTTTCGCAAAAGTATTTTTGTAAAATTTCTTTCGCAAAAGTAAACATCTATGGAAACAGTTTTATAGGTATAATTTCCTCAAAGAATGAAATGAGCAAGATGGGACATGATTATTTTTCATGCTACAAGCTAATCAATTTTTGTGCTATGGGGCTGATTTTTCATTCTAAAAAGAATGTGGCCCTTGGAAAGAATTTTGTAACCAAACACTAATGTTATTCATTCTTTCCTAGAATGAGCAAGAATTAAGAGAATGAGGCCTAGAGCAGTGAACCAAACATGGGCTTAGTGTTTACCATTGCGAAAGGTGCAGGGACTAGGTCAATCCTAAACCACCTTCTTGATGCACATTATTGGAAACTTGCGAAGTTTAAGTACAACAAAGAATAGTAGCTTCCTCCCTCAAGTAGAACAGAGATAAACAATCACCTTGGAAATCCAAATTACATTCAACTGGGAGATGATACAAGCATATCCCAACAAAAACATATGAATAGTATTTGAAAGAAATTAAGAGTTCTAGCTGCAATTTATCACTAGCTACTTGGGAGATCTGGTCATATAGTAAGTATTTCCAATGGTTTATTGTAAGTGTCATTGAAAGGGAGATTGAATTCTATGTCTAAATCATTGCCATCCATCATTGTGCTATCAATGGGATGTTCTGAATGACCTCATCACTGTGCTGAAACACACTTTTCGGAAGAAGAAATTGGCAAAGAAAAAAAATGGAAATTCAAAGAAGGATAAAGAGGTGTGTGTTTCGTTCCTCCTGCGTTCAACGAAGAAAAAAATGGAAATGGAAAGGAGGATAAAGAGGCTTGTGTTGCATTCTTCCAAAACCCTTGTTGTTGCATTCCTCCAGGGTTTCTCCTCTTCAAACCGGATAAAATGGGATAGGAAAAGAGGGTAAAGAGGTTTATAGGGTATTTTAGTAAAAATAGATGCAAACTAATTTTCTAAAGGGTAACATAGGAATTTGGAAAAATTTGGTTCTTTGGTGTAACGTTTTTGGTCTTGGTTATTGGCGGAAGGGAGGTTTTTGTTAATTTATTTAAAAATCCAAGGGAGGTTTTTATGATTGTCAGAATCTTTAGGGCAGGTTTTTGTATTTTACCTTTTTTTTTTTTTGAAAAGTGAGTATGTCTCTCTCAATTAAGTGTAATGAATAAACACCTTTATATATATATTTTTTACTTTTCTTTTAAATTTAAATGTGACTCAAGAATGGTTGAATGATTGAATGGTTTAGTTGTCTAGGTCAACAGTTTTTTGACTTTTTCAACATTTTTTAGCAAATAGCGGTTCAAGGCATAATTGGACAAGGAACCATGACCAGTTCCTAGTTTAAACGGTCTGACAATCCAGCCTAATTCGGTTTTCAAAATAGTTGGTTCAAGTAAATCACCATTTATTTATTTTTTAAGCTAAGCCCAAATAAAGAATTCTAAGCAAACAACACCTAAAATCTAGGCAATCAAACTGGCATTCTAGTATTAGTCAAGTAACACCAACCATCTAATCTCAACTATCCAAGTAAAAGGACCATTACAGGCCTAATGTTGGTCACAACTATTTGGGGCTTCTTTTCCACATAGTGTTCACCCTCAAACTCATACATGCATTTTCATGCATGCCTATCTTGGATTTTACCAATATACCAAATAATGGCCATAATCTCAACCATCCAAGTGATGTATCAAATTTAAACTAATTTGAGCTATCCAAACAATATAGTGAATAAAACTATAAAATTTAATTAGGCTATCAAAATGATAATCGAAAAAGTGTACCAAGTATTCAACTCATCTTGGTTGTTTAAGTCAAGCATCAAATTTTCTAAAAAATAATCTAAGCTAAATAAAGTGATATATCAAATCACACTTGAAATTTGATCATCAAAATAGCATTTCAAGACCAATCAGCTAATTCCAACCATCCAAATGATGTATCATTGTTTTTGTTCAAGAAATTGATGTTCGGAGATTGTTTTAAAGGTTTAGAATAGGAATGACGATGGGGTGGGGCAGGGACAGGGAACCACTCCCCGTGACTTTTTATGATGTCAATCATTTAGTTTTTGTTTTTTATTTCATTTAAAAAATTAAAAATAAAATAATTAAAATTTGCAGTCCTATAAAAAAAGATTCAAATATATTTAAACATATTCAAACCATATTTTTAAAAATATTAATATAGATACTTAGTTATTTACATATAAGATACACACACACATTCACACACACACACACATGCACACATACACACACACACATATAGATAGATAGATAGATAGATAGATAGAGAGTGAGAAAGAGAGAGAGGTTTTAGATAATTTCACCCATCCAAATGAGGTATAAAGTTAATTGTTCTAAATTAGGGATGATAGTTTTTCCCATTTCCATAGTCCTTGCAGGGGCCCACCCCATTTAGGGCAGGGAGGGAGATGATTTTCCCCCACAAGAACAAGGTTGGAGAAATTTTCATTCCTGTTAGTAGGGACGGGGGGAGTACTCCCTACCCCATGGGAATGAAAATTTCCCCAACCTTGTTCCAATGGGGGAAATCATCGGGGCAGGTCCCTACAAGGACCATGGAAATGGGGAGAACTACCATCCTTAATTTAGAACCATTAACTTTGTACCTCATTTGGATGGGCTAAATTATCTAAAATCTCTATACATAATTTGGATAGTTGGGATTAATTGACTAATCCTAGGAGGCCAACATAATGGTTTACATATCCCTGGCATATTTTGTACATCACTTTATTTAACAATATATTTTTTGGAGGAACAAGGTCTTTTTTTGTTTGATATCATCACTACATATTTTGTCCAAGATTACCATCTTCATTTGTATTAATACGTTACCAGTTATCAAGAGTTGATTATCTAATCTCTTATAGGGACTAAAGCAAGAAAAGGGGTAATGGCTATTAAGCTAGACATAAGGAAGGCTTATGATAGAGTGGAATGGGGTTTCCTCCAATAGGTTAGGAAAAATTGGGTTGTGGCCAGAGATGGATTACGTGGATCATGAATTGTGTGTCCAGTATCTCCTACTAGTTTCTTGTAAATGGTTGTCGAAGTGGGAGGGTGTGGCCTGGGAAAGGCCTTAGACAAGGAGACCTTATCTCTCCCTACTTTGTTTTTGCTCTATTGGGATGTGTTTTCTTCCCTTCTTTATATATATATATATATATATATATATATATTGTTGTGTGTGTGTATGTGTGTTTCTTTTAAATTTAAATGTAACCCATGAACTGCTAACCTGATTGAATGGTTCAATGGTTCAACCATTCAGGTTAGTGTTTTTTTTTTATTTTTTTTCAACGTTTTTTTAGCAAATAACGGTTTAAGGCATAATTAGACACAGAACAATGGCTGGTTTCTTGTTCAAATGGTTTGACCATTCAGTCTGGTCTGGTTTTCAAAACAGTAATTTGAGCTCCAACAACCAGAACGAGTAGTAGCAAGAAGAACACACTGATGGTGTTAACTATAACACGTAGTAAGGTTCTATTCTCAATTAAAGAAATCATACATGACCTTTTTTCGCTCAATTTTATATCAATAAATTTATGCATGCAAGGGTAAACTGTCCTTAGAAAATTCCAAAAATATTTCGAGGATGCTTTTTTGAGTAGTATATATATAATGTGTGTGTATTACTTTTCTTTTAAATTTAAATCTAACCCATGAATTGCTAACTTGATTGAGTTCAACCATTCAGGTTAGTGGTTTTTTATTTTTTTTCAACATTTTTTAGCAAATAATGGTTTAAGGCATAATTAGACCCAAAACCATGACTGGTTTCCTATTGGAATGGTCTAACCATCCGGTTTAGTCTGGTTTTCAAAGCAGTAACATGAGCTCCAACAACTAGAACGAGTAGCAGCAAGAAGAACAGACCAATGGTGTTAACTATAACCCGCAATAAGGTTCTATTCTCTCACAACAATCACTGATGGAGAGAGAATATATAGATATGAAAGGAAAATAAATGAATGTGAGTTCCAACAACCACAGCCAAAAGACTCACTAACCAGTTTTTGATGGGGAAAATATCCTAAAGTACCCTTAAGTTTTAGGAAATTGATTAACTCTACCCTTACTGTTTACATATTGTCTTAAAGTACCCCTAAATTTTCTGACAATTGACTAAACAAAATGTTTAGTCATCATTCTTCTTTAAAGTTTCAAAACGAAATGTTTGAATAAACCTTGTTGTTCTTTTCCATCTTCTTGTAAACTCCAAAATCATTCCAAAACAATATAGGAAGTTCTCTACAGCTACAATATCTTCAAAACTCAGGCATGATAGTAAAAAC
The DNA here is from genome assembly GCF_056320005.1 of Nelumbo lutea. NCBI lineage: Eukaryota > Viridiplantae > Streptophyta > Magnoliopsida > Proteales > Nelumbonaceae > Nelumbo > Nelumbo lutea. The sequence goes on along the minus strand of NC_142687.1, from coordinate 64,523,724 downwards.
ACACCTATAAGGCAATGAACAAGATTCCAACTAGAAGGGTTCCATAATGTAATCTCTTGCTAAAGAACTCAAGAAGCATCCCACGCTCAGCAATCCCTAGGAGTTGGAAGGAATCACTACTTATCTCAACCACAAACGTTCCCATATTTGATAATGCATAAGCCCATTGGATCTAGGTTCTCAGCCAAACTCCATTTAGGATTTTTGCAATATTTGAGAAATAACCATTGCTCCACAAATCATGACTAAGTGGAATAGCTCTAGTTCCAATCAAAAGATGAGAAATGGCCAAGAACAACCAAGATGACAACATAAAAAAGGGCCTTAAGAAGGATTCTCAACTTCTCCTACAATAGTACTAATTGAATCCTAGTAGTTTAAATTCTAAAATAGAGTATTCAAATACAAACACCAATTCACTTTGTGCAAATTTACCACAAGTGGGGATACATGGGTTCTGGTCAATCTAAAGTTGGTAATGTGCAAGGTTTGCGTATTCTTCATATTGGGAATTCAGTTCTGATCAAGCTAAAGTTGGTAATGGGCAAGGTTTGCGTATTCTTCATACTGTGAATTCTTTTCTTCAATTCAATTAGTTTGCTTTTAGATTAAATGATATATGTCATGTTCTTGCTATTTGCAAAAGTCTATTATCTACCAGTAATTTTACCAGAGATAATGATGTGTTTTCTATGTTTCACTGTGATTGTTGTTTTGTGAAGGATTATACGTGGATAATTCTTCTTTGAGGGGTCAATAGAGATGGTCTATATTGTTTTTCATCAACTGTTACCATTTTGTCGTCTAGTCCACAGGCTTTCATTGGAGATCAAACATCAATTCAAGGATGGCACCTATGATTGAGACATGCAGCTCTTCGAATTGTACGACAAGTTATCTCTCAGTTTGGTCTTCCTTATAGTTCGGACAAGCTTTTTAGTACAGCTTGTGAATCATGTCAGATGGGTAAAAGCCATAGGTTACCATTAAAATCTTCTTCTTTTCAATTTAGGAGTCCTTTAGATTTGATTTTTTTAGATGTATGGGGACCAGCCCTAGTTAAGTCGAATAATGGTTATTATTATTGTGTTTTACTTTTTGATGATTACTCAAAATTTTCTTGGATTTATCCCATCACTCAAAAGTCAGAAGTATTTGACATTTTTCTAAAATTTAAGAGACATGTGGAAGTATTGTTTAATGTGAAGATACAATCCTTTCAACTCAACTGGGGTGTAGAGTATAAAAAATTATCTAAGTACTTGGACTCATAGGGGGGTACCACCCATTGTATCACTTGTCCTCACACTCATAAACAAAATGGAATGGTTGAACGGAAACACCGGCACATCATTGAATTGAAACTATAGTTTACTTGATTAACAAGCTTCCCTCTATTACTCTTCGTGGTTGATCTCCTTATGAGGTACACTTTTAGCAACCATCGGATTATTCTATGCTCATATGTTTTGGATGTGCTTGCTACCCATTTCTCCAGCCATATAAAAATCACAAGTTTATGTTTCAATCACATCAGTGCATTTTTCTTGGGTACAATCATGCTCACAAAGGGTACTGTTGCCTTCACCCTATTTCTGGTAAATTATTTATTGCAAGGCATGTTGTTTTTTATGAATCTTTATTTCTGGGTTGTTCACCATTGCCATCAACTCTAGATGTCCCTTCCACTGGAATGATTGTTTCGGCTCCTTCTATAGAGGTTTCTTCTCCTTCAACAGATGTAGATCTCCCAAGTCCTAAACCTGTTACATCTTCTGCTTTGCTCACAGTTTAGCAATTTGCAACACCTTCTTCTCCTCTGGTTTTCTATCACAATATTCAGGAGATTCTGGATACTGTGCTAGCTATTCCAGTTCTAGCTTGCACACATGCTATGGTTACTCATTCTTTGGATGGCACATTACCAGTTCGTTCTAACCAGGTATCGAGATATCCTCTCCCCAACTCCATTATTTCTTTTCTCACCTCTCAAGAGAGAGAGAGAACCTCAATCTCATACTAAAGCCATGCGATCACCACATTGGAGTGATGCCATGCAAAAAGAGTACAATGCTCTGATTAGTAATGGGACATGGGGAGTAGTTCCATACACTTCAGCCATGAATGTCATTGGCACTAAGTGGGTGTTTAAAAGGAAGCAAAATTTAGATGGCACACTCAACTGCTACAAAGCTCAATTTGTAGAATAAGGATTCAATCAAATCTCGAGTCTTGACTATTTTGACACATTTAGTCCAGTTCTCAAACCTATGACTATTCGCACCATACTAGCTCTTGTTGTGTCTCACAAATGGCCAGTGCATCAACTAGACGTCAACAATGCCTTCCTATATGGACTTTTGGATGAAGACATCTATGTATGACAGCCTAAAGGGTTTGAAGACCCTTCTCACCCAACTCATGTATACAAACTTTGCAAGGCTTTGTATGGTCTCAAACAGGCCCCGAGGGCATGGTATTCATGACTAAGTCATACCCTTCTGCATATGGGTTTTCGGAACTCTACTACTGATGAGAGTAGAATTTATCATATTTTTATTCCCAATTATTCTGTATTTTATACTAAATTAGCATCTAATTGGACTCATATCCCTTGTATTTTGGTACAGGGTATGAAAGAAGGCATCAAGAGCAAAGAAAGACAAATCGGATGATTTTTCATAGTTTCGACATCGTTCAGTGATCTAGGCCTAAATCATGTCTCCAAACTCCGAATGAACTGATTCAAGATCCACTGGAAAGATAAGAGAAAAATCCACAACTTTCATGTTTTGGGCTTTTACAGATTCGGCTTGAATCAAAGTCAAATCTGGGCTTGAATTCGGGGAAATTTTGTAGGAAGGCCCAATCCGCAACTGAAGCCCAATTCACAGAGGAGGTCTATTACGAATCCAAGAACAGGAAACTAAGAAGAATCCTTCTAGATCTAAATTCTTGATGTAATCTTAAAGTGAAAAAGGGATTGAGTTCAAGAGATAAAGAGATAGGATTAGAATTAGGATAGGACTTTCTATTTCTTGTAAAGATCAACTTCAAGAGAAAGTAGGAGACCATCCTCTCCCCTTTAATCTATAAGGAGGGGGCGGACCAGCTTGAGGTATCACTTGATCACTGAGTCATTCAATCATTCAACTTCTGATCTGAATCAAGAAGTAAGGAGCAATCAGTCAAGAAGGGTTCAAGAAAGGTTCAAGAATTCAAGAAACTTCAAGAAGAGGAGATCTCAACACCATGGGCGAATTCAAGAGTTCTTTCTTCCCCTTTGTTTGTTTTAATTCTTCCATCATGAACTGATTTGTTTCTTGCTAGGGCTATGGAAAGCCTAACCATGTTAATGAATATATTTTTATCTTCTTGATTTATCCAAGATTGTGATTTTCATATAGTCTATGAATTATTGTGCTTAATGCAATTAAGAGCTTGGCGACCTCTTAATTGATTTGGGTTATGTGAATGAATTGAGAGAGGAATTCACATAATTGACAGAATAATTCATAGTGTGAATTGAATGGTATATATATATATATATATATATATATATATATATAACATGATTCATCTAAATTTAATGGTTTTCTTGGACTTAATGCACTTCCATCTTGAGAGCTCTACTCGAGAGATCGAAGGGTTACCTGATGGGCGTAGGTTTAGTATATCTCGAGAGAGAATATTAAATAAATTTGTGAAAATCTCAGATTATGGGAATAACAATTAGTCTTGGATAATTGGACCCATCAATATTCATTACATTGGTTAGGTGGACCTAAAGTCCTAGCGGTTCCATCATTTGCATATTCGATTAGTGATCACCCTTGTTTTTATTTTCTTTGTTCCAGTTTTTAATTTTAGTAGTTCTTGCTCAAATCCTAAATTTCGATTCTCCAAATAATTATGGAAAACTATGATTCTAATACTTATTTTGTTAAATCCCCGTGGGAACGATATTATTATACTACTTGATAACTAGTACACTTGCTAGAGTTATATATTTATAGCTATCAACTACTGGCCCCTCTTTATTTATTCTCATTTATGTGGATGATATTATTCTCACTAAGAACTCCACCACTGCAATTGATGATTTCCTATGCTCTCTCTCCAACATCTTTCCACTAAAAGACTTGGGTACCCTGCACTATTTTCTTGGCATAGAAGCTCAATACAACTCTTCTAGATTGCATTTATCTCAACAAAAGTATATTTCTGAATTGCTTCAACAAACACATCTAGATGACATTAAGCCCATCACTCCTGTGGCAGCCTCAGTTAAGTTATCCAAGTCTTCTAGCACACCCCTCTCAGATCCTACAGAATATCACAGTGTCATTGCAGCTTTGCAATATGCCATATTGACAAGACTGGATATTTCCTTTGCTATAAACAAGGTATGCCAGTTCTTACATTGCCCAACTGATGAACACTAGAGTGCAGTGAAACAGATACTTTGGTATCTGAAAGGTTTAGTTGACTATGGTATCCAACTTTGGTCATCCTTTGATATTGTTCTCACCAGTTATTCTGATGCTGATTGGGCGAGCTTCCCTAATGATTGGCGCTTTACCGGTGGATACTCAGTCTACCTTGAAAATAATCTTATTTCATGGAGCTCCAAGAAGCAATACACTATTGCTCACTCCAGATAGAATTTGAATTTTGTTCTTTAGCCAATTCCATTATTGAAGTCCTATGGATCCGGTCTCTTCTTATTGATTTGGGGTACTCTATACCAATTCCTATTGCTTGGTGTGACAACATTGGAGCTACTTACCTAGCTTCCAACCCGATATTTCATGCTAGAACCAAACATGTAGAAGTTGACTATCATTTTCTGTGGGATGTAGTAGCAAAGTAGCAACTTGTCATTTGATACATCTCTATATCTGATCAGATTGTTGGCATCCTCACGAAGCCCTTGGCCTCCAGTCATTTTGATCTACTTTAGTCCAAGCTTCACGTTGCCACATTTAGCTTGAAGGGGCATGTTAACAGTAGTAGATCTGGATTAGGATAGATCCTAGATTATCTTAATGTAATTCTCATCATATCAGGATAAGTCTCTAGGATAATCACTCTATCTAGAGTCCTATCTTATCCTGATAATTACTATTGTTTCATTATCTTGTACTCTCATAAATGTAATCAACTTCTACTACTATCTCTATAAATAGATACCTAGAATCAGTCAAAAGTCATTGAATCCTAGAAGTTTCTCCCTAATTATTCTTGTCTCTATTCTTCTTTCTTCATTAGAACTCCTTTAAGAGCCAAAATCCATGAAGTTTCAGCCAATTATAGAAGTTGCGGATGGATAGTTTCAATAAGAGAGGAGAGTGAGAATAAGGAAGAAGAAGGAGAGAGAGAGAGATGACTTGAAAGTTTAGATAAAAATGAATTTTTGTTTTAGAGTCCACTCAACTTAGATTTATCGGACTCCTGTTGAGTTTGAAAGTTAGTGCTGAGATGAAGTGGAGTTTAATTGGAGAGTACATGAATGTCATGGATTAAAGGGTCCACTGGATGTGCCCTCTCCTTCTTCCTTATTCTCTCTCTCTCTCTCTCTCTCTCTCTCTCTCTCTCTCCCTTATACAGACATCTCCTCTTGAAACTATCTCTCCACAACTCTAATGTTGGAATAAGTTGAACCTTCATGGAATTTGTCTCTTGAAGAAGTTACAAGATATACTAAACCTCATTGTCCTCTTGTTCTCCAAAATGTCTGCCCATCTCCCAAAATGTCTCTTGAAGGAGTTACAAGATCCTGTAACAAATTCGAGTTGGAAATGGGAGAAGGTTTGCCCATCTCCCATATTGGTTCTTCTATTATAGAAGCTCCTCATTGTCCTCTTGTTCTCCAAAATGTCTTACATGTTCCTAATATTACTAAGAACTTATTATCTATGAGTCAATTTGCAACTGACAATAATGTCTATTTCAAATTCCATGCTTCACGTTTTGTTGTCAAGGATCGGCGTACAGGGACCGTTCTACTTCAAGGGGTGAATAAAGATGGATTATATGAGTTGGAGGCAGGTTCATTGAATAAACACTCTAGTAGCAGCAATAAAGTGAAAGGAGGGAGATATCCATCGTATGGACGCTAAGAATGTAGTGGAATAGAGTGGGCGAATTTCAAAAATTTCTCTCCTCCCTTCCAACTGGGAATCATATTCCTTGATTTTTGAATACAATATTTAAGGATCTAATCGAACCAAAACCGAACCAGATCTGAACCAAAGGGAAAGGGAAGGGTTATACCTGATACGGAGAATCAATATCTCCCAACATCAGTGTTCATGCCCAAAGAATACTCCAAAGATCTGCTCCCACTGAAGATGACGTAGTGATATTGGAACAGAACCAGCAGTGTTCGTCCTACAAACCAAATTCTTCACAAGAATTTGATGGAAGCGAAGAGCACCGTTCACAATCATCCTTTCAGCAAGGACTGATATCAAGAACACCTTCTTGATCTTTCCCTCTTAGAGAGATCGAACTAGGTAGTGAATTGCGGCAGTGGCTGAAGGAGAACTCTAGAGCTGAAGTCGGTATATTTGCTTTTCTTCTCTCTAGGGTTTCTGAGATTCTATCTCAGACTGCAGAAGGAGAGAGTGTTAAAACCCTTGGTTCGAATTCTAATAATTCAAGCTTAGGGTTTATTCGTCTTTCTTAGTGATTAAGAAACCTCCTAATCCCATTAGGAGTTATCCTAATCCAAATCTGTATTTGAATAGGGAATTATCTTAATCCTATCTGTACATAAGGTCAGCCCACTCCTGATCTTATTAGGAGATTACCAGATTCAAATCTTTATTTGAATCTCAAATCTGCTCCTTTAAGTGGGTAATTAAATCTGCCCGTTCGAAACGGGCTTTAGGCCCAATAAGTATTAAGTGCTCAGTAGGCTTTCAAACTGCTGCCCAGTTGGGCTTCTTTGTATGGCATGGGACCCAAACATTGATCTACACATCAGCCACATGGGTTTGGCACAGCCTTTGTTACAAGGCCTAGTCGAATTCACTAGAGAGCCGAGTGAATCACTTGAGCCCATCACATGGACTCTATGGGCCCAACACTTACACTAAGTGGTCCCTAACCCAAGCCATCTTATAAAAACCCAGGGACTATGGGCAGATGCAAGATTAGCCCATCAGGTGTAACCCTAAATGGCCTTACACTTAACCTCTCAACCCGTAATGATCAAACACTACCCGACAAGAGAGGACCTCTCTCTCGGCTGCAAGGAACAGTGTTGCACTCTTTGCTCATATAGATCCTGGGAATTAAAACCATTTGCAAACATTTTGATACCGTATATATTTATATATCTTATATATAAATTTTGCGAAACAAAATTCCAACGATTGAAATCAACTGCCGGGAGTTTTGTTTCCATCAGAGAGAATGCATCCCCGACCATTACCTTTGTTCGACAAAGGGGCTGATCCTGTCACTATGATCACCCACTCAGATGAATTCTTAGACTGTCCCAACATACCTAGGTTTTGACCCCCGCTAAAGATCTCACTGATTGGCATATCAAAGACAGTCCAATCTAACACCTAGTGTAGTATCATAATCGAGTCTAGGGGTTGGGTGTAATTTTCCAGTCTTGCCCATCAATCACCAAGGTCTAGTGCAATATTGGAAATCTGGTCTGGTTTAAAGATTCAATTAATCTTACACTGCATGTGCTTTGGGTCTCACCCTGGCAGCTGAGACAGGCCATCCCAACACTTGGCAGCACACCAGTGTCAGCCTTAGCAGGATAAATCTCCCTAGACTTATCCAATGGCTGTGAATATTCTAAACTAACACAAGTCACATTAAGTGTCCAGTTTAAGGGTCTTACACAGAAACATACCACCCAACATGAATCAAACATGCACTTTATTCATTTACAGTAAATGTTAAAAGTACATCAAAACTAATTGGAGCTAAGGGCATACAAAACTGTCTAACGGCTCCAACTTGCACTTAAGGCCAATCCGGTACAAGCCGGAGTCCCATGCTTTCAACGTGTTTCTCAAACTCTTTCTGTGTAAGTGGCTTAGTCAATGGGTCTGCCACATTATCCGCTAATGCTACCCTTTGAATGAGGACGTCCCTTCTACCAACAGTCTCCCGTAGTACATGGTACTTCCTCTCGATGTGCTGGACGGAACCACTCCTAATTCATGAACAAACTTTTTCATCCACACGGCTTCCTTGGTAGCTTCACTTGCGGTAATGTACTCAGCTTCGGTGGTGGAGCATGTCGTGGACCCCTTGTTTGTTGCTTTTCCAGCAAATAGCACACGATCCTATCGGGAAAACATACCCAGATGTAGACTTTCTATCATCTAGATCCAACTGGAAATCGGCATCAGTATACCCCTGAATTTGTAGTGAACTACCATCGAATACCAGACAAAACTCTTTTGTCCTTTGAAGAAATTTGAGTATGTTCTTCACAGTAGTCCAATGCTCCTGCCCTGGGTTGGCCTGGAACCTGCTTACCACACTCATCGCCTGGGCGATGTCAGGGCGAGTGCACAGCATGGCATACATGATGCTCCTTATGGCTGAAGCATAGGGAATGTCTTTCAAGCCCTCAATCTCCTCAGAAGTCTTGGGAGACATCTTCTTGGAGAGAGTGACTTTGTGCCTGAAAGGAACGTTTTCTTTCTTGGAGTTCTCCATGCTATACCATTTGACAATTTTGTCAATGTAAGTAGCCTGAGATAATCCAATTATCCGCTTTGATCTATCTCTATAGAGTCAAAGACCTAGTATATAGGAGGCTTCTCCAAGATCTTTCATGGAGAATTGCTGTGAAAGCCACACTTTGGCCGAAGTCAACATTCCTACATCATTCCCAATGAGTAGGATATTGTCCACATACAACACCAAGAAGGTGACCTTATCCCCACTGGACTTCCTATAAACACAGGGCTCATCAGGATTCTGCTCAAAGTCAAATGATTTGACTGCAGAGTCAAAACGGATGATCCAACTCCTAGAAGCTTGTTTAAGTCCATATATGGATCTATTAAGTTTACATACCACGTGTTCCTGACCAGTAGCAATGAAGCCTTGCGGCTGCTACATGTAGATATCTTCACTAAGATCTCCATTCAGGAACACGGTTTTGACATGCATTTGCCAAATCTCGTAGTCATGGTATGCTGCTACAGCTAGCAGGATCCTAATGGATTTAAGCTTGGCCACGAGCGAAAGGATTTCCTCATAGTCGATGCCTTCTTTCTGAATATACCCTTTCGCCACCAAACGAGCTTTGAAGGTCTCAACCTTGCCATCGAGCCCTTCTTCCTCTTATAGATCCATTTGCAATGGATTGCTTTTACCCCGAACGGCGGATCTACTAGATTCCAAACTCCATTGGCCTCCATTGAGTCCATCTCGGCTCTCATGGCCTCCACCCACTTCTGGGAATCTATGTCCAACATATCTTCCACGTAAGTCACGGGATCCTTCTCACTAGTCAAGGCTTCCACTAAGTAACTATCCTGGTCATAACCATAACAGACTAGTGGCCTGGATACCCAGGTGGATCTTCTAGGTTGGTCACTACCTAGAACTTGTGGGACATCTCCCACTGCTCCTGAGCTCTTCTCATTAAGAACTATTTCCTAACGATGGGTGTCCAAGATATAATTGGTCTCTAAGAACTAGGCGTTTCGACTACAGAACACTTTCTGCTCACTTGGGTTATAGAATAGATAATCCACTGAATCCTTTGGGTAGCCTACAAATAGGCAATGGCTGGTCTTGGATTCCAACTTGTCCGTACTTATTCTTTTAACATAAGCAGCACAACCCCAAATCCTCAAGTGTCTGACTCTTGGTTTCTTTTCGGTCCAAAGTTTGTATGGAGTTTTCGGAACTGGTTTGGTTGGAATCCGAGTCAGCACGTAGATTGCAATCTCTAATGCATATCCCCAAAAGGATGTGAGTAATTCTGAGCGTGTGAGAAGTGATTGGACCATGTCTAACAATGTCCTATTCCTCCTCTTTGAAACACCGTTAAGCTGTGGTGTTGCAGGAGGAGCTAACTGTGATATTATCCCGTTGGCCTTCAAGTAGTCCCCGAATTCGTCAGAGAGATACTCGCCACCTCGATCTGATCGAAGGGCCTTAATTTCTCTCCATAACAGTTTCTCGACTTCTTGTCACTCTTTGAACTTTTCAAAGGATTCGGACTTCTGTCTCATTAGGTACACGTAACCATATTGTGAGTAACAATCGGTGAAGGTGATGAAATACACGTGTTGGTTACGAGTCCTAACACTCAGGGGACCGCATACATCAGTATGTATAAGGTCAAGCATGCCTGTACATCTTTCAGGCTTACCGTTAAATGGCCGTTTTGTCATCTTACCTCAGAGGCAAGGCTCACAAGTGGGAAGATCTTCTATGATTAGAAAATCCAAAGGACCATCCTTTACCAGTCGTGATTCGGTCAATACCGATATGGCCAAGTCGGTAATTCCATAGGCACGTGGGACTAACTATATCATGGGTCCTTTTCTTGGGGATTTCGACTGACGTAGTTTCGATTAAGTTAGTTTCTAGAGAAGGATGTAGAACATAGAGACCGTTCTCCAGTTCCCCGCATGTGATTATTTTATTGTTCCTTTTAATAGTAATCATATTACTAAAACAGATAGTATATACATCAACACACAGTTTAGAAACAGAAATCAAATTTCTTCTTAAGTTTTGTACATAAAGACAATCCTTAAGTATAAGTATTCCTTCTCTAAATACTAATTATAGGTTCCTATCACCGTAGCTGTAACACTTGCAGAAGTCCCCAAGTAAAGTGTCACTTCTCCTTCACTCAGCTTTCTGCTTACTTTGAACCCCTACAGTAAATTACACGCATGAGTTGAAGCCCCAAAGTCAATATACTAGGACACAGAAGCAACTAACAGATTAGTTTCCATGACACAAGTTTCAAAAGTACCTTTCTTAGATTCCAGGTAGGTAGGACAGTTCCTCTTCTAGTGGCCGGCCTACTTGCGGAAGTGACAGGAATCGGATGCCTTGTCTTTCTTTTGTTTCTTAGATTTAGTGGCCTTTTTCTGGGGTTTCCTCTTTGCTCTCCTCTTCTTGCCAGATTTGCCATGTTCAACAAGCATGGCTATCGGCTCATCCTTTCTAATCAGTTCCTCGACTTGTTGCAACATATTGTTGAGCTCTTGAACGCTGACGTTCAACTTGTTCATATTGTAATTAATTATGAACGGATTGAATGATGGAGGCAAGGAGTTAAGAATGGCGTCTATCTATGTAACCAGATCTAGCCTAGATCCAAGGGCCTCCAGCTCATTTATGTAACCCATCATCCGGGGACAATGGTCATGAACTTGCTGCCCCTTGGTCATCTGTGTGGTTATGAACTGCTTCAGGACCTTTTGGCGAGTAGAACGGTTCTGCTCTTCATACATAGTTTTCAAACTATCCAATATGTCTTTGGCTAGTTCGATTTGATCAAACTGCCTCTATATCGAATTATCTAAAGAGGCTATGAAATAGCAGTGGGTTAGGGAGTTTTTCTCCTCCCATTCTTGGTATTCCCTCCTGCGAACTTCTGAAGCCCAGTCTCCCGGACGATCCAATGCAGGATTCTTTGCCACTATCTAATTTATCTGAAGTTAGGACCAGCATAAGGTTTTTGTACTAGTCGGCATAGTTTGGGCCCTTAAGTTTGTTGTCGTCAAGCAACTTAGCAAATTGTCCATTTACCATTTTTTGGTAAAACAGCAAAACGTTAGTCCACAACCTTAGTTTAATTCATGTTACCTACATAGATATGGCTTTTAATCTATGTTCCATTTCCATTTATTCATCTCTGAGATTTTCCTCCTATCTCTGTGACGGAGATGGTGAGATGTCTCTAGAAATGTGGGAAATCACATAGGTTGCGTGGAGCCAACTGTTTCACATGCATAACCCCATCACCTTTCTGTGACAGATCATATCCACTCATCGTATAAGTTTCCCTTTGGCCTCTGTCAGACAAGGTTCATAGCCATTTTAGGGTAAACATTTCTATCCAGTGAGTGTTCACTCATCATATTCAGGTTATGCCAAGGTACCGTGAGAGAGTTCCCATTTTCTGGTGAAGCCCCTCCCACATCGGTCTATGATGCCCTTATTATCTTATGAAACACTCTGACAAACCCAACAACAAATGGATAACCCAATTTTGTGGTGAATTTCCTCATTACTGAAGGACCCATCATCGTGTTAATGATGAAAGGCCTTTAGAGAGTCCATCATATGGATCTCCCTATCACATGCACTCATATTATCGGAGGGAACAAGAGATTACACCCTAGTTAATTTAGGTCAAACCAAAGTGGTTCCCATTGACTTTCATAAAGTCAGATTTTTGGTGGCCTAATTCAGCTAGGGTTTCCTCACATGTCCCTTTTTAGGGTTGTGGGGCCCGCCACGAAAGGAAGGGGTCATCTAATGACCATAAGAGACACCATGGCAATGATATGCATTCAGCCATGGTGTGCGTAAGAGCCACTAACGTATCATCATGGGCCAAGTGCTTATGGCCCATGGTCGCAGCACATCAAACAACCACACATCGCATGTAATGGAAGAATTGATCCAATCAATTACTTGTTGTAAAGCCCAGTAATAAGCCCATTTACAATCCATAATATTAACAATTAACATTATCTAGGTATATGGGCTGAATAGAAGTTAGCAGTTCGGCTCATATAGCTTTTGCGCAAAAGTGGGCTTTTGCAGTTTTAACCCTTTAAAACTGGGCTTTACAACTTGGGCCGAATTGGTTCTTCCAATTAAACATTAATTTCAGACCTGAAAGTGGGAGTAATCAGGGCTGAGAACAGCCCTGTTCGATGGAAATGAAGAGCACCATACACAATCAGCCTTTCAGGAAAGACTGATACCAAGAACACCTTCTTGATCTTTCCCTCTCAGAGAGATCGAACTAGGCAGTTAATTGCAGCGGTGGCCGAAGGAGAACTATAGAGCTGAAGTTGGCGTATTTGCTTTTCTTCTCTCTAGGGTTTCTGAGATCCTATCTCAGACTGCAGAAGGAGAGAGTGTTAAAACCCTTGGTTCGAATTCTAGTAATTCAACCTTAGGGTTTCTTCATCTTTCTTAGTGATTAAGAAACCTCCTAATCCCATTAGGAGTTATCCTAATCCAAATCTATATTTGGATAGGGAATTATCTTAATCCTATCTGTAGATAAGGTTAGCTCACTCCTGATCATATCAGGAGATTACCAGATTCAAATCTTTATTTGAATTTTAGATCCGCCCCTTTAAGTGGGTAATTAAATCTGCCCGTTCGAAATGGGCTTTAGACCCAATAAGTATTAAGTGCTCAGTAGGCTTCCAAACTGCTGCCCAGTTGGGCTTCTTTGTATGGCGTGGGACCCAAGCATTGATCTACACATCAGCTACATGGGTTCGGCCCAGCCTTTGTTACAAGGCCTAGTCGAATTCACTAGAGAGCCCAGTGAACCACTTGAGCCCATCGTATGGACTCTATGGGCCCAACACTTACACTTAATCTCTCAGCCCTTAATGATTAAGCACTGCCCGACAAGAGAAGACCTCTCTCTCGGCTGCAAGGAACAGTGCTGCACTCTCTACTCACATGGATCCCGGGAATTAAAACCTTTTATAAATCTTTTGAAACCGTACATATACATATATATCTTAATTTTGCAAAACAAAATTCCAACGATTGAAATCAACTACCGGCAGTTTGGTTTCCATCAAAGAGAGTGCATTCCCGATCATTACCATTGTCCGACAAAGGGGCTGATCCTGTCACTATGATCACCCACTCAGATGAATTCTCAGATTGTCCCAACATACCTAGGTTTTGACCCCCGCTAAGGATCTCACTAATTGGCATATCAAAGACAGCCCAATTTGACACCTAGTGTAGTATCATAATCGAGTCTTGGGGTCGGGTGTAATTTTCCAGTCTTGCCTATTAATCACCAAGGTCTAGTGCAATACTGGAAATTTGGTCCGGTTCAAAGATTCAATTAATCTTACACTACATGTGCTTTGGGTCTCACCTAGCAACTGAGACAGGCCATCCCAACACTTGGAAGCACACCAATGTCAGCCTTGGCAGGATAAATCTCCACAGATTTATCCAACGGCTGTGAACATTCTAAACTAACACAAGTCTCATTTAGTGTCCAGTTTAAGGGTCTTACGTAGAAACATACCACACAACATGAATCAAACATGCACTTTATTCATTTACACTAAATGTCAAAAGTACATCAAAACTGATTGGAGATAAGGGCATACAAAACTATCTAATATAAAGCACCTCTCTTTGATGACATTGGGGAAAATGCATCCTTAGACACTTGGCATGCGAAGCTTGGCCATCCAAGTCTTAAAGTCATGATACATATTCTTTCTTCTTCTTGTTTACCTATTGCTTCTAAGAAAACATCTTTTCTTATTCAGCTTGTCAACTAGGCAAAAGTCACAGATTGCCCCTTTAGCTCTAGTAGCTCTATTGTTTCTTCATCGTCGGAACTTATTTTCTCAGGTGTATGGGGACCAGCCCCCGTTATTTCAAATGAAGGATTCTGTTATTATATTATATTTGTGGATGCATTTACTAAATTTATCTGGTTTTATCCAATGTGTCATAAATCTGAAGCTTTGGTTTCATTTCTAAAATTTCAAAAACATGCTGAGAATTTCTTTGAGAAGAAAATCAAGATTCTACAGTTTGACATGGAAGGAGAATATCAGGCCTTCTTAAATTATTTGGAATCTCATGGTATCCTTCATCGTTATTCATGTCCATCTACACCTGAACAAAATGGTTCAACTGAGAGGTGTCAACATCTCATTGTAGCACTAGTCTTAGTCTCATGGCACATGATTCAGTTCCACAAGAATATTGGTTCCATGCATTTTGAAACTATGGCTTATTTGGTGAATAGGTTTCCAACACCAACACTACAACAAGATCCCATTGGAAGTTGCCACTGGCAAGTAACTTGAATACAAATTTCTCAAATGTTTTGGTTGTGAATGCTTCCCTTTTCTTTGACCTTTCACTTCTAAAAAATTGAATTCGCTCACTATCTTGCATTTTTTGGGCTACAACCCATCCCATAAAGGGTACAAGTGTCTACATCTACCCACTATGAGGTTTTTCATTTCCCGACATGTAGTCTTCGATAAAGCTGTGTATCCTTTTGCAAAGTCCACATTTTAGACTCCTCCCACAAGCTCTACTAGGCCCATTTCACAACCTCTCATCATTGGACCTCCAACACTTCCCTCACCTGAACCTATTGCTTCAGATCATATTACACTTCCAGTCAACTCCACTGACTCATTATAATTGGACTAGAACTCAACCCACTCTTCTCCTTGTCTACTAACAAGCTCTCCTAACCCAGCTATTGAACCCGGACCCATAGTTTTACATGCTGCTCTACCACACTTACCATCCCCTGAGTCTCGCCATCCTATGCTAACCAATTCCAAGACAGGGTCCCTAAAACCATGATTATTTTCTACCTCAAGGCATCGATTAGCTAGTCCACTAGAGCCCACATGTTTCTCTTAAGCCCAAACACTATCCTGAATGGCAGACTGCCATGTGTTATGAGTACAATGCTCTTATTAGAAATGTCACCTGGGTTTTAACTCCGCAATGATCAGACATGAATGTTATTGGTTACAAATGGGCCTTTCACACCAAGTATAGACCCGATGGCTCAGTTGAACGGTACAAGGCATGCCTTGTCGCCAAAGGTTTTCATCAATGGGAAGGGCTTCACTATTTTTGAAGGTATGAGAGATCCATCATATGGATGGCCGAACCCTACAGGTAGGTTGGGCGAAATTTCAAAAATTTCTCTCTCTCCCATGTGAGAATCACATTCTCCGTTTTAGAAAATTTGCATTTTCAAGGATCAATCTTGAACCTAAACCGAGCCAGATCTGAAACCAAAAGGTAGGAGAGGGATATACCTAATATGGAGTAGTAGTAACTCCCAATGAAGGTGTTCACGCCCAAGGAAAACTCCAAAGACTACTCCCACTAAAGATGACACAGTGTAGGGTGGAGCAGAATCAACAGGTGGTTCTTCTAAAGAAACGAATCCTTCATCAAGAATTCGATGGAGGCTATGTGAGCACGACTTTAGATCAGTATTTCTCCAAAGATTGATATCAAGAACCCTTCTTGATCGCTCCTATAGTGGAGACCAAACTGGCAATGGCGGCAAGAGGAGGAGGGCGCAAGAGCAGAAGATGGTGTAGTCTTACTGTTGTTGTCTTCTCTCTTTCTGTGATTTGAGATTAGATTGATTTTTGATGTGTTTGGAGGTTCACCCTCCTCCTCCTTTTATAGGCTTAAAGAGAGATCCTAATCTCATTAGGAGTTTCCTAATCCAAATCCTTATTTGGATCTAGACTCTCTTTAAGAGATAAGGAAAGCCCTTATCATATTTGTAGATTAGATCAGCCCTCCTAATCTTATTAGGAGCTTTCTAGATCCAAATCTCTATTTGGATCTAGACTCTCTGAGTGGATAGGGAAAACTCCCTATCATATCTGCTGATCCAAATCCCAGAATCACCCCTCTTTAAATAATCTAATCATACCAGTTTGAATTAGGGTTTAGGCCCAATAAGCCCATGTGCTCATTCGACCTCCAAACAGCTGCCCAGTTGGGCTTCCTTGTATGGTGTGGGACCCAAACATTGATCTACACATCAGCCACATGGGTTTAGCCTAACCTCTGTTATAAGCCCTAGCCGTATACACTGTTATGGACAATGAACCCCTGAGCCCATCACCATGGGCTCTTAATGGGCCCAACACTTACACTAGTCCCTAGGCCAAGCCACCTTTTAAAAACCCAGGGACTATGGGCAGATGCAAGATTAGCCCATCAGGTATTATCCTCAACGGTCTGACACTTAACCTCTCAGCCCATAATGATCAAACACTGTCCGACAAGAGAGGACCTCTCCTTCGGCTGCAAGGAACAGTACTACACTTTCTACTCACATGGATCCCGGGAATTAAAACCTTTTGCAAATATTTTGAAATCGTAATATATATATATATATATATATATATTATTGCAAAACAAATTTCAACAATTGAAATTGGCTGCTAGCAACTTTGGTTTCCATTAGAGAGAGTGCATCACCAATCATTACCTTTGTCCGACAAAGGGGCTGATCCTGTCACTATAATCACCCACTTAGATGAATTCTCAGACTGTCCCAACATACCCAGGTTTTGATCCCCTCTAAGGAACTCACTGATTGGCATATCAAAGACAACCCAATCCGATACCTAGTGCAATATCATAATCGAGTCTAGGGGTCAGGTGTAAAATTATAGTTTTGCCCATCAATTTCCAAGGTCCAGGGCAATACTGGAAATCTAGTCCGGTTTAGGGTTTCAAGTAAACCTACACTACATGTATCTTGGGTCTCACCCTACCGGCTGAGACAAGCTACCCCAACCAACTTGGCGGTACATTAGTGTCAGCCTTGGTAGGATAAATCTCCCCATATCTACCCAACAGCTATGAACATTCTAAACTAACACGAGTCTCATATGTGTCGAGTTTAAGGGTATTACAGAGAAAGACACCACAATAACATGATAATCAAATATGTACTTTATTCATTTACAATAAATGTCATAATGTACATCATTCTGATTGGAGCTAAGGGCATACACTGTCTAACATGTAGATCTTTCAGGCTTACCGTTAAATGGCCGTTTCGTCATCTTACCCTGAAGGCAAGGTTCACAAGTATGACGATCTTTTACAGTTAGAAAATCCAAAGGACCATCCTTTACCAACCTTGTTATACGATCAATGCTGATATGGCCAAGTCGGTAATGCCACAGGCACGTGGGATTAACTGTATCACAGGTTCTTTTCTTGGGGATATTATCTGACGTAGTTTCGGCTATGTTAGTTTCCAGAGAATGATGGAGAACATAGAGACCATTCTCAAGTTCTATGTATGCGATGAATTTATTATTTCTTTTAATAGTAATCGCATTACCAAAAAGAATAGAATATCCATCCACACACAATTTTGAAACAGAAATCAAAATTCTTCTCATATTTTGTACATAAAGACTATCTTTCAGTATAATTGATCATTCTCTGAAAAATAACACTATGGTTCCTATTGCCACAGCTGCAACACTTGCAGAAGTCCCCAAGTAAAGAATTACTTCTCCGTCACTCAGTCTTCTACTTATCCAGCGGTCGGTCTATTTGCAAAAGTGGTACTGAGGACAGTTCCTCTTCCAGGTACTGAGGAAGAGTTTTTATGACACAAGATTCGAAATTACCTTTCTTGGATACCAGGTACTGAGGACAGTTCCTCTTCCAACGGTCGGTCTATTTGCAAAAGTGACAAGCATCTGATGCTCTGTCCTTCTTCTGCTTCTTGGGCTTGGCGGCTTTGTTCTGGGGCTTTCTCTTAGCCTTCCTCTTTTTCTTGCCCGACTTGCTAGCTTCAACAAGCATAGCAAGAGGCTCATCCATCTTTATTAGTTCTTCAGCCCTCTGCAACATATTGTTGAGTTCCTGAATGTTGACATTCAGCTTGTTCATGTTGTAATTCATGATGAAAGGATTGGAGGACGGAGGTAGAGAATTCAGGATGGCGTCTACCATCATGACATGGTCAAGCCCGGATCCAAGAGCCTCAAGTTCATTGATGTAACCCATCATCCGAAGACAATGGTCATGAACTGGCTGGCCCTTGGACATTTGTGCGGTCATGAACTGCTTCAAGACCTTCTAGCGAGTAGAGCGGTTCTGCTCTTCATGCATTGTCTTTAGACTGTCCAATATGTCCTTGGCTAGTTCAATCTGATCAAACTGCCTTTGTATTGGATTGTCCAAGGGGGCAATGATGTATCATCGGGCTAGGGAATTCTTCTCTTCCCATTCTTAGTAGTCCCTCCTTCGGGCCTCAGAAGCCTTATCTCCTGGACGCTCCGGGGCAGGGTTTTTAGCCACCTTGTCCAACTTTTTAGAAGTTAGGACCAGCATAAGGTTACGATACCAGTTAGCATAGTTTGGTCCTTTAAGTTTGTTGTCGTGCAACAACTTTGCAAATTGTTCGTTTTCCATTTCTAATAAAAAGAAAACATTAGTCCACAACCTAATTTGATTCATGTTAACTACATAGATATGGCTTTTAATCTATGTTCCATTCCCATTTATTCATCTCTGAGATTTTCCTGCTATCTCAGTGACGGAGACAGTGACTTATGTCTCTGAAAATGTGGGACATCACATAGGGTGCATGGAGCCAACTGTTTCAGTTGCATAAACCCACCACCTTTCTATGAAGGATCATATCCACTCATCGTATGAGCTTTTCCTTTGGCCTCTATTAGACAAGGTTCATTGCCATTTTATGTTAAACCTTTCTGTCCAGTGAGTGCTCACCCATCATATTCGTGAACGCCAAGGTACCGTGAGAGAGTCTTCCATTTTAGAATAGACCCTCCCACATCGGTCTATGACACCCCTATCATCTTATGAAACATTCCAACAGATACAACAGCAAATGGATAACCCGATTTTATGGTGTGTTTCCTCATTACTGAAAGACCCATCTTCATTCTAATAATGGAAGGCCTTTAGAGAGTTCATCATATGAATCTCCCTATCACATGCACTCGTATTTCAGGAGAGAACAAAATTATTATGCCCTAGTTTAATTTAGGTCAAACCAGAGTGGCTCCCACTGACTTTCATAAAGCCAGATTTTTGTGGGCCCTAAACGGCTAGGGTTCCGCACGGTTTCTCTTTAGGAGGTGTGGGGCCCACCACAAAGGGAAACCATCTAATGATCTTTAGGGACACCATGGCAATGATGTGCATTCAGCCACGGTGTGCGCAAGAGCCACTATCGTATCAGCATGGGCCAAGTGCTTATAGCCCATGAACGTTGCACATCACACATCCATACATCACATGTAAGGATAGAATTGATCCAATCAATTAATATCTGTAAAGCCCATTATTAAAGCCCATTTTAATCCATAATATTACTGATTAATATTATCTAGGTATATGGGCTGAATAGGCTTAAGCAGTTCAGCCCATATAGTTTTTTTGCAATTAGTGGGCTTTAGCAGTTTTAACTCCTTAAAATTGGGCCTTACAGGTGTGGGCCAAATTAAGTCTTATAATTAAACATCAATCTCTTGACCCAATAGTGGGAAATTAGGCCTGAGATCAGCCTCCATCGAGCCACAGATTTGGTCAAACCAGTTTGGTCCAATCTGGTTTGAATGGGTCTAGGGTTTGATTTTTAATTTAAGATTTAATTTAATAATTGATCTAAAATTTAGATTACTGATTAAAAACATTCAAAAATCAGTACTAGGGTTGTTCGAACATCAGCTACCCTGCAAAACAGAAGTTCGATCACAGTTTGCAGTTTCACAAACTACAAATCGCAAATAACGATTTCTCCATCTACGAAATCTCCTTCTCCTGCGCATCCAGCTTCGATCTTGAAATAAAATAAAATAGAAAAAATCTAATTTTCTATTAATATTACATCAGATCGAATTCCTATACATTCAGTCTAGAAATTAAAAAAAATAATTACATACCAAAATTTAATAAAATAGCAAAATCGTAGATTTCCTGCGCCATTAAAGAATTTGATCTCCATTGTACGAAAAGCCCAAAAATCAAGATAATTATAAAGAGCAGTTCTAAATAAATATCGGATTCAAAAGGATTTAATTTTAGATCAATCGCCCTTCAACTGGGAACCGATTTCCCAGAAAATCAATTATCTGCGCAAATCGGGTAGAACGCCTTCTGCCCATTTGCGCAGGTTCAGATCTAGTCTATTTCGGTTCAAGATTTGCACCATGGCTCTAATACCACCGAAGGGATGAACCTGCATTTTCAAGGATTGTTTTAAGGAGTTAAAACTGCATTTTACCCAGAAAATCTGCATTTTCAAGGATCAATCTTGAACCTAAACCGAACCAGATCTGAAACCAAAAGGTAGGAGAGGGATATACCTTATACGGAGTAGCAGTAACTCCCAAATAAAGTGTTCACGTCCAAGAATAACTCCAAAGACTGCTCCCATAGAAAATGACACAGTGTAGGGTGGAGCAGAATCAGTAGGTGGTTCTTCCAAAGAATCGAATCCTTCAGCAAGAATTCGATGAAGGCTATGTTAGCACGACTTCAGATCAGTATTTCTCCAAAGACTGATATCAAGAATCATTCTTGATCACTCCTACAGTAGAGATCGAACTAGCAATGGCGGCAGTAGGAGGAGGGCTTAAAGAGAGCTCCTAATCTCATTAGGAGTTTCCTAAATCAAATCCTTATTTGGATCTTGACTCTCTTTAAGAGATAAGGAAAGCTCTTATCTTATCTGTAGATTAGATCAGCCCTCCTAATCTTATTAGGAGCTTTCCAGATCTAAATCTCTATTTGGATCTAGACTCTCTGAGTGGATAGGGAGTATTTGTTGATCCAAATCCTAGAATCGCCCCTCTTTAAATAATCTAATTATACCAGTTCGAACTGGGCTTTAGACCCAATATGTCCATGTGCTCATTCGGCCTCCAAACTGCTGCCCAGTTGGGCTTCCTTGTATGGCGTGGGACCCAAACATTGATCTACACATCAGCCACATGGGTTCAGCCTTGTCTCTGTTACAAGGCCTGGCCGAATACACTATTATGGACAGTGAACCCCTGAGCCCATCACCATGGGCTCTTAATGGGCCCAACATTTACACTAAGTGGTCTCTGGGCCAAGCCACCTTATAAAATCTCAGGGACTATGGGCAAATGCAAGATTAGCACATCAGGTATTACCCTCAATGGTCTGACACTTAACCTCTCAGCCCATAATGATCAAACACTACCCGACCAGAGAAGACCTCTCCCTCAGCTGCAAGGAACAGTACTGCACTCTCTATTCACATGGATCTCGGGAATTAAAACCTTTTACAAACATTTTGAAACCATAATATATATATGTATATGTATATATATATATCTCTATATAAATATATTTTGCAAAACAAATTTCAACGATTGAAATCGGTTGTCGACAGTTTTGGTTTCCATTAGAGAGAGTGCATCCCCGATCATTACCTTTGTTCGACAAAGGGGTTGATCCTGTCACTATGATCACCCACTCAGATGAATTCTCAGACTATCCCAACCTACCTAGGTTTTGACACCCTCTAAGGATCTCACTGATCGGCATATCAAAGATAGTCTAATCCGACACCTAGTGCAGTATCATAATCGTGTCTAGGGGTCAGGTGTAACATTTTAGTTTTTCCCATCAATCTCCAAGGTTTAGGGCAATACTAGAAATCTGGTTTGGTTCAAGGTTTCAAGTAAACCTACACTACATGTGCCTCCGGTCTCACCCTAACGGCTGAGACAAGCCACCCCAACCAACTTGGCGGTATATCAATGTCAGCCTTGGCAGGATAAATCTCCCTAGATCTATCCAACGGCTGTGAACATTCTCAACGAGCATGAGTCTCATATGTGTCTAACTTAAGGATATTACACAGAAACACACCACAATAACATGAATCAAATATGTAATTTTTTTCATTTACAATAAATTTTATAATGTACATCATTCTGATTGGAGCTAAGGGCATACACTGTCTAACATTTTGAGACATTTAGTCATGTAGTTAAGCCATCTACCATACGCTTGGTAATCAGCTTGGCAGTAGCCCAAAAATGGTCAGTCAATCTACTTGATGCTTAGAATGCCTTTTTGTATGGCGATGTAGAAGAAAATGTTTTTATGCAACAACCAGTGGGGTTCATTGATGAGAAATATTCCACTCATGTCTATCACTTGAAGAAAAGTCTTGAAACAGGCCCCTCGGGCCTGGTACCACCGCCTTAATACCTACCTTCTTACATTGGGCTTTCTTGAATCTAAAGCAGACTCTTCTCTCTTTATCAAACGCACTCCTACTGACACTCTCAAAGACTTAGGCACTTTACATTACTTTCTTGGTGTGGAAGCCACTTGGTGCTCTCAAGGACTCTTCTTGTCTCAACGCAAGTACATAGAGGACTTACTCTCCAAGACATCAATGGATGGTGCTAAGCTGTATCAGTCTCCCATTGTTGTTGGTTGCAAACTCTCTTGCCATGAGGGAGACCCTTTACCAGATCCATCACTACTTAGGAGTCTAGCCGTCACTAGACCCAATTTGGCATATGTTGTCAACACTGTTTGTTGCTTTATGCACTGTCAGCACTATCAACACTGGGCAGGCTGCCCAGATGATCGCCACTCCCATGGTGGTTACTCCATCTACCTTGGATCCAATTTGGTGTCGTGGTCGTCTCACAAACACCATGCGGTGTCTCGCTCAAGCGCTGAAGCGGAGTATCGCTCGCTAGCCATTGCCACTTGTGAACTTTCATGGCTTGTCTCCTTACTCCATGAACTGGGCTATCAGCCTAAGCAAGTTTCAATTCTCTAGTGTGACAACTTAGGCGCCCCCTATCTCATAGCTAATCCCGTCTTCCATGGGCATACTAAGTACATCGAGGTTGATTTTCATTTTGTGCGTGAGCGGGTTGTCCGGAAATCACTTGATGTTTGATTCATCTCTTCAGTTGACCAACATGCTGACATCTTTACAAAAGGTCTTGGTCACTCTCGGTTTGCTTTACTAAGGTACAAGTTGAGCGTATACTCCCACCGGCTCGCCTTGAGGGTGATGTTAGGCAAGTTAACAAGTCAGCCCAAGATCGTGTTACACACTTATGCACAAGGATAAGGATAAAAAGTTAAAAAGATAATGTATCTCTACTTTGTATTTTACAAGAATTTCACTTCTATTGCAACTCTCTACTTCCTGTTGTACTTATAACTACAGTTGTAACTCTCAAGAAATTATAAATACATACAACTGATTCACTATACACCATTCGAGTCAGCCATTTACCAAATTCTAAGTTTTATTATTGAAAAATAGATTTTTTTTAAAAGCATAAAAAACGAGTAAAAAAATGTTGTAAAGTAATCAAGTTCACGCAGGGCCCATTTTGATTGTTTGGAGTGAAGAAGACAATTGAAACGGGTCCGTTACGACCTGATTTCGATAGACTTGAATGTGAAAAGACGGGTCATCATAGACCTATCCATGTAAGATATGGACCCGTGTCCGTGTGATGCACGGGTCCACATAGATCTACCCATGTACAATAATAATAATAATTATTATTATTTAATTATTCATTCATTATAACCAATTATTTTTATGCTATGGCTTCATTTGTTATTAGATATACTTAAACCATCCATTACCAGTTCCTTTGTGTTTTGCTATAGTTATTTTTAAGAATATTATATACCTTTTAAGTGTATTTTCATTAACTAAGCAATTGACTTTATTTTGACCATTATTTTTATAATTAATTTTAGTTTATTTATAAGTCTTGATTGTTTTATTCATGGTTAATAAAACCCATACATGACACGGTCCCCGCTAGTACTCATAAATATTGATAAGATTAACCGAACACAATAGTGCTATTAAGAAAGTTGTGGGACCAATGATAATGCTCCCATCAGTCTTTTAATACATGGGGCCTACAACTACAAGTCTACAACCATTCCACATCTCACTGAAGGTCCCATGTATTTTATAATTCATGCTCGTACACGTATAAAGTATTTGAGAAAAGTACGAGCAGGTCCATTGCAGAAACCTGAACACCAAGTCAGTTCATACAGAATTTACAATGACTCTCAAATTCAACTTTTAAAATTATAAGACCGATTCCCACCCCATGTAAGCATCACACTTCTACCTATGCTTTTCCTGTGAGGTGGCAATCCAACTCGGATTATATGTCACAATAACATTTATTTAAAATTTTATTTTGAAATATACCCTTAAATTGCAAAGACTAAAATGACCCTGTTAAGGCCCAAGGCCATTGTTCTCTCCCGCCCTCCCTATTCTCTCTCTTTCGTTCTCTCACACTCTCAACTCTCTTCTCTTCGACCGCTTCTCCAACTGCAACTCTCGCTCTCTCACACTTTCAACTCTCTTATCTTCGACTGCTTTTGCAACTGCAATTGCAAGCTCCCCTCCCCAGCGTCACTCCTCTTTCTCACTCTCATTTTCTCCTCCCTCGCTCCCCCTCAGTCTCCCCAGCGGCGCTCCTCTTCTCTTACTGTTTTTCCCTGCAACTTTTCCCTTGGCCTTTGACTGACCCTTGACTGAACTTCGGCTGCTCTCCCTCTCCTTCAATGGTTTTTCCCAATGCATTAAAGACAATCCTTACTGAGGAAGCATACTAATAGGTATTTGATAATTTCTCTGTACATAGTTCATTTTGTTTTAATTTATGAAGAAGTCAATTCAATACATTTGTTTGTTGATTCTCCTTGCATGCCTATTGTACTAAATGGATAGTTGTTTCTAATTCACTTTCTAATATTGGTTAGTTGGCGTGGAATTCCCAAATCTGAAATGGGCCAAATTCCCAAATCTAACAGTTTCATTAAGTCAGGTATGAGTAAGGATGACAATGACATGAGCTAACCTATATTGGTACTCATTTACCAATTTAGGGAATTAGAAGATATTTACTATTTTTCTAATTCATTTTCTAACATTGGTCTTTTAAGGTTTGAATGCCCAAATTATTCATTTTCTAACATTGGTCTTTAAAGTAAAAATTATAATATACCCCACCTCAATGAATAAATGGGTTTTAATGACTAAAGTGTTGCATGAAGCATACGTTGCAAACAGTATTCCATGTACTTAACAATTACATATTGCCTTCTTCAATTTAAAAATTATTCATTCCTTGTTGTGAAACCTCAAATCTTTCTTAGGCTAGACTAGACAAATCATTATTCATTTATTAATTGTGAAGCCAAATACACTAATTTGTTTTACTATTATTAGCAGAACATTGAGAACTATGTTGTCTCTAAAACTTAATTCATGGTGTCTTCAGTCCAATTTAGATGACATAAGTATCAGCCTACAACTCTACACTATCTGTCTTGTGTTCAAGCAATACAAATACAAAGCATTAAACTTTGATCCAAGTCCCACAAGCACATGAACATACAGCAAGAAAAAGTTAAAAGAACTGTGAAGATTTACTGTGAAAACTTGCACATGGCACTCTGGTTCTAAACCCACCAGGTCTATCCCAGCCTTTGATGCCCTTAAACATTAAATATTTCTTGGTGTGACCCAGTTTTGAATTTTTTGAACCAGAATGCTAAGAAGAAAAAATCAACTAAATTTAAAATGGTGCAAATTGCAAACCAGAATTAAATAAGGCCTTACCATTATTTGTCAAGAAAAGTGATAGATGACATAAAGATGATTCTTACTTCACAATTTCATACTTTTAGATTTCATCAGACAAAATTCCCAACCTGAAATCTTCAATGGTTGGGTTCATTTGATCAAAATGGTCATGACTCATGAAAGCAAAAACAAGGATAAAGGGAATTTGCAGATATATGACTATAGAACCATTTTCAATTGATTTGAAAACTGATTTATTCCCTTGAACTATCTTATTGATTTAAATTTACAAGAATACCACAAGGCTTCAAAAATCAAATAAAATGCACCACAAATTAAAAATAAAATCTCAAGTCAAAGACATTGATAATTCAGATATAGTGCAAAAGAACAGGTAACCTATAATATTGATCCAAGTCTATGGAACCTAACTTAAGAAAAGAATAATAGGAAAAAATCACATTAAACAAAAGGACAAAATATTGAGCATGCACCCAAGAACAACCAAGAAAGTATACTTTTCAATTGTAAATTGAGAATGGAATTAGGTACTGAGGTAATAAAAGGGCCAAAAATGAAAAATACTGCTCCTCGGGCCAGCCTACCTATCAACCCCTGTCCTTGGAGGTATGTCAGCTTCAAGAGCATTGCAAGTTTAACTATTTTCAAACCAAAATAACCAATCTTTATTTCCAGTTTAGATTTTTAATGACAGGGAGCTCTACTTCAATGTCATCATCATGATCATCCATGCTTTATCCCAACTATATGAGACCGGCTATATGAATTCCATTTCGTCAATCCGTTCTATTTAAATCTATATTCACTATCAAATTATTGGTGTTTAAATCATTTCTACTACTTCTGCCCATGTCCTTTTTGACTATTCGAGCTCTTTTACTTGTGAAAATTTTAAATATGAACTTATCATATCCTATCTCTCATCTCAATCTCTTATTTTTCTAGGATTACAATTGAAAATTTAAATCTGATAAGACTCTCTTTCTTAAGATTACATTCAACTTCTATCCTAATGGGACTCTTGGTTCTTGAATTCGAGTTGGGCTGCTTCCAGGTTTTTCTGCGAAATGGGCCTCAATTGTGAAATGGGCTTTGCTGCAAAATTTCTCTGAATTCGGGCCCAGTTTCGTACTTGATGCGGACCGAATCTGTAAAATCCCAAAACATAAAAGTTGTGGGCCTTCCTTTCCTCTTTCTAATGCCTATTGAATTGTTCAAATCGGTTTCCGGAATTGAGAGTTATGCCCAGATTACTGACTGTTGCCGAAACTGTCCAAAATCACCCGATTTGCCCTGTTTTCTTCCAATTGTCTTTTTGCTTGCCCTGAATCAAAATACAAGAGTAATGAGTCCAATTAAGTGCTAAAATTATGTAAAAAGATGAATATTAGGGGATAAAAATAGGGTTCTTTTTGGTCTCATCAATGATCTTATTCCTGGAAAGAACCGAATAATTTCGAAGTATTTGACACTATGCACATTATTAATCTTGTGCATATAATTAGGAGCAGGACATTATAATTTAATTCTAATGCTATTTTTTTTCTCACTGTATGGTCATTTGTTCTCAGTACCTAAATCTAACTAACCTCCTTAATGGAAAGTTCTTATTGTTAAATGCTTCAAATTAAGTCTTAAGGTTAATCATATAAATACATGATAATAGACACTATTTCACCATTTGTTATTAGTTAATTCATACGAAACAGATGTTCCAATTGCAGATGATATGTTCTCTCAGATAAACTTAACCAACACCTCCAATTTCATCTTGGTAAATCTTTACTAAGGTGGTTGTTAAGGCATGCATGACCATTACGTGAATGAAGTTGGGCATTTTAGCCCATCAAGCCTTCACATCCACCTACATAACCTCCTTATTTGATAAATGTTCATTTAAGAGGGGGTGAGCATGGTTTCATGTCTTACTTTTTCATTCAACACTTCACATCCATCTACGTAAATATATATCAACGTGGGCATTTTAGACCATTAAGCCAATATTGAATCATAGTCTAATGTGGAATTAGCAATCATGCCATTGTTGAAAACATTGCAAGTGAGTAATAACTCCATCATCCAAAAATATTTAACCAACACCATAATAGTCCTTATGACAATTTTTTTGGTATTTACAGTAATTACTATACATATGAATTTAGCAAAATAAATTCAACAAATCATCCCTAGTAGGTATGATATGCTTGTCCAAAAAACACTGAACATGATCTTTGTTCGCCATTAAGAGAGATCAAAATAAATGCTACATCTGAAAGTATGATATTGCTTTTGCGTCCACCTCCATCGGGAAAAATAAAGTTTTGTAGGTAGATTGAAGCTCCCTTTCCAAATCACTTGATACATTCCAAAGAGCACCACCACTTGTGACCAATAAAAATTGATTAGCATAAATATATGTGATGAGAATAAAATTTAACATATTTTTATCCCCAAATATTCAGTCTTTTATACTGAATTAGTACTTATTTGGATTCATATTTCTTGTATTTTGGTTCAGGGCATGAAAAAGGGCATCAGGAGAAAAGCAAGGCAAATTGGATGGTTTTTCATTGTTTCGGCACCGTTCAGTAATCTAGGCCTAACTCTCGTATCCGAGATCCGATTGGGCTGATTCAAGACTCATTGAAAATATAAGAGAAAGCTACAACTTTCATGTTTTGGGCTTTTATAGATTCGGTTACATCAAAATCAAATCCGGGCCCAAAATTGGGGCAAATTTGTAGGAAGGCCCAATTCACAGCTGAAGCCCAACTTGCAGAAAAGACTTGCAACAGTCCAATTCGCAGAGTGAGCCTAATAGGGATGCAAGAACAAAAAACTGAGAAGAGTCCTACCAGATTTAAATTTGTGATGTAATCCTAGAAAGCTAAAGGCATTGAGTTCACTAGATAAAGAGATAAGAGTAGGATTAGACTAGGATTTTTTATTTTTGAAAGATAAACTCCAAGGAGTTGGAGACCACCCCCTCCCCTTTAAGCTATATAAAGGGATGGGGTGCGGACTAGAGAGGTATCAAGAAGCAGAGGAGCAACCAATCTATCAAGCAAGAAGGAGGTGGCGACAAGGAGAAGAGGAGATCTCAGCTCCATGGGCGAATTCATGAGCTCTTTCTTTCCTCTTGTTTGCTTTAGTTCCTTTATTATGAACTGATTTGTTTATAGCTAGGGTTGTGAGAGCTCAACCATGATAATGAATATATTTTTATCATTATGATTTATCCAAGATCGTGATTTCCATATAGTTTATGAATTATTTGTTTAATGCGATTAGGAGTGGCCATCTCTTAATTGATTAGGTTTATATGAATGAATCGGGAGAGGAATTTATATATTCGACCACATAATTCATTATGTGAATTGAATGGTATATAGGGATATATACACATGATTCATCTGAATATATGAGTTTTTCATGCACTTAATGCATTTCTATCATTGAGAATACTAGAGGAAGCTTATGATCTAGTGGAAGAGATGGTGTCGATCAACTACCAATGGAGTAATGACCGAACTGATCAGAGGGGAGTACACCACATCGATTCCCTTGCAGCCATATCTGCTCAATTTGCTAGTTTGAATAAAAATTTTGATACTTTTAATATTGCAACAATGAATACATCATCTAGCATCCCATATGATTTCTGTGGTCAAATAGGACATACTAATTCTGATTGTCCATTAGGTAATCCTTTTGCTTCACATGAGCATGCTAATTTTATCTCTCATACTAGCATGCCAAATTTTAACCCCTACTCAAACACATACAACCCAGGGTGGAGGAATCATCAAAATTTTTCATGGAACAACAACCAACAAAAAGCACCCATGGGATTTTAACAACAATCGCCCCCACAAGAAAAGAAGAGTAATTTGGAAGAAATGATTTCTAAGTTCATCAATGCTACTGAAGCAAAGCTCCAAGAATATGATAAGAGATTCTTAAGTCAAGAAGCATTAATAAAAAACTTAGAAGTCCAAATGGGGCAGATTGTGAATTTGTTGTCGGAAAGAAAGAAGGGACGGCTGCCCAGCAATTCGGAGAATGAGGTAGCCGATTCTCAAATGGAGATCGAAGGGAGTACACCTAAATTGAACTTAGATGCTATTAAACTTCCTCTCCCCCACCCCAAACTAGTTTTGAAAGCTAAATTGGATGAGGAAGTTAAGGAGGTTTTGAACTATTTGGAGGACGGCCAAGAAGGACAAGGTAATGCTCATTATATTATGTTGTTGATTTCTAATAAGAGACGGTTACCCTCTGTTTTGCAGGCCCCTGTTCCAGATTTGAACCCGCCCATGATGGATGAAAGGAGAGTATACCGAAAGTTGCGACCACGAGAGTTAGAGGATCCGATTCATGTTTATTAAACATAGGGAAGTTTGTTTTTCCTTTTTCTTTTTGTTCTTACATTTTTAGTTTAGTTTTTTCACCCTTTCTTTGCATTTAATCTCACATTGGGGACAATGTAAATTTTAAGTGTGGGGGAGGGGATTTGGGATTTAGGTTAGAATTTAGGTTGTGTTTTAAAAGTTAATTTAGGTCATGTTTTTCCAAAAAAAAAAATCACCAAAACCTCAACTCTTTTGAAATCAATTGAAACAATGTTCTAGGAAAACTCTTGTGACCTAGTAATGGGGTACAATCAAGGGGTATGTGACTTATCTGAAGCCATCTCCAATTAAGCTAGTCCTAAATTCAGGTTTAAGTAAATGGGGTAGCTGTTTTACCATTGCTACAATTGGTAGGATGGAGCATAAAATGCACATATCAACCAAGTAATTCAATAGTAGGATGGAGCATAAAATGCACCTACTGACCAAGTAATTCCAAAAGTGAGACGGAGCATAAAATGCACTCACTCCTGATAAAAAGAGAAAAAAAAAGAAATAAAAGAGAGAGAGAGAGAGGAGATAAAAATGTTTTTCCTAGTTTATTACCTGGTTTGTAGTAGCAAAAATTGGATTAACTGATGAATGAGTCGTGTATGACTTGGTTGTGCTGATTTAACTATTTATAATAGTTAACCTAGAATATTTGTGGAGAAAGATAAATGAGAGTTGAGTTTAAAATTCAGCAGGCTAGCTAGTTTGTTCTTGTTTTATTTTTGCTTGAATTTTGTCTTGCCCAAGGACGGGCAAAGTTTAAGTGTGGGGGGATTTGATGAGAATAAAATTTATCATATTTTTATCCCCAAATATACAGTCTTTTATACTGAATTATTACTTATTTGGACTCATATTTCTTGTATTTTGGTTCAGGGCATGAAAGGCATCAGGAGAAAAGCAAGGCAAATCAGATGATTTTTCACAGTTTCAGCATTGTTTAGTGTTCTAGGCATAAATCTCGTATCCGAGATTTGATGGGGCTGATTCAAGACTAACTGGAAAGGTAAGAGAGAAAGCTACAACTTTCATGTTTTGGGCTTTCACAGATTCGGCCTGCATCGAAGTAAAATCTAGGCCCGACGTCAGGGCAAATTTGTAAGAAGGCCCAATTCGCAGTTGAAGCCCAACTTGTAGAAAAGACTTGTAGCAGCCCAATTTGCAGAGGCAACCTAATACGAATGCAAGAACAAAAAATTGAGAAGAGTCCTACCAGATTTAAATTTGTGATTTGAGCTCATACGTTCCTTCCCCAATTACCCTCTTTACTCGGTAGGGTCCTTCCAAATTTGGCCCGAGCTTACCAACACCAGGCTCAGGTACCATGGCTTTACGAAGAATCAGGTCTCTGACACAGAGGTTCTGCTTCTTGACCCTAGTGTTAAAGTACCGAGCTACTCTCTATTGGTAGGCCGCGGTCCTAATGTATGCGAGGTCCCATACCTCATCAAGTAGGTCGAGGTTGGTGCGTAGTTCATCCTTGTTTGCTTCATCGTTGTATGCTTCCAGGTGTAGTGTAGGGACCTCAATCTCGGCTAGGATCACTGCCTCTGTGCCGTAAGTGAGGTTGAAAGGGGTCTCACCCGTTGCGGTCTTCACCGTGGTTTGATAAGCCTATAGTACACTAGATAGCTCATCTACCCACAGTCCCTTAGCTCTGACTAGATGTGTCTTCAGTCCGTGGAGAATGACTCTGTTTGTGACCTCCGCTTGACCATTCACTTGAGGGTGGCCACCGTGGTGAAATTTTGTTGTATTCCCATGTCTTTGCACCAGTTCTGAAACTTAATGTCCTCAAATTGTTTATCGTTATCAAACATGAGCACTCGGGGTAGTCTGAAATGGCAAACTATATTCTTCCAGAAGAAATTCTGCACACTTCACGCCGTGATTGTTGCGAGAGGTTCGGCCTCCACCCACTTAGTGAAATAATCAATGCTACCACTAAGCTGTCCTGTCGCTAGTGGAAATGGTCTGAGTATATCGATCCCCCACTGTGCAAAGGGCCAAGGGCTGGTAAGGTACTTTAGGCCAGCAGCGGGCTAGTAGTGGATGTTGGCATGCTTCTGACACTTGTCACACCTTTTCACGAACTCAATCGCATATGCCTTCATCGTTGGCCAATAATATCCTTGTCATAGTGCCTTCAAGGCGAGATCCCTGCCCCACATGTGTCCACCGCACAAGCCCTCATGAGTGTCGTGGAGCACGAGCTCAGCTTCAGAAGGTCGTAAGCAACACAGATAAGGGAGTGTGTAGGATTTTTGGTATAGCCATCCATCTATTACGACATATTAACCTGCCTGACGCTCTACCCTTCTGGCAGCATTACGATCTGCAGGGAGGGTCTCATGTAGCCAGTAGCTCGTGAATGGATCAACCCAGCTCGTCTCTGCTTGTACAACAGGAGCGACCTCCTCTGCCCCCCTGAGAATGCTAGGCCGAGGTAGGTTCTCTATCTACACAATTCTCATGGTGTTATCACTTGTGCTGGCTAATCGGGACAGGGCATCAGCCTTAGTGTTCTCAAATCTCAGGATCTGCTTGATGAAGTAGGACTGGAAGTTGAGCAGCGCCTTTCTGACTTTGGCTAAGTATGCGACCATGGTTGGCTCGCGAGCTTCATATTCACCGGTGACCTGGTTGACCACGAGCTAGGAGTCGCTGTAGATAACGATGTGCTTAGTTTTTACTTCACTCGCTAGCAGTACATGCTTAGTTCAGTTATGAAGGCTATTTTCTGATCTGATTGTAGCCCGAGTAAGCATCCAAAAAGCTCAACAACTCATGCCCTGAGGTCGTGTCCACCAAATGGTCTATCTTGGGAAGTGGGAAGCAGTCCTTCGAGCAAGCTCGATTCAGATCGATATAATCGACGCACATGCACCATTTACTATTGGTCTTTTTTACCAGAATGGGGTTGGCTACCCAACTCGGGTAATGGACCTCCTTGATGAAATCGGCTGCGAGGAGCTTCCCAACCTCCTCGTCGACAGCTCTCCAATGGTTTGGGGCTAGGTTGTGTTTATTCTATCTAACGGGCTTAACTATAGATCAATGTTCAGTTTGTGAATAATGACTCTGGGGTCTATTCTAGGCATCTCTACCGCAGACCATGCAAAAACATCTAAATTTTTAAGTAGAAAGCTTACCAGTTGAGATCGTAGAGGCTCCTCAATTGAAGCGCTGATCTGGAGAGTTCAAGCTAGATCGTCTACCAAAGTAGGTACAAAGACCGTCTCTTCTATGGGCGTAGCTCGATCTTCATGCTGCTCTGTAGGTCACTCCAACTCGAGATCGTCGGCCACCTTGGCTTTCCCATTTAGGGCGACGACATAGCATTTGCGAGATTTGAGCTGGTCACCTCGCGCTACCCCTACTCTGAAGTCCGTTGAGAACTTCATAGCCAAGTAATAGGTGGACACCACTGCACGTAAAGCATGGATGATTGGCCGATCTATTATGGCATTGTATGGGGAGGGAGTCACGACCACTAGAAAAGTGTGGTCAAATCTCACAGTACTAGGCTATGTGTCGATCTCCATAGGTACTGTAACTCTCTCTAGGGGCATGACTTTCTCTCCACTGAAGCCCACCAAGGGAGTGTTCGCGGGCTTGAGGTCGCTTTCCCGAAGTTGAAGTTTGTCAAACGCGGCCTTGAAGAGTATATCCTTCAAATTGCCAGAGTCGACGAGGACACGCCTTACCTCGAAATCATTGATTCTCATCTTTACAACGAGTGTGTCATCGTGGGGGTACTGGACTCTACGCACGTCATCTTCGGTGAAGAAAATTGATTCCTCTAACCTTGGCCGCTTCGGGGGATTCCGCTCTTCTCTTTCGAACTCGCGAGCCGAGGTCCTTGCCGCGGCTGAGGTGCAGCCCGCGACGATCAATCTGCCGGTGATCATTTGGATTGTTCCCCAAACTAGCCTCTCTTCGGGTGGCTGCCTCTACGGTTGCTCATTTTGCCTGTTGCTGGACTTGGGAGCATCTCTACCTTGCTCCCCCTGTCATCCTGTTTTATTATCACTTTGTACAAATTTTCTCAAATACCCGCGACGGATGAGTTCTTCTATCTCATTGTGGAGGTTTTTACAAGTTTTGGTGCTATGACTGTGATCTCTACGAAAATGGAAATACAAATGTTTATTTCTAGTATTCGGGTCTCCTCTCATCTGAGGTGGCCACTTCACATAAGACGCGTCCTTGATCACCATGAGGATTTCTGCTCGCTTCACATTCAAGGGTGTGTAGTTCATCCTTTTAGCTGGAGGAGCTCGGAAAGACTGGTCTGGCTTTCCTCTCCAAGCTAGTTCTTTCTTCCTCTTATTGTCTCCATTGGTTGAGGTCTCACATTCTCTTTTCCTCTTCTCCGATGGGTTCTCATTCTTCTAGTTGATCTCCTCCTCTGTTCCGATGAACTGGTCCATGAGCTTGAGGAATTTGGATACGTCCTTGGGCTTGTTGAATCTGCAGATATGCATTATTGAATCTCTTGATGTTGCTGCGGATAGATTCTCCCTCCCTCTAGACTATGCCGAGAAGGCTTTCTTGGGACCTCGGATACCTCTTGCTGGTGATGAAGTGTGAGGTGAAGATTTGCACAAACTGCGCCCAACTCACTTGCCTCGGCTAAGAGCATCTGTGAATGAAAAGAATCTACATGATCATTCGGATCGAATGATCCATCATACTTGCCCAGGGGAGGTACCTTGAAATCTTTTGGCATCGGGATGGCCAAGAGTTCGAGAGACAGGGGAGATGGCACAAAGAGGAGCGGAGTGGCTTTCACTGCTC
The DNA here is from genome assembly GCF_056320005.1 of Nelumbo lutea. Classification (NCBI taxonomy): domain Eukaryota; kingdom Viridiplantae; phylum Streptophyta; class Magnoliopsida; order Proteales; family Nelumbonaceae; genus Nelumbo; species Nelumbo lutea. The sequence continues at coordinate 64,488,111 of NC_142687.1, read as the reverse complement.
CCGAGCTCGCTTCTTCCTTCCCTTTGAGGAGTTTGGGCAAGTTCTAGGCTGTAGTTTGGCGAGCTTTGTGGCATCTCAGTTGCTTCTTTGTCGGCTCCGCATTGGTGCTGCAAGCTTCTGTGTTGTCAGTTATAGTTCTCATGGGGAGTGGCACACACTACAGGTGATGGCTGTGAATTGAAGAACCTGTCTAGAGTCTGTGGCCAGGGCCTCAAACCGGTTTTCTATGAGTGGGATCTCAAACTCTGAAAGCCGAGGTGATGCGGGTCTGTTAGGCTAAGAATCTCCTGTCCTGACCATGTGTGGTGAGGTGGGTGTGACTGGCTTCTCCCTCCTATTGTGGAACGAGACTTGGCTCCTAGGGGGATTTTGGGTCTAGGAGGTCTCTCCCTGGCGAAGGGTGTTTTCACTCTAACGGCGAGGCTTAGCTTGTTGTGTGGCCGGATACCGAGGTGGAACCAACTACTGGTTCTGAGGCAGTAGTGGAAACTAATGTTGGTATTGATGCTGATAAACCTGGTGTAGCACTTGTTGCTGATACAGTTGGAATTGTTGGACCCGTTGCATTTGAGCTTGCATAGCTCGCATGCAGTGTACCAGGTCTTTAAGTTGGTTTTGTCCGGTCACCGAGGGAACAACAGATGGTTCAGCGAAGGTTGCACCCACCGTGGAGGGGAGTGGAGCATTCGCAGGTGCCATGATTTGGGGCACGTTCAGAGAAGGAACTCCATCCATAGAGAGTGGTAGGGTGAACTCCATCCCCATAAGCATTCATGTCTGAAAGGGATGGTAGAATCCATCGTATGGATGCCAAAACTGTTGCGGAATGGGTGGGCAAATTTCAAAAATTTCCTACCTACCTTCCAACTGAGAATCGCATTCCCTGATTTTATAATCAAGATTCAAGGATCCTACTTGAACCAGAACTGAACAAGATCTGAACCAAAAGAGAAGGGAGTGATTATACCTGATCCAAAGAAATAATATCCTCCAAAGTTTGTGTTCACACCCAAAAAGACACCAAGATCTACTATTGCTGGAGATGACACAGCAACTGTGGAACAGTACCAGTAGAGTGCGTCCCACACACTGAATCCTTCACAAGAATCCTTTGGAAACAATGAGCATCGAACTAAATCAGCCTTTTAGAAAACACTGATATCAAGAACTCTTTCTTAATCTTTTCTCTAACAGAGAAATCAAACTGTAGTAGATGGTGGCAGCTACTGAAGGAGAAGGCTAGAGAAGAAGATGGTGAACTGCTTTTTCTTCTCTAGGGTTTCTGAGATCCTATCTCAAAATTGCAAAGTGTTCTTTTTTGTGAAATCCTTAGGGTTCAAATTCTTGTAATTCGAATTAGAGTTTCCTCTAGTTGCTTAATGATTAAGGAAAGCCTCCTGATCATACAAGGAGTTACCCTTATCCAAATCTATATTTGGATTAGGACTCTTCTTAATCTTAAATGCAGATTAGATAAGCTTTTGGGCTCATCCTAATCTCAAATCAGCCCAGTTCGAAATGGGCTTTAGGCCCAATAAGAATCAAGTGCTCAAAAGTCTTCCAAACTGTTGCCCTGTTGGGATTTTTTGTATGGCGTGGGACCCAAGCATTGATCTACACACCAGCCACATGGGTTTGGCCCAGCCTCCATTACAAGCCTAGCCGAGTTCACTAGAGAGCCCAGTGAACCCCTTGAGCCCATCACATGGACCCTATGGGCCCAACACTTACACTAAGTGGTCCCTGGGCCAATCCATCTTAAAAAACTCAGGGACTGTGGGTAGGTGCATGATTAGCCCATCAGGTATTATCACAAATGACCTTAAACTTAACATCTCAGCCCATAATGATCAAGCACTGCCCGACAAGAGAGGACCTCTCCCTCGGCTAAAAGGAATAGTGCTGCACTCTCTACTCACATGGATCCAGGGAATTAAAACCATTTGCAAATATTTTGAAACCATGCTTAGGTATATATCATATGTATATAAATTTTGCAAAACAAAATTCCCATGATTGAAATCAACTGCAGGCAGTTTGGTTTCCATCAGAGAGAGTGCATCCCCGATCATTACCTTCGTACGAGAAAGGGGCTGATCCCGTCACTATGATCACCCACGCAAATGAATTCTTAGACTCTCCCAACATACCCAGGTTTTGATCCCCGCTAAGGATCTCACTGATTGGCATATCAAAGACAGCCCGATCCGACACCTAGTGCAGTACCATAATCGGGTCTAGGGGTCAAGTGTAACTTTCTAGTTTTGCCGATCAATCTCCAAGGTCCAGGGCAATACTGGAAATCTGGTCCGGTTCAAGGGTTCAAGTAATCCTACACTGTGTGTGCCTTGGGTCTCACCCTGGCGGTTGAGATAGGCCACCCCAACAGTTGGTAGCACACTAGTGTTAGTCTTGGTAGGATAAATCTCCCCAGACTTATCCAATGGCTGCGAATATTTAAAACCAACACAAGTCTCATTAAGTGTCCAGTTTTAGAGTCTTACACAGAAGTATACCACACAACATGAATCAAACATGTACTTTATTTATTTACAATAAATATCAAAAGTACATCAAAACTTATTGAAGCTAAGGGCATACAAAAACTGTCCAACAACTACCACTTGCACTTAGGCCCAATTTGGTACAAGTCAGAGTCCCATACTTTCCATGTGTTTCTCAAACACCTTCTATGTGAGTGGCTTAGTTAATGGGTCTGCCACATTATTCGCTGATGTTACCTTCTGAATTAGGACATCCCCTCTACCAACGATCTCCTATAGTACATGGTACATCTTTTTGGAGAGAGTGACTCTGTGCCTGAAAGGAACATTTCATTTCTTGGAGTTCTCCATGTCGTACATTTTGACAATTTTGTCAATGTAAGCAGCCTGGGATAATCCAATCATCCACTTCGATCTTTCTCTATAGAGTTGAAGACCTAGTATATAGGAAGCTTCTCCAAGATCTTTCATGGAGAATTGCTGTGAAATCCATACCTTGACAAAAGTCAACATTCCTACATCATTTCCAATGAGTAGGATATCGTCCACATACAACACCAAGAAGGTGACCTTATCCCCACTAGACTTCCTATAAACACAGGGCTCATCCGAATTCTGATCAAAGTCAAATGATTTGACGGCAGTCAAAACGGATGTTCCAACTCCTAGAAGCCTGCTGCTGCTGCATGTAGATATCTTCACTAAGATCTCCATTTAGGAACATGGTTTTGACATTCATTTGCCAAATCTTGTAGTCATGGTATGCTGCTATAGCTAGCAGGATCCTAATGGATTTAAGCATGGCCACGGGCGAAAATGTTTCTGCATAGTCGATGCCTTCTTTCTGAGTATTGCCTTTCGCCACCAAACGAGCTTTGTAGGTCTCAATCTTACCATTGGGGCCCTTCTTCCTCTTATAAATCCATTTGCAACCAATTGCTTTTACCCCGGAGGGTGGATCTACTAGTGTCTAGACTCCATTGGCCTCCATCAATTCCATCTCAGCTCTCATGGCCTCCACCCCCATCAAGTCCAGACTTCATTGACCTTCAAGTAGTCCTTGAATTCGTTAGAGAGATACTCACCACCTCAATCTAATCGAAGGGCCTTAATTTCTCTCCCCAACTATTTCTCAACTTCTTGTCTGAACTCTTTGAACTTTTTAAATGATTCGGACTTCTGTCTCATCAGGTACACGTAACCATATCGTGAAAAATCATCTATAAATGTGATGAAATACATGTGTTGGTTGCGGGTCCTGACACTCAGGGTACCACATACATCACTATGTATAAGGTCAAGTGTGCCTGTACATCTTTCAGGCTTACCGTTAAATGGTCACTTTGTCATTTTGCCTCTAAGGCAAGGCTCACAAGTAGGAAGGTTTTCTATGATTAGAAAACCCAAAGAACCATCATTTACCAATCTTGTGATTCGGTCAATACCGATGTGGCCAAGTCGGTAATGCCACAAGCATGTGGGACTGACTATGTCACGAGTCCTTTCCTTGGGAATTTCAACCGATGTAGTTTTGGTTAAATTAGTTTCTAGAGAAGAATGTAAAACATAGAGACCGTTATCCAGTTCCCCACATGCGATGAATTTGTTGTTCCTTTTGATAGTAATCACATTATTAAAAGAGACAGTATATCCATCCACACAGTTTAGAAACATAAATTAAGTTTCTTCTTAGATTTTGTGCATAAAGACAATTCCTCTTCCAGTGGCTGGCCTACTTGCAGAAGTGACAGGCATCGGATGCCTTGTCTTTCTTTTGTTGCTTAGATTTGGTGGCCTTCTTTTGGGGCTTTCTCTTTGCCTTCCTCTTCTTGCCAGATTTGTCATTTTCAACAAGCATGGCTATCAGCTCATCCTTCCTTATTAATTCCTCAGCTCTTTGCAACATATTGCTGAGCTCTTGGGCGCTCACATTCAGCTTGTTCATATTGTAATTCATAATGAACGGGTTGAAGGATGGAGGCAGAGAGTTGAGAATAGCATCGATCTGTGTGACCAGATCTTGCCCGGAACCAAGGTTCTCTAGCTCGTTTATGTAGCCCATCATCCAAAGACTATGGTCATGCACCTGCTACCCCTTAGTCATCTGCACGGACATGAACTATTTTAGGACCTTTTGTCAAATAGAACGATTATGCTCTTCGTGTATAGTCTTCAGACTATCCAATATGTCTTTAGCGAGTACGATCTAATTGAACTGCCTCTGTATCAGATTGTCCAAAGAGGCTATGATATAGCAGTAGGTCACGGAGTTTTTATCCTCCTATTCTTGGTATTCTCTCCTTCGGGCCTCAGAAGCCCTGTCCCCCTGATGAGACCAAAAAGAACCCTATTTTTATCCCCTAATATTCACTCTTTTACATTAATTTAGCACTTAAGTGGACTCATTACTCTTGTATTTCGATTCATGGCAAGAAAGAAGGTAATTGGAAGAAAACAGGGCAATTCGGATGATTTTACACAATTTCGGAAATAGTCAGTAATCTGGGTCTAATCTCAATTCCGGACTCTGAATTGGACAATTCAAGAGGCATCACAAAGATGAAAGAAAGGCCCACTACTTTTATGTTTTGGGTTTTATAGATTCAGTCTACATCAAAGAAGAAACCCGGCCCGAAGTCGGAGAAAGTTTGTAGCAAAGCCCATTGCACAGCTGAAGCCCAATTCGCAGAAGAGCCTTGTGGCAGCCCAAGATATTAAAGTAGCCCAACTCGAATTCAAGAAACTAGAGTCCCAATTTCGAATGTAACCTCCAGAAAGAGAGTCTTATTAGATTTAAATTATGAATGTAATCCTATAAAGATAAGAAGATTGAATTAGATCACTAGATAGGATAGGATAGAAGTAGATCAGATTAGGACTCTCTAATTTTAAAGTTAATCTCCTAAAGGGAATTGGAGAGAGACCCTCCTCCTAAAGCTCTATAAAGGGAGGGGGAGGGGGGCGGACCAGCTTTAGGCATCACTCAATCATCTAAGAAATCATCAAGCAACTCAAGTTACCAAGAAGAGCAGTTCGGCCTACTGAGAAGTAGAGCATGGAGGGATCGAAATTCATGAGCAGCTAAGCTTTTCTTTTCTAGTTCAAAGGGGGGAGGTTTGATCGTGTCATCATGAGGTTCTGTATTTAATTCAAGTTCTTGCTTTTTAATTCAAGTATTCATTGGTTCTTGTGCATATTCTCATTGGATGCTAATGTTAATTAGTCTAACAAATTAACTAATGTTGATTTTCCTACTACTATCCATGGTTCAGTGATCCATAATTGTCACGAATAGTGGTACAAGTAGCGATTAGGTTAATATCTTTCTGGGTCAATTGTTCGTGATAGCCTTTGACCAATGTATTGACATGTTTTAACCTAAAGGGAATCGATGGAACAAGATTTGATAATTGCAGCTATCTCAATTGTTGTTATCTTGGTTTAATTGTTTTCACAAAGCTTAATGCTATCACTGGTTAATATGGAACGCTATTATACCCAGTTAAGTAGTGATAAGTGTTGATCGAATGCTGGGTTTGGTCAGCTGAATTAGGAAAACACAAAGTTTATTATGGCTATCCTAGTAAATCTAAGGTTAAATGCTTGAATTGCAAGACTACCAGAGTCTACCTATGATCGATGGCCAATTGACAAACCCGAACCCTTGAACCAGAATTCGGTAAGACTGATTTCTCTTATTTGTTTAGTTTTCTATTACTCTCTTTTAATTTCAGTTATTTAATTTTCCCACTTAGTGATAATATTCATTCAGCTAAGAGATTACTGTTAGCTCCCTGTGGGATTTGACCTAGTACCACTTTTACTATAAATATTTTATTGTGGGACTAGTACTAATTTTGAGGGCTTCGACAACCCGTCAAAATTTTGGCACCGTTGCCGGGAAGCTACTTTAATTTCTTAGCTTGTTACCTTCTATTTGTGTTAACCTCTTTTGTTTTATGACTCATGCTTTTAACCAAGGTGAACTAGAATATAACCTTGAAATTGAGAAGACCACCCGTCGATTGAGAAAGGAGGCAAAACAAAGGAAGGGCCATCGACCCATTTTCAAAGAGGAAGAAATGATGGCTGATAGAGAAAGAACGCTAAGAGAGTTAGCTGCGCCAATCATGAATCAACAACCTTTTTGCATAATCTATCCCACTCTCGAGGTAGCTTTTGAACTAAAATCTAGATTGATTCAACTGGTTCCTATTTTTCATTGCTTTCTAGGTGAGGACCCTCATAAGCATCTCAAGGAGTTCCATGTTGTCTGTTCAAGCATGAAACCACAGGGTATGACTGAGGATCAGGTAAAACCTGTAGCTTTTCCTTTTACTTTACGAGATAAAACCTGTAGCTTTTCTTGCATCCCGAGCTACAAATATTAGGAAGGAAATCTGTGGAGTTCGGCAGTTTAGTGGTGAGACACTATACGAATATTGGGAAAGATTTAAATAGCTTTGTGCTAGCTATCCCCACCACCAAATACCCGAACAACTCTTGATCCAATACTTCTATGAAGAACTCCAACCTATGGATAGAAGTATGATAGACACAGCTAGTGGAGGAGCCTTTGTCAATAAAACACCCGAAGTGGCTAGGGAATTGATTTCCAACATGACCGAAAATTCACAACAATTCGGAGCAAGAACAGATGGTACTATCAGGTGTCTTAATGAGGTAAGTCATTCTAATTTAGAAAATCAAATTTCTGATCTAACTACCTTGGTTTGATAACTGGCTACAGGGCAATTGCAAATGGCAAGGGTATGTGGTGTCTGTTCAATTCCTGGGCATCCTACGGATATGTGTCCATCATTGTAGGATGGTTCGATGCAGCAAGTTAGTGCCGTAGGAGGATTTTTGGGCCAACCTCAACGCAAGTATGATCCCTATTCCAATTACTACAATCCTGGGTGGAGGGATCATCCCAATCTAAGCTACATAAATCAAGGAAGACCACAGAGATATCAGTCCCAAGCTTTCAATAGACAGCCCCCAATTTCAACACCTATCTCAGTGCAAAGTCAACCCTCAAGTTCAGGTATGCATTAGATGAAATCATTAAGGCTCTTGCTACTAACACTCAACAATTTCAACAGGAAACAAGGACCAACATCCAGAACTTAGGGAACCAAATTAGTCATCTTGCTACTTCCATTAGCAAGTTGGAGGCGCAGAACTCTGGAAAGCTACCACCGTAGATGGTAGTTAATCCCAAGGAAAATGCTAGTGCAGTGGTGCTGAGAAGTGGGAAGGAATTGCAGCCACAACCTACCTCACCAAGGAAGGCAGATAAGGGACAGAAGGAAGAGCACAAACAAGATTCAAACGAGAGCTTCATTAAGGTAATATCCGACCCCCCTCTCCCAAGGATTACTAACACCATTGTGCCTCCATTTCCTAGTAGGTTGGAAAAATCCATGAAGGAGGAATATGAGCAAGAAGTCTTAGAAACATTCAAGAAGGTGGAAATCAACATCTCTTTGTTAGATGCTATAAAACATATCCCAAAATATGCAAAACTTTTGAAAGAATTATGCACTAACAAAAGGAGGCTGCAAATCGATGAGAAGGTAAGAGTTGGAGAGAACGTTTTAGCCATGATCAAGAAGACCTTACCAGAAAAACGTGCTGATCCAGGTATGTTCACCCTACCTTGTGTGATTGGCAATAAACGAATTGAGCATGCCATGCTAGACTTAGGTGCATATATCAATGCCATGCCATACTCGATTTACTGTGCCTTGAGATTAGATCCTTTAAAAGAAACTAGAGTTGTTATTCAATTAGCTGATCATTCTAATGCCTACCTAAAAGGGATTGTTGAGGATGTATTGGTACAGGTTAACGATTTAATTTTTCCAGTTGATTTCTACATCCTAAAGATGGAGGAGGATACAGTCACAAGTTCAGCCCCACTTCTATTAGGCAGGCCATTCATGAAAATGGTCAAGACCAAAATAGATGTGAATGAGGGTACCCTCTCCGTCGAGTTCGACGGGGAAATTGTTAAACTTAATATTTTTGAAGTAATGAAGTACCCCAATAAATGTCATTCAATTTGTTCAGTTGACATTATTGATTCAATTGTGCAAGAAATTTTTGAAGAAGATGTGAATGAGGAGCTCGGGTTGAGTGCACAATTGGATACGAAGGCCCCTATTCCAGATTTGAACCCACCCATGATGGATGAAAAGGGAAAACACCGAAAGCTGCATCCACGAGAATTAGAGGACCCGAATTAGGATTATTAAAAATAGGGAAGTTTGTTTTTCCTTTTTTCTTTTTGTTTTTACATTCCTAGTTTAGTTTTTCTGCCCTTTCTTTGCATTTAACCTCACATTGGGGACAATGTAAGTTTTAAGTGTGGGGGAGGGGATTTAGGTTAGAATTTAGGTTGCATTTTAAAATTTGATTTAGGTCGTGTTTTTCTGCATGTATTTTTCAAAAAAAAAAATAAAAGGAAAAAGAAAAAAATCAAAAAATCAAAACCTCAACTCTTTTGAAATCAATTGAAACAATGTTGTAGGGAAATTCTTGTGAACCTAGTAAAGAAATATGATCAAGGAGTACATGACTTATATGAAGCCATTTTCAGTTAAGCTAGTCCTAAATTCAGGTATAAGTAAATAGGGAAAATACTTTACCATTGCTACAATTGGTAGGATGAAGCATAAAGTGCACCTACCAGCCAAGTAATCCGATGGTAGGATGGAGCATAAAATGCACCTACCGGTCAAGTCATCTAATAGTAGGACAGAGCATAAAATGCACCTACTATCTAGCAATTCAAACAGTAGGATGGAGCATAAAATGCACCTATTGACCAAGTAATCCAAAAGTGAGATGGAGCATAAAATGCATTCACTTCTTCAGATGAGAGAAAAAGAAAATAAAAAGAGAGAGAATATAAAAAGGTTCTCCCTGATTTACTACCTAATTTGTAGTAGCAAAAATTGGATTGACTGATGAATGAGTCATGTATGACTTGGTTGTGTTGATTTAATGGTTTGCAATAGTTAACCTAGAATATTCGTGGAGAACGATGAAGGAGAGTTGAGTTTAAAAATCGGTAGGATAGTTAGTTTGTTCTTGTTTTATTTTTGTTTGAATTTTGTCTTGCCCGAGGACGGGCAAACTTTAAGTGTGAAGGGATTTGATGAGACCAAAAAAAACCCTATTTTAATTCCCTAATATTCACTCTTTTACATTAATTTAGCACTTAAGTGGACTCACTACTCTTGTATTTTGATTCAGGGCAAGAAAGAAGGCAATTGGAAGAAAACAGGGGAATTTGGATGATTTTACACAATTTCAGCAACAGTCAGTAATCTGGGCATAACTCTCAATTCCAGACTCTGCATTGGACAATTCAAGAGGCATCAGAAAGATAAAAAAAGGCCCACAACTTTTATGTTTTGGGTTTTGACAGATTCGGTCCACATCAAAGAAGAAACCAGGCCTAAAGTCGGAGCAAGTTCGTAGCAAAGCCCATTTCACAACTAAAGCCCAATTCGTAGAAGAGCCTTGTAGCAGCCCAAGATACTAAAGCAGCTCAACTCGAATTCAAGAGCCTAGAGTCCCAATTTCGAATGTAACCTCCTAAAAGAGAGTCTTATTAGATTTAAATTTTGAATGTAATCCTATAAAGATAAGAATATTGAATTAGATCACTAGATAGGATAGGATAGAAGTAGATCAGATTAGGACTTTCTAATTTTAAAGTTAATCTCCTAAAGGGAGTTGGAGAGAGACGTTCCTCCTAAAGCTATATAAAGGGGGGGGGGGGGTGGACCAACTTTAGGCATCACTCAATCATCCAAGAAATCATCAAGCAACTCATGCTACCAAGAAGAGCAGTTCGGCCTACTGAGAAGCAGAGCATGGAGGGATCGAAATTCATGAGCAGCTAAGCTTTTTATTTCTGGTTCAAGGGGGAGGTTTGATTGTGTCATCGTGAGGTTCTGTATTTAATTTAAGTTCTTGCTTTTTAATTCAAGTATTCATTGGTTCTTGTGCATATTCTCATTGGATGCAAATGTTAATTAGTATGACAAATTAATTAATGTTGATTTTTCTATTGCTATCCATGGTTTGGTGATCCGTAATTGTCATGAATAGCGGTACAAGTAGCAATTAGGTTAATATCTTTCAGGGTCAATTGTACATGACAGCCTTTGACCAATGTATTGACATGTTTTAACCTAAAGGGAATCGATGGAACAAGATTTGATAATTGCAGATATCTCAATTGTTGTTATCTTGGTTTAACTGTTTTCACAAAGCTTAATGCTATCACTGGTTAATATGGAACGCTATTGTACCCAGTTAAGTAGTGATAAGTGTTGATCGAATGCTGGGTTTGGTTAGCTGAATTAGGAAAACAAAAGGTTTATTATGGCTATCCTAGTAAATCTAAGGTTAAATACTTGAATTGCAAGACTATCAGAGTCTACCTATGATCGATGGCCAATTGACTAACCCGAACCCTTGAACCAGAATTCGGTAAGACTGATTTCTCTTGTTTGTTTAGTTTGCTATTACTCTCTTTTAATTTTAGTTATTTAATTTTCCCTCTCAGTGATAATATTCATTCTGCTGAGAGATTACTATTAGCTCCCTATGGGATTCAACCTAGTACCACTTTTACTACAAATATTTTATTGTGGGACTAGTACTAATTTTGAGGGCTTCGACAACCCGTCACCCCCTAATGATCCGGAGCAGGATTTTTAGCCACCTTATCCAGTTTTTCTGAAGGCAGGACTAGCATAAGATTTTTGTACTAGTCGACAAAATTGGGTCCCTTAAGCTTGTTGTCGTCATGCAACTCAACAAACTATTTGTTTGCCATTTTCTGGTAAAACAACAAAATGTTAGTCCACAAGCTTTAGTTTGATTCATGTTACCTACATAGATATGACTTTTAATCTATGTTCCATTTCCATTTGTTCGACTCTAAGATTTCCCTCCTATCTCAGTGATGGAGATGATGATGTGTCTCTGGAAATGTAGGAAATCACATAGGGTGCGTGGAGCCAACTGTTTTAGCTGCATAATCCCACCACCTTTCTGCAGTGGATCACATCCATTCATCATATGAGTTTCCCTTTGGCCTCTATCAGACAAGGTTTAGAGCCGTTTTCAGGTAAACCTTTCTGTCCAGTGAGTGCTCACCTGTCATATTCAGGTTACGCCAAGGTACTGTGAAAGAGTTCCCATTTTCTGGTGAAGCCCCTCCCACATCGGTCTATGACGCCCCTATCATCTTATGAAACTCTCTGACAGACCCAACAGCAAATGGATAGCCCAATTTTATGGTGTGTTTCCTCATTACTGAAGGACCCATCATCATGCTAATGATGAAAGGCCTTTAGAGAGTCCATCATATGGATCTCCCTATCACATGCACTCATATTACCGGAGGGAACAAACTTACGCCCTAGTTCTATTTTAGGTCAAACCAAACGGGCTCCCACTGACTTTCATAAAGTTAGATTTCTGGTGGGCCTAAATCGGCTAGGGTTTCCGCACACGACCCTTTTCAGGGTTGTGGGGATCACCATGCAAGGAAGGGGTCATCCAATAACCTTAGGGGACACCATGGCAATGATGTGCATTCAGCCATGGTGTGCGCCAATAGCCACTAATGTATACATCATGGGCCAAGTGCTTATGGCCCATGGTCATAGCACATCAAACATCCACAAATCACATGATATGGAAGAATTGATCCAATCAATCACTAGCTGTAAAGCCCATTATCCAGTCCAACAAAAACACAATATTAACAATTAATATCATCTAGGTATATGGGCTGAATAGCAGTTAGCAGTTCGGCCCATATAGCTTTTCTCACAAAAGTGGGCTTTTGTAGTTTTAACTCTTTAAAACTTGGCTTTACAGGTTGGGCCGAATTAATCCCTGCAATTGAACATCAGATTTGGGCCTAAAAGTGTGAGAAATCTGGACTGAAAACGGTCCCCTTTCGAACTCTATATTCGGTTCAAATAGATTTGGTCCAATCTGGTTCGAAACTGATTTTTAATTCAAGAATTAATTCAGGAAAGATATAAAATTAATATTTTTGATTTTAGACAATCATAAATCAGATATGGACTGTTTGCACCACCTACAAAACAGAGGTTAGTCACTAGGGTTGCAGTTCCAAAAACTACAAAACGTAGAATGTGATTCCTCTATCTGCAAATCTCTAGCGCCGCCGTCTTCTCCAATCAAGAAAATAAAATAAAAAATAGAAATCCTATTTCTATTAATTAATTACATCTTTGATTGAATCCTATACATTCAGTCTAGAAAAATAACAAAAAAAATTATTTTATGGACCGAATTGAATAGAAATTACAAAAAGAGAATGCGTAGACAATCTACGCCAAATCTGCACTTCGATCTCTAGGTACAAACAATCCATTAAATCAAGAAATAAATCAAGAACAATTCTAAATAAATTTCAGATTTAAATGAAATTAATTTTAGATCAATCGCCCTCAACAAGAAACAGTTTCTTGAAATAAAACAGCAAACTGAGTAATACCCGGATAGAACAACTTCTACCAAATTGTGCAGGTTAAGATCTGAATTCTTGGTTCAAGATTCAAACATGTTGCTCTGATACCACTGAAAAGGATGGTAGAATCCATCGTATGGATGCCAAAACTGTTGCGGAATGGGTGGTTAAATTTCAAAAGTTTCCTACCTACCTTCCAACTAGGAATTGCATTCCCTGATTTTAGAATCAAGATTCAAGGATCCTAATTGAACCAGAACCGAACCAAATTTGAACCAAAAGAGAAGGGAGTGATTATAACTGATCCAAAGAAATAATATCTCCCAAAGTTGGTGTTCACTCCCAAAGAAGACACCAAGATCTTCTCTTATTGAAGATGACACAACAACTGTGGAACAAAACCAACAGAGTGTGTCCCACACACTGAATCCTTCACAAGAATCCATTGGAAACAAGGCGCACCGAACTGAATCAGCCTTTCAGCAAAGATTGATATCAAGAAATCTTTTTTGATCTTTTCTCTCACAAAAAAATCGAACTGCAGTAGATGATGGTGGCTACTGAAGGAGAAGGCTAGAGAAGAAGATGGCGAACTGCTTTTTCTTCTCTAGGGTTTCTGAGATCCTATCTCAAAACTACAGAGTGTTCTTTTTTGTGAAATCCCTAGGGTTTGAATTCTTGTAATTCGAACTAGGGTTTCCTCTAGTTGCTTAATGATTAAGAAAAATCTCCTGATCATATCAGGAGTTGCCCTTATCGAAATCTGAATTTGGATTAGGACTCTTCTTAATCTTAAATGCAGATTAGATAAGCTTTTGGGCTCATCCTAATCTCAGATCCATCCCCTGTTAATGACTGATCAAATCAGCTTAGTTCGAAATGGGCTATAGGCCCAATAAGAATCAAGTGCTCAAAAGTCTTTTAAACTATTGCCCAATTGGGCTTCTTTGTATGACGTGGGACCCAAGCATTAATATACACACCAGCCACATGGGTTCGGCCCAACCTCCGTTACAAGGCCAAGCCGAATTCACTAGAGAGCCCAGTGAACCCCTTGAGCCCATCACATTGACCCTATGGGCCCAACACTTACACTAAATGGTCCCTGGGCCAAGCCATCTTATAAAAACCCAGGGACTATGGGCAAGTGCAAGATTATCCCAAATGGCCTTACACTTAACCTCTTAGCCCTTAATGATCAAGCACTGCCCGACAAGAGAGGACCTCTCTCTCAGCTGCAAGGAACAGTGTTGCACTGTCTACTCACATGGATCTAGGGAATTAAAACAATTTGCAAATATTTTGAAACCATACTTAGGTATATATATATATATATATATATATATATATATATATATATTTGCAAAACAAAATTCTAACGATTGAAATCTACTGTTGGCAGTTTGGATTCCATCAAAGAGAGTTTATCACCAATCATTACCTTCATCTGACAAAGGGGCTGATCCCATCACTATGATCACCCACTCAAATGAATTCTCAGACTGTCCCAACATACCCAGGTTTTGACTCCCGCTAAGGATCTCACTGATTGGCATATCAAAGACAGCCCGACCCGACACCTAGTACAGTACCATAATTGGGTCTTGGGGTTAGGTGTAACTTTTAAGTTTTGTCGATCAATCTCCAAGGTCCAAGGCAATACTGGAAATCTGGTCCGGTTCAAGGGTTCAAGTAATCCTACACTGCATGTGCCTTGGGTCTCACCCTGGCGGTTGAGACAAGCCACCCCAACAGTTGGCAGCACACTAGTGTCAGCCTTGGCAGGATAAATCTCCCCAGACTTATCCAATGGCTGTGAACATTTAAAACCAACACAAGTCTCGTTAAGTGTCCAGTTTTAGGGTCTTACATAGAAGCATACCACACAACATGCATCAAACATGTACTTTATTTATTTACAATAAATATCAAAAGTACATCAAAACTGATTGAAGCTAAGGGCATACAAGAACTGTCCAACAATGTTTGCACTGCGTTCAGCGTTGCTGGAGGAAGCCATGGAAACTATACTTGAAAGATTTAGTGGAAAAAGGATTTTCGAAACGTAATCCAACAGGCGGTGCCAATTGATGGTGCGTGATCTGGTCACTCCTAGCTGGATGTGGCTGCGCTCCGAGCTGGCGACGGATGAGAGATACCTATGAGGAATAAGATGAAGGAAGCCAGGGGGCTTACCCCTCGGGAACACTCCGATGGTTAAGTTAGTAATTGGACTGAAAGTTGGGAGAGAGAGAGAGAGAGAGAAAGTTACAGAGAAATCAAAGAGCTAGAGTGATAATCATGCAATACCTTCACCCCTGGGGGTCTGAATCTCTATTGTGGCAATCTACTGTCAAATAATGGCTTGGAGTGGTTGACCGTTATTTGTCAGAGCTGAGCTATCGAGCAAAGGTGATCGCTGCAGAGTACAGTCTTGCCAGACAAGAAACAACCTCCAGGGTTAGTAGGCATGATGCCACCAGGCGAGAGACATGGGTGTAGTCTCCAGGTTTGGCAAGTACAGTTGTTAGGCAAAAAATCCCATGCGATACACCAAACTGCTCTACAGCGAGCTACCTTACACCAAGTTGCTGGTGATGCACCGAGGTGCTTCTACCCAAGGTAGGTCTCTGAGGTAGCCTACTTAGGTTTGGACAGGAGCGAGCTTATTCTAGTTAGGGAGCTGACAAGTTTAACCCGAAATGTCTTCAGTTTGGGGTGCTCCCTACTTGGGAGAGTCTTAGCTCAGGGTGATGAAGTAATCTTGTAGCGAGCTACCATTCATGGCGAGCTGTCAGGCTGGGTTATAGCAAGCTTGTTACACTGAGTTGGAGCAAGCTTGTTACGCTGAATTGGAGCAAGCTAATTATGTTGAGTTGTCACTTATGTCGAGTAACGTTCATGTGTCCCCTCGTTATGAGGTTGGGCAAAATCACCCTCCACCAATTTAATTTTAAAATTTACCTTATTTTGTTTTGATTGTAGTACAAATGAGAACTTGAAGCAGAATAAAGTAAAACTCAAAACAAAATTAAACTAGAATTTGCATTATTTTCATTTGCACTCAAAAGTATTTGTACTAATTCAAATAGAACTGCACTACAACCAAACACAGCCTTAGGGAAAATTACCTTAAAGGTACGATTCCAATTTCCTATGCCAACTAAAATGGTGTGGGAAAAGTCTTTGCACTAATTTCCCATATTTCTAAATTTAAGGCCCTGTTCGCTTTTCAGTAAGTTCTTACCCAGGTAAATGCAGTTACCGAGGTAAGTTTTTCCTGGGAAACACTTACCTAGGTAAGTGCATTTACCCATGTTCTTTAATTTCTCATGTAAATTTGGTAATGACCATTTTACTCATAAAAATTCATTATTAAAAGGGACATTTTTGTCCCGTTCAAGTGTTGGCAACTTCCCCCTAGGTGGGAAAGTTATTTACCCACCTAGGAGATGGGTATCACTTACCCAGATAAGTGATACACAAGAATATAAATTTTCCCCGATCCCCACATAAATCTGAGAAAAGAAAATGGGATTCTTGGTCAATGGGAACCAAAATCCCATTGACCAACTCTCCCCCCTCTCAAAATCCAAAAAAAGAACAACCCCTAAAAGTTATGTCCACTAAAGTCCTAAATGCATTACAAATCTCTTTTTTTGTGTTGAATATTATATATATTAATTATGAATAAAAATAAAAAGAATGTTTATTTATAATCTTTCTACCTTTTATTAGGAATGAAGCTTTGCCTTTAGAATTATATGTTGTCCAAAATCCAATTAGGTAAATGAAAATAAAAAGAAAATATATTACTAAAGTCATAAAAAAGTAGCAATATGAAGGCAAAAAAAAACATGAAACTAGTTAAGTTCTTATGAGGTTCTCTTAAACAATAAAGACAATAAATTAAGAATGATATTGGATGTCTAAAAAGCCATTTTAGGAATTGAATATAAAAGGGACCTAGTTGGCACAAATTTCGGTTGGAAGAAAACTTTTATTAAGATTTTATTTCACAATCTTTTTATTGTAAGAGAAAACTTACATGTGAAGAAATGAGAGATCCATCATATGGAAGGCCAGACCCTGTAGGAAGGTTGTGCAAAATTTCAAAAATTTCCTCTCCCCTCAACTGAGAATCAAATTCCCTGTTTTAGAAAATCTACATTATCAAGGATCAATCCTGAACCCTAAATCGACCAGATCTAAAACCAGAAGCAGGAGAGAGATATACCTGATACAGAGAAACATAATCTCCTAACGAAGGTGTTCACGCCCAAAGAAAGATTCCAAAGACCGCTCCCACTGAAGATGACATAGTGAATGTTGGAGTAGAATCAGTAGTGTTCGTCCAATGAACCGAATCCTTCACAAGAATTTGCTGGAGGCTGTGAGCACAACTTTAGATAAGCCTTTATACAAAGGCTGATATCAAGATCCAATCTTGACCGTTCCTGCTTGAAAGAGGAGATCAAATTGGCAGTGTGGCGGCGGCGACAGGAAGGAGGCGGTAGAGAGAAAATAGCGCAGTGATGCTATGTTCTCTCTTCTGTAACTCTTGCTCTGAGAGTGAGGATGTGATGATGCTAGAGGCTGCCGCCCCCTCCTCCTTTTATAACCTTAAAGGGATCAGCTCTAAATCCCATTAGGAGTTGCTGATCCAAATCATATTTGGATCGGAATTCCCTTTAAGTGATAAGGATAGACCCTTATCTTATCTAGAGATTAGATCAGCCCTCTCCTAATCTTATTAGGAGGTTTCCATATCTAAATCTGTATTCAAAGGACTCTCTAAGTGGATAGGGTAAGACTATCCTATCTGCTGATTTAATCCAAAATCCGCCCCTTTATTTATCTGATCAAATCAGCCCAATTCAAAATGGGCTTTAGGCCTATGAAGTCTTAGTGCTCAGTATGCTTCCAAACTGCTACCCAGTTGGGCTTCTTTGTATGGCATGGGACCCAAACATTGATCTACACATCAGCCACAAGGGTTCAGCCCAGCCTCTGTTACAAGGCCTAGCCGAATACACTGTTATTGATAGTGCACCCCCTGAATCCATCACATGGGCACCTAATGGGCCCAACACTTACACTAAATGGTCCCTGGGCCAAGCCACCTTATAAAAGCCCAGGTAATGTGGGCAGATGCAAGATTAGCCCATCAGGTATTACCCTCAATGGTCTTACACTTAACATCTCAGCTCATAATGATCGTGCACTGCCCGACAAGAGAGGACCTCTCCCTCGGCTACAATGTACAATGCTACACTCTCTACTCACATGGATCGCGGGAATTAAAATCTTTTGCAAACATTTTTGAAACCATATTATATATATATATATATATATATATCGTATATAAAATATATTTTTCAAAACAAATTTCAACTATTGAAATCGGCTACCGGCAGTCTTGGTTTCCATCAGAGAGTGTGCATCCCCAATCAGTACCTTTGTCCGTTAAAGGGGCTGATCCTGTCTCACTGACTAGCATATCAAAGATAGCCCAATCCGACACCTAGTGCAGTATCATAATCGAGTCTAGGGGTCAGGTGTAACTTTTCAGTTTTGCCCACTAATCACTAAGGTCTAGGGCAATACTAGAAATCTTGTCCGGTTCAGGGTTTCAAGTAAATCTACACTACATGTACCTCGGGTCTCACCCTGGCAGGTGAGATAGGCCACCCTAACACTTGGCGACACATCACTGTTAGCCTTAGCAAGATAAATCTCCCCAGACTTATCCAACAGCTGTGAACATTCTAAACTAACACGAGTCTCATAAGTGTCCAATTTAAGGGTATTACGCAGAAACATACCACAATAAAATGAATCAAATATGTACTTTATTCATTTACAATAAATGTCATAATGTACATCAATCTGATTGGAGCTAAGGGCATACACTGTCTAACAGCTCCCACTTGCACTTATGTCCAATCGAGTATAAATCGAAGTCCCAGAATTTCCACGTGTTTCTCAAACACTTTCTATGTGAGTGGCTTAGTCAATAGGTCTTCTACATTTTCTACTGATGCTTCCTTTTAACATCAATTTCCCGTAGATCCAGTGTTGTCAAACAACAGTGGAATGGGTGATGTATGGAATTCCAAATTCCAGAATGAACACTTTCATTCATAAGGCAACTTCACTTACGGCAATGTGTTCAGCAACGATCCTATCATGAAGATATAACCAAATGTAGACATTCTACTATCTGGATCTGACTGGTAGTTGGTATCAGTAAACCCTTGGATCTGTAGTGAACTACCATCGAATACCAGGCAAAACTCTTTTGTCCTTCAAAGGTACTTAACTATGTTTTTCACAGCCATCCAGTGCTCTTACCCTAGGTTGGCTTGGAATCTGCTTACCACACTCACTGCCTAAGCAATGTCAGGACAAGTGCACAGCATGGCATACATGATGCTCCCTATGGCTGAGGCATAGGGAACGTCCTTCATGCCCTCAATCTCCTTACAAGTCTTGGGAGACATCTTCTTGGAGAGAGTGACTCCGTGCCTGAAAGGAACATTTCACTTCCTGGAGTTCTTCAAGCTGTATCTCTTGACTATTTTGTCAATGTAAGCAGATTGGAATACTCCTATTATCTATTTTGATCTATCTCTATAGAGTTGAAGACCCAGCATATAGAAGGCTACTCTTTCATGGAGAATTGCTGTGAAAGCCATACTTTCACTGTAGTCAACATTCCTACATCATTCCCATTGAGTAGAATGTCGTCTACATATAGAACCAGAAACATAACCTTATCCCCACTGGACTTTCTATAAAAACAGGGCTCATCCAGATTTCGCTCAAAGTCAAACCTTTTGACATTAGAGTCAAATCGTATGTTCCAACTTCTACAAGTTTGCTTAAATCCATATATGGATCTATTTAACTTACATACCATGTGTTCCTGACCCGCAGCTATGAAACCATGCGGTTGGTGCATATAGATATCTTTAGTAAGATCTCCAATCAAGAACGCAGTTTTGACATCCATTTGCCAAATCTCGTAGCCATGGTATGTTGCTACAGCCAACAGGATCCTAATGGATTTAAGCATGGCCACGGACGAAAAGGTTTCCTCATAATCAATACCCTCTTTCTGAGTATACCCTCTCACCACCAAACGAGCTTGGTAGGTCTCAACCTTACCATCGGAGCCCTTCTTCCTCTTATAAATCCATTTGCAACCAATTGCTTTTACCCCAGGGGGTGGATCTACTAGAGTCCAGACTCCATTGGTCTCTATTGAGTCCATCTCGGTTCTCATGGCATCTACCCACTTCAAGGAATCTATGTCCAACATAGCTTCTGCATAAGTCACGTGATCCTTCTCACTAGTCAAGGCTTCCACTAGGTAACTATCTTGGTCATAGCCAAAATGGTCTGGTGGCCTAGATACCTGGAACCTGTGGGACACCTCCCACTACTCCTAAGCTCTCCTCATCAAAAACAACTTCCTGATGATGATTGTTCAGGATAAAGTTATCCTCCAAGAAATGGGCATTCTGACTATAGAACACCTTATGTTCACTTAGGTCATAGAATAGGTAACCCACAAAGCCTTTGGAGCAGCCTACGAATAGGCAATGTCTGGTCTTGGATTCCAATTTGTTCGTACTCATTCTTTTAACGTGCGCAGGACAACCCCAAATCTTCAAGTGTTTGAAACTTAGTTTCTTTGCAGTCCAAAGTTAATATGGAGTGTTCGGAACCGATTTGATTGGAACCCGATTCAGTACGTATATCGCAGTCTCTAATGCGTAACCCCAATAATTGATGGGTAACTCTGAGTATATGAGAAGTGACCGGACCATAACCAATAAGGTCTTATTCCTCCTCTCTAGAACACCATTAAGTTGTGGTGTAGAAGGAGGAGCCAATTGAGATACTATCCAGTTGACCTTTAAGTAGTCCCTAAATTCGTCAGACAGATACTCACCACTCCGATCTGATCGAAGGGCCTTAATTTCTCTCCCTAATTGTTTCTCGACCTCTTGTCTGAACTCTTTGAACTTTTCAAAGGATTCGGACTTGTGTCTCATTATGTACACGTAACCATACTTAGAATAATCATCGGTGAATGAAATGAAATACACATGCTGGTTACGAGTCCTAACACTCACGGGACCACATACATCACTATGTATAAGGTCAAGTGTGCATGTACATCTTTTAGGCTTACCATTAAATGGTCATTTCGTCATCTTACCCTAAAGGCAAGGCTCACAAGTGGGAAAATCTTTTATAGTTAGAAAATCCAAAGGACCATCCTTTACCAGCCTTGTGATACGATCAATACTGATATGGCCAAGTTGGTAATGCCACAGGCACGTGGGATTAATTTGTTGGACAGTTTTTGTATTTCCTTAGCTTCAGTCAATTCTAATGTACTTTAAATATTTAATGTAAATAAATAAAGTACATGTTTTATTCATGTTGTGTAGTATACTTCTGTGTAAAACCATAAAACTAGACACTTAATGAGACTTGTGTTGGTTTTAAAATGTTCATAGCCGTTGGCTAAGTCTGGGGAGATTTATCCTGCCAAGGCTGACACTGGTGTGCTGCCAACTGTTGGGGTGGCTTGTCTCAGCCGCCAGGGTGAGACCCAAGGAACATGTAGTGCAGGATTATTTGAACCCTTGAACTGGACCAGATTTCCAGTATTTCCCTAAACCTTGGAGATTGATGGGGAAAACTGGAAAGTTACACCTGACCCCTAAACCCAATTATGGTACTGCACTAGGTATCGGATTGGGTTGTCTTTGATATGTCAATCAGTGAGATCCTTAGTAGGGGCCAAAACCTGGGTATGTTGGGACAGTCTGAGAATTCATCTGAGTGGGTCATCATAGTGACGGGATCATCCCATTTTTCGGACAAAGGTAATGATCGGGGATGTACTCTCTCTGATGGAAACCAAACTACAACAGTTGATTTCAATCGTTGGAATTTTGTTTTGCAAAATTTATATATATGATATATAGATATATATATCATTTCAAAATATTTGCAAATGGTTTTAATTCCCAGTAGCCAAATGAGTAGAGAGTGCAGCACTGTTCCTTGCAACCGAGGGAGAGGTCCTCTCTTGTCAGGCAGTGCTTGATCATTATGAGCTGAGAGGTTAAGTGTAAGGCCATTTAGGATAAAACCTAATGGGCTAATCTTGCATCTGCCCACAGTCCCTGGGTTTTTATAAAATGGCTTGGCCCAGGGACTACTTAGTGTAAGTGTTGGGCCCATAGGGTCCATGTGATGGGCTCAAGGGGTTCACTGGGTTTCACAGTGAATTCGGCTAGGCCTTGTAACAGAGGTTGGGGTGAACCCAAGTGGCTGGTGTGTAGATCAATGCTTAGGTCCCACGCCATACAAAGAAGCCCAACTAGACAACATCTTGGAAGACTATTCAGCACTTATTACTTAATGGGCCTAAAGCCCATTTCGATTTGGACTAATTTGATCAGTTACTAAAAGGGGGCGGATCTGAGATTAGGATGAGCCCAAAATCTTATCTAATCTGTAGATAAGATTAAGAAGAGTCCTAATCCAAATACAGATTTGGATAAGGGAAACTCCTGATATGATCAGGAGGTTTTCTTAATAATTAAGAAAGTGGAGGAAACCCTAATTTCGAATTACTTGAATTCGAACCCTTGGTTTTTCAAAAGAACTCTCTGAATTCTTGAGATAGGATCTCAGAAACCCGAGAGAAGAAAAAAGCAGTTCACCATCTTCTTCTCTAACATTCTCCTCCAGCAGCAGCAGCCACCTTTTCTGCCTATTCGAGTTCTCAGTTTGAGAAAATCAAGAAAGGTTCTTGATTATACGTGTGGTGCTCACAGTCTTCCATCGAATTCTTCAAAAGAACCTGGTTCGTGGGACGAACACTGCTGGTTTGGCTCCACCATCACTGTGTCTTCTTTAGTGGGAGCTGATCTTGGTGTCTTCTTTGGGCGTTAACACAGATATTACTTCTTTGGATCAGGGAATGTGATTCCTAGTTGGAAAGAATGTAGGAAATTTTTGAAATTTGCCCACCCATTCCACAACAGTTTTGGTGTCCATACAATGGATCCTACCATCCCTTTCAGTGGTATCAGAGCCTAGGTTCGAATCTTGAACCAAAAGATCAGATCTGAACCTACGCAGTTCGTTAGAAGTTGTTCTATTCGGGTATTGCACAGTTTGTTGTTTTACTTCAAGAACCTATTTCTTGTTGAGGGCGATTGATCTGAAATTAATTTTTATTAAATCTGAAACTTATTTAGAATTGTTCTTGATTTATTTCTTGGTTTAATGGACTATTCATACCTGGAGATCAAAGTGGAAGGTAGGAAATTTTTGAAATTTGCCCACCCATTTTGCATCAGTTTTGGCATCCATACGATGGATCCTACCATCACTTTCAGTGGAGTCATCGCCACAGGTTCAAATCTTGAACCAAAAAATCATATATGAACTTACATAATTCAGTAGAAGTTGTTCTATCCGGGTATTGCGCAGTTTGTTGTTTTACTTCAAGAAACTGTTTCTTGTTGAGTGCGATTGATCTGAAATTAATTTTTGTTAAATCTGAAATTTATTTAGAATTGTTCTTGATTTATTTCTTGATGTAATGGACTATTCGTACCTGGAGATCAAAGTGCAGAATTGGCGCAGATAGTTTGCGCATTCTTTCTTTGCAATTTCTATTCAATTAGGTCTTTAAAATATTTTTTTTAGACTCAATGTATAGGATTCAATCAATGATGTAATTAATTAATAGAAATAGGATTTCTATTTTTTTATTTTATTTTCTTGATTAGAGAAGATGGCGGCGCAGAGATTTGCAGATGGAGGGATCGCATTCTGCGTTTTGCAGTTTATGAAACTGCAACCCTAGTGACTAACCTCTGTTTTACAGGTGGTGCGAGCAGTCCATGTCTGATTTATCATTGTCCAAAATCAGAAATATTAATTTCAGATCTTGCCTGAATTAATTCTTGAATTGAAAATCATTTTTGAACCATCTTGGTCCAGATTGGACCAAATCTGTTTGGAACGAATCTAGGGTTCGAAAGGGGACTGTCTTCAGTCCATATTTCTCACACTTTCAGGCCCACATCTGATGTTCAATTTGAAAGAATGGTAGGATCCATCTAATTGATGCCAAGAAAGGTGCGGAATGGGGGCGAATTTCAAAAAAATTTCCTACCTTCTTCCAACTGGGAATCATATTCCCTAAATTTAGTATACATTATTCAACGATCCTACTTGAACCATAAACAAACCAGATCTGAACCAAAAGGAAACAGGAAGGATTATACCTGATCCGGAGAAATAATATCTCCCAAAGTTGGTGTTCACGCCCAAAGAAGTGACCAAGATCCGCTCCTGCTGAAGATGACACAGCTGTGGATGGAACGGAACCAGCAGGGTGCATCCTACACACTGGATTCTTCACAAGAACCCTCTGGAAACCTTGAACACCGAATCCTAGTGTCTTTCTTGCAAGACTATTGTCAAGAACTGCTTTCTTGACTTCCTATTGATGCAAAGATCCAATCTTCCAACAGGTAGTGGCAGCGGCTGAAGGAGGAGAAGTCCAGGAACAAAGAGGGCAGAATTTTCCCTTATCTCTGGAGTTTGTGAGAGATCAAATCTCAGATTGCAGGATGTGTGTCTTGCTTACTCCAACCCCCTTAGTTCGAAATCTGATATTTCTGCTAGGGAGTTCTCCTCTTTCTTCTTGATTAAGAAACCTCCCAATATTTTGGGAGTTATCCCAACCCAAATCAGTATTTGGATAGAGGTTAATCTTAATCCTATCTACAAATTAAGTTAGTTAACTCCTGATCTTATCAGGAGGTTACTAGATTCAAATCTAATTTGAATTTAGTCTCTTAGAGTGGATAAGGTCAAAGACCCAATCCTTTTACTAACACTAATCTCATATTCGCCCTATGAACTAGTGATCATATCAGCCCAGTTTGAAATGGGCTTTTGGCTCATTAAGTGTTCAGTGTTTAACTAGTTTCCAACCTGCTGCCCAGTTGGGATTCTTTGTATGGTGTGGGACCCAAGAATTGATCTACACACCAGCCACATGGGTTCGGCCCAGCCTTTATTACAAGGCCCAGCCGAATTCACTGAAAGACTCAGTGACCCCCTTGAGCCCATCACATGGACCCAATGGGCCCAACACTTACATTAAGTGGTCCCTGGGCCAAGCCATCTTATAAAAACCCGGGGACTGTGGGAAGGTGCAAGATTAGCCCATCTTATAAAAACCCGGGGCCAAGCCATTAATGATCAAGCACTACCCGATAAGAGAAGACCTCTCTCTCGGCTACAAGGAACAGTGCCGCAATCTCTACTCACATGGATCCCGGGAATTAAAACCTTTTGCAAATCTTTTGAAACCGTACATATACACACACACACACACACACACACACACACACACATATATATATATATATATATATATATATATATATATATATATATATATATATATATATATATCTTATTTTGCAAAACAAAATTCCAACGATTGAAATCAACTACCGGCAATTTGGTTTCCATCAGAGAGAGTGCGTTCCCGATCATTACCATTGTTCGACAAAGGGGCTGATCTTGTCACTATGACCACTCACTCAGATGAATTCTCAAACTGCCCCAACATGTCCAGGTTTTGACCCCCACTAAGGATCTCACTGATTGACACATCAAAGACAGCCCGATCCGACACCTAGTGATGTGTCATAATCGAGTCTAGGGGTCAGGTGTAACTTTCTAGTTTTGCCCATCTGTCTCCAAGGTCTAGGGCAATACTGGAAATCTGGTCCGGTTCAAGGGTTCAAGCAATCCCATACTGCATGTGCCTTGGGTCTGACCCTGATGGCCGAAACAAGCCATCCCAACACTTGGTTGCACACCAGTATCAGCCTTGGCAGGATAAATCTCCCCAAACTTATCCAATGACCATGAACATTTAAAATTAACACAAGTTTCTATAAGTGTCCAGTTTTAGGGTCTTACACAGAATTATACCAAACAACATGAATCAAACATGCACTTTAATTTATTTCCACTAAATAACAAAAGTACATCAAATTTGATTGAAGCTAAAGGCATACAAGACTGTTTAGCAGCTCCTACTTGCACTTAGGTCCAATCTGGTACAAGCCAGAGTCCCATACTTTCCACGTGTTTCTCAAACACCTTTTGTGTCAGTGGCTTAGTCAATGGGTCTACCACATTATCCATTGATGCTACCTTCTGAATTAGGGCGTCCCCTCTACCAACGATCTTTTGGAGTACATGGTACTTCCTCTCGATTTGCTTTGACTTCGAGTGGGCCCGAGGCTCTTTAGCCTGGGCGATCGCTTCATTGTTGTCACACAACAATGGGATGGGTGATGTGCTGGACGGAATCACTCCCTATTCGTGTATGAATTTCTTTATCCACACGGCTTCCTTGGCAGCTTCACTTGCGGCAATGTACTCGGCCTCGGTTGTGGAGTCTGCAGTGGACCCCTGTTTGCTGCTTTTCTAGCAAACAGCACACGATCCTATCGTGAAAACATACCCAGATGTAGATTTTCTATCATCTGGATCCGACTAGAAATCGGCATCGGTATACCCCAGAACTTGTAGTGAACTACCATCGAATACCAGACAAAACTCTTTTGTCCTTCGAAGGTATTTAAGTATGTTCTTCATAGCAGTCCAATATTCCTGCCCTGGGTTAGCCTGGAATCTACTTACCACACTCACTGGCTGAGCTATGTCCGGGCGAGTGCACAGAATGGCATACATGATGCTCCCTACGGCTGAGGCATAGGGAACGTCTCTCATGCCCTCAATCTCCTCAGAAGTCTTGGGAGACATCTTCTTGGAGAGAGTTACTCCATGTCTGAAATGAACATTTCCTTTCTTGGAGTTTTCCATGCTGTACCTTTTGACAATTTTGTCAATGTAAACAGCCTGGGATAATCCAATTATCCGCTTCGATCTATCTCTATAGAGTCGAAGACCCATTATGTATGAAGCTTTTCCAAGATCTTTCATAGAGAACTGCTGTGACAGCCATACCTTGACCGAAGTCAACATTCCTACATCATTCCCAATGAGTAGGATATCGTCCACGTACAAGACTAAAAAAGTAATCTTATCCCCACTGGACTTCCTATAAACACAGGGCTCATCTGGATTCTGCTCAAAGTCAAACGCTTTGATGGCAGAATCAAAATGGATGTTAAAACTTCTAGAAGCCTGCTTAAGTCCATATATGGATCTGATGAGTTTACATACCATGTGTTCCTGACCAGCAGCAATAAAGCCTTGCGGCTGCTACTTGTAGATATCTTCACTAAGATTACCATTCAGGAATGCGGTTTTGACATCCATTTGCCAAATCTCGTAGTTATGGTATGCTGCTACAGCTAGCAGGATCCTAATGGATTTAAGCATGGCCACAGGCGAAAATGTTTCCTCATAATCGATACCTTCTTTCTGAGTATACCCTTTCGCCACCAAGCGAGCTTTGTAGGTCTCAATTCTGCCATCGGGGCCCTTCTTCCTCTTGTAGATCCATTTGCAACCAATTGCTTTTACCTCGGAGGGTGGATCCACTAGAGTCCAGACACCATTGGTCTCCATTGAGTCCATCTCAGCTCTCATGGCCTCCACCCACTTCTGCGAATCTATGTCTAACATAGCTTCCGTGTAAGTCACGGGATCCTCTTCACTAGTCAAGGCTTCCACCAAGTAGGTATCCTGGTCATAACCATATCGGACTGGTGGTCTGGATACCCGGGTGGACCTTGTATGTTGGTCACTACCTGGAACTTGTGGGACATCTCCCACTACTCATGAGCTCTCCTCATCAAGAACTATTTCCTGACGGTGAGTGTCCATGATGTATTCAGATTCTAAGTATTGCGCATTTCGACTGCAGAACACTTTCTGCTCACTTGGGTCATAGAATAGATAACCCACTGAATCCTTTGGGTAGCCTATAAATAGGCAACGGCTGGTTTTGGATTCCAACTTGTCCGCACTTGTTCTTCTAACGTGTGCAGGACAACCCCAAATCTTCAAGTGTCTTACACTTGGTTCGGAACTGATTTAGTTGGAACCCGATTCAGCACGTAGATAGCAGTCTCTAATGCATATCCCCAAAAGGATGTGGGTAATTCTGAGCGTACGAGAAGTGACTGGACCATGTCCAACAAGGTCCTATTCCTCCTCTCTAAAACACCGTTGAGTTGTGGTGTAGTAGGAGGAGCTAGTTGTGACACTATCCCATTGTCCTTTAAGTAGTCCCTGAATTTGTCACAGAGATACTCGCCACCTCGATCCGATCGAAGGGCCTTAACTTCTCTCCCTAACTGTTTCTCAACTTCCTATTTGAACTCTCTGAACTTTTCAAAGGATTCAGATTTGTGTCTCATTAGGTACACGTAACCATATCGTGAAAAATCATTTGTAAAGGTGATGAAGTACATGTGTTGATTCCGTGTCCTAACACTCAGGGGACCACATACATCAGTATGTATTAGGTCAAGTGTGCCTCCAGATCTTTCAGGCTTACCATCAAATGGCCGCTTAGTCATCTTACCTTGAAGGCAAGGCACACAAGTGGGAAGATTTTCAACGGTTAGAAAATCCAAAGGACCATCCTTTACCAGTCTTGTGATTCGGTCAATACCGATAGGGCCAAGTCGGTAATGCCAGAGGCACGTGGGATTAATTGTATCACGATTCATTTTCTTGGGATTTTTTATCGATGTAGTTTCGGTTAGGTTAGTTTCTAGAGAAGGATGTAGAACATAGAGACCATTCTCCAATTCCCCGCATGCGATGAATTTGTTATTCCGTTTAACAGTATTCATATTACTAAAATAAACAGTATATCCATCAGCACACAGTTTAGAAACAGAAATTAATTTTCTTCTCAAGTTCTGTACATAAAGACAATCTTTAAGTAAAATGACTCCTTCTCTAAAAACTAATTCTATGGTTCCTATCGCCGCAGTTGCAACACTTGCAGTCGTTCCCAATAATAGTGTCACCTCGCCATCACTTAATCTTCTGCTAACTTTGAACCCCTGGAGTGAGTTACACACATGAGTTGAAGCCCCGGAGTCAACACACCAGGACACAGAAGTAACTAACATATTAGTTTCTATGACACAAGTTTCAATGTTACCTTTCTTAGATTCCAGGTAGGCAAAGTTCCTCTTCCAGTGGCCGGTCTGTTTGCAGAAGTGACAGACATCCGATGCCTTGTTCTTCTCCTGCTTCTTGGGTTTGGCAGCTTTCTTCTGGGGCTTCTTTGCCTTTCTCTTTTTCTTGCCCGATCTGTTAGCTTTAGCAAGCATAACCACAGGCTCATCCTTCTTTAAAAGATCCTCGGCCCTCTGCAACATATTGCTGAGTTCCTGGACGCTAACATTCAGTTTATTCATATTGTAGTTCATAGTGAACGCATTGAAGGAAGAGGGCAAAGAATTCAGGATGTCATCCACTTGCATGACAAGATCTAGCCCGGATCCAAGGGCTTCAAGTTCGTTAATGTATCCCATCATCCGAAGACAATGGTCATTAACTTTCTGCCCCTTGGACATTTATGCGGTCATGAACAATTTCAGAACCTTCTGTCGAGTAGAACGGTTCTGCTCTTCATACATTATTCTTAGACTGTCCAATATGTCCTTGGCTAGTTTGATCTGATCGAACTGCCTCTGTATTGAGTTGTCTAATGAGGCAATGACAAAGCAACATGCTAGGGAGTTCTTATCCTCCCAATCTTGGTAGTCCCTCCTACGGGCCTCAGAAGCCCTATCACCCGGACGTTCCGGGGCAGGATTTTTCACCACCTTATCTAACTTTTCAGAAGTTAGGACCAGCATAAGATTTCTGTACCAATCGGCATAGTTTGGGCCCTTAAACTTGTTATCATCTAGAAGCTTTGCAAATTGACAGTTTGCCATTTTCTGATAAAATAGTAAAAACGTTAGTCCACAAACTTAGTTTCATTCATGTTACCTACATAGATATGTCTTTTAATCAATGTTCCAATCCCATTTATTCATCTTTGAGATTTTCCCTCCCTTCTCAGTGACAGAGATGGCGGAATGTCTCGGGAAATGTTGGAAATCACATAGGGTGCGTGAAGCCTAACTTTTTCAGCTGCATAACCCCACCACTTTTCTGTGATGGATCATATCCACTCATCATATGAGTTTCCCTTTGGCCTTTGTCAGACAAGGTTTAGAGCCGTTTTCAGGTAAACCTTTCTGTCCAGTGAGTGCACACCCATCATATTCAGGTTACGCCAAAGTACCGTGAGACAGTTCCCATTTTCTGGTGAAGCCCCTCCCACATCGGTCTATGACGCCCCTATCATCTAATGAAGCACTCTAACAGATCCAACAACAAATGGATAGCCCAATTTTATGGTGCGTTTCCTCATTACTGATGGACCCATCATTGTGCTAATGACGGAAGGCCTTTAGAGAGTCCATCAAATAAATCTCCCTATCACACGCACTCATATTTACTTGGAGGGAACAAAATTACGCCCTAGTTCTAATTTAGGTCAAACCAAAGTGGCTCCCACTGACCATCATAAAGCCAGATTTCTAGTAGGCTTCAATCGGCTAGGGGTTCCGTACGCATCCCTTTTCAGGGTTGTGGGGCCCACCAAGTGGAGAGGGCTCATCCAATGACCTTAAGGGACACCATGGCAATGATGTGCATTCAGCCATGGTGTGCGCAAGAGCCACTAACGTGTTAACATGGGCCAAGTGCTTATGGCCCATGGTCGCAGCACATCATACATCCAAACATCACATGTAAAGGAAGAATTGGTCCAATCAATTAACTGCTGTAAAGCCCATCGAATGGCCCATTTAAAACTTAAAGCATTAACAATTAATGTTTACTATGTGTATGGGCTGAGTTGTAGTTAGCAGTTCGGCCCATACAGCTTTTCTCACAATAATGGGCTTTTGCAGTTTTAACCCATTAAAACTAGGCTTTACAGGTGGGCCGAATTAATCCCTATAATTGAACATCAGATTTGGAATAATCAGTGTGAGAAAAATGGACTGAAAAACAGCCCCTTCAAATCCCAGATTTGGTCCAAACAATTTTGGTCCAATCTAGTTCGAAAAGATCCAAAACTGATTTTCAATTCAAGAATTAATTCAAGAGAGATCTGAAATTAATAATTTTTTATTTTAGACAATCACAAATAAAAAATATGAACTGTTCGTACCACCTGCAAAACAGAGGTTAATCACAAAAGTTATAGTTTCATAAACTGTAAATCGCAGTATGCGATTTCTCCATCTGCAAATCTCCAGCGCCATCTTCTTCCTTCTTCTTTAATCAAGAAAATAAATAAAAAACAAAAATCCTATTTCTATTAATTAATTACATTCTTGATCAAATCCTATACATTCAGTCTAGAAAAATAAAAGAAAAATTATTTACAAACCGAATAATAATAAAAGGAAGAAAAAAAGGTGCGCAGACTATCTGCGCCAAAACTGCACTGCGATCCTTAGGTTCGAACAGTCCATTAAATCAAAAATAAATAAAGAACAATTCTAAATAAATTTTTGAATTTAACAAAATTAATTTCAGATCAAACGCCCTAAACAAGAAACCATTTCTTGAAAAAAAAGGAAAGCAATCTACGTAGATCATGGCAAAACATTTTCTGTTCATCTGCGCAGGGTCAGATCATATTTTCTTTTGGTTCAAGATTCGAACCTCTGGCTTTGATACCACTGAAAAAATGGTAGCATCCATCTAATGGATGCCAAGAAAGGTGCGGAATGGGGGCGAATTTCAAAAAAAATTCCTACCTTCTTCCAACTGGGAATCATATTCCCTAAATTTAGAATACATTATTCAATGATCCTACTTGAACCATAAACAAACCAGATCTGAACAAAAAGGAAATAGGAAGGATTATACCTGATCTAGAGAAATAATATCTCCCAAAGTTGGTGTTCACGCCCAAAGAAGTGACCAAGATCCACTCCTGCTGAAGATGACACAGCTGTGGATGGAACGAAACCAGCAGGGTGCATCCTACACACTGGATTCTTCACAAGAACCCTCTGGAAACCTTGAACACCGAATCCTAGTGTCTTTCTTGCAAGACTATTGTCAAGAACTGCTTTCTTGACTTCGTGTTGCTGCAAAGATCCAACCTTCCAACAGGTAGTGGCGGTGGCAGAAGGAGGAGAAGTCCAGGGACGAAGAGGGCAGAATTTTCCCTTATCTCTGGAGTCTGTGAGAGATCAAATCTCAGATTGCAGGATGCGTGTCTTGCTTACTCCAACCCCCTTAGTTCGAAATCTAATATTTCTGCTAGGGTTTTCTCCTCTTTCTTCTTGATTAAGAAACCTCCCAATATTTTGGGAGTTATCCCAATCCAAATCAGTATTTGGATAGACGTTAATCTTAATCCTATCTACAGATTAAGTTAGTTAAATCCTGATCTTATCAGGAGGTTACCATATTCAAATCTAATTTGAATTTGGTCTCCTAGAGTGGATAAGATCAAAGACTCAATCCTTTTACTAACACTAATCTCAGATTCGCCCTATGAACTGGTGATCATATCAGCCTAGTTCAAAATGGGCATACAAGACTTTCTTTCCAGTGAGTGCACACCCATCATATTCAGGTTACGCCAAAGTACCGTGAGACAGTTCCCATTTTCTGGTGAAGGCCCTCCCACATCGGTCTATGACGCCCCTATCATCTAATGAAACACTCTAACAGATCCAACAACAAATGGATAGCCCAATTTTATGGTGCGTTTCCTCATTACTGATGGACCCATCATTGTGCTAATGACGGAAGGCCTTTAGAGAGTCCATCAAATAGATCTCCCTATTACACGCACTCATATTTACTTGGAGGGAACAAAATTACGCCCTAGTTCTAATTTAGGTCAAACCAAAGTGGCTTCCACTGACCATCATAAAGCCAGATTTCTAGTGGGCCTCAATCGGCTAGGGGTTCCGTACGCATCCCTTTTCAGGGTTGTGGGGCCCACCAAGCAGAGAGGGGTCATCCAATGACCTTAAGGGACACCATGGCAATGATGTGCATTCAGCCATGGTGTGCGCAAGAGCCACTAACGTGTTAACATGGGCCAAGTGCTTATGGCCCATGGTCGCAGCACATCATACATCCAAACATCACATGTAAAGGAAGAATTGATCCAATCAATTAACTGCTGTAAAGCCCATCGAATGGCCCATTTAAAACTTAAAGCATTAACAATTAATGTTTACTATGTGTATGGGCTGAGTTGTAGTTAGCAGTTCGGCCCATACAGCTTTTCTCACAACAATGGGCTTTTGCAGTTTTAACCCTTTAAAATTGGGCTTTACAGGTGGGCCGAATTAATCCCTGTAATTGAACATCAGATTTGGAATAATCAGTGTGAGAAAAATGGACTGAAAAGCAGCCCCCTTCGAATCTCAGATTCGGTCCAAAGGGGTTGATCCTGTTACTATGACCACTCATTCAGATGAATTCTCAGACTGCCCCAACATGTCCAGGTTTAGACCCCCAATAAGGATCTCACTGATTGACACATCAAAAATAACCCGATCCGACACCTAGTGATGTGTCATAATCGAGTCTAGGGGTTAGGTGTAACTTTCTAGTTTTGTCCATCTGTCTCCAAGGTCTAGGGCAATACTGGAAATCTGGTCCGGTTCAAGGGTTCAAGCAATCCCATACTGCATGTGCCTTGGGTCTTACCCTGATGGCCGAAACAAGCCATCCCAACACTTGGTGGCACACCAGTATCAACCTTGGCAGGATAAATCTCCCCAGACTTATCCAATGGCAGTGAACATTTAAAACTAACACAAGTTTCTATAAGTGTCCAGTTTTAGGGTTTTACACAGAATTATACCAAACAACATGAATCAAACATGCACTTTAATTTATTTCCACTAAATAACAAAAGTACATCAAATTCGATTGAACTTAAGGGCATACAAGACTGTCTAAAACAATTGTAGGGATTAATTCGGCCCAACTTGTAAAGCCCTGTTTAAAAGAGATTAAACTGCAAAAGCCCACTTTTGTGAGAAAAGCTATATGGGCCAAACTACTAACTGCTATTCAGCCCATATACCTAGATGATATTAATTGTTAACATTGTGTTTTTGTTGGGCTGGATAATGGGCTTTACAGCTAGTGATTGATTTGATAAATTCTTCCATATCATGTGATGTGTGGATGTTTGATGTGCTGCGACCACAGGCCATAAGCACTTGGCCCATGATGTTACGTTAATGGCTCTTGCGCACACCCTGGCTGAATGCACATCATTGCCATGGTGTCCCCTAAAGTCATTGGATGACCCATTCCTTGAATGGTGGGCCCCATAATCCTGAAAAGGGTCATGTGGAGAAACCCTAACCGATTTAGGCCCACTGAAAATCTGACTTTATGAAAGTCGGTGGGAGCCACTTTGGTTTAACCTAAATTAGAACTAGGGCATAATTTTGTTCCCTCCGTTAATATGAGTGCATGTGATAGGGAGATCCATATGATGGACTCTCTAAAGGCCTTCCATCATTAGCACGATGATGGGTTCTTTAGTAATGAGGAAATGCACAATAAAATTGGACTATCCATTTGTTGTTGGGTTTATCAGAGTGATTCATAAGATGATAGCGGCGTCATAGACTAATGTGGGAGGGGCTTCACCAAAAAATGGAAATTCTCTAACGGTACCTTGGCATAACCTGAATATGATGGGTGAGCACTCACTGGACAAAAAGGTTTACTTGAAAACGGCTCTAAATCTTGTTTTACAGAGGCCAAAGGGAAACTCATATGATGAGTGGATGTGATCCGTCACAGAAAGGTGGTGGGGTTATGTTGCAGAAATAGTTGGCTCCATGCACCCTTTGTGATTTCCTACATTTCTATAGACATTTCACCGTCTCCGTCACTGTGATAGGAGGGAAATCTCAGAGATGAACAAATGAAAATGGAATATAGATTAAAAGCCATATCTATGTAGGTAACATGAATCAAACTAAGGTTGTAGACTAATGTTTTGTTGTTTTACCAGAAAATGGCAAACAAACAATTTGCTAAGTTGCTTGACAACAACAAGCTTAAGGGACCCAATTATGCCGACTGGTACAGAAACCTTCTGTTGGTTTTGCTTTAGAAAAACTAGATAAGATGGCAAAGAATCCTGCACTGGATCGTCCGGGAGATAAGGCTTCAGAAGCCCACATGAGGGAATACCAAGAATGGAAGGAGAAAAACTCCTTAGCCCGTTGCTATATCATAGCCTCTTTGGATAATTCGATACAGAGGCAGTTCGATTAGATCGAACTCGCCAAGGACATATTGGATAGTCTGAAGACTTTGTACGAAGAGCAGAACCGTTCTACTTGACAAAAGGCCCTGAAGTAGTTCATGAGCACGCAGATGACCAAGGGGCAGCAAGTTCATGACCATTGTCTCCGGATGATGGGTTACATTAACGAGCTAGAGGCCCTTGGGTCCGGCCTGGATCTGGTCACACATATAGATGCCATTCTTAACTCCTTGCCTCCGTCCTTCAATCCGTTCATTATGAATTATAATATGAACAAGCTGAATGTCTGCATCCAAGAGCTCAGCAATATGTTGCAAAGAGTTGAGGAATTAATAAGGAAGGATGAGCCAATAGCCATGCTTATTGAAATTGGAAAATCTAGCAAGAAGAGGAGGGCAAAGAGGAAACCTCAGAAAAAGGCAACTAAGTCTAAGAAACAAAAGAAAGACGAGCCATCCGATGTGTATAACTTCTGCAAACAGGCCGACCACTGGAAAAGGAACTGTCCTGCCTACCTGGAATCTAAGAAAGGTACTTTCGAAACATGTTGTTAGACAGTTTTGTATGCCCTTAGCTTCAATCAAAATTGATGTACTTTATGAGTTTATTGTAAATGAATAAAAGTGCATATTTGATTCATGTTCCCTTGGTATGTTTCTGTGTAATACCCTTAAACTGGACACTTAATGAGACTCGTGTTAGTTTAGAATGTTCACAGCCAGTGGGTCGTTCTGGGGAGACCTATCCTGACAAGGCTGACACTGTGGTGCCACCAAGTCGGTTGGGGTGGCTTGTCTCAGCTACCGGGGTGAGACCCTAGGCACATACAGTGTGGGATTAATTGAATCTTTGAACTGGACCAGATTTCCAGTATTGCCCTGGACCTTGGAGATTTATGGGCAAAACTGGAAAGTTACACCCGACCCCTAGACTCGATTATGATACTGCACTAGGTGTCGGATCGGGCTGTCTTTGATGTACCAATTAGTGAGATCCTTAGCGGGGGTCAAAACCTGGGTATGTTGGGACAATCCGACAATTCATCTGAGTGGGTGATCATAGTGACAGGATCAGCCCCTTTGTCGGACAAAGGTAATGATCGGGGATGCACTCTCACTGATGGAAACCAAGACTGTCGGCAGCTGATTTCAATCGTTGAGATTTGTTTTGCAAAATATATTTTATATGAGATATAAAAAGTATATATATATTATGGTTTTGAAATGTTTGCAAAAGGTTTTAATTCCCGGGATCCATACTTGAGAGAGTGCAACACTGTTCCTTGCAGCCAAGGGAGAGGCCCTCTCTTGTCGGGCAGTGTATGACCATTATGGGCTGAGAGGTTAAGTGTAAGGCCATTGAGGATAATACCTGATGGGCTAATCTTGCATTTGCCCATAGTCCCTGGGTGTTACAAGGTGGCTTGGCCCAGGGACCACTTAGGGTAAGTGTTGGGCCCATAGAGCCCATCTGATGGGTTTCAGGGGGTGCACTGTCCATAACAGTGTATTCAGCTAGGCCTTGTAACAAAGGTTGGGCTGAACCCATGTGGCTGATGTGTAGATCAATGTTTGGGTCCCACGCCATACAAGGAAGCCCAACTGGGCAGCAGTTCGGAAGGCTTAATGAATACATAACCCTAAATGGGCCTTAAGCCCATTTTGAACTGGGCCAATTTGATTAGTATTTAAGGGGCGAATTCTGAGATAAGATCAGCTAATAGGATTGGGCCCACACCCTATCCACTTAGAGAGTCCAAGATGTAAATGATATTTAGATTTGGAAACTTCCTAATTAGATTAGGAGTTGGCTGATCTAATCTGCAGTTAAGATAAGGATTATCCCTTATCTTAAAGGGACTTCTAATCCAGATATGATTTGGGTTAGCAACTCCTAATGGGATTAGGAGTTGATCCCTTTAAGTATATAAAAGGAAGAGGGGGCGGCAACCTTTAGACATCCAGACACACAATCACCAGCAACAGTCTTGTCTTTAGAGCTGAAATCATAGAGGAGAGAATTCTGTACCCTGCAAATTCTCTCTAGCCGCCTCCTACCTACAGCCACCGCCTATAGCAGTTCGATCTCTATTGCTTGGGAGAAATCAAGATCAGATCTTGATTTCAATCTTTTGGAGAAAAGATTGGTAGGAGTTGTATTCACTAGTCGCCCAGGTGATTCTTGGGTAGAATCAAGTTCTTAGGAAGGACACTGCTGATTCTGCTCCACCATGCACTGCGCCATCTTCAGTGGGAGCAGGTTTTGGTTTCTACCTTGAGCGTGAACACCTCCGTTGAGAGATATTATTTCTCTGTTTCAGGTATTATCTCTCTCTCCTCCTTTTCAGTTTATGGTTCAAGAATGATCCTTGAAAATATGGTTTTCTAAATAGGGAATTCGATTCCCAGTTGAAGGGAGAGAAAAATTTTTGAAATTCGCCCCACATTATTCCGCAATCTTGGGCGTCCATATGATGGATTTCCTATCCCTTCACATGTATCATGGAAACTAATTTTTTAGTAACTTCTATGTCCTGGTATGTTGACTTTGAAGCTTCAACTCAAGTGTGTAACTCATTGTAGGGGTTCAAAGTAAGCAGAAGGCTGAGTGAAGGAGAAGTCACACTTTACTTGGGGACTTCTGCAAGTGTTGTAGCTACGGTGATAGGAACCATAGAATTAAATTTTAGAGAATGGATTCTTGTACTAAAAGACTGTCTTTATGTACAAAATCTAAGAAATTTAATTTCTGTTTCTAAACTATGTGTGGATGGATATACTGTCTCTTTTAGTAATGTGATAACTATCAAAAGGAACAACAAATTCAATGCATGTAGGAAACTAGAGAACGGCTTCTATGTTCTACAACCTTCTCTAGAAACTAACTTAACCGAAACCACGACGGTCAAAATCCCCAAGAAAAGGACCCGTGACATAGTCAGTTCCACATGCCTATGGCATTACCGACTTGGCCACATCGGTATTGACTGAATCATAAGATTGGTAAAGGATGGTCCTTTGGGTTTTCTAACCGTAGAAAACCACCCCACTTGTAAGCCTTGCCTTAGAGGCAAGATGACAAAGCGGCCACTTAACGGTAAGCCTGAAAGATGTACAGGCACACTTGACCTTATACATAGTGATGTATGTGGTCCCCTGAATATTAGGACCCGCAACCAACACGTGTATTTCATCACTTTTACCGATGATTTCTCACAATATGGTTACGTGTACCTAATAAGACATAAATTTGAATCCTTTCAAAAGTTCAAAGAGTTCAGACAAGAGGTCAAGAAATACTTAGGGAGAGAAATTAAGGCCCTTCGATCAGATCGAGGTGGCGAGTATCTCTCTGACGAATTCATGGA
The DNA here is from genome assembly GCF_056320005.1 of Nelumbo lutea. Classification (NCBI taxonomy): domain Eukaryota; kingdom Viridiplantae; phylum Streptophyta; class Magnoliopsida; order Proteales; family Nelumbonaceae; genus Nelumbo; species Nelumbo lutea. The sequence goes on along the minus strand of NC_142687.1, from coordinate 64,449,307 downwards.
CTACTTGGAGGCCAAGAGGATTATCTCATAGTTAGCTCCTCCTGCAACAATCCAGCTTAACGTGTTTAAGAGAGGAGGAATAGGACATTGTTAGACATGGTCTGATCACTTATCACATGCTCGGAATTGCCCACATCCTTTTGGGGATATGCGTTAGAGACCACAATTTACGTGCTAAATCGGGTTCCAACCAAATCGTTCCGAAAACTCCATATGAACTATGGACCGGAAAGAAACCAAGTGTTAGACACTTGATGATTTGGGGTTGTCCTGCGCACGTTAAAAGAATGAGTGTGGACAAGTTGGAATCCAAGACCAGTCATTGCCTATTTGTAGACCACCCAAAGGATTCAGTGGGTTATCTTTTCTATGACCCAAGTGAGCAGAAAGTGTTCTGCAATCGAAACGCCATGTTCTTAGAATCTGAATACATCATGGACACTCACCGTCAGGAAATAGTTCTTGATGAGGAGAGCTCACGAGCAATGGGAGATGTCCCACAAGTTCCAGGTAGTGATCAACCTAGAAGGTCCACCCGGGTATCCAGACCACCAGTCCAATATGGTTATGACCAGGATAGTTACTTGGTGGAAGCCTTGACTAGTGAGGAGGATTATGTGACTTACGTGGAAGCTATGTTGGACATAGATTCCCAGAAGTGGGTGGAGGCCATGAAAGCTGAGATGTACTCGATGGAGGCCAGTGGAGTCTGGACTCTAGTAAATCTGCCCTCCAGGGTAAAAGAAATTGGTTGCAAATGGATCTATAAGAGGAAGAAGGGCCCCGATGGCAAGATTGAGACCTACAAAGCCCGTTTGGTGGTGAAAGGGTATACTCAGAAAGAAGGCATCAACTATGAAGAAACCTTTTCGCCCATGGCCATGCTTAAATCCATTAGGATCCTGCTAGCTATAGCAGCATACCATGACTACGAGATTTGGCAAATGGATGTCAAAACCACGTTCCTGAATTGAGATCTTAGTGAAGATATCTACATGCAGCAGCCGCAAGGCTTCATTGCTGCTGGTCAGGAACACATGGTATATAAACTTAATAGATCCATATATGGACTTAAGCAAGCTTCTAGGAGTTGGAACATCCATTTTGACTTTGTTGTCAAATTGTTTGACTTTGTTGTCAAATTGTTTGACTTTGAGCAGAATCCGGATGAGCCCTGTGTTTACAGGAAGTCCAGTGGGAATAAGGTCACCTTCTTGGTGTTGTATGTGGACGATATCCTACTCATTGGGAATGATGTAGGAATGTTGACTTCAGTCAAGGTGTGGCTTTCGCAGTAGTTCTCCACGAAAGATCTTGGAGAAGCTTCCTATATATTGGGTCTTCGACTCTATAGAGATAGATCGAAGTGGATAATTAGATTATCCCAGGCTGCTTACATTAACAAATTTGTCAAAAGGTACAGTATGGAGAACTCCAAGAAAGGAAATGTTCCTTCTAGGCACGAAGTCACTCTCTCCAAGAAGATGTCTCCCAAGACATCTGAGGAGATTGAGGGTATGAAAGGCGTTCCCTATGCCTCAACCGTAGGGAGCATCATGTTGAACAGTTTTTGTATGCCCTTATCTTCAATCAATTCTGATGTACTTTTGATATTTAATGTAAATAAATGAAGTACATGTTTGATTCATGTTGTGTGGTATACTTTGGTGTACAGCCCTAAAACTGGACACTTAATGAGACTTGTGTTGGTTTTAAAATGTTCATAGTTGTTGGATAAGTCTGGGAAGATTTATCCTACCAAGGCTGATACTGATGTGTTGCCAACTATTGGGGTGGCTTGTCTCAGCCGCCAGGGTGAGACCCAAGGCACATGTAGTGTAGGATTACTTGAACCCTTGAACTAGACCAAATTTCCAGTATTGCCCTGGAACTTGGAGATTGATGGGCAAAACTGGAAAGTTACACATGACCCATAGACCTGATTATGGTACTACACTGGGTGTCGGATTAAACTGTTTTTGATATGCCAATCGGTGAGATCCTTAGTGGGAGTCAAAACCTGGGTATATTGGGATAGTCTAAGAATTCATCTGAGTGGGTGATCATAGTGACGGAATCAGCCCCTTTGTCGGACAAAGGTAATGATCGGGGATGTACTCTCTCTAATGGAAACCAAACTGCCGGCAGTTGATTTCAATCATAGGAATTTTGTTTTGCAAAACTTATATATATGATATATACCTAAGTATGGTTTCAAAATATTTGCAAATGGTTTTAATTCTCGGGATCCATGTAAGTAGAGAGTGCAGCACTGTTCCTTGTAGCCGAGGGAGAGGTCATCTCTTGTCGGGCAGTGCTTGATCATTATGGGATGAGAGGTTAAGTGTAAGGCCATTTGGGATAATACCTGATGGGCTAATCTTGCACCTGCCCACAGTCCCTGGGTTTTTATAAGATGGCTTGGCCTAGGGACCACTTAGTGTAAGTTTTGGGCCCATAGGGTCCATGTGATGTGCTCAGGGGATTCACTGGGCTCACCAGTGAATTAGGCTAGGCTGAACCCATGTGGCTGGTGTGTAGATCAATGCTTGGGTCCCACGCCATACAAAGAAGCCTAACTAGGCAGTAGTTTGGAAGACTTTTGAGCTCTTGATTCTTATTGGGCCTAAAGCCCATTTCAAACTGGGCTGATTTGATTAGTCATTAACAAGGGGCGGATCTGAGATTAAGATGAGCCCAAAAGCTTTTCAAATCTGTAGATAAGATTAAGAAGAGTCCTAATCCAAATACAGATTTGGATAAGGGCAACTCCTAATATGATCAGGAGATTTTTCTTAATCATTAAGCAATTGGAGGAAACCCTATTCGAATTACAAGAATTCGAACCCTAGGGGATTTTCACACAACACACCCTGCAATTTTGAGATAGGATCTTAGAAACCCTAGAGAAGAAAAAGCAGTTCGACATCTTCTTCTCTAGCCTTCTCCTTCAGTAGCCGCCACCATCTACTGCAGTTCAATTTCTCTGTCAAAGAAAGATCAAGAAAGAGTTCTTGATATCAATCTTTACTAAAAGGCTGATTCAGTTTGATGCTCATTGTCTTCCAAAGGATTCTTGTGAAGGATTTAGTGTGTAAGACGCATTCTGCAGGTTCTGTTCCATAGTTATTGTGTCATTTTCAGCAGGAACAGACCTTGGTGTCTTCTTTGGGCGTGAAGACCAACTTTGGGAGATATTATTTCTCTGGATCAGTTATAATCACTCCCTTCTCTTTTGGTTCAGTTCTGGTTTGGCTCTGGTTCAAGTAGGATCCTTGAATCTTGATTCTAAAATCAGGGAATGTGATTCCCAATTGAAAGGTAGGTAAAAAATTTTTGAAATTCGCCCACCCATTCCACAACAGTTTTGGCGTCCATACGCTGGATTCTACCATCCCTTTCACATCATGTATGCCATGCTGTGCACTTGCCCTAACATTTCTCAGGCAGTGACTATTGTAAGCAGATTCCAGGCCAACCCAGGGCAGGAGCATTGGACTGCTATGAAGAACATACTCAAATACCTTCAAATGATAAAAGAGTTTTGTCTGGTATTCAATGGTAGTTCACTACAAATTTTGGGGTATACTGATGTCAATTTCTAGTCGGATCTAGATGATTGAAAGTCTACCTCTGAGTATGTTTTCACGATAGGATCGTGTGTTGTTTGCTAGAAAAGCAGCAAACAAGGGTCCATGGTAGACTCCACAACCGAAGCTGACTGCCGCAAGTGAAATTGCCAAGGAAGCCGTGTGGATGAAGAAGTACGTTCACGATTTAGGAGCGGTTCCATCCAACACATCACCCATCCCGTTGTTGTGTGACAACAATGGGGTGATTGCCCAGGCTAAGGAGCCTCGGACCCACACAAAGTCAAAGCACATTGAGAGGAAATACCATGTATTTCCCTGGACCTTGGAGATTGATGGGCAAAACTAGAAAGTTACACTTGACCCCTGGACCCGATTATGGTACCGCACTAGGTGTCAGATTAGACTGTCTTTGATATGCAAATCAGTGAGATCCTTAACGGGAATCAAAACCCTGGGTATGTTGGGATAGTTTGATAATTCATCTGACTAGGTGATCATAGTGATGAGATGCACTCTCTCTAATGGAAACCAAACTGCCAGTAATTGATTTCAATCGTTGGAATTTTGTTTTGCAAAATTTATATATATGATATATAGATATATATGGTTTCAAAATATTTGCAAATAGTTTTAATTCCTGGGATCCATATGAGTAGAGAGTGCAACACTATTCCTTGCAGTCGAGGGAGAGGTCCTCTCTTGTCAAGTAGTGCTTGATCATTATGGGCTGAGAGGTTAAGTGTAAGGCCATTTAGGATAATACCTGCATCTGCCCATAGTCCCTAGGTTTTTATAAGATGTCTTGGCCTAGGGACCACTTAGTGTAAGTGTTGGGCCCATAGGGTCCATGTGATGGGCTCAAGGGGTTCACTGGGCTTCCCAATGAATTCAGCTACGCCTTGTAATAGAGGTTGGGCCGAACCCATGTGGCTGGTGTGTAGATCAATGCTTGGGTCCCATGCCATACAAAGAAGCCCAACTGGGCAGCCGCTTGGAAGACTATTGAGCACTTATTACTTAATGGGCCTAAAGCCCATTTCGATCTGGGATGATTTGATCAGTCACTAAAAGGCGACGAATCTGAGATTAGGATGAGCCCAAAAGCTTATCTAATCTGCAAATAAGATTAAGAAGAGTCCTAATCCAAATACAGATTTGGATAAGGGAAACTCCTGATATGATCAGGAGGTTTTCTTAATCATTAAGAAAGTGGAGAAAACCCTAATTTCGATTTACTTGAATTCGAACTCTCAGTTTTTCAAGAGAACTCTCTGCATTCTTAATATTGGATCTCAAAAACCCTAGAGAAGAAAAAGCAGTTCTCCATCTTCTTCTCTAGCATTCTCCTCCAGCAGCAGCTGCCACCTTTTCTGCCAGTTTGAGTTCTCAGTTTGAGGAAATCATGAAAGGTTCTTGATTGTTCGTGTGGTGCTCACGGTCTTCCATCGAGTTCTTTAGAAGAACCTGGTTCGTGGGATGAACACTACTAGTTTGGCTCCACCATCACTGTGTCATCTTCAGTGGGAGCTGATCTTGGTGTCTTCTTTGGGCGTGAACACCAACTTTGGGAGATATTATTTCTCTAGATCAGGTATAATTGCTCCCTTTTGTTTTGGTTCAAATTTGGTCTAGTTTGGTTCAAGTAGGATCCTTAAATATGATTCTAAAATCAGGGAATGCAATTCCCAGTTAGAAGGAAGGTAGGAAATTTTTGAAATTCGCCCACCCATTCCGCAACTGTTTTGGCATCCATACGATGCATCCTACCATCCCTTTCATAACTATATCATAGATCCTTTTCTTGGGGATATCAGCCGACGTAGTATCGGCTATGTTAGTTTCTAGAGAAGGATGTAGAACATAGAGACCGTTCTCCAGTTCCACCTATGCGATGAATCTGTTGTTTCTTTTAATAGTATTCGTATTATTAAAGAAGGCAGAATAACCATCCGCACAAAGTTTTGAGACAGAAATCAAAATTCTTTTTAAATTTTGTACAAAAAGACAATCTTTAAGTACAATGGATCATTCTCTAAAAATCAATTCTACGGTTCCTATGGTCGTAGCTGCAACACTTGCAGAAGTCCCCAAGTGTTACTTCTCCTTAGCCTTCTGCTTACCTTGAACCCTTGTAGTGAGTTACACGCATGAGTTGAAGCCCTGGAGTCAATACACCAGGACGCAGAAGCTACCAACAAATTGGTTTTTATGACACAAGATTCAAAGTTACCTTTCTTGGATTGCAGGTATTGAGGACAGTTCCTCTTCCAGTGGTCGGTCTGATGACAGAAATGACAGGCATATGATGCCTTGTCTTTCCTTTGCTTCTTGGGTTTGGTGGCCTTCTTCTTGGGCTTTCTCTTTGCCCTCCTCTTCTTGCCCTTCTTTCCAGCTTCAACAAGCATGGCTAGGGGCTCATCCTTCTTAATCAGTTCTTCAGCCATCCGCAACATATTTCTAAGTTCCTGAACGCTGACATTCAACTTATTCATATTATAGTTCATTATGAACAGATTGAAGGACAAAGGCAAAGAGTTGAGAATAGCGTCTATATGGGTCGTGTGATCCAGCCCGGATCCAAGAGCCTCAAGCTCATTGATGTAACCCATCATCCGAAGACAATGGTCATGAACTTGTTGTCCCTTGGACATCTGTGCGGTCATGAACTGTTTCAAGACCTTCTATCAAGTAGAACGATTCTGCTCTTCATACATTGTCTTTAAATTATCCATTATGTCCTTGGCTAGTTTGATCTGATCGAACTGCCTTTGTATCGGATTGTCCAGGGAGGCAATGATGTAACACCAGGCGAGGGAATTTTTTTCCTCTCATTCCTGATAGTCCCTTCTTCGTGCCTCAAAAGCCCTATCTCCCAGATGTTCCGGGGCAGGATTCTTGGCCACCTTATCCTATTTTTTAGAGGTTAAGACCAGTATAAGGTTACAGTACCAGTCGGCATAGTTTGGGCACTTAAGTTCGTTGTCATCCAACAGCTTTGCAAATTGTTCGTTTGTTATTTCTGATAAAAAGCAAACATTAGTTCACAACCTAATTTGATTCATGTTATCTACATAGATATGGCTTTTAATCTATGTTCCATTCCCATTTATTTATCTCTAAGATTTCCCTCTCATCTCAGTGATGGAGACTGCGAGTTGTCTCTAGAAATGTGGGAAACCACATAGGGTGCATGGAGCCAACTATTTCAGCTGCAAAACCCCACCACCTTTCTGTGAAGGATCACATCCACTCATCGTATGAGCTTTCCCTTTGGACTCTGTTAGACAAGGTTTAGAGTCATTTTAGGATAAACCTTTCTATCTAGTGAGTGCTCACCCATCATATTCGTGAACGCCAAGGTTCCGTGAGAAAGTTCTCATTTTCTGGTGAAGCCCCTCTCACATCAGTCTATGATGCCCCTATCATCTTATGAAACACTCCAACAGATCCAGCAGCACTTGGATAACCCAATTTTATGGTGTGTCTCCTCAAAACTGAATGACCCATCTTCATGCTAATGATGGAAATGAAGGGATGAGATACCCATCGTATGGACACCCGAATCTTGTGGAATAGAATGGGTGAATTTCAAAAATTTCTTTCTATCTTATTAGGAATCGTATTCCCTATTTTAGAAAAATCATTTTTTTCAATGATCAATCTTGAAACATGAACCGAACCAGATCTGAACAAAAGCAGTAGAAAAGGGATATACCTAATACCATTGAAGGAATGACATATCCATCATATGGATGGCCGAACCCTGCAGGAAGGTTGGGCAAATTTTCAAAAATTTCCTCTCCCCTCATCTAGGAATCAAATTCCCTGTTTTAGAAAATCTACATTTTCAATGATCAATCCTGAACCCTAAATCAAAATAGATCTGAAACCAAAAGCAGGAGAGAGATATACTTGATACGGAGAAACAATATCTCCCAATGAAGGTGTTCACGCCAAAAGAAAAACTCCAAAGACCGTTCCCACTGAAGATGATACAGTGAATGTTGGAGCAGAATCAGCAGTGTTCGTCCAACGAACCGAATCCTTCACAAGAATTTGCTAGAGGCTATGAGCACAACTTCAGATCAGCCTTTCTCCAAAGGTTGATATCAAGATCCAATCTTGATTGTTCCTGCTTGAAAGAGGAGATCGAACTGGCAGTGAGAGATTCATCATATGGAAGGCCAGACCCTGTAAGAAGGTTGTGCGAAATTTCAAAAATTTCCTCTCCCCTCATCTGAGAATCAAATTCCCTGTTTTAGAAAATCTACATTATCAAGGATCAATCCTGAACCCTAAATCGAATTAGATCTGAAACCAGAAGCAGGAGAGACATATACCTGATACGGAGAAACATAATCTCCCAACGAAGGTGTTCACGCCCAAAGAAAGATTCCAAAGACCGCTCCCACTAAAGATGACATAGTGAATGTTGGAGTAGAATCAGTAGTGTTCGTCCAATGAACCGAATCCTTCACAAGAATTTGCTGGAGGTTGTGAGCACAACTTTAGATAAGCCTTTATACAAAGGCTGATATCAAGATCCAATCTTGATCGTTCCTGCTTGAAAGAGGAGATCAAACTGGCAGTGTGGCGGCGGCGACAAGAAGGAGGCGGTAGAGAGAAAATAGCGCAGTGATGCTATGTTCTCTCTTCTGTAACTCTTGCTCTGAGAGTGAGGATGTGATTATGCTAGATGCTGCCGCCCCCTCCTCCTTTTATAACCTTAAAGGGATCAGCTCTAAATCCCATTAGGAGTTGCTGATCCAAATCATATTTGGATCGGAATTCCCTTTAAGTGATAAGGATAGACTATTATCTTATCTAGAGATTAGATCAGCCCTCTCCTAATCTTATTAGGAGGTTTCCATATCTGAATCTGTATTCAAATCTGGACTCTCTGAGTGGATAGGGTAAGACTATCCTATCTGCTGATTTAATCCAAAATCCGCCCCTTTATTTATCTGATCAAATCAGCCCAGTTCGAAATGGGCTTTCAGTATGCCTCCAAACTGTTACGCAGTTGGGCTTCTTTGTATGGCGTGGGACCCAAACATTGATCTACACATCAACCACATGGGTTCAGCCCAGCCTCTATTATAAGGCCTAGTCGAATACACTGTTATTGATAGTGCACCCCTTGAGCCCATCACATGGACTCCTAATGGGCCCAACACTTACACTAAGTGGTCCCTGGGCCAAGCCACCTTATAAAAGCCTAGGGACTGTGGGCAGATGCAAGATTAGCCTATTAGGTATTACCCTCAATGGTCTTACACTTAACCTCTCAGCCCATAATGATCATGCACTGTCTGACAAGAGAGGACCTCTCCCTCGGCTACAAGGTATAGTGTTGCACTCTCTACTCACATGGATCCCGAGAATTAAAACCTTTTGCAAACATTTTTGAAACCATAATATATATGTATATATATATAGTATATATTTTTCAAAACAAATTTCAACGATTGAAATCGGTTGTCGGCAGTCTTGGTTTCCATCAGAGAGAGTGCATCCCCGATCATTTCCTTTGTCCGAAAAAGGGGTTGATCCTGTCACTATGATCACCCACTCAGATGAATTCTCGGACTGTCCCAACATACATAGGTTTTGACCCCCTCTAAGGATTTCACTGATTGGCATATCAAAGACAGCCCGATAAATCTCCTCAGACTTATCCAACAGATGTGAATATTCTAAACTAACACGAATCTCATAAGTGTTCAGCTTAAGAATATTCTAAACTAACACGAGTCTCATATTCTAATCAAATATGTACTTTATTCATTTATAATAAATGTCATAATGTACATCAATCTGATTGGAGCTAAGGGAATACACTATCTAACAACATGTGCCTTTGTTATCAACAATTTTCCCAAAGCTTTATTTATACATTAAAGTTACATTTGGTTTGAGAGAAGATTTTGTGGAACGGATGGGATTGGACGAGAAAAGAGAAATGGGTGGAAATTTTTCACATTCCATTGTTTGGTTGAAAGAAAAAATAGTGAAAAATCAATTCCAATAATAATAATAATAATTAATTATTAAATAAATAAATAATTATTAATTATTAATTATTATTATTAAATTATTATTAATTATTAATTATTGATTATTAATTCATCTTTTATTTTTACTAGTTAGTATTTTATTTTATTCATATTAATTGCTTATTTTATATTATTATTATTATTATTTAATAAGTAATATTTTTAAATAATTATTAATTATTTAATAGTATTTTTACTATATAATATTAATATTAAACAATTAGTTGTTAGTAATTAATAATTATTTATTTATTAAGTTAAATTATGTTATTAAATTTTATTAAATAATTAATAATTTAATAATGGGTTGCGGGTTTGATTGATGTAGTACTAAAAATACCACAAGGAAGGTGTTTCTTTTATGTTAAACAAGTAATAAATTACTCCACCTTTTCTACTTTTCACACCAAAATGGTGTAATTCCACTTCCAAGAATTGTGAATTGTAATTTCACCATACACCAAATAACATTGGAAAGGGAAAGATATTTTGAGATTATTCTGTTTTTCCTTCTCATTCCACAAAACAAATGGAGCCTAATTGTCCCAATTGAAAACTCTAACCTAGTGTTTTCAAAATCAGACCGGACTGGACAATCAAACTAGAAAAATAGGGAATCAATCACCTGACCAGTTATGTTTCACCCCAAAACTACTTTTTGGCCAAAAACCATAAATATGGTTAGTGAACCACTGATCTAGGTAGTTAAACCGTCAGCCCGAACAACAATTTTTGGCCTTTTTTGTTTGTTAATTTTTTTTTAATTTTTTGTCAAAGCAGACCATCTATTTGGATTGTTCAACCCGAGAACCAATCCCAGAACAGTTCCCTATCTAGCTCAGTTTTAAAAACCTTGCTCTAACCCATACAGCATGACAAGATTCTATTGGATCATAAAGAATCCTATTGGCACCCAATATGTAGGTTATATACCTACAATTTAGCAAGCCTAGATCAATTATGATATATTTGTTGTGGCCATTGCAATATTCCTAATAACATTAAAATACATAATCACAAAGCTATGTGAAAGATGAATTGGGATATGCTCCTCACAAAGCACGCCCCACACTGACCTCACAACCACATTCCACCATGTATTAGAAACATCTCCCCATGAATAATAAATACAAGTATAGGAGATGTTCTCGAAGTACAGCCAAAACATGGTTGTTGACATAGGTCAACAAATTGCTAATTCTTTCTATTTCTTTTGCCTATTTCTATAGACTATCCCAACAATAGAAAACTATAAATGATTTTCATTGTAGGAAAGAATCATAAATGGATCTATCAATTCAATTCATTGATCTAACAATAATTAATGCCAAAAACAAGGTTTAACATGGAACCATTCTGGGTCCGGTTCCTAAGTCAAATGACCTGATCATCCAGTCCGAATAGACAGTCCACTCTAACAAAAAAATTATAATTAAAAAAAAGCCAAAAATCATTGTCTGGGTCAGCGATTCAATGGTTCAACTGTCTGGGTCAGTTGTTCGCTAACCAAATCAATATTTTTTTTTGCGAAAAAGTGGTTTTTGGGTGAAACGGAGACCGGTTCCTAGTTTTTCTAGTCCAACCATCCATTCTAATCTAGTTTTGAAAACGCTTGCCAAAAATTAAATTTTCTTAATTTTTAAGAAAAATATGAAAATTAAATCATATATTCTACATGATTTTCATGATAAGGAAGAACCATAAGATGGGTGTATCAATGACCTATAAAACTCATTGGTCAACAACAATTTAATGTGCCTTTTTTGTAAACAACTTTATTTGTCTTGCAATGAGCTTTTAGTAGATTGGAAACTCAAATTGTTTGATGTATTGTTAGAAAATTTATTATATAAAAATTGTTAAAAGAATGGACAATAGAATCTTTAAAGGAGTGGAGAAATCCAAGGAGGCAATTGTAGTAAGGATAATCATTATGACTATTCAATGGTTGAAAACTTTGGATTTGTTTAAAGACTTTTCAATTGAAGACATTTATAGAAATTGGGAAGTGGTGGCATCTACAACTTTCATAAAACCTATTGTGTAGGAATTGTGGTCCCCACCAACACAACAAAGAGTAAAATTGAATTTCAATGGGAGTTCTAGAGTTAATTCGGGCCCTTTAGGTATAAGAGTATTCAAAAATGAAAATGGCAGAATTGTGACTATGTTTTTAAGACCAATAGGAGTGGGGGACTTATTGAGAGCGGAGGTGATGGCCTTGCTTCAAGGTGTAAGATATGCCAAACAACTGGGGCTACACCAAATTGAGATAGAGGGAGACTCTAAATTGTTGATTGGAGTGGCTACAATTTGGTAAGTTGGGAACCTGGATTTATAAACAACCCATAAGAGAAATCCTCAACACAACGAGGGAGATCGGTGCATGCTTCAAATGGACAAGGAGATCAGCTAATGGTTTAGATGACACATTAGCTAAACAAGGGACTATGAGGGAGAGAATGTTATAGGCAGTTTTGTAAGAAAGATTACTGGGGGCTCAACACCTGTTTAGGGGTTGAAAACTGTACTTAACTCTAGAAAGTTATTCTTAAGTTGTATTAATGAAGTTACCATTTCCAATTAAAAAAATATTATTATATGATATGTACATGTCATTCACTCCCAATATTGTTGATTGTCATGTATTTCTACTAAAGTTTGCATTTACTTTGTATTTATACCTTATTCATAGTTATTTCCACTTTATATTTATTATTATTGATGTATTTTTAGGACTTGTACAAATTTCCCTAAAATATTCAAATGTATCCATTTCTTTCAAATATATCCATATTAATCCAAAACCTATCAAAATAGGTATCCATATTCATCTTCAAATCTATGTTTATACGATACCAATACTTGCTGATATCAAAGTAACAAAATACTTTGAACCCTAAAAACACTTTGAACCTTGCTTTGTCTAATAGATGTAAACCTCTTGTAAATGGAATCTAAAATACACGAGGTTCATTTTTTAAAGATATCCATTACGTGTCAAATAAAGATATCTATTGTCTTTTTTTTTTTAATTTACTGTAAAAAAATTCACTATACAAATGGTTAAGTTGTTACTTGTTAAGCTGGTCAGAAGACGATTTGTATGGACCATGGAAAGCTCATCAGTGGTTTACGCACTCATATTTTCTCTGGTTCTCCCCTTTCTAATTACAAATATCTAACAAGAATCCAGACCGATCCCATCTTTAAATAGCCCATTCCTTAAATCTCTGTCACATATAGAAAGATGAAACCCATGAATGTTTAGGCCTTTCAAGTGGAAGCTTTTCCATCTCAATACTGCTACGGCCATCGAAGGTGGCTGCGTCTTCCACATTACCCTCTGCCGTTTTAAGTTCCTCTAACGCTCTCTTGGCGTAGACTGTAAAGGCAACTGTGGTGACTATCGCAACAACGAAGGAGATGATGTTGTAAACGATTTCCACAGTAGTCATGTGATGCTTACCATACTTCACATCTGCAAAAGTTCTTATTAACCGCCCGCTGCACCCAAATCCACCACACGGAAGAAGTTAGGCAGTGACAAGGTACAATTGCAGGGATTTCCAAAGAGAAGTTAAGTGAATTTAGGGAGCTGGATGGCATTTCAGATGCATCCAGTCCCTCCAACCTAGTCTCTTGCAGAGTGGGTGGCCATTAAAAACAGAGAAAACAAACTCTTTCTACTCATCAAGTGTTACCCCATCAGTTGAATGCCTCTACAAGCAAAACAACAGAAGTCTAGCAGTGATAAAGGCTTTCCCTCATCAATCCAGAGGCTGGCAAGGGGCAGCCAAGAGGCCATTACCAATATGGGATCTTCGGAGGGGTGCCAACTGGATACAGCCCTAATCATTGGCTTTTTTCCCCCATTTTTCAGCACAAAGTGGCCGCTCTCAGACTCAAACCCGTAATGATCCCTTGACCAAGGATAGACATCTTTCCTAATTATGTTTTGTTTATGAACAAATAAGAAAACGATTTGGTGAGACTTCAATATTACTAACCTATAAATGTAAATGAAAGCTTCAGGCACCATTCCGGCAATTGATCCGCATAGATAAGGCCAGAATCTCATATTTGTTACCACTATAGCATAGTTGAAAATTGTGTATGGAAATGGTGAGACCCTGAAGAGAGCAACCACTCGAAACTGATGAAACCAGCTCCCTTCCCCCGCCAGCCTAATAACAGCAGCTTTCTGGGGCCATCTTTTCAACCATTGCTGCATATTTTGAGAAATGCCAAAATCAAAATGCAAGCAAAGTCAGAAACGTAGCAGCAGTGGTAGTAATAGTGATTGTAGCAGTATTCTCATTCTGCCCATGGTTGCTCTTACCTGTATACGGTCCCGGAACTGTAAACCAATCAAATAGGGCAAGACCATCCCAATGGTTGTTCCAACCATGATTATCACAAATCCAAGACCATATCCAAAAATCATCCCTGCAAGCCACATGGAGGGTCCAGATGGGATTAAGAGAACAGGGAATAATGCCAGAGAGGCAACAAGCACTGCTGCAAGAACTGGCCGTCCAAAGGCAGTGGCTTCCCATTGCATTACTGGGAGGAGAACCTGCAGCACATAACATTGACAAAGCTTCAAGATCAGAAGTAGATATGTACTCGGTGCTACCACATACAAGACCAAAATGCCCATAGACAAATTGAGGATAAAAAGACATCATGCTTAACGTCTCTGCATGTAGGATTGATAATAGTACAAGATTTAATGGAATGATATAGTAATCATTTTTACTATTGTCTATCCATCTAGAGAGATTTATATTTTAAGCAAACAATTATAGCAATACAGAAATATATGCATCAGCAGACCTGTTGGCAAATTCAGGTTCTCCAGGGTGAACCCCTCAATGGAAATCTACATCCAAGAAAAAAGGTTCTAAAATGTTTACTTTCAGAATACAAGGAAATTTCGAAGTAGATAATGTATCCTGCACTTTACATATATAGTGCATAGGCTCATTACTCATCTCATTTATATTTAGGCATAAACTGCCCAAGCATTGCCCACTTGCTGAAATGGAAGGTCTCAAAAAGAACAAGTGAGAAAGAATTAGTTGTAGAGATACCTTCTCAAAAAGAAAGGGTACTCCCCATTTCAGAAAAATGAGGAGAACTATTATCAAAACACAGAACCATAGTAAAGCTTTCATCCACCAGACAAGAGATTTGGATCTTGATTCTACTTGAGGTTGTAAAAATTCAACTTCTGACGTACTTGGATTATCTGATATCACAAGCCTTGCATATTCACTTTCTTCTCTCACATGATGGCTTGAGTTAGCTCTCAGCTTTTCGTGTCCCTCAGATGAATTGGGCATCTTTGCTGATAGCTTGATACCCTACACTATCTGCTAATGGAAACATGGTATCAGATAGACAACCAAGAGAAGCAAGTAAATAGTAAGAAACCAAAATGCACATCTTAAAAGCCATTATTGGTATTGGAAAAATCATAGTTGACAGAGAAGTCATGAGCCACTCCCTATATTAAGAATGAAAATCCTGAAATTATTTTAGACCCATTAAAAGTTTAACAATTAAAAATTCAGAAATTGGTCAATCTTATTTTAGTCTGACTTGACTTAAGTCCCATAAGAAAATAAGATATGTTGAATAAACAAAAATGATAAATTGATAATGCGTAATGGCATTAATACATAGATGATCTCTACAAAGCAAAGAATATAGTTCATGTACTACAACCAACACATTTGCATCTTGCCCTGAATTTCTTCAACTTGCTTCACTTCTATCTTTTCTTGATCGTTAACCTCAAGCTGACCATGGGTGTTGGAAGTTCCTTCTTCAACAATTCCAATCTTTTCTTAGCCTGCACCCTTTTGATCTTCAATGTTTACAACTTCTATAGGTTGAAATTCTTTATTCACAAATTTAATTTAGGATGGGCATCAACATGCAAGAAATCATCTTCTTTATATTCAACTTTGTACTTTCTTCTCATTGTCTTCAAATTCTTTGTTGTAACTAGCTGCTTCTCTATCTTGAGAGCCAATTAAAAGGCATGATGTAAGTCATAAATCTGAATTGTAGATAATTCATTCTTGATATCATCCCTTAGTCTATTCATGAAACAAACTATTATGCCTTTCACTTTCTGTAATGTCACATCTATTATATAATTCATCAAACTTATGCATATATTAAACTACAAATAGCATACCTTGCTTAAGACTGGTCAACTCCACATATAAATCATCATGGAAGTATTGTGGAATGTACTTTTCTTGCAAATACCTCTTCATCTCTGCCCATGTGGTAATAGGATATTCACCTCTATTTTCTAGTCACTGCTCAAGAGTTCTCCACCATACTTTAGCAAAGCTCAAAATGTTCATGCATGAAAATCTAAATTGTTGTTTTTCAAACATATCATGCCATTCGAAATATTGTTCTAGTTTAGCAATCTAGTCAAAGAATGCTTGTCGGTCTTCAACTCCTTTGAAATTAGGCACTTCCCTTTCACTTCTAACATTCTTGAAAACCTTACTCCTATAGTTGACATTACTAGATCTATTTTCTTCCACCAAATTTTCAAGTAAATCAACCATAGACCATTCATATGGTTCAAAACCCTATCATCATTGATTCTAGATCCATGAGATTGTTTAAATGATACCCCAAGCCTATAGAATCAGTCACTTTGTGAGAAAATGGTGATCAACCATTAGCTCTGATACCAAAACTGATGTAATAGGGCCGGAACAAACTATTACAAGATAGAAAGAGAGAGAGAGAGAGAGAGAGAGAGAGAGAGAGAGAGAGAGAAAGGGTACAGAAAGAGAACAGAGAGAGAAATCCTAAGGAATCACTCCAAGGGTCCTAGGATCACTCTAGGGTTTGTAGGAACCACTTAATATAGAAAACTTGCAAGAGAGGTCTAAAGAAATATTTATTAGCTTCAAAAGAAAGAGAATACATCTATTTATAGAGTGACTTGTGTGGCCCAGAATACCGCTCACCATAATTACAAAATAGTCATTGCTTGTCTTGTGCATCAAGAAACATAATAACTTTCTATCTACTAATGCAAATAAATTGAAAATTGAAAGAGAAACACTACTAAGCTAGAGGAACAAAATGCTATAGACCAAGCCCACATGGGGCTGGTCAAAATGACGAAAATACCCATACTGTCCAAACATACAGAAATATAGAAAATTCCAAATTTGATTCTTCAGCTCCTGCATTACTACACTGCAACAGACGTGAAACTGAAGCAACAAGTGACTTTTTGGTTTTGCAACTCATCGAGGTAGTGACCTTAGCTTCTACTCACGTAGACAGAATTAAGAATTTAGGGGATCTTTGTGGCTCTAAAACAAGACCAACAAGAGAGAGGATAAACACCTGACAGCAGAACTCAAGCAACTTCTATTCCAATTCCAAAGATAAAATGCCTAATACAAAGACTAAACAGCCTTTTATACCGTCAAGCTCAAAAAGATTACAACTTTTGGTGCCAAAAACATCATTAGAAAATAGCTAAACAACAAAAAAGATAAACCATGTAGACACCTGAAAGCTAAGGAAACTGAAGTTTCAAGTGTGTGGAAGCTCTGCTTGTAGATGATCGGGTGGCTGGCATGATCTGTGTTGACACTGGAAGACCAAGTCAATGTTTACTATAGGCACCAAGGAGAGGTCGCAAGGTGGGGAGAAGTGATCTTGCCTCTCATGGCACTAGGTCTCACAATCGTGGGCTTTGCGAGATTGGTAGTCCAACCACTTACCTCACAACCTAAAGCCCTATCCACCAACTGCACTTCATCATCCCGTAAATTTACCCTCGCTACACAACTCTTGTTCCAATTGATTTTCAAATTAGAGACTTTGTCAAAATGCATCACTACCAATCTCAAATTATCCATCTCCTCAATTTCCCCTTCACAAAAGAGAATGATATTATCCACAAATTGTAGGTGAGTGACAATCACTTGTTGCCTCCCAACTCTCCATCCTTTCAGTAGATTTCTTGAAATCAAGACACTTGGGACATCCACTACTAAGGTAAAGAGGAAAAGTGACAAAGGGTCTCCTTGTCTAAGGCCCCTCTTTGCAAGAAAGAAATCCCTAGCTACTCCATTCACTAAGATTGAGAAGTGACAAGAGGTAATACAACCCTTCATTCACTTACACTATCTCTCCCCAAAACCTCTATTCCTCAACACTTCTAGCAAAAAATCCCAATCCACCAAATCACAAGCCTTTTCTAAGTCAAGTTTACAGATGAGACCCTTTTCTCCTTTTCTTTTTTTGTAATCCACACATTCATTGGCTATTAAAATCTGATCAATAATTTGTCTCCCTTTCACAAAGGCCCCTTGATTCAGTGAGATTAAGGAAGGACTTTCTTGAGTCTTGGTGCAAGAAATTTAGAAATGATCTTATACAAACTCCCAATCAGACTGATCGGTCTAAAGTCCTTGGGCTGAATTGCAGGCACCTTTATAGGGATCAAAGCTATGAAAGTAGCATTTGCACCCGCATTTATTTTTCCTCTTTTAAAGAATTCCAAAAAGAACTCCACTAGGTCATCACCTCAGATATCCTAACAGTCTTGATAAAAAGCCATAGTGAATCCATCCGGGCCCGGGGCTTTTGATCTTTCCATAGAAAAAACTGTCTCCTTTATTTCTTGAACCTCAAACAGTTTTTTCCAGGGGTTCCAACAATTCCCTTTCTCCAACATGCCACTCAAAGTTGGTTAGAGTCTCTCTTGCACTACTAGGGCTGTCATAAATGGATTTAAAATGCTCCACAAAAGCTTTTGCAATATCTTCCTCTCTTGCCATTATTGCCCCATTCCATTCCAAACTTTCCACTGTTCTTCCTCTTTCTTCCACCTGTCGAGCTATGGAAAGATCTTGTATTACCATCTCCTTCTTTCAACCACTTGCATCTTGATTTTTATCTCCCAACTTATCTCTTCTTTTTTGAGAATTTTCTCCAATTCTTGTTTCAACTTCCATTTCTCTTCCCTTTCTTCACGCCTCAATCCTCTCTCTGCCTCAACAACATCAAGTTCTTGAATCCTTTTACTAATAGCCTCTTTTTTGTCTTCAATTCTACCAAACTATTCTTTGTTCCAAGCTTTGTTCCTGGTTTTTAGTTTTTGTAGCTTCTTATAAAACCTATATCCCTTCCACCTAAACTCCACCCAATCCTCTTCCCACCATTCTTTCACTTTCTTTGAAAGTCTGGATGTAACAGCCACATGTCAAATCTAAAGGGGCAAGGTCCTCCTCCTAGTCTTTCTTGAGATAGTCTAACTGGACAATTATCGGAAGTAGATCTAGGTAGTGCCCTCATCACCAAAGCACCCCATTCTTCCTCCCAGTTTGAAGATAATAAAAATCTGTCTAGTTTACAACAAAGTGGTTCTTCCTGAAAATTAGACCAAGTAAAATCAGCTTACACCAACAGTAGCTCCCTTGATTCAAAAGAATCCACAAAACAGTTGAACTTCCTCATACTTGAGGTGATCCTATGGTTGGGGTTATTTGTTTCAATTATAAACCTGATGACACTAAACTCTCCTCCCAAGCACCACGAACCATCCCACAATCCCCTTATAGCTGCTAATTCCTCCCAAAACTCCTCCCTTTCTCTATACGAATTTGGCCCATAAACATTTGTTAAAAGCCATTCCAATCCATCAATTCTTCTTCTGAATTTCACTGTAACCGTATAGTTACCGATTAATTCTTCTGTACAGTCCAAATCCTCGTTTTTCCAAATTGTTAGAATATTCCCTGAGGCCCCCCAAAACTATGCAAAAGCCAACTCAATCCTCTAGCCGACCAAATACTTCTCACCCATCTCCTATCCACCTCTAATAGTTTTGATTCCGAAATCAACACAATATCTAGCTTTTCTTTTCTGAGCATTTCCTTTTTCACTCTTCTCTTCCTGGAACTCCCCAATCCCCTTACATTCCAACTAATAATCTTTATTGAGAACCTAACTTATGAGCAACCCTAAAAACCACCTTTTGCTAACCTGACTACCTTCCTTTTCTCCCAAAACAACCCTTGTCATAGTCCACTTCACACCTCAATCTCTCCACTTCACTCAATTTCTTCTTCCTCCTTTTAGGTGTCCCACCTCCAAGCTTTTTCTTCGAAATATCTTGTTCTTCCACTCTTTTCTTTTTTTGACTTTTCTTCCCAATTCTTCTCTTTGTTGTTTTTTGGCCCAATCTTACCCTTTCTCCCTCCCTTCCCCTTACTTGGGAACTAGGAACGGGGGTGTCACCCTCTTGTTCCTTTTCAAAATTCTCCCCTAATTCCTCTCTACCAAGAGTCTTAAGGTCTACAAAATTAATCCCCAAATCCTTTCTCCTTCATCCACAGTATCCTACAGAGCCTCCACATCCTCTAACATCTTTGTTACTTCAATTGAATCACTAGGACAGTCAACTTTTGGAAGAGTGTCAGTAGGATAGGTAGCCTTTGGACGAGTGTCAACTTCACCTGTGGGCTAAGGTAAAACAACAACTGGGGAAGGGGGCAGATTAGTATCAAAAACTCAAGGAATACAAGAATCAAGACAAAATCTAGAAACAATAAAACCTGACATGTCGCCAGTTCTACCTAGGTTCTGAGGGAGTTTTCTGGGAGATGACTCCTCAAGATCACTAACAGGGGAGCAGGGATTGCCTGTTTCTTTTCCATTTGCTGGGAGAGACTCAAAAAAGGACCATTTAGTGAAGTAGGAAGTAATTTCTAGGAAAAAGGAAGCGGGAGGTGTAGGCATTGGCAATATCATATTAAGAAATGTAGCTTTGTTAGGAAAGTAGTCGTGGAGATTTCCTTTGGAGCAGGACAGTTTGTGGCACTTGGTGGTGGAAAGTATTCATAGGATGGCAGCTAATGGATGGGATGCTGGCGTCAACCCTAGGACTTTTCATTTCTCCCCTTGGAAAGCAATTGTTGGAGTCTTTTCTTCCTTTCAACCTTTCATCAAATTTGATGTGTGTTCAAGTAATAAAATTTTGTTTTGGGAGGACCTTTGGCTTGGGAACACCCCCCCCCCTTAAGGATAGATTCCCGGTAATGTATTCTCTTTCCCTAAATAAATTCAAAACCATCTCCTCACTTCGTGTGTCTGAGGGGACTTGGGATTTGGGTTTGAGAAGACGGTTGAGGGATTCAGAATTGGCTTCTACAGATGAGTTATTCACTGTGTTGAATTCAGTTTTCCTAGATCTTTCTTGCCCAGATAATAGAATTTGGAAAGAGTCCTCTTCAGGGACTTTCTCTTGTTCATCTTTCTTCAATGCCTTAGTCCAGTCTTCTTTTGTGTCTGTCTCTTTTCCTGCTAAAGAAATCTGGTATTCTCCTATGCCGCCAAAAGTTGGGCTTTTTGTTGGGAAGTGGTTCTTCAAAAGATCAATACTATGGATGTACTTCAAAGAAAAAGAACAGACTGCAGCCTTTCCCCACATGTCTGTTACCTTTGCTTAAGAAATGGTGAGACGGCGATTCGTCTTCTGATTTCTTGTCCTTTTGCTTATTATTTATGGAATTGGTTCTCTTCTTTATTTGGTTACAGATGAAACCCCCCCCCCCCAGGTGTAACCTTTTTTACTCTAACTTCTTCCAACAACCAAGGAAAAGGGGCAAGGTAATGTGGAGAATAACAAGAGTTGCCATTCTATGGTCAATTTGGGAAGAGAGAAACAATAGGATCTTCCTAAGGCAAGAAAAATCCAAGGAAGCACTTGTGGAGGTTGTCAACATCAAGGTTATGCACTAGCTGAAAGTACATCATCTCTTCAAGGATTTCTCCTCAGCAAACTTAATTAGAAATTGGAGTGTTATAGCAATATCCTCACCTTCCTCCCCTGTGGTACAAGATTGTTGGGTACCACCGCCTCAGATCAAGGTGAAGCTAAACTTTGATGGAAGCTCCTTGGGTAATCTAGGTCCGTCGAGAGTTGGGGGTGTGTATAGAAACGAGGAAAGAAAAGTCTTGGCCCTTTACTCGGACCCAATTGGGGTGGGAGATTCATTAAGGACAAAAGTAATGGCCTTACTTCAAGGTTTGAAATTGGCGAAACAATGGGGCATGCAGCAATTAGAAATGGAAGGAGACTCCAAGTTGGTAATAAGGTGGATGAAAACTGGAAACCTAGGAGTGTGGTCTCTTAGACAACCTCTAAGATAGATTATTAGCTTAGCAAGGGAGATTTGGGTGCACTTTAATTGGGTAAGAAGGTCAGCAAATGGAATGGCTAACACTTTAGTTAAGCAAGGAGTTACTAGGGAGGCTTTGTTTTGGGCATGTTTGTAAGTTGTTTATTTTCTTTTTCCATCCTTTTTGTGGGTGGTAAGACTATAATCTTTTAATTATCTAATGAAAGTACCATTTCCTATCAATAGGCATTGTCATTAATCTTCTCGATGATGCGATAGTCCAAACTTCCTATTCTACAATTTGTGAGGTTTGTCTATAGGGAATCAATTAAGAGAAAGCACGACCCAGATTAAATCTCCCACGTTAATGGCCACCTTTCTTTAGATGCTTATCTGCCTAGTCCTTATAGTAGGAGTTTAACATTAAATATATCTAAAGTCTTGGAATGTAAGGGAAGCTCAAGCCAATAGGCATTGTCATTAATCTTCTCAATGATGTGATAGTCCAAACTTCCTGTTCTACAATTTTTGAAGTTTGTCTATAGGGAATAGTAGAAAGCCTTATGTGATGATTTTGGCCAAGCTTCTTGTGAAAGGAAGAGGAGAAAGTTGGGAGTTTCAGCAATAGACAGAGGAAAGGGAAGAAAAGGAGAAGAAGGTCCACTAGGATAGTGATACATAACCCTAGCCGCCAGCCCCTCATTCTATTTATAATTAGCTTAAATATGGGATATTACAAAGATGCCCCTAGTAGGGCGGCAACTCAACTAAGTACTTACGATTCTTTTAAAAATAAAAGACTAATGGGCCCAAAGCCCAACAATTTCTTAATTTAAAAGAAAACAAACTAAGCATAAATTGGCCCAACATAAATCAGCCCACTCAACACTCCCCCTCAAGTTAGGAATAGATGTCACACATTCCCAACTTGCATAGATCATCTTCCAGCTTATTCTTCGCAACACCTTTTGTGAGAACATCAGCAAGCTGCAGATCAGAAGAAATGTATGGAAGACAAACTTCTCCAAAAGTTACCATTTCTTAGATAAAAAGTCTATCTACTTCAATGTGCTTAGTTCGGTCATGTTGGACTGGATTATGGGCAATATTGATTGCTGCCTAGCTATCGCAGTATAGCATCATAGGTTCTTCTGCCTGTACACCGATTCCTTCTAACAGAGAACGGATTCAGAGAAGTTCTGAAACTCCATATGCCATGGCCCTATATTCCGCTTCTGCACTTGATCTTGCCACAACTATTTGTTTTTTACTCTTCCATGAGACTAGGTTACCCCCAACTAGGGTGCACACTCCTGAAGTTGATCTTCTGTCATCAAGGCATCCTGTCCAATCCGCATCTGTATAGGTCTCTAGCTTCAGTTGTCCATGATCAGTAAACAATATGCCTCTGCCTAGATGTCCCTTCAAATATGCAAGGATCCTGTCAACTACCTTCCAGTGCTGATCTCGTGGAGCATGCATGTATTGACTCACTACACTTACTGCATAGGAGATGTCCGGTCTTGTCATACACAAGTATAGTAGCCAACCCACAAGTCTTTGGTATCTCCCAAGGTCCTTCACTGGTTCACCTTCTGATGCACTGATTCTATGGTTCTGATCAATGGGGGTACTAGCTGCCTTTGTTCCAAGCTTCCCCATCTCTTAGAGAATGTCCAAGACATACTTCCTTTGAGAGATAAAAATTCCATGTTTCGATTTTGCAACTTCAATGCCTAAGAAGTATCTTAGTTCTCCAAGATCCTTAATCTCAAATTCCTTATGCAGGTTCTTCTTCAGACTATCAATCTCACTCAGATCATTCCCAGTGACAACAATGTCATCCACATAAACAATTAGGATTGACACCAAAGATCCCCTGCACTTCACAAACAAGGTATGATCAGATTGAGTTTGAGTGTAGCCAAAAACAACCAGGGCCTTTCTGAATCTGTCAAACCATGCTCTGGGAGATTGTTTCAAGTCATATAGTGACTTCTTCAGCTTGCACACCTTTCCCTTTTCAGCATTATCATAAAAACCAGTTGGAATATCCATATACACCTCTTCTTGCAGATCCCCATTTAGGAAAGCATTCTTTACATCCAGTTGAAACAAGGGCCAAGAGAATGAGGTAGCAAGAGAAAAGAGTATCCAAACAGAGGTCATCTTTGCAACTGGTGCAAATGTCTCTAGATAATCAATGCCATATGTTTGTGTATACCCTTTTACAACAAGTCTTGCCATGTACTTCTCTATACTTCCATCCGCCTTATACTTTACTGAAAAAACCCATTTACATCCAACTGTCTCCTTGCCTTCTAGTAGGTCCACAATCTCCCATGTCTAATTCTTAATCAAAGCCTTCATCTCTTCCTACCTAGCTGTCTTCCACTTAGGTTTGGAGAGAGCCTCACTAACACCCTTAGGTATAGACACTGAATCAAGAGAAGAGAGAAAAGCACGGTAGGAAGGAGAAAGTCCACTGTAGGATAAGTACTGTGAGATACAATGAGCAGTGCACTTTCTCTTCCCTTTTCTAAGAGCAATAGGGAGATCAAGGTTATCTGTAACAGTGTCAATAGGATCAATGGGAACTGAAATAGTGGGATCAAGAGGAATACTTGAATCCGTATCAGCTGAATCTGGAGTCTCCAAGGGATCGACAAAAAGTGGTGTGAGTTCTGCTGTAGTGGAAGCAACCGCCTTATGAATTCTCTGCCGTGAGTAATGTTGTGAAATGAAACACAAAGGAGGTGACAAACTAGGTGACATCGAGTGGTGGTCAAGCATAGGAGTAGACACAGGAACTGGAACTGGGAGAGGGATAGACTGCTGACTTACTTCCCCAAAACACTCCCCCTGAGAAGGATTCTTTGAGAAGAAGTACGTAGATTCAAAAAAGGCAACATCCACAGTAACATACCGGTTCCCAGAGATTGGATCATAGCAACAGTACCCTTTCTAATTCTCTGCATATCCAAGGAAAACACATTTCTTTGCCTTGGGATCAAGCTTCGAACGGTAAGGGCCAAGAATATGTGCAAAGCAGACACATCCAAACACCCTTAGAGGAATATGAAACATCTCCCCTTGAGGAAAAAGAAGGCTGAATGGGGTCCTGAATCTAAGTACATGAGAGGGCACTCTGTTAATCAGATATACTGCCATGAGAACTGCATCACCCCAAAAACGAAACGGAACTGTGGCTGTAATCATCATGCTTCTTGCCGTCTCAACGATGTGTCTGTTCTTCCTCTCTACAACACCATTCTGTTGTGGACTATAAGAGCAACTGCTCTGATGGACATACTCCAACAGATATGAGGCAAGATGTCTCTCAAAATATTCCCTAGCATTGTCAGATCTGAACATCTTTATTCTTGTCCCAAACTGTGTTAATACCATCTGGTGGAATTGCCTCACCATGGATGGTACTTCATCGTGTGATTTCATTAAGTAAATCCAGGAATATCGAGAGAAATCATCCACAAACAGGAGAAAATAGCAATAACCGCCCATAGAGGGAACATGATAAGGGCCCCACACATCCGAATGAATAACATCAAAGGGACAAGAACATCCTTTATTACTAGGTTTAAAAGATTGTCTACAATGCTTTCCAAATTCACAACCCTCACAATTCAAACTTGACAGATTCATAAACTCAAACAGTTTTGGAAACAAACAACTCAAAGAAGAAAATGATAAATGACCCAGACGGTTGTGCCAAAGCATAATTTGACCCACAGATTTTGACTCACTATCTCTACAAACATGATGGCTTTGGTGAAGAGGGAGAGCATCTGGGAGGTAGATTCCATTCACTTCACGACCACTCCCAATCGTCCTCTTTGAATCCAGATCCTACAAAATACAGCGTCCAAGAGAATAAATCACTAAGCAGTTCAGATTCTTAGTCAAACTACTAACAGACAACAAATAGAATCATTAATCTTGGCAGAGGGTAAGCAAATAGAATCATTAATCTTGGCAGATCCCTTTCCAGTAATAGGAACATGGGATCCATCAGCTGTGGAGACCCTATCTCTGCCAGAACAGAGTTGATAAGAGGAGAAAATAGTGGAGAAATGGGTCATATGCTCTTGTTGTTCGCTTACGACTGAACTGGAACTAGCTGTATCCCTTTGATTCAGAAGTAACCCAAACCTCTTAAGCTCGGCCCTTACTGCAGCAACTGCAACGGACTCCAAAGCAACTATAATAGGGGGGCCGGAGTATCACCGGTAACTGCCATGTGCGCATTTCCTTTCTTATTCTTCAATCTGGTCAGCACAAGATGTGGGTGAAGCTTCCAACAAGTGTCTCTTGTATGCTTAGGCTTCTTACTGTAGTCACAGACCAAGTCCCTTTTGTCTTCCTTTTTGTTTTCATTGCCATTATGTTTAGATTTCACAGCACTTACCATAGCAGACTGATCAGAACTAAGATTTTTCATCATTATATCCCTCCTGCACTCCTCTCCTAACACAAAGGCATATGCTTGGGAGAGAGTGACATTGTCCCTAAAAAGAAGATGTTGTCGTGCAATGTCATACTCAGGGTTAAGGCCAGCAAGGAATTCAAACACCCTATACTTCTCTAAATGTCTTTGATAGGTAGTTGCATCCTTGGTGCTTTCCCAAGCAAAGGTCTCTAGATGGTCGATCTCTTGCCATAGGGTCTTAAGGACTGAAAAATAGGCTGCAACAGATCTATCTCCCTGCCTTGTGGCAATAATTTGATTTCTCAGTTGATAAGCCCTAGCAACATTCTCCCTTTGTGAATAGGTTTCTATAACCCCATCCCATATCTCCTTAGCAATGTTTGCTCATAAAAAATTTTTACTTATATGTGGCAACATAGAATTACACAACCATGTCATTACTATATAATTTTCCTGCACCCACCGGGAGTTGCCAGTTTCTGGTTTCACCTCTTCACCAATAATATACCCCAATTTTCCATGAGCCCCAATGGCCATTTTTGCAGATTGGGACTATTCCAAGTAGTTTGTACCATCCAACCTAACTATAGTAATGGTCCCAGCTCCGAAGGGGTCTCCAGCACCTCCTCTCACTGGCCAAATTTCATTCTCAGGCTTATATTCAACTCTGTGTCCCTCCATGTGTCTCAAAAGAGGTACAAAAAACAACCAAAAAATGCAGCAAGAATAGAATACCTTCTGGAACCAACGACACTCCTTTGGTATCCTGGACTTTCTTCCCACGAAAGATTCCTTTTCGGTGGGATGGAAGAGAGAGAAAAAGCAACTGCCCTCTCTAGAAGCCTCCAAACCACATGGAACTTGAATCGCTCCTTACAAAAAACCCAAAGGAGCCCTAAAAAATTAGGGCGCCACTACTTAGGTCAAAATTGAAGAGTCCAACAAAATCAGGACTCTTCCCCTTTCTCCAGTTTTTCCTGATTCTGATAAGAAACCCTAGACCAGCTATAGGGCATACAGATTCATCAAGAAAATCCAAAAACTAGGCTTACCTGAGAGCTTCGATCAGCCTCTTAAATCTCCATGCAGTCGGCCGATCTAGGGCTGCAAGAGTGAATCTCTTCAAGAACCTTTAACCTGCTCTGATACCAAGCAAAAAGCCTTATGTGTTGATTTCGGCCAAGCTTCATGTGAAAGGAAGAGGAGAAAGTTGGGGGTTTCAGCAATAAACACAGGAAAGGGAAGAAAATGAGAAGAAGGTCCACTAGGATAGTGATACATAACCCTAACTGCCAGCCCCTCATTCTATTTATAATTAACTTAAATATGGGATATTACAAAGATGCCCCTAGTAGGGCGGCAACTCAACTAAGTACTTACAATTCTTTTAAAAATAAAAGACTAATGGGCCCAAGGCCCAACAACTTCTCAAATTAAAAGAAAACAAACTAAACATAAATCGGCCCAACATAAATCAACCCACTCAACAAGAATCAATTAGAAGAGAGCATAAACCTAGATTAAGTCTCCCACATTAATGGTCACCTTTCTTTTGTGCTTATCTGCCTAGTTCTTATAGTAGGACTGTAGGAGTTAGATGCTTCAAGTTGTACCTTGACTTTGATGCAGGTCTCTTTATTGGTGTGTGAGCATGTCATCCACTTTTACAATAGGCTTTGTTGGAGTGGGCAACTTTTTAAGCTTTAGAGGACCCAAAGGGTTAAACGCATATACAATTTGGTAGAGTTCAACCAATTGTAGCAATGTGTCCCATGACTGAGGAGACTTGCTCAACTCCATTTACAGAAGCTTTCTAACTTTGCAATTCACTACGGTCCAGTCATCGATCTGTGGGTGCTACAAGCTATTAAATTGGACCTTGATGTTGAACCTCACCTAGAGTATCTCCAAAAGTGTTCCACAAACATATGATCTTGATCTAAGACAATGGATTTGGGAACACCACGGAACCTGATCACTTCCCAATTGATAGCCTTTTTTCTCTCCCCAAAAATCTTATTTTTGTTATATGTTTCTTCTTCCTTCCCTTTCACTTATCCTCCGTATTTAACTATCCATCCACAAGTTGGTATCATAGCAACACCTACCATTTTAAAGGAACATTCACCAAATGGAACACCTGGTAGATGTTAGACAGTGTATGCCCTTAGCTCCAATCAGAATGATGTACGTTATGACATTTAATGTAAATGAATAAAGTACATATTTGATTCATGTTATCATGGTGTGTTTCTATGTAATACCCTTAAACTGGACACATATGAGACTCGTGTTAGTTTAGAATCTTCACAACCGATGAATAGATCTAGGGAGATTTATCTTGCCAAGGCTGACACTGATGTGCCACCAAATTGGTCGGGGTGGCTTGTCTCAACTACCAGGGTGAGACCTGAGGTACATGTAGTGTGGGTTTTCTTGAAACCTTGAACCGGACCAGAATTCCAATATTGCCCTGGACCTTGGAGATAAATGGGCAAAACTGGAATGTTACATCTGACCCCTACACTCGATTATGATACTACACTAGGTGTTGGATTGGACTGTCTTTGATATGCCAATCAGTGAGATCCTTAGAGGGGGTCAAAACCTGGGTATGCTAGGACAGTCCGAGAATTCATCTAAGTCAATGATCACAGTTACAGGATCAGCCCCTTTGTCAGACAAAGTGAATGATTGGGGATGCACTCTCTCTGATGGAAAACAAAACTACCGGTAGTTGATTTCAACCGCTGAAATTTGTTTTGCATAATATATATATATATATATTATGGTTTCAAAATGTTTGCAAAAGGTTTTAATTCCCGAGATCCATGTGAGTAGAGAGTGCAACACTGTACCTTGCAGCCGAGGGAGAGGTCCTCTCTTGTCGGGCAGTGTTTGATCATTAACGACTGAGAGGTTAAGTGTAAGACCATTGAGGGTAATACCTGATGGGCTAATCTTGCATCTGCCCACAGTCCTTGGGTTTTTATAAGGTGGCTTGACCCAATGACTATTTAGTGTAAATGTTGGGCCCATTAAGAGCCCATGGTGATGGGCTCAGAGGTTCGCTATTTCCTACAGTGAATTCGGCCAGGCCTTGTAACAGAGGCTGAGCTGAATCCATCTGGCTAATGTGTAGATCAATGTTTGGGTCTCATTGGGCTGAACCCAGGCATTGTACAAGGATAGCCAACTGGGCAGCATTTAGGAGGTTAAGTGAGCACATAGACTTAATGGGCCTAAAGCCCAATTCGAATTGGCTTAATGAGATTAATTAAAGAGGGGCGATTCTGGGATTTAGATCAGCAAATAGGATAAGGGATTATCCCCTATCCACTCAGAGAGTCCAGATCCAAATAAAGATTTGGATAAAAAAACTCCTAATTAGATTAGAAGGGCCGATCTTTATCTACAGATAAAATAAGGGATTATCCCTATCCACTCAGAGAGTCCAGATCTAAATAAAGATTTGGATCAGGAAACTCCTAATTAGATTAGGAGGGTTGATCTTTATCTACAGATAAGATAAAGGATTATCCTTATCTCTTAAAGAAAGTCCAGATCCAAATACAGGATTTGGATTGGGAAACTCCTAATGGGATTAGGAGAACCTTTCTTTAAGGCTATAAATAGAGAAGCAGGGCGAACCTCAAGTTCATCCATCAGTCTACTGATCTAAGAGAGAGGACAGCATACAGTTTGACTACTTCTGTCTTCTTCTCTTGCTCTCTCCTACTCCTGTCGCCATACCAGTTTGATCTCCACCTGTGGGAGCGATCAAGAAGTGTTCTTGATATTACCTTTTGGTAGAAAATGTAATCAGATTCTTGCTGAAGAATCAAGTTCTTGTTGAAGAGCCATCCTGCTGATTCTACTTCATCAAATTCTTGGGAGAGCCCTGTGGGAGCCCTCTATCAAATTCTTGCTGAAGAATCAGGTTCTTGCTGAAGAGCCATCCTACTGATTCTGCTTCATCTTGCACCGTGTCATCTTCGGTGGAAGCAGTCTTTGGATCTATCCTTGGGCGTGAACACCTTCATTGGATGTTATTGTTACTTCGTATCAGGTATAACCCTCCACTCCCTTTTTTGTTTCAGATCTGGTCTGGTTTAGGTTCAAGATTGATCATTGAAAATGCAGTTTTCTAAAATAGGGAATGTGATTCCCCCATGGGAGAGAGAGAAATTTTGAAATTTCGCCCAACCTACCTACAGGTAGACCTGTTCATGGGTCGGGTAGCCTGATGGCCCGGCCCACACCCTAGTCGAGCTTGATCATGTAATTAGGCCCGCGGGCCTGACTTCGGGCCGAGCTCGGGATTTGCCAAAAAAGCCTGGCTCGGCCTAAGTCAACATTATATATTTTATAAAATATATAATATGTATTTTATATATTATATAAAATATATAAATAATATAATATTTATTAAAATATATATTTTTATCCTTCTCTCTCTCTCTCTCTCTCTCTCTCTCTCTCTCTCTCTCTCTCTCTCTCTCTATTCAGACGCTTTAGCAGTAGTAATAGTAACAGTATGGGCTAAATTTCGGGCCCAGGCTTCAGGCTTTTATGAGAGTCGGGCTCGGGCCCGAGTTGTAGGCTCGATGGTCGGGCTGGGCTCGGACTCGAGCCTTAGAAAATTCTGTTAATACAGGGTGAAAGCCCGGCCCGGCCCATGAATAGGTCTAGTTGCAGGGTTCGGCCATCCATATGATGGATCTCTCATCCCTTCAATAGATACAGAGGGCTGCCCAATTGATAGCCTTTTCTCTCTCCCCAAAAATCTTATTTTTGTTCTATGTTTCTTCTTCCTCTTCCCTTTCACTTTTCTTTCCCTATTTAACTATCCATCCACAAGTTGGTATCATAGCAACACCTACCATATTAAAGGAACACTCACCAAATGGAACACCTGGTAGATACCTACTTGTATCAACAAATTGAGTGACATCAACAAGCCATAAAGACAACATGAACCCCTGGTGACAACTATAGATTCTAGTAAGGTTTGATTTTAGATGGAATTTGATTACAATATCTCTTGGTTTCCCATTTTTTATTTTACAATGAAAAAATTAGGAAAAAAAGGCAATTCCCATGTTTATGATTTATATACATGGTTGTAGACCGCTAGTTTGGCCTGAAGTTAGTGCCATCAATGGTTGGGTTTGGTCCAAGCTAAGGTAGACCTGGTTCTAACAGACCCGACTCAAATGTTGTAAGGGTTGGGTCTGGTCCAGGATAGGTACTCAAATGTTGTAAGGGTATTTTAGTCATTGTCTTTGTATGGGTTACATTTGTGATTATATTTCTCTATCAAGGGCAATGATGCAGTTGTACACTTATTTTTCATAATGAATAAATGTTAGAGAGGACAAGGTTAGGGGCTCATTGGAATCACCCTCCTTCCCTCTTCTTCTCCTTCACTAAAACCCTAAAATCTAAACCTTCCCTTTTTTTCTTGTTCACAACCAAATGTAGCTTTGTAATATGCCAATATGCATATACAATTATATATAGTTGGTTTAGAACTTAAATGGTTCAGAGCAACCAAAATCGATTTCTACCCAATTATAATTGTAATGCAAACCCAGACCTCATATAGGTCAATTAGCTTTGGATCTGCTGTGTCTGCCCAACCCATTATCAACTCTACTTTAAGTATTTCATACATACTACTTTTTGAGAGATGTAGCACTTTGTCTGGCTCAATTTGTGGCAATTTGAATGTTTGATAATTTTTCTTTTGTCCTATGGTATAATGAGAGAAAGAAACGTCAATAAGGAGTCAATACTTTGGCAATTCAAAGATTTTTATCTTTAGTTTTATTGTTTTATCATATTTTTAAATCAATTTTTTTATTTTATATTTGTTATTGGCATGTCCCTACACCATAAGTTTTGGAGGTTGACTTGCTAGAAACTAGTGGATGCCTGCATTGAAGTTAGAACCCATGCCATGTTTTAAACCAAATGCTATCTAGGGGCTATAAGGAAGACACTCTTAGCCAATTGGCCTCCTCTTCCCTACTAAAACCATGTCAGTGCACCCTATTTTTTGCCAACTCTCAAATGTCCTGCCATGACTATGTTGCTAAAGCACCAAGTTATAGTATTCCTTGGTAGAGCATGTTCCATTTTTATCGCACAAAATAAAATGTCATTATCAAATAATGGTCCCAGCAGTCTAGGATCTGGGGAGGGGTGGACTGTACATGGATCTACTCTCCAACATTTTTTTTTTTACAAGTGACTGCCCTCTCACATTTGACAGCCTTGGATTTTACCATCATACCAAGTGATGACCCCATTTATATCCAACAAAATAAAATATGCTAAATGTAAATGCATGTCTATCATGTGCCCATATATGGGACATAGTCACGTCCAGCATTCAGTGTTCTTTTTCCTTTCTGGTGTTCAAACCCTTTATAGAATTATAAATGTACTCGGAGGGGTTTCCTCCTGATAATCAGTTGATAATTTCATTAGGAGATTATTTCATCGCTCATTGACGACATAGACGCTTCCAATTTGTATGATCCCCACAAGGGTTCATTCCAACATGAAAAATATCTGTAGAAGAGTGAAAGTTATGAGCTCATCCACATAAAATTCTTAAGGTCCAATCCTAGGAACATTGGCTGATTGACTAGAGAAAACTTAACTACACAATAAAATATCTTGAAAAGAACAGGGGCAATGATAGTTCTTTAACTTGCAAAAAGGCAAAAGCTTGCATTTTTTATCAGTCTTAAAGCAAAAATACTGAAGTTTGCCTTAAGCCCAAACTAATTTAACATGACTTACTGCAAGCCAAGTTTATTGCCAAAAAGAGGTTGAGATATAAGACAAACCTCAAGTTTCAAGGGCTTTTCCACATATTCATTTTGTTGTTGTTTTTTTCTACGACTTCTTCAATTAAAGCAAGTAGCAACTACATAAAGACCTTTGATTAATTCTCCAATAAAGAAAGATGAGGTTATCGCTCAATTTTACGTTGTATCAAGGACAAACCCTAACTACCACTATTACACTTTTCAACCGTCGTCTAGCTAAAAACTCCTCCGTTATCCCAAAATAGAAATCTTTCTGAATAGTTTCTACGTTAGAGAATCACCAAACTCAAGAACTTGCTACACTTTGTACCTAGTACTCGAAATGGATTTCACTGAACAGGTATACAAGAACAGACATCCAGTTAATCAGAATCTTTACTAAATCCATCCCCCCGCCCCCCTCAAAAAAAAACATTAAAACAGCAGCAGGATATCCAAGCCATGGAAGAAAAGCATCTGGAAACTTCCCAAGAAAAAAGAAAAGAAACAAGAAAAAAAAGGAAAACTAAATATTCTTTTTCAGAATTGGAATCAACTGGAGTTATAAGAAAAATGAAGCTTACCTATACAAAAATGCTTTGCGAGTTTCTTCAAGAAGAGGAACAAACCAAAAGCCTCATATTTTATGTTAGGATCGAAGAATATGAAAAAGAAAATAGACAGTATTAAGAGGAGTTCGAAGGAAAGGGGTTGTTGCTTCCTTGCTGGTGCTGAAAAGAAAATTCAAAACTGACGACGGAATAGAACATTCGGCAAGGGAAAGTTTCAACTCTTGAGCTTTCCTTCGCTTTGTAAAATTGCAATACTTCTTTTCGCTTTCGGTAAATTGCTGAAACCTCCCTTCAAATTTTTTATCATTGTTAAAACTTTCTTTAAATTATAATAATTTCAATCACCTCCCCTAAATTTTCTGAATTTGTTAAAAACCTTTATTGAAAGGCAAAAAAATGTTCAAAATATTCATTCAGGCTGATTCTTGAGTGGTGACTCAGCTGGATGAGTTGTCAAATTATTGTTGGAAAAAAGTAATGTAGGATGCCAAGTAAAAATGAAATACGACCACTATGGGGACAAAAGGCAATGATTAAATACCTAAAAAAACATGATATATATTTAAGTAACTTTCAAAGCCATGTGATATATATGTTAGTTTCGTATACATTTAAATAATTAAGTACAGTAATTCAATGGAACTTTAGAGTATATTTAAATAATTAACCCTGTAGGCTCAGTTTGGAAGGAATACAAATACAAATATATAGAGTATAAAATTTTATATTTTTATATTATTTTATATGTATTTAAAATATACATATTTGTATTTATACCCCTTTCAAATTGAGCCTAAATAAAACTTTGTGACAAATACATTTTTATTTCAGCCCTTTGCCATCACCTTTATCAAACAGTGATTCATCTTTGATGTTGAGGTCAAGCAAGGTTTGGTTGGGTTGAGGTCAACCCTAATCCAACGTAACTCAAATTGTTGAACCCCTAATGTTGGATTCAAGTTGGGTTCAGGTTGGTCTTGAATTAGCCCGACTTTTCCACTTCCGTTTGCCCGCTAGATTATAAAGGTTCATGTTAATTAAATACTAGCATTATTATGTGTGATAGTTTTATGTTTTAGATAAAAATGCATAGACTTGTAGCACATTTGGCTTGTAGGAATAGGGGTGTTGAATCAGAATTCCAATTGTTTGGTTGGATAGAATCGGAACCCCATATCTATTCCTGGTAGAATAGCGTTCTCCTATTTAAGGGAATAGTCATTCCCTCCCCCTTCCCTTAAAATGAAATTTAATTCCACCTTATTTCAATTTCCATTCTGATTCCTGTCTGAATTAAACAACTATGAGAATAGACCATTTCGATTATGATTTTGAGAGATTCAATTCCAATTCCAACTCCAATTTCAACTGTGAGCCAAATAAGCCGTTAAGATTTTTGACATATGATATACATGCATACATGTATGAATAGATAAATATGTATATACATAAATATATACATACTTGCAACAAAAAAATAAACAAATATATAGACTTAGGTAGGGGAGTAAACGGATCAAATTCGAATCGGATCAAGCAATATCCGAATTCAAATCCGATTAGAAAATCTGATGTCTGAATTCGATTCGATATCCGACGGATATTGAAAATTAATATCCGATTTCGAATCTGATCAAATATTTGAATATTCGATTCGATTCGAATTTGATTAATTAATTATTTTAGATAATTAATAAATATATAAAATAAATATTTTATTGATATACTTTTATATCATATATAAGAATTAAATAATCAATCAAATTTGGATATTTATCGAATCGAATCAGGTCATATCCAAATTCAAATCCGATTATATCAAATATTGAATTAACAATCAGATTTTCAAATACTATTTACACCCGTAGGTTTAGGTGATGTAACAATCCTTTTCTCCATGTGAGAAAACGGTTCTATGTTGTTTTCTAACAAAACGGCTTTTTTGTTTGTTTGCGATCATATCTTCCACCTTGGCGCTCTTCAATATCACATCAGCTATACTTATACCTTCTCGGCTTCTCCGGCGTTTTCTCAAAAAACGTTAAAAAGAGTCATATCACACCTTTAACAATTTCCAAATCATGGTCTCAGAAACATTTTTTTTGGAAAAGCAAATATTTTTTTCTAGCACCGATCTCCTAGACTCCTGCGTGTCCCTGTTTTATTTGTAAATCACATTAATTCAAAACATGTCCTTAGCTTTTGTGTACTGCTTTGAAAATTGCAGGTAACATTATGGATCATGATGATGAGCACTTGAAATTTTCTATTCAATTTTCCTATTCATTCTCTACCCACTGTGAATTGTATACATCTTTATTGTGTGATTGTAATTCACTGTAGTTGACAGTGGATGGATATTTCCAAATTCTGTTCATGTCAATTTATATAACATTGCAGTGGCACATGAAAAACATCGCATCCTCTGATATGTTATGAATAGACGTGAACAGAATTCTAATGAATAAAAGACCTGGAGTCCATAAAACAAGGTTTGTAGCCACTCCATTCAGAGACCGTTTTATGATGGATCCAACGGATCCCACTTTTATGATGGGTTCCAGTCTACAGTCTAGTGGGTTAAAAAACAACAAAGGAACAATTGCTGGGTCTTGTGAGTGAACGCAGATTGAATTGTGGTGTCAATTACACTTGTAACCGTCACAGGTTCGGTCAATGTAGGTATAAGCAGATGCGTTACTGTCAAAAGACAAAAGGGTCTGTTCGACCAGGGAGGCTACTCTTGTCATTTTAGTTTTTAGATCAGTCTCCGACGACCACAGATGCCGTTCGTATTCAACGGTTCAACCCAACGTAGAAAGTAGAAACAATGTTGCTGCGGCAGACGTCTGACAAGATGGCGAAAAAATCAAAGAAAACGCGTCGGTTCAAAATTTTTTTTTTTTTTCCTCCCAGTGTCCCCAATTCCCGTGTCAGAAATTGGAAAGAACCCAATAAAATAAGATAAGAATGGATTGACCGATACATTATGGGACAGGCAGGTGACGTTTGATTGCTGGGTCTGAACTCTCAACTCTGAAAATAATTAGAAGTTATTTTTATTTAAATATTAATTTTATATATCATATAAAGCATTTTACCTTTTTATTCATCTGTCTATCATCATTATCATCGTCATCATTATATCAACCAAATTATTCACTTTTATATCTTCAATCAACCATTCATAATGGGAGAAAAATTAAAGAGAATGTTACTCATAGAATTAGGGCAGCATATATGGTTTAAGTGGAATGCTATAATGTCATATAAAGTGTCAACAATTAATAAAGAGCATTGTTTAGAGAGGAGAATATATATGGGCAAGAAAAGGATGCAATTAAGGATGAGTGTTGAAACTAAAATGATAGGATTAATTAAGTGCATTATAAAGGATTTAACACTTTAGCATGAGGTGTCAAATGATATGTAGAAGGGAGGATCAAATGAACAATTCACTATTAGCTAGTAACCCGGTCGTGGATAAAATTATAATCAACCTCCACGTGTTTCGTTCGGCCATGATAAATTGGATTTGCAACAAGGTAGGTGACACCAATATTATCGCACCAAAGGACTGGAGGATAGGAGAGAGATACCCTTAGTTCTTTTAAGAGAGAGGTGAGCTAGACAATTTCAGATGTCAGCAAGTGCTCTGAACTTTGTTTCTGTACTTGACCAAGCTATAGTGGCTT
The DNA here is from genome assembly GCF_056320005.1 of Nelumbo lutea. Lineage (NCBI taxonomy): Eukaryota > Viridiplantae > Streptophyta > Magnoliopsida > Proteales > Nelumbonaceae > Nelumbo > Nelumbo lutea. The sequence goes on along the minus strand of NC_142687.1, from coordinate 64,411,935 downwards.
GGTTGTGATCCCTCCAATTTATCAGATCTATGCAAAGAAAAACTGCCATACCTCCTATGGATTTTCTGTCATTTGGACAGTTGGCCTAGTCAGCATCACAATAATTATGAATTATGAAGTTACTAACTCACTATTAGGTCAAAATTGGAAAGCATTATCAATGATTCCTTTCAAGTAACAGAGAATTCTCTTCACAGAGGTCCAATGAATATTAGTGGGCTGTTGAAGAAATTGACAAACATTGAATGCAAAATTAGGTTGGGCGACAATGATGCATTGGAGAGAGCCTACATTGTTACGATATTATGAGGGATCATCAAGAGGCTGTCCTTCATGCTTAGAAAGGGAGAGATGTGTGGAAACTGGCTTGGAGCCATCAAGATGACACCGTTGAAGGAGATCCATATATTTTCTTCGTGAGAGTTGCAAGCCTGTTGGAGTGGAAATCACTTCTATACCAAGAAAATAATGTAGCAACCCAAGATCTTTAGGCTGAGTTTGGAAGGAGTACAAATACAAATTTATAAAGTGCAAAACTTTGTATTTTGTATTGTTTTGTATGTATTTATATAATACATATTTGTATTTGTATTCCTTCCAAACTCAACCTTAACAGCAAAGGAAGAAGCAAAGTGAGAAATAAATGAAAAGAGAACCGAACGATCATTTCCAGTGAGTAATAAATCATAACATAAACAAGTAATTAAATACATAATAATGCCATCATGATCATAGATAAAGAGAGAGGAATCTGAACCCTAACTCAACCACTTTTGTACTAAGTTTGGAAAGCCAAGCACGGGGGGCTTGTTTTAAGCTATAAGAGCTTTATTTAGCTTACAAATGTGAAAGGAATACTGAGGTTCCTCAAATCCTTAAGGTTTGTGCATATAAAGATTCTCATGCAAGTAGTCATACAAAAAGGCATTACTGATGTCAAATTGACGAATTTGCCAATCCTTGCTAAGTGCAATACTAAGAATAGTATGAATAGTAGCCAGTTTAACAATAGGCTAAATGTATCTCCTACATCAATACATGGTTGTAGAGAGAATCCTTGAGCAACCAATCTCGCCTTGGATCACTGAATGATGCCATTTGAATTTTGTTTGTTCCAAAAAAACCACTTAGAGAAGTGCTAAAAAACGGTTTTAGTAAGTTGATATAATGAGGATCCATGAAGAATAGTGGTAGGCATGTGGTCTATGAGAAAAGTTGTTTGAATTGCCTCATCCCAAAATGACAAAGGCATGGAGGAATGAGAGAGAAGTGCTAAAAAGCGGTTTTAGTAAGATGTCGATGTTTGCACTTTGGAGTACCATTCTAGGCATGCTCATGGGGACAAGAAACATGATGATGAATCCCATTCTATTTTACATAATTATCAATAAAGCAAAGCTCGCCCTCTTAATCCGATTGAAATTATTTTATCTGAAGGGATGAGAGATCCATCATATGGATGGCCGAACCCTACAGAAAGGTAGGGCGAAATTTCAAAAATTTCTCTCTCCCCATCTGGGAATCACATTCCCTGTTTTAGAAAAATTGTATTTTTCAAAGATCAATCTAGAACCAAGAACCAAACCAGATATGGACCAAAACAGTAGGAGAGGGATATACCTGATACGAAGAAATAATCTCTTCCAATGGAGGTGTTCACGCCCAAGGAATGATCCAAAGACTACTTCCACTGAAGATGACATAGTGCAGGATAGAGCAAAATCAACAGTGTTCTTCCAAAGAACCGAATCCTTCACCAAGAATTCGCTAGAGGGTAGGTGAGCACGACTCCTGATCAGTTTACACCAAAAACTGATATCAAGAACGCTTCTTGATCGCTCCTACAACAATGGAGGTTGAACAGGCTATGGCAACAACTAGAGGAGAACGTAGGGAGAAGATGGCGCAGTCACACAGTTGCAATCTTCTCTCTGTATGATCTGAGATCTGATCTCTGGATGCTGGGATGGGCTGAATGGTTCACTCCCTCCTCCTTTTATAGGCTTAAAGAGAGCTCCTAATCCCCATATGTATTTGGATAAGGAGTTTCCTCATCAAGAACAACTTCCTAATGATGATTGTTCAGGATGTAATTATCCTCCAAAAATGGGCATTTCAACTACAGAACACCTTCTGTTCTCATGGGTCATAGAATAAGTAACCCACAGAGCCCTTGGGGTAGCCTACAAATAGGCAACGACTGGTCTTGGATTCCAATTTGTCCACACTCGTTCTTTTAACGTGCGCTGGACAACCCCAAATCTTCAAGTGTCTGACACTTAGTTTCTTTCCGGTCCAAAGTTCATATGGAGTATTCGGAACCGATTTGGTTGGAACTCGATTCAACACGTATATCGCAGTCTCTAATGTGTAACCCCAAAAGGATGTGGGTAACTCTAAGTGCACAAGAAGTGACCGGACCATATCCAATAAGGTCATATCCCTTCTCTTTGAAACACCCTTAAGTTGTGGTGTAACAGAATGAGCTAATTGTGATACTATCCCATTGACCTTTAAGTAGTCCCTGAATTCGTCAGAGAGATACTTGCTACTTCAATCCGATCGAAGGGTCTTAATTTCTCTCCCTAACTGTTTCTTGACCTCTTGTCTAAACTCCTTGAACTTTTCAAAGGATTCGGATTTGTGTCTCATTTGGTATATGTAACCATACCGAGAATAATCATCGGTGAATGTAATGAAATACACATGCTGGTTACGAGTCCTATCACTCAGGGGAAGGTCAAGCGTGCCTGTACATCTTTCAGGCTTGCCGCTAAATGGTTGTTTCGTCATCTTACCCTGAACGCAAGGCTCACAAGTGGGAAGATCTTCTACAGTTAGAAAATCCAAAGGACCATCCTTTACCAACCTTGTGATACGATCAATTCTGATATGGCCAAGTTGGTAATGCCACAGGAACGTGGGATTAACTGTATCATGGATTCTTTTATTGGGGATATCAGCCGACGTAGTTTTGACTATGTTAGTTTCTATAGAATGATGGAGAACATAGAGACCATTCTCAAGTTCTTCGTATGAGATGATTCTATTGTTTCTTTTAATAGTAATTATATTACTAAAGAAGACAGAATATCCATCCGCACACAGTTTTGAAACAGAAATCAAAATTATTCTCAAATTTTGTACATAAAGACAATCTTTCAGTACAATTGATCATTCTCTAAAAATTAGTTCTACGGTTCCTATGGCCGCAGCTGCAACACTTGTAGAAGTCCCCAAGTAAAGTGTTACTTCTCCGTTACTCAGCCTTCTACTTACCTTGAACCCCTATAATGAGTTACACGCATGAGTTGAAGCCCTAGAGTCAATACACCAGGATGCAGAAGTTACCAACAAATTGGTTTCTATGACATAGGATTCGAAATTACCTTGCTTGGATTCCAAGTATTGAGGACAATTCCTCTTCCAATGGCTGGTCTGTTTACAAAAATGACAGGCATTCGATGCCTTGTCTTTCCTTTGCTTCTTAGGTTTGGTGGCCTTCTTCTAGGGCTTTCTCTTTGCCCTCCTCTTCTTGCTCTTCTTGCTAGTTTCAACAAGTATGGCTAGGGGCTCATCCTTCTTAATCAGTTCTTCGGCCCTCTGCAACATATTGTTGAGTTCCTGAACGCTGACATTCAACCTATTCATATTATAGTTCATAATGAGCGGATTGAAGGATGGAGGCAAAGAGTTGAGAATGGCGTCTATCTAGGTCGTATGATCCAGCCTGGATCCAAGAGCCTCTCAAGTTCATTGATGTAGCCCATCATCCAAAGACAATGGTTATGAACTTGCTGCTCCTTGGACATTTGCATGGTCATGAAGTGTTTTAAAACCTTCTGTCAAGTAGAACGATTCTGCTCTTCGTACATTGTCTTTATACTGTCTAATATGTCCTTGGCCAGCTCGATCTGATCGAACTACCTCTGTATTGGATTATCCAGGGAGGCAATGATATAGCACTGGGCCAAGGAGTTTTTCTCCACTCATTCTTGATAGTCCCTTCTCTGTGCCTCAGAAGCCCTATCTCTCGAACGTTCCAGAGTAGGATTCTTAGCCACTTATCCAGTTTTTTAGAGGTCAAGACTAGCATTAGTTTACGATACTAGTCAGCATAATTTGGGCCCTTAAGCTTATTGTCATCCAAAAGCTTTACAGATTGTCCGTTTTCCATTTATGATAAAAAACAAATATTAGTCCACAACCCAATTTGATTCATGTTATCTACATAGATATGGCTTTTAATCTATGCTCAATTCCCATTTATTCATCTCTAAGATTTCCCTCCTATCTCAGTGACGGAGACTGCGAATTATCTCTAGAAATGTGGGAAATCACATAGGGTGCATGGAACCAACTGTTTCATCTACATAACCCCACCACCTTTCTATGAATGATCATATCCACTCATCTTATGAGATTTCCCTTTAGCCTTTGCTAGACAAGGTTCATTGCTATTTTAAGTTAAACTTTTCTGTCCAATGAGTGCTCACCCATCATATTCATGAACACCAAGGTACCGTGAGAGTCTCCCATTTTCTTGTGAGGTCCTCCAACATCGGTCTATGACCCCCTATCATCTTATGAAATACTCCAGTAGATCCAGCAACAAATGGATAGCTCAATTTTATGTTGTGTTTCCTCATTACTGAATGACCCATCTTCATGCTAATGATGGAAGGCCTTTAGAGAGTTCATCATATGAATCTCCTTATCACATGCACTCATATTTTAGGAGGGAACAAAAGTTATGCCCTAGTTTGATTTAGATCAAACCAAAGTGGCTCCCACTAACTTTCATAAAGCCAGATTTCTGGTGGGCCCTAAACGGCTAGGGTTCTGTACGTATTCTTTTTTAGGGGTTTGGGGCCCACCACTGAGGGAGATCATCCAATGATCTTTAGGGACACCATGGCAATGATGTGCATTCAGCCATGGTGTGCGCAAGAGCCACTGTCGTATCTGCATGAGCCAAGTACTTATGGCGCATGTATGTAGCACATCACACATCCATACATCACATGCAAGGATAGAATTGATCCAATCAATTAATATCTGTAAAGCCCATTATTAGAGCCATTTTAAACCATAATATTATCAATTAGTATTATCTAGGTATATGGGCCGAATAGGGTTAAGCAGTTCGGCCCATACAACTCATCTGCAATTAGTGGGCTTTTGCAGTTTTAACACCTTAAAACTAGGCCTTACAGGTGTGGGTCGAATTAAATCTCATAATTAACCATCAATCCCTTGACCCAAAAGTGGGAAATTAGGGCTAAGAATAGCCCCATCGAATCACAGATTCGGTCAAACTAATTTGGACCAATCTGGTTCGAATGGTCTAGGGTTTGGTTTTTAATTAAAGATTTAATTCAAGAAATGATCTGAAATTAAAATTACTGATTAAAGAAAAATAAGAATCAGTCACAGGGATGTTCGCACATCTCAATCCTGCAAAACAAATGTCAGATCACAAATTGGAGTTTCATAAACTGCAAGTCGCAGATGGTGATTTTCCCATCTGCGAAATCTTCTTCTCCGACGCATGCAGCTTCGATCTTGAATAAAATAAAATAGAAAAACATTTATTTTCTATTAATATTACATCAGATCGAATACCTATACATTTAGTCTAAAAATAAAAAAAAATAATTAAGACTAGAATGAATAGATCTACGAAATCGCAGATTTCCTGTGTCAATCAAGACTTCGATCTCCATTTGTACGAATAACCCATAAATCAAGAAAATCATAAAGAACAATTCTAAATAAATTCCAGATTTATAAAAATTAATTTCAGATCATTTGCCCTTTAACTGGGAACTGATTTCCCAAAAAAACCCTAATCTGCGCAAATCGGGTAGAACACCTTCTGCCCATTTGCGTAGGTTCAGATCTAGCCTATTTTAGTTCAAGATTTGAACCTACCTTTGATACCACTGAAGGGATGAGAGATCCATCATATGGATGGCCGAACCCTGTAGGAAGGTAGGGCAAATTTTCAAAAAATTTCTCTCTCCCCATCTGAACCAAAATAGTAGGAGAGGGATATACCTGATACGAAGAAATAGTATCTCCCAATGAATGTGTTCACGCCCAAAGAAAATCACCAAAGATTGCTCTCATTGAATATGACACAACGTAGGGTGGATCAGAATCAACAGTGTTCTTCCCAAGAATCGACTCCTTCAGTAAGAATTCGATGGAGGCAGTGAGCTCGACTTTAGATCAGCCTTTCACCAAAGATTGATATCAAGAACTATTCTTGATCGCTCCTACAAAACTGGAGATTGAACTCGCTATGGCGGCATCTGGAGGAGAAAGTAAGGAGAAGATGGCGCAGTCACACTATTGTTGTCTTCTCTCTGTGTGATCTGAGATCTGATCTCTGGATTTTTGGGATGGGCTGAATGGTTCACCCCCTCCTTTTATAGACTTAAAGAGATCAGCTCCTAATCCCATTAGGAGTTTCCTGATTTAAATCCTTATTTGAATCTAGACTCTCTTTAAGTGATAAGGATAAATCCTTATCTTATCTGTAGATTAGATAAGCTCTCTCATAATCTCATTAGGAGGCTTCCAGATCTGAATTCAGATCTGGACTCTCTAAGTTGATAGGGATAACTCCCTATCCTATCTACTGATCCAATCCCAGATCCGTCCCTCTCTTTAATTAGTCAAACTAAACCAGTTTGAAATGGATTTAGGCCCAATAAGTCTATGTGCTCATTGACCTTCCAAACTACTGCCCAGTTGGGCTTCTTTGTATGGCATGGGACCCAAACATTGATTTACACATCAGCCACATGGGTTCAGCCCATCCTCTGTTACAAGGCCTGGCTGAATTCACTAAAAAGACAGTGAACCTCCTGAAGCTCATCACTTGGGGTTCTAATGGGCCCAATACTTACACTAAGTGGTCCCTGGGCCAAGCTACTTTATAAAAACCCAAGGATTAGCCCATCAGGTATTACCCTCAATGGTCTTACACTTAACCTCTCAACCCATAATGATCAAACACTGCCCGACAAGAGAGGACCTCTCCCTCGACTGCATGGAACAGTGTTGTACTCTCTACTCACATGGATCTCGGGAATTAAAACATTTTGCAAACATTTTGAAACCATATATATATATATATTTGTATGTATGTATATCCGTATATAAATATATTTTGCAAAACAAATTTCAATGACTAAAATCCATTGCCGACAGTCTTAGTTTCCATCAGAGAGAGTGCATCCCCGATCATTACCTTTGTCCGACAAAGGGGCTGATCTTGTCACTATGATCACGCACTCAGATGCATTCTCGGACTGTCCCAACATACCCAGTCTTGGTTTCCATCAGAGAGAGTGCATCCCCGATCATTACCTTTGTCCGACAATGGGGCTGAACCTATCACTATGATCACCCACTCAGATGAATTCTTCGATTGTCCCAACATATCTAGGTTTTGACCCCTACTAAGGATCTCACTGATTGGCATATCAAAGACAGTCCAATCTGACACCTAGTGTAGTATCATAATCGAGTCTAGGGATCAGGTGTAACTTTTCAGTTTTGCCCACTAATCACCAAGGTCCAGGGCAATACTGGAAATCTAGTTCGGTTCAAGGTTTCAAGTAAACCTACACTGCATGTACCTCAAGTCTCACCCTAGCAGCTAAGACAGACCACCCCAACACTTGGCGGCACATCAGTGTTAGCCTTACCAGGATAAATCTCCCCAAACTTATCCAACAGCTGTGAACATTCTAAACTAACACGAGTCTCATAAGTGTCCAGTTTAAGGGTATTACACAAAAACACACCAGTATAAATGAATCCAATATGTACTTTATTCATTTACAATAAATGCCATAACATACATCAATCTGATTGGAGCTAAGGTTTTACACTATCTAACATTATCTTACAATAAAACAATTTTTCAACCAGTTTTAAAACATAAAAAAGTAGTCAAGGCATCAAACTTGTGGGCAATGGGAAAACCCAACAAAATCTACTAAACTCATCAAGAAACAAAATATAATAATGGAAACCATTGTGTGAAGCAACTAAGGTAAGTGACCAGATATCAGGATAAACTAGTTCAGGAGGAGATGACAATTTATAATGAACATTAAAATTTGGTACATGATGACTTTTGAAAACTCGATAGTGATGAAAAAAAGATGAAGAAGCTATAAGTGAAGTAGAACCAACTGAAGAGAGAACTTTCTGAACAACCTTGAAAGTCGGGTGACCTAGACGATAATGCCAAGACTCATAAGAATCAACAGTGTGAGGCAATATTGAAGAAGATGGTGCATCCAAGGGCAAGAGTTGAAAGAGACCATTCTTATTAAGACCACACATAAGGAGGCTCCGTGAGGATCGATCCTTCACCAAAAATAGGAGGTGATTCAAAAAAGTAGTTATTATCTCCAACAAATTTATTGACAGATAAGAGATTTTTTGTGATGTTAGGAACATGAAGGATATTGGTGAGATGAAAGAGCTTATTATTAATGTTGCAGTCAAGGATGGGCCAAGGGCAACAAGGTAAATTTGCTTCCATAGCTATGGCTAATGTGTCAAACCTAAGAGCAAGAGATCACACATTAGAGGTCCAAGGTGTTATCCCATGGGCGGAGACTCCAATAGTCAAGTTAGTCAAATGTAAGAGGGGTTGGACGAGGTCCGAGGTGAGAGCTTAGACGAGGTCACTCAAGAGCAAGAGAGCTAAAGATCATGAGTGAGCAAGGTGCGTTATCAAGACATGGGCATCTCTATTTGTACATGATTTTGCTTTTGGAGTGGTTGGCAATGGGTGGCCAGGATTGCATCCAGCCGACACCACGTGGTGCCATCCTAGGCCTTGCCACATGTGCCTATATCAACTAACATGAGAGATTGTAAAACCTATACCATTACCAATACAGATCTAATCAGTCCCAAAGTACTTGGATCTAGTTTGCAAATTATTCAAGTTAGCCATGATATGATGTGAAGCACTAGAGTTTAGATACTAGGTTGAATTTGTATTGGGCCGAGAACTATTTGCCTGAAAAGCTTAAAATGGAGATGAAGGCTTTTCACTCATGAATGAGACATCAAAAAAGTGGTAGCATTACAAGGAACTATGATAGAGTTTGTTGTAGAGTTGGCATCATAATGCATTTGGATTCCCATTCTAAAAATTGTATTAGTTTCCTCGACCATTGCACCCTCTACCTCACCTAAGACCTCTATTGTTTTGAGGAAAGAAATTGTATTGTTGATTAGAGTCCATTGAGGGGTGGAACTGGAGAGAGGTCGATGAGTGGGTTGTTTGCTTACAACATTGACAAAAGAGTTATCACCAATAATAGATGAATGATATTGAGATAACCAAGCTTCATGATTCAATAGTTGCCCAAATAAATCACAGTGTGGGAGAAGAAAAATTAGTTTTAGTGGTTACCAAGGTAGTGAAGGAATTATAGTATGATCTTAGGCCTCCAAGAATGCTTAAGAAAAAATCTTTGCCATGTAGAGGTTCAAAGGTTGCTACTAGCTATTCAGATATGTTCTTTATTCTGTATATATTCATTGATGGAAGATGACCCCTTCTTTTGAAGGGATGTGAGATCCATCATATGGATGGCCAAACCCTGTATGAAGGTTGGGCGAAATTTCAAAAATTTCTCTCCCATGTGGGAATCACATTCCCTATTTTAGAAAACTGCATTTTCAATGATCAATCTTGAAACCAAACTGGACCAAATCTGAAACCAAAAGGGAGTGGAGGGATATACTTGATACAAAGAAATAATAACCTCCAATGAAGGTGTTTACACCCAAGGAAAAATCCAAAGACTACTTCCACCAAAGATGACACAGTGCAAGATGAAGCAGAATCAGCAAGACAACTCTTCAGCAAGAATCTGATGGAGGGCTAGTGAGCACAACTTCAGATTACCTTTTCTACCAAAAGGTAGTATCAAGAACTTTTTTTGATCACTCCCACAGGTGGAGATCGAATTGGTATGGCGGCAAGAGCAGGAGAAAAGAAGATAGTGCAGTCAAACTGTGTTGTCTCTTTCTGGAATTCAGCAGTCTGTTAGATGATCTGGAGGTTCACCCTGCTCTTCTATTTATAGCCTTAAAGAGAGGTTCTCCTAATCCTATTAGGAGTTTCCTAATCCAAATCTTTAATTTGGATCTAGACTCTCTTTAAAAGATAATGATAATCCCTTATCTTATCTGCAAATAAAGATCAACCCTCCTAATCTAATTAGGAGTTTCCTGATCCAAATCTTTATTTGAATCTGGACTCTTTGAGTGGATATGGATAATCCCTTATCTTATCTGCTAATCTAAATCCTAGAACCGCCCTCTTTTAATTAATCTCATTAAGCCATTTCGAATTGGGCTTTAGGCCCATTAAGTCCATCTACTCACTTAGCCTCCTAACTATTGCCCAGTTGGTTATCCTTGTATGGCGTGGAACCCAAACATTGATCTACACATTAGCCACATGGGTTCAGCCCAGCCTTAGTTACAAGGCCTAGCCGAATTCACTATAGGAAACAGTGAATTCCTGAGTTCATCACCATAGGCTCTTAATGGGCCTAACATTTACACTAAATGGTCATTGGGTCAAGCCACCTTATAAAAACCCAAGGACTGTGGGCAAATGCAAGATTAGCCCATCAGGTATTACCCTCAATGGTCTTACACTTAACTTCTCAGCCCATAATGATCAAACACTAACTGACAAGAGAGGATCTATCCCTCGGCTGCAAGGTATAGTGTTGTACTCTCTACTCACATGGATCCCGGGAATTTAAACCTTGTGCAAACATTTCAAAACCATAATATATATGTATATTTCTATATAACTATATTTTGAAAAACAAATTTCAACGGTTGAAATCAACTGCCGACAGTTTAGGTTTTCATCAGAGAGAGTGCATCCCCGATCATTCACTTTGTCCGACAAAGGGGCTGATCCTGTCACTATGATCACCCACTCAGAAGAATTCTCGGATTGTCCCAACATACCCAGGTTTTGACTCCCCTCTAAGGATCTCACTGGTTGGCATATAAAAGACAACCAATCCAACATCTAGTATAGTATCATAATCGAGTGTAGGGGTCAGGCGTAACATTCCAATTTTGCCCACATTGGAATTCTAGTCTGGTTCAGGGTTTCAAGAAAACCCACATTGCATGTACCTCAGGTCTCACATCAGTGTTAGCCTTGGCAAGATAAATCTCTCCAGATCTATCCAACGGCTATGAAGATTCTAAATTAGCACGAGTCTCATATGTATCTAGTTTAAGGGTATTACATAGAAACACACCATAATAACATGAATCAAATATGTAGTTTATTCATTTACATTAAATGTCATAATGTACATCATTCTGATTGAAGTTAAGGACATACACTGCCTAACATCTTTATATTCATAAGTTGAACCCTTAGTTAAAGATATCGAGCTGGTGAGGAAGATGCAAAGGCTTCTTTGAGTGCCTTCTAGACTTCCTTAGACGTCTTTAAGCCAACTACTTGATTGATAATATTCTTAGTGAGAGAAGAAATTATCCGATCATGATGAGCTGATTGAATTTAACAGGTAGAGGATTTAAGATTTGTTGACCTCTAGATGTAATTAGTTTGGGCAGACATGGGAGAGTGCCATCAACGATTCCTTCTATCTCGTGATTTATGAAAATAGGGACAAGTTGGGCTCTCCATGCAACGTAGTTTTCACCTATGAGTTTTATAGGTAAAAATGGGTGATATTTGAGATGTTGACATAGGATGATAGAGCAGTTAATGCATTGGCCAAACAGTTTTCTGATGCCACAATGGCTCTGATACCATGAATAGATAGAAAGCAAAGAGAGAGAATGTAGATCAGAATTCAATGATATTATTGTTGATTCTCATTGTATTTATACATGTACTTTGGATAGAATTTTAGATAAACACAACAACAATAGTCATGGCTTATCTAGGAGTGTTGGGTAGATGATTCTGAATGAAACTCTTCTTCACAAGAGTCCTACTAGATGCTATACTAACATAGTCCCAAGATCTTTTCTCCTTTCTCAGAAGTATAGGTTGCTTTGATGATAAAAGAAGTTATTTCGAATAATTGGAGACTCTTCCCCAAAACAACGATTGTGGAATCTGAAGCACAAAGTGGTCATCAATTTCTCCTAAAGATCGTAAGCTTTTAATGATTTCCTTATTGAGAAATAACTTGAGGCCAATAGAAGAGTTTAAAAGAGCAGGAGGAAGACCAAGGAATTCATAAGCTAAGGAGGTAAGAAATCATCTAAGGATTTAAAATTAGACAAAATTAAAATATAGTCTTTAAAAAGATTAATCTAGTCGACCCCAAATAGATTAATTTAAGTTGATATTGTTATTGTTGTTGTTATCATCAAGTTAGAGGGTGTTTGGCACTAGAGTGTTTTATAGGTGTTTCATTTCACAAGCATTTCTAATTTATAAGCATTTTGTTTTACTTGATTTTTTAAAAGCATAAAAAATCATATTTAGTGGAGATACTAGGGCTGTTCACGGGTCGGGTTGGGTCGGTTAATGAGGTTTTTCCAACCGACCCGACCTGGTCAGGTTACCTGAGATGGAAACCGAAACCGACCTAGTGTTAAGCAAAACCGACCTGGTCGGTTTGATTGGGTTGGGTTGGTTTGGGTCGGTTTTGGCTCTAAGTTCATCCATGCCCCCCATGGCCCATGTGCCTGTGTGGTGCAAGTTTGGGTTGTCAGATATTTCAGTTTTTATGTAAAATTGAAATATCTTTATTTAACAGTTTTAAATATAAATATATTTAAATTAAAATCAAAATATATATTTAAATAGATTAGGTCGATTTAATTTAAAATCGAAATATATATTTAAATAGATTATATTTAAATAGTTAAGTAGGAACTAAATCAGTTCGGTTCGGGTCGGTTTTGTTTCAGTTTTCACACAAGAAAACCGAAAACCGACCTGAACCATTGGTTTATGAATTTTACAACTCGAAACCGACCAGTGCTGATGAAAACCCGATCGACTCGGGTTGGGTCAGTCCGGATTGGTCGGACTGGTCGGGTTGGGCCTTCTTATGAACAACCCTAGGAGATACGAGCTGATTAGGTGTTTAAAGTGGTTTCAAGAATCACCAATTTGATGATTCAAGAAATGTAGTAACATTTTAGCAACATTTTTGTTGCTAAATACAAATTTTTAGCATTGTAGCAATTTCTTTTTAAATGCTGTGCTAAATACAAATTTTTAGCATTTTTGTTTTCTTTTAATGTAACAAGCTTGTGAAATGGAACACCTATGAAATATTTTTTCTTATTGTTTTCCACTCATTGAGTCATATGATGTTCAAGATTTTTTCCCTTTTATCAAATGGAGATTCATAATAGGGATAATCCATTCCCATACCCCATAACCCCCAAACTTAAGTTGTGTTTGTACCATTTTTTATAGAAAATAAAAAAAATTATTAAGAGTAAACAAAAGAAAGCAGCCAAACTGACACCTCATGGCATGCCAAAAAACTCAACACCAAACTTGTCAACCTACCGAAAACAAGCACTTAAGGAAAGGACTCCCCTGTGACCCCTCTACAATATAATCCAACACAGCTGCATTTGGCACATCTAGAAAGCCAGGCACCTTGACAAAACACTCCAACAACGAGCAAATAGCAAAACAAACAAACTAAACAATCAATATCACTCTTATAAAAACAAACCCGGACCTAGAAAATGCTAACCTAAAGGTTGGCCACCTCTTCCCCTTCTTCCCCTTCTTCCCCTACCCCTAGTTGCCCTCTTGTTCCTCAACTCCTTGTTCGCTTTGACCGAGAAATTCACATAAAAGTCCACTAGCCTTCTTAACTTCCTACTTCCAATGTAGTCCCCCCTATCACTCTTATAAAAACAAACCCGGACCTAGAAAATGCTAAGCTAAAGATTGGTCACCTCTTCCCCTTCTTCCCCTACCCCTAGTTGCCCTCTTGTTCCTCAACTCCTTGTTCGCTTTAACCGAGAAATTCACATAAAAGTCCACTAGCCTTCTTAACTTCCTACTTCCAATGTAGTCCCCCCTAATTTTGAAGTTCTCATTAGCTTCCTCAAGAGACTCATTCCCTTCCTCCTCTACCTCAGAGTCCGATCTCATTGAGGAAGTCTTCCTTGGTTCCCCAATTTCACTTTCCAACCTTTGAAAATCCTCTCTTATAAATGTTTCTTAACCTAAAAAGAAAAGACTTGAGGACTTAGGTACCTCTATGTCCTTTTAATCTCTTTTCTTGACCCTCTCCTCAACCTCTGAGGGGGAACTAGAACTTGAGTTATAACCCCAACTGAGAACTAGATGTGATAGGGGAAGAGTCACTTGCCACCAAGTTACTCTCATCCTACCTCGGACGAAGAGAGTAAGAAGTTCTCACTTGAGAATTCTCTGCTCTAGCCTTTGACCTGCAAGATATACATTGCACCAACAAATCTAACTTGTCCTTGCTAACACACCCAAGTTCATCCCGGGTGCTTTCTGATCCACCTTTTCTCTGCAACTCAACCGCTTCTTTGTCAAACTCTTACAAGTCAACCTCAGGCCTGCCTTTTTATAGGCCACTTTTAAGAGGATTATACTCCTCAAAATCCTTACTATTACTGGGATTTTGCTTTTCTAGGAGCAATTATGAGCTTCAACCTCTCCTAAATAGAAGAAACAAGGATCATACCTTGCTCCTCGTCGCCCTTCACATGATGGATCCCCACACCCATCCTTCAAGATAAGCGAGCCCCATCTTGAAGAATACGAATTCAAATTTGAAATAAGGACCAAACTATTGGGGCAACAACCTATGGGTCCCATTTTCTCTGACACCGAAACCAAGTCGAGTTCTTTGGCATCCTGCTCCAACACCGCCCCACCCACACCTCCACCACCTACTATCTTTATCATTGTGTTCTCTCTTCGACGTGAATCACTTTGATTCCCTTGATTTTGCACCCTTGTGATTCCGATGATCTTTAAACAAATGAGACCTCGTTGTCAACACCCAAAAAGTAGATTCTATAATCACCTTTGAATTGTAAATCCCCCCTAAAATGCTTCACATGAATAATTTGACATTCCCTAAAAACTCTAGGTACCCTAAAACGCTTGCCTATCAAATTTCACCTTATACTCCTCCGTTTTCCCCTTGATCAAATCAAGATTCTTTCTCAACTCTTTTCATTGATCAAGAGCCATGATTTCATAAATCCCCTAAATACAAGCCTCTTTAGATCCATTTGACCCCACCAATGAGTTCGGGACACTCAAAAACCCCACCATACCAAATCTCACCTAAATATTCCATCTCTAGCCTTCAAACTGGACAAAGTTTTGCTTTGGAAGTTGTCATTCGCCTACACAACTTTCTTGTGGTATAGCATCAACATAGTAACCTTTCTTGAGGAAATTTTGGCCACCCAAAACTATCAACCCTTAGAGATGAGAATATCCCCTTTTTCTAGCTTTTATCGGAAACCCCTCCAAGAACCTCAAAATATCCAAAACACCCCCTTACCTTGCCTCTTACTTAGAATGCCCCCAAATTCACCGTGTTTGGACTACTTTACCCTTGAAAACCCTCAAAATATCCAAAATACCCCTTATCTTCCTCTTGCCCAAGATATCCCTAAACTCACATTATTTGGACTATTTTACCCTTAAAAATCCTCAAATACCCAAAATACCCCTCACGCTTCCTCTTGCCCATAATACCACTAAATTCACCTTGTTTAGAGTATTTAACCCTACTAAACCTTCAAAACATCCAAAATACTCCTGACCTTTCCTCTTATTCAAAATACCCCTAAATTCATCTCATTTTGGACTATTTTACCCCTAAAAACCCTCAAAATACCCAAAATACCTTCACCTTTCCTTCTATTTGGAATACCCCTAACTTCACCTTTCTTAGACTTTTTAACCTCTATAAACCCCTAAAATACCCAAACTACCCCTACTTAAACCCTATAAAAAGGGGATGAGGGGTGACCCAAAGGATGAACACAACCTAGGACATGAGCTTCTTCTCAAATATCCTTGCCACATCAGCATACTTTCCTTGTGTTGGACTTTTAAATTTATTTTTTAATCCCTTTTTACCCAAAAGGAAAAGGGGAGTTTCTTCTCTTCTTCCTTAATCTCCCTGGATGAGCTGAAATAAGCATTTGTGAGGAAAGGAGAACCACCATGGATGAGCTTTGAATGTCCTCTTTCATTTCCTATTAAGCACCAACTAGCACTGTCCATTGCCATCGCTCATTCGAACATAGGGGAGGGAGAGAAGGACCTAAGTATTGAAGGAAAAGGAGATCGCCATTGACACTTGCGACCATCCTCTATGCCACTCTCAAACCAAACCATGGATGCTCACTGTTTCACTCACCGACATTCTCAACATTAGGGCTCCAGTAGTTTAGAGAGCTTCTCATGTCAGTTTCACAATAATCCCATCGCCCCAAATAGTTCCAGGTTCAAGGTTGCAAATGTTAGATAGTGTATGCCCTTAGCTCCAATTACAATGATGTACATTATGACATTTATTGTAAATGGATAAAGTACATATATGATTCATGTTATTGTGGTGTGTTTCTGTGTAATACCCTTAAACTGGACATATATGAGACTCATGTTAGTTTAGAATCTTCACAGCCGTTGGATAGGTCTGGGGAGATTTATCTTGCCAAGGCTGACACTGATGTGCCGCCAAGTTGGTTGGGGAGGCTTGTCTCAGCTGCCAGGGTGAGACCTGAGGTACATGTAGTGTGGGTTTTCTTGAAACACTAAACCAGACCAGAATTTCAGTATTGCCCTGGACCTTGGAGATTGATGGGCAAAACTGGAATGTTACACCTGACCCCTAGACTCGATTATGAAACTACACTAGGTGTCGGATTGGACTGTCTTTGATATGCCAATCAGTGAGATCCTTAGAGGGGGTCAAAACCTGGGTATGTTGGGCCAATCCAAGAATTCATCTGAGTGGGTGATCATAGTGACAGGATCAACCCCTTTGTCGGACAAAGGTAATGATCAGGGATGCACTCTCTCTGATGGAAACCTAAACTGCTGGCATGTGATTTCAATCGTTGAAATTTGTTTTGCAAAATATATTTATATACGGATATACATATATATTATGGTTTCAAAATGTTTGCAAAAGGTTTTAATTCCCGGGATCCATGTGAGTAGAGAGTGCAACACTGTTCCTTGCAGCCGAGAGAGAGGTCCTCTCTTGTCGGGCAGTGTTTGATCATTATGGGCTGAGAGGTTAAGTGTAAGACCATTGAGGGTAATACCTAATGGGCTAATCTTGCATTTGCCCACAGCCCCTGGGTTTTTATAAGGTGGCTTAACCCAAGGACCACTTAGTGTAAGTGTTAGGCCCATTAAGAGCCCATAGTGATGGGCTCAGGGGTTCACTGTCTCCTACAGTGAATTTGGCCAGGCCTTGTAGCAGAGGCTAGGCTGAACCCATGTGACTGATGTGTAGACCAGTGTTTGGGTCCCACGCCATACAAGGAAGCCAAACTGGGCAGCAGTTTGGAGGCCATATGAGCACATGGACTTAATGGGCCTAAAGCCCGATTCGAACTAGTTTGATTAATTAAAGAGGGGTGGTTTTGGTATTTAGATCAGCAGATAGGATAGGGAGTTGTCCCTATCCACTCAGAGAGTCCAGATCCAAACAACGATTTGGATCAGGAAGCTCATAATGAGATTAGGAGGGCTGATCTTGATCTACAGATAAGATAAGGGATTATCCTTATCTCTTAAAGAGAGTCCAGATCCAAATAAGGATTTGGATTAGGAAACTCCTAATAAGATTAGGAGCTCTCTTTAAGGCTATAAAAGGAGGAGGGTGAACCCCAACTCACTTAATCTGATTTCAGATACAAGAGAGAAAGAAAGCAACAGTAAGACTACGCCATCTTCTGCTTTTGTCTTCTCCTTCTACTGTCGCCATTGCCAGCTCCTTCTCCACCTATAGGAGCAATCAAGAAGCATTCTTGATATCAAATTTTGGTGAAAAACTAATATGAAGTTGTGCTCACTCACCCTCCCTGAAGGATTCGGTTCTTGTGAAGAACCACATACTGTTTCTGCTCCACCCTACACTGTGTCATCTTCAGTGGGAGCAGTCTTTGGAGTTTTCCTTGGGCGTGAACACCTTCATTGGGAGTTACTGTTACTCCGTATCAGGTATATCCTTCTCCTACCTTTTGGTTTTAGATCTGGTCCGGTTTAGGTTCAGGATTGATCATTGAAAATGCAGATTTTCTAAAACAGGAAATGTGATTCCCACATGGGAGAGAGAGAAATTTTTGAAATTTCGCCCTACCTACTTGCAGGGTTCGGCTATCCATATGATGGATCTCTCATCCCTTCAGCAAAGAGTCTGAATCTTCATATGCCAAAATTGAACACTTGAGGAATGTTTTCTCCTACATTAACTTCTCTACCCCTTTTGGTTTAGTTCTACTTCATGTCTCTCCTCAAATTTCCAATTGGATAGCCTTTTTTATGCCCTAGACAAAAGATAGAAGGGAAGTTGCTTAGTGTTGAATCTCCTTTCCTTTTTCTAATAAGGGATCATCTCCAAGAGAGGCGCGAAGGCAGGGGGGGGGAGGGACCCTAGTATTTCCCCACTCATTGCATGTTGGCTTGAGTGGAGGAGTCCTCAAGCACAAACCAGCTCCCCTGGTATCCTCAGTCCAAACTCCAGGTTGAGTCATGTACAAAGTCCCATCAAATTTGGGTTTTAACATGAATATAGGCATGGTGCCAAGAGAGACATGAAGAGAGAGGACCCCAAGTACTGTCCCACTCATTGGTCTCCAACTTAAATCCTTCAAGCATTGTAGAAAGGATAAGCCTAGAATGATTCTTAGAGTGGTTTGGTTGAAACGATTAAGAGGTATAGAGTTCAAGCATTTGGCTAAGCTCTATCACCAATTCTGGCATTAGGATAGATGTTTTTTTCTTTAAAAAATGTGAATAATACAAATAACAATAATAAAAAATGATAAATAAGCAAGATAAATGCAAAAAATTGGTAATGGTGGTGATAACAATAAGTTAGTCATTAGGCAAATGTTAGACAGTTGTATGCCCTTAGCTCCAATCAGATTGATGTACTTATGACATTTACTATAAATGAATAAAGTGCATATTTGATTCATGTTATTGTGGTGTGTTTCTATGTAATACCCTTAAACTGGACACTTAATGAGACTTGTGTTAGTTTAGAATGTTTACAGCCATTGGATAAGTCTGGGGAGATTTATCCTGCTAAGGCTGACACTGGTGTGCTGCCAAGTGTTGGGGAGGCCTATCTTAGCTACCAGGGTGAGATCTGAAGCACATGCAGTGTAGGATTACTTGAAACCTTGAACCGGGCCAGATTTCCAGTATTGCCCTGGACCTTGGAGATTAGTGGGCAAAACTGGAATGTTACACCTGACCCCTAGACTCGATTATGACACTGCACTAGATGTCAAATTGGGCTGTCTTTGATATACCAATCAGTGAGATCCTTAGTGGGGGTCAAAACCTGGGTATATTGGGATAGTTTGAGAATTCATCTGAGTGGGTGATCATAGTGACAGGATCAACCCCTTTGTTAGACAAAGATAATGATCGGGGATGCACTATCTCTGACGAAAACCAAGACTATTGGCAACCGATTTCAATCGTTGAAATTTGTTTTGCAAAATATATTTTATATGCGATATAAAAGTATATATATGTTACGGTTTCAAATTGTTTGCAAAGGTTTTAATTCTCGGGATCCATGGGAGTAGAGAGTGCAACACTGTTCTTTGCAGCCGAGGGAGAGGTCCTCTCTTGTCGGGTAGTGTATGATGATTATGGGCTGAGAGGTTAAGTGTAAGACCATCTTGCATCTGCCCATAGTCCCTGGGTGTTACAAGGTGGCTTGGCCCAGGGACCACTTAATGTAAGTGTTGGGCCCATAGTGTCCATGTGATGGGCTCAAGGGGTTCACTGGTTTTTCTAGTGAATTCGGCTAGGCCTTGTAACAAAGGCTAGGCCAAACCCTTGTCGCTGATGTGTAGATCAATGCTTGGGTCCCACGCCATACAAGGAAGCCCAACTGGGCAGTAGTTTGGAAGGCTAAGTGAGCACATAATTTTATTGGGCCTAAAGCCCATTTTGAACTGGGCTGATTTGATCAGTTAAAAAGGGGGCGAATCTGAGATTAGATTAGCATATAGGATAGGGTCTTACTCTATCCACTCAGAGAGTCCAAGTCTGAAAATAGATTCATATCTGGAATCCTCCTAATCAGATTAGGAGAGAGCTGATCTAATCTACAGATAAGATAGAGGTATATCCTTATCTCTTAAAGGGAATTCAGATTCAAATATGATTTGGATCAGCAACTCCTAATGGGATTAGGAGCTGATCCTTTTAAGGTTATAAAAGCAGAAGGGGGCGGTAGCTTTAGAAGATCATCACATTCAAAATTCAGAGAGAGAACACAACACCGAGTGAGACTGAGCTGTTTTCTCCTTGGCCTCCTTCCTACCACCACCATTACGGCTAGTTCAGTTTCCTCCTTCTAGTAGGAACGATCAAGATTGGATCTTGATATTAGTCTTTGGGAAAGGCTGATCTAAAGTTGTGCTCATAGCCTCCAGTGAATTCTTGTGAAGGATTCGGTTCATTGGACGAACATTGCTGATTTTGCTCCATCCTACACTATGCCATCTTCAGTGGGAGCAGTTTTTGGTTCCTACCTTGGGTGTGAACACCTCCATTGGGAGATACTACTTCTCTGTATCATGTATATCCCTCTCCTACTTCTGGTTTCAGATCTGGTTTGGTTAATGGTTCAAGATTGATCATT
Organism: Nelumbo lutea; assembly: GCF_056320005.1. Lineage (NCBI taxonomy): Eukaryota > Viridiplantae > Streptophyta > Magnoliopsida > Proteales > Nelumbonaceae > Nelumbo > Nelumbo lutea. Next base: position 64,390,993 of record NC_142687.1, on the reverse strand, counting down.
GAAAATGTAGATTTTCTAAAACAGGGAATGTAATTCCTAGATGAGGGGAGAGGAAATTTTTGAAATTTCACCCAACCTGCCTGCAGGGTTCGGCCATCCATATGATGGATCTCTAATACCTTCAGTGGTATCAGATCCAGGTTCAAGTCTTGAACCAAATTAATGCAGATCTGAACCTACGCAAATGGGCAGAAGGCGTTCTACCTGATTTGCGCAGATTAGGGTTTTTTCTGGAAAATTGTTTCCTAGATAGAGGGTGAATGGTTTGAAATTAAATTTTATAAATCTGAATTTTATTTAGAATTGTTCTTTATAATTTTCTTGATTTATGGGTTGTTCGTACAACTGGAGATCGAAATCTTGATTGGCACAGTGAACCTGCGTTGTTGCAGATTCTTGATTGATTTATTACATTTGGTCTGTAAAATATTTTTTTTTATTTTTTAGACTAAATATATAGTATTCGATCTGATGTAATATTAATAGAAATTTTAGGGTTTCTGTTTTTATTATTTTTGGAACGAAGATGGCCGCGTAGGAAGGAGATTTTGTAGATGGGGATACCGCAATCTGCGATTTGTAGTTTATGAAATTGCATTCTATGATCTAACCTCTGTTTTGCAGGATGTGATGTGCGAACAGACCTCTTTGACTGATTCTTGCTTTTCTTTGATTAGTATTTAATTTCAGATCATTTTCTTGGATTAAATCTTTAATTAAAGATCAAACCTAGACCCATTCGAACCAGATTGGTCCAAACTGGTTGGACCAAATCTAGGGTTCGATGGAGGCTAATTGTCAGCCCTATTTTCCCACTAATGGGCCTAAGGGTTGATAATTAATTAAGAGTTTAATTTGGCCCAACCTGTAAGGCCCAGTTTTAATTTGTTAAAACTGCTAAAAGCCCACTTTTGAAGGAAAGCTATATGGGCCGAACTGCTTAACCCTAATTCAGCCCATATACCTAGATAATGTTAATTGTTAATGTTATGGATTAAAATGGGCTTTAATTATGGGCTTTATAGATATTTAATTGATTGGATCAATTTATCCCTGCATGTGATGTATGGATGTGTGATGTGCAGCGTACATGGGCCATAAGTGCTTGGTCCATGCAGATACGACAATGGCTCTTGCGCACACCATGGCTGAATGCACATCATTGCCATGGTGTCCCTAAAGATCATTGGATGATCTCCCTCAGTGGTGGGCCCTACACCTTTTGAAGAGGATATGTGCGGAACCCTAGCCGATTATGGCCCACCGAAATCTAACTTCATGAAAGTTAGTGGGAGCCACTCTGGTTTGACCTAAATTAAGCAAGGCGTAATTCTTGTTCCCTCTAGCAATATGAGTGCATGTGATAGGGAGATTCATATGATGAACTCTCTAAAGGCCTTCCATCATTAGCATGAAGATGGGTCCTTCAGTAATGAGGAAACGCACCAGAAAATGGGCTATCCATTTGCTGTTGGATTTGTCTGAGTGTTTCATAAGATGATAGGGGCGTCATAGTCTGATGTCGGAGGGGCTTCACCAGAAAATGGGAAATCTCTCACGGTACCTTGGCGTTCACGAATATGATGGGTGAGCACTCATTGGACAGGAAGGTTTAACCTAAAATGGCTCTGAACCTTGTCTGACAGAGGCCAAAGGGAAAGCTCATATGATGGGTGGATATGATCCTTCATAGAAATGTGGTGGGGTTTTGTAGCTGAAATAGTTGGCTCCATGCATCCTATGTGATTTCCCACATTTCTAGAGACAAGCCGCTGTCTCCGTCACTGAGATAGGAGGGAAATCTCAGAGATGAACAAATGGGAATGAAACATAGATTAAAAGCCATATCTATGTAATGAACATGAACCGGATTAGGTTATAGACTGATGTTTGCTCTTTTATCAGAAATGGCAAACGGATAATTTGCAAAGCTTCTTGATGACAACAAGCTTAAGGGCCCAAACTATGCCGACTGGTATAGTAACCCCATGTTGGTCTTAACCTCTGAGAAGTTGGATAAGGTAGCCAAAAATCCTGCCCCGGATCGTCCAGGAGATAGGGATTCTGAGGCCCGAAGAAGAGAATACCGAGAATGGGAGGAAAAAAACTCCCTTGCCCACTGCTATATCATTGTCTCGTTGGACAATCCAATACAGAGGCTGTTCAGTGAAATCAAACTTGCTAAGGACATATCGGATAGTCTCAAGACAATGTATGAAGAGCAGAACTGTTCTACTCGATAGAAGAGAATACAAAGAATGAGAGGAGAAAAACTCTCTTGCCCACTGCTATATCATTGCCTCATTGGACAATCCAATACAGAGACAGTTCGATCAGATGAACTTGCCAAGGACATATTGGATAGTCTCAAGACAATGTATGAAGAGAAGAATTGTTCTACTCGATAGAAGGTCTTGAAACAGTTCATGATCACGCAGATGTCCAAGGGCCAACAAGTTCACGACCATTGTCTTCGGATGATGGGTTATATTAACAAACTGGAGGCTCTTGGATCTAGGTTGGATCTGGTAACCTAGATTGATGCTATTCTTAACTCTTTGCCACCGTCATTCAATCCATTTATCATGAATTACAACATGAACAAGCTAAATGTCAGCTTGCAAGAACTCAACAATATGTTGCAGATGACCGAAGAATTGATTTACAGGATGAGCCCATTGCCATGCTTGTTGAAGCGGGCAAATCAGGAAAGAAGAGGAGGGCAAAGAGAAAGCCCCAGAAGAAGGCCACCAAACCCAAAAAGCAGAGGAAATACAAGGCATCAGATGCCTGTCACTATTGTAAGCAGACCGACCACTTGAAGAGGAATTGTCCTCAATACCTGGAGTCCAAGAAAGGTAATTTCGAATCTTGTGTCATAGAAAATAATTTGTTGGTTATTTCTTAATAAACATACAATTTATCTATAATTTATGAGGTCTTTACATGAATTCTTATGCCGGTTTAATTCAATTTTGCCCTAATTTAGATTAATGCCAAAAAAGATTTCAGGGGTAATTAATTCAAGAAAAAGAAGGCAAAAGGTAAGAAAAGAAGGCCAAAATATACCACTTTCAGCCCAGCTCAGCCATGAAAGGAAGACAGCATAATTCGGCCCAAGTAGTGCAAGTTTATTCCTTGGGAAAACCTAAGGAAAGAAGACTAGCAAGGAGAAAATTTAGGCCCGGCAAGAGGAGGCCCATTCTCATCCCCGAAAACAGCCTAGAGTGTAGCTAACATGCGCTAAGAAAGAGCTTAATTGCAGCCCAAATAGCAGCCCAAAGCTATGCTCACGTTCCATCTTGCTGTTTCTTGTGAATGACAGAGTTCTTGGGGAAGAACACTGCTGATTCTGCTCCATCCTGCACTGCGCCATCTTCAGTGGGAGCAGTCTTTGGATCCTTCATTGGGCATGAACACCTTCGTTGGGAGATATTACTTCTCCGTATTAGGTATCATTCTCTCCCATCCCTTTTGGTTCAGATCTGGTTCAGTTTACGTTTCAAGATTGATCATTGAAAATATGATTTTTTAAATAGGGAATGTGATTCCTAGTTGAAGGGAGAGGAAAATTTTTGAAATTCGCCCCTTATTCCGCAATCTTTGGGCGTCCATGGGATGGATCTCTCAATCCTTCAAGTTCTTGAGAGAGCACTCTAGAAGGTTCAAAGGGAGTGAAATACACCCCATTCTTGAGGCTTCAAGAAGGGGCAAGAGATCCCTTGAAAATCTATATAAGGAGGCCTCTATAGGGGGGAGAGGTATTCAATTGCTTGAAATCAAGACTCTCCCATCCCTTGGGGTTCGAACACCTTGAAGAGAAGAAGAGAAAAGAAGTAGGCACAAGAAGGAGAAGGAGAAGGGCTGAAAGAGTTCAAGCTAGCAAGAAGAGAAGAAGGTGAGTTTGAATTTGGGGAATTTTGATTCAGAGATCTTATGTAATAATTCCTTTTATTTTTCATCTTTCTTTAGTTCGAATTCAGCTTCTTTTGATGTAAATTTTTCTCTCTCCCTCTTCCACTCTTTCTTGTTGAATTTAAGGCTGTAAGATTTCAAATTAAGTAATCAATTTCTTACTCATTTGAATGGATTTGCTTTGTTCTTGATGTTTCTTGAATAGAGGGTGATTCTAGATTAGATTAGCCAATTTATCTTTCAAAACTCAGATATGAAATCTCATATATGAGATTTGTAAGATCTGAATTGCTTGAAAGAGAATTAATATATTAAATTTTCAAGTTGGCCAATTTGATCTAATGCTTGGAATTCTTAAAGTGCTTAAGAAAGACTCTAGGAATTCAGATCTACTATTCAAGAACTGAATTGCATGTAAGGTTAGAGATCATTTGCACGATTCAGTTGGTGATCAATTTAGATTTGAATTGATGCCTTAGATGTATTTAAAGAAATGCATGCATGAATGGTTAGATTCTTGTTAGAGATAGAAAAACCGTCACTCATGCAGAGGATGAACATGTGCTTGAGAGAGGCTGTTTATGACCTTGGGGTTATACCAAACCAAGGCTTAATCATGGCCTATTCGAATGACTCAAGTTGATTGATTGTTGAATCTTGAAATTGGGTTTTATTGCTTACTCTTCTAAGTTGAATTAAAGGCATTTGAGCCAATGTTTTAGATAGATTTTAACTTAGGATTTTAGTTTTTGAATAAAGTTATACTGTGTTGTTAATCAGATAAGAATTGACCAAATTAGTATTAGTAATTGTTTCCTAAATCCTCGTGGGAACGATACTCTATTCACTACTTTATTACTTGAATGGCTAGTGCACTTGCTAGTGTCACAATGAGCCACGTCAAGTTTTTGGCACCGTTGTCGGGGATTTATGGAAACAATATTAGGAAACATTGAGCATTCTTAATCTGGTTTCATTCAGCATTGCATTCATAGATGGTTTTCAATGCTTCATTTTACATTTCAGCCTTGGATGCAACAATTGTATTGATTTAGCTATGTTTCTTCTTTATTTATTAGATTAATTCCTTCCTTTGTTTCAACTTTATTTTTATAGAAGTAGATCTGATTTCCTTTCAATTTTGGAGCTGTTATCTTCAAAAGGAAAAAAAAAATTTATAAAACTTGAGTGTTGCAGATCTGAGTTGCATTCAACACTCAAATCTGTAGAACTCAGACCTACAACACTCAGCCGAAAAGATTTAATTGTGTTTCAGCCTTTTATTTTTCCATTACAAAAAGAAAAAAATAGAAAATGAAAAGAAAAAAGAAGAGATCATATGAACAAAAGAGGGGCAATTGAGAATTCGGATCAGAACTCAGATATGAGTTCAGATTTGAGTTCTGCTATATCAGACCTGCAACAGTTCAGATCTGAGTTCCTCTGAACACAGATCTGAACTAATGCAAATTTGAGGTGAATTGGGTGTCATAACTACCCCAATTCACCGTACGACACTTCTTCTATTCCTCAAAAACAATTTGGTAGCAATGACTGAAGCAATTCAGATTTGAAATGATACAGATTTGAACTGCAGTTGAGAACAGAGCTGATGCAGGGTATACTTTGTGATTTTTGATAAACTAGTTCTTTGCTTTATCCACTTGTAACTAAGCTAAATTAGCTGAGGATATGTGTGTTTGAATTTTATAATTGAGGTGTCTCAGATATTTAATAAAAATCAGCACTTTCCAAGTATTTCTAGTAACATTCAGATCCATAGCAGGGCTGCTACAGTACAACAGTTAGCAGACCTGATTTCAGGTCAGGTTTGTGCTTTCAAACACCTGCACACTCTTGGATGTTCCTTGCAAAATTTCAAAAACTTTTCTTCTATGATGGCCAGCTTTGATTTCTATTGAGAATGAACATGAGGTCTGATCTGAATTTAGACCTAGATTTGCTTTGCAACTTGCTAATTTGCAATAGTAGCAATAATGCAGAGCAAAATTTCAAAAATTTTTCTTCTATGATGGCTAGCTTTGATTTCTATTGAGAATGAACATGATGTCTGATCTGAATTTAGACCTAGATTTTCTTTGCAACTTGCTAAATTGCAATAGTAGCAATAATGTAGACCTGATTTCAGGTGACTGCAAAAGTTGTGTGGAATGAATAGCTTGGTTTACATAAAATAGAAAGCTATGGGGTTGATATGGTTGATCTGGACTGATATACACTTGTATGAACTTGTAAGAAATCTGACATGGGCTGAATTAACTGTGGGCTAAACTGCTGCCATTAATCCGAATTGCAGCAACACATACAGGTTGTATGCATTGCATACATGACTTCAGGTCTTAGAAGATCTTTAAAGATTATGAGCCATACACTTGCATAGCTCAAAACCCTGAAACCAAGCCTGGCTTAGGTCTGGTTACAGCTCAATTCAGATCCTCTGAATGTACCTTGAGAATTCAGCTCTGATAGCAACCTACAGTCTAGCTTAGCTAAATTGGATATGAATTTGGATGCTGCAATTAATTAATGTAGATAAGGCATGCAATTTGGAACTTTGAATAGGATATGGATCCTAGCCCTAATTCAAATAATACCTGATCCTAGCCCTAATTGATGTATCCTTGAGTACAACACTTTTTTTTTTCAGATCCACTGTCCTAGCATCTGATAGTTGCTGTATATGATTGAATAAATAGCTGTGTATTTGATTTCAATTGCTATAAAAATTCACAATGACCACTGATTTCAGTATCAATGGCTACTGTAAATTCAGATCTGAACTCAGATCCCAATGTGGCTGTTCTCAGTAGGTAAGTTTGTAGATCTGATTTCAGGTCTCTGCAATCAATTGAGGCATATAAGACATATAAGTTGGGATTTGAAAGAGAAGTCTTAAGCTCTTGAGTTCAGACTTATTTCAAACCTAATTGCATCAGATTTCAGACCCACTTATTGATATTAATTTTTTTTTTGTAAGTAACTATTCTCAAAAGCTAAGATTTCAGGTCTGATTCTATAAGGTTAGAGCCTGAAGAGCAGCCTAAAGATCCTAAATTCAACAATGATTTCATATCTGTTTACAGTAGATCTTAGATATGTTTACTTCTATTCATTTAAGTTTAGAACAGTGTGTAATAAACTCCATTGCTAATTTAGCTAGCTCTCTTTTCCATTGATGATCTGCTTCACACTTGAATGCTGGTCTAGTTTTAGTAATGGAGCTATGTTTTTCTAGTTTGCAAATTTATAAGAAAATTAGTGTGGATCAGATTTGCATACATTCACTTGCATTGCTGAAATCCTAATGCAGATCTGAGCACACAAGAATATATATATATATATATATATATATATATATTATATATATGTTAGACAATTTTTGTATGCCCTTAGCTTCAATCAAAATGATGTACTTTATGAGTTTATTGTAAATGAATAAAAGTGCATATTTGATTCATGTTTCCTTGGTATGTTTCTGTGTGATACCCTTAAACTGGACACTCAATGAGACTCGTGTTAGTTTAGAATGTTCACAGCCAGTGGGTCGGTTTGTGGAGACCTATCCTGACAAGGCTGACACTGTGGTGCCACCAAGTCGGTTGGGGTGGCTTGTCTCAGCTACCAGGGTGAGACCCTAGGCACATATAGTGTGGGATTAATTGAATATTTGAACTGTACCAGATTTTCAGTATTGCCCTGGACCTTGGAGATTGATGGGCAAAACTGGAAAGTTACACCCAATCCCTAGACTCGATTATGATACTGCATTAGGTGTCGGATTGGGCTGTCTTTGATGTACCAATCAGTGAGATCCTTAGCGGGGGTCAAAACCTAGGTATGTTGGGACAGTCTGAGAATTCATCTGAGTGGGTGATCATAGTGGCAGGATCAGCCCATTTGTCGGACAAAGGTAATGATCGGGGATGCACTCTCACTGATGGAAACCAAGACTGCCGGCAGACGATTTCAATAGTTGAGATTTGTTTTGCAAAATATATTTTATATGAGATATAAAAGTATATATATATATATTATGGTTTCGAAATGATTTGCAAAAGGTTTTAATTCCCAGGATCCATATTTGAGAGAGTGCAACACTGTTCCTTGCAGCCGAGGGAGAGGTCCTCTCTTGTCGGACAGTGTATGATCATTATGGGCTAAGAGGTTAAGTGTAAGGCCATTGAGGATAATACCTGATGGGCTAATCTTGGATCTGCCCACAGTCCCTGGGTGTTTCAAGGTGGCTTGGCCTAGGGACCACTTAGGGTAAGTGTTGGGCCCATAGAGCCCATCTGATGGGTTTTAGGGGGTGCACTATCCATAACAGTGTATTTGGCCAGGCCTTGTAACAAAGGTTGGGCCAAACCCATGTGGCTGATGTGTAGATCAATGTTTGGGTCCCACGCCATACAAGGAAGCCCAACTGGGCAACAATTTGGAAGGCTTAATGAATACATAACCCTAAATGGGCCTTAGGCCCATTTCGAATTGGGCTAATTTGAATAGTCTTTAAGGGGTGAATTCTGAGATAAGATCAGCTGATAGGATTGGGCCCACACCCTATTCACTCAGAGAGACCAAGATCTAAATGAGATTTAGATTTGGAATCTTCATAATTAGATTAGGAGCTGGCTGATTTAATCTATAGATAAGATAAGGATTATCCCTTATCTTAAAGGGACTTCTAATCCAGATGTGATTTGGGTTAGCAACTCCTAATGGGATTAGGAGCTAATCCCTTTAAGTCTATAAAAGGAAGAGGGGGCGGCAGCCTTTAGACATCCAACAATCACTGGCAACAATCTTGTCTTCAGAGCTGAGATCACAGAAGAGAGAATTTTGCACCCTACAAATACTCTCTAGCCGCCTCCTTCCTGTAGCCGCCGCCTAATGCAGTTCGATCTCCATTGCTTGGGAGAAATCAAGATTGGATCTTGATTCCAATCTTTTGGAGAAAAGATTGGTAGGAGTTGTATTCACAAGCCATTCAGGTGATTCTAGGGAAGAATCAAGTTCTTAGGAAGGACACTACTGATTCTGCTCCACCTTGCACTGTGCCATCTTTAGTGGGAGCAGATTTTGGTTTCTACCTTAGGCGTGAACACCTCCATTGAGAGATATTGTTTCTCTATATCAGGTATTACTTCTCTCTCCTCCTTTTGGTTTAGATCTGGTTCAGTTTATGGTTCAAGAATGATCCCTGAAAATATGATTTTCTAAATAGGGAATTCGATTCCCAGTTGAAGGGAGAGAAAAATTTTTGAAATTCGCCCCCTTTATTCCGCAAACTTGGGTGTCCATGTGATGGATTTCCTATCTTCAATATATATATATATATTAGCTGCATTCTTGCATATTTTATAAAAAAAAAATGCAGTTCAGATCTGATTACCTTACCTGTCATTTCTGAAATCAGAAATCTGATCTGAACTCACACAGAAATTTTTTTTTATAGTTGTTCTAGTACAATAGTGTAGTCTTAGTTCAGATCTGTACTACTCTTATTACTGAATGTTTTTAGTGGGTAACCTAATTCTTCTTTCTTGTGTAGTAGTATTCAGATCTGTAAGTTTATGATGTCTGGTTTCTAGTTATAGGTCCCATTCCTATTGTTATAACTTGCTGCTATAACTTTCAATTCTGAGTTTCAGATCTGTATCTATGGTATATACAGATCTGGAACTTGGCTACCATGCTTAGTATAGCCAGAGATTCAGACCTGTAAACACTAACTCTTACTGCTGAAATAACACATCAGATATGATCACACTAAATGTCTTTTTATTGCTGATTGATTTCGGTTTTGTACAGATCTGTATACAGCATGCTTCACTGCTGATATCAGTGGGCTATCTTGCTGAATTGCTCAGTTTTAGTATGGCCACTTTAGCAGGTGTTTGGTGATGAATAACTCATAAAAATAGTGGGGTCAAATATAATATTTAGTGGCCTTTCAATATGGAAATCAGACCTGAACACAACTGTGCTACTCTCAATGGTTACTGATTTCAGACCTGAACAATGACTTGCAATAATGGAGTTTCAGTAGCCTCTGATCTCAGCTATGAAATCAGAATTGGTACAGTGAGAAAGAATTTGTAAAATTGCAGTATCTTTCAGATTTGATCTCAGATCTATGTAGAACTGATGTTTGAACTGTAAGTACAGATTTCAGATCTGAGTAGAAATGATTTTAGACCTGTATACTGATGGTGTGGCTAATGGGATTTCAGATCTGATATTGTATACTGTATACTGAGAAAATTTTTCTTTGTGAATTGCAGTAGCTAACTGATTTCAGATATGATATTGAGAGAGAAATTGTAAATTGCTTTCCTACTCTCAGTAGCTACTGAATTCAGACTTGTACATTGATATTTAATAGCTTTTCAATAGTTCAGGTCTGTGCAATTAATTTTTATTGCTGAAATCAAGAAGTTTGTATACTACCCAAGGTCTATCTAGATTGGAAATTGAGGAGCAATCTAAAGTTCTTGATTTCAGTTTTGTTTTAAATCTGTCTGCAATAGATTTCATATCTGCTGATTGCTTGGACTTTTGTATTCTTAGATAGTATTCAGTTTTTACCTTGTAAATTGCTAGTGGATTAGGATTACTTGTTGATTATATTATTTATATTTTTTCCTTTCTCATTCATAGCATTTCACTTTAGATAAATTTATTTTAGAATGTTAGTTGAAATATAGTTTCTGATCTCTCTCCTTCTAGTATATGATGATTTTCAACAGAGACTCCTCATCAACAGAGCTATTGCAGAATTTGAAAATAACCTTCAGGGAGTCCTCTACACCTCTCTCTTTACTTGATTATGCTCTTGCTGGTTTTATTGTTCATTCCCTAACACTAGGAACATCGAGGACAATGTTCATCTTAAGTGTGGGGGAGTGAGGGGGGCTGAAACCATGCACCTCATTCACCCCAACACACATATACATACAATGACATATCCAAGTAGATTGGAACCCCTCAAATTCATTGCTATTTATTGGATGATTTTTAAGAATGAATGCAATGAGTTGAAGGAGACCAATGCGTTTGTTAAGTTTTTATTCTTGTGAATGACCTAATTTAGTATATGCAAGAGAAAAAAGGGGAGCTGAATATGTCTTTCAACATAACTAGCCTTAACTACCTTGTTAATGGTCAAGAAAGCTATTGCACATTTGAATTGCTGATACATGAGATTCAATAAGGACAAAGCCCAAATTGATTCCGCTATTTTGAACTCAATAATAAAACTAGCAGCTCAGAACATGAGTCTTGTTATCTACCTCAAGCATGTGACCAATGTGAGATGGAGCATAAAATGCACTCACACACACAAAAAAAAGTGTGAGATGGAGCATAAAATGCACTCACACTAGAAGAAGAAGAAAAGGGTGAGACGGAGCATAAAATGCACTCACCCCTAGAAATAAGTAATTATGGTGACAGTTGAGGTTCAAAGGAGCATACTAAAGTTGAACTCTCATTAAGATATAGTTATAGATGTGAAACTTAGTGCAATTTGATTATTAACTTTGACAATTAAGGAGCTGATTTATATATTAATTGGGAGTGAAGGTTGGATTTTGAAGAAATTCATCTTCTCCTTTCCTTGGATCTTATACATGTGTTAAATGGTAGTTTACAAGAATAGGAGCTGAACACTTACAAAAGTTCCCCGACTACTCAATGCATTTTTATCCTAAAAATTCACCCAGTAAATGGTGAGAACAAAAGGGGAGGGGGAATGTTCAGTTTATGACTGATGTCTTTGCTTGAGGACAAGCAAAAGTTTAAGTGTAGGGGTAATTGATGAACATACAATATATCTATAATTTATGAGGTCTTTATATGAATTCTTATGTCGGTTTTATTCAATTTTGCCCTAATTTAGCTTAATGCCAAGAAAATTTCAGGGGTAATCAATTCAAGAAAAATAAGGCAAAAGGTAAGAAAAGAAGGCAAAAAATGACCAATTTCAGCCCAGCTCAGCCATGGAAGCAAGAGAGAATAATTCAGCCCAAATAGTGCAAGTTTAGTCCTTGGGAAAACCTAAGGAAAGAAGCCAAGCAAGGAGAAAATTTAGGCCCAGCAAGAGGAGGCCCATTCTCATCTCAAAAATCAGCCTAGAGTGTAGCTAACATGTGCTAATAAAGAGCTTAATTGCAGCCCAAATAGCAGCCCAAAGGAGCTAGGGGTGGCAACCCTTAGAAGGTTTTTGAGAGAGCACTTTAGAAGGTTCAAAGGGGGTGTAATACACCCCATTCTTGAGGCTTCAAGAAGGGGCAAGAGATCCCTTGAAAATCTATATAAGGAGGCCTCTATAGGGGAGAGAGGTGTTCAATTGCTTGAGATCAAGACTCTCCCATCCCTTGGGGTTCGAATAGCTTGAAGAAAAGAAAAGAGAAGAAGTAGGTGCAAGAAGGAGAAGGAGAAGGGCTGAAGGAGTTCAAGCTAGCAAGAAGAGAAGAAGGTGAGTTTGAATTTGGGGAATTTTGATTCAAAGATCTTATGTAATAATTCCTTTTATTTTTCATCTTTCTTTGGTTCGAATTCAGCTTCTTTTGATGTAAATTTTTCTCTCTCCCTCTTCCACTCTTTCTTGTTGAATTTAAGGCTGTAAGATTTCAAATTAAGTAATCAATTTCTTTCTCATTCGAATGGATCTGCTTTGTTCTTGATGTTTCTTGAATAGAGGATGATTCTAGATCAGATTAACTAATTTATCTTTCAAAACTCAGATCTGAAATCTCATATATGAGATTTGTAAGATCTGAATTGCTTGAAAGAGAATTCATATATTAAATTTTCAGGTTGGCCAATTTGATCTAATGCTTGGAATTCTTAGAGTGCTTAAGAAAGACTCTAAGAATTCAGATCTACTATTCAAGAACTGAATTGCATGTAAGGTTAGAGATCATTTGCACAATTCAGTTGGTGATCAATTCAGATTTGAATTGATGCCTTAGATGTATTTGAAGAAATGCATGCATGAATGGTTAGATTCTTGCTAGAGATAGAAAAACCGCCACTCATGCAGAGGATGAACATGCGCTTGAGAGAGGCTGTTCATGACCTTGGGGTTATACCAAACCAAGGCTTAATCATGGCCTATTCGAATGACTCAAGTTGATAGATTATTGAATCTTGAAATTGGGTTTTATTGCTTACTCTTCTAAGTTGAATTAAAGGCATTTGAGCCAATGTTTTTCATAGATTTTAGCTTAGGATTTTAGTTTTTGAATAAAGTTATATGTGTTGTTAATCAGATAAAAATTGACCAAATTAGTAGTAGTAATTGTTTCCTAAATCCTCATGGGAATGCTACTCTATTCACTACTTTACTACTTGAACAGCTAGTGCACTTGCTAGTGTCACAATGAGCCACGTCACTTCTACATCCTGGTGTATTGACTTCGGGGCTTCAACTCATGCGTGTAACTTACTGCTGGGGTTCAAGAAAAACAGAAGGCTGAGTGAAGGAGAAGTAACGTTTTACTTGGGGACTTCTGCAAGTGTTGTAGCGGTGGCCATTGGAACCATAGAGTTATTTTTTAAAAAAGGAATAATTGTACTTAAAGATTGTCTTTATGTATATAATTTAAGAAGAAATTTGATTTCTGTGTCAAAACTGTGTGATGATGGTTATTCTGTCTTCTTTAGTAATACGATTACTATTAAAAGAAAGAACAGATTCATCGCATATGGGAAACTGGAGAACGGTCTCTATGTTCTACATCCTTCTCTAGAAACTAACATAGCCAAAACTACGTCGGCTGAAATCCCCAAGAAAAGGATCAGTGATACAGTTAATCCCACGTGCCTGTGGCATTACCGACTTGGCCATATTGGTGTTGACTGTATCACAAGGCTTTTAAAGGATGGTCCTTTGGATTTTCTAACTGTTGAAGATTTTCCTACTTGTGAGCCTTGCCTTTAGGGTAAGATGACAAAACAACTTTTAACAGTAAGCCTGAAAAATGTACATGCACGCTTGACCTTATACATAGTGATGTATGTGGTCCACTGAGTGTTAGGACTCGTAACCAGCACATGTATTTCATTACATTTACCGATGATTATTCTCGGTATGGTTACGTGTACCTAATGAGACATAAGTCTGAATCCCTTGAAAAGTTCAAAGAGTTCAGACAAGAGGTCCAGAAACAGTTAGAGAGAGAAATTAAGGCCCTTCGACTAGATTGATGATGCAAATGTCTCTCTGACAAATTCAGGGACTACTTAAGGGTCAACGGGATAGTATCACAGTTAGCTCCTCTTGCTACGCCATAGCTTAACGATGTTTCAGAGAGGAGGAATAGGACCTTATTGGATATGGTCCGGTCACATCTCATACACTCAAAGTTACCTACATCCTTCTGGGCTGACGCATTAGAGACTGCAATATACGTGCTGAATCGGGTTCCAACCAAATCAGTTCCGATTACTCTATATGAACTTTGGACCGAAAAGAAACCAAGTGTCAGACACTTGAAGATTTGGGGTTGTCCTGTGCACATTAAAAAATGATGCGTACAAGTTGGAATCCAAGACCAGCTGTTGCCTATTCATAGGCTACCCAAAAAGCTCTGTTGGTTACCTATTCTCTGACCCAAGTGAGCAGAAGGTGTTCTGCAGCTGAAATGCATAGTTCTTGGAGAATGATTATATCATGGACTCTCACTGTCATGAAATAGTTCTTGATGAGGAGAGCTCAGGGTCAGTGGGAGGTGTCCCACAGGTTCTAGGTATTGACCAACCTAGAAGATCTACCCGGGTGTCTAGGCCACCAGTCCATTTTGGCTATGATTAGGATAGTTACCTGGTGGAAGCCTTGACTAGTTAGAAGGATCCCGAGACTTTTGCGGAAGCTATGTTGGACATAGATTCCCTGAAGTGGGTAGATGCCATGAGAGCTGAGATGGAATCAATGGAGACCAATGGAGTCTGGACTCTAGTAGATCCGCACCTGGGGTAAAAGCAATTGGTTGCAAATGGATCTATAAGAGGAAGAAGGACACCTATGGTAAGGTTGAGACCTAGAAAGCTCATCTTGTGGCGAAAGGGTATACTTAGAAAGAGGGCATTGATTATGAGGAAGCCTTTTCGCCCGTGGCCATGCTTAAATCCATTCGGATCCTGCTAGCTGTAGCAGCATACCATGACTACGAGATTTGGCAAATGGAAGTCAAAATTGCGTTCCTGAATGAAGATCTTACTAAAGATATCTATATGCAGCAACGACAAGGTTTTGTAGCTATAGGTTAGGAACACATGGTATGTAAGTGAAGTAGATCAATATATAGACTTAAGCAAACTTCTAGGAGTTGAAACATCCAGTTTGACTCTACCGTCAAAAAGTTTGACTTTGAGCAGAACCCAGATGTGCATTGTGTTTACATGAACTCCAGTGGGGATAATGTTACGTTTCTGGTTCTGTATGTAGACAACATTCTACTCATTGGGAATTATGTAGGAATGTTTACGATGAAAGTATGGCTTTCATAGCAATTGTCCATGAAAGATCTTGGAGAAGCCTCCAATATACTGGGTTTTCGACTCTATGGAGATAAATCGAAGTGGATAATAGGATTATCCCAATCTGTTTACATTGACAAAATTGTCAAGAGATACAACATGGAGAACTTTAAGAAGGGAAATGTTCCTTTCAAGCATAGAGCCACTCTCTCCAAGAAGATGTCACCCAAGACTTCTGAAGAGATTGAGGGCCTGAGGGACGTTCCCTATGCCTCAGTCGTAGGGAGCATCATGTATGTGATATTGTGCACTCGTCCTGACTTTGCTCAAGCAGTGAGTGTGGTAAGCAGATTCCAGGCCAACCCATGGTTGGAGCATTGGACCGCTATGAAAAATATACTGAAGTACTTTCGAATGACAAAAGAGTTTTGTCTGGTATTCGATGGTAGCTCACTACAGATCTAGGGGTATATTGATGCCGATTTCTAGTCAGATCCAGATGATAGAAAGTCTACATCTGGGTATGTTTTCACGATAGGATCGTGTGTTGTTTGCTAGAAAAACAGCAAACAGGGGTCCACGATAGACTACACAACCGAAGCTGAATACATTGCCGCAAGTGAAGCTACCAAGGAAACCGTGTGGATGAAAAAGTTCGTTCATGAATTGGGAGAAGTTTTGTCCAGCACATCACCCATCCTGTTGTTGTGTGACAACAATGGAGCAATAGCTCAGGCAAAGGAGCCACGAGCCCACTCAAAGTCCAAGCACATCGAAAGGAAGTGCCATGTACTGTGGGAGATTGTTGATAGAGGGGACGTCCTAATTCAAAGGGTAGCATTAGCGGAGAATGTAGCAGACCCTTTGACTAAGCCACTGACATAGAAAGTGTTTGAGAAAAATGTGCAAAGTATGGGACTCCGGCTTATACTAGAGAAGGATGTAGAACATAGAGAACGTTCTCCAATTCCCCGTATGCAATGAATCTGTTATTTCTTTTAATAGTAATCGTATTACTAAAGAAGACAGAATAACCATCTGCACACAGTTTTGAGACAGAAATCAAAATTCTCCTTAAATTTGGTACATAAAGACAATCTCTCAGTACAATAGTTCCTTCTCTAAAAAGTAACTCCACGGTTCCTATGGCCATGGTTGCAACAGTTGTAGTAGTCCCCAAGTAGAGTGTGACATCTCCTTCACTCAGCCTTCTGCTTACCTTGAACCCTTGCAGTGAATTACACGCATGAGTTGAAGCCCCAGAGTCAATACACTAGGATGTAGAAGCTACCAATAGATTGGTTTTTATAACACAAGTTTCAAAATTACCTTTCTTGGATTCCAAGCATAGCTCTTTGCAACATATTGCTAAGGCTTCTTTGCCCTTAATGGCTTTCTTCTGAGGCTTCTTTGCCTTCCTCTTTCTCTTGCCTGTCTTGCTAGCTTCAACAAGCATAGCTACAGGCTCATCCTTTCTAATAAGTTCTTCAGCTCTTTGCAACATATTGCTAAGCTCTTGCAAGCTGACATTTAGCTTGCTCATATTATAGTACATAATGAACGGATTAAAGGAAGGAGGCAAAGAATTAAGGATAGCATCTATCTAGGTCACAAGGTCCAACTCGAATCCAAGATCCTCCAGCTCGTTGATGTATCCCATCATCTGAAGACAATGGTCATGAACTTGTTGGCCCTTGGTCATTTGTCGGTCATGAACTATTTCAAGACCTTTTGTCGAGTAGAATGATTCTGCTCTTCATACACCGTCCTTAGATTGCCCAATATGTCATTGGCAAATTCGATCTGATCGAATTGCCTCTGTATTGGGTTGTCCAAGGAGGCAATGATGTAACACTGAGCAAGGGGGTTTTTCACCTCCCATTCCTGATAGTCTCTCCTTCAGGCCTCAGAAGCCCTATTGCCCGGACACTCCGGGGCTTGATTCTTTGCCACTTTGTCTAGCTTTTCAAAAGCTAGGACCAGCATAAGGTTCCTGTACCAGTTGGCATAGTTTGGGCCCTTAAGTTTGTTGTCATCAAGAAGCTTTGCAAATGATCCGTTTGCCATTTTCTGATAAAAGAGCAAACATCAGTCCACAACATAATTTGATTCATGTTCATTACATAGATATCGATTTTAATCTACGATCCATTTCCATTTATTCATCTTTGAGATTTCCTTCCTTTCTTAGTGACGGAGACTATGGGTTGTCTTTGGAAATTTGGGAAATCACATAGGGTGCATGGAGCCAACTGTTTCAGCTACATAACCCCACCACCTTTCTGTGAAGGATCATATCCACTCATCATATGAGTTTTCCCTTTGGCCTCTGTTAGACAAGGTTGAGAGCCATTTTTAGGAAAACCTTTTTAACTAGTGAGTGCTTACCCATCATATTCGTGAACGCCAAGGTATCGTGAGGGAGTTCCCATTTTCTAGTGAAGCCCCTCCCACATCAGTCTATGACGCCCCAATCATCTTATGGAACACTTAGAAAAGCCCAATAGCAAATGGATAGCCCATTTTCTGGTGCGTTTCCTCATTACTAAAGGACCCATCCTCATGTTAATGAATCTCCCTATCACATGCACTCATATTAGCTGGAGGGAACAATTAATTATGCCCTTAGTTTGATCTAGGTCAAACCAAAGTGGCTCCCATTGACTTTGATAAAGTCAGATTTCGGTGGACCTAAATCGGCTTGGGTTTTGCACATAACCTCTTGATGAGGTGTGGGTCCCACCACTTAGGGAGGTCATCCAATGACCAAAAGGGACACCATGGCAATGATGTGCATTCAGTCATAGTGTGCGCAAGAGCCACTGTCGATTGAGCATGGGCCAAACGCTTATGGCCCATGTACATAGCACATCACACATCCATACATCTCGTGTAGGAATCAATTTATCATCTGTAAGGCCCATTTGGAGCCCATTTTAAAACCATAATATTAACCATTAATATTATCTAGGTATATGGGCTGAATTAGGGTTACCCAGTTCGGCCCATATATTTTTATCCTTTGAAGTGGGCTTTTGGCAGTTTTAACTATTTAAAACTGGGCCTTTACAGGTTGGGCCGAATTAACCATTTAATTAAATATCAATCCTCAGGCCCATTAGTGGGAAAAAAGGGGCTGACTTTCAGCCTTGATTAAACCCTAGATTCGGTCCAAACAGTTTGAACAAATCTTGGTTCGAATGGGTCTAGGGTTAGATCTTTAATTAAATCTTTAATTCAAGAAAATAATCTGAAATTAAATACTGATAAAAGAAAATCAAGAATAAGTTAATCAGGGCTTTTCGCACAATCCATCCTACAAAACAGAGGTTAGATCATAGTTTGTAGCATAAATTTCATATCGCAGATTCTATTTCTCCCATTTACGAAATCTGCTTCTCTGCGATATCTCCTTTTCTATGCCACCATCTTCGTTCCAAAAATAAAGATAAATAGAAATCCTATTTCTATTAATGATTACATCAGATCGAATACCTATACATTCAGTCTAAAAAATAAAAAAATTATTTTACAGACCAAAAGTAATAAAGCAATCCAAAAACTACAAAATCGTAGGCTCCCTACGCAAATCAAGATTTCGATCTCCTCTTGTACAAACAATGCATAAATTAGGAAAATCATAAAGAATAGTTCTAAATAATAATCATATTTATATAAAATTAATTTCAGATTATTCACCTATTAATTTTGGGAACAAATTTCCCAAAACTTATATCTACGCAAATCGGGTAGAATGCCTTCTGCCCATTTGCGTAGGTTCAGATCTGAAGCAAATTGGTTCAAGATTTGAACCATGGCTCTGATACCACTGAAGGGATAGGATATCCATCACATGGATGCCCAAATCATGCAGAATGGACTGGGCAAGTTTAAAAATTTTCTCCCATCTTTGCAGGGAATTGAATTCCCTATTTTAGAAAAACTTAATTTTCAAGGATCAATCTTGAACCATTAACCAAACCAGATCTGAACCAAAAGGAGTAGGAGGGAGGATGTACCTGATATGGAGAAACAGTATCTCCCAATGGAGGTGTTCACGCCCAAGGAAGGATCCAAAATCTGCTCCCACTAAAGATGGCGCACTGCAGAATTGAGCAGAATCAATAATGTTCTTCCAAAAGAACTTGACCCTTCGCAAGAATCAACAGGATGGCTTATGAATACAGCTCCAATTAATCTTTTCCGCAAAAGATTGGTATCAAGATCAAATCTTGATTACTCCTATAGAGAGTAGGAGATCGAACTACTGCAGGTGGCGGCTGCAAGAAGGAGGCAGCAAGAGAGTATTCGCAAGGTGCAAAATTCACTCTTCTTGTGATTTTTCAGCTTTGAAGAGAGTTGAACATAAAAAACCATAATAGTTGCCGCCCCTTTCTCATTTCATAATCTTAAAGGGATTAGCTCCTAATCCCACTAGGAGTTGCTGATCCAAATCATATTTGGATTAAAGTCCCTTTAAGTGATAAGGGATAACCCTTATTTTATCAGCAAATCAGATCATCCATCTCCTAATCCAATTAGGAGGCTTCTAGATCTAAATCTCATTTAGATCTTGGTCTCTATAAGTGGATAGGGTCTAGGCCCAATCCTATCAACTAATCTATCTCAGGATTCGCCCCTTTTAATTTACTGATCAAATCAGCCCAGTTCGAAATGGGCTGAAGGCCCAATTAAGGTTTTGTACTCACTTAGCCTTCCAAACTGCTGCCTAGTTGGGCTTCCTTGTATGGCGTGGGACCCAAACATTGATCTACACATCAGCCACATGGGTTCAGCTTAGCCTTTGTTACAAGGCCTGGCCGAATACACTGTTATGGACAGTGCACCCCCTGAAACTCATCTTATGGGCTCTATGTGCCCAACACTTACCCTAAGTGGTCCCTGGGCCAAGCCAACTTATAACACCCAGAGACTATGGGCAGATGCAAGATTAGCCCATCAGGTATTATCCTCAATGGTCTTACACTTAACCTCTCAGCCCATAATGATCATATACTACCCGACAACAGAGGACCTCTCCCTCGGCTGCAAGGAACAATGTTGCACTCTCTGCTTACATGGATCCCGGGAATTAAAACCTTCTTGCAAATATTTCAAAACCATAATACATTTACTTTTATATCTCATGTAAAAAATATTTTGCAAAACAAATCTCAACGATTGAAATCGGTTGCTGGTAGTCTTGGTTTCCATCAGTGAGAGTGCATCCCCGATCATTACCTTTGTCCAACAAAGGGGTTGATCCTATCACTATGATCACCCACTCAGATGAATTCTCAGACTATCCCAAAATACCCAGGTTTTGACCCCTGTTAAGGATCTCACTGGTTGGTATATCAAAGACAGCCCAATCTGACACCTAGGGAAGTATCATTATCAAGTCTAGGGGTCGGGTGTAACTTTCCAGTTTTGCCCATCAATCTCCAAGGCCCAGGGCAATACTAGAAATCTGGTCCAGTTCATAGATTCAATTAATCCTACACTGCATGTGCCTAGGGTCTCACCCTGGCAGCTGAGATAGGCCACCCCAACCGACTTGGTGGCACCACAGTGTCAGCCTTGTCAAAATAGGTCTCCCCAGACCGACCCACTGGCTATGAACAGTCTAAACTAACACGAGTCTCATTAAGTGTCTAGTTTAAGGGTGTTACACAGAAACATACCGAGGGAACATGAATCAAACATGCACTTTTATTCATTTACAATAAACTCATAAAGTACATCATACTAATTGAAGCTAAGGGCATACAAAACTGTCTAACAGCTCCCACTTGCACTTAGGTCCAATCAGGTACAAGTCGGAGTCCCATGCTTTCTACATGTTTTTCAAACACTTTCTGTGATAGTGGCTTCGTCAATGGGTCTTCTACATTTTCTGCTGACGCTACCTTCTGAATCAGGATGTCCCCTCTACCAACAATCTTCCATAGTACATGGTACTTCCTCTCGATGTGCTTCGACTTCGAGTGGGCTCGTGGCTCCTTAGCCTGAGCAATGTCTCCATTGTGGTCACACAACAATGGGATGGGTGATTTGCTGGATGGAATTACTCCCAACTTGTGAATGAACTTCTTCATTCAGACGGCTTCTTTGGCAGTCTCACTTACGGAAATTTACTCGGCCTTGGTCGTGGAGTCTGCAATGGACCCCTATTTGTTGCTTTCCAGCAAACAACACACAATCCTATCATGAAAACATATCCAGATGTAGACTTTCTATCATCTGGATTCGACTGAAAATCGGCATTTGTATACCCTTGGATCTGTAGTGAGCTACCATCGAATACTAGACAAAACTCTTTTGTCCTTCAAAGGTACTTAAGTATGTTTTTCATAGTAGTCCAGTGCTTTTGCCCTGGGTTGGTTTGAAATCTGCTTACTACACTCACTGCCTGAGCAATGTCAGGACGAGTGCAAAGCATGACATACATGATGCTCCCTACGACAGAGGCATAGGGAACGTTTTTCATGCCATCAATCTCCTGAGAAGTCTTGGGAGACATCTTCTTGGAGAGAGTGACTCCGTGCCTGAAAGGAACATTTCCTTTCTTGGAGTTCTCCATGCTGTATCTTTTGACTATTTTGTCAATGTAAGCAGATTGGGGTAATCCTATTATCCACTTCGATCTATCTCTATACAGTCGAAGACCCAGTATATAGGAGGCTTCTCCAAGATCTTTCATGGAGAATTGCTGTGAAAGCCATACTTTCATTGTAGTTAACATTCTTACATCCTTCCCAATGAGTAGAATGTCATCTACATACGGAACCAAGAATGTAACCTTATCTCCACTATACATCCTGTAGACACAGGCTTCATCCAGATTCTGCTCCAAGTCAAACGATTTGACAGCATAGTCAAAATGGATGTTCCAACTTCTAGAAGCTTACTTAAGTCCATAAATGGATCTATTAAGTTTACATACCATGTTTTCCTGACCTGCAACAATGAAGGCTGCTGCATATAGATATATTTAGTAAGATCTCCATTCAGGAATGTAGTTTTGACATCCATCTGCCAAATCTCATAATCATGGTATGTTGCTACAACTAGCAGGATCCTAATGGATTTAAGCATGGCCACAGGGGAAAAAGTTTCCTCATAATTGATGCCCTCTTTCTGAGTGTACCCTTTCGCCACCAGACGAGCTTGGAAGGTCTCAACCCTACCATCGGAGCCCTTCTTCCTCTTGTAAATCCCTTTGCAACCGATTGCTTTTACCCTGGAGGGTGGATCTACTAGAGTCCAAACTCCATTGGTCTCCATTGAGTCCATCTCTGCTCTCATTGCCTCCACCTACTTCTAGGAATCTATGTCTAACATAGCTTCCGCGTAAATCACGGGATCCTCTTCACTAGTCATGGTTTCCACCAGGTAACTATCCTGGTCATAACCATAACGGACAGGTGGCCTGGATACTCGGGTGTATCTTCTAAGTTGGTTACTACTTGGAACTTGTGGGACATCTCCCACTGTTCTTGAGCTCTCCTCATTGATGAGAGGAGAATTTATCATATTTTTATCCCCAATTACTTTGTCTTTTATATTGAATTAGCACCTATTTGGACTCATATTTCTGTTCAGGGCATGAAAGAAGGCATCAAGAGCAAAAAAAAGACAAACGGATGATTTTTCACAATTTCGACATCGTTCAATGATTTGGGCCTAACTCGTGTCTCCGAACTCTGAATGGGCTGATTCAAGACCCACTTGAGAATAAGAGAAAAAGCCACAACTTTCGTATTTTGGGCTTTTGCTGATTCGGGCTGCATCAAAATCAAATCCGGGCCCAAAGTTAGGAGAATTTTGCAGGAAGGCCCAATCTGCAGCTGAAGCCCAACTCGCAAAAAAGCCTGGCTGAAGCCCAATTTGTAGAGGAGGTCTATTACAAATCCAAGAACAAGAAACTGAGAAGAATCCTTTCAGATCTAAATTCTTGATGTACTCTTAGAGAGATAAAGGGATTGAACTCATTAGATAAAGAGATAAGATTAGAATTAGGATAGGACTTTCTATTCTTGTAAGATAAACTTCAAGAGGAAGTAGGAGACCACCCCCTTCCCCTTCAATCTTTATAAAGGAGGGGCAAACCAGCTAAGGGGATCACTCAATCACTCACTTCCTAATTTGAATCAAGAAGCAAGGAGCAATCAGTCAAGAAGGGTTCAAGAAAGGTTCAAGAATTCAAGAAACTTCAAGAAGAAGGTGGCGGCAAGAAGAGGAGATCTCAGCACCATGGGCGAATTCAAGAGTTCTTTCTTCCCCTTTGTTTGCTTTAATTCTTCCATCATGAACTGATTTTTTTTTGCTAGGGCTATGGAAAGCCTAACCATGTTACTGAATATATTTTTATCTTCTTGATTTCTCCAAGATTGTGATTTCCATATAGTCTATGAATTATTGTCCTTATTGCAATTAAGAGATTGGCCGCCTCTTAATTGATGTGAGTTATGTGAATGAATTGAGAGAGGAATTCACATAATTGACAGAATAATTCATAGTGTGAATTGAATGGTATATAGAGATATATATATACATGATTCATCTGCATTTAATGGTTTTCTTGGACATACTGCACTTCCATCTTGAGAGTTCTACTCGAGAGATCGAAGGGTTACCTGATGGGCATAGGTTTAGTATATCTCGAGAGAGAATATTAAATAAATTTGGGAAAATCTCTGCTTATGGGAATGACAATTAGTCTTGGATAATCGGATCCATCAATATTCATTACATTGGTTAGGTGGACCTAAAGTCCTAGCGATTTCATCATTTGCATATTCGATTAGTGATCACCCTTGTTTTTATTTTCTTTGTTCCATTTTTATTTTCAGTAGTTCTTGCTCAATCCAAAATTTTGATTGTCCAAATAATTAGGGAAAACTGTGATTCGAATACTTATTTTGTTAAATCCCCATGGGAACAATATTATTATACTAGTTGATAACTAGTGCACTTGCTAGGGTTATATATTTATAGCTATCAAGTTTTTGGCGCCATTGTCGGGGATTTAATCCTAAAATAAATTAGAATTTGTTAACCTTGATTAATTTGGAATTTTTATTTATGTTATTATTTTTATTGTTATTCTATTTTCCTATTTCTTTTTATTTCTGTTATTATTTTTATTTTTATTTGTTTGTTCAAATTCTTGTTAGTTCAGAATTACTAGTGCATGACATGCACTAGACAGGAAGGATTAGCAGAATTCGATCCTGTGATTGAAAGAACCCTTCGCTTGTTACAAAGGGCCAACAAAGGAAAAGCAAGAGAAGAGGTTGTTATTTGCGAACCAACCATAGAGATAGAAGGAGAGATGGCAGAAGGAAATCGCTCCCTCTTGGACTATGCTTGTCCAATCATTGATGGGGCAAAATCCAGCATTTGCAAGCCTACCATCCATGCCAATAATTTTAAAATAAAGCCTGCAATAATTCAAATGATCCAAACTAGTATTCAGTTTAGTGGGTTACCAAGTGATGACCCTAATGCACACATTGTTAACTTCCTTGAAATATGTTATACATTTAAACACAATGGAGTTAGTGATGATGCAATTAGGTTAAGATTATTTCTTTTTTCATTGCATGATAGAGCTAAAGATTGGCTCAACTCAATTCCTGTAGGAAGCATCACCACTTGGAATGATTTAACCTAGAAATTTTTGGCTAAATATTTCCCACCCTCCAAAACAGCAAAATTAATTTATGATATTACCACTTTTGTTGAATTTGAGAGGGAATCCTTGTATGAAGCATGGGAACGATTCAAGGAAATGCTTAGGAAGTGTCCTCACCATGGGATACCAACTTGGTGACAGATTCAAACTTTTTGCAATGGTATTAACCCCTCTAATCAATCTATTATTGATGCAGCCGTAGGTGGTATGATCATGAGGAAAACACCGAAGGAAGCTTATGACCTAATAGAGGAGATGGTGTCAAACAGCTACCAGTGGAACAATGATCGAACCAATCAGAGGGGAGTACACCATATCGATTCCCTTGCAGCCATATTGCTAGTCTGAAGGCTAAATTAGATAAGCAATTTGAAAAATTTTTAGAAGTTTTCAAAAAAATTCATATTAACCTTCATCTTCTTGATGTTTTGTCACAGGTGCCGAAGTATGCCAAATTCCTGAAAGAGGTAATGTCCAACAAAAGAAAGTGGGTGGATGGTGAGATGGTAAAACTAAATGAAGAATGTTAAGCAATTCTTCAAAAGAAATTGCCCCCAAAGCTTAAGGATCCAGGGAGTTTTTCTATACCTTATTCAATTTTTGAAAAACTTGGACTGCATGAACTAACATCTACAACTACTAGCCTGCAATTAGCTAATAGAAGCATTAAATATCCTAGGGGAATAGTAGAAGATGTTTTGGTCAAAGTGGGAAATTTTATTATTCCTGTTGATTTCATTGTATTGGATATGGAGGAAGATAGGACAATGCCGTTGATTCTAGGGAGACTTTTCTTGCTACTGATGATGCTTTAATTGATGTGCAAAAAGGTCTATTTACCCTTAGAATCAATGGTGAAGAAGTGGTGTTCAATGTATTTAAAAGCATGGAACATCCCAATACAATTGAACATGAAATTTATGCAATCGATAGCATTGATGTTGGTGCAACCGAAGTAGGCACATCTAAATCAGAAGACGTGCTGAAAGTTGCACTTAACAATAGTCCTAATCAATTGCAACAAGCAGAGCAGAAGTTTATATTGAAATCAGAATTGCAAAATTTAACTTCTGAGCCAGATTCTTTTGAAATTACAATTCATAATGCATCTTTACCTCTATCTCACACAAAACCCCTCCCATCTATTGTGCAGGTCCCTATTCTAGGTTTAAACCCACCTATGAAGGATGAAAGGGGGAAACATCAAAAGTTAAAAACCAAGTGGGGTGGACCCTTTAAAGGGGCTAAAGTATTCCTTCATGGAGCGATTGAAATACATAATGATGATGGGAGTACATTCAAGGTAAATGGATAGCGGTGGAAGCATCACATCGAAGGAGAACAACCCATCCACCATGGGTCCGTTCTCTCCTTGAAATCGCCATGAAGGAAAGGTGAAAGCCAAGCTCATGACTTAAAATGAGCGCATATGGGAGGCAACCCATTAAGTTTAGTTGTTTGTTTTGTTTAGTTTTTTTTTTTTGTGTTTTTTTTCGTATCTCACAAGATCTCAACAAGGCATTCAGGGAAGTCATTTTAAATCTTTCTCTCCTTGTTCTTGTTGTGCATATTCTATACATTGAGGACAATGTATATCTTAAGTGTGAGGGAGGATTAAGGGGTTGATAAATTTTTTTCGGACTTTAGCATGCTTTAATCATCTTATTAACCCTTCCTTTTGAAATTTCTACTCCTTGGAGACTTGTTTTTGAATGATTGCAAACCACCTTGAATCATGTGTTTCGGTGGGATAGACAGGAAAGGATGCAGGCAAATCTAGCTAAAATTTTTGGCTATGGAAGGTATCTCAGTAGTTTGAATGATCAATGGGCAAGATGCAATACAGATTTGACCCTTGTGAGCATTTTGTTTCTAACGGACAAACATGGGTTGATTATTCTAGAACTTGTTTTATTAGGCATGTTAAGACCACGATAATGAGTTCATGTATTGGAACGTGTTATTCAAAAAAAAAAAACTCATGTGAGATGGAGCATAAAATGCACTCACATTGAGAGAAAGAAAAAGAGAGAGCTAGTGTGAGATGGAGCATAAAATGCACTCACACTAAAAAAATAAAAGGGTGAGATGGAGCATAAAATGCACTCATCCCTAGATCCCAAACCCTAATTCACCTTTTGATGCATTGCACTCATGATAAGTGGTGGAGATGTGATACATAAGCAAGTTTATGGTAATAACATCCCTTGTTTTATTTTGAAGAATCATGAGAGGGTATTTTTTTGAATCTTGCTACATGTGATTATGAAAACAAAGAGGGCTTACTCTAGCCCTAAATTGTTCATGCGAAAAGATGCCTATTTGCCTTGATTGTCAATCTCACTTGGGGACATGAGGATTGGCGATTTAAGATTATTCCTTGACAAATTAAAGAGGAAATGAAAAGAACGAATGGAAGGACCATTAATACTGGATCAAGGCATGTGGGAGAACCAATACCCTGTTAAGAAAAATCCAAGACTATCTTTTAGTTAGCTCGTTTTTGTTTTAATTTTGTTTTGAGTTTTGTCTTGCTCGAGGATGGACAAGAGTTTAAGTGTGGGGGATTTGATGAGAGGAGAATATATCATATTTTTATCCCCAATTACTCTGTCTTTTATACTGATTTAGCACCTAATTGGACTCATATTTCTATTCAGGGCATGAAAGAAGGCATCAAGAGTAAAGAAAGACAAATCGGATGATTTTTCATAGTTTTGACATCATTCAGTGATCTGGGCCTTACTCGCGTCTCCGAAATCCAAATGGGCTGATTCAAGACCCACTTAAAAGATAAGAGAAAAAGCCACAACTTTCATATTTGGGCTTTTGCTGATTCAGCCTGCATCGAAGTCAAATCCAGGCCCAAAGTCGGGAAATTTTTGCAGGAAGGCCCAATACGCAGCTGAAGCCCAGCTCGCAAAAAAGCCTGGCTGAAGCCCAATTCATAGAGGAGGTCTATTACGAATCCAAGAACAAGAAACTAAGAAAAATCCTTCCAGATCTAAATTCTTGATGTACTCTTAGAGAGATAAAGGGATTGAATTCATTAGATAAAGAGATAAGATTAGAATTATGATAGGACTTCCTATTCTTGTAAGATAAACTTCAAGAGGAAGTAGGAGACCACCCCCCTCCCCTTCAATATATATAAAGGATGGGATGGACCAGCTAAGGGGATCACTCAATCACTCACATACTGATTTGAATCAAGAAGCAAGGAGCAATCAGTCAAGAAGGGTTCAAGAAATGTTCAAGAATTCAAGAAACTTCAAGAAGAAGGTGGTGGCAAGAAGAGGAGATCTCAGCACCATGGGCGAATTCAAGAGTTCTTTCTTCCCCTTTGTTTGCTTTAATTCTTCCATCATGAACTGATTTGTTTTTTTGCCTGGGTTATGGAAAGCCTAACCATGTTACTGAATATATTTTTATCTTCTTGATTTCTCCAAGATTGTGATTTCCATATAGTCTATGAATTATTGTCCTTATTGCAATTAAGAGCTTGGCTGCCTCTTAATTGATGTGAGTTATGTGAATGAATTGAGAGAGGAATTCACATAATTGATAGAATAATTCATAGTGTGAATTGAATGGTATATATATATACATGATTCATCTGAATTTAATGGTTTTCTTGGACTTACTGCACTTCCATTTTGAGAGTTCTACTCGAGAGATCGAAGGGTTACCTGTTGGGCGTAGGTTTAGTATATCTTGAGAGAGAATATTAAATCAATTTGGGAAAATCTCAGCTTATGGGAATGACAATTAGTCTTGGATAATCGGACCCATCAATATTCATTACATTGGTTAGGTGGACCTAAAGTCCTAGCAATTTCATCATTTGCATATTCGATTAGTGATCACCCTTGTTTTTATTTTCTTTGTTCCAGTTTATTTTCAGTAGTTCTTGCTCAATCCAAAATTTCGATTGTCCAAATAATTAGGGAAAACTATGATTCTAATACTTACTTTGTTAAATCCCGATGGGAACGATATTATTATACTAGTTGATAACTAGTGCACTTGCTAGGGTTACATATTTATACCTACCACTCATCAAGAACAATTTCCTGACGATGGGTGTCTAGGATGTAATCGGTATCCAAGAATTGTGCATTTCGATTATAGAACACTTTTTGCTCACTTGGGATAGGTAACCTACAGAGCCTTTTGGGTAGCCTACAAATAGGCAACAACTAGTCTTGGATTCTAACTTGTCTGCACTCGTTCTTTTAACGTGTGATGCACAACCCCAAATTTTCAAGTGTCTGACACTTGGTTTCTTTCCGGTCCAAAGTTCATATGGAGTATTCGGAACTGATTTGGTTGGAACCCGATTCAGCACGTAAATCACAGTCTATAATGCGTAACCCCAAAAGGATTTGGGTAACTCTGAGTGTATGAGAAACAATCGGACTATATCCAATAAGGTCTTATTTCTCCTCTTTGAAACACCGTTAAGTTGTGGTGTAGAAGGAGGAGCTAATTGTGATACTATCCCATTGTCCTTTAAGTGGTCCCTAAATTCGTCAGACAGATACTCGCAACCTCAATTTGATCGAATGGCTTTAATTTCTCTCCCTAACTGTTTCTCGTCCTCTTGTCTAAATTCTTTGAACTTTTCAAAATATCCAGACTTGTGTCTCATTAGGTACACGTAACCATATTGTGAAAAATCATCTGTGAAGGTGATGAAATACATGTGTTGATTTTGTGTCCTAACACTTAGGGGACCACATACATCAGTATGTATTAGGTCTAGTGTGCCTATACATCTTCCAGGCTTACTGTTAATTGGCCATTTCATCATCCTGCCTTGTAGGCAAGGATCACAGGTGGGAAGATATTCTACAGTTAGAAAATCCAAAGGACCATCCTTTACCAACCTTGTGATTCGGCCAACACCGATGTGGCCAAGTCGGTAATGACACAGACACGTGGGATTAACTGTATCACGAGCTCTCTTCCTAAGGATCTCAGTCGACGTAGTTTCGGTTGTGTTAGTTTCTAGGGAAGGATGTAGAACATAGAGACCCTTCTCCAGTTCCCCGTATGCGATGAATCTGTTATTTCTTTTAATAGTAATCGTATTACTAAAGAAGACAGAATAATCATTTGCGCATAGTTTTGAGGCAGAAATCAAATTTCTCCTTAAATTTTGTACATAAAGACAATCTCTCAATACAATAGTTCATTCTCTAAAAAGTAACTCCACGGTTCCTATGGCCGCGGCTGCAACAGTTGCAGTAGTCCCCAAGTAGAGTGTGACTTCTCCTTCACTCAACCTTCTGCTTACCTTGAACCCCTGTAGTGAATTACACGCATGAGTTGAAGCCCCGGAGTGAATACACCAGGACGCAGAAGTTACCAACAGATTGGTTTCTATAACACAAATTTCGAAATTACCTTTCTTGGATTCTATGTAGGCAGGACAGTTCCTTTTCCAGTGGCTGGTCTTCTTGCAGAAGTGATAGGCATCCGATGCTTTGTCTTTCATCTGCTTCTTACCCTTAGTGGCTTTCTTCTGAGGCTTCTTTGCTTCCCTCTTTCTCTTGCCTATCTTGCTAGCTTCAACAAGCATAGCTACAGGCTCATCCTTTCTAATAAGTTCTTCAGCTCTTTGCAACATATTGCTGAGCTTTTGCAAGTTGACATTTAGCTTGTTCATGTTATAGTTCATAATGAACGGATTAAAGAAATGAGGCAAAGAATTAAGGATAGCATCTATCTGGGTCGCAAGGTCCAGCCCGGATCCAAGAGCCTCTAGTTCGTTGATGTATCCCATCATCCGAAGACAATGGTCGTGAACTTGCTGGCCCTTGGTCATTTGTGCGGTCATGAACTGTTTCAAGACCCTTTGTCGAGTAGAATGATTTTTCTCTTCATACATCGTCCTGAGACTATCCAATATGTCATTGGCAAATTTGATCTGATCGAACTGCCTCTGTATTGGGTTGTCCAAGGAGGCAATGATGTAACACCGGGCAAGGGAGTTTTTCTCCTCCCATTCCTGATAGTCTCTACTTCGGGCCTCAAAAATCCTATCGCCTGGATGCTCCGGGGTAGGATTCTTTGCCACTTTGTCGAGCTTTTCAGAAGCTAGGACCAGCATAAGGTTCCTGTACCAGTCGGCATAGTTTGGGCCCTTAAGCTTGTTGTCGTCATGAAGCTTTGCAAATGACCCGTTTGCCATTTTTTGATAAAAGAGCAAATATCAGTCCACAACCTAATTTGATTCATGTTCATTACATAGATTTGGATTTTAACCTTTGATCCATTTCCATTTATTCATCTCTGAGATTTTCCTCCTTTCTTAGTGACGGAGACTACTGGTTGTCTCTGGAAATGTGGGAAATCACATAGGGTGCATGGAGCCAACTGTTTCAGCTACATAACCCCACCACCTTTCTGTGAAGAATCATATCCACTCATCATATAAGTTTTCCCTTTGGCTTCTGTCAAACAAGGTTCAAAGCCATTTTTAGGTAAACCTTTCTATCCAATGAGTGGTTACCCATCATATTCGTGAACGCCAAGTACCATGAGAGAGTTCCCATTTTCTGGTGAAGCCCCTCCCACATCGGTCTATGATGCCCCTATCATCTTATGAAACACTTAGACAAGCCCAACAGCAAATGGATGGCCCATTTTCTGGTGCGTTTCCTCATTACTGAAGGACCCATCCTCATGCTAATGATGGAAGGCCTTTAGAGAGTTCATCATATGAATTTCCTATCACATGCACTCATATTAGCTGGAGGGAATAGTTAATTATGCCCTTAGTTTGATCTAGGTCAAATCAAAGTGGCTCCCACTGACCTTCATAAAGTCAGATTTCGGTGGGCCTAAATCTATTAGGGTTTCGCACGTAACATCTTAATGAGGTGTGGGGCCCACCATTGAGGGAGGTCATCCAATGACCATAAAGGACACCATGGCAATGATGTGCATTCAGCCATGGTGTGCACAAGAGCCACTGTCAATTGAGCATGGGCCAAGCACTTATGGCCCATGTACGTACCACATCACATGTAGGGATGAATTGATCTAATCAATTAATCATCTATAAGGCCCATTTGAAGCCCGTTTTAAATCCATAATATTAACCCTTAATATTATCTAGGTATATGGGCTGAATTAGGGTTACCCAGTTTGACCCATATAGCTTTATCCTTTGAAGTGGGCTTTTGGCAGTTTTAACTATTTAAAACTGGGCTGAATTAACCATTTAATTAAATATCAATCCTCAGGCCCATTAGTGGGAAAAAGGGGCTGAATTTCAGCCTTGATTAAAACCTAAATTTGGTCCAAACAGTTTGAACCAATCTTGGTTCGAATGGGTCTAGGGGTTGATCTTTAATTAAATATTTAATTCAAGAAAATAATATGAAATTAAATACTGATAAAAGAAAATCAAGAATCAGTCAATCTGGGCTGTTTGCACAATCCAACCTTCAAAGCAGAGGTTTGATCACAGTTTGCAGTTTCAGAAACTGCAAATCGCAGATTCTATTTCTCCTATCTGCGAAATCTCCTTCTCTGCGAAATCTCCATTTCTGCGCCGCCATCTTCGATCCAAAAATAAAAATAAATAGAAATCCTATTTCTATTAATGATTACATCAGATCGAATACCTATACATTCAGTCTAAAAAATAAAAAAAAATTATTTTACATACCAAATGTAATAAAGCAATCCAAAAACTACAAAATCACAGGTTCCCTACGCAAATCAAGATTTCGATTTCCTCTTGTACTAACAGCCCGTAAATCAAGAAAATCATAAAGAACAGTTCTAAATAATAATCATATTTATATAAAATTAATTTCATATTATTCGCCTATTAATTTTGGGAACAAATTTCCCAAAACCTATATCTGCGCAAATCGGGTAGAACGCCTTCTGCCCATTTGTGCAGATTCAGATCTGAGGAAAATTGGTTCAAGATTTGAATCATGGCTCTAATACCACTAAAGGGATAGAATATCCATCACATGGACACCCAAATCTTGCAGAATGGACTGGGAAAATTTCAAAAATTTCTCCCATCTTTGTAGGGAATCGAATTCCCTATTTTAGAAAAACATATTTTTCAAGGATCAATCTTGAACCATTAACCAAACTAGATCTGAACCAAAAGGTGTAGAAGGGAGGACATACTTGATACGAAGAAACAATATCTCCCAATGGAGGTGTTCACGCCCAAGGAGGGATCCAAAATGTGCTTCCACTGAAGATGGCATAGTGCAGGATGGAGCAGAATCAACAATGTTCTTCCAAAAGAACTTGACCCTTCGCAAGAATCAACAGGATGGCTTGTAAATACAGCTCCAATCAATCTTTTCCGCAAAAGATTGGTATCAAGATCAAATCTTGATTACTCCTGTAGAGAGTAGGAGATCGAACTACTGGAGGTGGCGGCTACAAGAAGGAGGTGGCAAGAGAGTATTTGCAGGGTGCAGAATTCTCTCTTCTTGTGATTTTTCAGCTCTGAAGAGAATTGAACATCAAAAACCATAATAGTTTCCGCCCCTTATCCTTTCATAATCTTAAAGGATCAGCTCCTAATCCCATTAGAAGTCCCTTTAAGTGATAAAGGATAACCCTTATCTTATCTGCAGATCAGATAAGCCATCTCCTAATCCAATTAGCTGATCTATCTCAGAATTCGCCCCTTTTAATTGACTAATCAAATAAGCCCAGTTCGAAATGGGCTTAAGGCCCAATTAAGGTTATGTACTCACTTAGCCTTCCAAACTGTTGCCAGTTAGGCTTCCCTATATGGCGTGGGTGAAGGGATAGGAAATCCATCACATGGATGCCCAAAGATTGCGGAATAAGGGGGCAAATTTCAAAAATTTTTCTCTCCCTTCAATTGGGAATCGAATTCCCCATTTAGAAAATCATATTTTCAAGGATCATTCTTGAACCATAAACTGAACCAGATCTGAACCAAAAAGGAGTAGGGAGAGATAATACCTGATACAGAGAAGTAGTATCTCCCAATGGAGGTGTTCACACTCAAGGAAGGATCCAAAATCTGCTCCCACTGAAGATGGTGCAATGCGGAGTGGAGCAGAATCGGCAGTGTTCTTCCAAAAGAACTTGATCCTTCTCAAGAATCACCTGGACGGCTTGTGAATACAACTCCCACCAATCTTTTCTCCAAAAGATTGGAATCAAGATCCAATCTTGATTTCTCCCAAGAACTGGAGATCGAACTGCTGTAGGAGGCGGATGCAAGAAGGAGGCAGAAAGAGAGTATTTGTAGGGTGCAGATTCTCTCTTTTTGTGATTTCAGCTCTGAAGACAAGAATGTGTATTACTTGCTTGTGATGATTAAAGGCTGCCACTCCCTCTTCCTTTTATAGACTTAAAGGGATCAGCTCCTAATCCCATTAGGAGTTGCTAACCCAAATCATATTTGGATTAGAAGTCCCTTTAAGTGATAAGGGATAACCCTTATCTTATCTACAGATTAGATCAGCCATCTCCTAATCTAATTAGGAATTTCCAAATCTAAATCTTATCTAGATCTTGGACTCTCTGAGTGGATAGGGTGTGGGCCCAATCCTATTTGCTGATCCATCTCAGAATTCGCCCCTTAAGTGACTAATCAAATTAGCCCAGTTCGAAAAGGGCTTAAGGCCCATTTAAGGTTATGTATTCATTTAGCCTTCCAAACTGCTGCCCAGTTGGGCTTCCTTGTATGACGTGGGACCCAAACATTGATCTACACATCAGCCACATGGGTTCAGCCTAGCCTTTGTTACAAAGCCTGGCCGAATAGACTGTTAGGGATAGTGCAGCCCCGGAAACCCATCAGATGGGCTCTATGGGCCCAACACTTACCCTAAGTGGTCCCTGGGCGAAGCCACCTCGTAATACCTAGGACTATAGGCAGATGCAAGATTAGCCCATCAGGTATTATCCTTAATGGTCTTACACTTAACCTCTCAGCCCATAATGATCATACACTGCCCGACAAGAGAGGACCTCTCCCTCGACTGTAAGGATTAGTGTTGCACTCTCTGCTTATATGGATCCTAGGAATTAAAACCTTTTGCAAATCATTTCGAAACCATAATTTATATACTTTTATATCTCATATAAAATATATTTTGTAAAACAAATCTCAACGATTGAAATGCCGGCAGTCTTGGTTTCCATTAGTGAGAGTGCATCCCCAATCATTACCTTTGTCCGACAAAGGGGCTGATCCTGTCACTATGATCACCCACTCAGATGAATTCCAGTTTTTCCCATCAATCTCCAAGGTCCAGGGCAATACTGGAAATCTGGTCCAGTTCAAAGATTCAATTAATCCTACATTGTAAGTGCCTAGGGTCTCACCCCGGTAGCTAAGACAAGCCACCCCAACCGACTTGGTGGCACCACAGTGTCAGCCTTGTCAGGATAGGTTTCCCAGACCGACCCACTGGCTGTGAACATTTTAAACTAACACGAGTCTCATTAAGTGTCCAGTTTAAGGGTATTACACAGAAACATACCAAGGGAACATGAATCAAATATGCACTTTTATTCATTTACAATAAACTCATAAAGTACATCATTTTGATTGAAGCTAATGGCCTACAAAACTATCTAATAGTGGGACCCAAACATTGATCTACACATCAGCCACATGGATTCAGCCAATTCTCTATTACAAGGCCCGGCCGAATACACAGTTATAGACAGTGCACCCCGAAACCCATCTTATGGGCTCTATGGGCCAAACACTTACCCTAAGTGGTCCCTGGGCCAAGCCACCTTGTAACAAGTAGGGACTATGGGTAGATGCAAGATTAGCCCATAAGGTATTATCCTCAACGTTCTTACACTTAACCTCTTAGCCCATAATGATCATATACTGCCCGACAACAGAGGACCTCTTCCTCGGCTGCAAGGAACAATGTTGCACTCTCTGTTTACATGGATCCCAGGAATTCAAACCTTCTTGCAAACATTTCAAAACCATAATATATATACTTTTATATCTCATCTAAAAAATATTTTGCAAAACAAATCTCAACGATTGAAATCGATTGTCGGCAGTCTTGCTTTCCATCAACGAGAGTGCAACCCCGATCATTACCTTTGTCTGACAAAGGGGCTGATCCTATCACTATGATCACCCATTCAGATGAATTCTTAGACTGTCCCAACATACCCAGGTTTTGACCCCCGCTAAGGATCTCATTGATTGGTATATAAAAGACAGCCCAATCCGACACCTAGTGATCGAGTCTAGGGTTCGGGTGTAACTTTCCAGTTTTGCCCATCAATCTCCAAGGTCTAGAGCAATACTGGAAATTTGGTCCAGTTCATAGGTTCAAGTAATCCAACACTATATGTGTCTAGGGTCTCACCGTGGCCGTTGAGATAGGCCATCCTAACCGACTTCGTGGCACCACTGTGTCAGCCTTGTCAAGATAGGTCTTCCCAGACCGACCCACTGGCTGTGAACAATCTAAACTAACACATGTCTCATTAAGTGTCCAATTTCAGGGTATTACACAGAAACTTACCAAGGAAACATGAATCAAACATGCACTTTTATTCATTTACATTAAACTCATAAAGTACATCATTCTGGTTGAAGGTAAGGGCATACAAAATTGTCTAACAGCTCCCACTTGCACTTAGGTCCAATCAGGTACAAACCAGAGTCCCATGCTTCCTACGCATTTCTCAAACACTTTCTGTGATAGTGGCTTCGTCAATGGGTCTGCTACAACTTCTGTTGATGCTACCTTCTGAATCAGGATATCCCCTCTACCAACAATCTTCCACAGTACATGGTACTTCCTCTCGATGTGCTTCGACTTCGAGTGGGCTTGTGGTTCCTTAGCCTGAGCAATGGCTCCATTGTGGTCACACAATAATGGGATGGGTGATGTGTTGAACGGAACTACTCCCAACTCGTGAATGAACTTCTTCATCTAGACGGCTTCTTTGGCAGCCTCACTTGTGGCAATGTACTCGGCCATGGTCGTGGAGTCTGCAATGCACCCCTATTTGTTGCTTTTCCAGCAAACAACACACAATCCTATCGTGAAAACATATTCAGATGTAGACTTTCTATCATCTGGATCTGATTGGAAATCGACATCTGTATACCCTTGGATCTGTAGTGAGCTACCATCGAATACTAGACAAAACTCTTTTGTCCTTCGAAGGTACTTAAGTATGTTTTTCAAAGTAGTCCAGTGCTCCTACCCTGGGTTGGCTTGAAATCTGCTTACTACACTCACTGCCTGAGCAATGTCAAGATGAGTGCAAAGCATGGCATACATGATGCTCCCTACGGCGGAGGCATAGGGAACGTCTTTCATGCCATCAATCTCCTGAGAAATCTTGGGAGACATCTTCTTGGAGAGAGTGACTCCGTGCCTGAAAGGAACATTTTCTTTCTTGGAGTTCTCCATGCTGTATCTTTTGACTATTTTGTCAATGTAAGTAGATTGGGGTAATCCTATTATCCGCTTCGATCTATCTCTATACAGTCGAAGACCCAGTATATAGGAGGCTTCTCCAAGATCTTTCGTGGAGAATTGTTGTGAAAGCCATACTTTCACCATAGTTAACATTCCTACATCATTCCCAATGAGTTGAATGTCATCTACATACAAAACCAAGAAGGTAACCTTATCTCCACTGTACTTCTTGTTGACACAGGGTTCATCTGGATTCTGCTTGAAGTCAAACGATTTGACGACAGAGTCAAAACGGATGTTCCAACTTCTAGAATCTTGCTTAAGTCCATAAATGGATCTATTAAGTTTACATATCATGTTTTCCTGACCTACAGCAATGTAGCCTAGCGGCTACTGCATATAGATATCTTCAGTAAGATCTCCATTCAGGAATTCAGTTTTGACATCCATCCAAATCTCATAATCATGGTATGCTGCTACAACTAGCAGGATCCTAATGGATTTAAGCATGGCCACAGGCGAAAAAGTTTCCTCATAATCGATGCCCTCTTTCTGAGTGTACCCTTCTACCACCAGACGAGCTTTGAAGGTTTCAACCCTACCATCGAGGCCCTTCTTCCTCCTGTAAATTCATTTGCAACCGATTGCTTTTACTTCGGAGTGTGGATCTACTAGAGTCCAGACTCCATTGGTCTCCATTAAGTCCATCTCTACTCTCATGGTCTCCACCCATTTCTGGGAATCTATCTCCAACATAGCTTCTGCGTAAGTCACAGGATCCTCACTAGTCAAGGTTTCCGCCAAGTAACTATCCTGGTCATAACCATAACGGACTGGTGGCCTGGATACCCGAGTGATTTTTCTAAGTTGGTCACTACCTGGAACTCGTGGGACATCTCCCACTGCTCCTGAGCTCTCCTCATCAAGAACAACTTCCTGATGATGGGTGTCCAGGATGTAATCGATTTCCAAGAATTGTGCATTTCGACTACAGAACACTTTCTGCTCACTTGGGTCATAGAATAGGTAATCTACAGAGCCTTTTGGGTAGCCTACAAATAGGCAATGGCTGGTCTTGGATTCCAACTTGTCTACACTCATTCTTTTAACGTGTGCTGGACAACCCCAAATCTTCAAGTGTCTGGCACTTGGTTTCTTTCCGGTTCAAAGTTCATATGGAGTATTCAGAACCGATTTGGTTGGAACCCGATTCAGCAC
The DNA here is from genome assembly GCF_056320005.1 of Nelumbo lutea. Lineage (NCBI taxonomy): Eukaryota > Viridiplantae > Streptophyta > Magnoliopsida > Proteales > Nelumbonaceae > Nelumbo > Nelumbo lutea. Next base: position 64,352,212 of record NC_142687.1, on the reverse strand, counting down.
GTAAATCGTAGTCTCTAATGCGTAACCCCAAAAGGATGTGGGTAACTCTAAGTGTATGAGAAGTGACCGGACCATATCCAATAAGGTCCTATTCCTCCTCTCTGAAACACCGTTAAGTTGTGGTGTAGCAGGATGAGCTAATTGTGATACTATCCCATTGTCCTTTAAGTAGTCCCATGTGATGGGCTCAAGGGGTTCGCTGGGCTTTCCAGTGAATTCGGCTAGGCCTTGTAACAAAGGCTGGGCTGAACCCTTGTGGCTGATGTGTAGATCAATGCTTGGGTCCCACGCCATACAAGAAAGCCCAACTGAGCAGTAGTTTGGAAGGCTAAGTGAGCACATATTCTTATTGGGCCTAAAGCCCATTTCAAACTGGGTTGATTTGATCAGTTAAAGAGAGGGTGAATCAGAGATTAGAATAGCAGATAGGATAGAGTCTTACCCTATCCACTCAGAGAGTCGAAGTCTGAATACAGATTCAGATCTGAAACCTCCTAATCAGATTAGGAGGGGGCTGATCTAATCTGCAGATAAGATAAAGGTCTATCCTTATCTCTTAAAGGGAATTCAGATCCAAATATGATTTGGATCAGTAACTCCTAATGGGATTAGGAGATGATCCCTTTAAGGTTATAAAAGCAGAAGGGGGCGACTGCTTTAGAAGATCATCACATTCGAAATTCAGAGAGAGAACACAACACCAAGTGAGACTGAGCTGCTTTCTTGTTGCCGCCTCCTTTCTTTCGCCACAATTATTGCCAGTTCGATTTCCTCCTTCTAGTAGGAATGATCAAGATTGGATCTTGATATCAGTCTTTGGGAAAGGCTGATCTGAAGTTGTGTTCACAGCGTCTAGCGAATTCTTGTGAAGGATTCGGTTCATTGGATGAACATTGCTGATTCTGCTCCATCCTACACGATGCCATTTTCAGTGGGAGTAGTCTTTGGTTCCTACTTTGGGCGTGAACACCTTCATTGGGAGATACTACTTCTCTGTATTAGGTATATCCGTCTCTTGCTTCTGGTTTCAGATCTGGTTTGGTTTATAGTTCAAGATTCATCCTTGAAAATGTAGATTTTCCAAAATAGGGAATGTGATGAGGGGAGAGGAAATTTTTGAAAATTTTCCCAACCTACCTACAGGGTTCGGCCATTATATTATGGATCTCTAATCCCTTCAGTAAACTCGCTCTTGCACATTTAGGAGGTTTATCAAAGTCTGAAAAGGATTTTTGGACTCAGTTTGTATTCATTGGGAGTGAGATAATGTATTTTTTTCACATTTATGAAATTCACTAGAGTCTAAGAAGGCTTTTAGACTCTATTCGTACTCATTGGGAGTGAGTTAGTGCATTTTTCACACATTTATGGAGCTCACTAGAGTTCGAGAAGGCTTTTTGGACTCAATTCTTTTGCATTCTTGGCTTTTTGCACATTTTGAAGGTATACTAGTGTCTAGGAAGGCTTTCAAACTCTATTCGTACTCATTGGGAGTGAGTTAGTGCATTTTTCACACATTTATGGAGCTCAGTAGAGTTCGAGAAGGCTTTTTGGACTCAATTCGTACACATTCTTGGTTTTTTGCACATTTTGGAGGTATACTAGAGTCTAGGACTTTCCTTGGACTCAATCTATCAGCACTAGCTAAGGTCTATATTCATGCATCTTAATCTTATTTACTTAGGAAAGTTCATGAATTGCTTAAGAACATCTATTCACTCTGTTTGCACTACTAAATGTTCTATTAAGAGGTATACTACATTTGCTTGAACTCTATCATTTCATTTTAGTTTGGACGAAAATGCCACATAGAAAGAAGAGAGGGGTGCCTAACACCTTCCCTCTTTCTTTCCCAACTTACCTAAATGGCCTTTATCTTGGCATGGGAGGCACTACAAACCAACAATTATTTCAAATTTTTATACTGGGAGTCTCATCACTCTCTTTTTCTCTTCAATGATGAGTGGCGTCTCCAACAATTTAGACATGCAGTGGGCCATTTTCTGGTGTCCACACTTATTCTCCTTCGAACTCTCCCATCCTCTTCCTTGTGCCTTGCCAAGCTTCAGATCAACATCCACTGCTTGACCTTAGGATAGAGGGTCTTCACTTGCGATAGACACTGATGGGTCTATAGCCACCAACTTAAAAGTTTTTTAGAGGACTACCTATTTAAGTACCACTGGCCCCTCCATCGCTATTCTTACCAAAAACACCAAACCTTGGATCTCTAATGAAACCAACTTCAGGATGTTTGATGGAGCAATGACCCACACCACTATATTCACTAACTCTAGGTCTTTCCATTGGAGATTTTCAACATTAGCTTCAACAAAGCCCCCTAACACATCCTGCAACTCTTTGAAGGTGTTCCAACTCCTTGCGTGTAGAGGTAAACTAAAGCATCTGACTTTCCATTCTGAAAACCATCGACCACCCTACCCCTCTCAAGATCCGATGACCACCTTTGAAGGATGATTTTCTAGATGAAGGCTCTTAGAACCTCTGACTTTGAATCTAATATCAATAGAAATATGCCCTTGATAGTTTTTTAACACCACCTTTGTACTACCACTACAGGAAAATTAGGCATTAGTGATAGTTTTTTAACTGATAGATAAATGGCTGCTGCTAAAAATATTAGTCTTTAATGACAGTCATTTAAATCTGCCGCTAAAAACTAGATCGACTGCCCCTACAACACGCCCCGTGAAAAATATGTTTTTTCTTCCTCTTGCTCCTCTTTATTTTTCATTATTTTTGTCTTCCCGCTCTTCTATTTTCTCATTTATTTCTTCCCGCTCTGGCACTCTCTTTCTTTCAGTCAGACCTCTGCTTATTCATGTCTCATTTCTCTCATAGTCTTCTTGCACCATCATCCAACTGTTTACGGCATCGGCAAACAAACAGTTGTAAATTTGTCAAAGCAAATATAACTTTGCTTTTGTCTATTAGGTCTGAGGTGAGGTGAGGACAGGATTCCAGAGAGAACTCTATTATGACTTTATATTATTGTGACAGGGTTGGGAGGGGGAATGGCGTTAGCACTATGTTGTAGAACCTCCTCATCGATCTTCTCTCGCTCTCCTTCTTTGCTCTGTCGCTGTCTACCACTGGTCGGAGCCTTTTGCGTGCTCAGTTTGGGTATAAACAATCTCAGTCCAACATTTTCATCCTTTTTCAAGATGGGGGTGCGCACAGTTGATAGCTATAAATATAACCCTAGCAAGTGCACTAGTTATCAAGTAGTAAAAAATATCGTTCCCACGAGGATTTAACAAAATAAGTATTAGAACTACAACCTTCCTTAATTATTTGGACAACTGAAACTCAGATCCAACAATAAGAACTACTGAAAATTAAAAAAATGAAAGCAAGGGTAATCAATAACTAAATATGCAATGATTAATTAAAATTGCTAGGACCATTGGTCCTCCTAACCATTCCAACAAATATTGATGTATGAGATTAACCAAGATAATTTGTCATTCCCATAAGCTGAATTTTTCCAATTTTATTTAATATTCTTTCCCAAGATATATTAAACCTACTTCTATCAAGTCACCCCTTGATCCCTCGACTAGAGTTCTCAAGATAGAAATGTATTAAGTGCAAGAAAAAATTATACATTCAGATGAATCATGTGTATATATCCTTATATACCATTCAATTCACACCATGAATTATGTGGTCTAATATATGAATTCCTCTCCCGATTAATTCATAAAACCTAATCAATTAAGAGATGACCACTCCTAATCGTATTAAGAAAATAACTCATAGACTATATGGCAATCAAAATCTTGGAATAATCATATTAATAAAAATATATTCATTGTCATGGTTAGGCTTTCCACACCCTAGCTATAAATAAATTAGTTCATAATTAAGGAAATAAAGAAAATAAGAGGAAAGAAAGAACTCATGATTTCGCCCTTGGAGCTGACATCTCCTCTTCTTCTTGCCGCCACCTCCCTCTTGCTGATCTCCTTCTTGAAGTTTTCTTGATGATCTTCTTGATTGCTTCAGGGAAAGCTTCAGTAATTGATTGATGGATTGATGCTAGGTGCTGGTATGCCCCCCCCCCCCTAGGAGTTCTTTCTTTAAAATAGAAAGTCCTAATTTAGATTTAGATCTAATCCTATCCTATCTAGTAATCTCAATCTTTTATCTTTCTAGAATTACAATTGAAATTTAAATCTGACAGGACTCTTTATTCTCGTATTCGAGTTGGGCTTCTTTAATAATTTGGGCTGCTATAAGGCGTTTCTGCGAATTGGGCTTCAGTTGTGAGCTGGGCTTTACTATGGATCTGCTTCGTCTTTGGGCCCGATTTTGACTTCAGTGCAAGCCGAATCTTTCAAAACCCAAAACATGAAAGTTGTAGATCTCGCTCTTATCTTCACAGTGCATCTTGAATCAGCCCAATCGGATCTCGGATATGAGAGTTATACTCAGATTATGGAATGATGCGGGAACTGTGAAAAATCATCCAATTAGCATTGTTTTCCTTCTTGCGACTTCTTTCCTTGCCCTGAATCAAAATACCAGAGTAACGAGTCCAATTTAATGTAAATTAAGAGTGGAAAAACTGAATATTCATAGATAAGAATATGATAAATTTTATTCGCATCAACAGTCTCTCCCTTTCGTCTCTTTCATACAATATTCTCTTCCATTCTATCATTCCCCCCACTGCTTTCTAGGGTTCCTCACATTCTGTTACGTTTTAATTTTTCTTCTTCTACTTATCCCCACCCCCTTTTACTCCCTTCCTTTTTGGTGAATTTATGACATTTCTTTTAATTCATGGGTATTTTCTGCTAAAATACTAAAAAGCTTCATTTTTGTGTAAGAAGCTTTGGAACCGAAGTTGATTGATTTCATCAGTTAAAGAAAAATCAATCAATTTCTTTTAATTTATATTTTCTTGAAATGAGATGGTTTTTTATGGTTGGCCTTGTTACCTATGCTAGTAGTTCAATCAAGATGTATCTACAAATCCAAGCTCTACATCACCCCTCTACCTATTTAATATTTTTATGAAATGTCTTTTGGCGATATGAAATATAAACTAGATTTGAATCATGGTTCTGCGTAAGTTGGTGGATATGATTGTTAGACAGTGTATGCCCTTAGCTCCAATCGAAATGATGTACTTATGACATTTAATGTAAATGAATAAAGTACATATTTGATTCATGTTATTATAGTGTATTTCTATGTAATACCCTTAAATTGGACACATATGAGACTCGTGTTAGTTTAGAATGTTCACAACTATTGGATAAGTCTGGGGAGATTTATCCTACTAAGGTTGACACTGATGTGCTGCCAAGTTGGTTGGGGTAGCCTGTCTCAGCTGCCAGGGTGAGACCCGAGGTACATGTAGTGTAGGTTTACTTGAAACCCTGAACCAGACCAGAATTCCAGTATTGCCCTGGACCTTGGTGATTAGTAGGCAAAACTGGAATGTTGCACATGACCCCTAGACTTGATTATGATACTGCACTAGGTGTCGGATTAGGCTGTCTTTGATATGCCAATCAGTGAGATCCTTAGAGGGGGTCGAAACCTGGGTATGTTGGGACAGTATGAGAATTCATCTGAGTGGGTGATCATATTGACAGAATCAGCCCCTTTGTTTGACAAAGGTAATGATCGGGGATGTACTCTCTGATGGAAACCAAAGCTACCGGCAACCGATTTCAATCGTTGAAATTTATTTTTGAAAAATATATTTATATAAATATATACATATATATTACTGTTTCAAAATGTTTGTAAAAAGTTAATTCCCGGGATCCATGTGAGTAGAGAGTGCAACACTGTTCCTTGCAGCCGAGGGAGAGGTCCTCTCTTGTTGGGCAGTGTTTGATCATTATGGGCTGAGAGGTTAAGTGTAAGACCATTGAGGGTAGTACCTAATGGGCTAATCTTGCATCTGCCCACAGTCCCTGGGTTTTTATAAGGTGGCTTGGCCCAGGGACCATTTAGTGTAAGTGTTGGGCCCATTAAGAGCCCATGGTGATGGGCTCAGGGGTTCACTGCCCATAACAGTGAATTCGGCCAGGCCTTGTAATAGAGGCGAGGCTGAACCCATGTGGCTGATGTGTGGATCAATGTTTGGGTTCCACACCATACAAGGAAACCCAACTGGGCAGCGGATTGGAAGGTTAGTGAGCACATGGACTTAGTGAGCCTAAAGCCCAATTCAAACTTGTCTAATTTGATTAGTTAAAGTGAGGGGCGGATCTATGATTGGATCAACAGATAGGATAGGGAGTTATGCCTATCCACTCAGAGAGCTCCTAATAAGATTAGGAGGGCTGATCTAATCTGCCGATAAGATAAGGGCTTATCCTTATCTCTTAAAGAGAACTCCTGATCCAAATACAGATTTGGATTAGGAAACTCCTAATGAGATTAGGAGCTCTCTTTAAGGCTATAAAAGGAGGAGAGGGTGAACCATTCTATACAACATCAGATCACAGAAAGAGAGAAGATAGCTACAGTAAGACTATGCCATCTTCTGCTCTTGCACCCTCCTCCTGCTACTGCCATTGCCAGTTCGATCTCCACTGTAGGAGCGATGAAGAAGTGTTCTTGATATCAGTCTTTGGAGAAAGGCTGATCTGAAGTTGTGCTCACACTCCACCCATCGAATTCTTGCTGAAGGATTTGGTTCCTATGAAGAACCTGCTGATTTTGCTCCACCCTATGCTGTGTTATCTTCAATGCGAGCAATCTTTGGAGTTTTCCTTGGGTGTGAACACATTTGTTGGGAGTTACTGCTACTCCATATCAGGTACATCCTTCTCCTACCTTTTGGTTTCAAATCTGGTTTAGTTTAGGTTCAAGATTGATCATTGAAAATGCAGATTTTCTAAAATAGGGAATGTGATTCCCACATGGGAGAGAGAAATTTTTGAAATTTCGCCCAACCTACCTACAAGATTGATCCTTGAAAAATATGTTTTTCTAAAATAGGGAATTTGATTCCCTGCAAAGATGGGAGAAATTTTTGAAATGCACCCAGTCCATTCCACAAGATTTGGGCATCCATGTGATGGATATCCTATCCCTTCAGTGGTATCAGAGCAATGGTTCAAATCTTGAACCAATTTGCTTCAGATCTGAACCTGCGCAAATAGGGAGAAGGCGTTCTGCCCAATTTGCACAGATATGGGTTTTGGGAAATTTGTTCCCAAAATTGATGGAAAAATAATCTAAAATTAATTTTATATAAATCTGATTATTGTTTAGAATAGTTCTTTTTGATTTTTTTGATTTATGGGCTGTTCGTACAAAAGGAGATCGAATTCTTGGTTTGTGCAGGGAGAATTGCAAGATTTGCAGTTTCTTGATTTATTTATTACATTTGGTCTATAAATATTTTTTTTTAGACTCAATGTATAGGCATTTGATCTGATGTAACATTAATAGAAATAGGATTTCTATTTATTTTTATTTCTGGATCGAAGATGGCGATGCAGAAAGAAAAATTTTGCAGAGAAGGAGATTTCGTAGATGGGACATTCGTTATCTGCGATTTGCAGTTTATGAAACTGCAGATTGTGATCTAACCTCTGTTTTGCAGGATAGATTGTACGAACAACCCTGTTTAACTGATTCTTGATTTTCTTTTATCAGTTATTTAATTTTAGATTATTTTCTTGAATTAAAGATTTAATTGAACATCAAACCTTAGACCCATTCGAACCAAAATTGGTTCAAACTATTTGGACCAAATCTAGGGTTTAGTCAAGGCTGAAAGTCAGCCCTAATTTTCCCAGTAATGGGCCTAAGGATTGATATTTGATTAAATGGTTAATTCGGCCCAACCTGTAAAGGCCCAGTTTTAAATAGTTAAAACTGCCAAAAGCCAACTTCAAAGTATAAAGCTATATGGGTCGAACTAGGAACCCTAATTCAGCCCATATACCTAGATAATATTAGTGGTTAATATTATGGATTTATAACGGGCTTCCAATGGGCCTTACAGATAATTAATTGATTGGATCAATTTATCCCTGCATGAGATGTTTGGATGTGTGATGTGCTGCATACATGGGCCATAAGTGCTTGGCCCATGCTCATTCGACAGTGGCTCTTGCGCAAACCATGGCTGAATGCACATCATTGCCATGGTGTCCCTTTTGGTCATTGGATGACGTCCCTCAGTGGTGGGCCGCACACCTCATTAAGAGGTTATGTGCGGAACCCTAGCCGATTAAGGCCCACCGAAATCTGACTTTATGAAAGTCAGTGGGAGCCACTTTGGTTTGACCTAAATCCAACTAGGGCATAATAAATGTTCCCTCCAGCTAATATGAGTGCATATGATAAGGAGATTCATATGATGAACTTTCTAAAGGCCTTTCATCATTAGCACGAGGATGAGTCCTTCAGTAATGAGGAAATGCACAAGAAAATGGGCTATCCATTTGCTATTGGGCTTGTCTGAGTGTTTCATAAGATGATAGGGGCGTCATAGACCGATGTGGGAGGGGCTTCACTAGAAAATGGGAACTCTCTCATGGTACCTTGGCATTAACGAATATGATGGGTAAGCACTCACTGGACAGAAAGGTTTACCTGAAAATGGCTTTGAACCTTGTCTGACAGAGGCCAAAGGGAAAACTTATATGATGAGTGGATATGATCCTTCAAAGAAAGGTGGTAGGGTTATGCAGCTGAAATAGTTGGCTCCATGCACCCTATGTGATTTCCCACATTTGCAGAGGCAACCCGTAGTCTCCGTCACTGAGAAAGGAGAAAAATCTTAGAGATGAATAAATGGAAATAGATCGTTGATTAAAATCCATATCTATGAAATGAACATGAATCAAATTAGGTTGTGGACTGATGTTTGCTCTTTTATCAGAAAATGGCAAATGGATCATTTGCAAAGCTTTTTGATGACAACAAGCTTAAGGGCCCAAACTATGTCAACTGGAACAGGAACCTTATGTTGGTCTTAACCTCTGAAAAGTTGGATAAGGTAGCCAAGAATCCTACCCCAGATCGTCCGGAAGATAGGGCTTCTGAGGCCCGTAGAAGAGAATACCAAGAATGGGAGGAGAAAAACTCCCTTGCCCGCTGCTATATCATTGCTTCCCTGGACAATCCAATTCAGAGGCAGTTTGATCAGATCTAACTTGCCAAGGATGTATTGGATAGTCTCAAGATAATGTACGAAGAGCAGAATCATTCTACTCGGCAGAAGGTCTTGAAACAGTTCATGACCGTGTAGATGTCCAAGAGCCAACAAGTTCATGATCATTGTCTCCGGATGATGGGTTATGGGTTATATCAATGAATTAGAGGCTCTTGGATCCGGGCTAGATCTGGTAACACAGATCGATGCTATTCTCAACTCTCTACCTCCATCCTTTAATCCATTCATCATGAACTACAACATGAACAAGCTGAATGTCAGTTTGCAGGAACTCAACAATATGTTGCACAGGGCCAAAGAATTGATTAAAAAGGATGAGCCCATTGCCATGCTTGTTGAAACTGGCAAATCGGGCAAGAAAAGGAAGAAAGCCCCAGAAAAAGGCTGCCAAACCCAAGAAGCAGAAGAAAAACAAAGCATCGGATGCCTGTCACTTCTGTAAGAAGGCTGACCACTGGAAAAGGAACTATCTTGCCTACCTGGAATCCAAGAAAGGTAATTTTGAAACTTGTGTTATAGAAACCAATTTATTGGTAGCTTCTGTGTCCTGGTGTATTGACTCCGGGGCTTCAACTCATGCATGTAACTCATTGCAGGGGTTCAAGGTAAATAGAAGGCTGAGTGAAGGATAAGTCACTCTCTACTTGGGGACTACTGCAACTATTGCAGCCGTGGCCATAGGAACCGTGGAGTTAATTTTTAGAGAAGGAATGATTGTACTGAAAGATTATCTTTATGTACAAAATTTAAGGAGAAATTTGATTTTTGTCTCAAAACTGTGTGCAGATGGTTGTTCTGTCTTCTTTAGTAATACAATTACTATTAAAAGAAATAACAGATTCATCGCATACGGGGAACTGGAGAATGGTCTCTATGTTCTACATCATTCTCTAGAAACTAACATAACCAAAACTACGTCGGCTAAAATCCCCAAGAATAGAGCCCGTGATACAGTTAATCCCACGTGTCTATGGCATTACCGACTTGGCCACATTGGTGTTGACCGAATTACAAGGTTGGTAAAGGATGGTCCTTTGGATTTTCTAACTGTAGAAGATCTTCCCACATGTGAGCCTTGCCTACAAGGCAAGATGACGAAACGACCATTTAACGGTAAGCCTGAAAGATGTACAGGCACACTTGACCTAATACATACTGATGTATGTGGCCTCCTGAGTGTTAGGACACAAAATCAATACATGTATTTCATCACCTTCACAGATAATTTCTCACGATATGGTTACGTGTACCTAATGAGACATAAGTCTGAATCCTTTGAAAAGTTCAAAGAGTTTAGACAAGAGGTCAAGAAACAGTTAGGGAGAGAAATTAAGGCCCTTCGATTAGATCGAGGTGGCGAGTATCTCTGTGATGAATTCAGGGACTACTTAAAGGACAATGTGATAGTATCACAATTATCTCCTCCTGCTACAGCATAACTTAATGGTGTTTTAGAGAGGAGGAATAGGACCTTATTGGATATGGTCCAGTGGCTTATCATACACTCAGAGTTACCCACATCCTTTTGGGGTTACACATTAGAGACTGCGATTTACGTGCTAAATCGGGTTCCAACCAAATCGGTTCTGAACACTCCATATGAACTTTGGACCGGAAAGAAACCAAGTGTCAAACACTTGAAGATTTAGGGTTGTCTAGCACATGCTAAAAGAATGAGTGCAGACAAGTTGGAATCCAAGGCCAGCCATTGCCTATTTGTAGGCTACCCAAAAGGCTCTGTAGGTTACCTTTTCTATGACCCAAGTGAGCAGAAAGTGTTCTGCAGTCGAAATGCACAATTCTTGGAGACCGATTACATCCTAGACACCCATCGTCAGGAAATTGTTCTTGATGAGGAGAGCTCAAGAGTAGTGGGAGATGATCCACAAGTTCCAGGTAGTGGCCAACCTAGAAGATCCACTCGGGTATCCAGGCCACCAGTCCGTTATGGTTATGACTAGGATAGTTACCTGGTGGAAACCTTGACTAGTGAGGAGGATCCCGTGACTTACGCAGAAGCTATGTTGGACATAGATTCCCAGAAGTGGGTGGAGGCCATGAGAGCAGAGATGGACTCAATGGAGACCAATGGAGTCTGGACTTTATTAGATCCACCCTTTGGGGTAAAAGCAATCAGTTGCAAATGGATTTACAAGAGGAAGAAGGGCCCCGATGGTAGGGTTGAGACATTCAAAGCTCGTTTGGTGGCGAAAGGGTACACTCAGAAAGAGGGCATCGATTATGAGGAAACATTTTCGCCTATGGCCATGCTTAAATCCATTAGGATCTTGCCAGCTGTAGCAGCATAACATGATTATGAGATTTGGCAGATGGATGTCAAATATGCTTTCCTGAATGGAGATCTTACTGAAGATATCTATATGCAGCAGCTGTAAGGCTTCATTGCTACAGGTCAGGAAAACATGGTGTGTAAACTTAATAGATCCATTTATGGACTTAAGCAAGCTTCTAGAAGTTGGAACATCCATTTTGACTCTGCTGTCAAATCGTATTTGGATTAAAGTCCCTTTAAGTGATAAGGGATAACCCTTATTTTATCAGCAAATCAGATCATCCATCTCCTAATCCAATTAGGAGGCTTCTAGATCTAAATCTCATTTAGATCTTGGTCTCTATAAGTGGATAGGGTCTAGGCCCAATCCTATCAACTAATCTATCTCAGGATTCGCCCCTTTTAATTTACTGATCAAATCAGCCCAGTTCGAAATGGGCTGAAGGCCCAATTAAGGTTATGTACTCACTTAGCCTTCCAAACTGCTGCCCAGTTGGGCTTCCTTGTATGGCGTGGGACCCAAACATTGATCTACACATCAGCCACATGGGTTCAGCTTAGCCTTTGTTACAAGGCCTGGCCGAATACACTGTTATGGACAGTGCACCCCCTGAAACTCATCTTATGGGCTCTATGTGCCCAACACTTACCCTAAGTGGTCCCTGGGCCAAGCCAACTTATAACACCCAGGGACTATGGGCAGATGCAAGATTAGCCCATCAGGTATTATCCTCAATGGTCTTACACTTAACCTCTCAGCCCATAATGATCATATACTACCCGACAACAGAGGACCTCTCCCTCGGCTGCAAGGAACAATGTTGCACTCTCTGCTTACATGGATCCCGGGAATTAAAACCTTCTTGCAAATATTTCAAAACCATAATACATTTACTTTTATATCTCATGTAAAAAATATTTTGCAAAACAAATCTCAACGATTGAAATCGGTTGCTGGCAGTCTTGGTTTCCATCAGTGAGAGTGCATCCCCGATCATTACCTTTGTCCAACAAAGGGGTTGATCCTATCACTATGATCACCCACTCAGATGAATTCTCAGACTATCCCAAAATACCCAGGTTTTGACCCCTGTTAAGGATCTCACTGGTTGGTATATCAAAGACAGCCCAATCTGACACCTAGGGAAGTATCATTATCAAGTCTAGGGGTCGGGTGTAACTTTCCAGTTTTGCCCGTCAATCTCCAAGGCCCAGGGCAATACTAGAAATCTGGTCCAGTTCATAGATTCAATTAATCCTACACTGTATGTGCCTAGGGTCTCACCCTGGCAGCTGAGATAGGCCACCCCAACCGACTTGGTGGCACCATAGTGTCAGCCTTGTCAAAATAGGTCTCCCCAGACCGACCCACTGGCTATGAACAATCTAAACTAACACGAGTCTCATTAAGTGTCTAGTTTAAGGGTGTTACACAGAAACATACCGAGGGAACATGAATCAAACATGCACTTTTATTCATTTACAATAAACTCATAAAGTACATCATACTAATTGAAGCTAAGGGCATACAAAACTGTCTAACAGCTCCCACTTGCACTTAGGTCCAATCAGGTACAAGCCGGAGTCCCATGCTTTCTACATGTTTTTCAAACACTTTCTGTGATAGTGGCTTCGTCAATGGGTCTTCTACATTTTCTGCTGACGCTACCTTCTAAATCAGGATGTCCCCTCTACCAACAATCTTCCATAGTACATGGTACTTCCTCTCGATGTGCTTCGACTTCGAGTGGGCTCGTGGCTCCTTAGCCTGAGCAATGGCTCCATTGTGGTCACACAACAATGGGATGGGTGATTTGTTGGATGGAATTACTCCCAACTTGTGAATGAACTTCTTCATTCAGATGGCTTCTTTGGCAGTCTCACTTACGGAAATTTACTCGGCCTTGGTCGTGGAGTCTGCAATGGACCCCTATTTGTTGCTTTCCAGCAAACAACACACAATCCTATCATGAAAACATATCCAGATGTAGACTTTCTATCATCTGGATCCGACTGAAAATCGGCATTTGTATACCCTTGGATCTGTAGTGAGCTACCATCGAATACTAGACAAAACTCTTTTGTCCTTCAAAGGTACTTAAGTATGTTTTTCATAGTAGTCCAGTGCTTTTGCCCTGGGTTGGCTTGAAATCTGCTTACTACACTCACTGCCTGAGCAATGTCAGGACGAGTGCAAAGCATGACATACATGATGCTCCCTACGACAGAGGCATAGGGAACGTTTTTCATGCCATCAATCTCCTGAGAAGTCTTGGGAGACATCTTCTTGGAGAGAGTGACTCCGTGCCTGAAAGGAACATTTCCTTTCTTGGAGTTCTCCATGCTGTATCTTTTGACTATTTTGTCAATGTAAGCAGATTGGGGTAATCCTATTATCCACTTCGATCTATCTCTATACAGTCGAAGACCCAGTATATAGGAGGCTTCTCCAAGATCTTTCATGGAGAATTGCTGTGAAAGCCATACTTTCATTGTAGTTAACATTCTTACATCCTTCCCAATGAGTAGAATGTCATCTACATACGGAACCAAGAATGTAACCTTATCTCCACTAGGTGTCGGGTTGGGCTGTCTTTGATATGCCAATCAGTGAGATCCTTAGCAGGGGTCAAAACTTGGGCATGTTGGTATAGACTAAGAATTCATCTAAGTGGGTGATCATAGTGACAGGATCAACCCCTTTGTTAGACAAAGGTAATGATCAGGGATGCACTCTCTATGATGGAAACCAAACTGCCAGTAGTTGATTTCAATCGTTGGAATTTTGTTTTGCAAATTTTACATATATGATACATATATGAGTGGGTGATCATAGTGACAGGATCAACCCCTTTGTCAGAGAAAGGTAATGATCAGGGATGCACTCTCTCTGATGGAAACCAAACTGCCAGTTGTTGATTTCAATCGTTGGAATTTTGTTTTGCAAATTTTATATATATGATATATATATATATATACTTATACAGTTTCAAAATGTTTGCAAATGATTTTAATTCTCAGGGTCCATGTGAGCAGAAAGTGCAACACTATTCCTTGCAACCGAGGGAAAGGTCCTCTTTTGTCGGGTAGTGTTTGATCATTATGGGCTGAGAAGTTAAGTGTAAGACCATTGAGGGTAGTACCTGATGGGCTTATCTTGCATCTGCACACAGTCCCTGGGTTTTTATAAGGTGGCTTGGCCCAGGGACCATTTAGTGTAAGTGTTGGGCCCATTAAGAGCCCATGGTGATGGGCTCAGGGGTTCAATGCCCATAACAGTGAATTCAGCTAGGCCTTATAATAGAGGTTAGGCTAAACCCATGTGGTTGTTGTGTAGATCAATGTTTGGGTCCCATGCCATACAAGGAAACCCAACTGGGCAGCAGATTGGAAGGTTATGAGCACATGGACTTAATGGGCCTAAAGCCTAATTCGAACTGGTCTAATTTGATTAGTTAAAGAGAATGGTGGATTTGGGATTGGATCCCTATCCACTCAGAGAGTCCAGATCAAAATACAAATTTGGATCTGGAAACTCCTAATAAGATTAGGAGGGCTGATCTAATCTGCTGAGAAGATATAGGCTTATCCTTATCTTTTAAAGAGAACTCCTGATCCAAATATAGATTTGGATTAGGAAATTCTTAATGAGCTTAGGAGATCTCTTTAAGGGTATAAAAGGAGGAGGGGGCAAACCATTCTACACAACATCAGATCAGATTTCAGATCATAGAAAGAGAGAAGACAACTACAGTAAAACTGCGCCATCTTCTGCTCTTGCGCCCTCCTCCTGCTGCCGCCATTGCCAGTTTGATCTCCACCATAGAAGCGATCAAGAAGTGTTCTTGATATCAGTCATTGGAGAAAGGCTGATCTGAAGTCGTGCTCACACTCCATCCATCGAATTCTTGCTGAAGGATTCGGTTCTTGTGAAGAACCTGTTGATTCTGCTCCACCCTACGTTGTTTCATCTTCAGTGGGAGCAGTCTTTGGAGTTTTCCTTGGGTGTGAACATCTTTGTTAGGAGTTACTGATATTCTGTATCAGGTACATCCCTCTCCTACCTTTTGGTTTCAAATCTGGTTCGGTTTAGGTTCAAGATTGATCATTGAAAATGCAGATTTTCTAAAATAGGGAATGTGATTCCCACATGGGAGGGAGAGAATTTTTTGATTTTTTGCCCAACCTACCTGTAGGGTTCGACCATCCATATGATGGATATCTCATCCTTTCAATGATACAAAATGACATCTCCATTTTGCTTTTGTTTGAAAAATATGTGTGGCTTGAAAAACTACAATTTTAAATGGATTTCTATTCTCAGTTCCTTCTCATGCTATTCTGCATTTTAATTGTTCAGATCACGCTTTGCTAACCAATCATCTGCCAAAGACGTTCTTAATACCGGAGTGGAAAGCATCACTAGAGTTATTCCAAGTATGGTTGTTTATGTTTCCGTCCCGAATAGAGAAGCAGGTCTATCATTCTTGCTAGGCTTATCCCTTTTGTTTAGATAGTTTAATTCTGTTCTCAACGCCATGGCAAAATTTATTGGAATCGACATAATCGACATTTCATAATTAGTCTAGAGACCTTAATAACTTTCTTGCTATCTCACTACAAAGATCATGGTTTCTCTTTCCAGCTTGAATTGTTTGTTGGTTCCTCAACCTTCCATGCTTATGTAAGCAAATATCTAATGTCATCAATTTAGGTCCTTTGTATTGCATGATGCTATGAGGTAAAGAACAGTTAAGTGTGTACTTTTGCATGGCATTTACATGCTTGTTGATTATTTTGTTGCAAAGTAATCTAAATCCAAATATGATATTTTAGGTTTCACATATTCTCTTTTACATAGGACATCCTAAAATAGCAATTATGTGTCAGGAAATGATAGTTTGGTGTACTTTCTAGTCACCATTCAAGAAAGGAGTCAATTGTGATATATAAATGGTAAATAGTTTATGCCATTTCATCTTTTCTCATCCTTCCTGATCTTTCTTTTACCCTTTATGGTTCATACAAGCACAAGATTCTTTCTCACCAGCATAGCTGTGTGAGGTATATTTTAATTGGACAGTAGATATCTGTCCATGTTAAGCATGTCTATACTCTTTACTAGTTTCCCCTTTATCTACTTCTAATAACTGCCCAACTTTCTTTCAACATAAAATCAATAAAGTGCTGTCTACTTACAGACCCATCTTGACCATAGAAAGGTTTGTTTTCAGTGAATCCTCTCATCCAACCCTCCTCTACATAAGCTTTCTTCAATTCTGAGAACAAGTACAAGAGCTATCTAATTTGTAGAATATGAAGGGGAAAAGGTGTTAATGGTTTATAACGATTGTTTAGATGCTCAACTCAACAAACCTTATTACAATTGTTTGGGGTAAGACTACACAAATCATGTTTAGTTATGGCAACTAAAAAATACATCAAAGGTACTTACATCAACATTAAATGAACACTTAATAAGTTGGCAAGCATCCTTTATGTCAGTCCTTATTGGTTTGTATTGAAACTCTATACCAAGATGTAGTGTAAAACTACATACAAATTTTGATAGAAAGTAAATATCAAGCTGTTCACAAACTATTGAAGTGTATTTAGTATTATAATTTTGGATTTAGCACAATAAAAACTTTCTTTTCTCATTATACAAGTATCTGGTGTATATTTCTATTAGCCTTTTGGAATACTACACATTCCATATTGAGGTGTACAGGGAAAATACTTTAAGCAACGGGAGATGGTGATGAAAGGAGGGAGAAATCCATCGTATGGACACCAAGAAAGCAGCGGAATAGGTGGGCGAGTTTCAAAAATTTTTCTCCCTTCAATCAATTGGGAATCATATTCCCTTATTTTAGAATCAAATATTCAAGGATCTACTCGAACCAAACCTGACCAGATCTGAAAAAAAGATCAGGGGAAGGGTTATACTTGATACAGAGAATCAAAATCTCCCAACGTTGGTATTCACGCCCAAAGAAAGATCCAAGATCTACTCCCGCTGAAGATGACACAGCGATGGTGGGGCAGAACCAAGAGTGTACGTCCCACATACCGAACTCTTCGCAAGAATCTGTTGGAGGGTTAGAGCACCGAACCAAATCAGTCTTTCAACAAAGACTAGTTTCAAGAACTAGTTTCTTGATCTTCCCTTCAAGAGGAATTTGAACCAAGCAGTAAGGTGGCGGCGGCTGGAGGAGTTCCTAAGGCTGAAAGTGGCATGGAAGCAGATTTTAGCTTAGGAAGAAGAGATCCTATCTCAGATTGCAGAAGATGTTACTATAGAACCCTAGGTCGAGTTCTTGTAATTCAAGATTAGGGTTTCCTCCTTTCTTAGTGATTAAGAAATCTCCTAATCCCATTAGGAGTTATCCTAATCCAAATCAGTATTTGGATAGATGATAATCTTAATCTTATCTACATATTAGGTCAACCCACTCCTGATCTTATCAGGAAGTTACCAGATTCAAATCACATTTGAAATTGATCTCCAAGACTATGGGCATATGCAAGATTAGCCCATCAGGTGCAACCCTAAATGGCCTTACTCTTAACCTCTCAGCCCATAATGATCAAACACTGCCTGATAAGAGAGGACCTCTCCCTCGGCTGTAAGGAACAGTGTTGCACTCTCTGCTCACATGGACCTCGGAAATTAAAACCATTTGCAAATATTTTGAAACCGTATAAGTATATATATATATATATATATATATATATATATATCATATATATAAAATTTGCAAAACAAAATTCCAACGATTGAAATCAACTACTGGCAGTTTGGTTTCCATCAGAGAGAGTGCATCCCTGATCATTACTTTTGTTGGACAAAGGGGCTGATCCTGTCACTATAATCACCCACTCAGATGAATTCTCAGACTATCCCAACATGTCTAAGTTTTGACCCCCGCTAAGGATCTCACTGATTAACATATCAAAGATAGCCCAATCCAACACCTAGTGCAGTATCATAATCGAGTCTAGGGGTTAGGTGTAACTTTCCAATTTTGCCCATCAATCTCCAAGGTCCGGGGCAATACTGGAAATCTGGTCCGGTTCAAGGATTCAAGTAATCCAACACTGCATGTGCCTTGGGTCTCACCCTAGCGGCTGAGACAAGCCACCCCAACACTTGGTAGCACACCAGTGTCAGCCTTGGCAGGATAAATCTCCCTAGACTTATCTAACGGTTGTGAAGGTTCTAAACTAACATGAGTCTTATTAAGTGTCCAGTTTAAGGGTCTTACATAGAAATATACCACACAGCATGAATGAAACATGTACTTCATTTATTTACACTAAATGTCAAAAGTACATCAAAACTGATTGGAGTTAAGGGCATACAAAATTGTCTAACAACTCCCACTTGCACTTAGATCCAATCTGTACAAAACAGAGTCCTATACTCTCCATGTCTTTCTCAAACACTTACTGTGTGAGTGGCTTAGTTAATGGGTCTGCCACATTATCCGCTGATGCTACATTCTGAATTAGGATGTCCCCTCTACCAACGATCTTCTGCAGTACATGGCACTTCCTCTCGATGTGCGTTGATTTCGAGTGGGACTGAGGCTCCTTTGAAGGGAAAGGAAATCCATCACATGGATGCCCAAAGATTGCAGAATAAGGGGGTGAATTTCAATCTCTCCCTTCAACTGGGAATCGAATTCCCCATTTAAAAAAGCATATTTTCAAGGATCATTCTTGAACCATAAACTGAACTAGATCTGAACCAAAAGGAGTAGGGAGAGATAATACCTGATATAGAAAAAGAATATCTGTCAATGGAGGTGTTCACGCCCAAGGTAGGATCCAAAATCTGCTCTCACTGAAGATGGCGCAGTGTAGGGTGGAGTAGAATCAGTAGTGTTCTTCCAAAAGAACTTGATCCTTCTCAAGAAACACATGGACAGCTTATGAATACAACTCCCGCCAATCTTTTCTCCAAAAGATTGGAATCAAGATCCAATCTTGATTTCTCCTAAGGAATGGAGTTAGAACTGCTGTAGGTGGCGGCTGCAGGAAGGAGGCGGCTATAGAGTATTTGCAAGAAGCAGAATTCTCTCTTCTGTGATTTTAGCTCTGAAGACAAGACTATTTGTTGCTGATGATTGTGTTGTGTCTAAAGGCGGTCACCCCCTCTTCCTTTTATAAACTTAAAGGGATCAGTTCCTAATCCCATTATTAGTTGCTAATCCAAATCATATCTGGATTAGAAGTCCCTTTAAGATAAGGGATAACCCTTATCTTATCTACAGATTAGATCAGGCATCTCCTAATCTAATTAGGAATTTTTCAAATCTAAATCTCATTTAGATCTTGGACTCTCTGAGTGGATAGGGTGTGGGCCCAATCCTATCAGCTGATCTTATCTCAGAATTCGCCCCTTAAAGACTAATCAAATTAGCCCAGTTCGAAATGGGCTTAAGACCCATTTAGGGTTATGTATTCATTTAGCCTTCCAAACTACTATCCAGTTGGGCTTCCTTGTATGGCGTGGGACCCAAACATTAATCTACACATCAGCCACATGGGTTCAGCCAACCTTTGTTACAAGGCTTGGCCGAATACACCGTTATGGATAATGCACCCCCTGAAACTCATCAGATGGGCTCTATGGGCCCAACACTTACCCTAAGTGGTCCCTGGGCCAAGCCACCTTGTAACACCCAGGGACTACGGGCAGATGCAAGATTATCCCATCAGGTATTATCCTCAATGGTCTTACACCTAACCTCTCAGCCCATAATGATCATACACTGCCCGACAAGAGAGGACCTCTCCCTCGGCTGCAAGGAACAGTGTTGTACTCTCTCAAGTATGGATCCTAGGAATTAAAACCTATTTGCAAACATTTCGAAACCATAATTTATATACTTTTATATCTCATATAAAATATATTTTGCAAAACAAATCTCAACGATTGAAATCGGCTACCGGTAGTCTTGGTTTCAATCAGTGAGAGTGCATCCCCGATCATTACCATTGTCCGACAAAGGGGTTGATCCTGTCACTATGATCACCCACTTAGATGAATTCTCAGACTGTCCCAACATACCCAGGTTTTGACCCCCGCTAAGGATCTCACTGATTGGTATATCAAAGACAGTCCAATCCAATACCTAGTGCAGTATCATAATCGAGTCTAGGGGTCGGGTGTAACTTTCCAGTTTTGCACATCAATCTCCAAGGTCCAGGGCAATACTGGAAATCTGGTCCAATTCGAAGATTCAATTAATCCCACACTGTATGTGCCTAGGGTCTCACCCCGGTAGCTGAGACAAGCCACCCCAACCGACTTGGTGGCACCACAGTGTCAGCCTTGTCCGGATAGGTCTCCCCAGACCGACCCACTGGCTATGAACATTCTAAACTAACACGAGTCTCATTAAGTGTCCAGTTTAAGGGTATTACCCAGAAAGATACCAAGGGAACATGAATCAAATATGCACTTTTATTCATTTACAATAAACTCATAAAGTACCTCATTTTGGTTGAAGCTAAAGGCATACAAAATTGTCTAACAGCTCCCATTTGCACTTAGGTCCAATCAGGTACTAGCCGGAGTTCCATGCTTTCCACGTGTTTCTCAAACACTTTTTGTGAAAGTGGCTTAGTCAATGGGTCTACCACATTGTCCGCTGATGCTACCTCTTAATATCTTCGTCCCGTAGGTCCAGTGTTGTCATGCAACAGTGGAATGGGTGATCTGCTGAATTCCAAATTCAGGAATGAACACTTTCATTCATAAGGCAGCCTCACTTATGGCAATGTGTTCGACTTGGGTTGTGGACTATTAATTTGCTACTTAGACCCCTGTTTGCTGACATTCAGGAAATAACACACTATCCTATCATGAAAATATATCCAGATGTAGACTTTCTATCATCTGGATCCGACTGCAAATCGGCATCTGTATACCCTTAGATCTGTAGTGAGCTACCATCGAATACTAGACAAAATTCTTTTGTCCTTCGAAGGTACTTAAGTATGTTTTTCATAGCAGTCCAGTGCTCCTGCCCTGGGTTGGCCTGAAATCTGCTTACTACACTCACTACCTGAGCAATGTCAGGACGAGTGCACAGCATGGCATACATGATGCACCCTACGGCAGAGGCATAGGGAATGTCTTTCATGCCATCAATCTCCTCAGAAATCTTGGGAGACATCTTCTTGGAGAGAGTGACTCCATGCTTGAAAGGAACATTTCCTTTTTTGGAGTTTTACATGCTATATCTTTTGACTATTTTGTCAATGTAGGTAGATTGGGATAATCCTATTATCCGCTTCGATCTATTTCTCTAGAGTTGAAGACCCAGTATATAGGAGACTTCTCCAAGATCTTTCATGGAGAATTGCTGTGAAAGCCATACTTTCACTGTAGTCAACATTCCTACATCATTCCCAATGAGTAGAATGTTATCTACATACAAAACCAAGAAGGTAACCTTATCTCCACTGTACTTCCTGTAAACACAGGGTTCATCCGGATTTTGCCCAAAATCAAATGATTTGACAGCAAAGTAAAAATGGATATTCCAACTTCTAGAAGCTTGATTAAGTCCATAAATGGATCTATTGCGTTTACATACCATGTTTTCCTGACCCGCAGCTATGAAGCCTTGCGGCTGCTGCATATAGATATCTTCAGTAAGATCTCCATTCAGGAATGCAGTTTTGACATCCATCTGCCAAATCTCATAATCATGGTATGTTGCTATAACTAGCAGGATCCTAATAGATTTAAGCATGGCCATAGGGGAAAAGGTTTCCTCATAATCGATGCCCTCTTTCTGAGTGTACCCTTACGCCACCAGATGATCTTTGAAGGTCTCAACCCTACCATTGGGGCCATTCTTCCTCTTGTAAATCCATTTGCAACTGATTGCTTCTACCCCGGAGGGTGGATCTACTAGAGTCCAGACTCCATTGGTCTCCATTGAGTCCATCTTTGCTCTCATGGCCTCCACCCACTTCTGGGAATCTATGTCCAACATAGCTTCCGCGTAAGTCACGGGATCCTCCTCAATAGTCAAGGTTTCCACCAGGTAACTATCCTAGTCATAACCATAACGGACTGGTGGCCTAGATACCTGAGTGGATCTTCTAGGTTGGTCACTACCTGGAACTTGTGGGGCATCTCCCACTACTCCTAAGCTCTCCTCATCAAGAACAATTTCTTGACGATGGGTGTCCAGGATGTAATCGGCCTCCAAGAATTGGGCATTCCGATTGCAGAACACTTTCTGCTCACTTGGGTCATAGATTTGGTAACCTACAGAGCCTTTTGGGTAGTCTACAAATAGGCAATGGCTGGTTTTGGATTCCAACTTGTCCGCACTTGTTCTTTTAACGTGTGCTAGTCAACCCCAAATCTTCAAGTGTCTGACACTAGGTTTCTTTCCGGTCCGAAGTTCATATGGAGTGTTTGGAACCGGTTTGGTTGGAACCCAATTCAGCACGTAAATCGTAGTCTCTAATGCATAACCCCAAAAGGATTTGGGTAGCTCTGAGTGTATGAGAAGTGACCGGACCATATCCAATAAGGTCCTATTCCTCCTCTCTGAAACACCATTAAGTTGTGGTGTAGCAGGAGGAGCTAATTGTGATACTATCCCATTGACTTTTAAGTAGTCCCTGAATTCATCAGAGAGATATTTGCCTCCTCGATCAGATTGAAGGGCTTTAATTTCTCTCTCCAACTGTTTCTCGACCTCTTGTCTGAACCCTTTGAACTTTTTCAAAGGATTCAGACTTGTGTCTCATTTGGTACACGTAACCATATCGTGAGAAATCATCTGTGAAGGTGATGAAATACACGTGTTGATTCCGTGTCCTAACACTCAGGGGACCACATACATCAGTATGTATTAGGTCAAGTGTGCCTGTACATCTTTCAGGCTTACCATTAAATGGCTGTTTCGTCATCTTGCCTTGTAGGCAAGGCTCACAGGTGGGAAGATCTTCTATAGTTAGAAAATCCAAAGGACCATCCTTTACCAACCTTGTGATTCGGTCAACACCGATGTGGCCAAGTCGGTAATGCCACAGACACGTGGGATTAACTGTATCACAGGCTCTCTTCTTGGGGTTTTCAGCCGACGTAGTTTTGGTTATGTTAGTTTCTAGAGAAGGATGTAGAACATAGAGACCGTTCTCTAGTTCCCCATATGCGATGAATCTGCTATTTCTTTTAATAGTAATCGTATTACTAAGGAAGACAGAATAACCATCTGCACACAGTTTTGAAACATAAATCAAATTTCTTCTTAAATTTTGTACATAAAGACAATCTTTCAGTATAATTTTTCCTTCTCTAAAAATTAACTCCATGGTTCCTATTGCCTCGGCTGCAACAGTTGCAGTAGTCCTCAAGTAGAGTGTGACTTCTCCTTCACTTAGCCTTCTGCTTAACTTGAACCCCTGTAGTGAGTTACACGCATGAGTTGAAGCCCCAGAGTCAATACACCAGGACGCAGAAGCTACCAATAAATTGATTTCTATAACACAAGTTTCGAAATTACCTTTCTTGGATTCCAGGTAGGTAGGAAATTCCTTTTCCAGTGGCCGGTCTTCTTGTAGAAGTGACAGGCATCCGATGCTTTGTCTTTTTTCGGCTTCTTGCCCTTAGTGGCTTTCTTCTGAGGCTTCTTTGCCTTCCTCTTTCTCTTGCCCATTTTTCTAGCTTCAACAAGCATAGCTGCAGGTTCATCCTTTTTAATCAGTTCTTCATCTCTTTGCAACATATTGCTAAGCTCTTGCAAGCCGACATTCAGCTTGTTCATGTTATAATTCATGATAAACAGATTAAAGGAAGGAAGCAAAGAATTAAGAATAGCATCTATCTAGGTTGAAAGGTCCAGCCCGGATCCAAGAGCCTCCAGTTCGTTGATGTAACCCATCATCCGAAGACAACGTGAACTTGTTGGCCCTTGGACATTTGAGTGGTCATAAACTGTTTCAAGACCTTTTGTCGAGTAGAACGATTATGTTCTTCATACATCATCCTCAGGCTGTCCAATATGTCCTTGGCAAGTTCGATATGATCAAACTGCCTTTGTATTGGGTTGTCCAAGGAGGCAATGATGTAACACTGGGCTAGGGAGTTTTTCTCATCCCATTCCTGATAGTCTCTCCTTCGGGCCTCAGAAGCCCTGCCACCCAGATGCTCCAGGGCAAGATTCTTTGCCACTTGTCCAGCTTTTCAGAAGCTAGGACCAGGATAAGGTTCCTGTACCAGTCGGTGTAGTTTCGGCCCTTAAGCTTCTTGTCATCAAAAAGCTTTGCAAAAGATCCGTTTGCCATTTTCTAATAAAAGAGCAAAAATCAGTCCACAACCTAATTTGATTCATGTTCATTTCATAGATATAGATTTTAATCTACGATCCATTTCCATTTATTCATCTCTGAGATTTCCCTCCTTTCTCGGTGACGGAGAGTACGGGTTGTCTCTGGAAATGTGGGAAATCACATAGGATGCAAGGAGCCAACTATTTTAACTACATAACCCCACCATCTTTCTGTGAAGGATCATATCCACTCATCATATGAGTTTTCCCTTTGGCCTCTGTCAGACAAGGTTCAGAGTCATTTTCAGGTAAACCTTTCTATCCAGTGAGTGCTTACCCATCATATTCGTGAATGCCAAGGTACCGTGAGAGAGTTCCCATTTTCTAGTGAAGCCCCTCCCACATCGGTCTATGATGCCCCAATCATCTTATGAAACACTTAGACAAGCCCAACAGCAAATGGATAGCCCATTTTCTGGTGCGTTTCCTCATTACTGAAGGACTCATCCTCATGCTAATGATGGAAGGCCTTTAGAGAGTTAATCATATGAGTCTCCCTATCACTTGCACTCATATTAGCTGGAGGAACAGTTAATTACGCCCTAGTTTGATTTAGGTCAAACCAAAGTGGCTCCCACTGACTTTCATAAAGCCAGATTTCGGTGGGCCTCAAATCGGCTAGGGTTCCACACGTAACCTCTTGATGAGGTGTGGGGCCCTCCACTAAGGGAGGTCATCCAATGACCAAAAGGGGCACCATGGCAATGATGTGCATTCATCCATGGTGTGCGCAAGAGCCACTGTTGAATGAGCATGGGCCAAGTACTTATGGCCCATGTACGCAGCACATCACACATCCATACATCTCATGCAGGGATAAATTGAACCAATCAATTAATTATCTATAAGGCCCATTGGAAGCCCATTAAAATTCCATAATATTAACCATTAATATTATCTAGGTATATGGGCTGAATTAGGGTTACCCAGTTCAGCCCATATAGCTTTTTCTTTTAAAGTGGGTTTTTAGCAGTTTTAACTATTTAAAACTAGGCCTTTACAGGTTGGGCCGAATTAACCATTTAATTAAATATCAATCCTCAGGCCCATTAGTGGGAAAATTAGGGCTGACTTTCAACCTTGATTAAACCCTAGATTTGGTCCAAACAGATTGAACCAATCTTGGTTCGAATGGGTCTAGAGTTTGATCTTTAATTAAATCCTTAATTCAAGAAAATAATCTAAAATTAAATAACTGATAAAGGAAAAACAAGAATCAGTTAATCCGGGCTATTCGCACAGTCCATCCTACAAAACAGAGGTTAGATCACAGATTGCAATTTTCTCAAACTGCAAATCGCAGATGTCGAATCTCCCATCTGCGAAATCTCCTTCTCTTTGCCGCCATCTTCGATCCAAAATTAAAAATAAATAGAAATCCTATTTCTATTAATTATTACATCAGATCGAATGCCTATACATTGAGTCTAGAAATAAAAAAAGAAGTATTTACATACCAAATGTAATAAATAAATTCAATAAACTGCAAATCTTGCAGTTCTCCCTGCGCAAACCAAAATTCGATCTCCTCTTGTACGAACATCCCATAAATCAAGAAAATTATAAAGAACTATTCTAAATAATAATCAGATTTATTTAAGATTAATTTCAGATTATTTGCCCATCTGTTTTGGGAACAATTTTCCCATAACCCATATCTGTGCAAATTGGGTAGAACGCCTTCTCCCTATTTGCGCAGGTTCAGATCTGAAACAGAATGGTTCAAGATTTGAACCATGGCTCTGATACCACTGAAGTGATAGGAAATCCATCACATGGATGCCCAAAGATTTTTCTCTCCCTTCAACTGGGAATCGAATTCCCCATTTAGAAAATCATATTTTCAATGATCATTCTTGAACCATAAACTGAACCAGATTTGAACCAAAAGGAGTAGGGAGAGATAATACCTGATACAGAGAAATAATATTTCTCAATGGAGGTGTTCACGCCCAAGGTAGGATCCAAAATCTACTCCCACTAAAAATGGTGCAGTGTAGGGTGGAGTAGAATCAGTAGTGTTATTCCAAAAGAACTTGATCCTTCTCAAGAATTACCTGGACGGCTTGTGAATACAACTCCCACCAATCTTTTCCCCAAAAGATTGGAATCAAGATCCAATCTTGATTTTCCCAAGGAATGGAGATCGAACTGCTGTAGGCGGCGGCTGCAGGAAGGAGGCGGCTAATTGATTGTGTTGTGTCTAAAGGCTGCCACCCCCTCTTCCTTTTATAGACTTAAAGGGATCAGCTCCTAATCCCATTAGTAGTTGCTAAACCAAATCATATATGGATTAGAAGTCCCTTTAAGATAAGGGATAACCCTTATCTTATCTGCAGATTAGATAAGGCATCTCCTAATATAATTAGGAATTTTCCAGATCTAAATCTCAATTAGATCTTGGACTCTCTAAGTGGATAGGGTGTGGGCCCAATCCTATCAGTTGATCTTATCTCAGAATTCGCCCCTTAATGATTAATCAAATTAGCCCAGTTCGAAATGGGCTTAAGGCCCATTTAGGGTTATGTATTCATTTAGCCTTCCAAACTGCTGCCTAGTTGGGCTTCCTTGTATGGCATGGGACCCAAACATTGATCTACACATCAGCCACATGGGTTCATCCCAGCCTTTGTTACAAGGCCTGGCCGAATACAATGTTATAGATAGTACACCCCCTGAAATCCATCAAATGGGCTCTATGGCCCCAACACTTACCCTAAGTGGTCCCTGGGCCAAGCCACCTTGTAACACCCAGGGACTGTGGGCAGATGCAAGATTAGCCCATCAGGTATTATCCTCAATGGTCTTACACTTAACCTCTCAGCCAATAATGATCATACACTGATCGACAAGAGAGGACCTCTCCCTCGGCTGCAAGGAACAGTGTTGCACTCTCTCAAGTATGGATCCCGGGAATTAAAAGCTATTTGCAAACATTTTGAAACCATAATATATATGAAGGGATAGGAAATCGAATTTGAAAAATTTTTCTTTCCCTTCAACTGGGAATCGAATTGCCTATTTAGAAAATCTTATTTTCAAGGATCAATCTTGAACCATAAACTGAACCAGATCTGAACCAAAAGGGGTAGGGAGAGATAATACCTGATACAGAGAAACAATATCTCTTAATGGAGGTGTTCATGCCCAAGGTAGGATCCAAAATCTGCTCCCACTGAAGATGGCACAGTGCAGGGTGGGGCAGAATCAATAGTGTTCTTCCAAAGGAACTTGATCCTTCTCAAGAATCACCTGGGTGGCTTATGAATACAACTCCTACCAATCTTTTCTCCAAAAGATTGGAATCAAGATCCAATCTTGATTTCTCCCACAGAATGGAGATCGAACTGCTATAGGCGGCGGCTGCAGGAAGGAGGCGGCTAGAGAGTATTTGCACAGTGCAGAATTCTCTCTTCTGTGATCTTAGCCCTGAAGACAAGACTGTTGCTGGTTATTGTGTGTCTAAATGCTGCCGCCCCCTCTTCCTTTTATAGACTTAAAGGGATCATCTCCTAATCCCATTAGTAGTTGCTAACCCAAATCATATCTGGATTAGAAGTCCCTTTAAGATAAGGGATAATCCTTATCTTATCTGCAGATTAGATCAGCCAGCTCCTAATCTAATTAGGAATTTTCCAAATCTAAATCTCATTTAGATCTTGGACTCTCTGAGTGGATAGGGTGTGGGCCGAATCCTATCAGCTGATCTTATCTCAGAATTTGCCCCTTAAAGACTAATCAAATTAGCCCAGTTAGAAATGGGCTTAAGGCCCATTTAGGGTTATGTATTCATTTTGCCTTCCAAATTGCTGCCCAGTTTGGCTTCCTTGTATGGCGTGGGACCCAAAAATTGATCTACACATCAGCCACATGGGTTCAGCCCAGCCTTTGTTACAAGGCCTGGCCGAATACACTGTTATAGACAGTGCACGCCCTGAAACCAATCAGATGGGCTTTATGGGCCCAACACTTACCCTAAGTGGTCCCTGGGCCAAGCCACCTTGTAACACCCAGGGACTGTGGGTTGATGCAAGATTAGCCGATCAGGTATTATCCTCAATGGTCTTACACTTAACCTCTCAGCCCATAATGACCATACACTGTCCGACAAGAGAGGACCTCTCCCTCGGCTGCAAGGAACAGTGTTGCACTCTTTCAAATATGGATCCCGAGAATTAAATTCTTTTGCAAATCATTTTGAAACCATAATTTATATACTTTTATATCTCATATAAAATATATTTTGCAAAACAAATCTCAACGATTGAAATCGGCTGCCGGTAGTCTTGGTTTCCATCATTGAGTGTGCATCCCCGATCATTACCTTTGTCGAACTAAGGGGCTGATCCTGTCACTATGATCACCCACTCAGATGAATTCTTAGACTGTCCCAACATACCCAGGTTTTGACCCCCGCTAAGGATCTCACTGATTGGTACAT
This sequence comes from Nelumbo lutea, assembly GCF_056320005.1. Classification (NCBI taxonomy): domain Eukaryota; kingdom Viridiplantae; phylum Streptophyta; class Magnoliopsida; order Proteales; family Nelumbonaceae; genus Nelumbo; species Nelumbo lutea. Next base: position 64,322,927 of record NC_142687.1, on the reverse strand, counting down.
CAAAGACAGCCCAATCTGACACCTAGTGTAGTATCATAATCGAGTCTAAGGGTCGGGTGCAACTTTCCAGTTTTGCCCATCAATCTCTAAGGTCTAGGGCAATACTGGAAATCTGGTCCAGTTCAAAGATTCAATTATTCCAACATTGTATGTGCCTAGGGTCTCACCCCAATAGCTGAGACAAGACACCCCAACCGACTTGGTGGCACCACAGTGTCAACCTTGTCAAGATAGGTCTCCCTAGACCGACCCACTGGCTGTTAACATTCTTAACTAACACGAGTCTCATTAAGTGTCCAGTTTACAGGTATTGCACAGAATCATACCAAGGGAACATGAATCAAATATGCACTTTTATTCATTTACAATAAACTCATAAAGTACATCAATTTGATTGAAGCTAAGGGCATACAAAATTGTCTAACAATATATACTTTTATATCTCATATAAAATATATTTTGCAAAACAAATCTCAACGATTGAAATCGACTGCCGGCAATCTTGGTTTCAATTAGTGAGAGTGCATCCCTGATCATTACCTTTGTCCGACAAAGGGGCTGATCCTATCACTATGATCACCCACTCAGATGAATTCTCAGACTGTCCCAACATATCTAGGTTTTGACCCCCGCTAAGGATCTCACTGATTGGCATATCAAAGACAGCCCAATCCAATACCTAGTGTAGTATCATAATCCAGTCTAGGGGTCGGGTGTAACTTTTCAGTTTTGCCATCAATCTCCAAGGTCCAGGGCAATACTGGAAATCTAGTCCAGTTCAAAGATTTAATTAATCCCACACTGTATGTGCCTAGGGTCTCACCCCAGTAGCTGAGACAAGCCACCCCAACCGACTTGGTGGCACCACAGTGTCAGCCTTGTTAGGAGAGATCTCCTAGACCGACCCACTGGCTGTGAACATTCTAAACTAACGTGAGTCTCATTAAGTGTCCAGTTTAAGGGTATTACACAGAAACATACCAAGGGGACATGAATCAAATATGCACTTTTATTCATTTACAATAAACTCATAAAGTACCTCATTTTGTTTGAAGCTAAGGGCATACAAAACTGTCTAAATCTTGTAGTCATGGCATGCTGCTAAAGCTAGCAAGATCCTAATGGATTTAAGCATGGCCATGGGCGAAAAGGCTTCCTCATACTATCCTGGTAATAACCATAATGGACTGGTGGCCTGGATACCCAGGTAGATCTTCAAGGTTGGTCACTACCTAGAACTTGTGGGACAACTCCCATTGCTCCTAAGCTCTCCTCATCAAGAACTATTTCCTGACGATGGGTGTCCAGGATGTAATCGGTCTCTAAGAACTGGGCATTTCGATTGGAGAACACTTTTTGCTCACTTGGGTCATAGAATAGATAACCCACCGAATCTTTTGGGTAGCCTATAAATAGGCAACAGTTGGTCTTGGATTCCAACTTGTCCGCACTCGTTTTCTTAACGAGCACAAGACAACCCGAAATCTTAAAGTGTCTGGCACTTTGGTTTCTATCCAGTCCAGAGTTCATACAGAGTGGGAGCCATCAGGTGCAACCCTAGATGGCCTTACTCTTAACCTCTCAGCCCATAATGATCAAACATTGCCCGATAAGAGAGGACCTCTCCCTCGTTTGCAAGGAACAATGTTGCATTCTCTTCTCACATGGATCCCGGGAATTAAAACCATTTGCAAACATTTTGAAACTGTATAAGTATATATATATCATTAATGTAAAATTTGTAAAATAAAATTCCAACGATTGAAATCAACTGTTGGTAGTTTGGTTTCCATCAGAGAGAGTGCAACCCTGATCATTATCTTTGTCCGACAAAGGGGCTGATCCTGTCACTATGATCACCCACTCAGATGAATTCTCAAACTATCCCAACATGCCCAGGTTTTGACCATTGCTAAGGATCTCACTGATTGGCATATCAAAGATAGCCCAATCCGACATCTAGTGTAGTATCATAATCGAGTCTAGGGGTCAGGTGTAACTTTCCAAATTTTCCCATCAATCTCCAAGGTCCAGGGCAATATTGGAAAACTGGTCCGATTCAAGGATTTAAGTAATCCTACATTGCATGTGCCTTGGGTCTCACCCTGGTGGCTGAGACAAGCCACCCCAACACTTGGCAGCGCACCAGTGTCAGCCTTGGTAGGATAAATCTCCCCAGACTTATCCAATGGCTGTGAAGGTTCTAAACTAATATGGGTATTATTAGGTGTCTAGTTTAAGGGTCTTACATAGAAATATACCACACAACATGAATGAAACATGTACTTTTATTTATTTACACTAAATGTCAAAAGTACATCAAAACTGATAGGAGTTAAGGGCATACAAAACTGTCTAACTCCCACTTGCACTTAGGTCCAATTTGGTACAAGTCGGAGTCCCATACTTTCCATGAGCTTCTCAAACACCTTCTGTGTTAGTGGCTTAGTTAATGGGTCTACCACATTATCCGCTGATGCTACCTTCTGAATCAGGATGTCCCCTCTACCAATGATCTCCTACAGTACATGATACTTCCTCTCGATGTGCGTTGATTTTGAGTGGGCCCAAGGCTCCTTAGCCTAGGCGATTGCTCCCTTGTTGTCACACAACAATGGGATGGGTGATATGCTAGACAGAACCACTCCTAATTCCTGAACGAACTTCTTCATTCACACTTCCTTGGTAGCTTCACTTGCGGCAATGTACTCAGTTTCGGTTGTGGAGTCTACCGTGGACCCCTTTTTGTTGCTTTTACAGCAAACAACACACGATCCTATCGTGAAAACATACCTAGACGTAGATTTTCTATCATTTGGATCTGACTGGAAATCGGCATCAGTAATCCCTAGAGTTTGTAGTGAACTACCGTCGAATACCAGACAAAACTCTTTTGTCCTTCGAAGGTATTTGAGTATGTTCTTCACAGCAGACCAATGCTCCTGCCCTGGGTTGGCCTGGAACCTGCTTACAACACTCACCGCCTAAGCAATGTTAGGGCGAGTGCGCAGCATGGCATACATGATGCTCCCTACGGCTGAGGCATAAGGAACGTCTTTCATTCCCCTAATCTCCTCAGAAGTGGGCGAGTGCACAGCATGGCATACACTCACCGCCTGAGCAATGTCAGGGCGAGTGCTCAGCATGGCATACACTCACCGCCTGAGCAATGTTAGGGCGAGTGCCTGAAAGGAATGCTTTCTTTCTTGGAGTTCTCCATGCTGTATCTTTTGATAATTTTGTCAATATAAGCAGCCTGGGATAATCCAATTATCCACTTCGATCTATCTCTATAGAGTCGAAGACCTAGTATATAGGAAGCTTCTCCAAGATCTTTCATGGAGAATTGCTGCGAAAGCCACACCTTGACCGAAGTCAACATTCCTACATCATTCCCAATGAGTATGATATCGTCCACATACAACACCAAGAAGGTGACCTTATCCCCACTAGACTTCCTGTATACACAAGGCTCATCCAGATTCTACTCAAAGCAAAATGATTTGATGGCAGAGTCAAAACGGATGTTCCAACTCCTAGAAGCTTGCTTAAGTTCATATATGGAACTATTAAGTTTACATACCATGTGTTTCTGACCAATAGTAATGAAACCTTGCGGCTGTTGCATGTAAATATCTTAACTAAGATCTCCATTCGGTAACGTGGTTTTGACATCCATTTGCTAAATCTTGTAGTCATGGTATGATGCTTCAACTAGCAGATCCTAATGGATTTAAGCATGGCCACGGGCAAAAAGGTTTCCTCATAGTCAATACCTTCTTTCTGATTATACCCTTTCGCCACCAAATGAGCTTTCTAGGTCTCGATCTTGCCATCGGGGCCCTTCTTCCTCTTATAGATCCATTTGCAACCAATTGCTTTTACCCCGGAGGGCGGATCTACCAGAGTCCAGACTCAATTGGCCACCATCGAGTCCATCTTAGCTTTCATGGCCTGCACTCACTTCTGGGAATCTATGTCCAACATAGCTTCCGCGTAAGTCACAAGATCCTCCTCACTAGTCAAGGCTTCCACCAGGTAACTATCCTGGTCATAACCATAACGGACTGGTGGCCTGGATGCCCAGGTGGATCTTCTAGGTTGGTCACTACCTAGAACTTGAGGGACATCTCCCACTGTTCCTGAGCTCTCCTCATCAAGAACTATTTCCTGACGATGGGTGTCCAGGATGTAATCGGTCTCTAAGAGCTGGGCATTTCGACTATAGAACACTTTCTGTTCACTTGGGTCAGAGAATAGAAAACCCACCGAATCTTTTGGATAGCCTATAAATAGGCAACGACTGGTCTTGGATTCCAACTCGTCCGCACTCATTCTCTTAACGTGCTCAGGACAACCCAAAATCTTCAAGTGTTAGACACTTGGTTTCTTTCCGGTCAGTCGTTCCCAAGAAAAGCGTCACCTCTCCTTCACTCAGCCTTCTACTAACTTTGAACCCCTGTAGTGAATTACACGCATGAGTTGAAGTCCCAGAGTCAACACACCAGCACAAAAGTGACTAACAAATTAGTCTCTATGACACAAGTTTCGAAGTAACCTTTCTTAGATTCTAGGTAGGTGGGACAGTTCCTCTTCCAGTGGCCAGCCTGCTTGCAGAAGTGATAGGCATCGGATGCCTTGTTTTTCTTCTACTTCTTAGATTTGGTAGCTTTATTCTGGGGCTTCTTTTCCTTCCTCTTTTTCTTGCCCAATTTGCTAGCTTCAACAAGCATAGCCATAGGCTCATCCTTTTTTATCAAATCATTGGCCCTCTACAACATATTGCTGAGTTCTTGGATGCCGACATTCAACTTGTTCATATTGTAGTTCATTATGAATGGATTAAATGAAGGAGGCAGAGAATTAAGGATGACATCCACTTGCTGTTAGATAGTTTTGTGTGCCCATAGCTCCAATCAGTTTGATGTACTTATGACATTTATTGTAAATGAATAAAGTGCATATTTTGTTCATGTTATGCGGTATGTTTCTATGTAATACCCTTAAAACTGGACACTTATGAGACTCATGTTGGTTTATAACGTTCACAGCCAGTGGGTCAGTCTGAGGAGACCTAACTTGATAAGGCTGACACTGATGTACCTCCAAGTCGGTTGGGGTGGCCTGTCTCTGCCACTAGGGTGAGACCCGAGGTACATCTAGTGTGGGATCAGCTTGAGACCTTGAAGCAGACTAGAATTCTAGTATTGCCCTGGACATTGGCGATTAGTGGGCAAAACTGGAATGTTACACCTGACCCCTAGAATCGATTATGGTGCCACACTAGGTGGCGGAATTGGCCATCTTTGATATGCCAATCAGTGAGACCCTTAGAGGGGGTCAATACCTTGGTATGTTGAGATGGTTCATGAACCCATCTGAATGGCTGATCATAGTGATAGGATCAGCCCCTTTGTCGGACAAAGGTAATGATCGGGGAAATGCACTCTCTCTGATGGAAACCAAAACTGCCGACAGTTGATTTCAATCATTGAAATTTTGTTTTGCAAAATATATTTATGTGATATAATATATTATAGGTTTCCAAAATTGTTTGCAAAAGGTTTTAATCCCCGGGGTCCATGTGAGAGGAGAGTTCAGCACTGTACCTTGCAGTCGGGGGAGAGATCCTCCCTTGTCGGGTAGTGTTTGATCATTATGGGCTGAGAGGTTAAGTGTAAGGCCATTGAGGGTTAAACCTGATGGGCTAATCTTACATCTGCCCACAGTCCTTGGGTGTTATAAGGTGGCTTGGCCCAAGGACCACTTAGTGTAAGTGTTGGGCCCATAGAGTCCATTTGATGATCTCAAGGGGTTCACTGGGCTTTCCAGTGAATTCGGCTAAGCCTTGTCACAGAGGCTGGGCTGAACCCTTGTGGCTGATGTGTAGATCAACTTTTGGGTCCCACGCCATATAGAGAAAGCCCAATTAGGCAGCAATTTGGAAGGCTTAAGTGAGCACATACACTTAATGGGCCAAAAGCCCAATACGAACCGAGCTAATTAGATTGGCTTGAATGGAGCGAATCTGAGATATGGACCAGCCTTAAAGGATAAAGGAAATTCCCTATCCACTCAGTAAGAGTCCAGATTTGAATATGATTCAAAACTGGAAACTCCTAATCAAATTAGGAGGGCTGATCATGATTTGTAGATTAGATAAGGACTCTACCTTATCACTTAAAGGGATCAACATCTCCTAATAGGATTAGGAGATGATCCCTTTAGGATTATAAAAGGAGGAGGGGGTGGCAGCCTCTAAACACACTCATCTCAGATACAGATATGACATAGAAGAGAGAAATCAGCATATAGTGAGACTGTGCCAATTTCTCCCTGCCGCCTCCTTCCTGTTGCCGTTGCCATTAGCAGTTCATCTCCACTCACGTGGGAATTATCAAGAAGCGTTCTTTATTTCAGTTCTTTGTGAAAGAATTGAAAAGATGTTGTGCTCACCTGCCATCCAGTGGATTTTTGTGAAGGATCCAGTTCTTGTGAAGAACATTGTTGATTCTGCTCCATCCTACGCTGCGCCATCTTCAGTGGGATCAGTCTTTGGTGACTTTTCTGGGTGTGAACACCTTCGTTGGGGGATGCTAATTCTTCGTATCAGGTATTTCCCTCTCCTACTGTTTTGTTCAGACCTGATTCAGTTCTTGATTCAAGATTCATCCTTGAAAATTAGTTTTCTAAAACAGGGAATGCGATTCTCAGTTGTAGGAAGGAAAGAAATTTTTGAAATTTTCCCATTCTATTTCACTTTATCCGGGTGTCCATACGATGGATCTTTCCATTCCTTCAGTGGTATCAAAGCCATGGTTCAAATCTTGAATCAAAATTGTTCAAATTTGAACCTGCGCAAATGGGCAGAAGGCATTCTACCCTATTTGCGTAGATTTTGATTTTTGGGAAATTGTTCCCATAAATATGGGTGAACGATCTGAAATTAAATTTTATATAAATCTGAATTTTATATGGAATGGTTCTTTATAATTTTCTTGATTTATGGGTTGTTCATACAATGGAGATCAAAATCTTTTATTCTTGGCACGTGGATATCCGTGATTTGCAAATTCTTGTTTATTCTTTACATTTGGTCTGTAAATATTTTTTTAATTTTTTAGACTGAATGTATAGGATTTGATTTGATGTAATAATTAATAGAAAATTAGGTTTTTCTATTTCTGTATTATTTTTGGATCAAATTTAGCGGCACTGGAAGGAGAATTCGCAGATATGAAAATCGCTATCTACGATTTGTAGTTTGTGAAACTGCAAACTATGAACTAACCTCTGTTTTGCAGGATGGAGTGTGCAAACAGCCCTACTTGACTGATTTATGATTTTCTTTATCAGTATTTAATTTCATATCATTAATCTTGAATTAAAAATCAAACCTAGACCAATTCGAACTAGATTTGGACCAAATCAGTTGGACCGAATCTAGGGTTTGATGGGGCTGATTTCAGTCCTGATTTCTCCCACTTTTGGGTCAGGGATTGATGTTTAATTGCAAGTATTTATTTGGCCCAACCTGTAAGACCCAATTTTAAATTGTTAAAACTGCAAAAGCCCACCATTTGCATGAAAGCTATATGGACTGAACTGCTAACTGCTATTCAGCCCATATACCTAGATAATATTAAATATTAATATTATGGACTTTAAATGGGCTTTACAGATATTTAATTGATTGGATCAATTCTTCTTACATGTGATGTATGGATGTGTGATGCGCTACGTTCATGGGCCATAAGCACTTGGCCCATGCAGATACGATAGTGGCTCTTGCGCACAACATGGCTGAATGCACATCATTGCCATGGTGTCCCTTATGGTCATTGGATGACCTTCCCTTCATGGTGGGCCCCACACCCCTGAAAAAGACACGTGCGGAAACCCTAGCCAAATTGGGCCACTAGAAATCTAGCTTTATAAAAGCCTGTGGAAGCCACTCAGGTTTGACCTAAAACTAGGGCATAACTTGTTCCCTCCTGAAATATGAGTGCATGTGATAGGGAGATCCATATGATGGACTCTCTAAAGGCTTTCTGTCATTAGCATGAACACGGGTCCTTCAAGTGATGAGGGGAAGCACCAGAAAATGGGCCAACTGATTTGCTGCTGGATCTGTTGGATTGTTTCATACGATGATAGGGACGTCATAGACCGATGTGGGAGGGGCTTCACCAGAAAATGGGAACTCTCTCACAGTACTTTGGCGTGGTTGAATATGATGGGTGAGCACTCACTGGATAGAAAGGTTTACCCATAAACGGCTATGAACCTTGTTCGATAGAGGCCAAAAATAAAGAATAAAAAGGATATGATCCTTCACAGAAAGGTGGTGGGGTTATGTAGCTGAAACAGTTGGCTCCATGCACCCTACTATATCATAGCTTCTCTAGACAATCCAATACAGAGACAGTTTGATCAAATCAAACTGGCCAAGGACATATTGGACAGTCTGAAAACTTTGTACAAAGAGCAGAATCGTTCTACTCGGAAGAAGGTCTTGAAGTAGTTCATGACCTTTCAAATGACTAAGGGACAGCAAGTGCATGACCATTGTCTTCGGATGGTGGGATACATAAATGAGCTAGAAGCCCTAGGGTCCGGGCTAGACCATGTCACCAAGGTAGACGCCATTCTGAATTGTTTACCTCCGTCCTACAATCAGTTTGTCATGAATTATAACATGAATAAGTTGAACGTCAGCTTACAAGAGCTCAACAATATATTGCAACGGGCCGAGGAACTGATTCGTAAGGATGAACCCGTCGCCATGCTTATGGAAGCAGACAAGCATGGAAAGAAGAGGAGGTCTAAGAAGAGGCCTCAGAAAAAGGGCAACAAATCCAAGAGATAGAAGAAGGACAGGGCATCCGATGCCTGTCACCATTGTCACCAGACCGGCCACTGGAGAAGGAACTATCCTGCCTACCTGGAATCCAAGAAAGGTAATCCTGAATCCTGTGTCATAGAAACCAATTTGTTGGTTACTTCTGCTTCCTAGTGTATTGACTCCAGGGCTTCGACTCATGCATGTAACACATTGCAAGGTTTCAGAATAAGTAGAAGATTGAGTGAGGGAGAGGTGACGCTCTTCTTTGGAACATCTGCAAGCATTGCAGCTGTGGCCATCAGAACTGTAGAATTGTCTTTTAGAGAATGATCACTTGTACTTAAAGATTATCTTGATGTATAGAATTTAAGAAGAAATTTGATTTCTGTCTCAAAATTGTGTGCTGATGGATATTCTGTTATCTTTAGTAATACGATTACTATTAAAAGAAACAACAAATTCATTGCATACAGGTAACTGGAGAACGGTCTCTATGTTCTGCATCCTTCTTTAGAAACCAACATAGCCGAAACTACGTCGGTTGACATTCCCAAGAGAACTCGTGATACCGTTAGTCCCACGTGCCTGTGGCATTACTGTCTTGGCCATATCGGTATTGACCGAATCACAAGGTTGGTAAAGGATGGTCCTTTGAATTTTCTAACTATAGAAGATCTTCCCACCTGTGAGCCTTGCCTTCGTGGTAAGATGACAAAATGGCCATTCGAAGGCAAGCCTGAAAGATGTACGGGCATGCTTGACCTCATACATAGTGATGTATGTGGGCTCCTGAATGTTAGGAGTCATAACCAACACGTATACTTTATCACCTTCACCAATGATTATTTGCAGTATGGTTATGTGTACCTAATGAGACACAAGTTTGAATCCTTTGAAAAGTTCAAGGAGTTTAGACAAGAGGTCGAGAAATAGTTGGGGAGAGAAATTAAGAACCTTCGATCTGATTGAGGTGACGAGTATCTCTCTGACAAATTCAGGGACTACCTGAAGGTCAACGGGATAGTATCGCAATTAGCTCCTCCTACTACACCACAACTTAGCGGTGTTTCAGAGAGGAGGAATAGAACCTTACTTGATATGCTCTGGTCACTTCTCACACACTCGGAGTTACCCACATCCTTTTGGGGATACACATTAGAGACAATGATTTACGTGCTTAATAGGGTTCCAACCAAATCGGTTCCGAGCACTCCATATGAACTTTGGAGCAGAAAGAAACCAAGTGTCAGACACTTGAAGATTTGGGGTTGTCTGGCACACGTTAAAAGAATGAGCTTGGACAAATTGGAATCCTAAATCAGTCGTTGCCTATTTGTAGGCTACCCCAAAAGCTCTATGGGATATCTATTCTATGACCCAGAAGAACAGAAGGTGTTCTGTAGTCGGAATGCCCATTTCTTGGAGGAGGATTACATCCTGAACAATCATCATCAGAAAGTTGTTCTTGAAGAGGAGAGCTTAGGAGTAGTGGGAGATGTCCCACATGTTCCAGGTAGTGACCAACCTAGAAGATTTACCTGGGTATCCAGGCCACCAGTTCGTTATGGTTATGACCAGGATAGTTACCTGGGGGAAGCCTTGGCTAGTGAGGAGGATCTCGTGACTTTTGCGGAAGCTATGTTGGACATAGATTCCTAGAAGTGGGTAGATGCCATGAGAGCTGAGATGGACTCAACGGAGGCCCACAGAGTTTGGACTCTAGTAGATCTGCCCACCGGGGTAAAAGCAATTGGTTGCAAATGGATCTACAAAAGGAAGAAGGGCCCCAATGGCAATGTTGAGACCTACAAGGCTCGCTTGGTGGCGAAAGGGTATACTCAAAAAGAGGGCATCGATTATGAGGAAACCTTTTCGCCTGTGGCCATGCTTAAATCCATTAGGATCCTGCTAGTTGTAGCAACATACCATGACTACAAGATTTGGCAAATGGATGTCAAAACCGCGTTCCTGAATGGAGATCTTATTGAAGATATCTACATGTAGCAGCCGCAAGGCTTCATTGCTGCTGCTCAGGAACACATGGTATGTAAACTTAATAGATCCATATATGGACTTAAGGAAACTTCTGGGAGTTGGAACATCCGGTCTGACTCTGCCGTAAAAGCATTTGATTTTGAGCAGAACCCGAATGAGCCCTGTGTATACAGAAAGTCCAATGGGGATAAGGTTACGTTCTTGGTTCTGCATGTGGATGATATCCTACTCATTGGGAATGATGTGAGAATGTTGACCTCAATCAAAGTATGGCTTTCTGATGAACCTACAATTTATCTATATTTTATGAGGTTTTTTGCATGAAATTTTATGCTGGTTTAATTAGATTTTGCCCTATTTTAGCTTGATTGCAAGAAAGATTTCAGGGGGAGCCAAATCAACAAAAAGAAGGCAAAAGCAAGAAAAGAAAGCCCAAAATTTATCAAGTTCAGCCCGGCCCAGCCATGAGAGCAAGGGAGTTTTCATTCGGCCCAAGAAGTGCAAGCTAACTCTTTGGAAAACCCAAAGGAAGAAGCCTAGCAAGAAGGAAATTTCGGCCCAGCCCATTTTTAGCCCAAATAACAGCCTAGAGTGTAGCCCACATGAGCTCAAAAGCAAGCTAAGTTGTAGCCCAAATAGCAGCCCAAAGGGAGCTAGGGGCGGCAACTCCTAGAAGTTTCTTGAAGAGAAGGAGGGAGCACTCTAGAAGGTTCATGAGGGGTGTAATACACCCAATTCTAGAGACTTCAAGAAGGGGCAAGAGCCCCCTTGAAAAACTATATAAGGAGGCCTCTAGGAGGGGGGAGAGGTGTTCAATTGCTTGAGAGGAAGGCTTCCCACTCTTAGAGGTTCGGCCACCTTGAGAGAAGAGAAGAGAAGAAGGCTAGGCGCAAGGAAGAAGAAGAAGAAGGGCTGAAGGAAGTTCAAGACAAGCAAGCTAGAAGAGAAGGTGAGTTCGAATTGAGGGTTTGTGATTCAAAGATCTTTTGTAATAAATCATTTGTAGTTTCATTCTCTTTTGATTTGAATTCAGTTTCTTTGTTATATTTTCTTTCTTCTTTCTCCTTGTTTCCATTCTTCCTTGATGTATTTCAGCTTGTAAAATTTCAGTTCAGCAATCTAATTCTTTTTGATTCATTCAAATGGTCATGAATTGTACTTGAAGTTTCTTGAATAAGGGTGTTATTGTAGATTAATTCGGCCAACTAACCTTCAAAACTCAGATCTGAATTCTCAGATCTGAGATTGCAAGATTTGAATTGCTTGAAAGAGAATTCAGATCTGCAATTTTCAGATTGGCCGAATGGATCTAAAGCTTGGAATTCCTAGAGTGCTTGAGAGAGACTCTAGGAATTCAGATCTACTATTCAAGAACTGAATTGAGTGCAAGGTTAGAGATAACTTGCACAATTCAGTTTGTGATCAATTCAGATTTGAATTGATGCCTTAGAAGTGTTTGAAGAAATGCATGCATGGGGATTAGATTCTTGCTAGAGATAGAAGAACCGTCACTCATGCATAGGATGATAATGCGCTTGAGAGAGGCTGTTCATGACCTTTGGGTTTCACCAAACCAAGGCTCAATCATGATTTATTCGAATGATCCAAATTGATAGATTGCTGAATTCTGAGATTGACATTTACTGCTTACTCTTCTAACCTGATTTGAAGGCAATTGGGCCAATGATTTAGATAGATTTTAATTTAGGATTTTTTAGCTTTCATTAAAGCTTTGATTTATTTGTTGAACGGATAAGAAGTGCTCAAATTAGTATTGGTAATTGTTTCCTAAATCCTCGTGGGAACGATACTTCACTCACTACTTTATTACTTGAACGGATAGTGCACTTGCTAGTGTCACAATGAGCCACACATCACTTTCACAGCAATTCTCCATAAAAGATCTTGGAGAAGCGTCTTATATACTAGGTCTTCGACTCTATAGAGATATATCAAAGTGGATAATAGGATTATCCCAATCTGCTTACATTGACAAATTTGTCAAAAGGTACAGCATGGAGAACATCAAGAAGGGAAATGTTCCTTTCAGGCATGGAGTTACTCTCTCCAAGAAGAAGTTTCCCAAGACATCTGAGGAGATCTAGGACATGAAGAATGTTCCCTATGCCTCAGCCGTGGGGAGCATCATGTATGCCATGTTGTGCACTTGCCCTGATATTGTTCACGCGGTGAGTGTAGTATGCAGATTTCAAACCAACCTAGGGCAGGAGCATTGGACCGATGTGAAATGCATACTTAAGTACCTTCATCGGACAAAAGAGTTTTGTCTAGTATTCGATGGTACATCATTACAGATCCAAGGGTATACCGTTGTTGACTTCCAGTCATACCCATATGATAGAAAATCTACATCTGGTTACGTATTCATGATAGGATCATGTGCTGCTTGCTGGAAAAGCAACAAACAGGGGTCCGCGGAGGATTCCACAATGGAAGCCGAATACATTACCGCAAGCGAGGTTGCCGAGGAAGCCGTGTGGATGAAGAAGTTCATCCAAGAGTTTGGAGTAGTTCCATCCAGCACATCACCCATCCCATTGCTATTCGACAACAATGGGGCCATTGCTCAGGCTAAGGAGCCACGAGCCCACTCGAAGTCCAAGCACATCGAGAGGAAGTACCACATACTACGGAAGATTATTGGTAGAGGGTGTTAGACAGTTTTGTATGCCCTTAGCTTAAATCAAGATGATGTACTTTATGAGTTTACTATAAATGAATAAAAGTGCATATTTGATTCATGTTCCCTTGGTATGTTTCTATGTAATACCCTTAAACTGGACACTTAATGAGACTCGTGTTAGTTTAGAATGTTCACAGCCAGTGGGTTGGTCTAGGGAGACATATCCTGACAAGGCTGACACTGTGGTGTCACCAAGTCGGTTGGGGTGGCTTGTCTCAGCTGCCAGGGTGAGACCCTAGGTACATACAGTGTAGGATTAATTGAATCTTTGAACTGGACCAGATTTCCAGTATTGTCCTGGACCTTGGAGATTGATGGGCAAAATTGGAAAGTTACACCCGACCCCTAGACTCGATTATGATACTGCACTAGGTGTTGGATTGGGCTATCTTTGATATACCATTCAGTGAGATCCTTAGCGGGGGTCAAAACCTGGGTATGTTGGGACAGTCTGAAATTCATCTAAGTGGGTGATCATAGTGACAGGATCAGCTCCTTTGTCGGACAAAGGTAATGATCGGGGATGCACTCTCACTAATGGATACCAAGACTACCAGCAGCCGATTTCAAACGTTGAGATTTAGTTTGCAAAATATATTTTATATGAGATATAAAATTATATTTATTATGGTTTCTAAATGATTTGCAAAAGTTTTTAATTCCTGGGATCCATATAAGCAGTGAGGATAATACCTGATGGGATAATCTTGTATCTACCCACAGTCCCTAGGTGTTACAAGGTGGCTTGGCCCAGGGACTACTTAGGGTAAGTGTTGGGCCCATAGAAACCATGAGATGGTTTTCAAGGGGTGCACTGTCCATAACAGTGTATTCGGCTAGGCCTTGTAACAAAGGCTGGGCCTAACCCATGTGTCTAATGTGTAGATCAATGTTAGGGTCCCACGCCATACAAGGAAGCCCAACTAGGCAGCAGTTTGGAAGGCCAAGTGAATACATAACCTTAAATGGGCCTTAAGCCCATTTTGAATTGGGCTAATTTGATTAGTCATTTGAAGGGGCAAATTCTGAGATGGATCAGCTGATAGGATTGGGCCCAGACCCTATCCACTTAGAGAGTCCAAGATCTAAATAAGATTTAGATCTGGAAGCCTCCTAATTAGATTAGGAGATGGCTGATCTAATGTGCAATTAAGATAGGGGTTATCCCTTATCACTTAAAGGGACTTCTAATCCAAATTTGATTTGGAACAGCAACTCCTAATAGGATTAGGAGCTTGATCCCTTTAAGTCTATAAAAGGAGGAGGGGGCGGCAGCCTTTAGACATGCAACCAACACACTCTTGTCTTCAGAGCTGAAATCATAAGAAGAGAGAATTCTGCACCCTGCGAATACTCTCTTGCTGCCTCCTTCCTGCAACCATCGCCTCCAGCAGTTCGATCTCCAATTCTTGGGAGAAATCAATGTTTGATCTTGATACTAATCTTTTGGAGAAAAGATTGATTGGAACTGTATTCACAAGCCATCTAGTTGATTATTGCGAAGGGTCAAGTTCTTTTGGAAGAACACTATTGATTCTGCTCCACCCTACACTGTGCCATCTTCAGTGGGAGTAGATTTTGAATCCATCCTTGTGCATGAACACTTCCATTGGGAGTTTTTGCTTCTCTGTATCAAGTATAATCCCTCCCTACTCCTTTTGGTTCAGATCTGGTTCACTTTATGATTCAAGAATGATCCTTGAAAATATGATTTTCTAATTAGGGAATGTGATTCCCAGTTGAAGGGAGAGAGAAAAATTTTGAAATTCGCCCCTTATTCCACAATCTTTGGGTGTCCATGTGATGGATATCCTATCCCTTCAGAGGGGACGTCCTGATTCAGAAGGTAACTTCAGTGGAGAATGTTGTAGACCCATTGTCTAAGCCACTCACATAGAAAGTGTTTGAGAAACACGTGGAAAGTATGGAACTCCGACTTATTCCAGATTGGACCACTTAGTGTAAGTGTTGGCCCAAGGACCACTTAGTGTAAGTGTTGGGCCCATAGAGTCCATATGATGGGCTCAAGGGGTTCACTAGGCTTTCCAATGAATTCAGCTAGGCGTTGTGACAGAGGCTAGACCAAACCCTTGTTTTGTTCAGACCTGGTTTGGTTCTTGATTCAAGATTGATCATTGAAAATTAGTTTTCTAAAATAGGGAATGCGATTCCCAATTGTTGGAAGGAAAGAAATTTTTGAAATTTGCCCATTCTATTCCGCTTTATCCAGGTGTCCATACGATGGATCTTTCCATTCCTTCACTTGCGTGGCAAGATCTAGCCCAGATCCAGGGGCTTCAAGCTCATTGTTGAAGCCCATCATCCAAAGACAATGGTCATGAACTTTCTGCCCCTTGGACATCTGCGCGGTCATGAACAACTTCAAGACCTTCTGCCAAGTAGAATGATTATGCTCTTCATACAACATCTTTAAACTATCCAATATGTCCTTGGTTAGCTCGATCTGATCAAACAGCCTCTGTATTGGATTGTCCAGGGAGGCAATGACATAGCAGCGTGCTATGGAGTTTTTTATCCTCCCAATCTTGGAATTCCCTCCTTCGGGCCTCAGAAACCCAGTCACCCAAATGCTCCGGTGCAGGATTTTTAACTACCTTATCCAAATTCTCAGAAGTTAAGACCAGCATAAAATTTCTGTACTAGTCGGCATAGTTTGGGCCCTTAAGCTTGTTATCATCAAGCAGCTTAGCAAATTGTCCGTTTGCCATTTTCTGATAAAACAACAAAACATTAGTCCACAACCTTAGTTTGATTCATGTTACCTAGATAGATATGGCTTTTAAACTATGTTCCATTTCCATTTGTTCATCTCTGAGATTTCCCTCCTATCTTTGTGATGGAGGCGGCGAAGATGTCTCTGGAAATGGAGCCAACAGTTTCAGCTGCATAACCCCACCACCTTTCTGTGACGGATCATATCCACTCATCGTATGAGTTTCCCTTTGGCCTTTTCCAGACAAGGTTCAGAGCTATTTTCAGGTAAACCGTTCTATCTAGTGAGTGCTAACCCATCATATTCAGGTTACACCAAGGTACCGTGAGAGAGTTCCCATTTTCTGGTAAAACCCCTCTCACATCGGTCTATGACGCCCCTATCATCTTATGAAACACTTTGCCAGACCCAACAACAAATGGATAACCCAATTTTATGGTGTGTTTCCTCATTACTGAAGGACCCATCATCGTGCTAATGACAGAAGGCCTTTAGAGAGTCCATCATATGGATCTCCCTATCACATTTACTCATATTACCTCACGGTGACACAATTGAACCAGAAATTCCCCTTGAATCAGAAAAGAGAAGCTCAACCGCTCATGGTTGTCATCTCCTTCTTGCTTTGCTTCCAAGATGGATGGATGGATTGATTGCTTGATGCTTAAAAGCAGTCCCCCTGCCCTTTTATATAGCTTTAGGAGGAGGGGCTGTTTCCAACTCCTTTTAGGAGTTCATTCTCAAAAATAGAAAGTCCTAATTAGTTTTGATCTAACCATATCCTATCTCTTATCTAGGAATCTCAATCTTCTTTATCTTTCTAGGATTACATTTGAAATTTAAATCTGATAAGATTCTTTATTCTTGAATTCGAGTTGGGCTTCTTTAATAAATTGGGCTGCTACAAGGCTTTTCTGCAAATTGGGCTTCAACTATGAGTTGGGCTTCTCTACGAATTTACTTCGACTTTGGGCCTGACGTTTTATCTCGATGCAGACCAGATCAGACAAAACCTAGAAATTAAATTGTGGAGTTCTTCATTATCTTTCTGATGCATCTGGAATCATCCCAATCGGAGTCCGGATGTGAGAGTTATGCCTAGATTACTGAATGGTGCCGAAACTGTGCAAAATCATCCGATAGCCTTGTTTCCCTCTTGTCGCCTTCTTGCTTGCCCTGAATCTAAATGCAAGAGTAATGAGTCCAATTAAGTGTTAATTAATTGTAAAAGAATGAATATTTAGGAATAAAAATATGATAATTTTTATTCACATCAGATCCCCCCACACTTAAGCTTTGCCTGTCCTCTAACAAGACAAAACTCAAACAAAAACAAAACAAACTAACTATCTGCTGATTTTTAAACTCTCTCTCCTTCATCTTTTTCCACAAATATTCTAGGTTAAATATTGTGAACCATTAAATCGACACAACCAAGCCATACATGACTCATTCATCAGTCAATCCAATTTTTACTACTACAAACCAGGTAGTAAATCAGGGAAAACCTTTTTATCTTCTCTCTCTTTTTATTTTCTTTTTCTCTCATCTGAAGAAGTGAGTGCATTTCATGCTCCATCTCACTTTTGGATTACTTGGTCAATAGGTGCATTTTATGAGAAAAAAACAAACTTCCCTCTTTTTAATCATCATAAATCGGATCCTCTAACTTTTGTAGTTGTAACTTCCAGTGTCTTCCCCTTTCATCCATCATGGGTGGGTTCAAATCTGGAATAGGGGCCTGCAAAATAGAGGGTAACAATTTCTTATGAGAAAACGATGATGGAATATTAGAATTTGTTAACCTTGACTTCAATATTGGCTCCAAAGCTTCACAGGATGAATCTAACTCTTCCTTCATATCCAATTGTGCACTTAATTTGACCTCCTCATTCATATCTTCTTCTTCAAAAATTTCCTCAACAATGTCAACTGAACAGATTGAATGACATTCATTGGGGTACTTCATTGCTTCAAAAATGTTAAATTTAACAATCTCGCCATCAATCTCGACAGAGAGAGTACCCTCATCCACATCTATTTTGGTTTTGGCTATTTTCATAAATGGCCTGCCTAATAGAAGTGGAGCTAAATTTGTGATAGTGTCTTCCTCCATCTTCAAGATGTAAAAATCAGATGGAAATATTAGGTCATTAACCTGCACCAAAACATCTTCAACAATCCTCTCAGGGCAAGCGTTAGAATGGTTTGCTAATTGAATGACTACCCTAGTCTCCTAAAATGGACCCAAATTCAAAGCACAATAGATTGAGTATGGCATGACATTGATAGATGCACCTAAATCTAGCATGGCACGCACAATTTTTTTCTTTCCAATCACACAAGGTAAAGTAAACATACATAGATCAGCACACTTTTCTAGCAAGGTTCTCTTGATGACAGCTGACACATTCTCCCCAACCCTTACCTTCTCATCACCTCACAGCCTCCTTTTGTTAGTGCACAACTCCTTTAGAACTTTTGCGTATTTCGGGATTTGCTTAATGGCATCTAACAAAGGAATATTTATCTTCACCTTCCTAAAGGTCTCCAAAACTTCTTGCTCGTACTCTTCTTTCTTAGATTTTTCCAACCTACTAGGAAAAGGTGGCACAATGGCATTAGAAATCATAGGTAAAGGGGAATCAGGCTTCACCTTATTGGAACTCTCAGGTGGATCTTGTTCTTCCTTTTCTTTCTGCTCTTCGTCCACTTTCTTTGGTGAAATAAGTTGTGACTGCAATTCCTTCCCACTTCTCAGCACTATTGCACTAGCACTCTCCTTGGGATTGACCACTGTCTATGATGGTAATTTTCCAGAGTTTTGTGCCTCCGACTTGCTAATAGAAGTAACAAGTTGACTGATTTGGATCCCTAAGTCCAGGATGCTGTATTAGACAGTTTTGTATGCCCCTAGCTTCAATCAAATTGATGTACATTATGAGTTTATTGTAAATGAATAAAAGTGCATATTTGATTCATGTTCCCTTGGTATGTTTCTGTGTAATACCCTTAAACTGGACACTTAATGAGACTCGTGTTAGTTTAGAATGTTCACAGCCAGTGGATCGGTCTGGGGAGACCTATCATGACAAGGCTGACACTGTGGTGCCACCAAGTCGGTTGGGGTGGCTTGTCTTAGCTACCGGGGTGAGACCCTAGGCACATACAGTGTGGGATTAATTGAATCTTTGAACTAGACCAGATTTCTAGTATTGCCCTAGACCATAGAGATTGATGGGCAAAACTGGAAAGTTACACCCAACCCCTAGACTCGATTATGATACTGCACTAGGTGTCGGATTGGGCTGTCTTTGATATACCAATCAGTGAGATCCTTAGCGGGGGTCAAAACCTGGGTATGTTGGGACAGTCTGAGAATTGATCTGAGTGGGTGATCATAGTGACAAGATCATCCCCTTTGTCGGACAAAGGTAATGATCGGGGATGAACTCTCACTGATGGAAACCAAGACTGTTGGCAGCCGATTTCAATCGTTGAGATTTGTTTTGCAAAATATATTTTATATGAGATATAAAAAGTATATATATTATGGTTTTGAAATGTTTGCAAAAGGTTTTAATTCCCGGGATCCATACTTGAGAGAGTGAAACACTGTTCCTTGCAGCCGAGGGAGATGTCCTATCTTGTCGGGCAGTGTATGATAATTATGGACTGAGAGGTTAAGTGTAAGGCCATTGAGGATAATACCTGATGGGCTAATCTTGCATCTACCCACAGTCCCTAGGTGTTACAAGGTGGCTTGGCCCAGGGACCACTTAGGGTAAGTGTTGGGCCCATAGAGCCCATCTGATGGGTTTCAGGGGGTGCACTGTCCATAACAGTGTATTCGGCCAGGCCTTGTAACAAAGGCTGGGCTGAACCCATGTGGCTGATGTGTAGATCAATGTTTGGGTCCCACGCCATACAAGGAAACCCAACTGGGCAGCAATTTGGAAGGTTTAATGAATACATAACCCTAAATGGGCCTTAAGCCCATTTCAAACTGGGCTAATTTGATTAGTCTTTAAGGGGCAAATTCTGAGATAAGATCAGCTGATAGGATTGGGCCCACACCCTATCCACTCAGAGAGTCCATTATCTAAATGAGATTTAGATTTGGAAACTTTCTAATTAGATTAGGAACTGGCTGATCTAATCTGTAGATAAGATAAGGTTTATCACTTATCTTAAAGGGACTTCTAGTCCAGATATGATTTGGGTTAGCAACTCCTAATGGGATTAGCAACTCCTAATGGCCTTTAGACACACAATCACCAGCAACAGTCTTGTCTTCAGAGCTGAGATCACAGAGGAGAGAATTCTGCACCCTGTAAATTCTCTCTAGCCGCCTCCTTCCTGCAGCCGCCACCTATAGCAATTCGATCTCCATTGCTTGGGAGAAATCAAGATCAGATCTTGATTCCAATCTTTTGGAGAAAAGATTGGTAGGAGTTGTATTCACTAGCCCCCCAGGTGATTCTTGGGAAGAATCAAGTTCTTAGTAAGGACACTGCTGATTCTGCTCCACCCTGCACTACACCATCTTCATTGGGAGCAGTTTTTGGTTCTACCTTGGGCGTGAACACCTCCGTTGAGAGATATTATTTCTTTGTATCAGCTATTATCTCTCCCTCCTCCTTTTGGTTCATATCTGATTCAGTTAATGGTTCAAGAATGATCCTTGAAAATATGATTTTCTAAATAGGGAATTCGATCCCAGTTGAAGGGAAAGAAAAAATTTTGAAATTCGCCCCCCCTTTATTCCACAATCTTGGGCGTCCATATGATGGTTTCCTATCCCTTCATGCTGGCCCTTGTTTCCTATTGGAATTGTTGACTGTTAGTCACTAGAGCCTTAACTATCTCATCTAAAGACATACCTGAACTTGAGGGTTGATTCTGGGCTTGGGTAAGTGCTGGAATTGGAGGTTGTCTATTGAAAGCTTGAGGCTGGAATCTCTGTATCCCTCCATGATTTCCATAGCTCAGACTGGGGTGATCACTCCACCCAGGATTGTAATAGTTAGAATAGGGATCATATTTGTGTTGAGGTTGGCCAAGAAATCCTCCTACTGCATTGGCTTGTTGCATTGAATCATCTTGCAATGATGGGCACATGTCCGTAGTATGCCCAGGAATTGAGCATATGCCACAAACCTTAGTCCCTGCAGCCAATTGACGAACCAAAGCAGTTAGATAAGAAATTTGACTTTCCAGGTTAGAATGGCTTACCTCATTAACATGTTTGATAGCTCCATCTGTTCTTGCTCCAAAATGTTGAGAGTTCTCAGCCATGTTGGAGATCAATTGCCAAGCTGCCTCAGGTGTTTTGTTGACTAAGGCTCCTCCACTACCTGCATCTACCATACTCCTATCCATAGGTTGGAGTCCTTCGTAGAAGTATTGGATTAAGAGCTACTCAGGTATTTGGTGGTGTGGACAGCTAGCACATAGTTGTTTGAACCTTTCCCAATACTCATATAGTATCTCACCACTAGACTGCCTTACCCCACAAATCTCTTTTCTAATATTTGCAGCTCTTGATGCAAGGATATACTTATCTAAAAACACCCTATTCATCTCATCCCATGTACGTATTGAACTAGGAGGAAGAATATATAACCAGTCCTTTGCCTTATCTCGTAAAGTAAAAGGAAAAGCTATCAGTTTTACCTGTTCCTCAGTCATACCCTGTGGTTTCATGCTTGAACAGATAACATGGAACTCTTTAAGATGCTTGTGAGGGTCCTCGCCTGGAAAACCATGAAAGATAGGAGGCAATTGAATTAAACTTGATTTAAGTTCAAAAGCTACCTCAAGAGTGGGATATACTATGCATAGAGGCTATTGATTCAGGATTGGTGCAGCTAACTCCCTTTGTGTTCTTTCTCTATCAGCCATCTCTTCTTCTTCTTCAAAAATAGCTCTATCACAAGTTGTCAAGACAATATCAGAATTCACCCTTGGAGGTGATCGACCCTTCCGTTGCTTAGTGTCCCTTCTCAAATGGCGGGTTGTCTTTTGAAGTTCAGGAATACATTCTAGTTCACCTTTTTGAGAAGAGTGAGTCATAAAACAAAAGAGGTTAGCACAAACGGAAGGCATGAAGCTAAGAAATTAAAATAACTCCCCGGCAATGGTGCCAAATTTCTGATGGTTTGTCAAAGCCCTCAGATTTAATTCTAATCCCACTCTACGAATAAAATTGTAGTAACAGTGGTACCAGGTCGAATCCCACAGGGAGCCAGTAATTAATTTCTCAACCAAATGCACAATTTAAAGAGTGGGAAATAATTAAATTTCTAAATTAAAATAACAATTAACAAAATAGCAAATAACAATTAACAAGGAAGATTTCAGTCTTACCAAACTCTGATCCAAAGGCCATCACAAACAATTGACCCACAAAGATATTGACCTAATTGCTACTTGTACCACTATTCGTGACAATTACAGATCACCGAATCATGGATAGCCGTAGGAAGATCAATATTAATTAATTTGTTAGATTAATCAACATCAACTTCCATAAAAATATGCACAAGAATAAATGAATACTTGAACTAAAGGCAAGAATTTAAATTAAGCACATAACCTCACGATGACACAATTGAACAAAAAATTCCCCTTGAATCAGAAAAGAGAAGCTCAGCCGCTCATGGTTGTCATCTCCTTCTTGCTTTGCTTCCAAGATGGATGGATTGATTGATTGCTTGATGCTTAAAGCCAGTCCGCCCCCCCCCTCCCCTTTATTTAGTATTTAGGAGGAGGGGTTGTTTCCAACTCCTAGACCCAAATATGAAATTTTAGGGTTGAGAATAGTCCCCATTGAACCACAGATTCGGTCCAACCGGTTTGGTCCAATCTAGTTCGAATGGGTCTAGGGTTTGATTTTTAATTCAAGATTTAATTCAAGAATGATGATATGAAATTAAATGACTGATACAAGACAATTAAGAATCAGTAGGAGGGTTGTTCTTAAGTCTACTACCCTGCAAAACAGAAGTTAGTTTGCAGTATGCAGTTTCCAAAACTACAAATCGAGGATGGTCGAACCCTAATCTATGAAATTCTCTTCCTTGCACTTTCTGCTTCTTCTTTGAATGGAATAAAATAGAAAACCTATTTTCTATTAATATTACATTAGAATTGAATTCCTATACATTCCTTCTAAAATTAAAAATAAATAATTACAGACCAAGAATGAAAAAGAACAACAGGTGCGCAGATTTCTTGTGCCATTAAAGAATTTGATCTCCACCGTACGAACAACCAAAAAATCAAGAAAAATATGTAGAACAATTCTAAATATAAATCAGATTTATAAAGATTTAATTTTAGATCAATTGCCCAAAACTAGGAACTAGTTTCCTAGAAAACGCTAACTACACAAATCGGGTAGAACGCCTTCTGCCCATTTGCGCAGATCTAGATCTGGTTAATTTTGGTTCAAGATTTGAACCTGGCTTTGATACCACTAAAAGGATGAGAGATCCATCATATGGATGGCCGAACCCTGCAGGAAGGTTTGGCGAAATTTCAAAAATTTCTCTCTCTCCTATGTGGGAATCGCATTCCCCATTTTAGAAAACTACATTTTCAATGATCAATTTTGAAACCAATTTGGACCAGATCTAAAACCAAAAAGGTAGGAGAGGGATATATCTGGGATATATCTGATACGGAGTAATAGTAACTTCCAATGAAGGTATTCATGCCCATAGAGGAAACCAAAGACTGCTCCCACTGAAAATGACATAGTGATTATAGTGACAGGATCAACCCCTTTGTTGGACAAAGGTAATGATCGGGGATGCACTCTCACTGATGGAAACCAAGACTGCCGGCAGCTGATTTCAATCGTTGAGATTTGTTTTGCAAAATATTATTTATATGAGATATAAAAAGTTTATATACTATGGTTTTGAAATGTTTGCAAAAGGTTCTAATTCCCGGGATCCATACTTGAGAGAGTGCAACACTGTTCCTTGCAGCCGAGGGAGATGTCCTCTCTTGTCGGGCAGTGTATGATCATTATGGACTGAGAGGTTAAGTGTAAGGCCATTGAGGATAATACCTGATGGGCTAATCTTGCATCTGCCCACAGTCCCTAGGTGTTACAAGGTGGCTTGGCCCAGGGACCACTTAGGGTAAGTGTTGGGCCCATAGAGCCCATCTGATGGGTTTCAGGGGGTGCACTGTCCATAACAGTGTATTCGGCTAGGCCTTGTAACAAAGGCTGGGCTGAACCCATGTGGCTGATGTGTAGATCAATGTTTGGGCCCCACGCCATACAAGGAAGCCCAACTAGGCAGCAGTTTGGAAGGTTTAATGAATACATAACCCTAAATGGGCCTTAAGCCCATTTCGAACTGGGCTAATTTGAATAGTCTTTAAGGAGCGAATTCTGAGATAAGATCAACTGATAGGATTGGGCCCACACCCTATCAACTCAAAGAGTCCATGATCTAAATGAGATTTAGATTTGGAAACTTCCTAATTAGATTAGGAACTGGCTGATCTAATCTGTAGATCAGATAAGGTTTATCACTTATCTTAAAGTGACTTCTAATCCAGATATGATTTGGGTTAGCAACTCCTAAAGGGATTAGGAGCTGATCCCTTTAAGTCTATAAAAGGAAGAGGGGGCGGTAGCCTTTAGAGACACAATCACCAGCAACAGTCTTGTCTTCAGAGCTGAGATCATAGAGGAGAGAATTCTGCACCCTGTAAATTCTCTCTAGCCGCCTCCTTCCTGCAGCCGCCACCTATAGCAATTCGATCTCCATTGCTTGGGAGAAATCAAGATCAGATCTTGATTCCAATCTTTTGGAGAAAAGATTGGTAGGAGTTGTATTCACTAGCCCCCTAGGTGATTCTTGGGAAAAATCAAGTTCTTAGGAAGGACACTGCTGATTCTGCTCCACCCTGCACTGCGCCATCTTCAGTGGGAGCAGATTTTGGTTTCTACCTTGTGCGTGAACACCTCCGTTGAGAGATATTATTTCTCTGTATCAGGTATTATCTCCCTCTCCTCCTTTTGGTTCAGATCTGGTTCAGTTAATGGTTCAAGAATGATCATTGAAAATATGATTTTCTAAATAGGGAATTCGATTCCCAGTAGAAGGGAAAGAAAAAATTTTGAAATTCGCCCCCCCTTTATTCTGCAATCTTGGGCATCCATATGATGGTTTCCTATCCCTTCATACTGGCCCTTGTTTCCTATTGGAATTGTTGAGTGTTAGTTGCTAGAGCCTTAACTATCTCATCTAAAAACATACCTGAACTTGAGGGTTGATTTTTGGCTTGGGTAAGTGCTGGAATTGGAGGTTGTCTATTGAAAGCTTGAGGCTAGAATCTCTGTAGCCCTCCATGATTTCCATAGCTCAGATTGGGGTGATCCCTCCACCTAGGATTGTAATAGTTAGAATAGGGATCATATTTGTGTTGAGGTTGGCCAGGAAATCCTCCAATTGCATTGGCTTGTTGCATTGAATCATCTTGCAATGATGGGCACACGTCCGTAGGATGCCCAGGAATTGAGCATATGCCACAAACCTTAGTCCCTGCAGCCAATTGACGAACCAAAGCAGTTAGATTAGAAATTTGACTTTCCAGATTAGAATGGCTTACCTCATTAACATGTTTGATAGCTCCATCTGTTCTTGCTCCAAAATGTTGAGAGTTCTCAGCCATGTTGGAGATCAATTGCTAAGCTGCCTCAGGTGTTTTATTGACTAAGGCTCCTCCACTACCTGCATCTACCATACTCCTATCCATAGGTTGGAGTCCTTCGTAGAAGTATTGGATTAAGAGTTGCCCAGGTATTTGGTGGTGTGGACAGCTAGCACATAGTTGTCTGAACCTTTCCCAATACTCATATAGTATCTCACCACTAGACTGCCTTACCCCACAAATCTCTTTTCTTATATTTTCAGCTCAATGCAAGAAAATACTTATCTAAAAACACCCTATTCATCTCATCCCATGTACGTATTGAACGAGGAGGAAGAATATATAACCAGTCATTTGCCTTATCTCGTAAAGTAAAAGGAAAAGCTATCAGTTTTACCTGTTCCTCAGTCATACCCTGTGGTTTCGTGCTTGAACAGACAACATGGAACTCTTTAATATGCTTGTGAGGGTCCTCGCCTGGAAAACCATGAAAAATAGAAAGCAATTGAATTAAACTTGATTTAAGTTCAAAAGCTACCTCAAGAGTGGGATATACTATGCATAGAGGCTATTGATTCAGGATTGGTGCAGCTTACTCCCTTAGTGTTCCTTCTCTATCCGCCATCTCTTCTTCTTCTTCAAAAATAGCTCTTTCACAAGTTGTCAAGACAATATCGGAATTCACCCTTGGAGGTGATCGACCCTTTCTTTGCTTAGCCTCCCTTCTCAAATGGCGAGTTGTCTTTTGAAGTTCAGGAATACATTCTAGTTCACCTTTTTGAGAAGAACAAGTCATGAAACAAAAGAGGTTAGCACAAACGGAAGCATGAAGCTAAGAAATTAAAATAGCTCCCCGGCAACGGTGCCAAAATTCTGACGGTTTGTCAAAGCCCTCAGATTTAATTCTAATCCCACTCTACGAATAAAATTGTAGTAACAGTGGTACCAGGTCGAATTCCACAGGGAGCCAGTAATTAATTTCTCAGCCAAATGCACAATTTAAAGAGTGAGAAATAATTAAATTTCTAAATTAAAATAACAATTAACAAAATAGCAAATAACAATTAACAAGGTAGAGTTCAGTCTTACCAAACTCTGATCCAAAGGATCAATTTGAGTCAATTGATCATTGATCCTAAGCTAAAAATAGCAATCTTGCAGTTCAAGCATTTAACTTTTAGATTTATTAGGATAGCCATACTAAACCTTATACCTTCCTAGTTTATTTGACCAAATGCAGCATTCGATCAACACTTATCATTAACTGACTGGGCACGATTGCGTTCCATATCAATTAATAATAGCAATTAATTTTATGAAAGCAGTTAAACCAAAATAAAAATAATTGAGATAGCGGCAATTATTAAATTTTGTTCCATTGATTCCCTTTAGGTCAAAACATGCCAACACATTGGTCAAAGGCTATCACAAACAATTGACCCACAAAGATATTGACCTAATTGCTACTTGTACCACTATTCGTGACAATTACGAATCATCGAATCATGGATAGCCGTAGGAAGATCAATATTAATTAATTTGTTAGATTAATCAATATCAACTTCCATAAAAATATGCACAAGAATAAATGAATACTTGAAATAAAGGCAAGAATTTAAATTAAGCACATAACCTCACGGTGACACAATTGAACAAAAAATTCCCCTTGAATCAGAAAAGAGAAGCTCAGCCGCTCATGGTTGTCATCTCCTTCTTGCTTTGCTTCCAAGATGGATGGATTGATTGATTGCTTGATGCTTAAAGCCAGTCCGCCCCCCCCCCCCCTTTATATAGTATTTAGGAGGAGGGGTTGTTTCCAACTCCTGGACCCAAATATGAAATTTTAGGGTTGAGAATAGTCCCCATTGAACCACAGATACGGTCCAACCGGTTTGGTCCAATCTAGTTCGAATGGGTCTAGGGTTTGATTTTTAATTCAAGATTTAATTCAAGAATGATGATATGAAATTAAATGACTGATACAAGACAATTAAGAATCAGTAGGAGGGTTGTTCGTAAGTCTGCTACCCTAGAAAACAGAGGTTAGTTTGCTGTATGCAGTTTCCAAAACTACAAATCGAGGATGGTCGAACCCTAATCTGTGAAATTCTCTTCCTTGCACTTTCTGCTTCTTCTTTGAATGGAATAAAATAGAAAACCTATTTTCTATTAATATTACATTAGAATTGAATTCCTATACATTCCTTCAAAATTAAAAATAAATAATTACATACTAAGAATGAAAAAGAACAACAGGTGCACAGATTTCTTGTGCCATTAAAGAATTTGATCTCCACCATACGAACATCCCAAAAATCAAGAAAAATATGTAGAACAATTCTAAATATAAATCAGATTTATAAAGATTTAATTTTAGATCAATTGCCCAAAACTGGGAACCAATTTCCCAGAAAATGCTAACTACACAAACCGGGTAGAACGCCTTCTGCCCATTTGCGCAGATCTAGATCTGTTTAATTTGGGTTCAAGATTTGAACCTGGCTTTGATACCACTGAAAGGATGAGAGATCCATCATATGGATGGCCGAACCCTGCAGGAAGGTTGGGTGAAATTTCAAAAATTTCTCTCTCTCCTATGTAGGAATCGCATTCCCTATTTTAGAAAACTACATTTTCAATGATCAATCTTGAAACCAAACTGGACCAAATCTAAAACCAAAAAGGTAGGAGAGGGATATATCTGATACAGTGTAATAGTAACTCCCAATGAATGTGTTCATGCCCAAGGAGGAAACCAAAGACTACTCCCACTGAAGATGACACAGTGTGAGGTGGAGCAGAATCAATAGGATGGTTCTTCAGCAAGAACCAAATTCTTCAGCAAGAATGTGATGGAGGGCTGGTGAGCATGACTTCAGATTACCTTTTCAACCAAAAGGTAATATCAATAACCTTTATTGATCACTCCCACAGGTGGGGATCGAACGGACAGGTGTGGCAAGAGCAGGAAAGAGCTGAAGACAGGAGCAGTCAAACTATAGATTCTTCTCTCTTTGTAATCTGTGAACTGAGTATTGTATCTTGGAGGTTCGCCCTGCTCCTCTAATTATAGCCTTTAAAGAGAGCATCTCCTAATCCCTTTAGGAGTTTCCTAATCCAAATCTTGTATTTGGATCTGGACTCTCCTTAAGAGATAAGGATAATCTCTTATCTTATTTGTAGATAAAGATCAACCTTCCTAATCAAATTAGGAGTTTTCTTATCCAAATCTTTATTTGGGTCTAGACTCTCTGAGTGGATAGGGATAATCTCTTATCCTATCTGCTGATCTAAATCCCAGAACCGCCCCTAATTAATAAGTCTTATTAATTTAGTTTGAATTGGGCTTTAGGCCCATTAAGTCTATGTGCTCACTTAACCTCCTAACTACTGCCCAGTTGGCTATCCTTGTATGGCATGGGACCCAAACATTGATCTACACACCAGCCACATTGGTTCAGCCCAGCCTCTGTTACATAGCCTGGCCGAATTCACTGTAGGAAATAGTGAACCCCTGATTCCATCACCAGGGGTTCTTAATGGGTCCAACATTTATATTAAATGGTCCTTGGGTCAAGCCACCTTATAAAAACCCAAGGACTGTGGGCAAATGCAAGATTAGCCGATCAGGTATTATCCTCAATGGTCTTAAACTTAACCTCTCAGCCCATAATGATCAAACACTGCCTGACAAGAGAGGACCTGTCCCTCGACTGCAAGGTACAATGTTGCACTCTCTACTCACATGGATCCCGAGAATTAAAACCTTTCGCAAACATTTTGAAACCATAATATATATGTATATCTCTATATAAATATATTTTGCAAAATAAATTTTAATGGTTGAAATCGACTGTTGGCAGTTTTGGTTTCCATTAGAAAGAGTCCATCCCCGATCATTCACTTTGTCTGACAAAGGGGCTGATCTTGTCACTATGATAACACACTCGGATGAATTCTCGGACTATCACAACATACCCAGGTTTTGACCCCCTCTAAAGATCTCACTGATTGGCATATCAAAGACTGCCCAATCCAATACCTATGTAGTATCATAATTGAGTCTAGGGGTCAGGTGTAACATTTCAGTTTTGCCCATCTATCTCCAAGGTCCAGGGCAATATTGGAATTCTGGTCCGGTTCAGCGTTTCAAGAAAACCCACTCTGCATGTACCTCAGGTCTCACCCTAGCAGATGAGACAAGTGAAGGGATAGGATATCCATCACATGGATGCCCAAATCTTGCGGAATGGACTGGGCGAATTTCAAAAATTTCTCCCACCTTTGTAGGGAATCGAATTCCCTATTTTAGAAAAAACATATCTTTCAAGGATCAATCTTCAACCATTAACCAAACCAGATCTGAACCAAATGGAGTTGGAGGGAGGATGTACCTGATACAGAGAAACAGTATCTCCCAGTGGAGGTGTTCATGCCCAAGGAAGGATCCAAAATTTGCTCCCACTGAAGATGGTGCAGTGCAGGAAGGAGCAGAATCAACAATGTTCTTCCAAAAGAACTTGACCCTTCACAAGAATCAACAGGATGGCTTGTGAATACAGCTCCAATCAATCTTTTACCCAAAAGATTAGTATCAAGATCAAATCTTGATTACTTCGGTAGAGAGTAGGAGATCGAACTACTAGAGTTGAAGGCTACAGGAAGGAGACGGCAAGAGAGTATTCGCAGGGTGCAGAATTCTCTCTTCTTGTGATTTTTCATCTCTGAAGAGAATTGAACATCAAAACCATAAAAGATTCCACCCCTTTCTCCTTCATAATCTTAAAGGGATCAGCTCCTAATCCCATTAGGAGTTGCTGATCCAAATCATATTTGGATTAGAAGTCCCTTTAAGTGATAAGAGATAGCCCTTATCTTATCTGCAGATCAGATCAGCCATCTCCTAAACCAATTCGGAGGCTTCCAGATCTAAATCTCATTTAGATCTTGGACTCTCTAAGTGGATAGGGTCTAGGCCCAATCCTATCAGCTGATCTATCTTAGAATTTGCCCCTTTTAATTGACTGATCAAATCAGCCTAGTTCGAAATGGGCTTAAGGCCCAATTAAGGTTATATACTCACTTAGCCTTCCAAACTGCTGCCCAGTTGGGCATTCTTGTATGGCATGGGACCCAAACATTGATCTACACATCAGCCACAGGGGTTCAGCCCAGCCTTTGTTACAAGGGCTGGCCGAATACATAATTATGGACAATGCACCCTCTGAAACCCATCTTATGGGCTCTATGGGCCCAACACTTACCCTAAGTGGTCCCTGGGCCAAGCCACCTTGTATCACCCAGGGACTATGGGCAGATGCAAGATTAGCTCATTAGGTATTATCCTCAATGATCTTACACTTAACCTCTCAGCCCATAATGATCATACATTACCCGACAAGAGAGGACCTCTCCCTCGGCTACAAGGAACAATGTTGCACTCTCTGCTTACATGGATCCCGGGAATTAAAACCTTCTTGCAAACATTTCAAAACCATAATATATATACTTTTATATCTCATATAAAAAAAAATTTTGCAAAACAAATCTCAACGATTGAAATCGGCTGCCGGCAGTCTTGGTTTCCACTAGTGAGAGTGCATCCCCGATCATTACCTTTGTCCGACAAAGGGGCTGATCCTGTCACTATGATCACCCACTCAAATGAATTCTCAAACTATCCCAACATACCCAAGTTTTGACCCCCGCTAAGGATCTCACTGATTGGTATATCAAAGACAGCCCAATCTGACACCTAGTGAAGTATCATAATCGAGTCTAGGGGTCAGGTATAACTTTCCAGTTTTGCCCATCAATCTCCATGGTCCAGGGCAATACTGGAAATCTGGTCCAGTTCATAGATTCAATTAATCATACACTGTATGTGCCTATGGTCTCACCCTGGCAGATGAGACAGGCCACCCCAACCGACTTGGTGGCACCATAGTGTCAGCCTTGTCAGGATAGGACTCCCCAGACCGACCCATTGGTTGTGAACATTCTTAACTAACACGAGTCTCATTAAGTGTCGAGTTTAAGGGTATTACACAAAAACATACCAAGGGAACATGAATCAAATATGCACTTTTATTCATTTACAATAAACTCATAAAGAACATCATTCTGATTGAAGCTAAGGGCATACAAAACTGTCTAACAGCTCCCACTCCCACTTGCCCATTTGTGCAGGTTCAAATCTGAAGCAAATTGGTTCATGATTTGAACCATGGCTTTGATACCGCTGAAGGGATAGGATATCCATCACATGGACGCCCAAATCTTGTGGAATGGACTGGGTGAATTTCAAAAATTTCTCCCATCTTTGTAGGGAATCGAATTCCCTATTTTAGAAAAACATATTTTCAATGATCAATCTTAATCCATTAACCAAACCAGATCTGAACCAAAAGGAGTAAGAGGGAGGATGTACCTAATACAGAGAAACAGTATCTCCCAATGGAGGTGTTCACGCCCAAGGAAGGATCCAAAATCTGCTCCCACTGAAGATGGCGCAGTGTAGGATGGAGCAAAATCAGTAATGTTCTTCCAAAAGAACTTGACCCATCGCAAGAATCAACATGATGACTTGTGAATACAGCTCCAATAAATCTTTTCCCCAAAAGATTGGTATCAAGATCAAATCTTGATTACTTCTGTAGAGAGTAGAAGATCGAACTACTAGAGGTGGAGGCTGCAGGAAGGAGGCAGCAAGAGAGTATTCGTAGGGTGCAGAATTCTCTCTTCTTGTGATTTTTCAGCTCTAAAGAGAATTGAACATCAAAACCATAATAGTTGCCACCCCTTTCTCCTTTCATAATCTTAAAGGGATCAGCTCCTAATCCCATTAGGAGTTGCCGATGCAAATCATATTTGGATTAGAAGTCCCTTTAAGTGATAAGGGATAACCCTTATTTTATCTGCAAATCAGATCAGCCCTCTTATAATCCAATTAGGAGGCTTCCAGATCTAAATCTCATTTAGATCTTGAACTCTCTAAGTGGATAGGGTCTAGGCCCAATCCTATCAGCTGATCTATCTCAGAATTCGCCCCTTTTAATTGACTGATCAAATCAGCCCATTTCGAAATGGGCTTAAGGCCCAATTAAGGTTATGTACTCACTTAGCCTTCCAAACTGCTGCCCAGTTGGGCTTCCTTGTATGGCATGGGACCCAAACATTGATCTACACATCAGCCACATGGGTTCAGCCCAGCTTTTGTTAGAAGGCCTGGCCGAATACACTGTTATGGACAGTGCACCCTCTAAAACCCATCTTATGGGCTCTATGGGCAAACACATACCCTAAGTGGTCCCTGGGCCAAGCCACCTTGTAACACCTAGGGACTGTGGGTAGAAGCAAGATTAACCCATCAGGTATTATCCTCAATGGTCTTACACTTAACCTCTCAACCCATAATGATCATGCATTGCCCGACAAGAGAGGACCTCTCCCTCGGCTACAAGGAACAATGTTGCACTCTCTGCTTACATGGATCCCGGGAATTAAAACATTTTTGCAAATATTTTGAAACCATAATATATATACTTTTATATCTCATATAAAAAAATTTTGCAAAACAAATCTCAACATTTGAAATTGGATGCCGGCAGTCTTGGTTTCCATCAGTGAGAGTACATCCCTGATCATTATCTTTGTCCAACAAAGGGGCTGATCCTATCACTATGATCACCCACTCAAATGACTTCTTAGACTGTCCCAACATACCAAGGTTTTGACCCCCGCTAAGGATCTCACTGATTGGTATATCAAAGACAGCCCAATCTGACACCTAGTGAAGTATCATAATCGAGTCTAGGGGTCGGGTGTAACTTTCTAGTTTTACCCATCAATCTCCAAGGTCCACGGCAATACTAGAAATTTGGTCTAGTTCATAGATTCAATTAATCCTACACTGTATGTGCCTAGGGTCTCAGCCTGCCAGCTGAGATAGGCCACCCCAACCGACTTGGTGGCACCACAGTGTTAGCCTTGTCAGGATAGGTCTCCTAGACCGACCCACTGGCTGTGAACATTCTAAACTAACACGAGTCTCATTAAGTGTCGAGTTTAAGGGTATTACACAGAAACATACCAAGGGAACATGAATCAAATTGCACTTTTATTCATTTACAATAAACTCATAAATTACATCATTCTGATTGAAGCTAAGGGCATACAAAACTGTCTTACAACAAGCCACCCCATCCAACTTGGTGGCACATCAATGTCAGCCTTGGCAAGATAAATCTCCCCAGATCTATCATAGGGTAGTGAAGATTCTAAATTAACACGAGTCTCATATGTGTCCAGTTTAAAGGTATTACACAGAACACACCATGATAAATGAATCAAATATGTACTTTATTCATTTACATTAAATGTCATTATGTACATCATTCTGATTGAAGCTAAGGGCATACACTATCTAATAGTGTCCATGTTAAAAGATAAAAGAAAACAAACATATGAAGAGATTGAAATAGTAAATATACAGGTAGGTTTAATAGCATAATATAGTAAATATACAGGTGGGTTATCGATGACATAATAAATATAAAGGTGAAAATCGTAAAAATACACATGTGCAACATCCTTGTTTCGGTCACTATTCACAAGTTAGAAAGGAGTGATGTTTTTTTTATGCTTCATGTTTTATGCTTTCGGTTCATTTTGTTGAGAGGTTTGAGGCTTTATTGTAATTAAAAGTACCATAAAATACAAAAAATATAGAAAAAATAGGTCTTTTAACAACCCTTCTTAGTTACTAATGAGAGTATAATTTATCATATTTTTATCCCCAATTATTATGTCTTTTATACCAAATTAGCATCTAATTGGACTCATATTTCTGTTCAGGGCATTAAAGAAGGCATCAGGAGCAAAGAAAGATAAATCGGATAATTTTTCACAGTTTCGACATTATTTAGTAATCTGGGCTTAACTCGCGTATCCGAACTTCGAATGGGCTGATTCAAGATTCACTGGAAAGATAAGAGAAAAGCTACAACTTTCATGTTTTGGTCATTCACAGATTCGGCCTACATCGAAGTCAAATCCAGGCCCAAAGATGAAGGACTTTCATAGTGAGGCCCAATTCCCAACTGAAGCCCATTTCGCAGAAGAACATTGAGGCAGCCCAAGATATTAAAGCAGCCCATAATCGATTGAATAATTCATAGTGTGAATTGAATGGTATATAGAGATATATATACATGATTCATTTGAATTTCATGGTCTTCTTGGACTTTATGCACTCCCATCTTAAGAGATCTACTCGAGAGATCGAAGGACTACCTGATGGGTGTACGTTTAGTATATATCGAGAGAGAATATTAAATAAAATTGGAAAGACTTCAGCTTATGAGAATGACAACTAATCTTGGTAAATTGAACCCATAAATATTCATTGCATTGGTTAGGTGGACCAAAAGCCCTAGCGATTCCATCCTTTGCAGATTAGATTAGTGATCACCTTCGCTTTTATTTTCTTATGCTAATTTTTATTTTCAATAGTTCTTGCTCAATTCTAAAATTCGGTTGTCCAGATAATTAGGGAAGATTGTGGTTCTAATACTTATTTTGTTAAATCCCCGTGAGAATGATATTTTATACTACTTGATAACTAGTGCACTTGCTAGGGTTATATATTTATAGCTATCAAGTTTTTTGGCACCGTTGTTGGGGATTTAATCCTAAAATAATATTAGAATTTGTTAACCTTGATTAATTTGGACCTTTTATTTCTGTTTTTATTTTCTTTTTATTTTTGTTATTTTTGTTTATTTGTTTGAATTCTTGCTGGTTTAGATTTACTAGTGCATGACACGCACTAGACAGGAAGGATTAGCAGAATTCGATCCTGAGATTGAGAGGACCCTTCGCTTGTTGCAAAGGTCCAACAAAGGAAAAGCAAGAGAGGAGGTTGTTATTTGCGAACCAGCCATAGAGATTGAAGGAGAGATGGCAGAAGGAAATCGCACACTCTTGGACTATGCTTGTCCAAACATTGATGGGGTGACATCCAGCATTTGCAAGCCCACCATTCATGCCAACAATTTTGAAATCAAGCGTACAATAATTCAAATGATCCAGACAAGCATTCAGTTTAGTGGGTTACCAAGTGATGACCCTAATGCACACATTGTTAACTTCTTAGAAATATGTGATACGTTTAAACATAATGGAGTTAGTGATGATGCTATTAGGCTTAGATTATTTCCTTTTTCATTACGTGATAGAGCTAAAGATTGGCTTAACTCACTCCCTGCAGGAAGTATCACCACTTGGAATGATCTAACCTAGAAATTTTTGGCTAAATATTTCCCACCCTCCAAAACAGAAAAGTTAATTAATGATATTACTACTTTTGCACAATTTGAGAGGGAATCCTTGTATAAAGCATGGGAACGATTCAAGGATATGCTTAGGAAGTGTCCTCACCATGGGATACCAACTTGGTGACAGATTCAGACTTGTATAAAGCATGGATAGTAGGTGCATTTTTTGCACCATCCTACTATTGAATTTCTTGGTTGGTAGGTGCATTTTATGTTCCATCCTACCATTGAATTACTTGGTGGGTAGGTGCATTTTATGCTCCATCCTACCAATTGTTGCAATGGTAAAACAACTATCCCATTTACTTAAACCTGAATTTAGGACTTGCTTAACTAGAAATGGCTTTAAATAAGTCATGTACCCCTTGATCGTACCTCATTACTAGGTTCACAAAAGTTTTCCTAGAACATTGTTTCAATTGATTTCAAAAGAGTTGAGGTTTTGATTTTTTTTTTTGAGTGAATAAGAAAAAATGACCTAAATAAAAAAAATTCTAACCTAAATCCAAAATCCTAAATCCTAAATTCCATCCCCCACACTTAAAACTTACATTGTCCCCAATGTGAGGTTAAATGTAAAGAAAGGGCAGCAAAACTAAACTAGAAATGTAAAAAAGGAAAAAAAATAAACTTCCCTATCATGAATCAGATCCTCTAACTCTCGTGGTTTCAGCTTTCGATGTGCTCCCCTTCCATCCATCATGGGTGGGTTTAAAAATGGAACAGGGGCCTGCAAAACAGAGGGTAATGGTCTCTTATTAGAAATTGGCAACATAATATAATGAGCATTACCTTGTCCTTCTTGACTGTCCTCCAAATAGTTCAGAAACTTCTTAACTTCCTCATCCAAGTTATCTTTCAAAACTCTTTCAAGGTAAAGGAGAGGAAGTTTAATAGCATCTAAACTCAGTTTAGGTGTACTCCCTATGATATCCTTTTGCAGATCAGCGACATCAGCTTCCTTATCATCCTTCTGGGTCTCACCAATTGTCTTCCCACTTCCTAAAGCTATGGCATTTACTTGCTCTTTTGCATTCTTCCCCGTATTGCTGGGCAGTCGTTCCTCTTTTCTTTCCGACAATATATGCACAATCTGCCCCACTTGAACTTTTAAATTCTTAATCGATGCTTCATGGCTTTGGAACCTTATTTCAGTGGCATTAATGAACTTAGAGATCATTTCCTCCAGATTGTTCTTTTTTTCTTGTAGGAGTGGCTGTGGTTGGAAACCCATGGGTGCCTTTTGCTGATTGTTACTCCATGAAAAGTTTGGGTGATTCCTCGACCCTGGGTTGTATGTATTGGAGTATGGGTTGAAGTTTGACCTGCCAGTATGAGGGATAAAATTAATATTCTCATGGGAAATAAAAGGACTATTTAATTGACAATCAGAATTAGTATGTCCTATTTGACCACATAAATCGCATGAGATGCTAGATGGTGTATTCATGGCTGCAATACTAAAATTATCTAGTCTCTTATTTAGATTGGCAATTTGTGCAGATAGGTATGAAAGGAATCAATGTGGTGTACTCCCCTTTGATTGGTTCGATCATTGCTCCACTGGTAGCTGTTTGACACCATCTCCTCTATTAGGTCATAGGCTTCCTCTGGTGTTCTTCTCATGATAGTGCCACCTGCGGCTGCATCAATAATAGATTGATTAGGGGGGGTAATGCCATTATAAAAGGTCTGATTTTGATACCGAACTGGTATTCCATGGTGAGGATACTTCATAAGCATCTCTTTAAATAAAGAAGGGATCTTTCTATTTCAGGATCGAATCTTGCTAGTACTTCTATTATAGTGTGTGTCATGCACTGATAAGTCTGAACCAGCAAGAATTCGAACAAATAAACAAAAATGAAAATAATAACAGAAATAAAAAAAATAAAAACAGAAATAAAAGGTCCAAATTAATCAAGGTTAACAAATTCTAATATTATTTTAGGATTAAATCCCCAACAACGGCGCCAAAAAACTTGATAGCTATAAATATATAACCCTAGCAAGTACACTAGTTATCAAGTAGTATAAAATATCATTCCCACGGGGATTTAACAAAATAAGTATTAGAACCACAATCTTCCCTAATTATCTGGACAGCCAAATTTTAGAATTGAGCAAGAACTATTGAAAATAAAAATTAGCATAAGAAAATAAAAGTGAAGGTGATCACTAATCGAATATGCAAAGGATGGAATCGCTAGGGCTTTTGGTCCACCTAACCAATGCAATGAATATTTATGGGTTCGATTTACCAAGATTAGTTGTCATTGTCATAAGCTGAAGTCTTTTCAATTTTATTTAATATTCTCTCTCGAGATATACTAAACCTACGGCCATCAAGTAGCCCTTCGATCTCTCGAGTAGAACTCTCAAGATGGGAGTGCATTAAGTCCAAGAAGACCATGAAATTCAGATGAATCATGTATATATATCTCTATATACCATTTAATTCACACTATGAATTATTCAGTCGATTATGTGAATTCCTCTCTCGATTCATTCACATAACTCAAATCAATTAAGAAGTGGCCAAGCTCTTAATTGCATTAAGCACAATAAATCATAGACTATATGAAAATCACGATCTTGGATAAATCATAAAGATAAAAATATATTCATTAACATAATTAGACTTTCCTCAGCCCTAGCAAGAAATAAATCAGTTCATGATAAGAGAATTAAAGAAAACAAAGGGAAAGAAAGAACTCTTGAATTCGTCCATGGTGCTGAGATCTCCTCTTCTTGTCGCCACCTTCTTCTTGAGATTTCTTGAATTCTTGATCTCCTTTCCTCTCTTTCTTGACTTCTTTTCTCCTCTCTTGACTGATAGCTCAATGCAATTCGTGATCCCCTCCAAAGATTGAGTGATACCTAAAGCTGGTCCGCCCCCTCCTTTATATAGCTTAAATGAGAGGGGGTGGTCTCCTACTTCCTCTTGAAGTTGATTTTTACAAGAATAGAAAGTCCTATCGTAATTCTAATATTATATTTTTATCTAATGAATTCAATTCTCTTATCTCTCTAAGATTACATCAAGAATTTAGATCTAGAAGGATTCTTCTCACTTTCTTATTCTTGGATTCGTATTAGACCTCCTCTGCGAATTGGGCTTCAGCTGCGGATTGGGCCTTCTTGTGAAATTTCCCTGACTTCGGGCCTGGATTTGACTTTGAAGCAGGCCGAATCAGCGAAAGCCCAAAATATTAAAGTTGTGGCTTTTTCTCTTGTCTTTCTAGTGGGTTTTGAATAAGTCCATTTGGAATTCGGAGACATGAGTTAGGCCCAGATCACTGAACGATGTCGAAACTATGAAAAATCATCCGATTTGTCTTTCTTTGCTCTTGATGCCTTCTTTCATGCCCTGAACAGAAATATGAGTCCAATTAGGTGCTAATTCAGTATAAAAGAAAGTGTAATTGGGGATAAAAATATGATAAATTCTCCTCTCATCAGGGTCCAACCATTTTGGACCAATCTGGTTTGAATGGGTCTAGGGTTTGATCTTTAATTAAAGATTTAATTCAAGAATTAATCTGAAATTAAATACTGATAAAAGATCAAATAAGAATCAGTCAGATAGGGCTATTCGCACATTCCATCCTACAAAACAGAGGTTAGATCTCAGTTTGCAGTTTCTCAAACTGTAGTCGCGGATAGCGATTTTCCCATCTGCGAATCTCATTCCTTCGCCGCCAGCTTTGATCCAAAATAAAATAAATAGAAATCCTAATTTTATATTAATATTACATCAGATCGAATCCTATCAAGATTTCAATCTCCAGTTGTACGAATAGCCCAAAAATCAAGAAAATTATAAAGAAAAATTCTAAATAAATTCCAGATTTATAAAAAGTTTTTAGATCATTCGCCCATTAACTAGGAACAAATATCCCAGAAAAAACCCTTAAACTGCGCAAATCAGGTAGAACACCTTCTGCGTATTTGCGCAGGTTTCAGATCTGGTTTGTTTGGTTAAAGACTTGAACCATGGCTCTAATACCACTGAAGGGAGTGAGAGATCCATCACATGGACGCCCAAAACTTGTGGAATAGGGTGGGAAAATTTCAAAAATTTCTCTCCCTTCAATTGGGAATCGTATTCCCTATTTTAGAAAAATCATATTTTTCAAAGATCAATCTTGAACCATAAACTGAACCAGATTTGAAACAAAACAGTAGGAGAGGGATATACTTGATATAGAGAAATAGTATCTCTCAATGGGCATTTGATCTGAAATTAATTTTGTTAAATCCAAAAATTTATTTAGAATTGTTCTTTATTTATTTTTGATTTAATGGACTGTTCAAACCTGGAGATCGCAGTGCAGATTTGGCGCAGATAGTCTGCGCACCCTTTTTTTTCTTCCTTTTATTATTATTCCGTCTGTAAATAATTTTTTTTCTAGACTGAATGTATAGGATTTGATCAAGAATGTAATTAATTAATAAAAATAGGATTTTTGTTTTTTATTTATTTTCTTGATTAAAGAAGAAGGAAGAAGATGGCGGCGCTGGAGATTTGCAGATGGAGAAATCGCATACTGCGATTTACAGTTTATGAAACTATAACTTTTGTGATTAACTTCTGTTTTGCAGGTGGTACGAACAGTCCATATTTTTTATTTGTGATTGTCTAAAATAAAAAATTATTAATTTTAGATCTCTCTTGAATTAATTCTTGAATTGAAAATCAGTTTTGGACCATTTCAGATTAGACTGGACCAAAATTGTTTGGACCGAATCTGAGATCCGAAGGGGGCTGTTTTTCAGTCCATATTCCTCACATTGATTATTCCAAATCTGATGTTCAATTACAAGGATTAATTCGGCCCACCTGTAAAGCCCAGTTTTAAAGGGTTAAAACTGCAAAAGCCCATTGTTGTGAGAAAAGTTGTATGGGCCGAACTGCTAACTGCAATTCAGCCCATACACCTAGTAAACATTAATTATTAATGCTTTAAGTTTTAAATGGGCCATTCGATGGGCTTTTACAGCAGTTAATTGATTGGATCAAT
Source organism: Nelumbo lutea (assembly GCF_056320005.1). Taxonomy (NCBI): domain Eukaryota; kingdom Viridiplantae; phylum Streptophyta; class Magnoliopsida; order Proteales; family Nelumbonaceae; genus Nelumbo; species Nelumbo lutea. The sequence continues at coordinate 64,281,610 of NC_142687.1, read as the reverse complement.
TCTTCCTTTACATGTGATGTTTGAATGTATGATGTGCTGCGACCATGGGCCATAAGCACTTGGCCCATGTTAACTCGTTAGTGGCTCTTGCACACACCATGGCTGAATGCACATCATTGCCATGGTGTCCCTTAAGGTCATTGGATGACCCCTCTCTACTTGGCGGGCCCCACAACCCTGAAAAGGGATGCGTACGGAACCCCTAGCCGATTGAGGCCCACCAGAAATCTAGCTTTATGAAAGCCAGTGGGAGCCACTTTGGTTTGACCTAAATTAGAACTAGGGTGTAATTTTGTTTCCTCCAGCAAATATGAGTGCGTGTGATAGGGAGATCCATTAGATGGACACTCTAAAGGCCTTCCGTCATTAGCACAATGATGGGTCCATCAGTAATGAGGAAACGCACCATAAAATTGGGCTATCCATTTGTTGTTGAATCTGTTAGAGTGTTTCATTATATGATAGGGGTGTCATAGACCGATGTGGGAGGGGCTTCACCAGAAAATGGGAACTCTCTCACGGTACCTTGGCATAACCTGAATATGATGGGTGTGCACTCACTGGACAGAAAGGTTTTCTTGAAAATGGCTCTGAGCCTTGTCTTACAGAGGCCAAAGGGAAACTCATCTGATGAGTGGATATGATCTGTCACAGAAAGGTGGTGGGGTTATGCAGCTGAAACAGTTGGCTTCATGCACCATATGTGATTTCCCACATTTCCAAAGACATTCCATCGTCTCCATCACTAAGAAGGGAGGGAAAATCCCAGAGATAAATAAATGGGAATGGAACATAGATTAAAATCCATATCTATGTAGGTAACATGAATCATACTAAGGTTGTGGACTAACGTTTTTGCTGTTTTATCAGAAAATGGCAAACGGTCAATTTGCAAAGCTTCTAGATGATAACAAGCTTAAGGGTTCAAACTATGCGGACTGGTACAGAAATCTTATGCTGGTCCTAACTTCTGAAAAGTTAGATAAGGTGGTGAAAAATCCTACCCTGGAACATCCGGATGATAGGGCTTCTGAGGCCCGTAGGAGGGACTACCAAGATTGGGAGGATAAGAACTCCCTAGCACACTGCTTTGTCATTGCCTCATTAGACAACTCAATACAGAGGCAGTTCGATCAGGTCAAACTAGCCAAGGATATATTGGACAGTCTAAGAACAATGTATGAAGAGCAGAACCGTTCTACTCGACAGAAGTTCCTGAAATTGTTCATGACTGCACAGATGTCCAAGGGGCAGAAAGTTCATGATCATTGTCTTTGGATGATGGAAAACATTAATGAATTTGAATCTCTTGGATCTGGGCTAGATTTTGGCACGCAAGTGGATGCCATCCTGAATTCTTTGCCCTCTTCCTTCAATGCGTTCACTATGAACTACAATATGAAAAAGCTAAATGTCAGCGTCCAGGAACTCAGCAATATGTTGCAGAGGGCCGAGGATCTTTTAAAGAAGGATGAGCCTGTGGTTATGCTTGCTGAAGCTAACAGATCGGGCAAGAAAAAGAGAAAGGCAAACAAGCCCCAAAAGAAAGCTGCCAAACCCAAGAAGCAGAAGTAGAACAAGGCATCGGATGTCTGTCAGTTCTGCAAACAGACCGGCCACTGGAAGAGGAACTGTCCTGCCTACCTGGAATCTAAGAAAGGTAAAATTGAAACTTGTGTCATAGAAACTAATATGTTAGTTACTTCTGTGTCCTGGTGTGTTGACTCAGGGGCTTCAACTCATGCGTGTAACTCACTGTAGGGATTCAAAGTTAGCAGAAGATTGAGTGATGGCAAGGTGACACTATTCTTGGGAACGGCTGCAAGTGTTGGAGCTGTAGCAATAGGAACCATAGAATTAGTTTTTAGAGAAGGAGTTCTTGTACTTAAAGATTGTCTTTATATACAGAACTTGAGAAGAAATTTAATTTCTGTTTCTAAACTGTGTGCTGATGGATATACGGTTTATTTTAGTAAGATGATTACTGTTAAACGGAATAACAAATTCATCACATGTGGGGAACTGGAGAATGGTCTCTATGTTCTACATCCTTCTCTAGAAACTAACCTAATTGAAACTACGTCGGTCAAAAATCCCAAGAAAAGGAATCGTGATACAATTAATCCCACGTGCCTCTGGCATTACCGACTTGGCCATATCGGTATTGACCAAATCACAAGACTGGTAAAGGATGGTCCTTTGGATTTTCTAACCATAGAAAATCTTCCCACTTGTGAGCCTTGCCTTCAAGGTAAGATGACTAAGCGGTCATTTGACGGTAAGCCTGAAAGATCTGGAGGCACACTTGACCTAATACATACTGATGTATATGGTCCCTTGAGTGTTAGGACACGGAATCAACACGTGTACTTCATCACCTTTACAGATGATTTTTCACGATATGGTTACGTGTACCTAATGAGACACAAATCTAAATCCTTTGAAAAGTTCAGAGAGTTCAGACAGGAAGTCGAGAAATAGTTAGGGAGAGAAGTTAAGGCCCTTCGATCGGATCGAGGTGGCGAGTATCTCTCTGACGAATTCAATGACTACTTAATGGACAATGAGATAGTGTCACAACTACCTCCTCCTGCTACACCACAACTCAACGGTGTTTCAGAGAGGAGGAATAGGACCTTGTTGGACATGGTTCAGTCACTTCTCGTACGCTCAGAATTACCCACATCCTTTTGGGGATATGCATTAGAGACTACTATCTACGTGCTGAATCGGGTTCCAACCAAATCGGTTCCGAAAACTCCATATGAACTATGGACCAAAAGGAAGCCAAGTGTAAGACACTTGAAGATTTGGGGTTGTCCTGCACACGTTAGAAGAAAAAGTGTGGACAAGTTGGAATCCAAAACCAGCTGTTGCCCAAAGGATTCAGTGGGTTATCTATTCTATGACTCAAGTGAGTAGAAAGTGTTTTGTAGTCGAAACGCCCAATTCTTGGAATCTGAATACATCATGGACACTCACCGTCAGGAAATAGTTCTTGATGAGGAGAGCTCACGAGCAGTGTGAGATGTCCCACAAGTTCTAGGTAGTGACCAACCTAGAAGGTCCACCCGAGTATCCAAACCACCAGTCCGATATGGTTATGACCAGGATTCTTACCTGGTGGAAGCCTTGACTAGTGAAGAGGATCCCGTGACTTACGCGGAAGCTATGTTAGACATAGATTCCCAGAAGTGGGTGGAGGCCATGAGAGCTGAGATGGACTCAATGGAGACCAATGGAGTCTGGACTCTAGTAGATCCGCCCTCTGGGGTAAAAGCAATTGGTTGCAAATGGATCTACAAGAGGAAGAAGGGCCCCGATGGCAGGATTGAGACCTACAAAGCTCGCATGGTGGCGAAAGGGTATACTCAGAAAGAAGGCATCGATTATGAGGAAACCTTTTCGCCTGTGGCCCTGCTTAAATCCATTAGGATCCTGCTAGCTGTAGAAACATACCATAACTATGAGATTTGGCAAATGGATGTCAAAACAACGTTCCTGAATGGAGATCTTAGTGAAGATATCTACATGCAACAGCCGCAAGGCTTTATTGCTATTGGTCAGGAACACATGGTATGTAAACTCAACAGATCCATATATGGATTTAAGCAGGCTTCTAGGAGTTGGAACATCCGTTTTGATTCTACCATCAAAACATTTGACTTTGAGCAGAATCCGGATGAGCCCTGTGTTTATAGGAAGTCCAGTGGGGATAAGATTGCTTTTTTAGTATTGTACGTGGATGATATCCTACTTATTGGGAATGATGTAGGAATGTTGACTTCGGTCAAGGTATGGATGTCACATCTGTTCTCCATGAAAGATCTTAGAGAAGCTTCATACATATTGGGTCTTTGACTCTATAGAGATAGACCGAAGTGGATAATTGGATTATCCCAGGCTGCTTACATTGACAAAATTGTCAAAAGGTACAGCATGGAAAACTTCAAGAAAGGAAATGTTCATTTCAGACATGGAGTAACTCTCTCCAAGAAGATGTCTCCCAAGTCTTCTGAGGAGATTGAGGGCATGAGAGACGTTCCCTATGCCTCAGCCGTAGGGAGCATCATGTATGCCATGTTGTGCACTCGCCAGGACATAGCTCAGGCGGTGAGTGTGGTAAGTAGATTCCAGGCTAACCCAGGGTAGGAGCATTGGACTGTTGTGAAGAACATACTTAAATACCTTCGAAGGACAAAAAAGTTTTGTTTGGTATTCGATGGTAGTTCACTACAAGTTCTGGGGTATACAGATGCCGATTTCCAGTCGGATCCAGATGATAGAAAGTTTATGTCTAGATAAGTTTTCACAATAGGATCGTGTATTGTTTCCTGAATGTCAACAAATAGAGGTCCTGAGTAGCAAATTAATAGTCCACAACCCAAGCCGAGCACATTGCCGTAAGTGAGGTTGCCTTATGAATGAAGGTGTTCATTCCTGAATTTGGAATTTAGTACATCACCCATTCCACTGTTGTATGACAACACTGGACCTACGGGAGGATGATATTAAGAGGTAGCATCAGTGGACAATGTGGTAGACCCATTGACTAAGCCACTGACACAGAAGGTGTTTGAGAAACACGTGGAAAGTATGGGACTACGGCTTGTACCAGATTGGACCTAAGTGCAAGTGGGAGCTGTTAGACAGTCTTGTATGCCCTTAGCTTCAATCGGATTTGATGTACTTTTGTTATTTAGTGGAAATAAATTAAAGTGCATGTTTGATTCATGTTGTTTGGTATAATTCTGTGTAAGACCCTAAATGCTCACAACCATTGGATAAGTCTGGGGAGATCTATCCTGCCAAGGCTGATATTGGTGTGCCACCAAGTGTTGGGATGGCTTGTTTCGGCCATCAGGGTAAGACCCAAGGCACATGCAGTATGGGATTGCTTGAACCCTTGAACTGGACCAGATTTCCAGTATTGCCCTAGACCTTGGAGATAGATGGGAAAAACTGGAAAGTTATACCTGACTCCTAGAGTCGATTATGACACATCACTAGGTGTCGGATCAGGCTGTCTTTGATGTGTCAATCAGTGAGATCCTTAGTGGGGGTCAAAACCTGGACATGTTGGGGTAGTCTGAGAATTTATCTGAGTGAGTGGTCATAGTGACAGGATCAGTCCCTTTGTCAGACAATGGTAATGATTGGTAATGCACTCTCTTTGATGGAAACCAAACTGCCAGCAGTTGATTTCAATCGTTGGAATTTTGTTTTGCAAAATAAGATATATATATATATATATATATGTACAGTTTCAAAAGAGTTGCAAAAGGTTTTAATTCCCGGGATCCATGTGAGTAGAGAGTGCGGCATTGTTCCTTGCAGCCGAGAGAGAGGTCTTCTCTTGTCGGGCAGTGCTTGATCATTAAGAGCTGAGAGGTTAAGTGTAAGACCATTTAGGATAATACCTGATGGGCTAATCTTCCACCTGCCCAAAGTCCCTGGGTTTTTATAAGATGGCTTGGCCCAGGGACCACTTAATGTAAGTGTTGGGCCCATAGGGTCCATGTGATGGGCTCAAGGGGGTCACTGAGTCTTTCAGTGAATTCGGTTGGGCCTTGTAAAAAAGGCTGGGCCGAACCCATGTGGCTGGTGTGTAGATCAATGCTTGGGTCCCACGCCATACAAAGAAGCCCAATTAGGCAGCAGGTTGGAAACTAGTTAAACACTGAATACTTAATGGGTCAAAAGCCCATTTCGAACTGGGCTGATATGATCACCAGTTCATAGGGCGAATTTGAGATTAGTGTTAGTAAAAGGATTGGGTCTTTGACCTTATCCACTCTAAGTGACCAAATTCAAATTAGATTTGAATCTGGTAACCTCCTGATAAGATCATGAGTTAACTAACTTAATCTGTAGATAGGATTAAGATTAACCTCTATCCAAATACTGATTTGGATTGGGATAACTCTCAAAATATTGGGAGGTTTCTTAATCAAGAAGAAAGAGGAGAAAACCCTAGCAGAAATATCAGATTTCAAATTAGGGGTTTAAGGAAGCAAGAAACACATCCTGCAATCTAAGATTTGATCTCTCACATACTCTAGAGAGAAGAGACAGTTCTGCCCTCTTCATCCCTGGACTTCTCCTCCTTCAGCCGCCGCCACTACCTGTTGGAAGATCGGATCTTTGCAGCAATAGGAAGTCAAGAAAGCAGTTCTTGACAATAGTCTAGCAAGAAAGACACTAGGATTCGGTGTTCAAGGTTTCCAGAGGGTTCTTGTGAAGAATCCAGTGTGTAGAACGCACCCTGCTGGTTCCGTTCCATCCACAGCTGTGTCATCTTTAGCAGGAGCGGATCTTGGTTACTTCTTTGGGCGTGAACACCAACTTTGGGAGATATTATTTCTCCAGATCAGGTATAATCCTTCATGTTTCCTTTTTGGTTCAGATCTGGTTTGTTTATGGTTCAAGTAGGATTCTTGAATAATGTATTCTAAATTTAGGGAATATGATTCCCAGTTGGAAGAAGGTACGATTTTTTTTTTGAAATTTGCCCCCATTCCGCACCTTTCTTGGCGTCTATTAGATGGATCCTACCATTCTTTCAAGTGGATCTTCTAGGTTGGTCACTACCTAGAACTTGTGGGACATCTCCCATTGCTCCTAAGCTCTCTTCATCAAGAACTACTTCTTGACGATGGGTGTCCAGGATGTAATTAGTTTCCAAGAATTGTGCATTCCAGCTACAAAACACTTTCTGCTCACTTGGGTCATAGAATAGGTAACACACAGAGCCTTTCAGGTAGCCTACAAATAGGCAATGGCTGGTCTTGGATTCCAACTTGTCCGCACTCATTCTTTTAACGTGTGCGGAACAACCCCAAATCTTCAATTGTCTAACACTTGGTTTCTTTCCGGTCCAAATTTCATATGGAGTGTTCGGAACCGATTTGGTTGGAACCCGATTCAGCACGTAAATTGTAGTCTCTAATGCATAACCCCAAAAGGATGTGGGTAACTCTGAGTGTGTGAGAAGTGACTGGACCATAACTAATAAGGTCCTATTCCTCCTCTCTAAAACACCGTTAAGTTGTGGTGTAGCAGGAGGAGCCAAATGTGATACTATCCCATTGTCCTTTAAGTAGTCCCTGAATTCGTCAAAGAGATATTCACCACCTTGATCATATCGAAGGGCTTTAATTTCTCTCCTTAACTGTTTCTTGACCTCTTGTTTGAACTCTTTGAACTTTTCAAAGGATTAAGACTTATGTCTCATTAGGTACACGTAACCATACCGAGAATAGTCATTGGTGAAAGTGATGAAATACACGTGCTGGTTACGAGTCGTAATACTCATAGGACCACATACATCAGTATGTATAAGGTCAAGTGTGCCTGCACATCTTTCAGGCTTACCGTTAAATGGTCATTTCGTCATCTTACCTTGTAGGCAAGGGTCACAAGTGGAAAGATCTTCTACTGTTAGAAAATCCAAAGGACCATCCTTTACCAGCCTCGTGATTCGGTCAACACCGATATGGCCAAGTCGGTAATGCCACAAGCATGTGGGATTAACTGTATCACAGACTCTTTTCTTGGGGATTTCAGCCGATGTAGTTTTGGTCATGTTAGTTTCTAGAGAAGGATGTAGAACATAGAGACCGTTCTCTAGTTCCCCGTATGCAATGAATCTGTTGTTTCTTTTAATAGTAAACGTATTACTAAAGAAGACAGAATAACCATCCACACATAGTTTTGAGATAGAAATCAAATTTCTCCTTAAATTTTGTACATAAAGATAATCTTTGAGTACAATTGTTCCTCCTCTAAAAATTAACTCCACTGTTCCTATGGTTGCGGCTGCAACACTTGTAGAAGTCCCCAAGTAGAGTGTAACTTCTCCCTCACTCAGCCTTCTGCTTACCTTGAACCCCTGCAGTGAGTTACATGCATGAGTTGAAGCCCCAGAGTCAATACACCAGGATGTAGAAGCAACCAATAAATTGGTTTCTGTAACACAAGATTTAAAATTACCTTTCTTGGATTCTAGGTAGGCAGGATAGTTCCTTTTCTAGTGGACGGTCTATTTGCAGAAGTGACAGGCATCTGATGCTTTGTTTTTCTTTTGCTTCTTACCCTTTGTGCTTTCTTCTGAGGCTTCTTTGCCTTCCCCTTTTTCTTGCCTGTCTTGTTAGCTTCAACAAGCATAGCTATAGGCTCATCCTTTTTAATCAGTTCTTCCGCTTGTTGCAACATATTGCTAAGCTCTTGTAGGCTGACATTCAACTTATTCATGTTATAATTCATGATGATCAAATTAAAGGAAGGAGGCAAAGAATTAAAGATAGCATCTATCTGGGTCGCAAGATCTAGCCCGGATCCAAGAGCTTCAAGCTCATTGATGTAGCCCATCATCCAAAGACAATGGTCATGAACTTGTTGCCCTTTGGACATTTGAGTGGTCATGAACTATTTCAAAACCTTTTGGTGAGTAGAATGATTCTACTCTTCATACATCATTCTTAAACTATCCAATATGTCATTGGTGAGCTCGATTTGATCGAACTACCTCAGCATCGGATTGTCTAATGAGGCAATGATGTAACACCGGGTAGGGAGTTTTTCTCCTCCCAGTCCTGATAGTCTCTCCTCTGGGCCTTAGAAGCCCTATCACCTGGACGCTCCGAGGCAGGATTTTTAGTCACTTTGTCTAACTTCTCGGAAGTTAGGACCAGCATAAGGTTTCTATACCAGTCGGCATAGTTCGGGCCTTTCAGTTTGTTGTCATCAAGAAGCTTTGCAAATTGTCTGTTTGCCATTTTCTGATAAAAAGCAAACATCAGTCCACAACCTAATTTGATTCATGTTCATTACATAGATATGGCTTTTAATCTATGTTTCATTCCCATTTATTCATCTCTGAGATTTTCCTCCCATCTCAGTGACGAAGACTACGAGTTGTCTATGGAAATGTGGGAAATCACATAGGGTTCATGGAGCCAACTGTTTCAGCTGCATAACCCCACCACCTTTTTGTGAAGGATCATATTCACTCATCATATGAGCTTTCCCTTTGGCCTCTGTCAGACAAGGTTCAGAGCCATTTTCAGGTAAACCTTTCTGTCCAGTGAGTGCTTACCCATCATATTCATGAACATCAAGGTACCGTGAGAGAATTCTCATTTTCTGGTGAAGCCCCTCCTACATCGGTCTGTGACGCCCCTATCATCTTATGAAACACTCAGACAAGCCCAACTGCAAATGGATAGCCCATTTCCTGGTGCGTTTCCTCATTACTGAAGGACTCATCCTCATGCTAATGATGGAAGGCCTTTAGAGAGTTCATCATATGAATCTCCCTATCACATGCACTCATATTAGCTGGAGGGAACAGTAGTTACGCCCTAGTTTGATCTAGGTCAAACCAAAGTGGCACCCATTGACATTCAATACGCAAGATTTCGGTGGGTCCAAATCGACTAGGGTTCCACATGTATCCTCTCCAAGAGGTGTGGGGCCCACCACTAAGGGAGTCATCTAATGACCAAAAGGGACACCATGGCAATGATGTGCATTCAGCCATGGTATGTGCAAGAGCCACTATCGAAATTGCATGGACCAAATTCTTATGGTCCATGCTCGAAGCACATGACACATCCATACATCACATGCAAGGATAAATTGATCCAATCAATTAAATATCTATAAAGCCCATTTGAAGCCCATTTGGCCCATATAGCTTTATCTACGAAGTGGGGTTTTAGTAGTTTTAACAACTTAAAGCTAGGCCTTTACAGGTTGGGCCAAATTAAACATTTAATTAATTATCAATCCTCAAGCTCATTAGTGGGAAAGATAGGGCTGACATTCAGCCTTGATCGAACCCTAGATTCGATCCAACTAGTTTGGACCAATCTGGTTCGAATGGGTCTAGGGTTTGATCTTTAATTAAAGATTTAATTCAAGAATTAATCTAAAATTAAATACTGATAAAATATCAAACAAGAATTAGTCAGATAGGGCTATTCGCATATTTCATCCTGCAAAATAGAGGTTAGATCTCAGTTTGCAGTTTCTCAAACTGTAAATCGCAGGTAGCGATTTTCCCATCTGCGAAATCTCCTTCCTTCCTCACTAGTTTTGATCCAAAATAAAATAAATAAAAATCCTAATTTTCTATTAATATTACATCAGATCGAATCCTATACATTCAGTCTAGAAAATAAAAAAAAAATTATTTACAAACCAGAATGAATGAATAGAAACTACAAATCGCAAGTTCACTGCGCCAATCAAGATTTCGATCTCTAGTTGTACGAATAGCTCATAAATCAAGAAAATTATAAATTAAAATTCTAAATAAATTCCAGATTTATAAAATATTAATTTCAGATCATTCACCCATTAACTGGGAACAAATTTCCCAGAAAAACCCTTAAACTGCGCAAATCGGGTAGAACACCTTCTACGTATTTGCGCAGGTTTCAGATCTGGTTTGTTTGGTTCAAGACATGAACCATGGCTCTGATACCACTGAAGGGAGTGAGAGATCCATCACATGGAAGCCTAAAACTTGTGAAATAGGATGGGAGAATTTCAAAAATTTCTCTCCCTTCAACTGGGAATCGTATTCCCTATTTTAGAAAAATCATATTTTTCAAGGATCAATCTTGAACCATAAACCGAACCAGATTTGAAACAAAATAGTAGGAGAGGGATATATTTGATATAGAGAAATAGTCTCTCTCAATGGAGGTGTTCACACCCAAAGAAGATCACCAAAAACTGCTCCCACTGAAGATGACACAGTGGATGGAGGAGCAGAATCAGCAGGGTCCGTCCCACGAACCAAACTCTTCAGGAAGAATCCAATGGAGGCAGTGAGCATAACTTCCTATCAGCCTTTCTCCAAAGACTGATATCAAGAACACTTCTTGATCTTCTCCCACCAAGGAGATCAAACTAGCAGTGAGGCGGCAACTGGAGAGGAGCGCAAGAGCAGAAGATGGCGTAGATGTCTTCTCTCTTGGTTATCTGAGATTTGATCTCTAGATGCTTGGATTATCTGGATGGTTCGCCCCCTCCTATTTTTTTAGGCTCAAAGAGATCAGCTCCTGATCCTATCAGGAGTTTCCTAATTTAGATCATTATCTGAATTTGGACTCTCTTTAAGTGATAAGGATAAGACCCTTATCTTATCTGTAGATTAGATCAGCCTTCTCCTGATCTTATCAGGAGGTTTCCAGATCTGAATTCAGATATGGTCTCTCTGAGTGGATAGGGTAGGCCTCTATCCTATCAGCTGATTTAATCCCAGATCTGCCCCCTCTATTTAACTAATTAAAATAGGACAGTTCGAAATGGGCTTTAACCCCAATAAGTCTATGTGCTCAAACTGCTTCCAAACTGCTGCCCTGTTGGGCTTGTATGGTGTGGGACCCAAGCATTTATCTACACATCAGCCACATGTGTTCTGCCCAGCCTTTGTTACAAGGCCTGGCCGAATACACTGTTGTGGACAGTGCACCCCTGAAACCCATCACATGGGCTTCTATTGGGCCCAACACTTACATTAAGTGGTCCTTCGGCCAAGCCACCTTAGAAAAACCCAGAGACTGTGGGTAGATGCAAGATTAGCCCATCAGGTATTACCCTTAGTGGCCTTACACTTAACCTCTCGGCCCATAATGATCTAACACTGCCCAACAAGAGAGGACCTCTCCCTCAGTTGCAAGGAACAGTGTTGCACTCTCTGCTTATATGGATCCCGGGAATTAAAACCTTTTGCAAACATTTTAGAAATTGTAATATATATACTTTTATATCTCATATAAAATATATTTTGCAAAACAAATCTCAACAATTGAAATCGGTTGCCGGCAGTCTTGTTTTCCATTAGAGAGAGTGCATCCCCGATCATTACCTTTGTCCGACAAAGGGGCTGATCCTGTCACTATGATCACCCACTCAAATGAATTCTTGGACTGTGCCAACATACCCAGGTTTTGATCCCTTCTAAGGATCTCACTGATTGGCATATCAAAGACAGCCCAATCCGACACCTAGTGCAGTATCATAATCGAGTCTAGGGAACAGGTGTAACTTTTCAGTTTTGCCCATCAATATCCAACGTCCAGGGCAATATTGGAAATCTGGTCCGGTTCAAAGATTTAATTAATCCTACACTGCATGTTCCTTGGGTCTCACCCTGGTGGCTGAGACAGGCCAGCCCAACCGACTTGGTGGCACATCAGTGTCAGCCTTATTAGGATAGGTCTCCCCAGACCGATCCACGGGCTATGATCATTCTAAACTAATACGAGTCTCATTAAGTGTTCAGTTTAAGGGTATAACACAAAAACAAACCACAAAAACATGAATCAAATATGCCCTTTATTAATTTACAATAAATGTCAAAAGCACATCATTCTAATTGAAGCTAAGGGCATAAAATGACTATCTAACAGATTACACTCACAATGGTGTCTGCATCCTTCTACAAAAAGGATCAAATACCCTTCCCTATGTGCATGGTCCAAAATCTCGCATAATAAATAGGGGGCCTTCCTTTGTCCCATATTTTAGATATTCAACACGATACTAGTGATGCCTTCTATTAAAGAAAAAGGGGGTTGGGTATCCTGCCCTTGGGACACCCATACAACACCCTCCCATTCACCCAAGCAAAATATCACTTGAGTGTTTCTCGATAGAAGAAATTCTATCAAGATACAAGGGGGCTGCGCCCACCAAAGTAGTAATAGGATCACCTCTAGCCACTCCCTTCCCTCCTACCAATGGCCAGGGGGGCTAAAATCCAAAAAAACCACACGAACCTGGCCATTGCCAGAAAAAGGCAATACATATTGTAATCCCATACACTCTCTCGCTATCCCTTTTCCCTCTCAATGGCCATGGGAGGCTAAAATATGGAAACTCAACACTAGCTTGCCCGTTGCTAGGAAGGGGGATCACACACTGTAATTCCCATTGTCCTTTTCTAATTTCCTTCCCATCAATGGTCAGGGGGGCTAAACACACAAATAAGGCTTAGGATTGACCATTGGCAAGAAGGAAATCTCCAAAAGACAGGGGGCTAAACCGTGGAATGTAGGCAGTCCCCATCGCAAATACAAAATGCATCCCACTTACACAAAATCACAAAAATAAGGCAAATACCCAGACCCAACGCATGCAAACCAGCTCACCCCAAGATCCAAAAACAAAAATGAAGGCAAGTGCTTATTGATAAGCTCCCACTTATCGATAAGCAGGGGGTGCTAATGTAGGTACATGGTGGTCACTAAGACCATCAGAGTACAGAGGGTGTCAAACTAACGCTACATGGACGCCTGCGATGAATTCGTAACCCATCGCACATCTGCGGTAAGCTCATCACAGATCTGCGATTGTAATGATCTCATACCCAGGACAAGTCACGATGAACTTTGGCTAGCACAAATTTGCGATAAAGATAAAACACGTGCGGGTTTGTGATGAACCCTTGACACACGTGGGTTTGCGATGAACCTCGAACACACGCGGAGTTGCAATGAACACAATACCATTACAAGGACTGCATAATCATGGTAGATTAGGAATAAATGTCGGATACACGTCCGTCTTTTAATTAAACATGTGGGTACGTACGCGAAACGATGATGTCACTCACACAACATCAACACAATAGGGTCACAAATGAAGAAAATCCAAAAGGGATAGGATTATCTAATGATCTCCTAAAAGTAAAACAAAAGCAAAGATCTTCTTTCCTAACAGAAAAGATTCTCTTTCCTAACAGGAAAGAATTTCTTCTTGCATAACCTTAACATTCTCTCTATAAAAGGGGGAGAGCAATTCTTCCCCAGAGACAACATAATATAGAACCTAGACCTAGGGTTTCTCACAAGGAGCAACTTCCTTCTACCATCTCTTCTCCTCTCTTCCCCATGTTCTCTCTCTCCTACCACCATCTTCGGACCTTCGAAGAATAACCAACCGCCAGGAGTCCAAGGTGAAAACATAGGGTACATGTGACATCTCCACAATTAGTCCTGTGTACCTCATTTAACACTGCTTCAGCCTCTGATTTCCCTAGGCATCTCGTCCTTACACCATCTGACTCTCTCTGATATAGTACCCAATTCACAAGCAAAAACTTTGCGATCAGCTTGACATCTTGTGTTCCTATGGTCTGACTTCTTAGCTTTTGGATTATTTCGTATCTCCAATCATCAACCGTTACTTCATGCTCCCCTTCCACCCGATCCTTTAGGGTGAAAATTGATTGTTTGTTGATTGACTGAATGGTGATTTCTATCGGCTCCGGGCTGGCTTGCATCTTGGACCCTAAGGTGGCTAGTGCGTTAGTAAACTTGTTTTTGGCTCTATTCTGATGTTTGAATTCTATGTCCAAGTCATGGATCAACTTCTTGATCAGGGTCCTGTATGGTAAGATGGTTAATTCCTTCGCTGTTGTGCTTCTATCAAGCTGCCCAATCACTAGTTTAGCATCACTTATCACCTTTATCTTTTTTTGCGCAGACTTCTATTGCTTTGATCGGACCAAGGACCAAGGCCTCATATTTGGCTATATTATGTGAACTTGGGAATTAAAGTTTGAAGGAGTAGGTGGAAGTTTGTCCTTCAAGTGAGGTTAAGGTTACTCCAGCACCAGCCGAGGTGCTCGTGCTACTTCCATCAAAGGTTAGAACCCATTCTCTGCTTTCGACTAGGGCAACCATGGGTGCATCTCTAGGAACTTCATCCGATATGGGAAAATCGGTGTTTGGTGGAAAGGTTGCTTGTAGGTCTGCCGTTGCCTGACACTTTATGGCTCTTGGTTGGGTGTATTCTATTGTGTACTCATTGAGCTGCATCATCCACTCGACGAGTCTACCAGGGAGGGGAGGTCTGTCCATGATGAACCTGATTGGTTCATTCCGTGCGATGAGCCCAACTTTTTGCCCTAGGATGTAATGCCTAAACTTTTATGTAGTGAAAACCAGTGCTAGACATTGTTGTTTCATGTGGGAGTAATTTTTCTTGGCTGGTTTGAGAGTCTTACTAAAATAGTATATCGAGAGTTCCACTTCGTCATCGTCGTCTTGCGCCAATAGGCATCCTATGGCTTCTGAGCCTATTGTGATGTATATCCTGAATTCTAGCTCATCTTTGTGCGGTGACATGGTTGGGGCCCATGTGAGGGTTACTTTTAGTTGCTCAAAGGTCTCTTGATGCTCCTGGGTCCATTTAAACTCGACAGACTTCTTGACTAACTTCATTAGTGGTAACGTTGCTTGTGTAAGGCTGGGGATGAATCTGCTTAGGTATGAGACTTTTCCTAGGAATGTTTTTATCTAGGATTCATTGACTGTGGCGGGAGGTCTAGGATGGCTTTAACTTTGCTTTTGTCCGAGAGTATCCCTGTCTGGTCTACTCGGTAGCCTAAAAATTTCCCTGACTATACCTTGAATGCACATTTTAGTGGGTTTAACCTCAGTTTGAATTCTCTACATCGAGTTAAGACCTTCCTCAAGACCTTAGAATGATCCTCTTTCTTCCTTGCTTTGACGTCTATGTCATCCACATAACATTTGATTTCTTTGTGCATCATATCATGGAAGAAGCAAGTCATTGCTCTCTAGTATGTTGCCCTCACATTCTTTAGTCCGAAGGGCATCATCTTGTAGTAAAAGTTTCCTATCAGTGTCCTAAAGGCTGTGTGTGGTGGTGCATCTATAGGATCCATGAAGATCAGATTGTACCTGTTGTAAGCATCTAGGAGGGAGAAGAGTTCATGTCTTGCGGTGGATTTTATTAGTACCTCCATGTTGGGCAAAGGGAATTCATCCTTTGGGCAGGCTTTGTTTAGGTCCCTAAAGTTGACATAGCATCTGCGATGAGGTGGGGTTAGTATTTCGGTGATGTGCTATCTTTAAAGGACTAGATGGGAGGGTACTAAACTTAGCTATCCATTCTTCTTCTTCACTGGGTCTACGTTGGCTAGCCACTAAGGGTGTGCTATAGGTTTGATAAAACCTACTTTCAAGAGCCACTCTATTTACTCTTTGATCTTTAGCGTTACCTTTGGCTTGAAAATCCTTTATGGTTGTTTTACTGACCGGAATTTAGGGTTTATACACAGTGAATGTCTGATGAGATCCAAATCTAGACCTGGTATCTGGTCATAAGACCAGGTGAATACATCTTGGAATTCTATGAGAGAATGCGGGCTAGGCCAGTTTCATGTTTGAATTTTTTTTTTCTTTTTTTTTTTTTGCGATAAGGGTACTTCCTTACCCATTAATAGTGTGATGAGTTTGCCTCTATCTTTGGCTGCTAGCCTAGCGGATATGTATAGAGGCCTTTTGTCTGTTTTGTCGGCTACTAGGTTGGTTTCTTCTAGTGGCTCCTCTACTGTGTCAACGTAATCCGTCATGCACCTGAGGGGGTGCTCTGACTTCATCGTATTATTCCAGAATGTCATCTTTGGACTCCTATCATTGTTCATGTTACTAAATGTTCCATGCTTTTTAGGAATTTTGTGTTCAAATGTTGTACCTTTATGTCATACTTAATGGCGGGACTTTGGTTTGGTGGTAAGATTATTGTGACATCATTTTGCAATGCAGTGAAATGGTGCTGGTTGAAACAATACTTTTGATTTTTTGTTAGAGAGCTACAGTGATTAGATAAATATATGCTCAATTCTGAAAATATTAATAATTGATCATACATTAGGTGCAAGTTATCGGTACTGTTAGACAGTGTATGCCCTTAGCTCCAATCATCTTGATGTACATTATGACATTTATTGTAAATGAATAAAGTACATATTTGATTCATGTTAGTGTAAATGTTGGGCCCGTTAGATGCCCATGGTGATGGACTCAGCAGTTCATTGTATTCAACAGTGAATTCAGCCAGGCCATGTAACAGAGGCTAGGCTGAACCCATGCGGCTGATGTGTAGATCAATGATAAGGTCCCATGCCATACAAAGAGAACCAAGCTAGCCAGCATTAAAAGGAAGTGAGTCTAAAAGCTTAATGGGCCTAAAGCCCATTTCGAACTGGGTTAATTGGATTAATTAATTAGGGGTGAACCTGGGTATGGATCAATAGATGAGGATAAGAGGATTATCCTTATCCACTTAAAGAGTCCAGATCCAAATAGAGATTTGGATCAGGAAACTTCTAATTTGATTAGGAGAGCTGATCTTGATCTACAGATAAGATAAGAGATTATCCTTATCACTTAAAGAGTTTAGATCCCAATCAGATTAGGAGATCATCTCTTTAAGGGTTATATATAAAGAGCAGGGTGGATCTGAAAAAAACAACACAGTTTGACTGTTTCTGTCTCCAGTTTTCTCTCTCTGCTCTTGCCGCCCTACCCTGTTTGATCTTCATTTCTTGGAATTGATTAAGATTTGATCTTGATATTGTTTCTTGCTAGAAGAAATAATTCTAAAGCTGTGCTCACTACCCCATTCGATACTTACTGAAGAATCAAAGGTTCTTGGTGAAGAACTACCTGTTGATCCTTTCTCATCTCAAGCTATTGAAAGAATGGTAGGATCCATCTAATGGACGCCATGAAGGGTGTAAAATGGGTGGGCGAATTTCAAAAAAATTTCCTACCTTCTTCCAGCTGAGAATCATATTCCCTAAATTTAGAATACATTATTCAAGGATTCTACTTGAACCATAACCAAACCAGATGTGAACAAAAGGAAACAGGAAAGATTATACCTGATCCAGAGAAACAATATCTCCCAAAGTTGGTGTTCACGCCCAAAGAAGGAACCAAGATCCGCTCCTGCTGAAGATAACACAGCTGTGGATGGAACGGAACCAACAGGGTGCATCCTACATACTGGATTCTTCGCAAGAATCCTCTGGAAACCTTGAACACCGAATCTTTTGGTCTTTCTTGCAAGACTGTTGACAAGAACTGATTTCTTGACTTCTTGTTGCTACAAAGATCCAATCTTCCAACAGGGAATGACGGCTACTGGAGGAGGAGAAATCTAGGGATGAAGAGAGCAGAACTATCTCTTCTCTCTGGAGTCTGTGAGAGATCAAATCTCAATTCGCAGGAGGTGTCTCTTGCATACAAAACCCTAGTTCGAAATCTGATATTTCTCTTAGGGTTTTTCTCCTCTTTCTTCTTGATTAAGAAACCTCCCAATATTTTGGGAGTTATCCCAATCCCAATCAGTATTTGGGTAGGGGATAATCTCAATCCTATCTACAGATTAAGTTAGTTAACTCCTGATCTTATCAGGAGGTTACCAGATTCAAATCTAATTTGAATTTGGTCTCTTAGAGTGGATAAGGTTAAAGACCCAATCCTTTTACTAACATTAATCTCAGATTCGCCACGTGAATAGGTGATCATATCAGCCCAGTTCGAAATGGGCTTTTGGCCCATTAAGTGTTCAGTGTTTAACTAGTTTCCAATCTGTTGCCCAGTTGAGCTTCTTTGTATGGCATGGGACCCAAGCATTGATCTACACACTAGCCACATGGGTTCGGCCCAACCTTTATTACAAGGCCCAGCCGAATTCACTGAAAGACTCAGTGACCCCCTTGAGCCCATCACATGGACCCTATGGGCCCAACACTTACATTAAGTGGTTCCTGGGCCAAGCCATCTTATAAAAACCCAGGGATTGTGGGCAGGTGCAAGATTAGCCCATCCGGTATTATCCTAAATGGTCTTACACTTAACCTCTCAGCCTTTAATGATCAAGCACTGCCCGACAAGAGAAGACCTCTCTCTCGGCTGCAAGGAACAGTGCCGCACTCTCTACTCACATGGATCCCGGGAATTAAAACCTTTTGCAAATCTTTTTGAAACCGTACATATACATATATATATATATATATTAATTTTGAAAAACGAAATTCCAACGATTGAAATCAACTGCCGGCAGTTTGGTTTCCATCAGAGAGAGTGCATTCCCGATCAGTACCATTGTCCGACAAAGGGGCTGATCCTGTCACTATGACCACTCACTCAGATGAATTCTCAGACTGCCCCAACATGTCTAGATTTTGACCCCCACTAAGGATCTCACTGATTGACACATCAAAGACAGCCCGATCTGACACCTAGTGATGTGTCATAATCGAGTCTAGGGGTTAGGTGTAACTTTCCAGTTTTGCCCATCCGTCTCCATGGTCTAGGGCAATACTGGAAATCTGGTCCGGTTCAAGGGTTCAAGCAATCCCATACTACATGTGCCTTGGGTCTTACCTTGATGGCCAAAACAAGCCATCCCAACACTTGGTGGCACATCAGTATCAGCCTTGGCAGGATAAATCTCCCCAGACTTATCCAATGGATGTGAACATTTAAAACTAACACAAGTTTCTATAAGTGTCCAGTTTTAGGGTCTTACACAGAATTATACCAAACAACATGAATCAAACATGCACTTTAATTTATTTCCACTAAATAACAAAAGTACATCAAATCTGATTGAAGCTAAGGGCATACAAGACTGTCTAACAGCTATGTCATCTTCAGTGGAGGGAGAATTTGGTACACTCTTCGGGTGTGAACACCTGCGTTGGGAGGAGCTTTTGCATGGATTCCGTATCAGGTATACCTCTCCCTAGTCTTGGTTTCGGATTTGGTCTAGTTTGGTTACAAGAACGAACCTTGAAAATGCAATTTTCTAAATTGGGAATACGATTCCCGAATGGGAGTAAGTAAATTTTTGAAAATTTGCCCAACCACCCTACATGGCTCGGCCATCCATATGATGGATCTCCTTGTAAATAATTCTTTTTTTTTTAGACAAATTGTATAGGATTCAATGTGATGTAGTAATAGAAAAAATATGTTTTTTCTATTTTATTTCATCTAGAGATTGCTGGAGTGCGCAATAGAGGAGAAGATTTCACAGAAAGAAGTTCTGCGATCTGGGATTTTGCATATTTTGATTCTGCAATCTGTGATTAATTTTTCTTTGCAGGTTTGCAGGATGTCCAAGATTATCACATTGCGGCCCTCTGATTTCATTTTCTTGATAATTTTGATTATCTGGAATTAATTTATTTTTAGATCATTATTCTTGAATCAAATCTTGAATTGTGCACCAAAACTTGGGCCGATTTGTACCAAATTTGGTCCAAACTGGTTGGACCAAATTCTTGGTTCGATGGGGTTGGTTTTTCTGACCCAAATTCAATTTCAGCTAGAGGGTTGATGGCTCACTTCAAGTTTTAATTCGGCCCACCTCTGTAAAAGCCAGTTTTAATACGTTAAAAATTGCATTAGCCGGAATCAGCATAAATGTTATATGGGCCGAATTCTTCTTTGCTATTCAGCACATATACATAGATAATATTATTTGATAATATTATGGGCTTTGTTGGACTGATGCTAATTTAACCTAATTAATTTAGGGTTTTATAGATGTTTTAGATTGATTGGATCTATTTATTTCATGCATGTGATGTATGGATGTGTGATGTGTTGCGTACATGGCCCATAAGCACTTGGCCCATGTTAATTCGATAGTGGCATTTTTGCACACCATGGCTAAATGCACATCATTGCCATGGTGTCCATAAGATCATTGGATGATCTCCTTGCTTGATGAGCCCCACATCAACTCCCTCCCCAAGAGGAACCATGTGGGACCCTAGCCGTTTTGGGCCGATTAAAATCTTTGAGAAAGTTAGTGGGAGCCACTTGGGTTTGACCTAAATCAGAACTAAGGCATAATATTTCATTCCCTCTAGTGAAATATAAGTGCACGTGATAGGGAGATTCATATGATGAACTCTTTGAAGGCCTTCCATCATTAGCATGAAGATGGGTCCTTCATTAATGAGGAGATGCACCATAAAATTGGGCTACCATTTGCTGTTGGTGTTGGATTATTTCATAAGATGATATGGGCATCATAGACTGATGTGGGAGGGGCCTATCCTAAAATGGAAGCCTCTTTTATGGTGCCTTGGCATTCACAAATATGATTGGTAAGCACTTACTGGGCAGAAAGGTTTAACCTAAAATGGCAATGAACCTTGTCTGATAGAGGCCAAAGGGAAAGCTCATAAGATGAGTGGATATGATCCTTCACAGAAGGTGGTGGGGTTATGCAGTTGAAATAGTTGGCTCCATGCATTGTATGTGGTTTTCCATATTTATAGAGACATACTTCGTAGTCTTTGTCACTAAGATAGGAGGAAAATATCAGAGATGAACAAATGGAAATGGAACATAGATTAAAGACCATTTCTATGTAGATAACATGAATCAAATTAGGTTATGGACTAACATTTGCTTTGCCTTTTTATCAAAAATGGCAAACGGACAATTCGCCAAACTGTTGGACAATAATAAGCTTAAGGGCCCAAACTACACTAGCTGGTTACAAAACCATAGGCTAGTTCTGACATCCAAGAAATTGGATAAAGTTGCTAAGAACCCTGCTCTGGATCATCTGGGTGATAAGGATTATGAGGCCCACAAGAGGGAATATCAATAATGGGAGGAGAAAAACACTCCTGCCTGGTGCTACATCATAGTCTCCTTAGATAACCAGATATAGCGGTAGTTCGATCGGATCAAAGCATCCAAGGATATCTTGGAAAGTCTAAAGACCATGTATGAAGAGCAAAATTGTTCTACTCACCAAAAGGTCTTAAAGTAGTTTATGACCACTCAAATGTCTAAGAACCAACTACTTCATGACCATTGTCCTAAGATGATGGGATACATTAATGAATTGAAGGCTCTTGGATCTAGGCTAGATGTCACCAAAGTTGATGTCATTCTGAACTCTTTGCCTCCTTCCTTCAATCAGTTCATCATGAACTATAATATGAACAAGCTAAATGTTAGCCTTCAAGAATTCAACAATATGTTGTAGAGGGATGAAGAACTGATAAAGAAAGGATGAGCCCATGGCCATGTTTGTTGGAGGTGGCAAAATGGGCAAGAAGAAGAGGAAGGCAAAGAAGAAACCTCAGAAGAAGGTTAGCAAGCCTAAAGTGCAGAAGAAGGACAAGACATCAGATGCCTATCACTTCTGCAAGCAGACCAGCCACTAGAAGAAGAATTGTCCTCAGTACCTGAAGACCAAAAAACAAGGTAATTTCAAATCTTTTGTCATAAAAACCAATATGTTGGTTAATTCTGCATCCTGGTGTATTGACTCCAGGGCTTTTACTCATGCGTGTAACACACTGCAAGGGTTTAAGACAAGCAGAAAACTGAGTGACGTGGAAATGATACTTTACTTGGGGACTTCTGCGAGTGTTGTAGCTACAACTATAGGAACTATAGAATTGTATTTCAGAGAATGAATTATTACATTAAAAGATTGTCTTTATGTTTCAAATTTGAGAAGAAATTTGATTTCTGTTTCAAAATTGTGCATGGATGGTTATTTTATTTTGTTTAGTAATGTGATTACTATTAAATGGAATAACAAATTCATTACTTATGGAGAACTGGAGAACGGTCTCTATGCTCTCTATCCTTCTCTATAAATGAATTTAATCAAAACTACGTCGGATAATAATCCCAAGAAAAGAACTCATGATACAGTTAATTCCACGTGCCTATGGCATTTTTGACTTTGCCACATTAACATAGATCGTATCACAAGGTTGGTAAAGGATGGTCCTTTGGATTTTCTAAATATAGAAGATCTTCGAACCTGTGAATCTTTCCTTCAAGGTAAGATGACAAAACAACCATTTATCGGTATGCCTGAAAGATCAACAGGCACGCTTGACCTTATACATATTGATGTATGTAGTCCCATGAATGTTAGGACACGTATGCAGTATGTTTATTTTATAACATTTACCAATGATCATTCACGATATGGTTAGGTGTACCTAATGAGACATAAGTCTGAATCCTTTGAAAAGTTCAAAGAATTCAGACAAGAGGTCGAGAAACAATTGGGGAGACACATTAAGGCGCTTCGATCAGATCGATGAGCGAATATCTTTCTAGCAAATTCAGGGACTACTAAAAGGAAGATGAGATAGTATCACCACTGGCTCCTCCTACTACACCACAGTTAAATGGTGTGTTAGAGAGGAGGAACCGTACTTTATTGGATATGGCCCGATCACTTCTCGTCCACTCGGAATTACCTACATCCTTTTAGAGATATGCATTAGAGATTGCGATGTACATGCTGAATTGGGTTCCAACCAAATCCATTCTGAAGACTCCTTATGAGCTTTGGACCGGTAAGAAACCAAGTGTAAGATACTTGAAGATTTGGGGTTGTCCAGCACATGTTAAAAGAATAATTACTAACAAATTAGAATCTAAAACAAGCCATTGCCTATCTATAGGTTACCCTAAAGGCTCTATAGGGTATTTATTCTATGATCTAGGAGAGTAGAAAGTGTTATGTAGTCGAAATGCCCATTCCTTGGAAGAAAATTACATCCTGAATAGTCATCGTCAGAAAGTTGTTCTTGATGAGGAGAGATCATGGGTAGTGGGAGATGTCACACAAGTTCTAGACAATAACCAATGTAGGAGATCTACCTAGGTATCCAGGCCTCTAGTTCGTTATGGCTATGACCAAGAAAGTTAATTGGGGGAAGCCACGACTAGTAAGGAGGATCCTGTGACTTGTACGAAAGCTATATTGGACATAAATTCCTTGAAGTAGATAGTTACCATGAGAGCTGAGGTAGACTCAATGGAGGCCAATGGAGTCTAGACTCTAGTAGATCCACCCCTTGGGGTAAAAGCAATTGGTTGCAAATGGATCTATAAGTGGATGAAGGGCCCCGATGGTAAGGTTGAGACCTACAAGGCTTATCTTGAGGCAAATGAGTACACTTAGAAAGAGAGAATCATCTATAAGGAAACCTTTATACCCATGACCATGCTTAAATCCATTAGGTCCTGCTAGCTGTAGCAATGTACCATGATTATGAGATTTGGCAAATGGATGTCAAACAAGTTGCAAATGGATCTATAAGTGGATGAAGGGCCCCGATGGTAAGGTTGAGACCTACAAGGCTTATCTTGTGGCGAAAGAGTACACTTAGAAAGAGAGAATCATCTATAAGGAAACCTTTATACCCATGACCATGCTTAAATCCATTAGGATCCTGCTAGCTGTAGCAATGTACCATGATTATGAGATTTGACAAATGGATGTCAAACAACATTCTTGAATGGAGATCTTACTAAAGATATCAATATGCAGCAACCACAAGGTTTCATAGTTGCAGGTGAGGAACACATGGTATGTAAACTTAATCGATCCATATATGAACTTAAGCAAACTTCTAGTAGCTAGAACATCCGGTTTGACTCTACTGTCAAACAGTTTGATTTTGAGCATAATTCGGATGAACCCTATGTTTATAGGAAGACCAGTGGGGATAAGGTTACATTCATGGTGTTGGACAGTTATACCCATAGCTCCAATCAGATTGATGTACCTTTTGACATTTATTCTAAATGAATAAAGTACATAATTGATTTATGTCATTGTGGTGTTTTCTATGTTTTTACCCATAAACTAGACACTCATGAGACTCTTGTTAGTTTAGAATCTTCATAGCCATTGGATAGATCTGTGGAGATTTTTCCTGCCAAGGCTGACACTGATGTGCCGCCAAGTTGGTTGGGGTGGCTTGCCTCAGCTACTAGGGTGAGACCTGAGGTACATGTAGTATGGGTTTTCTTGAAACCCTGAACCCGACCATTTTCAGTATTGCCCTAGATCTTTGAGATAAATGGAAAAAAGTGGAATGTTACACCTGACCCCTAGACTCGATTGTGGTACTGCACTAAGTGTCGAATTGTGTTGTCTTTGATATGCCAATCAGTGAGATGCTTAGAGGGGGTCAAAACCCTAGGTATGTTGGGGCAGTTTGAGAATTCACCTAAGTGGGTGATCATAGTGACAGAATCAACCCCTTTGTCGGACAAAGTGAATGATTGGGTAATGCACTCTCTCTGATGGAAACCTAAACTATCGGCAGTTGATTTCAAATGTTGAGATTTGTTTCAGCAAAATATATATTTATGTAGATATATATATTATGGTTTCAAAATATTTGCAAAAAGGTTTTAATTCCCCAGATCCACGTGAGTGGAGAGTGCAGCACTGCACCTTGCAGCCGAGGGAGAGGTCCTCTCTTGTCGGGTAGTGTTTGATCATTATGGGTTGAGAAGTTAAGTGTAAGACCATTGAGGGTAATGCCTGATGGGCTAATGTTGCATTTTCCCACAGTTCTTAGATTTTCATAAGGTGGTTGGGTTCAAGAACCATTTAGTGTAAATGTTGGGCTCATTGAGAGCCCATGGTGATGGACTCAGGGGTTCACTGTGACATACAGTGAATTCGGCCAGGCCTTGTAACAAAGACTAGGATTAGTCCATGTGTCTGATGTGTAGATCAATATTAGGGTCCCACGCCATACAAAGAGAGCCAACTGGGCCAGTAAATTAAATAGTAAGTAAGCACATAAGCTTAATGGGCTTAAGGCCCAATTCAAACTAGGCTTAAGGTAGTTAAATTAAAAGGGGGCGAATTTAGCTTTTAAGCTGATTAAGATTAGCTGAAGGATAAGAGAAGTCTTATCCATTTAAGAGTTCAAATCCAAATATCAGATTTGGATTAGGAAACTCTCTCCTAATTAGATTAGGAGGCTGATCCAAAGAAGGCTATAAATAAGGGGGCGAATTCCTCAGATTTACGCAACAACAAACTGCAGAATTCTTTCCCAGTTCTTGCTGCCCCTACCTAGTTTGATCTGCACTTGTGAATCTGATCAAGAAGATTTCTTGATATTTTTTCTTGGTTGAATAAGCAATATGAAGTCGTGCTCACCAGCCCTTGCTCGTTTCTTGCTGAAGAATTCAGGTTCTTGCTGAAGAACCATCCTACTGATCCTACTTCACTACACACTATGTCATCTTTAGTGGAGGTGGGTTTTGGTCTTATCTTTGGGCATGAACATATACATTGGGAGTTACTTCTACTTCGTGTCAAGTACATCCCTATTTGTTTCAAATCTGGTCTGGTTTTGGATTCAAGAACGAACCTTGAAAATTTAGTTTTCTAAATTAGGGAATACGATTCCCGGATGAGAGAGAATGAAAATTTTGAAAATTTTCCCAACCTTCCTGTAGGGTTCGGCCATCCATATGATGGATCTCCCATCCCTTCAGTGGTATCAGAGCCAGGTTCACATTCTTGAACCAAATCAGACTTGATTGAAACCTGTGCAAATAGGTAGAATTGTTCTACCCTATTTGTGCAAATTATAGTTTCTCTAGGAATTGGTTATGAGATTTTGGGCGAATGATCTGAAAATTAAATCTTTATTTATCTACAATATTTATAGAATTATTCTATTTATATTTCTTGGATTATGGGCCGCTTGTATGGTGGAGATTGAAATCTTTTATTGGCGTAATGAATCTGTGTAACTACTGCATTCTATTCATTCTTGGTTTGTAAATAATTTTCTTTTTTATTTTTAGATAGAATGTATAGGATTTGATTCTGATTAAAATAATAGATAAATTAGGATTTTTTTCTATTTTATTTCATTAGAAGAAGAAGCTGGTTCATGTGGAGGAGAAGGCACTTGCACAGATGAGAAATCTACAATATGCAATTTGCAGAAATCAAATCTGCAAGCTGCGACTAATCATTTTCTTATAGGTTTGGATCCACATTAACAACCCACTATTTTGTTTATTTTCTGATTATTGATCGACATTAATCAGCCATATTTAATTGTAGATCATCTTCTTGAATTGGATCTTGAATTAAACACCAAACCCTAGACCCATTCGACCCAGATTGGACCAAACTGGTTGGACCAAACCTGTGGTTCAATGGGGGCTGTTCTCAGCCCTAAAATTTCCTTAGTGGGCCAAGGGTTTGGTGGCTAATTGCAAGATGCAATTTGTACCACTTCTGTGAAACCCATTTTTTATTTTTTAAAACAACTTTAGCCTAATTCAGCATAAATGCTATATGGGCTGAATTGCTCTTTGCAGTTTAGCCCATATACCTAGATATTATTATTTGATGATATTATGGGCTTTAAATGGGCTGAAAAGGTTTTAAATTTTAATTATGGGTTTTATAGTTATTTAATTGATTGGATCAATTAAACTAAAATGGTTATGAGCCTTGTCTGATAGAGGCCAAAGGGAAAGCTCATATGATGAGTGGATGAGATCCTTCATAGAAGGTGGTGGGGTTTTACAGCTGAAATAGTTGGCTCCATGCACCCCATGTGGTTTCTCACATTTCTAGAGGCACAACTGTCTCTATCACTGAGATTGGAGGGAATCTCAGAGATGCCCAAAATGGAAATGGAACATAAATTAAAAGCCCTTTCTATGTGATGACGTGAATCAATTAGGTTGTGGACTTATAAATCTCCCTTGCCTTTACTAGAAATGGCAAACGGAAACTTCACCAAGTTGTTGGGTGATAACAAACTCAAGGGCCCTAATTATGCTAACTGGTTACGAAACCTTATGCTAGTTCTGACGTCCAAGAAATTGGACAAAATTGCTAAGAACCCTACTCTTAATCATCCAGGTGACAGGGCTTCTAAGGCCCGAAGGAGACAGTATCAAGAATGGGAAGAGAAAAATTCTGTTGCTCGGTATTATATTATAGCCTCTTTAGACAATCCGATACAGTGACAATTCGATAAGATCAAAGTGTCAAAGGATATATTGAATAGTCTGAAGACTATGTATGAAGAGAAGAATCATTCTACTTGATAGAAGGTCTTAAATTTGTTTATGACTGCACAAATGACCGAGAACCAACAGGTTCATGACCATTGTCTAAAGATGATGGGCTATACCAACAAACTGGAGACTCTCTGGTCAGGGCTAGATCATGACACCAAAATTGATGTTGTTCTCAATTCCTCACCTTCATCCTTCAATCAGTTTATCATGAATTACAACAATAATAAGCTAAATGTTAGCCATCAGGAACTCAACAATTTGTTGCAGAGGGCTGAAGAACTGATTAATAAGGATAAGCCAATAGTCATGCTTGTTGAAGGTGGCAAATCGGGCAAGAAAAGGTGGAAGGCAAAAAGGAAGGTTAAGAAGAAGGGTAGCAAAGCCAAAAACCAAAAGAAACACAAGGCATCAGATGCCTGTCACTTCTACAAGCAGACCGACCACTAGAAGAGGAATTATCCTCAATACCTGGAGACTAAGAAACAAGGTATGTTCGATTCTTTCATCATAGAGATCAATCTGTTGGTCACTTCAGCCTCTTGGTGTATTGACTCTAGGGCTTCTACTCATGCATGTAACTCATTGCAGGGGTTCAAGATAAACAGAAGACTGAGTGATGGAGAAGTGACACTTTACTTGGGGACTTCTGCAACTGTTGCAGCTGTTAGACAGTTGTATGCCCTTAGCTCCAATCAGATTGATGTATTTATGACATTTATTGTAAATGAATAAAGTACATATTTAATTCATGTTCATGTGGTGTGTTTCTATGCAATATCCTTAAATTGGACACTTAATGAGACTCGTGTTAGTTTAGAATGTTCACAGCCGTTGGATAAGTTTGGGGAGATTTATCCTGCTAAGGCTGACACTGGTGTGCTGCCAAGTGTTGGGGTGGCCTGTCTCAGCTACCAGGGTGAGACCCGAAGCACATGTAGTGTAGGTTTATTTGAAACCCTGAATCGGATCAGATTTTCAGTATTGCCCTGGACCTTGGAGAATAGTGGGCAAAACTGGAAAGTTACACCTGACCCCTAGACTCGATTGTGATACTGCCCAAGGTGTTAGATTGGGTTGTCTTTGATATGCCAATCAGTGAGATCCTTAGAAGGGATCAAAACCTAGGTATGTTGGGACAGTCCAAGAATTCATTTGAGTGGGTGATCATAGTGACAGGATCAGCCCCTTTGTCGGACAAAGGTAATGATCAGGGATGCACTCTTCCTGATGGAAACCAAGACTATCGGCAACCGATTTCAATCGTTGAGATTTGTATTGCAAAATATATTTTATATACGGATATAAAAATATATATGTTACGGCTTCAAATTGTTTGCAAATGGTTTTAATTCCCAGGATCGATGTGAGTAGAGAGTGCAACACTATTCCTTGCAGCCGAGGGAGAGGTCCTCTCTTGTCGGGCAGTGTATGATCATTAAGGGCTGAGAGGTTAAGTGTAAGACCATTGAGGGTAATGCCTGATGGGCTAATCTTGCATCTGCCCATAGTCCCTGGGTGTTACAAGGTGGCTTGGCCTAGGGACCACTTAGTGTAAGTGTTGGGCCCATAGAGTCCATGTGATGGGCTCAGCGGGATCAGTGGGCTTTCAAGTGAATTCGGATAGGATTTTTAACAAAGGCTGGGCTGAACCCTTGTGGCTGATGTGTAGATCAATGCTTGGGTCCCATGCCATACAAGGAAGCCCAATTGGGGAGCAGTTCGGAAGGCTAAGTGAGCACATATACTTATTGGGCCTAAAGCCCATTTCGAACTGAGCTGATTTGATCAGTTAAAGAAGGGGCAAATTTGAGATTAGATTAGTAGATAGGATAGGGTCCTAACCCTATCCACTTAGAGAGTCCAAATCTGAATACAGATTTAGATCTGCAACCTCCTAATAAGATTAGGAGAGGGCTGATCTAATCTGTAGATAAGGTAAGGGTATATTCTTATATCTTAAAGGGAATTCAAATCCAAATATGATTTGGATCAGAAACTCCTAATGGGATTAGGAGCTGATCCCTTTAAGGTTATAAAAGGAAAAGGGGGCAGCAGCTTTTAGAAGATCATCACATTCTCAAATTTAGAGAGAGAACATAGCACCCAGTAAGACTGTGCTATTTTCTCCATGCCGCCTCCTTCCTGCCGCCGCCATAACTTCCAGTTCAAACTCCTCTTTCTAGCAGGAATGATCAAGATTGGATCTTGATATCAGCCTTTGGAGAAAGGATGATCTGAAGTTGTGCTCACAGCCTCTAGCAAATTCTTGTGAAGGATTCGATTTATTGGACGAATATTGTTGATTCTGCTCTATCCTACATTGCACCATCTTTAGTGGGAGCAGTTTTCGGTTCCTTCCTAGGGCGTGAACACCTCCATTGGGAGATACTATTTCTCCATATTAGGTTTATCCCTCTCCTAGTTCTGGTTTCAGATCTGGTTCGGTTTATGGTTCAAGATTGATCCTTGAAAATGCAGATTTTCTAAAACAGGGAATGTGATTCCCAGATGAGGGGAGAGGAAATTTTTGAAATTTCGCCCAACCTACCTATAGGGTTTGTCCATCCATATGATGGATCTCAAATCCCTTCACTGGTATCAGAGCTAGGTTCAAGTCTTGAACCGAATTAATGCAGATCTGAACCTGCGCAAATGGGCAGAAGGCGTTCTACCCGATTTGTACAGATTAGGGTTTTTTTTGGAAAATTGTTTCCCAGATAGAAGGAAAATGGTCTGAAATTAAATTTTATAAATCCAAATTTTATTTAGAATTGTTCTTTATAATTTTCTTGATTTATGGGTTGTTCGTACAACTAGAGATCGAAATCTTGATTGGCGCAGAAAATTGCGATTTTGCAGTTTCTTGATTTATTTATTATATTTGGTTTGTAAAATATATATTTTTTTATTTTTTAGACTGAATGTATAGGATTCAATCTGATGTAATATTAATAAAATTTTAGGGTTTCTATTTTATTATTTTTTGGATTGAAGAAAGCGGCGTAGGAAGGAGATTTCGTAGATGGGAATATTTACTATCTGCAATTTGCAGTTTATGAAACTGCATTCTGTGATCTAACCTCTGTTTTGTAGGATGTGATGTGTGAACAACCCTCTTTGACTGATTCTTGTTTTTCTTTAATCAGTATTTAATTTCAGATCATTTTCTTGGATTAAATCTTTAATTAAAGATCAAACCCAAGACCCATTCGAACCTGATTGGTCCAAACTGGTTGGACCGAATCTAAGGTTTGATGGAGGCTGATTGTCAGTCCTAATTTTCCACTGATGGGCATAAGGATTTATAATTAATTAAGAATTTAATTCGGCCCAACCTGTAAGGCCCAATTTTAAATTTTTAAAACTACTAAAAGCCCACTTTTGTAGGAAAGCTATATGGGCCGAACTACTTAACCCTAATTTGGCCCATATACCTAGATAATGTTAATTGTTAATGTTATGGATTAAAATGGGATTTATTTATGGGCTTTATAGATATTTAATTGATTGGATCAATTTATCCCTCCATGTGATGTATGGATGTGTGATGTGCAATGTTCATGGGCCATAAGTGCTTGGCCCATGTAGATACGACACTGGCTCTTGCGCACACCATGGCTGAATGCACATCATTGCCATGGTGTCCCTAAAGATCATTGGATGATCTCCCTCATTGGTGGGCCCCACACTTCCTGAAGAGGATACATGTGGAACCCTAGCCGATTAGGACCCACAGAAATCTGGCTTTATGAAAGTCAGTGGAAGCCACTCTGGTTTTACCTAAATTAAGCTAGGGCGTAATTTTTGTTCCCTCCAGCAATATGAGTGCATGTGATAGGGAGATTCATACGATGAACTCTCTAAAGGCCTTCCATCATTAGCATGAAGATGGGTCCTTCAGTAATGAGGAAACGCACCAGAAAATGGGCTATCCATTTGCTGTTGGATTTGTTTGAGTGTTTCATAAGATGATAGGGGCGTCATAGGCCGATATGGGAGGGGCTTCACTAGAAAATGGGAACTCTCTCATGGTACCTTGGTGTTCACGAATATGATGGGTGAGCACTCACTGGACAGAAAGGTTTAACCTAAAATGGCTCAGAACCTTGTCTAATAGAGGCCAAAGGGAAAGTTCATATGATGAGTGGATATGATCCTTCACAGAAAGGTGGTGGGGTTTTACAGTTGAACTCTCTCCATGCACCCTATGTGATTTCCCACATTTCCAGAGACAAGTCACTGTCTCCGTCCCTGAGATAGGAGGGAAATCTCAGAAATGAACAAATGGGAATGGAACATAGATTAAAAGCCATATCTATGTATTGAACATGAATCAAATTAGGTTATGGACTAATGTTGCTCTTTTATCAGAAAATGGCAAACACACAATTTGCAAAGCCTCATGACGACAACAAGCTTAAGGGCCCAAACTATGCCAACTGGTACCGTGACCTTATGCTGGTCTTGACCTCTAAAAAGTTGGATAAGGTGGCTAAGACTCCTGCCCCGGATTGTCCGGGAGATAAGGCTTCTAAGGCCCAGAGAAGAGAATACCAAGAATGGGAGGAGAAAAACTCCCTTGCCTGCTGCTATATCATTGCCTCGTTGGATAATCCAATACAGAGGCAATTCGATCAGGTCAAACTTGCCAAGGACATATTGGATAGTCTCAAGACAATGTATGAAGAGCAGAACCGCTCTACTCGATAGAAGGTCTTGAAGTAGTTCATGACCATGTAGATGTCCAAGGGCCAACAAGTTCACGACCATTGTCTTCGGATGATAGGTTATATTAACCAACTAGAGGCTCTTGGATCCGGGCTGGATCTGGTAACCCAGATAGATGCTATTCTCAACTCTTTGCCTCATTCCTTCAATCAATTCATCATGAATTATAACATGAACAAGCTGAATGTTAGCTTGCAGGAACTCAGCAATAAGTTGTAGAGGGCCAAAGAATTGATTAAGAAGGATGAGCCCATTGCCATGCTTGTTGAAGCAGTCAAATTAGGCAAGAAGAGGAGGGCAAAGAGAAAGCCCCAAAAGAAGGCCACCAAACTCAAAAAGCAGAGGAAAGATAAGGCATCAGATGCTTGTCATTTTTGCAAGCAGATCGGCCACTGGAAGAGGAACTGTCCTCAATACCAGGAATCCAAGAAAGCTAATCTTGAATCTTGTTTCATGGAAACCAATTTGTTGGTAGATTCTGCGTCCTGGTGTATTGACTCTGGGGCTTTAACTTATGCATGCAACACACTGTAGGGGTTCAACGTAAGCATACGGCTGAGTGAAGGAGAAGTAACGCTTTACCTGGGGACTTCTACAAGTGTTGCAACTGTGGCCATAGGAATGGTAGATTTAATTTTTAGAAAATGAATAATTGTACTTAAAGATTGCCTTTATGTACAGAATTTAAGAAGAAATTTGATTTATGTCTCGAAACTGTGTGCTGATGGTTATTTTGTCTTCTTTAGTTATACAATTACTATTAAAAGAAACAATAGATTCATCGCATATGGGGAATTGGAGAACGGTCTCTATGTTCTACATCCTTTGATAGCTATAAATATAACCCTAGCAAGTGTACTAGTTATCAAGTAGTATAAAAATATTGTTCCCATGGGGATTTAACAAAATAAATATTAGAACCACAGTCTTCCCTAATTATGTGGACAATCAAAATTCAGATTTGAGCAAAAACTACTAAAAATAAAAACTAAAAAACGAAAATAGAAGCAAGGGTGATCACTAACCGAAAATGCAATGGATGAAATCACTAAGGCTTTTGGTCCACCTAAACAAAGTAATGAATGTTAATAGATTCAATTAACCAAGATTACTTGTCATTCCCATAAGCTGAGGTCTTTCCAATTTTATTTAATATTCTCTCTTGAGATATACTAAAACCATGCCCATCAGGTAACCCTTCGATCTCTCGAGTAGAGCTCTCAAGATGGAAGTGCATTAAATCCAAGGAAAACCATTAAATTCAGATGAATCATGTATATATATCTCTATATACCATTCAATTCACACTATGAACTATTCAGTCGATTATGTGAATTCCTCTCTTGATTCATTCACATAACCCAAATCAATTAAGAGGTGGCCAAGCTCTTAATTGCATTAAGCACAATAATTCATAAACTATATGGAAATCACAATCCTATATAAATCATAAAGATAAAAATATATTCATTAACCTGTATAGGCTTTCCACAGCCCTAGCATGAAACAAATCAGTTCATGATAAAAGAATTAAAGCAAACAAAGGGAAAGAAAGAACTCTTGAATTCGCCCATGGTGCTGAGATCTCCTCTTCTTGTCGCCACCTTCTTCTTGAGGTTTCTTGAATTCTTGATCACCTTCCCCAAGTTTCTTGATTTGCTTTCTCCTTTCTTGATTGATTGCTCCTTTGCTTCATGATTCAATCCAGAGATTGAGTGATGATTAAATCTGGTCTACCCCCCCCCTTTATATAGCTTAAAGGGGAGGGGGTGGTCCCCTACTTCCTCTTGAAGTTTATCTTGCAAGAATAGAAAGTCCTAGTCTAATCCTACTCTTATCTCTTAATCTAGTGAACCCAATCCCTTTATCTTTCTAAGATTACATCAAGAATTTAGATCTAAAAGGACTCTTCTCAGTTTCTTGTTATTAGATTCGTATTAGACCTCCTCTACAAATTGGGTTGTTGCCAGGTTTTTCTGCAAGTTGGGCTTCAGCTGCGGATTGGGCCTTCCTACAAATTTTTCCTGACTTTGGGCCCAGATTTAACTTTGATACAGGCCGAATCTGCGAAAGACCAAAACATGAAAGTTATGGCTTTTTCTCTTATTTTTCTAGTGGGTCTTGAATCAGCTCAATTGGAGTTTGGGTATGCGAGTTAGGCCCAAATTATTGAACAATGCTGAAACTGTAAAATATCATCCGATTTGCCTTTCTTTGCTTCTGATGCCTTCTTTCATGCCCTGAACCAAAATACAACAAATATGAGTCCAATTAAGTACTAATTCAGTATGAAAGATAGAATATTTGGGGATAAAAATATGATAAATTCTATTCTCATCAAATCCCCCACACTTGAACTTTTCCCGTCCTTGGGCAAGACAAAACTCAAAACAAAACAGGAACCAACTAACTAAAAGATTGTTTTAGAGTTTTCTCAACAGGGTATTTGTTCTCCCGCATGCCTTGATCCAGTAATAATGGTCCTTCCATTCGTCCACTTCTTTTCCTCTTTAACTTGTCAAAGAATAATCTTAAATCGCTAATCCTCATTTCCCCAAGTGAAATCGACAATCAAGGGAAACAAGCATCTCTTCGCATTAATAATTTAGAACTAGAGTAAGCTCTCTTTGTTTTCACAATCACATGCAGCAAGATTCAAAAATACCCTCTCACGATTTTTTAGGATGAAATCAGGAATGTTATTACCATAAGCTTGCTTATGTATCGCATCTCCACCACTTATCATGAGTTCAATGCATCAAAAGGTGAATTAGGGTTTGGGATCTAGGAATGAGTGCATTTTATGCTCTATCTCACCCACTTTTTATTTTTTCTTTTAGTGTGAGTGCATCTTATGCTCCATCTCACACTTATTCTAGAAATATTTTTTTTTATATGGATAAATCACGTTCCAATCCATGAACTCATTATCGTGGTCTCGACATGCCTAATAAGACAAGTTCTAGAATAATCAAACCATGTTTGTCTGTCAAAAACCAAATGCTCACAAGGGTCAAATCTGTATTGCATCTTGCCCGTTGATCATTCCCACTACTGAGGTACCTTCCATAGCAAAAAATTTCAGCTAGATTTGCTTGCATCCTTTCTTGTCTATCCCACCTAAGCACATGATTCAAGGTGGTTTGCAATCCTCCCCCACACTGAAGATATACATTGTCCTCAATGTATGAAATATACATAACAAGAACAAGGAGAAAAAGATTTAAGAGGACTTCCCTGAATGGGTTGCCTCCCACAAGTGCTCTTTTTAAGTTGTGAGCTTGACTTTCACCTTTCTTTCATGGTGGTTTCAAGGAGAGAATGGACCCATGGTGGATGGGTTGCTCTCCTCCAACATAATGCTTCAACCGCTCCACCTGGTTTTTAATTCTTGATGTTTACCCCTCTCATCCTTCATGGGTGGGTTTAAACCTAGAATATGGGCCTGCACAATAGATGAGAGGAGTTTTGTGTGAGATGGAGGTAAACTAATAAAAGATGCATTATGAGTTGCAATTTCAAAAGAGTCTATCTTAGAAGGCAAATTTTGCAGTTCTGATTTCAGTACAAACTTCTACTATGCTTGTTGCAATTGATTAGGACTACTGTTAGGTGCAACCTTTAGTGTATCTTCTGATTTGGATTTATCTACTTCAGCTGCCCAAACATCAATGTAATCAATTGCATATATTTCATGCTCAATTGTATTGGGACATTTCATGGTTTTAAATACATTAAACACCACTTCTTCACCATTAATTCTAAGAGTAAGTAGACCTTCTTTCACATCAATTAAAGCATTACCCGTAGCAAGAAAGGGTCTCCCTAGAATCAATGGCATTGTCTTATCTTCCTCCATATCCAATACAATGAAATCAGCAGGAATGATGAAATTACCCACTTTGACTAAAACATCTTCTACTATTCCCCTAGGATATTTAATGCTTCGATCAGCTAATTGCAAGATAATAGTTGTAGATGTTAGTTCATGCAGTCCAAGTTTTTCAAAAATAGAATAAGGCATTAAATTTATACTGGCACCTAAATCACATAAAGCTTTTTCAAATTCAGTATTCCCTATGATGCAAGGTATAGAAGAACTCCCTGGATTCTTAAGCTTTTGGGGCAATTTCTTTTGAAGAATGGCTAAGCACTCTTCGTTTAACTTCACCATCTCACCGTCCTCCCATTTCCTTTTTTTCGACATCACCTCCTTCAGGAATTTGGCATATTTCGGCATCTATGACAATACATCAAGAAGGGGGAAGTTAATATGTATTTTTTTTTTAACTTCTAAAAATTTCTCAAATTGTCTATCTAAGTTAGCATTCAAAATTCTTCCATGGTAGGGGATAGGGAGTTTAATTGCATCTAAATTCAGTTTAGGTGTACTTCCCTCATCCTCCTTTTGCAAATCGGCTACATAAGCTTTCTTGTCATCTTTTTGGATTTCGCCAACTGTCTTCCCACTTCTTAAGGTTATGGCGTTTACTTGCTCTCTGGGATTCTTCTCCGTGTTGCTGGGTAGCCGTCCCTCTTTTCTTTCCGACAATAGATTTACAATCTGCCCCACCTGAACTTCTAAGTTCCTAATCAATGCTTCATGGCTTTGGAATTTTGCTTCAGTAGTATTGATGAACTTAGAAATCATATCCTCCAGATTATTCTTTTTTTCTTGTGGGGGTAGCTGTGGTTGGAATCCCATGGGTGCCTTTTGCTGATTGTTGCTCCATGAAAATTTGGATGATTCCTCCACCCTGGGTTGTATGTATTTGAGTATGGGTTGAAGTTTGACCTGCCAGCATGAGAGATAAAATTAGCATTCTCATGGGAAATAAAATGACTATTTAATTGACAATCAGAATTAGTATGTCCTATTTGTCCACATAAATCGCATGAGATGCTAGATGATGCATTAATGGCTGAAATACTAAAAGTATCAAGCTTCTTATTTAGATTAGCAATTTGTGCAGATAGGGCTGCAAGGGAATTGATGTGGTGTACTCCCCTCTGATTGGTTCGGTCATTGCTCCATTGGTAGTTGTTCAACACCACCTCCTCTTCTAGGTCATAAGCTTCCTCCGGTGTTTTTCTCATGATTGTGCCACCTGCAGCTGCATCAATAATAGATTGATTAGAGGGAGTAATAGCATTATAAAAAGTCTGAATTTGACGCCAAGTTGGTATCCAATGGTGAGAACACTTCCTAAGCATCTCTTTGAATCATTCCCATGCTTCATACAAGGATTCCCTCTCAAATTGAGCAAAAGTAGTAATATCATTAATTAGCTTTGCTGTTTTAGAGGGTGGGAAATATTTAGCCAAAAATTTTTGGGTTAGATCATTCCAAGTGTTGATACTTCCTGTAGGGAGTGAGTTAAGCCAATCTTTAGCTCTATCACGCAATGAAAAATGAAATAATGTAAGCCTAATAGCATCATCACTAACTCCATTATGTTTAAATGTATCACATATTTCTAAGAAGTTAACAATGTGTGCATTAGGGTCATCACTTGGTAACCCACTAAACTGAATGCTTGTCTGGATCATCTGAATTATTGCAGGCTTAATTTCGAAATTGTTGGCATGAATGGTGGGCTTGCAAATGCTGAAATTCGCCCCATCAATTGGTTATCGATCATAGGTAAACTTTGGCAGTCTTGTAATTCAAGCATTTAACCGTAGATTTCTTAGGATAGCCATAATAAACCTTGTGTTTTCCTAAATCAGCTGACCAAACCTAGCATTCGATCAACACTTATCACTAATCAATTGGGTACGATAGCGCTCCATATTAACTAGTGATAGCATTAAACTTTGTGAAAATAGTTAAACCAAAATAACAATAATTGAGATAGCTGCAATTATCGAATCTTGTTCCATTGATTCCCTTTAGGTTAAAACATGTCAATACATTGGTCAAAGGCTGTCATGAACAATTGACCCAGAAAGATATTAACATAATTGCTACTTATACCACTATTCGTGACAATTACGGATCACCGAACCATGGATAGTAGTAGGAAAATCAACATTAATTAATTTGTCAAACTAATTAACATTAACATCCATAGAGAATAAAACAAGAATCAACGAATACTTGAATTAAAAAGCAAGAATTTGAATTAATTATAGAACCTCACGATGACACAATCAAACCTCCCCCCTTGAACCAGAAAAAAAAAAGCTTAGCTGCTCATGATTTTTGAATCCTCCAAGCTTTGCTTCTCAGAAGGCCGAACTGATCTTTCTTGATTGAGTTGCTTGATGCTTGATTGATGGATTGTTGAATTGATTGAGTGCTTAAAGCTGGTCCGCCCCCCTCTTTATATAGCTTTAGGAGGAGGGGCTCTCTCCAACTCCATTTAGGAGATTAACTTTTAAAATTAGAAAGTCCTAATTTGATATACTTCTATCCTATCCTATCTACTAATCTCAATCTCTTATCTTTTTAGGATTACAATCAAAATTTAAATCTGATAGGACTCTTCATTATTGAATTCGAGTTGGACTGCTTTAATAACTTGGACTGCTATAAGGCTCTTCTACGAATTGGGCTTCAACTGTGAAATGGGCTTTGCTGTGAACTTGCTCCGACTTTGAGCCCAATTTCGTCTTCGATTCGTATCAAATATGTCAAAACCCAAAACAAAAAAGTTGTGGGCCTATCCCTCATCTTTCTAGTGCATCTTGAATTATCCAAATCGGAGTCTGGAATAGAGATTTATGCCCAGATTATTGAATGGTGCCGAAACTGTGCAAAATCATCCAATTAGCCTTGTTTTCTTCCAATCGCCTTCTTGATTGCCCTGAATCGAAATACAAGAGTAATGAGTCCAATTAAGTGCTAAAATAATGAAAAAGAGTGAATATTTGGGAATAAAAATATGGTACTTTTTAGTCTCATCAAATCCCCCCACACTTAAACTTTGCTCATCCTCGGGCAAGACAAAATTCAAGCAAATATAGAACAAGAACAAACTAACTGTCATACCAATTTTTAAACTCAACTCCCCTTCATCTTTCTTAACAAATATTCTAGGTTAACTATTGCAAACCGTTAAATCAACACAACCAAGCCATACATGACTCATTCATTAGTCAATCCAATTTTTTCTACTGCAAACCAAGTAGTAAATCAGGGAAAACCTTTTTATCTTCTCTCTTTTTATTTTCTTTTTAATTAGGGAAAACCTTTTTATCTTCTCTCTCTTTTTATTTTCTTTTTCTCTCCTCTGAAGAAGTGAGTGCATTTTATGCTCCATCTCACTTTTGGGTTACATGGTTAGTAGGTGCATTTTATGCTCCATCCTACTGTTTGAATTGCTAGCTAGTAGGTGCATTTTATGCTCTGTCCTACTATCAGATGACTTGGCTGGTAGGTGCATTTTATGCTCCATCCTACCAATTGTGGCAATGGTGAAGTATTTACCCTATTTACTTAAACCTGAATTTAGGACTAGCTTAACTGGAGATGACTTCAGATAAGCCATGTACTCCTTGATCGTACCTCATTACTAGGTTCACAAGAATTTCCCTAGAACATTGTTTCAATTGATTTCAAAAAGTTGAGGTTTTTTTTTCTTTCTTTTTTGATTGGAAAGCAAATGCAAAAAAAACATGACCTAAATCAAATTTTAAAATGCAACCGAAATTCTAACCTAAATCCCCTCCCCCACACTTAAAACATACATTGTCCTTAATGTGAGGTTAAATGCAAAGAAAGGGCAAAAAAAAAACTAAACTAGAAATGTAAAAGCAAAAAGAAAAAAGGAAAAACAAACTTCCTTATTTTCTTCAAACGTGGTTGCAGCTTTCTATGTTCTCCCCTTTCATCCATCATGGGTGGGTTCAAGTCTAGAATAGGGGCCTACAAAACAGAGGGTGACGATTTCTTCATATCTAATTGTGCACTCAATTCGAGCTCCTCATTCAAATCTTTTTCTTCAAACGTTTCCTACACAGTTGAATCAACAATGTCAATTGAACAAATCGAATGACATTCATTGGGGTACTTCATTTCTTCAAAAATATTAAATTTAACAATCTCGCCATCAAATTCGACGGAGAGGGTACCCTCATCCACATCTAATTTGGTCTTTGCCATTTTCATGAATGGCCTGCCTAATAGAAGTGGGGTTGAACTTGTGACCGTGTCCTCCTCCATCTTCAGAATGTAAAAGTCGGCTGGAAATATTAGATCATTGACCTGCACCAACACATCCTCAACAATCCCTTCCGGGTAGGTGTTAGAACGACCAGCTAGATGAATGACTACCCTAATTTCCTTTAAGGGACTTAATCTCAAAGCACAATAAATCGAGTATGGCATGACATTGATGGATGCACCTAAATCTAACATGGCATGCTTGATTCTTTTATTGCACACAAGGTAAAGTGAACATACCTAGATCAGCATGTTTTTCCGGCAAGGTCTTCTTAATGACAGCTGAAATGTTTTCTCCAACCCTTACCTTCTCATCGATTCGTAGCCTCCTCTTGTTAGTGCACAACTCCTTCAAAAATTTTGCATATTTTGGGATCTATTTGATGGCATCTAACAAGGGTATATTTATCTCCACCTTCTTGAAGGTCTCCAAGACTTCTTGCTCATATTCTTCCTTCTTGGGTTTTTCCAACCTACTAGGAAATGGAGGCATAATGGCATTAGTAACCTTTGGGAGAGGGGGGTCGGGTATTACCTTAATAGGGCTCTCGTTTGAATCTTGTTTCTCTTCTTCCTTCTGTCCCTTATCTACCTC